>NC_089649.1:57524462-58787320 GCF_037042795.1 Molothrus aeneus
AGTGAGAGGTGTTTTCTATATGATAGGAACTGTAATGACATAGATTTTAATTTCAATTCCATCAAAAGGTGTCTCGTTAGCTCTAAGGATTGATTTCCAAAATAGTCAATGCTAATCAGTTGTCCTGCCACAAGATTTCATCAGAGAAATGCAGTTAAATGACTTTATCAAGCACTAAGGCAATATAGGTCAAGTATAGGGGTTGTAATTTACTACAATCTAATTTCTTGAATTCAATGTTGTTTGACTTTGCACAGGTTACAGTGTCTACACAGATAGCAAGGTAGGAGGGCAAGGGAGGAGACAGCAGGTTGTGTCTGTTCATTTCCTCCATAAATTAGGAACAGAAATCACTACCAGTAAATATGCAGGGGTTGCATGGGATTATTTTTCTGGGTGTCTTTTGTGTTTCTTTTTGCTGTACAGAAAGGTTTTCTCTTTGTTTGGGAGCAGTGAAGAAGAGGAAAGAATTGTTCTCTCACCGAGGAGAATAAACTCATTGGTGTAGGAATGGAATAAAATAATAAACCAATACAAAATCCAGCCCAACTGCAAACTCTTTGGCTCCAGCTGTGTTACATTAGATGCACTATTACAAACTACATCCTGGGAATATTTTAATTCTTAGGTTAGCAGAAAATGAAGATATTTTAATCTCTTATACCTGGAAAATGGACCACAAAGAAAATATTACTACAAATACCAGCTAACCCTTATCACTCAGACAGCCACTGGGATCAGAACTCCACAAAACTGTTTTCCATTTAATTTTTTGGACCTTTTTTTCCACTTTTTTCTAAACTTGTCAGCCCTTTTTTGGTATATCAACAACCACTGAAACATAGCAAAAATGGGAAAAAATTATAGAATATTTCATTTCTTACTTTAATACTGACAACTTTACCAAAAATCCTGATATTTCTAGGTTGAATCAGAAAACAAAAAGAATTTCTATGGCCTTTACCAAAATATGCTCCATATTTAGTTAATTTGAATCATGAAAACTATTTGCATATTAAAACAAAAGAAATAATGTTGATTTTCTCTGAAGTATTGTATTGCTGTTTCGTAAATAAGATAATTCTCATTATATTGACAGGGTGGGAAGGATTTGTAAATTTATACTCTATGTGGTAGACAAGTACCAACATTTTAAATGTGTACAGTTCACTTATCTCTGTCTATTGACCTTGTCATTCTGATTTCACCAAGAATTGTACTTTCACATCTTTTATTTATTCACAGGCTGAAATTAGTTCTATGGCCTATGGGTTCCCTGAAGCTACTTCTGTGATTCACTGAATTGCTTCTGCTGGGTTACTGCACATTAGAAATGAAATAAATGCCAGCAGCAGTTGCTTTCTGACCAATACTGCCGGCCAAATATCCACAAATTAGAAGATGTTACAAGAGGTGTCTTCAGGAGAAAATGAGTGTTACAATGTTTAACTAGCCATTGTGGATGAGAGCAAGGTACACCTGAGCTCTACCAGGAGACGGTACCAGCCGAGGTTTAGAACAGCTTTTTGTTAACTCTATCAGCATTATTTGCCTCTATCTTGCTGGAACATTAAACCACTTTAACCTGAAGCAATCTTGAGCCATACTTAAATAAAAATTTAATTTACAGCTGCTCTTTAGAATATATTTTAAAATCAAAGTGATCAAAATTGTAGCAAATTATAGCATGTCACTCCTATAGGATGCAATATTGCCACTAAACTTCCAGCCAAGGTACACACTCAGCCATATTCCTGTCCTGGTTTGGGATGAGATACAAGCAGGAAAGGCAGAGGAGGAGGACAGCTGAACACACCCTAAGCAGGAGACCATGAAATGAGCATTGTACACACATGTCTTGGCACAAAACTGCAGAAATCCTCCTAAATAAAACCTCGCAATAGTGGTAAGTCAGAAAAATACTTAAATATTTTGTGCGCTTAGAAACAAATAAGACTGCATAAAAAGACTCTTCCAGATCAGGAATTTGATTGGTATTTACTAAAATTTCTCAAATAAATCTAATTAAGAGAATTATGTTTTTGACTTCCTCATTGCCATGCACTGGGCAATGTCATGACATTGTCCATTTCCATGAAAATATGAGGCATTTTTTATCTTTTTTGTATCAGTTTATAGTAGATATTGATTTAAGCTTTGTATACTGCCGTTTGCAAGCATGCCTGTAGCAATTATAATAAAAGTTACTCAGTTAAATTAATTAACTAGGAGCTCTGGATCTCCTAGTATCTTATATGACACACAGATAGATAAAATACCACAGGATGCATTCACTATTTTTAATAACCATGTATAAGCATTTATACATTAAAAAAACTGGAAAAACATTAAGTGAACTTCACCTCTTTGAAATGTTATCTTCACTCTAATCAATATTTTTCCAAGTTCCAGAGCACCAAGAAAATGCGTACACATCCAGGACCATAATCTTTGCAGCCAGATATTCTTCTGCTTGTGCCCACACTCAGAGTGGTTGCATGCCATTCTGAACAATTTGAAGTGGAATGCTAGCAAAATATTTTAAGCAATTTCAAATTGGGAAATATTTCTAAAGGAGTGTGGCCATCTTCCAATGTTAATAAAATTCTCATTTCTATAACACATAACCCTTAAGTTATGTGTTAAGAACCACACAGCCCCTTAAGTTCCAAATTATTTCATGACAAATTTGACATACTGGGTTTTATAGCTCTAACACAATTTTAAACACAAAAAAATAACAGTGCACTCTGCACTGTGACTATTTTTAGAAACACTTAACACAGTCACAGCTGTTTAGGTTTTGTCCTGCTTGCAAAGAGCTTTATTTTTCAAATTTAATCCAACAATCATGGAAAATATCAATAGACAGTAATATTAGTAAATGTATTATGCTAGCATATAATATCTTTATGTCACTTTTGCTTCTTAGAGATAGTAAATCCACCAACACCACCAAAATGAAACAAATATTCAGATACGATCCGTTTACAGACCTTAAAATTTTGAAACAGAAAACCCTGATAGAAAAGATTTGGCATTAAAAATCTAGTGAGCATTAAAAGTAAGCTACATGTACAATAAATAAAAAAATCATGTCTGTGAGATGCTACTGCATAATCAGATCTCAAAACCAAAATATTTAGAAAAATTATATTCAGAAAGGTAGGTGGGGGTCCCCAAAGTTTTAAATTAGTTTGTCTTCTATAGAGACTTATTACTGTAACTGTACATGAAAGAAGGGGAAAGGTTATGTTTTCAAGACATAATAAACATTCAGTATTCTAAAGAAAAACTACTTGTGGCATTTTGGCAAAACTACATAGGCACATTCTATAGTATGGAATCAAAGCTCCTATCATATGATTTACTACAAATGTGCATTAAAAACCATTATATTTGGAAAAATATTTGCAGAAGTTTATATATTCCCAAGACTTCAGTAATAATAAACAACTTCTATATTTATAAAATACTTTGTGTAACTAAAATATCTAAGGCATCAATCTCTGCAAGAATCTACCAGATCTTATTCTCAATTCATTAAGTGAGAGACTGATATACAACAGTTACATTATTTTACTAATGATTATTTATGACTTCCATTTATGACCAAAAAACAACACCCTAAAGAAATATTGGTTAATGCACTGGCCCAGACCTTCCAGCATGCCTGGTCATTGTCATTGTATAGCTCAGAATTATCTATAGAGCTCCTCCTCTGTGCTCCAGCTCTTCTGCTTTTATCCTGTGTCTAAAAGACACATAAAATTTGAAGGATACGTTCATTTCCCTCAAGACTTTCTATAAAGACCTTAAACAGCCTTTTTCTCCTGTTGGTCAGCTTATTCTGGAAAGTGTTTATACCCAGCTCTTTTCATTTGTCACCCCACAAACTGCAAGTCATCTCCAAGCCTATGTTCACAATCTCCAAATAAGACTGGAAGAAAATATGTTTATGTGGTTCTTGGTCAGGACAATCCAATAGCTTGTATAAAGATTCCAGGGCTGTCAGAGAACCTGAATACTATACTGAAATTGTTATCAATAGAAGGCATTTTTAGGCCTTATAAGACAACAAATTAAATATCTTTTTTTCAATATAAAATAAATTAAATATAATTTTTTCCAAAGAGGAAACCTATTTGACCAAAGAGAATTTCCTCATTATTTCACTGACTGATGAAACTATAAATAAAAAGACAAACTTTCAAGGCAGGTTATAAACCTCTGCTCTGATATTTTAAACATACCCACTACCATTATGCCGACCCAAAATCTCCTACTGGTTACTCACAACAGCTTACTAATGACACAAGTGAAAGAGAAATGCTATGGTATGGAAGAGGTATTTCCAAGCTTCCAATGAAATAACACAAGAAAGAACGCCTTAAAGAAACATTGGAATATGATCATTTCTTGTCAGTCTGGAGGAAAGGTCAATCCAAAATGGCATAAGGACAAAAGAAATTGAATATTGCAGTAAAGTATTGTAGTGGCACTGAGAACCTTCATCAAAACAGTGATGAGAAGTCCAAGAGAAGTACCAAATTTTAAAACAATATCTGCTTTTTAGTCAGTTCAGGTTTTCTGATAAATCTTCACTGTATCTTCCTGCCTATGGAAGAAACCAGTTCTCCTGATCAGAAGCAGTGTCAGGAGGGTTGATAATTTGGAAAAAGCAGAAAATATAGACCCAATGAACTCAGCTTTAAATCTAGGGCTTTAAGGCCTAGAAAAATAAGTTTGGGTCACACTTCAGTTCAGGCAACAGTTTGGATCAAACAACTTGCACAGAGCCCCATTACAGATATGCCAACAACTGAACTCCTCTGAATCATGCTTAGGAATGTTTATTGTTCACACAAATAAAAAACACTTTATTTCTGGTTATCCACAAGCTTCTCACTTTCTTCTTCTTCTAACTGAACTGAATGTCTCGAGGGCCCATAACTGGAATGATATAGGTATGATAATACAATGACATATACCAATGCTTTAAATATTTTTTTAGAAATTTATGGTACACTTTAAATAATAATGTTGCTGCACTGACTGTTTGATTTAGGCACCACTATATATCTTTCTCTTCAAGACTGAAGTAACCCAGATAGGTTAGGCAGATTGTAAATAGTGTGGGAGGGACCTGAAATATGTTCAAAGCGGATCATCAATAGTCAGGTTTTAGATTCATTATCAACTGACCTTAAATTCAAAATTCATTTTCTTTTCAAATTCCCCAAGATAGTTAGGTAAGACAACTGAAAACATCCTCTTCTTTTTTATAATGGATGGAAAGAGAGCAAGAATGGAGCAACACCACCCCCCCCATCTCCCTCCTCCCAGTGGACCATTAATCTAGTGAGCATTAAAAGTTTAATCAGTATTCTCTTATCTGAATAGAAGGGATCTGCTATGGATAAGGCAGATGCTGATAATAAATATATGAATAGGCAGGTAGGAAACTGAAATTCCATGGACAAATGGAGACAGCAAGAAAGAGAAAAGGAACATGCCCCAGCAAGTAAGTTTCAATAATTTGGATATACAAAGCAGATCATACTTTGCACTGTGCAGCTACCACAGCAGACACTCTAAAAGCAAAAAAAATCCTTGTTCAGACTGTAGTAATAGCCCTGTTAACTTTGGCCTTGGGTGGGCACCCTGAGAACAAATGGCACTGGCACCTCCCTTGTTTAATTGCCCTGTGCCTGCCATTTGCAAACCTTCAACCTTTTGTTCTTCAAAGCCACCCTGGCTTTTAGTTCATTTTATGTGGGAAAGCAGGGGGAGAATAAAGATGGAAGAGAGTTTTGCAGTATGTAGACAGCACTTTGGAGCTTAAGCATCTAGCTGTATGTTCACGTCCTAGATTTGGCTGCACAGATAAATTCTCCACATCTCAAATTGGATTTAGTTCTGCAGATTGAAAATAGCTGCCCATTTACATTCCAGTGAACTATGTTCTTATCAAACAAATTCTGCTATTTTTCTGAGTTAGGCTACTAAAACACAACATGAATAATTGCCTTTGTCCTAGTTCATAGTAATAGAAAAATTTGTACACATCTTGGTGCAGTGCCTGCATCCCCCTGGGCAATGCTTGACACTTAAATCATCACAGATTTCTCTGAAATTGAATGACTATTTCAATACCAAAAAGTGAGGTTTTCTTCATCTCCAAGAGGTGGGAGACTTTCCAGATGTGCAGACCTGGTCTATGGGAAGTCTCCACTATGTAATTGGAAAAGTACCTGCAGTTAGGAAAGGCTACTGGAGAATGATCATCTGTGAGTGGGTGAGGTGGCTGTGATGGTGTTGAGAAACAGTCTGAGCATCAGTGGAACAACAGCTCACTATGTAAATGTGATTTCATTTAAATAAGGAATAGGAAATTAGGCAGAACATTTGAAGATATTCATCACTATGGCAGTGGCAAAGTCCTCTCCCTTCCATCTTACCAGAGATTTCATTAATAACACCTGAGAGATTAGCAAGAAGAAAACTTTATGTCAAAATCCTGAATTGTTTAAAATGTTTTTCTCCAGGAGAGAAACTAAATCAGCTTAAGAAGTAAAGTCAGTCACATATAGTGTCTGCATGATTCCTAGCAAATTAAGTAAATAATTGTGGGGGAAAAATAAAAATCAATTCTATCTCTGTCAAAACTGGGAAAAAGATTTCTCAAACACATAAGATTTCTCAACTCAACATAAGACACATGGTTTGCTCCTTGAGGTCCTAGGTATACTGGAATACACTGAGGTTTGCCATACTACACCAGAATATTTAGTTTCTCTGTGTACTGTCCTGACTTGCTTATGTTAGTACTGACCTTTCCTACAGAACAAGGGAACAGAGTACAGGACAGAAGCAGGTCTCCAAACCTTTTAAATCATATGCTTGATTTTACTTCATTAGACTAAAATGGCACCCTAAAATGAAGAAAATTCACTTGGCACCTGGTTAAATACAAAAACTTAGAAGCACATTTCCTTTAAAATAAATCTAGCTTTTGGTAGGATTGCAACAATTATTATAAAATTGGGTTGTATCTCTAAATCAACTGTTCTGGTGTCATACCTCAGATCTTAATTTTATACCTCTAAAGATTTGGAGAAAATGCAGAAATAATGCTCCGTAGTTCCAGCAGAAGCAAAATAAAACCTAAATTCAAATACACTGATATTGATGTTAAGGGCTGTTGGTACAATTATATATACACCATGAGTATATTTGGAATAAGATTTGCTATGAAACAAAAGAATGCCTTTTTGTCATAAGAAAGTGAAATTATATAAATAATGTGTTCATACAAACAACAGACAACACCAATAAAAAAAACCCTAACAAAACCAAGACAAACCAGGTGTTAAAAGCTGTTCTATGAAATTGTTGCTAGTATAAAGGAAATTTTTCAGAATTTGTAAATTTTTGTGAAAGTGTGGAAAGTAGAAAGAATGTAAGTCCAGAAAACGAAATATGAAATCATAAAAACATCTAAAAATATTTAAGGAACTCTTTATGAATATATAAAAATAGGCAGTCTGACAAAGACTCTATAGGACCAACAGGTGATTAAGAAGCTGTAAAAGAAGATAAGGCCAAAGCTGAATGGTTAAATTAATTCTTTGTATCGATGTTCTCTACAGATGTGGTTAGACTGGTTTCCGCAGGGAAACTTTTTTGCAGAGGGAGAACTATAGGAATTATTTGCAATTGGACTCTCAGTGAAAAAATTCTTAGAACAAATCAATAAAATGAATAGTAACAAATTGCCCCAATAAAGTGATATTCACCTATGAGCTAAAAATATCAAATATGAAATTGTCAGATGGCTAATACTACTGAAAGTGATCTCAGTGCTGAGAGAACTAATGGTTAAAGAAGTCAGTTCTACTGATAAGTTTCAGTTGGAGTAGAAGAAAATATGCATGAGTTAATAACCTCCTTATAAGAAAGGAAACTAAATGTAAAAAAGGAGTAGACAAACAAATAAATATGGTATATGAGAAGAATTAACTCAGCTTTTTTCGTATATTATTGTGCCTCACAAATTTATAGGAGCTCTTTGAGAAATTGAATAGCATGGGAGATGTGGCTGACGTTATTTACTTGAATTTTCAAAAAGGTTTTAAGAAAATTTCTCAGCAAGACAGTAAAGATAGTAAGGCACTTGGAATAATAGGAAAGATATTTTGTAAGATACTTGATTTTTTAAGAATACCAAGTTTTACAAAAATTCCTCTGTGAAGAGAGTTTTCTAGAAAACATCAACAAGCATACGGATATTTGTTTTATTCGGAGTTTACAGCAAGCTGTGGGGATACTGATGAAAAGATGACCAACTTTGCTGACAATGCTAAATTATTTAGCATTACCAAAACAAAAGCCAGCTGCAACAAGCTACAGAAGGTTATCATAAAGACTGTTTGGACTTGCAAAATATCCAAGGAATATCAACAGCCACCAATACAAATCAGCTATTACTATGGTGAGTCTAAATTAGCCATGTTCACTCTAAACAGTTTTGGGAGTCTTTAACACATCTATACAAGCTTCTGCTCAATACTCATGAGAGATCATGAAAGCAGCAGAATGGGAGACATAGTTGGATAAGGAATCCAAAATAAATGTTGCTGAATATTGAATGTAGTCCTATTTCCCCACATCTGAAAATGGACTTTGGAGAACTAAAGAGATAGAGAAAGTGTACCTAGGAGAATAAAAAGTTGTTATTTAAAGTAGAGCGATTAAGACTACTAGATAGAAAAGAAATACCCATGAGATTATTATGATGAATATTTATAAAATATTGACTTGAATAAAGTATACTGAGAACTGTTCTCTGGTTCCCATCATGAAGGAACTTAGATGACTTAGTTATCAAGTTTCAGGCTTAAAGCAAACAAAAGGAAACACTTTTCACAAAGCACATAATTAAACTGCAGAACTCATAGCTACAGGATGTTGGAAATGTCAAAAGCTTAGGTGGGTTAAGAAATAATTAGAAAAAATCATATGGAAGAAAAAATTCATGAAAGGCTATTCTATAACACACATCAAAAAAGCCCATTTCTCACTCACAAAGCCTTGGAGTTATGGTTTGACAAAAGTCGGAAACAGTAGCAGGAAAATTTTATTTTCTGCTTGGCCTGTTCTGTTATTCTCTCTCAAAGCTTTATCTGTTGGCCACTGATAGAATACTGGTCTACTTAAATCTTTGTATTTGTTCCTGTATTTTCATGCTCATCACTTTGTTCCACAAAGGGTTTTCCTTTGATCTTCAAGATGACTTGATAAGAAGTAAACTCACTGAAATAAGAGCAGTGATTACTCTGCAAAGGTATTTTTGCTAGAGATACTTGGTGAAGCCATCATCTACCCAAATTAAATATCTATCCTAATTCACAGGGAACACCCTTATCATTTGTGGCAGTCTCCAGGCAGCTTTATCTGACAATCTGTACCAAGTAGGGGTCATTGCTCATGCACCCTGTGACCTATGCTTTCCTGCAATCTGTTTCTAAGTGCAGCTCCAAGCATTGATTCTGTTTTTCAACAAAATAGTTTGGATCAGTCTAGGAACTTCAGCTGAAAAGCCTGAGTTTCAATTAATACAGCTTCTCTGAGGGATCAGTCCCAGGCTCCTAAGAACTTCATGAATACTGGGTTCACATGCTTCCTGAGCTGGCAGCAAACAGTTGAGAATTATCAGGACCTGATTAGGCATTTCTCTCAAGCACAATGAATTATCATTTATCAATGAATTTTCAATTATCATCAAAATAAAGCCATAAAGCTCTATGCTTGGCCTTTAAGAAATCAGTTCATGTCACCTGGTATTGTAGGCTTACACAGGTTTTCTGAGAGAGGTTACTGAAATTTCCACACATTTCACAAAAAACATGGTTGATATGAATTTTTAGACATTTTACCAGTACCTGTTTAGCAACAAACATTGTGGAAAGGTGTGATTTTAAGGTTTTACCCAGATGTTAGACCAGAGTTATCTTACATCAGAGTAACATTACAAAATGTGGGCCAATATTCAGTTGCTACAGGAATAATCCACATAATAAAACTACACCATTCACTTAGAGAGGATGTAACTCAGCCATTTGCCTTACAATTAATGTTAGAATTCTTACTTTTATACTCAGTCACATGATTAATATAGGTATTTATATCCAGATGCTTTGAGGCTATTTCTTCCCAGAAGAGTGTTATAAAATGCCTTGCTTGAGTAACACCCAGAGCTCTTAAATGTTGGACTGAGCTGAAACCTCCAGTGTAGTTATACAAAATCTGAACTATACAAAAATGGGTCAGGTTGAAGATATCCAGCAACATTAAGATAGCCAGGCTAGCAAGGAGATGAAAAGTTCACGAGCAGTGCACAAAAACACAAGGATAAAAATAGCTGTGTTCTTAGCAGAGTGATTATACTGAGCTCATTTGTAGGCTGCAGACAGATGTTCATCTAGCAAAGAACAGTGACAACTGAAGTTATGAGCAACCCTTAGAGTTTCCTCCTGTCTGTTCCTGAGAGCCTGCCAGTTCTGCAGCTTCTGGGCATAATGGATCATATGAGAACCCCATAAGGAGTCACAGCAGTAATAAACAGCTGATGAAGGCAGTCTGAAAAGAGAACTGACTTTGCCTCAAGTGGATAAGGCAAAGCTCTCAGACTCCTTTGTCCAGCAGAGAATAGGAATGGCAATGTGGGAATGGCAACTTCCAGCTGGCAGATTATAGGTATGGAGAGCTGAGCACACTTAACATCGTCATTCATCACTGGAAGACATCTTCTCGTGACCCCAGGGACATTAGACATTCAAAATTTTTTAGAAGCTTAGCTTTTTTTTTCACCACCAAGTCACATATAAAGAGAGGGGTAGGAGAAGGACATGTTTGGATGTATGCTTTTATGTCCCTTCATGAAATGTAAAGAAAGCTTGAAAACTTTTTCTTTTCACTCTTCTTTAAAATGAGAAAATTCAGTCTTTGCCTGTAGATTAGAAGCAAAAGAATAATTTCATGAAGTCGTTTCACGAATCATTTCAAGAAGTCAGAAATGTGACCAGAAAACAGAAAATATAATCAATGCAAAATCTAGTATTTAAATATGATTATTCTACCAAAACTAGGTGAGATTTTCCGTATTACCACTAAATGCATGCAAGACTACAAAAAGTAATAAAAGAAAAAGAAGGCATGCCTGTTTTCACTACTTCTTTGTAAATCACACAGACTTAATCCCTTGTGTTTATCCCAGATCCCCTTCATTATCCGGTCTCTACAACAAATGCTGAAACATTCTGAGGAAGTTGTTTAACATCATTTGGCCAGTGCCTGTTATCACATTATAAAACTGAAGTATCTCAGGAAAACACAGCCTCTTTTACAGTAGTACGAGTCATACTTGTCCTACAGTTATTTTATACTTAACCTTCAAGCCACCATGCTCTAGGATATAAACCAATCATCACTGACAGAGATTAACAAGAAATTTCCTCTACGGGCAGAGCATTTCATAAGTGCTCACTGCAGGGATTCTTGCACTTTCCTCTGAAGCATCTGGTAACGGCCATTGTCAGATGGAATAATAGCATAAGCAAGCTGTTAGTCTGATCTGGAATGGCTTCTCTTGTACACTAAAGCTTTTGTCCCTGATCTGCCTGTACGTTTTCCCTGCATTTTAAAAGAGGCAATAGAGATAACTTTGCACTTATTGCCAGTTAATTAGCAAAATCTTTCTCTTATCTTTGCATAATTTGGATGTAAAACAGTAACAGCCATTGCAGAGAATCATAATTCATCTTAGATATCATATGGAAACTCCAGGTATTCCTCCAAACCAGCTTTTGGAAATAGTGTTTTAAATAATGAAATTGAATTTAAGATTCATCTTCCAAGTGTTCCTGGAATTTGTACTGTTCTCAGAAAGAAGACATTATGTAACTATTTCTTCCATTGAGAGAATAACAGTAAGTAAACAAGATTAACAAGAATTACCTACACACAGTATCAAAAACTTTTGATTTTCACACGTCAAGTCAAATAAAGTACAAATTCTTTCAATAGCTGAATCAAGAATTAACATTCTTTGAAAGCATACCATTATTTTCTTTATGCATGACCTAGCTCCTTGAGGAACATCTCACATCAGCATGCAGAAAAAGAGAGATATTAATTTAAAATCACATCATGTAAAAAATGATAAAGATATTTTTGTACCTCTAGAAGTCACATTCCTATTGTATACTGATTCTGATTTAAACTGGAAATACTGAGAAGTACTGAAGTGAAGAAAACTACAATTCAAAAGTAGCCTGAGCACGTACATAAACACATACATAAATAGATGTACATTCATACATAAATAGATGTACATTAATACCTATGAGTGTTTCTGAATGCAGTTTCTGTGACTGAAAGAAATAGACCTACATTACAGAAAATCATATTTGATAACAGATATTAAGCCAAACTATTTTCTTACCTGTTGCAGTTCAGTTCCTAGTTTAATGAGGATTCTTAACATACATGTCAATTACTGAAATGAGCCTCTGGTAAATATTCCAGCAATACAGTTTTTAAAAACCATGAAAAATTTTGAAGATGAATTAATCAGTCACAGCCCAATGAGTTTTTTGTTCTGATTGCATCCAGACACTGAGGGAGTTTTTATGAGACCTGTCTGGGAAAAATAACTTATTTTGCCCTTTTAGTACTTTGAAAAAAAACAGTATCTTAGATACTACTGTAGTAAACACTGGCATCTATACAGGAACTAACACTGCCACTGACAAGAAATGGAAAGTAATGATGATTTTACAGTATGGGTACAAAGATTACTCAGCAGTGGCTACAAGAAAGCTCAGCTGTGTGTTTTGCTCCTTGGCACTCATTTGGAACCAAAGTGTTAATGGAAAACCTATTTTCATGGGAAGAAGTAAAGAACAAGATTGTAACACTTGTTTACTGAAATTCTGAGTCCAGTATCACTGCCTGGCTCAAAATCTGAGCCAATATTATAGTATAGTTGGGTTGGATTCTTCTTCCAATGATTAATCAGAACCCTGAAGGTGGTATTAAAGCACAGCTTGTTTCTGAGTTGCTTTTTGCATCTTTAAAAATGCATCAAGTTTTGCACATGTGAAGCATAAAATAAAATTACCAGGAAAAGGCAGCACCTAAAGCAGATATTGCCATCTTACTAATACCAAACAATTGTATTAAAAATATTAACCTGGTGGAATTATTCTACAGTGCATCAAAGGACGTTATTTTAATTTTATTCATTATATTCGGCTTGAATAATTTGCACCGGGGGATTTGTCTTTATAAAAGTATTGGTGTGTCATTTATCCTAATCGACCTGGCATTTTACTCTCTTTCACTGTAGTTTATTAAAATGTGTTGGTATTATGCAATAACCATGCACTCACATTAAAACCATGTATCAGGATATCAACTTTGAATATCTCAGATTAGAGTTGTGCTTTACATTTTATGGATGATATTAAAGACAGTCACACACTGCTCAAATTCAAAATTCCTCTTATTATTATAGTTATTACATACAGCAATATAAATGTCCGCAATCTAAAAAAAAAAAAGAAATAATGACATCAACATTTTCATTTCATAACTCAAAAAATTTAGTGTAAATTCTTAAAGTTCCTTATTTTAGATCTCACCACACAATGAATTTTCAAAGCAATTTTATCTGTATTTTTTAATGTGCAATTGAGTGAATTTTCTTCTTTTAAGAGGAATATATTTGTAATCATATGAATAAGGATTTTTCTTCCTGCCTACAATCCCTGCATTAGCTTTTGTAGTTCTTTGAAGTGCAGTTGTTTTTAAACATAAGGCAGAAAAATTTCTGTGTGTTCTAAAAATGTACTTGGAAATGTTTTAAAAACCCCCAGCTTTGGCCTAAACTCATTGGATATCACTGGCAAAATTCATTGACGTCTATAACAGTTTATGGTAAATGCTTTTGTGTCAGGCCATAAAAAAAAATTGACTGAATTTAGAATAAATATTTCTTAAAATCAAAAATATGTGAATCTTTTTGGTTTGTGCCTTAGGTCATTTATGAATCTATTTTCCAAGTGTTTTCCATCATAGATGTCAGACCCAGAAAAATTTATTTTAAATGAAAATTGATATTTCTGGATATTTGTATCAAACATGGATGTAAGCCACAACAGAAAGACACAATACCATAATCCTCATCCCAAAAACTATAGAATTTGGTTCCTAGGTGGAGAGGTCAGCCATCAAGCTTTCTTAAAAATCCCACCTTGATGGACTGTGCTTTAAAAGAGATGCTTTGAAAAGTGTCAAACAAATATATCTTTAATTCTCCACTGGAGAGAAGAAAAGGTTTGTTAGCATATGGAAATGGAAGTTCTTAAATACTCATCAAACTGTCCGCAGCCCAGCATTCATGGAAATATTTTGATAATACTTTGCACAAATTTTAGGAAATTTATATGTCTTCCTGATATTTCTCAGTCTACTGAAACAACATGGACTGATAGCACTGATTTTGAAAAATGATATTTATTTTTTTAAAACATAATTTCCAGTAGGATAATGTATGCATTAAAAAAAATGGCAGTATAAACCATGAGGGAAGGTAACATGGCTCAAAAATATATAAAAAAGATGATACACAAAAGCAGTCTTCTCATAAGTTCCTGTTTTTGCAAAATTAAAGGCAAATTTGGAGCAGGAGTGTCATACTATAGCTACAGAAAAAAAGCAAAGTTCATAGTAAACTTTTTTAATTCTCTGCAGTTCTGTGGTCAGGTTTGAATGGGAATCCTGCCATCTTGTGGGCACGGATTTCTCTACAAGGCTCAATTAGACAAATTAATGCTGAATGGGAATGCAGCACAGCTTTTGCAAAGACTCATTAAAAATAAATTAATTCTTTAGCAAATTTAGGAGTTTTTGATAAAATTTAAATATTACCTATTCATACTAGTACTATTTAGCTCAGTGAAATTTTGCACAGCATGTTACCTATAAAGATAATTTTTTGTTTCTTGACTGTTTATTCTATACATTTAGATGATATATGTAATTTTAATCTATTTAATATTCGCTAATTCTGAGTCTTTCTCCATGATAATTGCCTTGTTTTTATGTATATTTGGCTGTTATATATAATTTGCTATCATGCAAGATGCAAATTTCCAAGCCAGCTTCACTGAGAAAAAAAGACTCTTTTAAGATGCAATAAGTGATGGTGATTATAGATTATGAGCTTAAATTGCAGTAAATTTTGTAAATCATCATTCACTGCTGTGATGTAGAATAACACAGTTCTTGTTCCACTCCAAGGGAACATGCGCTCATAAATAATCTCTGCATGGGATGATGAACAGGATGGTGGCTCTCCTGGTATGCCCCATGGCAGTCTTGTGGCAGTTTGCTAAAAATGAGCACTTAAAAAGTTCAGAGGTAAAAGCCAGAATTCAATAACTATTAAAATAAAGGCTTTTGAACCTGCTCAGTTCACACAGAGATACTACATCAGGGTCATACAAGAGAACACTGAATTTCTTGAGAACAGCAATTTTCCGCTCCATCCAGCCATTTTCCAAAACTCTCCTTTCCCCATCTGTTCCCCCAAACAAACTCCCCCAGATAGTAACGGCTTTCCTGACACCCTGGGAATGTCTCAACCCAGATTTCCTTTTCTGTCTCTTTGACCACCCCTTTCCCAGCAGTTCACTTCCACACTTTTCACAGCCTACATCTTTCCCATTGCTATTTATGCCTACTTTTTACATTTGTGCTTTTTGAATTTCCACCAGATTCCTAAAGTGGATTGAATAAGTAACTGCCAGTGTGAGGCAGAATAAGGCATGAATTAATGGGTGGCTGAGGCAAAGAGGAAGGAGACAGAATGGTGAATGAAATAAAACTACCTATGTGGGTGATTGTTAGCATGAGGAGAAAAGTAAATCAAGTAAGTGGGTGGATGAGGAATGAGCAATCATAGCTAAGCTGAAGAAGAGCAAAGAACAATTAAGGAACACTGTGAGGAAAAGAACAGAGAAACAAACCTACTCAGAAAGGTTTTGATGGAAATCTTGGAAAAAGGAGGAGAGAGAATTCAAAGTAACTTGAATAAAACTTGGACAAAAATAAAGCCACTGAGCCCAAATAAAAAATAACAGCAAAGACTTTGAACTAGGAAATACTACAGGAATACAAATCATATAAATAGAAGGTTTAAACAAAATTGAAAAAAAAAAAGGAATCTGGAAAATATAGTGCATGTTTACCCCTTTCATTAAATTAGCTTTTTTTCAATATTAAACTGAAGGGAAACTGAAGGGAAATGGGGATTTGGTTGGGGAAGGTGATGAGAGAAACCCATACATTCCTCATGTCATAACTCATCTTCTTTATACCCCTCCACATTAGCCTATCTATCTACCTCCAGATAAACCCTACACCACAGACCAAGTCCATTCTTGGCATGTAGCTTCATTATTCCTTTGAAAATCTGGTCACTTTATGTTTGGTACTGATTTTTTAACCCTGCAAGCACCATTTTTGGGGGGGAAATTCCTTGGAATTATATCTTTCTTCTATTTTAGAAAAAAAAAAGCAATTTTTCTGTTCGGTAGATGCTGTTCTTGAATCTTTATTTTCTTGTTGTTTTTCTATTGTTCTTAAGGCCATTATTAAAGGGAGAATTTTTCCTGGGCTTTAAACTGACATGAAAAGAAAATGATATGTTCTATTTCATTTTTTTTATACCTTTATCAGTGAAAAGAAGCAGCAAACACTATAAAGTTAGGACTATTTTTTTCCCTCACTAAATAATTATGATCTATTGGATAGATCTGGATGTATATCCACAGACTCACACACACTGGTGAAAATCTGGTGACTTTCTCTCCTTTGTTACCATAGGTTACGACCAGTTATGTTCAATAATGGTATCATCATAACAAAGTGGTGTAGTCTTCAAAACAGTCTGCACAATCCTGCCCATGACCTTTGGGTAAATATTCAATATCTGTGTAGCTCTTCTGTCATCATTTCTCACACTGGCTATGAATAAGCAAATTTAGACATCTTCTGCAGATACTGCAATTACTGTATGCCTAGGACAAGGACATGATTTCTAGGTTTCTTTAAAAGCAAAATCCCTTTTAAGAAAGGCAAATAATTTAACCAAATTATTATTTCAACTGTATATTAAAACAAATACTGAATTAACAAGCTTAGATTACAGTGCTTCTAGCCTTCTAGAGGTCATGATGGATTTCTAATCTATTTAACATATGGATAGACAAATCATTCAATGAAAGCTCTGTATTGGCAGTGGATGAACTGGGAGAAATTTCTACCTCTAAACTAAACTTAAAGAAAAAATGGGAATAGCAACATTTTGCCTATGTGTAAGTGAAGACCAATCCATAGCACAATGTAGCCATAAAAAGATTGATGGAAAACTTTTACTTACTTTCTCAGTTAGACTGCTTTGACCACGGGACTCACTTTGAGAGCTGTGTTCTACTGGAGGTTGATGGGATCCATCTGTAAGAGAAGGGAAAGAGCATCTTGAGTCACTGGCTTGCCAAGCTGGCAAAGAGGGCTTTAACCTGAAGTTGAAGAACATGGAGAGTAGGAAATGGGGTAACAGCTTCAAACTGACAGAGGATAAGTTTAGATTAATGTTATTACAAATCATTTTTTGTCAGGGTGGTGATATACTGGAACAAGTAACTCGGGGAAGCTGTGGATGCAGCATCCCTGGAAGTGTACAGGGCCAGGCAGGATGGGCCTTTGAGCAACCTGATCTAGCAGAAGCTACTCATGGCAGAGGGGTTGGAAAATGATGTTTTCTAAGATCCCTTCCAACCCAAAACATTCTATGATAAAATCAGTTTTCTAAAACTAATATTTATAAAACTCATTCCATAAGGATTATTAGACATCCTAAGCAACCTAACCTGTAGGTTAGCTCTAATACATATGCAGAGCAATTCAGACTAAATAATTTTACTGTGTCAGATTATTAAAGAATAGCATTAGCATTTGTATAAAAAACAAGCTAAATTATGAATGCATGTTTAACTGGGGTAAAAATGTTGCTTTTAAATTGTGTCTCATGAGGTCATGCTGTTGAATAACCAACTCTGAACATTTTCTACTTAAGGACATCATGTCAAGCCTATTATCTGCTAAAAGTGCCTATTAGAGTAAATGTATTCACTTACATGCTTTAGATGTTGCAGTGGGGTGAAGATTTAAAAATAACAGTAAAGGTATATCAGTCATAGCACTTCAGAAACCTTGGAACATGTTTTGAAAGCAAATAGAGAGCTAGCAGAATCTATGAGCTAAAACATTAAATCCATGATTTGCTTAATATTAAATCAAGCCAGATACATACTGGATTAAGAATGATTAAGGAATTTTTTTTTTTAAATCACCTCTTTACCACAATAAATTTTTTAAAAGAAGACTTCTCCCTTCTCTTCATTATGAAACATTCATGAGCGTTTAATATCTGTTCACTTGCAATCATTTCTGTGGGTAAAAGTCCAACTAGCTATTTATGCAATAGTATCTAATAACAGGACATGTCAGGGAGTCTGATCTAATTTAGACTGAGTAATCTTCTTCAATACTATCTGTTTAATAACAAAAATTGAAGCTAAGTCAGAGGTTATCATGTGTAGTTCACTGAAAAGAGAAATGCCATTAAAACTAGGAAACATTAGTTCTTTTCTTGGCTTTGCTATTGATTGAATTTAGGATCTTTAGCAAATAACTTATGAGTATATATATATATGTATACGGGTATGTGTATGTGTATGTATATGTATATAAATGAGAGCAGATTCAGACCCATATATACATTTACAAAATGCAAAGTGTGTAAAATGAAAGTGCTGAACGATCTTTTTAAACCCTTTCAACATAGATCCCAAAGCTAAGTATTTCAAGAAACACAAGACACTACTTACTACTCAAATTCTGAAAGAGCCTCGGAGAAATTAATTTACCTGACTCACAAATATTTCATTAATCCAGAATACCCGTATGCAACAAGAATAGATTGGATGTTAACTGAAGACAACACAGCTGGATTTACTCCCAAGGAAATGAAAGACATGTATCTCACTAGGATGAAAGCTCTCACGTTTCTTGTTTTTTCATACAAAAGTTATAGATATGAACAACTTTAAACTTAGGTCACTTTTGGCTACTCTTTCCTCTCAAAAATGAAAATTTAGTCATTTATTTCAGTTTAGAAAGTATCATATCTATGCATGTGTATTTCCAGAAGACATGCAGAAACTTTACTTTGAAAATCCATGTTTCAAAACACAGTGATTTGTTGCTTATATTTTTAGTAAACAAATAGTGACACTGGTTTGCATCTGAACAGGAGGAAATTGGGAATGGTAACTAAATGGAACTTGCAAGTAGAAAGGTTTTGCGTTCTTTTCTTTTTTTCCCCCACTTATATTTTTGCAGCCTTCCCAGGAGTCTATAAATAAAACAGAACAGTGGTTCTGCTTTGGCAAGTGAAAAATCAGATTTCAAGAAGGACTCAAGATCAATAGACTGCTATTTTGTAGATGAAGCCTGGAATATTAGTCCCAGAAGGCCAATATATATCTTTAGATGGAACTCCCAAGTTTTACTTTCTTCATACTTAAAATATTTATGCATATACATGATACTGCCAGCTTTAAAAGCATTAATGTCTATCTGTATGGATTAGGAAAATGTCAGTTATGCTCTTCAGTGAAATAATACAGATGATTTCACATACCTAGAAAACAAAATTCCAGAAAAATATAAATTGCCATGAACCTACACAGCATTGAAACAGGGAGTAGTATAACATCCATTAAACAATTGACAAAGGGAGGAGAAGAGAAATAATCATGATTCAGCCAGTTTTCATTGATAAAACAGAATTAATTTAATTAATTCTGAATTAATTAAATTAATCTGCCAATTCCAGGTGCTAGGTGCAAACTCTGCCTGCCACACAGCACTTCTGTGTGTGAGAAGTGTCCAACCTTCTTTCCAGGGCACCACAGGCTAAAAACCTTCTCCATTACAAAGGACTTAAATTTCCCAATCTATCTAACATGGCCAGTGCACAAGGACTTTGATGAGGTTTAGTCTTAATGTAAAGCTTTCCCCTGTGAACCCCTTAGAGTATAGCACCTGGAGAAGGAAGGTGACATAATACTTTTATATTACTGTACTAGGTGATTTTGCCTCCAAATGTGTTATCCTTGGTGTGATGTGGTTCATGGCTCCCTCAGCGAAAAGCAAGAAATAAGAGAATTTAAATCTTTATTAGGGCTGCTTAAAGCTACTAGAAAATAAATAAAATAATAAAAAGGCATCTAGGGTTGCCATGAATTGGCAGGTGTATTAAAGCACAATTAGCATCTCAAAATTTGTGGAGGCTATGATAGTATCTCTGTTCTAGTTACAGTTTGTAAGTAAAGGGGCATAAGGTTACATGAGTTGGAAAGATTACTAATAAGTAAGTAAAACACCCTTTGATATCTAGAAAATGTGTTCTCACTTCCCACCCAGATTTTTACCTACTTGAAATTTGTTATTAACCTACATAAGGAGACAGTCTATAGGTTGTCTAAAGTTAGTTTTGGGATCAACCAGAAAACGAAAAATAATGGCAAATATTATTTCACCTAGGTATCAACTGTATAATTCATTGGGCTCAGTAAAGTCTTCATCCAGGGATTCTCCCTCCAGCTCTGATATATCAGGTGTATCATGTATTGCCGCTGGTGTGTATATATATATATATATATATATATATATATATATATATATATATATATATATATATATATATATATATATATATATATATATATATACACACCACATATATATATATATATATATATATATATGTGTGTGTGTGTGTGTGTGTGTGTAAATGTCTATTATATAAAAAACATTATTATTGTTTACAGCACAAGAAATTCTGGACAGGTATCTTGAGGCTTTGTTTTAAATAAAGTGTGTAGACATCTTTCATGCTCACCCTGCTGTTGACATTGTAATGTTGCAGCACTGTGGGCATTTTTAGCGTGTACAGGTGGGTCAGGCACTTTTATTGATCAGGGTTTTTAACTATTTCATGCAAATTAGGAGGTGATTGGCAAAGAAAACAAATTATGAGAGGAAGTTTGAATTTTTTGCCATTGTGAATGATGTGCAGAGTCATTCTATTATGGAGACACACCTTCTAATATGACAAGTTCCATCATCATCATCATTTGAATGCAAGCTAAATGACCAGGGAAAGTGAACCTCAGGGCTTATACAGATCAGATGCTACAAGAAGATATTGAAGTTCACTTTATAATCAGTACCACCAAGCAGCAAAGCAAGGGTTATGACATCATTTGATGCAAGACATGCTAGAGGCAGACTGAGTCTAAGGACAAAATTATCTCAATTATCTCCGGTCTTCTGTTATGGTTTAAGCTCAGCTAGCAACCAAGCACCACAGAGCCCCTTGCACTCTTCACCTCCTGGGATTCGGAAGAGAAACAGAAGGTCAAAAGAGAGAAAACTCATGGGTTGAGATACAGACATTTTAACAGGTAAAGAAAATTCCATGTGCAGAAGCAAAGCAAAAAAAGGAATTCATTCACCACATTCCACAGGCAGGCAGCTGTTCCCACAGCTCTAGGAGAGCGGGGCTTCATCACATGTAACAGTGACATGGGAAGACAAATGTCATCAGTTTGAACATGCCCTTCCCTCTTCTTCTCCCCCCTCAGCTGTGTATGCTGAGCATGATCCCTTAGGGTATGGAATATCTCTTGGGACAGTCCACATCAGCTGCCCCAGATGTGTCCCCTCCCAACTCATTGTGCACCCTAGCCTACTCACAAAAAGCAGAAAAGGCAAGAACTGCCCAGCAGTAACAAAAATATCTCTGTATTATCAACACTGTTCTCAGTGCAATTCCAAAATCTGGCCTCATGGCAGCCACTATGAAGAAAATTAACTGTACCCCAACTAAATAAACCACACCTTTTCCTTAAGGGAGGGCATTGTGCAAATAAGTTTCTTTTTCTCATTCTCATGTCAGATGGACCTATAATTCTTTATAGTAAATTCCTTGTTCTTATATTTCTGCATATTAAATAAACTGAGTAGAAACCTTGTCAATTTTATTCAGTAACTGACCTAGCCTTTTGTCATAAGTTCTATTTGCATTATTTATTATAATTAACTGTTACACTTTATTGGCTATTGAGAAACTTTTTCTAAGGACATGCGTAATCCGTGAGATTCATGTATCTTGATATTACAAGAATCATAAACCTTAAATTAGGAAAGGACAGACTAATGCGCATAAATTGCTCTCGTGTACTTTAGGAAAATCTTTAATTGTTTCTGCCAGATTGATGGTGTATTTCTGATATCCATCTGTCTGCCACTGATGCCTTTACTCTTAGCATAAATTTAACAAAACTGTTTATTCCCATAGTTATTATATTTACAAATTAGCCCATGCAAGAAATCATTTCAACATGTTTTTTACTCAAAAATTGGAGAACTCAAGAACTCATTGCTAGGTATAGCAATGACACTAATCAAATTCCTGCTCTTAAGACAGGAAATTATTTTCTTTAGTCTTCATTTAGTAGAATCATTTGAGGAATACAAAACAAACAATTCTTCTCCACTGTTCCATTGCTGTCTTCTCAGTTTCAGCAGAAAACAGAGAAACGGCAGAAAAAGAAACAGAAAATACACGTCTTGAGCTCTCAGTTTTTTCCTTTAGAATTTTCAGTCTTAGCCACCCAGCACAGCTTACACTGTGCAATAAACACAACAGGAGACACAATGGTGCTGGAACCATTTAAAGCACTATTTATTTATGGTTGGGCTTCAGCTGAGCCTTCAGCTCCCTGCCAGCTTCCTGGAGGATTTGCATCTGAGAAGTGAGCTGTATCTGCAGAAAACACATAGATTTTAGGGATGTGATAGTGAAGGATGAGAGTTTTAAACACAGATTATTTCTGTCAATTCACTTTTAAACTTTCCTATCTAAGATAATATTAACCAAGCTTGTCAAGCAGGATCTTCTTTGGCTCCAATCCTACTAGGCAGAGTATTAAATTCTTTTGTGTTTTCAGTGGAATACAAATTTCTGCCTAGCCTCTGAGTCTTTTTCAAAATATGTGAAGCAGACACCCTAAGGAAAGTAAGGAAATATCTTTCCCAGTACTTCACTAGATGATAAAGTAGCCAAGAGGCAAACAGGTCGATTTCAAACACTGGGTACAATTTAGCAGAGCTCTTATTAGAATATTAAGCAGGCATCATGTTTTTTAAAAATTTGTTTTTACTTAGAAGAAAATATTTTTGAAAAAAACCATTATAGCTGCCCATTGATTTCATTAAATTTACAAAGCTCAGTTTTCCTATGAAAATTTAATTGATTCAACAATTTGAAAACTATCTACTCCAGAACTCTCCTCCAAATTAAACAGCTGATTACACCACTTCCTTAAAATAAACCTGGCTATGGAAGGCTAGCAGTGCCCTTTGCATGTTAGAAACCTAGTGCTTTCTCCTGACAAGACACAGCAGGGGTTTGTTAATGGGTCACCCACAAATGCCCTGCTGCACTCCCCACACCGTTTGTTACCTAAGGACTGTCTCTGTCAAACAGGTCCTAACTGATATCAACTGCCTGGCCCAGGGAAACTCACCACGACCTGTATCAAATCCATCTCCTAAGCAGACAAGATTCAAGCCTTCACCCCATGGAGCCCCAAGTGGAATAAGATACCTGTGGGGCCCTTTGGCTGGCCCTTGCACCAGGCATGGTGGCAGCTTTCTGCCAGAGCTAACTTGGCAGGGGTTGCTCTTTCTTCACTGTGTTAAACCACATACTGGTCAGTGTGTTCCTGAAAAACAGGTCTTTTCAACAGTGCAGACAGGAGAAAAGAATAATTCCAGCCAAAAGTACATTTCCTCTGTATTTTGATATTTATTTTCTCTTTGAAAAACATTTATCTGGGCAAAAAAACCTATATTTTTGCAGTAGTGATTTTAATTAGCTATTTTCTCTCTCTCACTTACATAAGCACACTGCTGTAAAACACTGTCCTCTGACAGCAGAAATCAATAGACTCTTCATATCTGAAAAACAATCAGGTAACACTTCAGTGATTAGGGGATTGACTCTGTTGTGATGTTGTCATCTGGAACAACTGAACTGAAACCAAGGAATTTATATTGCTGTAAGATCACAATCCAGCCCCCTACCTAAGATGTTTTCCCTTGCGTCACAATCCTATAATAAGAAAAAGGGAAAAAATTCTTCAACAACATTGCAAATGTTTAATTTATTGTTTGTACACTGAAAGAACATATCTTTTCACAGAGTAAAGGGCTTCACAGAGTACTCACACGTCTCTCTCTTTCAGCACATGCATATACATATATATATATTTGTAATTATATAAATTTCTACTCCTATGCAGATACATCTACACTCATTCCAAGAACAAAAACACACATCTCTGTGAGCACACATCCATAGATAAATAATCTAAAATTTTAAATATAAATATCTGTCACAGAATACAATGAATATTTAGCAATTATTTTTCTTTCTTTTTATCTTTTTAATTATTTTTTCCCTGTTCTGGAGCCATATGGAAACTTTACAATTTTCTCTGTATACAGGACTTTTCTCCTTCACTATTGAGAATAAAGCATTTTGTATTCAAGCAAATCCCCTATTTTCCTAGAATTTCAGATAGTTTTTAATAAAAAAATTCTCTTAAAGGGGATTTCTGGGTAATATGCAATTATCAAATACTAAATGTTAAATTTTTAACTGCAGATTTTTTGGTTTAGACATTCCAAAGAAAAATAGGTTTATTAGTCAGAAGACATGCTGTATGGTTAGCTAAGCATTGAAGAAATAGAAATTAGATTTCATATTATCTAAGGCAGGTCAGTTATTTAGCCCCTGGAGTGTCTTTTTATCCAACCACCTTATAATTTTTACTTGCAACTTTGCTTGCAGCTCTTATTCATCACTACTGATTACAAAAAGAAAAAAAAATTCCAACACATTCTGCCAAGTCCTCAAGTTTTCACCATGCTGCCTTCAATACTCTATTCTTTGCCTGGAATAGTTTGCTCTGGTGCAGTTTAAAATAAAGATAGAGAAGCTGTTGATCACTTTATTCTAAGTGGGATTATATTTGGTCACTGCAATCTAAAACCTCTGTGTACCCAATCAGTCTCAATTTCCAATATGGACAATAAGGTAAAATGCACTCTAAAGAAAACACCTGCCCCCTCCTCCTGACACACACACAGAAAGAATTTCAGTTGATTTGCCCAAAGGTCAATTAATAGAAATGAGAAATTTAAGGATGTTTCCATGGGGCAGCCATCTGTTTTATGTTTTATTCTTTTCAGAATACAATTTTATATTTCATCTTTATGTGCATTGGTTGAGATTAATGACATTTTATGTAACTGTGACCCATCGTGATGAATATTACAGATGATGATAGGCTCGTTAAGCACATCTCATTTTAGTCAAACTGCAAGTGGCATTTTGTTTATATGGTTCATTTCACCAACAAATTAGATTCCAAATTGATTGCTTTCTGGAATGACTTTGTTCATCAATTTCTAGACTAGGCAATTACAAAGACTATACTAGTAATTAATAAGCCTCTGTATCAACAATGTTTTTAAACTGCTTGACAGGAGTAGTGAAGTTTACTGGAATTCAGATGTTAATTTTCAGGGTCTATCAGAGCTTCCAGAATTTTATAAAATAATATCTCACAGACATATCTTTTCATAGTGCAAAATCAAAAGCCAAATACCTAATACTAAGATAACACTCTCTTTTCCTCTTAGCCTTATTAGAAAGGGGAAAAACCACATTGCACTTAGTTTGTGAACTATTCAAATAAGAAATTCAGTGTTGCTTTTTTCATTAATAAGTGAGAAGAATGATAGGGCTTAGAATTAAGTTTTGGTTTGCCAGGGAATTGGTGAATGACATTGGTCAAAAGTCTAGGATTTGTTTGCATATCAAAACCTAACTTAGAAAGAACAACCTCAAGCCAAATGAGCTTGAATTCCCTGGGGCACAAACCCACAGTGAAGTCAGCACTCTGATCTCTAAGTTAGGAAAAAACACCTCTGAATGTTCCTTGCAGAATACAACATGAGTGACTGTCCCAAAGCCAGCTACAAACCTCATGTCAGAGTGAACTCTAACTGGTGTTTCTGTTGTTAGTATGTTAAATAAGGAAAACAGCATTTCCTCTCTTACAAGGTTGATGTGTGTCCAGTAAATGGTTGTGAGGCGATCATACACCATAGCCACATGCTCCATCTAATTAATTTAAAATTCATGTTAAGTCTTCTAATAATAGGTTGTACTGGTCCTAGCTGGGACAGAGGTAATTTTCTTCACATTAACTCATACAGGGCTATGGTTTGTACTTCATAACAGAGAGATGTTTTAGCTGTTCCTGAGCAGCACTCACACAGCATCAAGGCCTTTTCTGCTTTCACATCACTCCACCAGCAATGAGACTGGGGTTGCACAAGAATTTTTAAGAGGGCACAGCCAAGACAGCTGACCCCAGTGATCCAAAGGATACTACATTCCATAGGGTGTCACACTCAGCATACAAACCAGGAGGAAAAGGGAGAAGGGCATCCCGTTCAGAGTGGTAGCATTTGCCTTTCCAAGCCCCTGTAACTCATGATGAAGCGCTGTTTTCATGGCGCAGCTGAACACCTGCCTGCCCATGGGAAGTGGTGAATGAATTCATTGTTTTGGTTGGTTTTGGGTGCAGATTTTGCTTTATATATTAAAATGTCCTTACATGAATACATGAGTTTTCTCATTTTTAACCTTCTCATTCTCTTTGCCCTCCCACTAGGGGGGAGTGAGTGAGTGGCTGTGTGAAGCTTAACTAGCAACCAGGGTTTATCTACAACGGAGGTCAAACCTACCTTGTGCCCCAGATACTTTTTTCCACTATCTTCACAAAGCTAAAATGGTACCTGATATGCCTCAAGACTTCAAAAGTATCTTTATGAGACTCTCCATGTGCTAAACTCTCTCCTATTCCTTCATCTTGACCAAGACCACCTTCCCAACTGTGGGACCAGGTAGACTGTCTTGCAGGATGTTTCTAGGGCAGGTCATGCTACTGCATGCCACCTCAGAATGAATTATACCAGCTTTCTTTTAAATGCCCACATGTTTTTTAAATTAAAATTTTGAAGGGCTATTGATCCAGCACAGGCTATTAACCCAGAACATAAATCAGAGCCTTCGGGATTCAAGATAAAAATTAGGAAGGGAAATGTAACCTCAACTTTCTCACCATTTAACAGAAAAGCACATATTAACCATCAGAATTTGCTAAAAATTAATGTAAACAGTTCATGTCCTTGCAAGCTCTGAACATCAGGCTGTGGCAGAAACTATTAAGCTGGCTCACAGTAGGCATCTCTGAGTAGCTGAAGTGCCAGAGTATGGAGAAGAACCAGCACCTGATGGAAATATAAATAAAATTTTAAAATACTCTAAGGATTGCAAAGGCCTTAGGTGAGCAATGAGGTGAGAGAGTAAACCAGCAATAACTCTAGCCTAATACACACGTTAAAAAGCAATAAAAATAAAGAAGCCAGCAGAAAATGGAAACCTCAGACATTTAGAAACTGCAAAAAAGTAAAGACAATGGAAATACCTACACTTGTATCTCTGATACTTGGAGGGGTTCAAGTCTGAACATTGAAGACTACATTGTCAGCAACTCTGTCAAATGATGATTTAATGTAAACAAATGCTATTAGCTCAGTTTACTATGCTCCACTTTCTGTCTGGACTAGATTTTTCAATTGTATTTAACAAAAATGGAATGGCACATACACTGGAACTACCTTCTGATTTTTCAAACTCTTTCTGGCTAAAATTTGGAGTTTAGCCCACTTTAAATCCAGGCAACTCATATCCAGGCAGCTTAAGCCCTTTTTGCAGCTGCTGTTCCAGGAAAAGGAATATCATTTTTCTGACTATTGTTCTGACTTCTATAATTCTCAGCTTCATTGGGAAAGTCAGTCACAGTATGCATTAATGTAAGTACCTGAGATATCTGTCTAGCATTCAACTTTTGCTTTTTTCCTGGAAGCATTTTTCAAATCCTCCCTAAATAACTAATCAAAAGCTAACTAATGGATTTTTCACTGATAGCCTCCTTCAAATTTTGTTCCAGGTTTGACCTTTGAGTAGATTTGTACCTTAAACTAGATATTATCTCTAGGCTAATAAACTATAATAACCTACATCATCTTTGTCAGCCATAGATGTGATCCCTAATGTTTTATGTATGAAACTTACTGACCAACAAGAAAAACCAAGATTAGTTGCTATCATCACGCAAGAATTGTTATTGTTTCTTCAACCTTAACTTAAAAGGACAATTTCTGCTTAAAAACAAAATCCTTTTCCTTCATTAGTAATGGCATTTCAGGTTTATACAAACTAAACCCATGACTATTACAGCAAGTATTATTAAAAGATGTATTCCACTTGGCCTTAATCACTTGGGTCATGTGGAAGACATAAACCAGATTATGAAATAAAATGAGTTCAGCTTTCACTTAGATGAGAATGTATTTCCTACATCAGAAAAGTTTATTTTACATGCTGTATTAGCTGTTTAAATAGACTCAGTGCATATACTGTAATGAATCCACATATAATACACCAAGGAATTAAAGGCTCAGAGTACTGGAATTAAAGGTTCCATTATTTTTCAGGTAATTTATTTTGCATCACTGTATTATAAGATTGAGGACAGATGCTTTGGCCCTTTGCCTCAACTCTGCAGACGGTTCACCTTATTTATGTGAATACTTCCTATAAATCCAACAAGTCCCCAGGGTATGGTTAAACATGCACGGAATATTGCCGGATCAGGGCCCTCGTCCTGATTTGCTGTAGGGTTTTTTCCTGTTTCTGTCCGACTCCTTGTTTTTTAATTATCTTTCCAGATGATTACTTCTGCCTTCCAAGTCCATCTCTGTGTGAGGCCACATAGACACCTAGCAGGTTACTCTTATCTATTTCTGTCTGATTCCAGAATCTTGCTGCTTCAAAGCATCCAAAACAGTTCCCTACCTGGAACTCACCTTTCCGGAGACCCTCAATTTTTTTTGACTTCTCCTAGTCCTATACAAAATACAGACAAATACTTTCATTTGCTAATATTTTATTTTAAAAGAGAGGTTTTCTACTTTAACAAGGATTTCAGCAGATGTTAAACACAGTGCTGTCCTTGTTTACTTCAGCAAGATTTTTCAAAGCCCTTTTAATTACCCTTCAAACTTATTACATAATCTTGTGGAGGAGTCTGGGGACTCTGGAAAATAGGAAATAGTAGTAGGAAATAAAATAGTAGGAAATAAAATAGAAAGAAAAGACTTTTATGCTATTTCAAATCAAATTTCCTCATACATGTTCTCCATCCCTCCATGGTTGATAGGTTTTCTAGCCACTTTTGAGGACAACATTACCACAAATAAGAGGTGGATGCTTTGTGCATATTCTGTCTCCACACTATAAACTTTCTTTTGCATCATTAAATTGTTACGAAGATTTAGCAAGGTCAGTGTACTTTTATTAAAGCTAAGAAAATGGTTGGTTTTTTCTTACCCTGGTAGATGGTTCCATACTGTTTGCAGAGTAGTCCATTGGCAGCAGGAAACTGTCACAGATTTGATTTTTATTGCACTGCATTAGCATCAAAGTCACATTCTTTTCACTTAGTAAATGAATAGGAAATAACTAAATTTCTTTTAGCCTTGGCAATGTCTGTAGTACTTCTGGCTAAGTAAATTAGCCACTGTCTGCCATCTCTCAATGCAATATTTAACTGAGGCCAGGAATTTTAGAGGCATTTAGTTTTCTAAATACCTCTCCTCACAAACATATTGTAATAGTCCCTGTGTCCTGGCCTAATTCAAATACAATTATTCCCTCTTTTCAACTACTTCCAACCATCTACTTTGTTGTCCGTGGCTATATTTTGCCCAAGATAACAACATTTCATCCATAAATTGCATCACTGCTGTTACATCAATTAAGAAATACTACATTTAATATTTACTCAGGTAAAATCTTTAAGCTACTTGCAGGGAAATAACTAGTTAGCAGTATTACCCAAACTTATTTGCCCCCAGAAAAGTGTGCAGATGTAGAAAATAAATAATATTGGTTAATAGGGCTTAGGAATATGAACATTTTGAATACACTTGTGCTTTTGGAGCACAAGATGAAAAGGAAATTTAATTCACAGCATAGCCATGTGGCATTCCTGAGTTAAAGCAAGCCCATGTTGAAGGAAAAAGGGAAGCTGACAAGTGTGGTTATTTTCTTGCTTTTCCACCTGAGAAGAATGAAGAAAGCAGCAGCTTAGACTGTAGGTCTGCCCTGAAAGTCATTTGCAATATAACCTTTTAATTGACTATTGATGCATAAAAAGGTGAATGTTTTAGACCACTACCACCCTCAGGAGTTGACAAACAAATACTCTGGTTGTCAGCTCAGGATTCAGCTTTTATGACACTGAAGGCGTTGGATGCTCAGGCTTAAAGCATTAATATTGCCTCAGGAAAATAAAAATTTCCAAGATTACCAAAACAATAAACTAACCCAAATATGAACTAACCAAACAATAAATTAACCCAAATATGAAGTAATGGTCTTATTTTCAGAAAAGCTGAAGGGTATGTACTTGCTCTGGACCAGGTATTACTTCTGAAAATATTCTGTAACTTTCACAGAAAGTAAATCAGCACTTAAGAGGTTATATGGAATCATATAAACTGTGTTTAGACTTCTAGATCTTTTGATTTATGTTTCTCTTCCAATCTTCAGACAAAACAATTGTTTCATCTGTCTATATCCTAAAGTTGCATTCCCTCTGCTAAAAATATTTAATCTTTATACTTTATTTCAGAAAATATTTTTTTATTTATCATGATAAGGAAACTGTGGATTCTATTAAACACATTAAATGCATCTTCCAGGCAGATTGGCATAAAATCCCTTAAAATTACAATAACATATCAGAATCTTCCCCAGACAAATGTAGCTAGAGAACTTGCAGCTGAATTTACAGATTCTTTAAGGATGTAAATCTGCCATCATAAGATAAGAGATATGGAATATAACAAGTAGACATCAACTCTGTTCAGAAACAAGCCTTGATAGGTACATAGTACATATGAGCTGGAACACTTCAATAATGAAAACAAAAGCATTTCAACTGCAACAATGCTGATAGATTCCAGAAGTAAACATCTCAGTGGTGTTTCATCATGCAACTCTAATATTCCATGAAAGAACAAATTAGTACTCTTAAGTCATTCCTCCCCAGTGAATACTAAATACAACGTTCAGGATTTATTGATTGCTAACATTCCACAGGGCAAATATGCTGTTCAATGTGCCCAGAAGTCTTAGTTTTGATTGATCCAGTCTGGAGGATGTATTGAAGCACACTGTAGTTTTCTCTTTGGCTATACACTCAACTTTCCTCTTTTCATTTGGAACATAGCCTAAGTTCAGAAATTACTTGCTTGACAGTCTAGACAGAGCCAATATCAGCACTTTCTGAAAATAAACATAATTCTTTTATTTCCACTCAAATTTGCAAAGCTTTGCAAAGAATTCCCAAGCATATGTACCAGGAGGAGATCACAGCAACCAGCTTTGACCTTGTAGGACAAGGTATATTGGAAATGTGCGTTTAAAATTCTCAGTGGTATTTATCCTTTGGAATGGGTTACATAGGAAAGTGATAATTTCTTTATCACCTGACAGCCATTTCTCAATTATAAACATCTTTCCCAAAGATAAGCTGATATAGTTGCATTTGATGTTTACAGGATGAGTTTCTCATCTGAGTAACACCACATCAAGGCAGTGTTATTGCACAAGCCCCTTTGGCTCCAGGTTTACAATGATATGAAGAATGTCTCCAAGAACTGTGGACACTCAGCAGTGACCATGGTCAAAATTTCAGTTTCTCTCATTTGTTTTTCTTTCTATGACACTAAACTCTGCAGAATGCAATGTGGTCCAAGAACTTTGATGCTACAAGCAGCTTTTGTGCAGAACATTGTGGTTTTTTGGAACCTGAAAGAATTATTAAGTGGCTGAAACAAAAATTGTCATTTTGTACACTACACTTAACAAACCAAGCTGTTGTGATCATTGCTCGAGGCCTATGTGGCACATTCAAGACTCTGCTACTTAAATATTTTGAACCTGCACGTGGAGAGAAAAAAATGCTCAGGAAATATTTACACCACAAACTTTTCCTCTCCCCTTTCCATTTACTGCATGTCAGTTTATTAATGTGGTAGTTACCATCATACTTGAAATGCGTCTTGGGCTTGCTTATCAGAGTGTTGTTATGAATCAGATTATAAATGTCATCTCCCAGTCCATCTTATTTTCTGTTCCAACCTCACCAGTAAGGAGTCTGGAGTTGCACAATGGGAGGGGATCCAGCTGGGACAGCTGACCCCATCTGACCCAAGATACCCAGGAATTCCAGACCATGACCCTGCACAGGACAGCTCCAAGAGTCACACCATGTGCCTGAGAGCATTGTCCAAATGCTTCTTGAAATCTGCCAGGCTTGCTGATGTGATCCCTTTCCCAGGGAGCCTGTTCCAGTGCCCAGCCACCCTCTTGAGGAAAAACCTTTTCTTAATATCCAATCCAAACTTCCCCTGCACAACTGCAGGTCATTCCCTTGGGTTCTGTCACTGGCAGGGCAGAGATCAGTGCCTGCCCCTCCCCTCCTCCTCTCACAAGGAAGTTGTAAAAGAAGTTGTAAATGCAGTGAGGTCTCCCCTCAGTCTCCTCTTCTCCAAGTGACCTCAGCTGCTCTCACACGGTTTCTCCTCCAGAGCCTTCCCCATCCTTGTGTTCCTTTGGGCAATCTCTAATAGGTTTATGTCCTTCTTTTATCATTGTGCCCCAAACCGCACACTGGACTCAAGATAGGCCACACTACTGCAGAGTGGAGCAGTCATGGGAATATGAAGGAGAAAGTCTTGAACAAGTGAACACAAAGGGAAAACAGTTCTAGGAAAAACTGTTAGCACTCAAGGAAGAGGAATGTGCCTCATCTAGAATGAGATTCAAAGGGAAGGAAACTGAAAGAACCACACCAGTGACTGGACAGCATGAAATGGACTGAATAGCAAATTGCGAGCCTTGAACCTTCCCAAAAGATCAGAATTGGTCATGTACAGTGTAAAAAAAGTCAACTGCATTAGAAGTTACTTGATTGCAGATCATTGATTTCTATACTAATGGAGCCTGCTGAATTTCAAATGTTTCTGATCTTTTCAACCTTTAGTTGTTGGGCTTTTTCCATTTTCCAAAAGGAGACTGGGTCTTTAATCCAACTTCTTTCCCAATGTTTATTGGCAGACACCCCAAAGATACAAAAAGTGCTTTTCCAAACAATGAAAATTTTGCATCTTTGGTGAAACAGAGTAGCGTTAGCAAATTAACTTCAGGAATGAAAAGGAGAAATAGAAGAAAGCAAAATTGTCATGTTGAAAATTTACAATGATGCTGGACCATTCTCTGACAGTGAAAGGCAAGGAACACTGCAGAGGACAATGCAGAGGCTCAGTGTTCACATGACAGTATTTTTCACTAAATCACACATTATTGTATAAACTCTAGGTTCCATGAAGAATATTTTTATCCAAACGTTTTCTTGGAAAAATCTATTGTAATGCATTTAATCTAAATTATTTGTGCAACAAGAGAAATGCAGAACATTTGTCATATTTCCTCTTAGTTTTCTTTGCAATTATTTTAAGCTTGCTTTTACTGTCTCACACACCACTGTAAATCACAAGTAAATTCACTGAATTAGGTGGAATTCACTGGAACAAGCTTGTATAAGTAAGTGAAGAATCAGATTCTTTATACTTTAATTCATTGTTCCTGTTTTCTTTCCCTTCCTGCCTCCCATCATTATTTTAGCCCAGAGGTAACTAAGGTCAGCATATTTTGTTTGCAGCCTTGATCATGGTTACATCTTCTCTATATTTCTAGTGAATGAGACAGATCAAAGAACTCTAAATCAGCTGCAGAAATAGCTAAAGCTTGCTTAAACAACAGCTGAAAAACACTTTGCATGCACAGTTTGACCTAACCTCAACTCTGCCCTCATGATGGATGAAGAAATGCAGCTTTCTGGCTGAACAACAAAAGTAATGGGAAACATTTACCAGCACAAAATATAATGGTAGATGGCATACCACATTAATTTATGAAACATCAGGCTTTTAAAAAAAATTCTCTTTCAACCAGAAAACAAACATGAAATCCTCAACTTGAAAAGAAACTTTTTTTCCCAAGGAAATGCAGATTACAACTGAAAATTACTGTTTCATTTATCTAGAACTACTGCCATAGCTCCAGAAATCCTGACGTACTTGCAGATAATGCCTTAAGTTCACTCTCTCTCTCAAGAACTGCTCTTACACACACACATAAGAAAACAAGACAACCCTTCAGAGGAAATGCTTCCCTGACATTTTGGGCACAGTGAAACCAGTACATGGGGTAAATGGTGGGGTCAGATCACAGCATGTTCATACACTGCATGACAATAAGGTAATTTGCTAGTGCAGGCTGAGCTATGGCTCATTTGGGTTTTTTTCTTGTTTGTTTTAATCCTGAATTACTATTTAAAGCAATTACTTATAAAAAAGGGGAGATCTATTGGCTAGTCTTCATTTCCAGTGTATGTGTGAGTAACCCCACAACTAAATATTTGATTCATGTCACATTCATGCCCCCTCATGCACCGTCATAAGCCAAAACATGGAGCCTTTGGAGGACCTTGAGTCTACTGCAAATGCACAATCAAATATCCTGGGGAGTATTCTTGGCTTTCAGGAGTATTTCTGTAGGACATATCTCACAGGATATGCTTAATATCATATATAGACGTTCTTCTCAAACCTTACTTATCCTTCTGCAGAGCATAACAACACAAGGATGAGATGACACCCTTAATCATGGATTTCCCATTCAGGCTGATATTGTATTTTGAAGAAATAACTGCTTCAGAGTAGAACATCTATAGTCTGTAAATCAAATCTAGATCTGTAACGAGGGTATGAGAAGTGCAAGAGCCAAATAGATTTTCCTTTCCAAAGAGATGCTCCAGGTGGTCAGATCCAAGTACATTTGCTGTTTAAAGTACTGAGCTGACACTGCTAAATCTACCTCATCCAGCAGACAAATCAAAGACATTCTTCAGTGGTGAAAGCATTTGGCACTTTTCATACGGGTAGTTGAAATTCAGTGATTAAAGCAGGATTATTTTTTCTGTGTGTTTCACTACAAATCTTCAGCACACAGAAAAGTAAGCTGAAAGCATCTCTGGTGATCTTGGATTCACCATGTGCAGGATCTTCACTATTAGTATTTTTACTGCCAGCAAAATCACACTGTTGGATATATACCATACATCTTTGCCTAAGGATCTGGGAAACAAGTTTAGAGAGCTTTCAAATGCAATACAAAGCACTTAAAATCTGCTTGCTTAGCATCTGCATATAACAATGTAGTTAGACTTCTCATTCAATTTGCAACTTTACCTGTAACATTAGATAAGAAACAGAAACTGTTTCTCTTCATAGTTTACTTGTCTTCTGTGCAATGTTTTATATTCAAAGAGCAGCCATCTGATGATAGAATATTTATTGCCTTTTTATTGTAAGAGTTTTTAGGACACACATGAATGACACAAGATCAAATGAGAAGAAAAATAAAATTATTCTAAATGAAAACAAACCTTTCTTACTAATTTATAAGACAAAGTCTGTTAGAAACACAGAAATCTTCAATCTCACTTTCAGGCACTGAATCTTATTTCATTGCAGTAGAACACCCAAATTTGTTTGATTATAGTTAGGATCAGAAAGGAAATGTTGGGCAAGTACGATAAAAAAAAATGAAATTTTCTGGGTTTGTGTTGGCTTGTCTTGGTGGGATTTTTTGGTTGGTTGGCTAGATGGCTTTGGTGGGGGATTTTTTGCCAAAGTACAGCTCTCTCTTCACAGACTCATCTAAATAGAGAATCATGAAAACTTTCTTTTCTGCCCACAATGTCCTAATTCCCTGCCAGATTCTGATACTCAATTTCAACTCTATTTGCATTTGTCCCTTAACAAATGTTTATTTTGTGTGAACAATCAGCAGACTCGTAAAGTGTGATAGGCCTACATATTCATCCATCAGCAAAAATGCACACATCACACTCTGTCAAAATAGTAGAGAATAAAGGCTGCAAGACTCTTTTGTAAGAGTCAGGTCCTTAAAATCTACTGCCTCCTTAAAGAGGTAAGATTCTGGTTCTTATCATTTCACCATCTAGAATTAAACCATCTAGAATGGGAAGCAGTGGCAGGAGAGACAGATTTGGTTGGGTTTTTTTTTTTCATCTTCAAACATTGCTATACCACTGTAAGTGTGAAGCCACATTAGAATTGGCCTGTTTTATCAGGGAAATTCTTTGGGGAAAAATGCCTTTATCATGGGATACTAGGCATGCTGATCATATTAATATTTGAGAACACTTGAATCTGCCAACACCCAAAAATATTTCAATAATTAGTTAAAATCAATAGATTTAAAATTTCCGATCTAGATCCTGGAAAATATTATCAACTGACTGCAAAAAACTGCCATTGGTTAGGATTTTCAACAACAGTAGGATTCAATTCTGAAAAGTACCAAGAATCAAAGAAAATATTCTCATTCAATTCACATTTTGGATGCAAACAATGACTAACTTTATGGCCTGCTATGTAACAGGACAGACTGAACAAGTAAAATGCCTCTAAAGCATTCAGAAATTATACAGATTTGCACTGCCTCCCTTCTGTCCAGTACTCCCTCACATACCCATTCATGAGCTAAATATGGCCTGGTATACACAGAAATCCAGGAAAATTAAGAGAGCACCTTCAAACACTAATTTTCACAATACAGCTCATCATTGTTCAGTCTATTCTCAGTTTTAAGCACCTGAATCATTTAAAACAAAAATATTTCAGTACACAAAATGGAAGATCTCTATCTGTGCCATGAATTTTCCCCAAAAGGATCTGCAATATTCTTCTACCAAAACATATTTAGGTTCAGCTTTTCCCAGAATATCAATTTCTATATTGCTTTTCTTTCTTTAAGGACCTGTGCTGGGCTCATCCAAAGCAAAGCAGAGTGGCCAGCAGGTGAAGGGAGGTGATTCTGTCTCTGCTCCCCTCTGGTGAGACCCCCCCGTGCAGGGCTGCATCCAGCCTTGGGTCCCCAGCACAGGAAGGACATAGACCTGCTGGAGTGACTTCAGAAGACAGCCACGAAGATGATCAGAGGCATGGAGGATCTCTCCTATGAGGAAAGGCTAGAAAAAGTGGGATTGCTCATCCTGGAGTAGTAAAGGCCTTGGGGTGGCCTAATTGTGGCATGCCAGTACCTGAAGGGGGGTTTTGAGAAAGATGGGAGAGTCATTTTACAAGAGCATGTAATGACAGGACAAGGGGAAATGGATTTAAACTGAGAGCAGGTTTTAGGAAGAAATCTTTTATTGCCAGGGTGGTAAGGCACTGGAAAAGGTCACCCAGAGAAGCCCTGGAAGTGTTGAAGAACAAGTTGAATGAGGCTCAGGGGGACCTGGTCTAGTGTGTCCTTGCCCACAGCATGGAGGTTGAAACTAGATGCTCCAATCCAAGCCATTAAATGGTTCTTATTCTGTGATTCTATGACAGACTTGTTTTCCTTTCTGCAAGGAGCTAGAGATGTTTAGTGAATTAATTCAATAAATGTAAGGAATCACTAAAGAAAAAAAATTCCTCAGTTTTCTCTTGCTGGCATTTTGCACTGTGGTTGAATGCCCCATTACATAAGTAACATTGCCCTGAGAGTGCCAGAAGCTATTGAGGTATCTTCCATTTTGTGTACCTGAAGACTGCAACTATATCCTCCTAGTCTAGATGTATAATTTCTCTTTCTTTTGTTAAAAGAAATGCATTTATGTGCAAGCTCACTACCTCTTTTATCTCCTATAGTAGCACCCTTGCAAATTTAGGCTTCAATTTTCAAAGTTTCTGACCAAGTATTTTACAAGGCAGATGTTTTGTGGCTGGCCAAGGCTTCTGCCAGCAGTCCATAAGAGCATCATTATAGAGGGTATAAAACTGGAAATAATACTTAACACACAGTTAAGGACCTGTGTGTTGTTTCATCACTAGTTTGTTTTTCAGACAGACAGTAAGCACTGTAGTGTTAAGGTGCCAACATAAGTTATTAAATAAATAACTTCTAGCACTTTAGTCTGCATGCTTGTTTAAAAGGAAACAGTACCAAAACCTTTCCCAAAAGACACACCAGCTGCTTGGTGTCTGACAGCAAGTAAAACAGATTATATGCAAATCCTGAAATGTGCTACTCTGGTTTTAATCCTCTTTTGTTTGTGATATGCAGCTGCAGTTTTAGGCAATATGATGCAGAAAATGGGCCATTCCAAGTTTGGTAACAACAATAAAATGTTTGAAAAATATTTATGGTAAATTATTCAAATGTTCTTCTACCATCAAATGTTCAGAACATTCACATATTTCAAATACTAAATAGTTGTGAGTGCTTGGGATGTAAAATCATTCATTAAAGGAAGTGACTGGGGTCACCTGAATGTTATTAATTATGGGATGAATATAGCAATATGCATCTTCCCATGATTATTCTTCAGTTATTGGCCATAACCCTGAGGGCTGAGCATTTTCAACTCAGTTTACTAAAAGCTGAAGCACAGCAAATGAAGATGACTCCTGGAGTTGTTTGCAGAAGGAGAGTTTGTTCTGGTTAGACCACATGTTTTCTCACAACTTGCCTGCACAAGGACCTATTAAATATTGCTTGCAAGAATGTCAGGAATACTGAAATAAACTCAATCATAACGTTTTTCACAAATTACATTTGAAATACTATGTGTTCTCACAATAAGTAATCTTTACCTATGGATCTATAAAGACAACTTAAAACAATTGCTACATATAAAGGTCTTGTTTCTCAGGACCCCACCTTGTAAAAGATGTATGGCCAAGAAAGGACCAGCAGGTCAGACAAAGTCCACCCTAACATATTTTACACAGAGAAAGTGAATTCCTGCCTTTCTCTTCCAGCATTTGCATCTTTCCTTCCACACTGTCATTCATTCCACCAACTTACAGTACAAAACAAGCAGCAGCCATCCACCTGCACAGGCAGGGGGAAGAACTGACCCAAATGAGACAGCTGACATGATATCTCAGAATTTTGATCTGTTCTTGCTCTTTCCTGAGTTTTAACCACAAGGAAAACAAATGGGCCTTCCATCTCTCCAGAAAAATTTTCTGGGATGGAGGTCAAATTCTGAGCTGATTGCTGTTTGATGGAGGTCACCAGGTTAATATGTCACTAGAGCTTTCTCCTTTAACATTTCCGTCTCTTTCTGTCTTGTACTATACTTGCTTCCAATACTTACAACAGGACTGTCAGACTTTTACTAGTTTGTGGGGGGGACTGTATGTTTCCTTTCATTCCCTTGCTCCATGTACTTATTCAATTTTGTCAGTTATTCCTAAGTTTGGCTGTGAGTTTCTGCTGTTATTTCCTCCTACAGAAAAGTGTAGGACTGCAGACTGAAGTGAAATGGGACAATCCCTCCTCTACGCAAAAGAAAGTCTCAGGAGGCATTATTTTTCAAATTTCAAGACTTTTCTAACAGTTTAATAATTTCAGATTCAACTACATCAACCCACTCTTTGCACATGGTGGTAGTCATATAGTGAAGAAAGACCCTGAAAGGCTCTGAAATGTTCCTGAAAGACCCCACATGCCATGTAGCTCGCCTTCACAAGTGGTTGGGTATCAATTCTGCTGATATAAAAGTGTGAGCCAGCAGAAGCATTGAGCTCATCTTTGACTGTAAGAAGCACTTAGTATCTTTAGTATAAATTTGGATGGCTGACTTGCACTGAGCATCCAACTGCTCTGTGCTGTACTGTCATGTTTGCCCCAGCAGGGCAAGGGATGTAAGGCTTGTTCAGGAAACATGAGTTGAAGCCACTCTAATATAGGTATAAAAGGTAACATTCTTCATTAAATTCATATTGTTGCAAAAAAAAAAAAAAAAATCCAGACTCCTCACTTTGTCAGGTGAAATGAGATACTATTGGAGCACCAGCTTCTCTCTAATGAGGTGACAGTGTTAACAGCACAGTACTATTAACATAGTAAGTCAATAAGTACTTACATAGTACGTAAGTATCATCAATAGCAATTCTCATAACTCACTGGCAGCACGACTGTATTTCGGAGGGACAATGCAAACACAGAAGGGATAAAAAGTTAAGGGGTTTTAAGGGTACAATTTCAAAACAACAATTAAAACACAATAATAATCATAAGTCCTACAAGTGTGTTCAATAGAAAACAAGCATGGTATAGCAGAATTTTCCTTTACAAAAATATTATGAAAAGTGTAAGTGCTCACTTTAGTATTCATCAAAATTATACATAAATATTTATGTGATAATTAAGGAAAATCTTGTATTGAGCTGAAATCTAGCAATTGTGAAGACTAAGATGCTTTGGGTTTGTTTGTTTGCTTTTGAGTCAAGCAGAATACAGGGAGGGATGGAAGTGGTATTTCCTGAGCTGTATGCCACAGGAAAGAATCCAGCAGACAAATGTAGAAACCAAATATCAAAGTTCTCCCATGCACAAAAGAATGGAAAAAAGAGAAGAACCATATTAGCATCTTTTGTGGCAGTCAGGGGAAGGGCAGGGAACTAGGAAAAATACTCTTTGTGTTGATTCATTCAGAACTGATTTTCAGACACAAGACTGGTGAGATTTGATCTCATGAAGCTGTGACACTCAGTATGAGTATAATGATGTGTTTCATAATATTACCAGTATAATGGACAAAATGTAGTAAAGTTTATATGACAAATCAAAACCCATATGCCAAAAAGCATACAACACAGTGAAATACCAAAGAAAATAGTCCTTAATGGGATAGGAAAGTATAATACTATGAAAAAGGGCTGCAGAGAGAAGAACTATACCTGACACATAACCAGGAGCATATAAATAATTCATTGACATAATATTTTTTTACCTTTCTACTTCTTAAGGATTTATTGTGATATTTCTGAATTGCTTTTGTTAAATAACTTTTATATATGTCAAAATTTCAGCTCACCATCCCTATTTGGGAAGAAAATAAGGTTTTAGAACACTTTAGAATATTCTAATACCATTCACAAATTTAGGGCAAGTCATATGAAATCCAATTTTTGATTAATAAAGATGGTAAACTGTAACAGTATCTAGCTGCACTTAATGAACTATTCTGGACTGTGAAAGTTTTTGTGCAGCTCATCCTCACAGTCTAGGTAGAGGTCTCCTGATGACAACTATGTATGAAGAAAATTGGAAAGATACATTGTAATTGAATCAACTTCTCGTACAGATGCTGAATGACAAAAACGGCAATGGAGCAATTGTGGGGGGTTTGTCTTGCACTTTTACTAAGAGTTTGGGTAAAAACTCTTGGGTATATCTGTAAATAAGGAAATAACTTCCACTTATATTTCAGGAGAAAAATCTGCAGAGAAAGTGTCACATATAGCAGTGAGAAAATATAGCAGGACACTTACATTTTCTAATGTTGAGAACACCTGATGCAAGCCACTCTATATTGACTTCTTTAAAAGTTGCCAACCTGTGATATAACTCTAGAAAATCCTGTGCAAATTCCTTATATCTTGCTGCTTGGTCATTAGTTATGGAGACACATGGGCTTCTCCTTTGTATGCAGCTGTTGTGGGGCACTCGCTCCTAAATTTTGCCTTGAGTCTTGGTATGGGTAATGAAATAAGATATTCGAAGAATATTTAATGCTTACTAAGTATCCAAAATGCTTTTTATGGAAGTTGTGAAAACCCCTGAAATACAGAAAACAAGATTTTCACAGAGAAAATTTTGGTAGTAGTGATGACATAATTTCTTTTTTCTTAGTTGGAGTGCTTAATGAAAAACTTCCAGTGAAATTCAGGTAACACTTCATGATATCTTCCAAACTACCCTCATGGTTCAGTTGAGAAAAGTCATGATTATCTGACCAGAAACATAGACCATGTACAAATGAGCTAAGAACACTGGAAACTGAATCTGATACAGATGTAGTGTCTGAATGCAGCAGCAAAGCTGAGCATACAGTGAAGCTGTATTTTGTGCTTTAGGTAGTCATGTGAGGAGCAAGGAGCTGGACTCTCTTATTCTTATGGGTCCCTTCCAGCTTGAGGTGTTCTATGAGCCTGGAATCATCAAAAGCTTCACAAGTTCCCAAACTTTACTCAAAGATTGTTTTGAAGCTTGATGGGTATCTTAATTTAGCTTAGTTTTATTCCAAATAATAGATTAGGTCCTCCCAAAAAGAAATCTCTAATCTCCTCTCAGCAAAGGTGGAGTTGGAAAGGAGTCTCTGGGCCCATAAGCAGTGGGTGTGGATAAAGGTCTCCTGTGCGGATGATGGGGACATAAGGAACCATTAGTGCCCACAGAGTATTCACAACAACTATAAGTCATTCAGACTCACAATATCAATTACACTATAGAAATTAAAAACAAAAACAAAACAAAAAAAAAACCACAAAGAGAAGGAGCTCAACGTTAACAGTAACTCAAGTTACCAGTGCTGCACAGTCACATGAGGTCTGTGAAAACCAGATTGAGATGACCACAACCAAGCAGTTGCTCTGTTGCTTTACATGTCGAAACTGGTTGTACAAACCTTTCATGAACTTTACTTTTTCTGTTACAGAACATCTGCTAACATTATACAGGGACTGTTTATGGAATTATTTAAAGGTCAAGTGTAATTCTGCTGAAATGCATTGTGTCCTCATGTGATGTAGCTCAGAGTATATTAATCCACTCATTTTGGTTACTTGCTTTTGTATGACTGCAAGGGACATAAGAATACTGAAGGAGCTATTTTCTTGAGTTGTCTCAAAGTGAGCATTCTTTTTGTAGGTACATTGGATGGAAAATTCCTGGAGGAAAAACCTGTGCAAGAGTCCACCTCTGTTAGATTCCAGCAGGCAGCAATCTAGTACTATATTACCTTCAGCAATTTCCTTAGTTCCTGGGAACTGGCTCATTATTTTACATTTTGGCACACAAGTATAGACTGGAATATTTCTTTGAGATAATTCTTGCACCAGAGTAGTTGGCTAGTCTCTGTACTCCTGGCAAAAGTCTAAACACTGTAGTAATTCCCTAACGTACTGAAATACCCACTTAAGTGTGACTTTAGGAATTAGCTCACATAAGCATATTCCAATTTACAAGGCCTAATATATCTCTCTGAAATCAGAAATCTGCTATGACATCACCCAGATACTCTGGCCCACTTCCTTTTCCTGAAATGAAAATGTCATTAGCTAATCAAGCTCGAATCTTACTTCAAAACTTGAAGATATTTCATGATAGGATTTGATTAGAGGATAAATGGAATTGCTTAAAACCTCTTTTTCCTTAAACTTCATGACAAGTGAATCTACATCTTTCATGACCACTGATTCTAGATAGTATTCACAAAAGAGTTTCAGATTTTTTTTCTAGGTATTTTACAGCCAAAATCTGAAACTGCTTAGGGAACTAATCCTGTCAAATCCAAAGAACAGACTAATTCTCTAATACAGCACAAAGAACAATTTATTGCTGACGTGATCTAGATCCAAACAAAATCTCATCAGGGCAACTCCAGTTTGTATTTCAACAACATGACTAGATGTTCTGTTGAGTACTGACAAAAATGAAATCAGAAAGCAACACACTTTTTAGAAAAATAAATTTAGAGCACAATAAAGGCACGTGATAGCTGGTAATTCCTTTGCTGCTTACACATAGCACAGAATATGAAGAGAGATATAAGGAAAATGACAACAGTGTTGGCAAATCAGGAATTACATTTATACACAGTCAGAGATAGAGGACTTTGTTAGTTTCCATTTTTTATGGATATAAACTGGGGTAACCATATGGATCTTCACACAGTAGATGTACACTAGCAGGCAAATTCATCCATTTTCCAGTTTCATAGCAGAAAAGAAACAAAATCATCATGAGTTATTACTTCTTGGATAAGATTTCAAGCTTCTTCTACTGGAAAAAAATGATATGCCAGAAATTTCAAGTGTAACTTTAGTCTGTATTGTGGGGCAGAGGTTTTTCCCTTAGATAAAGTCAAGGCAGAATAGATTAGTAAAGAGTCAAAGTCAAGACATGGAAGGCACTGAAAGCACTTGATAGTTTCTACCAGTACCTTTCCCCAGCTACTTTGAAACAAAAGATCCTCAGCCCTGTGAAAGAGTGATCAGCCACAATATCAGAATACTGTCAGCAAAGAAGACATCAGGAGTTGGGTTACTGCAGACCCTGAAATGGTGCCTAGCCCAGGAAATTGCCTAAAGGGAAAGGAATTGCCTCCCACATAAAAGTATGCACAGCTTAATACTGAAATATTTAGCATTTCAATAAGCTGACTAATGTCATAATTGCAGAAAAACCCCAAACATATAGCACACACCATCAGACATGAACAAGAAGCAGCAAAACTTGCAGCTGTTTGAAAAATGCTGTCCATGGCAAGGAACCAGCATCTCCATTAACGTGAACAGAGTTGCAACAAAACTAGTGTACATTCAAATCAAATCAAGCCAGCACGACCATTGTAAGACCAAATATAGGTTTCTGTGGTCTTTAGGTATAATTCCTTGGACATCCTTTCAACTCCTGCTGCATTTTTCCACTGTGATGAGATTGCCTCAGCTGCTGTTTTAATGGGGTTAATGTTAAGCTTCCTTTCATCACTTATCTATAATTAGGATGGCTGTTATTCTATGGTTTCTGTAGGGCCATATGGTTATCTAATGCTAACAAGACCTGCAGTACTTCAGTTTCTGTATATTGCTTCCTGTCTGGCTTCTGGTTTCCTCATTTTCTGCAGCATTTCTTGGGTTGTCTATAAAAGGAAGGAAAAGGAAATCAAAGTCTGTGTTTATTGTGCTTCCTGGAGATTAATATTCCCCTATGAATAGGTTTGAAAATATTTCAGCCATGCTTGTCTTGTTTTTTCTGCAAAATATACCCTCAGAGCTACAAGGAAAACTGTCCAAACTTGCTCCTGTGTATTTGTCAAAACATTACTTGTTTTATTTTACTGAGTTGCACCAAGGGAGTACCACTTAACATTTCTCAACAGATACTACCACTACAACAACAGAATTTTCCCTTTTATTGTGTCACAACATTTTTTGCTGTTGGTTTGCAGTACTACCCAGAAGGAGTGGGGCATCAGAAACGTGCAAAAAGAAAAGATACTTCCTAATCTAAAAAGGACAAGACAAACCTGAGGTAAGAAAGGAGGTACAGAGTGGTCCCAGAGGTGACAGGGCCTGCTGTGGTAATTCAGTGTTAGAAACACAGTGATTTGACTTTTAGAAAAGGAAAACTCACTACATGTTTTGATATTCTGTTCTCTGCAAAGGTTGGCAAAGCTTTCCACTAAGAGAACACTTTCCTAGAAGGCTTTCTTCCCCCCAAAAAAGTCAAAACTGTAGACATTATATAACAAATTCTGTTTCTTAGAAACAAGTTTTTCTCATTTTGCTCTAAAACTCGATTTTACTTCCTGTTTCCTTTGGGTCCAGTTTTTATTGTTTCAGTGCAGCAGTTTCAGTGCCAATGTCAACAGAAAGACAGGAGCATTTCCAGTTTATGACAGGTCTGACAGTCATGTTTCCAGTGATTCTAGTTAGAAGCTAAACCAGTGGGCCAGCTCAGATGTTTTTGCAATGAAAACATTGATTGAAGAAAGAAAACAGACATCTTGGACATTAATAGGAGCCTGGAAAGCAAACACCTCACATGAGAAATAACTCAGAAAATGACACCATTACAGAAAATGGTGATTCATGGTGTCTCAGAGGAGGAAGAACTGGCATCAACAATGCATAAGGTTAAATCATTCCAAATTTGGTAGCCATCTAGAATTGTGCAATGAAGCTGAAGATTGAGTGGAATATTAAAACAGAAAGGGAAATGGGATAGTCTTAAGTAGAAATTAGGACAGCCAGAAAAGCTATTGCAAACATTAGTCTGGATGCACAGCTGTATAAGTAGCCATCAGTATTCCAATACATATTTCATCAAGGTTTCTTGATGAAAACAAGACTGAAAATGATGAAAACAACTGAAAATGCAATACAATAAATTTATTTTACAATAAAGAAGTTTTTGCAAAAAAATAAAAATATAGGAAGCATAAAATCAAATTCTGATTACTGGGGTTCTTGCTGATTCTTTGCATGTTCAGAGAATTTTCAAAGGAGAGTAGCAGAATTTAGTTCCCACTGAATTTCAGTAAACTACGACTTTGCATAGTGTCTTTCAAAAAAACCTCTTACAGAAGAGAAAAATCAGTACTTTGGTCCATATTTTTTGTATTTTAGGGAGATTTATTAGAATACACATAGAAATGCAATCATTGTGCTCTACAGGACAGAGCTTCCCTCCATCACCGGTCCCTCAAATGGACTGAGTTAGATATCAATTTGAGGTACTTGGTTCTGCCTCCTGCCCCTCAGTACGGTCACAGCTGTATTATGTAACATTCATCCTTGCAAGCAGAGCTGTCTTAGTTTTCCCATCTTGCAAATGAAGGATTTGGGCACAGAGGGATTAAGGTACATATCTTCAGCACAGGCTGAGACATCTGGCCATTGGCACTGCCTTCTCTGAGTATTCAAAAGTTATCCAAGGCCACACAGATCATCTTTAAGGGCAGAAAGGAACTGAACTTGAATTTCTGAAGTCCAGGCTAGAATCCTTAAGTTTCATCCATCTTCCCTCTTAAGACATTACTTTTGGCTCAGAACTTGATATTAAGAATGTAAAGCAGAGTAGCCCCAAATTCTCAATCACACAAAAGGGAATTTCTCTACAGGACCACATTAGACCACAGGTGAGAATTCTTTTGTCACTGGAAAATAATGGGAGAGATAGATTTCATCTCCCCTAATTTCATTTTATAGAAACAGCCCATACTATAGATTGAACAGCAGAAAATTATTTTTAACAAGAATTTTTTTTTAAATCTTAAAAATTTTTTCCTCATTAAAACACAGTAAATCAAAATTAGATACCATTTTGTGGTCAAGCCAAATATTTTATGTCTTTATTAGAAAACTTTAGTAGTTGAGACTAACATGATTTTTGATAACAAAACTGAAGAGCAGTAAGTAATTCCAAAGCTGAACAAATTCACAAACAAGAATATAAGTAAGGATGTTTTACAGTAAACTGACAAATGTACTTTTCAACAGCATTTGCACTGGAAAAAAAAAGAAAAATTCACAGTTTTACTGGGCTTCTAATATCTAATCAGCCTGCTACTTCTTTAGCAGATCCCGTCACTGAATATTAGAATGATGTAATTTATAGCACTGATGCCACAAATTTACCCTTAGTTTGATTTGAAGAGAATAGGTTTTACAGTTTCTAAAAAGGGATTAAAATTCCTGCAGATTATTGAGCGCCATCTACTGTTTCATTACTTCTTCATACACCAACTGTGCTTTGGAGTAGCCCAGTCAAATTAAAATGCTATTCATTAACTAAAGAAGACATTCAGACTTTGGGATTTATTTTAAAATTGCTTTGTATTGTACCCAAAATACAGTGCTCTCTTTTTTCAACAATAGAATAAATTTTACAAGCATTAGAAAACAAAGCCATTAATTAAAAATAGTTAAAGTTTAAGGTTAGCATCAGTCTCTTCTGTAGCTCAAATATTTTAGTACTGAGATAATATAGGTCCTTAATTCTTTTCACATCACTAAATAAATGGAAATATCTGGTACTTGCGAAAAAATGAAAAGGAAAAAAAAATGAGAAAAAAACCAAAAATAACCCCCCAAATACTAAGCAAACAATGGTTGTATTATAATGATTATGAATATCTAGGGATTCTTCTTTTTTTAAGAAACAACAGCTTAAGTTGTTTCTTAAAAAGAAGAAACCAGGCATATTGCAATATCACATATAGTTCAGATGGGCTTCTACCTTCCAGAATAACTTATTTAAGTAATTTTTCAAGTTGTAGTGAATTTGCATAAAGAAAGCGATCAAACAAAGGTCAAGACTAATGACCTGCATAGCTCAATTGTTCATGCTCTCTTGCACCAGTATTTTTTCCTTCTTGCTTTCATATTGTTCATAGTCATTGTCTCTACTCACAAAGTAAGGAGGAACACAGGACCTAAAAAACCCCCAAACCAAGACAAAGCAAAATACATTCCCACCAGGCTTACTGGATATTCAAGCTGTCATTTGCCTACCTATCCTATCAGTTCAATATCACAGGGATGAGCTACATGGCCACTTGGATGATCTACGTGTGGGCATCATTCACAGTTTTGCACTCTTCAGTTTTATGGTGAAATGTGAGGACTTTTTATTTAGAAATGTCACATGCTTTCACTAGTTTACACCTCCCAGTTCAGGTCTGGTTTCAGCTTTTGTACCAAAGTTGAGACAGTTACTCACAGCTAATTATCTTACCTCTGAAGTTAATAAACAGAGGTGGTTGCTTCTAAAAGACAACCTGTATCATACTAAGAAAGTTGTTAAATACACCCCAACTTTTGTGCATGCATATTTTTAATCGAGTAAATTCACAAACCCTATAGTCAAACACCTTGGAGTATATTTAAGAGCATAGGTGGAGCAATTCTCCTTGAACAAGCTGACAACAAGACCTGCTGTCTTAGGCTCCAGGGCTCTATCACTTAAAGCCAAAAGGGTGAAGAGCAACAATAGATGTGGCAAAACATCAAGACTCCACATCCAGCTGCAAAGATGAGAATGGGTCTTGGAAATGGTGAAATGCATCATCAGAGCAATTCTCTCCGGTTCCCATTTGGAGAGCTCCTCAGTTCCAGATCTCAGCTATTGAAACAACTTTGTCTTTGAATGGCACCATACTGCAAGCTGTGGACAGATAAATACAGTGATGCCAAGAGAGCTCTGGAGGAGATTGAAAGACATTAAATCCAGGAAAACTGTTTTCTGATGGCTTGGTTCTTTCCACACACCCTCACACAGCAAGACTCCAGCAGCAGCTTTGGAGGGGACAGCCTTCCTTTCCCAGTACTGTACAATGGAGGACAGTGTGGGTGTGCTGGGCACTGCAAAGGTCACACAGGTAATATAGAAGGGCAACTGTGGCAAGGCTGAGAGCCAGTTTTTGGCAGCTCAAAGTCACACAAACAGGCTCACCCTAGTCTGTGCAGCACTACTTAACACCTGGCATTACAGTGTTGGTTTGTATCCCTCTGGGCCATTCACTGTACATGACAGTCACTCCCCTTTGCAGTTTCATAGCACCCCACTCTCTCCCCCACTTTTAAGAAATTTTAGATGAGAACTACAGGGATTAACCAGATTGTCATTTTCTGAGCAGGGAAATAGAGTTTGTGCTACCCTGTAATCTAACACTTAATTTAAAATCATAACACAATTGCCAATGCTCAATCTGAGCTTTCAACTCTGAATTTGGACTTCAAGCTGGATAACTTTTCAATGGTTACTTTGCATGAACACAAGTTTTATGTATGAAATACAATGCACATTGCAGTGTTACATCCCCAAGCCTTAAGTGTTCATGAGTCAGACCTCCCATGAGCAATGACTAATCTAGAAACCAGTGCTTTTTTCTCTTTTATATATATATATAATTAATTTAGTGTTTTCATCTACCTTTTGATTTATCAGGAGCTCATTCAGGACACAAAATGTTTCTACCTTTGGCTTTTACACTGGGCAGAAAATTCCCACAGGGGTTTTGTGCTGGCTGAGATCCCAGACAGCTGGGACCCGAAAGGCTCCAAAGACTCAATAAGAGTAATTTGAACATCTATGCTGACCTCCTGATCTTTCAGTTTCACCTAGCCAGATGGTTTGGATGTGGACAGGCAAGAGGGGTCCTCAACAGCTTGGAGCTATTTTAACTCCATGGCATCATGAGACACAGGGGTGCTTGCTGACCAGTAGCTCTTCAGGCTGGGGTGCTGGAGGAAAGCCACTACAGTTCCTGAGCTCTACACAGACAGAGCCTTGGCAGCTGCCAAGGGAAGAATGAGCCACAGTGGGACCTGAAGGACCATTTCAAATTCCAAAATCTCAGTGGAGGGAATCTGAAAACCAAACTACTGATTTCCTGGGGAAGCCTATCCTATAAGAACCATCCACATATCTGAGTGGAGAATAAAAATTACTCCAATACTGCTGGGCAACCCTCAGTCTTCAAGTTTATGTTGAATAGCTCTTACTTACAATGGACATGTCTGCCACTAAAACACCAGCACAGTAAAATAGATAATGATAAATATATAATTTCCATTTGTGGACAAGCTTAGTTTAGAATGAGAATGCTTTTCCCTATTTAAAATTCTGAAAACCCAATGTAAGAGAAAAGTAAAGCAATACTTTACACTGATACAGAACCCAACAGCTTCACTAGGGATCAAATCTCCTTTTAGGTGAAGATTCAATCCTAGAGATAGTCCAAACAATAGAATGTTCTTCTAGTGTTCATAAACTCTACTCATATACTCAAATACAGACTCCTCAAAAAACATGTAAAAAGATACCTCCACTTTCTCCTGAAAATTTCCTCTGAAAGACACAGGGAAAGGGATTAAAGAGGTAGTGTTCTAGAAACCTGCCATAAATGTTCCATTGTTTCACTAACTGCTTTATTATGATAAAGTACAGTCAGAGTGTTCACACTAATGGCAGTACAAGTTTTAGGGGACAATCAGGAATTAGATTTTTTTAAGGAAACAGTTTATCCAAAATGGCAAATCTATTTTGCAGCAATTCTCGGCTTTGTCATCACTCAACTTTAATAATGGAAGAAATTGATACTAAAACAGCAGTCTTAAAGATACTCAGAATTTGAAAGCTCTGCTCTGAAGTTTCTTAGATTTATTATCTCAGTCTAAGATGAAGCCAAATGTACTATAATATATTTTACTCTGAATTATATTTTCAAGTATAAGTAAATTTTTCAAACTAAGCATCTTCCCCTTCCTTTACCCCATATTCTGCCTGAAAGCTTATGGAAATAAAACATTTGAAAGATCAGGGGTCATCTTGTTCCATGTCTTCTATGTGAAGTGTACATACCCATACAGTTTCAAGAGTAGGCCTGTTATTTAAATAAACCTCTCTTCAGATGTTAAAGATAAACAGATATGAAAGTAAATAATGTTTACTGACAGAAACCTGAACAATGGACTAAGGAAATAACCTTGAAAGTATAAACAGCCATAGCAAAATTTGTTATGGTGAGCATTTTTTCCTGGTGACAAGCTTTTATTCCAGTTAGGTTCCTCATATATTTTCTACAATCTCTATTATGACTTTTTCCCCTAGTTCATGTTCTATTTCATAGTCTCTTTGATTTCCATCCTTTCCAAAAGATCTTTGACATTACTGTATTGTTTTGCTGCTAATACATTAACCCATGGCACCTTCATTTGCCTAAGTTTAATTCAACCCAAGAATGACAATGAAGCAGCAGGAGACTTAAGACATTTCTTTAAAAGTAATTGGCACACAGAGAATCTCCCTAGTATGAAACCAACTTCCTGTCTAGGACAAAAACAATTTACTTTCTTTCCTATCAGAACTCTTTTTCCCATACAAGGCAATGTTTCTTCCATATGCGTTTTAATTCCAGTACATTTCTGGTGGAGTTATCCAACTTGTACATGGCAGGAAGTGACAAAGTATTAAGGAAGCATTTGTAAAATTCTGTAACTACAGCGCAAAGTGTTTCCAGAATAAATTGTCTTAATTGCTATTCAGTTTTAGTTGTTTTAACTGTGGTTTTTGACAAGACAATAAATCTTCTTAGGAGCATTGTTCCATGTGCTGACACACAAAAATATAGAAGAATGTCCCAGTATTTGAGCTACATGTGGAAACAACATCCATTAATATTCTATAGTAGGGCTTACTGTTGTTTAAACATGTCCTTTACAAATGAGTTGGTTAAAAATATAATGGCCACTACAAAATGCCTAAAAAATTTGTGTATTTTATACACATGCACAAACAAAAGCACACAAAATAATATCATATACTCAAGATATCATTAGCTGTGAATCATTCTTGTGCACTTTCATGAAAGTTAGGCCTAGTCATTAAAAACATTAAGTAGCTTAGACAAACTCAGCAATGCCATCCACAGTGTGCCAGTCAACCTGGCACGTTCTGGCCCAGTGCCCACCCTGCTGCAGCAGGAAGCTGGGCAGCCTGGAGGCTGTGACCCAGCCCTTGGACAAGCCCATGGCCATGGCACCTGGGTTCAGCAGGACTCCAGGGCAGGGGGGGACTGGAGATCAACCCTCTTGTAGTGTCACTGGGGCAAGGACTGTCAGATTCAGGGGACTGAAATGGAACCCTGGACCATGGGCAGACTGTGGAAGTCCTTGCCAGGGATTGCAGAGAATTGCTAAAACCAGGCACACACTCACATATCTACAAAAACGTGCCAGTTTTTGAAATGTGGGATAATAGGTGAAGCTATGAACCATAACAGTATTTTGAAGCATGCTAAACTAAACCTTTCTAAATAACACTGTCCCTTTCAGCCACAGTACTCATCTGGAGAGCCTATGATCCCCTCAGCAGGATCATACAAGAGTGTAGCTGTGGCAAGCCATGCATTTAATCACTGAGTGATTAAATTCCAGGTGCTGTTGTTGAGCAGACTGACACAAAAAATGGTTTTTCAGGGGTTACAGTTGTTCAAAAGTTATAAATATATTTGCATTTATAATTACACAATACACTGCAAGAAGGAAACACATACTCCTTGACTGGAACTTGACTGAATGATGCCAGTTGCTCCTCAGTTCAAATCTGTGTGTCTGGCAGTAAATACTGGGGGGTGCAAAACCTGGTGCCTTAGTTTATTTGCAGTTAATACTTTATGTTTTGTTTAAAAATGCCACAATAGGACAGCAAGGAAGGGGTTACTCTGATCACTTCATCAGAAGTCAGTCAGACCCTCAAGAGGGGTCTAGCCCTAATAAACACACTAGAGGTGAGAGAAGCTTCTCTGTTGGCAGACAGAAGAAAGGCTGAGGGCAAAACTTATATTTCCTCTGAGGGAAACCAGGCAATCTCCTTGTAAAGAGAGACAATCCAGAGTCAAAAGAAGACAGAAAGAAGAAGGAAATTTTCCCAAGATCAGAGACAGGGGTCTATGTAGTTTGCTGCAACCACAGGCATCAGAGAAAGTTCCTAACCAATGAATTCAGACATGAGGGGGGGAAAAATACTGTACCAGGAGTGAGCAGAGAAGTGATCTGTTTTCAAAACCTTCATTTTAAACTTTTCCAATGTGTCTTTCATATGAGATATTTCACCCTTGAAGTTCAGATACCTGTATTTGATATCTTTTAACATACTTATTTAAATAAAAAGTGGAACAGACTTCTGGCCAGTGCCAAAGTCCTACATCAGGGTACTGGACAAGTGAATATTCAGCAAGGAAGATTACTAAGACTATAAGCTATCGACTGACAGATGAGCTTTGCTAAGTACATATACAGCTAGGGAATTCTGAACAGTGGTGTGCTATAACAGAATCTCACCAGTCCATGCTCTGAGAGTTCTCGTCTCTTCAGAGACCATGAGGAATCAGTTCCTTTAAGTCCAAAGCATTAAGAAGTTCAAAGCAATCCTTGAACTTTTGTTCTTGTCATCTTCTATAGTTTTGGCTGTTCTTTATACAAATCTGTCATCACATCCACCAGGCACTTGTCATGCTCTAGGTGCAGCTTCCATATAGTAAGATCTTTATGGACTTGCACCTCTGAACTAAGATGTGTGCCTTAATTTCTAAATTACACCCTAGGGTATATAAAATATGCATTCACTGAAGATTATAAAATGTAACAGTAACCCTTACTGAACAAAATGGGTAAATCAAATCATATGTGTACAGTGTTTTAAAATAATCTGACATGTACTGCTTAGATCTTTTACGGCTTTGTTAGCAGGTGCAAATGATGACTTCAGAGTTCAGTTCCTTACCACATGGAAGTCATTGTTCTGTTTCCAAACCTGTTGACAAGAGGTAAAATTATGCACCTACATAATATTTAACACACTGAATGTTTCTTAGAATCTACTGGATTTTAACCTAAATAGCAATAAAAAGATGAAAAATATGATCAAAGGTGGGGATGAAATTCAAAATAAGTAATGAGACTCCCTGAGATGCCATGATTCCTTCAGATTCCTCACATTTCCACAAGCTACAAATTACATAGCTGCTACATTTTTACTGGAACAACTTGTATTCAAAACTCTAAGCATATAATACCAATTCATCAAAATAAAAATCCTCTGAAAACTTAAATATTGTCTGATCTAATAATCTGCATCAATTAAAATATTTAAATAATTTAATTCTTTGTTATGCAACAAGATTAAGTAAGAGTTCACTATTTTCAGGGACTTTCTTAATACTGTTATACTTAATACTGATTCTTCATATTATTTCTTAACACTTATCTATTATTTCTGTTCACATAGCACCTGTAGAACAAGATTGCATTAAAAACAATTAAAACAGACTGAAATATGATACCAAATCTCTCGATGAATATGGAATTGTTAGGTTCTTCACCAGCAAGTGCCTGGAGTAGAACAAAGTAGAAAAAATATAAACCAGCTTACTGAAGCATTCCTCTGCAAAGGACTTCAGCCAGGTTTCATTTCTTTTTCCAGTCATGTTTCTTCTCATCTGAAAGCTGAAAATGTGCCCAATTCTGCAGCTGCAGTCACAATGGTAAATACTTTTGTATAGGACTCATTCTGCTCATCTGTCAGTTATGCACAGCATATATAGAATTTAATTCTCTTTTGTGGATGGTTAAGTGTAGACATTGAACTCAAGAAAGGTAGTCACAGAGGCCCAAGCCTCATTTGCCTAATGAAAAATACATGTCCCTTGATTTGTGTCTTTGGTGTTTCCCATCAAATTATCAGCTGCCCCTGTCCACTCTCAGACATTCTTGCCTATTAGCCAGACTATGGCAGGCTGAGACCCTCAAATAAACTAGTCATAATCTTCAAGGCTACCTACAGTTGCAGACACCATAGGATAAATGACAAGAGGCATCTAACCCTCCTAACCTTTTATCTATATACCCATCAGCTGCTGGACTGCTTGAAAAATGAGAATTCATTTGAAAAATGGGAAATCAAATAGGCCCTGTGGGACATCAGGACTTCTCTGTCTCCTGGCTTCCATGTAGCAGCTACAGGAACCAGAGAAAACTTGAAGTGTATACCTTCATTACACAGTCTGAGATGAAAGGGGTATTACATTGTCCTTTTATCTAACACCAGGACTATTTAATAGATGTATTATATTGCATTGGCAAAAGACAGGATTTTATAGGTTTTATCTGCCAAACCACAGACTTTAATCCATATGGCTTACTCTAGCCACAGAAGAGAAACACTACGCAGAGCCAGCATGGATCCAGCCAAAATATGGGTGAGAAATTTGCCAGACATGCAGCAATCACAGCATCACAAAAAATCAGAAAATACACACTCCAGAGCAGAAAGTGTAAATGGAGAGTGGTAGACCTTTTAAATATTTTGCTAGGTCTGCACAAGCAACAAGTCAAATTTTGCCACAGTATTTTAACAAAGAGTTTTTTATGCCTTAGAGGCATGTCACTTACATGCCACCCGCTCTCTGTAGCTGAGTTAGCAGAGATCTGTAGAAAACTGAATATTGATTATAGAAGGCTCCTAGAATAATGCAAAACTTCTTCAACAAAGACCTTATTCCATCTTTAGCCAAAACATGGCTCATACTGTTTCCAGCATTCTTATTCTGCCCCCATGAATCATTTCAGAGATCTAAACTCTTGGATTTTACCATGTACCTTATGAAATTCATTGAACTTTCAAAATAAATATTTCATTTCAAATGAAAATTCAAGTGCTTTGAAAGCATGCCCTTATCTTCTTGAGTCTCTCATTTGGAGAAGTTGTTAAGTGTGAGGAGTAAAGGAGAAGAACTTAAGAAGATTAAACTGCAGAATATCAGCTGATCCTTTAAGGTTAGTCATTTAAAAAAAGAACACAACTTCTGTTTCAATTTCCCATTCATACTGCAAAAAAATTTCATTACAATGAATTTTTCTATCCTTCCCCAAACATTTGAGTCAATTTATTCTATCTGTCCTTCAAGAATCTTCATAGGAAAAAGGGGGGAAATCCTGTTGTATATTTTTTTTGTTTCTAACAGCTACACAAGCATAGGATTCAGTGTCTTCAACCTAAACAAGTATTTAATTTCCTTACTGACAATATGTGAAGATAGGTTGCAGCCTACTACTTGGAATTATCAGTTCTCTGAGCCGCAGCAGTAGCCCCTGTAGGATGTATGGCTTTGAGCCCACTTTCAAAAACTCAAGGTGTCAACATAAGCCTAACTTTCAATATTTTGAAGTTTGTCCAGCATGCCTCTGGCCTCATTAAACACTGTCCTCAAGCCCAAAAAGGCATTCTTCCTTAAACAAAAAAAATTAAATCCCCACAAAAGAAGCCCACACAACAAATACCACCCAACAAAACACAGAACAACTCCTTTCTGATCTTGAGCATCATAGCAGTCCCTCCCAATGAATCTTTCTTGAGATAAAATTTGCCCTGCTTCTGTAGTCTGCTTTATCCTAGGAGATTACAACAGTTTTCTTCAATGAAAGCTCAGCAAATTCAGTAGTCCAAATGGGATATACTTTCCAATTAAGGATTAGCATACTTAACATGAGGTTGTCAATTTCAATTGGCATAACTCAAACTGAAATGTCAACCCACTTGCCATCTGCTTTATACAGACCTAGTCTAAAAAGCAGCAATGGAACAGCCAAGAGGATGCTACCATAGAAACTGTACCACAGACAGTAAATGTTACCTAGAGATCTCTTAAATTTTTACAAAGTATTGTACCAGTGACCTGGCACTTTAGGTTTGTTCCTTTGGACAGACAAATTTAGAGAAGACTTAATCTAAAATGCAGTATGTCAAGGCAGCTAAGATTTAGAAGATAGAGGCCTGAAATTAAGACTTTCTAATTAATAGACTAAAAATTAATATATTATTCATCTATTTTACAAATATTAAACAGGCCAAGAGAACACAGACCAATTTAAAGGGCAAATTCAACCCTTAGTAAATCCTACTTTATATGACTTCCATTTAAATAGAGTACAAAGATAATTCATAACAAAGAATTGCCAACACCTCTGTCAGGAAAGGTTGTCTGTACCCATTGTGGTATATTGCATAGTTCATAATCATAGAATCATTAAGGGTGGAAAACACCCCTGAGATCATCAGGTCCAACTGTTAACCCAACACTGCCCTGTCCACCACTAAATCTTTTCTTGAAGCACCACATCCTCACACCAAGTACACTAATCTTGGCCAAATCTGCCATTAACTCTTTTTGCTCAATCTTCAAATCATCCACACCACAATGTCCAGCACCTGGTGCTTTGAAAAGAAGTTAAGAATTAAGGGATATGAAAGAAAATAAGACTGGGAGATAAGGTTTAGTATATTTTAGATACTGGGGAATGAGGAAGAAGGCAAAGCAGTTGGATGACTTCTAGATAAGCAGACCAATTTTAACCAGGAGCTCTGCAGTGCAGTACTTGAGTACAGGACATGTGCCCAGCTAGTCCTACAGGCCTAGGGAGTTCTCCAGCATAGATAAAGAACTGCTGCAGCTAAAAAAATGCAATCTATTTTCGTTTTTTGAGAGAGAATACCATTCATTGCTAACACAGGTGTCATATTCTGAGATGACAAAATGTGGAGCTGGGGGGAATATCCAAGTGAAAAAATGTACATGAATGGAAGGGATTCTTCAGTCTTGAGTAAGAGTGTTCCAAACCACTCCTGACCTATTTACAAGCAAAATTCATTTGCCAGAACTCCTATCCAGTCTTCTTTAACAATGTAGCTCACAGCCACATGTTTTTATGTTTCTTCTATTAGTTTTTTCTTCCATCTGTATTGAAGGATTGCAGTAACTTCTCAACCATACAACACTAGAAACCTTAGAAACATTAGAAACATGCAACTAACCTTACCAAAACAAATTCTGTCAAGCCATCCCATGCTGAAGGATTTAACACAAAGCAGGCACTCCTTATTCCCTGGCAAACTACATCCTTTCTGGCAATGCAGTCCTTGTATCTGTTTAACTGATATTATCAAAATTCTGAGAATACTATTTTAAATTTACATTGGAGCTTTAAAGTTTGATCTGTGCTCTAGAACTTGAAAGTTTTAATCCTTGATGACTTGAATTCTTGTCTCTTTAATGCTATATTTTGTGGATTACTGTGGTTAGTATATTGGAAAAAACCAAAAGTTGTCTGATTTGAATTGTTAAATCTAAGGGGGGGGGGGAGTATGCCAGATGTATGGGAAGAAAAAAAGCGTTTATCTTTAAATGTTAGTTACAACAGCATGACAGTGAGAGTACTCCCAAACAAATTATGATCATATTAGTAAATTAGAATACCTTATTTGGAAATATATCACTGTCACCCAAATCTCTATTTTTCTTTTGAAAACAAGATATTAATGAACTAAGCAAGTAATTTTACAGATTGAAGCCTTTACTGCAATTCAGACAGAATAGATTATTAGTCACAGAAGACAGATATGACAGAGAAAAACAATAGGCATAATTATGACAGAATCATTCTTTACTTAGGAAGAAATTCCTTACCTGAGGTAAATTCTTTACTGTTAGGGAGGGTGAGGTGTAGCAGCATCCGTCACACTTGGGACAGCCAGACACAGAGAAGCACCATACAATTTCAGAATGCATCAACCCATACAGAGTAACACCACACCACCTCAAAGGCTTCAAGCACCTACCCTTCTCATTCTTTAGCCCAACTTTTATACCCCTCATGTTGATGCCTTGCACCTGTGTGCCCTCTGTTCCCTTTGGTGGTTGGTCGGTGCCCCTGGGCACTCCAGGTCTCATGACCTTCAACGCTGCTCACAGCTGTGCCCATTGGGGATGAGGCTGGGCCACAGCCCCGCTCCCAATTCCCACAAACTGTGCACCTACAGTGAGGCACTCAAACAGGTTGTCCCATCCCTGGAAGTATTCAAGGGCAGGTTGGAGAGAACTCTGGGAAATGTGTTCTGGTGAAAGATGCCCCAGCCCACAGCAGGGAAGGTGGAAACTGGATGACCTGTGAGGTTTCTTCCAACCCAAACCATTCCAGGATTCTATGAAATAAAACTCATAGCTAACACCAGACAGAACAGAGAGAAATTGATTGAACATTCTACCTTGATTGTTCTGGTAACTAACAAATAAAATGAACACCTACATTGTTGGATTCTACCAAACTGCACCAGACTCCACTGAAGTCAGTTGAAATGCATCACAAAGACCTCAGCCATGTATTATTACAGTCAGCTGAAGTTACATTTTCAGGCCTGTACAAGATCAGTGGCAGGAGAGCACAGGGTGAATAAAAGATAAAAGTTGTCAGCAAAGACCAAAGAAAATAATCCTGTTCCTTGGCACTAGAAACCTGACACCAAAGGCCTGAACTTTCTAAAATAAATTGCAAAGTTCTAAAAACCCAAAGTGCCTGTTTGTCTTAGCCAAAACATGCAATGAGCTAGCATTCACAAATATTCTCAGGAAATTCCAAATAGTGTGCCCCAGTGGCATTGCTTGTGTCCATTCAGCATGCTCAAACCGTATAAAGCCAGATGGGTGTTTAAACTCCAAATTCAAAAACTTGATTGATATTTTGAATTCAGGATTGCAACATAAAAGTCACACCCAGAGGAAAATTCAGCTTTTCTGGAGAAGTTCTTCGGTCATCCCAGGTCTAATCAGATTTTTTCAATCCCATTCTTTTAAGATTCCAGTTTTCATGCAAGATATTTTTATTAGTATTTTTGATACAGAGCCTGACCTAACAGGCGGGTGAGGAAATAAGCCTTTTCCGTTGTTGTTCGCCCTTCGGCCACAAGATAGCAATGTTTTCCAACGATTCCTGAAATAAAAACACTGCAGCGAGGCCAAACCATTGCCATTCTAGAACGGCCGGGCTCTTCAGGGGAATGGGTATGGGAGTGATGTTATTCATACAACCTCTGCCTTGTTCTAACCCCCTAAATATGCTTTGGTATCTATCACAGCACTTTATTCACAGTTCATTGTAGCAGGTAAGTAGCTAAAAAGGAAAACCTTTCCTGAAAGTAACTTCAGAGAACTTTTGAAAGTAATGTCAGAGAAAAATTCTCACTGTGAAATACTTTGTTCTCTCCCGTGTTCTTACTGCTCTTTTTCAGTCTTATGCTCATGATTTCTCGGAAAAGCTCAGTCACAGAATCTGATTTTAAAAAAATCATAGAAATAAAAATACCAGAAAGCTTTTACTGTAACCAAGAGATCAAAGTTATCAGTAAATATTCCTGTGGATTTCCAATACAGACCCAGGAATATAGAAAGGTGCTCACTCTCTCTCTCTTTCCCCTTCTCTTCTGTCTCTGTCTCTTTCCTTTTTTTTTTCATTGTTGTTGGCTGAGATTTTTTGTGTCACAAATTTTTTTAAGTATACTTGCAAAGAGAAGTTAAAGATTTTCTTAGGGCAAGGAGAAAAAGAGCTTAAGAGGAGATACTTTTCAAAAGTGTGGGAGCATCCTGTACACAGTGTGTGTGCCCATTGGGCATTAATTCTGCTGAGTTCTTAGAGAACTAAATATGCAACCCCTTCCCACACCACAGGTGACTATTGGAAAGGCTGCTTGCCACAATAGTGGGGTAGTCATACCATGACTTGAGGCACAGATTCTCAACAATCAAATTGATATTTAATAAAGACAGATAGATCCAATGAGATAAATCAGTGCATCTGCTTTAGATTTCCATTCCAGATAACTTTAAAGTATCTCTTGCTCCTCTTTCCTTTAGTATTAAAAAAAAAAAAAAAAAAAAAAACCAAAAAAAAAACAGAGAGAGGACAGTTATCTTGCAAAGTGCATAAGCATAAACAGCATAAACTCTTTGTTCCTCTTAGATCAAGAATGAAGAGCTTCAGTAACTGTGTATGTATTTCTGGAGAATTTCTCATAGCTCTAGAGACCTGATTTTCAGGAGCAAGTTGTACTCACAGCCACCACACAAAATGTCCATACAGAGATATCTGTTCACTGTGGAACCAGAAGCTGCAAAGCCCTTTCAATGATCTTCCTCAGTTTTTCCTTTAGAAACTGCTCCCTTTGCATAAGTTATTAAATATTTCCCATGCTACAGACTGGAACCAGGTGTCTTAACCCACACAATAAAGTGTTATTCACACCTCACACTGTTTTAAGGAACATGAAAATATTGCAAAATGACAAAGTACCACAAAGGAGAGGCTTGAGGAATCACACAGTAGCCCAGCAACTGCAGCATTTACATGAGAAAACACATCCAAATTCACTTCCAGTTTACACATACTTTCTCAAATTCATGGAGATGCTAAATGTGAGTAACCAATATTATCTGTGTTAACTGGAGTTTAATTTTATGTTTGTTTTTCTTAGCAGTTTATCTAAAAAAATGTTACATTTTGGCAAATACAACATTTGATACAAAACTAAATTCCAGTCTCTTTATTTAAATGTATATATGCGTATACCACCAAGGATATGTGTGCTTTTTTAAGTCATGACGACTCAAATAAATAGAAATTGTTTGATTTGAATACAATAATTTCACAGAAAATCTCCACACCATATTTAATTACTTGTACAAAATAATTTAATTATCTATTCTTTTACATAAATATTGCTATAGTGTAGAAACAAATTAAGATATATTGAAGCAAATTAAATTATGGTTGAACTGATATGTAAAATAAATTACTATTTAAATTAAAATGCAATGCTTATTAAATAAAGCCTTACTAAATACAAAAAATACCCCCACACATTGAAAGGATGTTTTCTACTCATTCCAAAACTGAAGTCACACTGAAAGAAGAAAAGGGAGCTCAGATTTTCATTTGTAATGTTTATACATTGCTAAGGAAACCACATACAACAAGCTACACAAACAACATTTCCAAGATCAAGTTTATGATTATACAAATTCATATAACTATTCTGATATTTACAAAGCATTCTAAAATGCTTCTTTTTGCATTAATCTAATCCAGCTTATTGCTTCAATTTGCAACAAAGAAATCCATTCATTCTGTACCCACATTAAAAAAATAACATTTCACAGGCCTTTTCTTTCACATTTCTAATTTAAAAGTCTTTTATTATGTATCTCAAGTCTTAAAGTGTTAGTTGACCCTACTGGAGAGGAAAAAGGCAGCACATGGAGAGTTAATCCGTTTTCCATCTGAGACACAAGCGACTGCATAATTAGTTACACCCATGCTTTCGCTTGTGCCTGTGCTCGGAAACAACTGGCTCTCCCATTTCACCAAAGAAAGGCCTCCACATTAATTTATAATGTGAACAAGTATGGGTGAGAGGGAAAGCGTGTGTGAGAGTATGATCAGTCATTTCTCCATGGTAGATTTCTTACATATGCAATACCGAATAGCTATTTACTATTTGTCATCCTTTCTTTTAATGTTTATGCTGTACAGTAAAATACATTGTAGGATATTTGATTCCTTTTGTTTTATGTTGCAGCTTAAATTTTTTTTAAGTTTAGGTTAGCAACAGGGAAAAATGCCATTCAGGGAAAAAATGCCATGAAATCCACTCAGGCTGTCATTTTTTGCCAAACATTGTCTTTTGTGATTCTAATTTGTTAATAACAGCAAGCTGAAGACAGAACCAAGCTAAGTCAACTACTGAAAACAACAGTTTAATAATATTTTGAAGATGCAGTTTCCTTAGTTAGCAGCACAATGGCTTTTAAGCAGCTGCTGTCTTGAAACAGTTTCTTTGAAATAAGTGTAAAATGTCATACCTGGGAAAGTCACAAGTGCAAAAGCACCGAGACATTCCAGGGAAGAAGCAAGCAGTAAATACTCTTTAGGTTTCTGCCATACAATAGTTGTTGATTGTTTATAGTTATTTCCTACTCTGTAAATGTCAGCTCTTTGGAAAGAACTGCAGCTACCACAGTAGAGCTAGCCCTGTCATGGAGTACCATTATCAATTCTTAATAAACAACAACTGCTAAGCAAACTAAGCATGAACTCCCTCTCCACAGTTATATCAATCAAACTGACAGCATAGAGGTATGAGAAATTCTGCCTGTCTGTCTGCAAGGAAAGAGAACAGGTACTAATTCCCCAGGATCTCCTTACCTGATTTCTATCAGCAGCAATGGAATATTTAAATGGATGTTCTTTGTTCCTCAAAAGTTAGCTACGAATTGTCACTGATCCCTATAACAGACTTTCACCAACTGATGATAATGCTTCACAGAGAAAGATGATACATTATATTTTAGCTACTGTCATGCCACTTTTGCTTTTCTTTTCTTCTTAAAAGCCAATTGCAATGTGTAGGAATATTTTTCTTCTGCTTGTTCATTTTGTTTCTAATATCCTTTAGTGTATTTCCATAAAACATTTGAAATCACATTCAGTTTTTCTCTTCTACTTATTTATATTTTAAAGTTAATTATTAAAAGTAAAAACTAATTTATCATTACTTGATAACCTGCTCTGGGTTCAGATATTAATCATTCTGCCCTGAACCAATTTATTTTCTCTTTTGGCATTGCACATTCTGCTACTGTTGTTTCATGCTTGCCTCCAACAAAATGTAGAAACTCTTCTGCTTTCCATTTCCCAGAGGGTGACCTTGCTAAGCTCTGATGTCATCAGCGGGTGCTAGACATGACAGTCCTAACCATCCAACTCTTTTGCTTTTGCAAGACTTGAGGCTCTTCACTAAATCAGAGTATCACCCCTGGCCTCAGGCCCCTTAAAGATAGGCATGGTGAAACTAAAGAAGTGGCTTTTCTAATGGAATAGCGATGGTGGCACTTTTGTCTTAATTCCAACCATAGCACATCTATGTTGTGCCAGTACAGCTGTTAGTAGAGAGAGATACTTACTGATTCAAAAAAAAATTCATTAATCCATGAATCTGTCTATTAATCTATATTTATATAGAGACAGAGAGATCCCATGCATATACACACACTGATATGATGCAGAGAGGCAGATCTTCCCTAAAAGAGCATTGTTTTCAAGGCAAACCTCACTACATCTTAAATCCTTTAGGATGTGGATCATTATGACATTCAGACAACCAGACCTGTAGAGCCTTTGAGGTACAGTGTGGCACACACTTATTCCAAATTTAGGCTGAAATTTAGAGTCTCAGAAAAGTATGTTTAGAAATATGATTCTATATATCACCTTATCTGATAAATATTTTTGGATAAATTAGTCTCACTCCCATCCTTACTGAGCCAATATATATCCAAAAATAATTCTACTGGGAAAGGGCTAATCTTGCAAAATTTTGCAAGCTTTTGCATCTGAGAGTCCCATTGGAATCAATGGGAGTATTCATAGTAAAATTAAATGCATGCGATAAGTGCTTTACTACAGAAAAATGGCATTCCAAAGTAGATTTAAACCATTTTGCTTAATTCATGAACCAAGTCCTGTGGTTACACTGTTTCTATGACTTTTCTAATAACTGTGTGGACAGACAAGGCCTCTATTTTATAACTTTTGGTGTGCAGCACTCGGCCACTGCACAATGGGGAAGCTTTCTGCAAGCATGTGGTCCAGCTGCCCACCACACTTTTTGTGAGCTGGTTGTGATATTCTGTTGTATTCCATTACACAGCCCTGGCTCAGCCAAACTCATTTCTGTCAATATTAAACACCCAAAGAGATCCAGAGAAATTACATGCACTTCAGCAGACAAATCACTGTGCCTCATGGAAGCCTCTTCCTACAGGAAAAGCTGTGATTCCTAAGAAAAACTATTATGGTTAATGCCACTTAGATATTTCTTCATTTTCTGTTTAAGACAAAATTGAAGAGAAAAAGAAATTTTTTCAGGTAGGTTTATTTACTCATGGAATATTTTACAGCTCTGTTAACTATCAATATATGCAAAACTATTTTGTCAGTCTGTTTATTGGCAATTTAAGTCTCACACTGATAACACTGAGTCACAAATTTGGAATAACATTCCTTTTCATTTTTATCCTTTGAAAAATATGTTTTTTAGAAAGCTTTCTTTTAAGTCAAGTGATAGAAATAAAAAGTATACCAGTGGGAATTTCATTCCACTTTTAAGGGAAAAATATTTTCGGAAGTAGGATGCTGTCTGCAAGATGCATCATAGCATCTTGCAGACAAGGTCTGTCATCCAGAGCCTGCTCCTGCCCTGACCTGAGGAGGCCCCAGGAAAACCTTTTGTCTCTGGTAGGGCCTAGAGTGGTAGGAGAGTCTGCTCCTGGCTGCTCCTGCATGGATGTGAGGAGCACCTTGGAGGAGTGGCTGATCAGACTGTACATGTGATAATCTGCAGGCTGATAAATCAGTTGTAAATCAAATACTCAGGGACAAGTCATGGTGCTGAGAGGAAGAATTTCCCCGTCACAAGAATAAGGTTAAGAGGAAATACTAGATTTCAGAGTTAAGAGGAAATACTAGATTTCAGAGATTTTTTTGTTCTTCCGAGTTAGCTTAGCCAGTTCCATGAGTTTAAATCAAAATGTCCTTAGCAGCAGCAGCATTATTTCCAGTTGGAGGCAGATGGATAGTTTGCACATGGATGGCTGCTGAGGCTGAAGTCTAGCACTGGAAGACTGAAGTCCCTGCTCAGGCACGCACACACACACAAAAAAACCCCATACAGAGGTCCAGAGATTTTAGGTAAGCAGTATTGACCAAGAAATACTTAATAGGACAAAAGGAAAATAATTTAACACCCTTTGTATATATTTCCAAATAATTTGCTTAATTTTTATTACATATTGTACTTTAAAAGGACAGAATGCCCCTTATGAAAAGCTGCTCTCAGTTTTGCAAAGCTTTTATCTTCTGCTGTTCCCCACTTATATCTTCCAGTTATTTCAATTATATTAAACTGGTGAAGTTGCATTTAATGTGCAACAATAATAATTTATATTTTTTTTTCCTCTGTTTATGTTAAGAAATAAGTTTAAAAAACAATCAAATAGAAATTCTCAATTTCTGTTGTCATTCTCTATTTCTCTTGCAGTTTATACTGGAAAAGGATAGAACACAAAAAACTGAATAAAAATACTCAATATAAGAAAAATCTTTTCTTCATTAATATTCTGAATTTCTCTTTCCACAGCTGCAACCAGAAATTATAATCCCAGAGAGCTATTTCAGTACAAAGTGCAGTAATTAGCTCATAAATGATCAGAATCAAATCCATGCCTGGTGTTTTAGCCTTTACAATAACAGGGAAGAAGTGAGGTTTTTAAATACCATTTTTGCAAGCCTGCTGAGAAGATACTTTTTTGCTTATTTTTAAGGGCAAAATTCCCTTACTGTGTGGCTTGTCTGTTTGTGCTATTATAAAAATTTCAGGGGAATGGTAATGTGTGAAATAAACCTTACTATGAAAGCTATTCCACTAAAATGTATATTTAAATTTGATCTGTTTACTATCTTTTACTCCCCTTCAATTGAAACCAGACAGTTAACCCAGCTCTGGTATAATTTGAATTTAAAACAATTTAAAATAGCCTTTCCATATATTGAAAAATAATTCACATGAGACATGTACCTAAAGTATATTAAAAGAAAAACAAAGCGACATTGAGCAAACAACTAGAAATTGCAGAATTAGATTAAGCTGAAAAAAATCATTTCACCTCCCTTTTCAGTAGGCATTAATAGAGAGTTTTAAGTACTTGATAATATATCATTCCTCCCTAGTCCTTCCTCAGCACACCACTCTGAGGGGACCAGAAAACCTGTCACTCCCTCTTGTCCCCTCAGAGTGTTCCAGCCCCAGCCCCACATGGGCAGCTGATTGATTTTCAGGCTTGCTCTCATTTCTGACTCTCCTTTCAGTGTCATTAAGCTCCTTGCCCTCATCACCTTTTCCCATCAGGTCTTTTATCTCAAACAAATAAAAATCAAGGAGCTATCCTGAACTGCTTGACAGCAGAGACAGAAAGCTCTCAGTTCCAATGTCTGAACTCAGCTGACCATTCCAGATCATTGCTTGAGCCAATTTTGCAGTTTGACCAGATTTGGCAGGGATCTACTTTTTCCATTCATATTTCATTTCCTTTGAGATCTGTTCATTTCAATGCGTTCAAGAAACTGAGTTAAAATGCAAGAGCTTGAAATGTATTAGGAAGGTATAAATGTATGAACTAGACTATGTGCACAGTTGTTATTATAGTTGCTTTCAGTAGAAATTAAAGGTATTTTTATCTTCAGATTGCAAAAGGAAGAACAATTCCTATCATTTAGGTAGTCATGCAGAGAATTTAGATTTTTTTTCCACACCTCGTGTCTGACTTTGATGTCTAAAATCAGAGGAAGGAACATTTGTTCCTGCATGCATTTCAGCAACAGCACTTTGGGCACTGAAATATTTCAAGAATTATTTTTCTGGGACTGTCTAGTAAATCATTCCTCATATACTTTGTAAGAGATTCTCAGTTAAATAAATTATTTTTAAAATAGTCTACATAGTAACAGGACAGTAGTTTCCCAAAAGGACTAAGTATAATGTAAAATATTAAATAAATATTGCATTAGAAACTTAGATATTGAAGCCTATTTTGGCTTTTACTGATTTGTGATTTCCTCTTATGTCGTTTAGAAATGTTGGAACAATTTGAATTACTTTTTTTCAAGGTCAAGCTCAAATTATGAACCCTCCCTAAGAGCATGCTGTAATATGTTCTTAGCTATTTCACAAAGCTATCATCTTCTGAGTTTCATTTTTCAATTCAATTATTGCCACACAATATTTCTATTATTTCTATGTGATGACATTACAATTATTCATTTTTTTAAAATCACATATTTATCATAAAATCTTCTGATATTTACCTCCTAGTGGCATTTCTGAAATTTAACCTATCTAGCAGAAATTACTCTGAAAAATATATAGACCTAAATAAAGCCTAGTCCACTGTTATTTCCTAGGAATTACATTTGTAATTGGCAACATAGCATCACTGTGATAGGAAAACTTTCAAAGCCACACTGGACAGCACCAGAGAAAGGTGGAGAAGGAAGAGGATACACTTTATTCTTCCAAGTTGCACCATAATATTTGTAGCAAGAACAGCATGTCTGCTGATTCCACAGACATTTCAGAAAAGAACATAAGCAGAGGCAATGCAGAAGATGTGATGCATTGAACTGTCCTATTACTATACTATACTATTACTAGTTCAAATTAGATGTTTTGATGGTTAAAATTACATAGCATACAGAGCTCTTCTATGAAGTTAGAGAATTACCCTGATTGCTCATTGATTATCATAATACCCCCATTCTCAAAGCTATCTCTATTCCAGAAAGCTTCCATCTATTCAAGAACACCTAATTTTATATAATATTTATTATCCCAAGCTTCCATTCACATTACTATAAAGGTGTACCTTTGTTTTAACATTTAATGTGTGCAAGAGCATAGATTCTTCCCCTAGGCCAAGAACCTAGTCCTTCATACATATGGGACGATATTAACTATACCTCAGCAAGTAAAAACTGTACTATTATCACCATTTTTAAGGTTAAATATATTCAAGTTGTATTTGTAGAATGCTGAAAACCTGTAAAGTCACTTCAAATACAGAGATGCATCATCATTCCAGCAATGCACAAGCCTCAAGGAACTGAAGCATGTGCAGAGTCTTTAAGTCCATAGGAAGTCTCATTGAAGTTCTGAGAAAAAAGACTTCTGAAATCCAAATTGCTATAATGATGCCTGTCACAGCTAGACACCCTGTGGAAACAGGACCTGGCACAGCCATTCATCCTATTCCCATACATCACATGGCTTTTGATTTCAGGCAGGGTGGATGAAATGGAGCCCAGTGCTCCAGTGACAGGTAAGCCGCATGTCCTCCCTCAGTCATCACAATCTGGTGCATCAGCCCCAGCTCGTGTGTGTATTCTATAGTGACTCTATGGCCTTAGCATAGAAATATAGAGAATAAGACCCTGGATATAAATACCATTCAAATAAAAGATGGAAAGGCAATTATATTATGCCAAGGATGAATTAGACTGCTAACTTGCTCTCCTGTGCTAACTGTGGAAAACTATTACCAGTTTTGACTTTTCCCATCTGTTCTACTCCAAGCTTGCCGAAAGGCTGATATTCTGACAGCAATCTGAAGCACAGATTTGCCAACTGTTTCTTTTTGAAAGTCCATGTTCCATATGTTCTTATTATGCTTCTTTTTATTGCCGTGAAAGTACACAACTAACTAGGAAGAAAAAAGTTTGCTGTTTTCCAAAATTATATTAAATATATTTTTTTTTAAAAAAGTTTTCAGAACAGGTCACTCAAATACTCTTTTCTCTTTTCCATGAGATACATCCTTGTGTTATTATAGTGTATATTTCTGTCACTTATAATGATTGCCTGTTTAATTTAACATACATTATGTCTCATATGTATGACTTACAGTCTCTAGATAACAATTTAATTATTTAGAATAGGCATTCAGTAGAACAGGGGCACAGGGTGAGAGCTCATCTTCTCTTTCAAACAAGAGTTCTAAATATATGTTGACTGTCCAAATTTAAGAAGAAATTCATCTATTGCTCATATGGGGAAACTATTTCCACCAGCATTTCTAAAATAGTTATTGGTCTTTATCACAAGAATATGAAAAGCAAAAATCTTGAATTCTGGCCTCAGGATAACCGTGCAATCCTATGTAATAGAAAGCACGATCACAAAATCTATGTAGCAGTTGACACATTATTACTGATTTTATATCCACTGGGTTCTCATCATCATGGGGCAAATCTCTACAGTTATCATCTATCAGTATGAGCCAGAAGCAATTGAATAAACCACCAGAAGAAACCAGTGGAGTTTCATATCCATTTACAACAGTCTGACTGACTTGAGGCCCAAAAGAAGACAGCAATCAAAAATAAAACTGTTGGTAGAGTGCTCCATGATACTGATGACAGCAGGCACAGGCTAAGTTTATCATTAAAGGAAAGACTATGAAATTGGTATTTTACACTTGCTTACCTGACAGGTTAAGAAATAAAGTCTTACTCAGAACTCCTTCTTTAAGTCTAAAATAGAAGTACCAGCCCTCAAAGCTGAAAAACCCAGAACTATCTTGGTGGGCAGGGGTTCTGATTATCATCTAATACAACATCCTGCTTCAAGTAGGAGCACAGCCAGCACTTGGTCAGGTAGGCCAAGGCTTGGTGTAGCCAAACCTCAAATACATCCAGAGACAGAGGTCCCATAACTGGTCTGGTAAACATGTTCCAGTCCTTCATCTCCCTGCTAGTGTAAACTTCATAATGTCTGAGATACATGTGGCCATTGCCCTTACTACATAATCTGTCCTACCAAGAAGAACCTGGCCCTATCATCTTCCCAGCTACCCTTGAAATAGCTGTAAGCAGATGTTAGATGGGCCCTCATTCTCCTTTCCACCCGAGTAACCAGCTCAGGTCCTTCAGCCTCTCTTTGGAGATGTTCTGCAGGCACCAGAGCATCCTGCTAGCCCAGATGGATTCTCTCCTATTTTGTTATGTATGTTTTGAATGTCAGAGCCCCAAATTGAATGAACTTTTCCTGAGTGATCTGTCCAGTGACAAGTAAAGAGGATAGCAAGTTCTTTAGACTGGGGTCCATCTCCTCAAAATTCAGACTATTGTACTACAAAATTTATTCCCAGTGAGAGCATGTTGTCTGCTCGTTCAGCCTGACATCACCTGTAACATCCCAGCCCTATTCTGCAGATCTCTCAGCCAGTCACTTCCCAGTCTGCACGGGGTAATTCTGCATAAGGAAAAAGAACTTCCCAATTTTCCATGTTGAACCATGCAGGATTTCTGCAGGCACAATCCTCAGATTTATTCAAGTGTCTCCAGATTAAGGTGTTGCTACCTCAGTCAGCTGCTCTCCCTTTACTGACATGCTGAGGGTACGCTGTGTCACCATCCATAATACCACTGAAGGTCATTGAACAATATGAGTCTGATATCAAGCCCAGGGTATTACAGTCATTGCTGACTGTCACAGACATGTTTTATGAAAAATCCTTTCCTTAGGATTTTTTCTCCTGAGAAGCTGAGAGGCCTACAGGAACAAAATGTAAACAATAATTATCTGCTGCTGTGGAATGCAACAGGTTCATCTTTGATTGGTGTCATGTGATTGTTTCTAATTAATGGCCAATCACAGTCCAGCTGTCTCAGACTGTGTGATCAGTCACAAGATTTTATTATCATTCCATTCTTTCCTTTCCTTGATAGCCTTCTGATGAAATCCTTTCTTCTATTCCTTTTAGTATAATTTTAATATATCATTTACTTTTAATATAATATATATCATAAAATAATAAACCAGCCTTCTGAAACATGGAGTCAAGATTCTCATCTCTTCCCTGGTCCTGGGACCCCTGTGAACACCACCACAGCTGACTACCCAGTAGATCTCAAACCATGGATTATTGCACTTCAAACTTGTTGGTCCAGCTAATATTCTTCTAACAGTCCCATTCTTGAGACCTCACTTCTCAGCTTACAAAGAAAAAGTGCTGTAGGACACAGTGTCCAAAACCTCGTGGAAGTCAAACTGTATCACATTCCCCACTCTCCTCTCATGCAAAGAACCAGTCATATCAATAGAGAAGACAGTCATCTTGGTCAAGCATAATATGCCCTGGCAAATCTGTGTTGAGTTTCTGGATTATGTCTTTGCCCTTTAGGTGCTTGGGACTCAATTCCAATAATTGCATGATTTTCCCAGGGAATGATTTTTTTAGGGCTTCAGAATTGCTCCAACATAATAATCAACTTGACCAATTGGGTTACTATCTTATTCCATCCATCCAATAGTCTTATCACTTTTATGCTTGAATATACAACCCTTTGCTGTACAGATACCAATCCAATATTTTTTTTCTCTCAGATGGTCTAATTATTTAATGGAATTGCATTAAATTAGTACACTTATTCTCCAACTATATTTAGCTTGAGCAGTTTTGCTTCAAATTCAGACTTAGAAGAAAGATTTAGATGACTAATAAAGTCTCTTACAGCTGTATTAAGTGGGTCTAATAAAGACATATCATTGTTTTACAAAATTAATGGTTTTTTTAATTATCACAAGTATAAAAAAATATTATTAATATATACATACAAAAAACCACTAATTCACAGTTTGAAGCTAAGAGGATTTGTTTCCAAATTGTCAACAAGTCTTTAGGTTATTAGTTATAGATAGGCAAACTCTGTCATCATTATAATTATTACATCAATAATATTTCATTTATTTGTAAGAAAATAGCATTTGGAGTTGCAAGCATTACAACTTTCTTCTATAGTCATAACTGAAAGCTCTCAGAGAAACTACCTGTGTTTAGTTCCATTCAAAGCCCATTGTTCTCTGAGGCTTTGGTGCGAGTCAGAATGACCACCTTCAAAGTTTCCAGGTTTGCTTAAACTTCTCTAAACCTCTGGCCTCACCTTGTCTCCCTGCCTGGGTGCACTGCTTGGGCTGTGATGGTTCTGGCATTAATCAGTTCAGCTGATTTGTCCAAAGGGAAACATTTTGCTGTTAAGATCAGCTTCCAGTCAGGTCAAAAAACACAACTCCTGAAGGCAATGCCAAGGAAAAAGTAGGCAAGTGTGTCCACACTTATCTTAGAAGTAATACAGGCTTAGAAGTCACCTCTAACACTCATGTCTCTCAAGATATTTGTGAAAATATTCTCTTAACAATAAGCTTGAAATTAATCTCACACATAACTCTGTTTATGCTAATAGAAATCTGCACAGTTGAGTACAGCTTTCCCAAAGAAATAAGCAGTGACAATAGCCTTCAGTTTTACTTCTTTACATTTCCTTCATTTTGATTAATTCAGAGGGGCTGACTTGTTTCTCACTTCCATTTATCCATTCTGACATGTATTACCTGAACTGCACACAAAATGCACAAAATTCTAGACAGAGGAAAACAGAAGCTCAGAAAACTAGGATTTTGAGATAAAATATGTGACACACATATGCAACCTGGAACAGTAGATTAGCTGAAGGACACTATCTTGCTCTTAAACCAGATAATCCATTTCTTTTATGATTGGCAATAATGCTGATTATGATCTGATTAATGGCCAATTTCATGATGAGAACATTATTCAAATTTATAGTCATTTGTTACTAATGTGGGCTATCAGAAAGCTGTGCTCTTAATTATGCTGTTGCTTTAATTGTATAGTTCTACAGTGCTGATTGGAATTGTCAGTTTGTGAATGTGATTATTGCACATTAGCACTAAGTATATAGTAATGTTCTTCTAGTAGGATATGAAGGAGTTGTGTTCTCCCTCTTGATTCTACCATATTTTATTATTGTTAGTATATTCTTTATTAGAAGCAGATGGGCTGTTCAATAGAAGCAGCTTTGTGCTGTGTCCCTGCACAGTCTGCACTGTGTCACTGTCATCCAAGCTATGACAAGTTAGGATTGCATTGTTGAGGCTCTGCACGTAGTTACTGAGTTCAATCCAATGTAATGTAGCTGGCTGCAGTTGGGGAATACTGGATTTGTGAGAATGTTCCAAGAATTGAAGAGCAAACAAGAAATGACGTTATTGATGCATTTATTGGTATACATTCAGCAGTCTAAAAGTTAAACAGTAACTACAGTAAGACCTGCTGCTCCAATCTAACATTATAGTATCAATGTTTTTCTGGAGCCAGTTTAATCTGACCTTATTTTGAAAACGTGTATTTAACCTGTGCACTTAAGTTCATTGTCTCCTTATCTGGACTGTGCCAAAATGAAAGACTGCTCAGATAGTTGCTGTGACTGCTGGGTTCTCATACCAACCACTGCAAATACTTGCTAGCACTATCCATTGCCAGTGCTACAGTGCAGGTTTTACTTTAAAAACGATTTTGATATATAAGGAGCACAAACTAATGACTGAGAGTACATAATTTGTTAACAAATACTGGGTAGAAGTTTCCCCCCAATAGGAAAGATTAGCCATCATGACTGACTGAAGTATAACTAGGAGGACTGCTTTCTCCATCTCATGTTTGCACCTGCTATATATTAATATCACCATGTGACAGCTCTCCTTGTGAAGTCAACAGAAGTGGCCTCTGAGATGCCACAAGGAACCTGCCCACCAGTGCTGCGGAACCATTTCTAGTTAACATCCTGGTCCAAGGCTCAGAACATAAAGGATGTGACAACACTCTTAATAATTTAAAGATCTGATAAATCTTGTTAATGAGAGAAAATAGTGTCTATCAGCTCTTCTTCCAAAGACTTTTCTTGCAGAAAGTAATGGAGAAAACATGATAACATGTACTGGTTTTCTGACAGCTTCAGCATTATGGGGTGCGTCACTCTCTGAAAGGCCTGGGCTTTATCTCCAGGAGCGGTTTTAGCCACTTTCATCAGCCCCAGATGGCAGGTAGCCACGTTCCTATGCTAGCACAAACATTTCAGCAGAATTTAATCTTTTCCAAACACATTAAGTTGCTTTTTACAAATAACTGATCAGCTCAGTGTGTGCTTCTGCTGTTGGATGCAGAGAGCCATGGGCAGGCCCCACGCTTGCACTCCAAATCGTCAGGAAGGGAGGCAGTGCCTGCCCAAAGCCATTAGCTACATTAATGCAGGACTGTGCCTGAGCTAATAAGGCCTGCTGAGAGCCTCAGCATTAGTACAATTCTGTTTTCACAGCAGCTTGTTTTTTTTTTAGTAAAATATCAGATCACATGGGCTGACGATTTCATTATTTACTTCACGACTGAAGTAGAGTTTAATATGTATACAGAGAGTTTATCCCAAACAGAAGCTTAAATAGCCAATATAAATCTTCTTCAAAATAATAATAATGAATTCAGCAGCTATGTGATAAACAGAATTAAGGATTTCATTCCACAAGTCTTTTGTTTGTCTTTAAGCTGACAAACAACATAATTTTGCTGTTCCCAATAACAAACCTTAATTGATAGACTTCTTCCTAGTATTTTATTGCAAAAAATAAATGTTTGCATTTAATATCATGCTGTCATTATCTTGTTTCCTCCACAGTGAGAAGAGTTGTCTGCTTTCTGCAGGTGCAGAGGACCAGTTCCCCCCCTTATCCTTCCTATCAGCATACACAATGATCACTAGTTATTATGCATAATTACATGGTTGCATGTATTAAATGTTGTTATATTGCATGACAGCATGTTTTAACAGTTAGGAACTTACATCTCAGAACTCTTAGTTATTTTAGTCACATTTTGAAAAGCAGAACCTTTTTCCTGGAACAAAATGTGATTTTAGCAGAAGTTAACTAATGAACTATAAGAAAACATAATTAAATAAGTGGAGAAAAAACATGGTTTTCTTTTTGGTTTTTTTCTGTGTTTTACCATCTGGTTCACTGGTAACCTAGAAACTAGATTTATCAGCTGCTAGCTACCTGAAGCCTTGGGAGGAGCTCGGGGGGAAAGGAAGGTTAGCACTCAGTATTTGTTTTAGCACAATATGTTATAGGTTTGATAGAGCTAGTACTGTAAAGCTGTATACAAAAGCAGAAATTCAAAAGAGCATTAACAAAATTATATTTCATTGATATTACCAACTCAATATTGATTTTCAAAGGGATTACTATTCTGAGACTCAAGCAATACAAAGCTTGAGATGCAACTTGATTTCTCCATCTATATAAAATGGAAAGTTGCTTCCCACATTTGTTTGCTGATACCAGGAAAATCTGAGTTAAGACTGCACTTAAAAGAAAATCAAATATTTGAAAATGTGTAGGCATCTAGACAAGACATCCCAAAAATTAAAACTAAGAAAACTAAATTAAATAACTAAGATTTTTTTTTTAATCTATTAAGTTTCTCAGAATTTCAACCATCATTTGAATTTGAAGGCTCTTCCCTGGCTTTAACCACTGTATCCCAAGGCCATGGATCTCTGGGGAGGGATAGGGTGGTAAGACTACTGGTGAGCTTCATTACAGCACAAGCCCTACAACCATCTCCTAATCACATTGGTGTTTATTATAATACATAGTATTTTGGAGTATTAGGGTAAAATAACCCATTTAGAATTTTCTGGATGCATTCACAAAAATCCAGCTTATTATAATGGGTAATAGTTGGAACTATCAAGAGACTTTTCAACAGTATGAGAGAAAGATATAGAAAAGGCAACCACTGAAAATTACAGCTTTGAACAGTTTTTCTGTTTAATATGAGATACCTTTATATGTTCTTACACTCTACCATTTCATTTTAAGCTAAGTATTTCCAAATATAACAACCCACATTTAAAAGTAATCTCTCTTGCACACACATATTAGCTATTGATTAAAAACACATTTGTCCTTTTCTTTTTTGTTTTTTAATGTCTCTAGCCTTGGAACAGATTGTACAGGGTTCAGATAAGATTATGTTACAATGCAGCTGTAAACTGACACCTTAAAAATGGGAACACTTCCAGGTTACTCACAATTAATATAACCAAAGGTTGAAACATTTTCCTTTAAATTGAGAAAAGTATTAAATTATACACCAGTTCTATTAGCTACAAATATTTATACAAGATTAACTGATCAGTTTTATATTTCAGTAAGCAAAGACTGCAAAGGGCCAACTGCTGAAAATGTGTCCCAGAACACAAGGCAAATTGGGCTGTAGAGCATTTACAAGAAACTCCAGTGACACAACAAGTGGAAACAGCTTCAAACTGAAAGAGAGTAGGTTTTGAGTAGATATTAGTTAGAAATTCTTTACTGGGAGGATGGTAAGGCCCTGGAACAGATTGGCCAGAGAAGTTGTGGAAGCCCCATCCCTGGAAGTGTTCAAGTTGGAATGCAGCTCTGAACAACCTGATCTTGTGAGAGGTGCTCTTGCTCATATCAGGAGGGTTGGGATGAGATGACTTTTAAGGTCCCTTCCAACCAAAACCATTCTATGACTCTGTGACTCTGAGTTTGTAAACCTTGAAACTGTAGTGAGTTCCCCAAGTAGAGAAGAATCATCTATTATGAAGTGAATATTATGGTGAGTTAAAAGTAGGATCAAACCCAGAAAGGTAATCTATATTCAGTCCTTTGATATCTATATTTACAATTTGGCATAACCATGAATCACCAGAGTTCTGCTCCCAGTTGTATTACCAATTTTCTGCTAAAAGCAAAGGAATCTTTTAGTTGATATCTTAGATTATTTGTCTCAAATACATTTTAATTTCTAACAGGCTTGCTTTCAAAAATTTTCATGAGTTCTCAGTATAAATTCTCAAGAATAGTAAATTTTCATTCCGTAGATTTACAAAGCTGTAAAATAAATATACTGTTCTTTTACTATGAACTTATTCAGCATAAAGTGGACTATAAGATTTACATCTATCTCACCAGAAAGCTAAAGAAATAAGTTGTGACTGTCATGACCAGTCCTGCAATGAAAACGCAGACCTTGAATTTCCAGCAGTAAGCCAAACTTATTGAAACTGTGAGAAACAATTATTGCATATATATACATACATGCATATCTATATATATGTAAAGAACACAATTACAAATAATGACTGTTCACACATTTTTTTTAAAATTAATTTTTTTTAAAATGGGAGATTGAATCCTATGTGTAATGGCATGCATGTTCACATCAGAAATTTGTCTGCAGGAACAGTTTTAATCTAGAAAATTTATATTAAGATAAGTTCTCTTTCTAAACATAAAGACCAGCATAAATATCTAAATTAAAGCCTCTAAAATATGGGTTCAACTATGTCCAAATTTTGTGTTCAAATTTGTGTAGTAATTTGGAATTCATCATCATGTGGTAATACTTTAATTACAGAAACACTTTGTCCCATTTCAGAGAGAACTGTGAAACACCTTTCATTTGCATTGGGTCTCCACTGCCAGCAAATACATCACTGGTCAAGGGAAATATATCTCGGTCACTATTAGAGTGTATGTTCCAGCTAACTCCTTGGAAAAGCTGATATTAACTTCAGTTACCTCATCTAATCAGTGAAATATTCAGAAAGAACCTTATTAATAATAGAAAACAACAAAGTTTTGGTAAAGCTTTCCTAAATACACCAATTCATATCAGAATTTTAACTTCTTATAGTTCCCAATCATTTTTAACAGTTCAGATCACAAAACAAATACTCTGAATATGATGTGCAAGTGTTAAGAGATGTTCTGGAAATGCTAACAGCAGCTAAGAACTGCAAATTTTGTGTGCAAAAAAAACCTTTGCTAGCTAAAGTAAAGGACATTCAGATAGTTTTTCAGATAGTGAATCCCAGGAAAGTTTTTGATCAAAAATAGGCATGACTATATATATGAGCTCTAAATAATTGCCTATCTAGACAAGAATCTAGGCCTTCTGTATTTTCCCTAACTTCTGTGGTTTCCTCACTCAGTTCTTTTGCTTTTTTTTTTCTCACTATTAGTTTGAGTGGATGATTCATTGAAAATGACATGAGCTATTCATACTTCTGCTGCATGCTGCTATGCACCAACATATTGGTTATTTTAAAATGAAAAATAAATGACATGTTTTTGCAAGTTGCATTTTTTGGTTTTCAGGGATTTTTTTTCCTATACAAGTAGCTCACACCAGTGTGAGCATTGGACACTTAACATTTCAAAATTCAAACTGTGTTGCTATGCCACAGGAAAGCAAGAAAAAGGTTTTTGTTTCTATTCTTGGATCTTAAAAGTATAAAAATGCACTGGTTTGAAGAAGCCAGACTTTTTGGAAAAGGAAGTGTTTAGAGAAAGATTGGAAAAAAAATAGGATACAGGGAATATTACAAAGAATATTAACTGTTATCTTTCCAGGTTACATTTACATATCACATGCAGTTCAAATAATAATAATAAATAGGAATGGAAGAGATTGCAGATCTTCATCATCTACTTCAGTTCTATTAAACTTAGGATTGAAAATGTTTGATCACCTACGGATTTCTTTTAAAATGGGTTGTGAAAAGCAAAACAAGAAATGAAAATCAGCTGTTATTATGCTTAGATTTGCTATGTAGGGATGGGAAAAGTTCAAAAAACATATACAAACATTCTACAAGCAGTTCCACAATTCCTTCTGGACATTTTAACAGAAAAAATAGATATTTTTTAATATATGCAATACCTATATAAACACATATGGAATACGTATAACATTTTTAAAAAAATATCTCATAGTTCAGTTTAAACCCATTACTTGTTGTCTGCCCATGGTGGCTGACCTGAAAACAGAAAGCCCAAAGTCAAACCCCAGACCACACCTTCTCATGGAGCTGCTCTCTGAATGCCAGTTCCATTAGGCAGCTGTAGTGTCAGGGAGAAATGTGTGGTTTTGGAAACACAGTATGTCAGTGTTTCCAAAACATTTTCCTGGAATTTTTTTTTTTCTGAAGAAATTTTTCTTAAAAAAATGGAATTGTTCCAATTTGAAACTAAGCCAAATTAAAAAGAAAAACATCCACAAATCTGTGAACTGTGAAGCCGGTTATTCAGCCAGTCCTAGTGCTATGGAGAACTGCTTTTTTCCAAATATACTGGTGACACCATGGTCTGATTCCTATTCTTTCTTTCCCTTGAGTCTTCCTGTTTCATTCAACAAGATTTTCCCCCTCTTAATGCTCTTGAAGTTTTGTATTAGGCAGTTTTCTAGTCCTTTAACCACTCACTCCTACCCCTATTCTTTGTTGGTCTCATGTATATTGTAAATTAACCTCAACTTCACTGGGCAGAAGATGACTGAAAGGTTATTAGTGAGGATTGCTTTATTTTCATCTGCCATCCTTTGCCTGTAGAGAAAAGCAGCCCACACTACTCTTTACTGAAGTGTCACAGAAGCCCTTACTCACTTGTCATGAAGTTTATTACTACTACACAGGATTTCATGCTCTCAGCATTTCACAGGTTTATATCTTTTTTTTTTTTTTTAAATCCCCGTACCTACCTGAGGAAATAAGTCCCACTGACAATAACAATGTGGTGGATGTTTTAGATTTTAGACTTCAGCATTGCTAATAAACCTTCATAAACTTTACAAATCCTTCAATAAAATAATGATAAATGCTAATGCTGTTACTTTCCAAATTGCTGAAAGTCATTTTTCCTGAAAAATTTATACTGATACTTAACTCCATGATTTTATCTTGAAATGAAGTCACCAGAACAATGCTGCAGCCTGAGATGGGTGTGCAGCCATGACAAACTTAAATAGAATAAAGGCAAAGAGATGTTTCTGTCTAAGCAGACATCTAAGAAGAGATATCTTTGAATTATTGAGCCTCACTGTCATCTGAATTCATACAAGTAGGATTTTTTCTTCTATTTCAAGTATATTAAAGGGTTGTTTTTAGTGACAGGTAGATACATAAGTTCCTCCTGTTGCTTTCAAAACTCCAGTCCACTTTTCCCTCTCTATCTCAAGCAAAAAGCTACAGAACACAGAGTGGAGGGCAGCTGAAAATAAGTCTCAGGAGCAGATAATGCTGAGCACTGTTTAACATGATATAAGCCCTCAAACTGATGAATTTTAGCTTGTGGACAGGCGAGTACATTCCAATGTGAAATCACAGGTTGAAAATGACAGTACACATTATTTAAGACTGCACTTTATATATTTTATTGTACTCCATAATGTAGTCAACTAAAAGCTATCATTCAGCTTTCAGCTAAAAATCCCATTGCCCAAAACACTGGAAATCTGCAACAGATGTTAAGTTTCTGCCCATGTCCTGTTCCCCTGGCTGCAATTCCTGTAGTCAGATGGCTCCCTTTCAACTCCATTCATACGTTCCAGCAGGTCATACTTTGTGAAGCCTCTAACAACTAATTAAAGTTTTATTTCAGACCTCTAATAGCTCAATGAATAATTTAGGGAGAAAAGAAAACATTTTCTGGGAAAGCATTAGCATAAGATTCAGTGAAGCTGCATCACTCCTTCTGGACATATTCAATTTTAGGAAGAAGAAAGAAGTGAAAACACAGTATAACTTGCTGCCATACAGACAGTTGCAGTGTCAGTTTGTATTTTGGAACACTTCTAAATAGCTTTTCTGCTAAAGAAATAATCAATTAGTATTGAGGCACATCTGTAGCACAACAAGATATTCTGCTTGGAACTGGATCAAAATTACATTTTGCAAATGTTCTCATTCTTGTATTACTTTCATTTGAATCTACAAATAAAGAATTTAAAACTTCAATTCCAAGTTCCAATGGATCAGTAATATGAAGTTAGAAAAATCTTGAAATAGACATCTTAGAAAGATGTCTTTGAAATAGACATCTAAGAAAGAATCTTAGACCTCGAAACTTGCTTACTTTAACTTGTGTATCCTTAATATCTCTGGGTTAAAGAAACCTTTGTATTGATGTCTGATTGCTAATAAATTGTTTGGATTTTTTTTTCCTGAAGGCAAAACTTATTTAAGCATTCCAAACTGCACCTGACTGTGAACAATAGAAAAAAAAAATCAGTCAAATGGACTGTAAAACAAACACAGGGAAAAAGTGAGTAAGAAACAACACAGGTAGGTATTAGCTGGAAAAAGTGTACCAAAAATCTATTTATGTAACATAGAAGCTATCTGAAATAGCTTCTATGTTAGTACAATGTAGAAGTCTAAAACTGATAACCACAATAGAAATCCAGAAGCAGCTGGTTAAAATACAAAATTGAATTGCATTTAGCTCAGCCAGTGGGAAAGGTACCACATTTCAGTCTTCAAAAAGCTGGGAAAGATCCTCTCAACCCAAACCACTCACCTACAGCTGAGGTCTCTGGTCTTCTCTCATTGTACCAGCAATACTAAAGGGGATGTCACTTAATAAGATGAATATCTACACTTAAAGAAACCATCCAGGAGGCCCCAGTCCTGCCTGAGGAGAAAGGTTCTTTCAGACCTGCCTGCATTTGGCAGCAGTCTGCTGTGTTTTGGACAGTGTTGGACATTAAAACAGTGAGCTCCATCTGATTGTGGTGTATTGAACAGGTCAGCGTTGCAGAATTTCTAATGGGGAAGAATCTCAAGGAAAAGTCTCCTGTAAAACTAAATTTACTGATCTTAGAGGCCTCATATATCCAAAGTCTTTAGCTGTCTGCAAGTTATCTATCATGTTTGGGTACATGGAAGGAACAAGTTCATAATGTACTCCAAATTGTATAAACAACTGAAGTTTTTTGTGTTTGGGGGTTTAAAAAACAGATTCCAAAATGTCTTTCTTCTCCTGCTTTCCTTCCAAGATTTTAGTTTCCTGGATCCATTTTTCTTCTGGGCAAAGGAACCAGACTATTGGATCTAGCAATTCCTTAGATCACCACATAATCTGGAATGCACAACATCCTACTGAGGATTAGGCAAAAGATATTAATTACATAGGTCTTAAACTAATTTCTGGATACTTTTTTTTCTTTATAGACTGAAGAGTTCTGCCATTATTTATGATTATTTGGCATTGCTGCTGGAAAGAAATGGGATGTTGGCAGTTCCTATATATAAACAGATGTTTCCAGCGCAATGACACTTGAAATCCTGATTTACTCAAGAGAATAATCAATTTTTAAAGCAGCTTCCATGTGAATAAAAGGTCCCCAGAGTTTAAAATTTCTATATCACCATCATTTGGAATTTGAATGCAATACAATGAAGAAATTAGGCAAATTAAGACAAGCATGGCATTTGCAGCACAGTTTCTATGTCTATATTAAGAAATTCCCAAAAAACTAAATGTATAAACTTTACGTAGATGGTCAGTATACTGAGGTTCATTTCAATAATAACATTGCAAGACACAGTGCAAAGAACAGTTTTAAAATTCCATCTAAAAAGCTGAACTTTGTTAAGCCAAATTGAGCCAGATTTTTTTCCAAAAATGTTATCAAAATGTGCTTCTTTCAAAATCTTGCTGACTTTAGAAAAGGTCTGGAAAGCTTCTGAATACTCCTGTCCATTTAAAAAGTAATTTATTTCCTTGCAGTTCCTAAAGAATAATCTGACATCATATTTCTGCAGGTGTCTTTGATATGAAGGAAAAGCCACCAGGAACAAGGAGTTTAATCTGTTTTAACATAGATATTTGACTGATATAACACAAACGTAAATCAAAAGCCCACATCCTGTAACTTGATCGATTTAAGTTTCTTCCTTTAAATAAAAAACAAGCAACAAAAATTGAAATCTTTTAACGAAGTTATCATCAAATTTCCCAGCTTTTACTAGGAAAAGAACTAAATCAGGAATACTTAGTAACTTTTGCTTCAATAGCAGTTAATTATAGCTGCATCTCTACTGAGGCATACCAAGCATGAAGCAATATTCTACAGATATTTTTAGTTCTTGACCATGGCAATTTAGAGAATGTTCAGAACTTGCTGAAAATTTTTCAAGTAGGGATTTTAACTTGACTGTTGTTATAAATAGCACTGGTATTTTTTTGGCAAAAACAGTGTAAACCAATCCATGTACCCTTAAACTACACAGTGTTTTTTCACATATGCAAAATTAAAAGTACCAACAGTATAACTGCTGATGTAAAAGACAAGTTTCTTGTTCACAGTCTTCACTTTTTTTTTGTAACCAGTGTACCTGAAAAGCACTGGTTTCGTTCTATTCAAGGACAAATAATTATGATTTCTGCTGGTTAGTTCCTGACTTCCAGTTATTATCTCATTTAGGCAAAACATGGAGGTTCTAAAAACCTACACACAATGTCAACCATAGAAATCTTTCCATCTTTACCATGATGGCCCAGACTTGGATAATGGCTCCTTCTGGTTCATCTCTCAGTTAACAAAAATCCATTCCATCTGCCTGATGGCTCTAAGCATATAAAGCAGCTTCTCAAGGGTCTCTTGCTAAAGCCAGGACAAAATCCTTTTGTTTAGCAATATTAGCTTATGTAGCAAAACAAGACTTGAACTTTTGGATCTTCTCTATGTCAGAAAATTAAAAGAGTAGTGCTGGTGTGTATTTAAATTCAGTAGACACTCCCAGTATTTCTGTCTGCAGACACTAAACTCCTGGGACCATCGCCTCATTTTAATTAGCTGAATTCACTGTAAGATATTTTATTTGTATATCCAATTTTAGTACATCCATATCACTCTGTGATTCTGTGATTGTATGGTCATTTCCATGAAATACAGTTTCACTTGCAACAGTCCCCAGATGTAACTAGCTACAGAAAGAGGCAATAGGATCATGCAATGGTGTGACTTGGAAGGGACATTAAGGATATTGTAGCTCTAGCTCACTTGCCAGGGGCAGGGACATCTTCCACAGGCTGCTCAAACCTCCAACCTGGCCTTGAATACCTACAATAATGAGGAATCTACAACTTCTCTGAGCAACCTCTTCCAGTGTCTCACCATCCTCACAGTAAAGAATTTATTTACAAATTCTAATCTAAACCTATCCTCTGTCTGTTCAAAGCACCTACCTGCTGTCATCATATCTCAAAAGTCCCATACCTTCTCCGTGATTTCTCATGGACAGCTCCTCACAGCACTAACTCCACCTCTCTTCACAGCACAGCCAACAAATTCCAACTCCCTCCTCACCCAGCTAACGACTCCTTTGTAGCACTCGTCTCCGTATTGGACACAGCTGTAGCCTGTTAAGGGCAGGCCTGTTCCTGATCTTTGGTGATCAGTACAGCTGCAACTCCTCAGGTGTGAGACTACCTTCTGCACTATTTTCTTACATTCTATCCTTCCACACCTACCTCTTTTCATGTCACAAAAGGCCCTTGTAGAAAGCACTTTTCCACCCTTTTTAGAGGTCTCCTTTAGGATTCCCCTTTTGGCTTCCCCTTTTGGAAGGCTGTTATAACACCTCCCCAGAACCTTCTCATCTCCAGGCTGAACAGCCCCAACTCCTTCTGCCCATCTTCATAGGAAAGGTGCTCCATCCCTCTGATCATCTTCATGACCCTTCACTGGACTCATTCCAACAGGTTCATGTTTTTCTTGTGTTGGGGCCCCAGAGTCAGACACAGCACTCCAGGTGGGGTCTCACCAGAGCAGAGGGGCAGGATCTCCTCCCTTAACACGCTAACCCCTCTGCTTTTGATGCAGCCCAGGTCAAAGTTGGCTTTCTGGGCTGCAAGTGCACATTGCCAGGTCATGTTGAGCTTGTTGTCAACCAACATCCCCAAGCTCATCTTCCCCAGGCTTTTGTCAGTGCATTCTCTGCCCAACCTATTTATGCTTGGGATTGCCCTGGCCTAGGTGCAGGACCCTGCACTTGGCCTTGCTGGATTTCATGAGGTTCACGTGGGCCCAACCCTCAAAGTCCCTCTGGCTGGCATCCCTTCCCTGCAGTGTTTTGACCACACCACTCAGCTCAGTGTCATCAGTGACCTTGCTAAGGCTGCACTCAGTCCCACTGTCTGTGTCACCAGCAAAGGTGTCAAATAGTGCCAGTCCCAATACCAAACCCAGAGCAACTCCACTTGTCAGTGGGCTCCATGTGGATATTGAGCCACTGACCACAATTCTTTTGAGTGCAAACATCCAGCCAATTCCTTATGCAGCAAGAGGTCTATCCATCAAATCCATGTCTGTCTGGTTTAAAGAGAAGGATGCCTTTTAGAGCAATGTCAGAGGCTTTGCACAAGTCCAGTAGATGACAGCAGTCTCTCTTGTCTCAATCAGCAATGCTGTAACACCATCATAGAAAGCCACCAAATTTGTCAGGCACAATTTGTCCTCAGTGAAGCCATGTTGGCCATCACTAATTAGTTCTCTCTTTTCTGTGTGCCATGGAAATATGCCATTACATAAATTAGAGATTTTTTTTTCAGTTTCTGCAGTCAAGTTCCAAGGACATAATGCACAATGGGTACTATATAGTGGTCTTCTCTCAAGAAAACACTTTAATTATAGGTTGCTGGCAGAGATCCAAAGGAAAGCTAGCTATCATTACTGGCCGGAGGCTTTCATCTAGTTAATTCATAAAAGCAATGCAAGGTGGACAAAGCAAAGTAATTACCATTATCAGAAAAAAAAATACAACAATGCTAGAGCTGGTCTTTGCTCTTCAGAAGAGATGTGCTCTTTTGTTAAGACAGTCTTGACTTCTGTGTGTTCACACAGATAGGCTAGAGCATGTGTGAATGCTTAGAAACCTTTTCTTTCTTGGCAAACCATGCTTAGCAGGGCAAATATCATGTGTTTGATGTCTGTCATTAACCATAAATTTGAAGAACAACACCTGCTTTCTAGCACAATGCCTCTGTGAGTATTATCTATATGCACCTAAGTATCTCATCTGCATGAGATTGATAAGCGGATCTTCATCTGTTGATTCTTAATGAATCAGTTATTTAATCTAGTACCACATGAAATAAATTGGGTGAGTGCTATTACCAAGTCTCCATGATTATTGTGAAATAATAGTAACACACATGCACAAAATCATACAAACAATCTTATGTGGAACAAATATTAGCAAAAAAAAAACCAATCCCTGGGAAATTTTAATTTTATGCAAGTACAATGATCTCTCCCTTACCCAAAGAATACACTGCATTTAATCTCCTGTCCCCTATAATGATAACTGCCGAGAAAAGAGCTAATTACATGAAAGCTTTCTTGCCACTTAATAAGTGTGCCTCCAGAGCTGTAGGGAGACATATCACTGGCTGTGGAGGAACTTCCCCCACACAGTAACTTTATCAGCTTATATAAGCCTTTAAAGGCACCTCTTAGAACATCATCCTGCAGATGGTGACTGCTGCACTCCCAGCACAGTCCCACTTGGAATGCCCTGACTGAGGTGCACAGACAGTCGCTGCCTTCCGAGTAACACAACCCTGACCAGGTGCAAAATGCCACAGAATTCCCACTGATAGCAATTACGGTTTACAAAGAAAGGAGATGAAGACTCTTCTCCAGGACTGGGTGATTTGGACTGCTCTGCACAATTCTCTTTTGGGTGGCCCTTGCATACACCATGGAACTGCACTGGTACGTTTTGCCTTCTGAAATAGTGTGTGCTTTACACTGAAACTCAGGACAGAAGAAATGTTTTATCTAAGAAGAAAAATGGTGTGGTTTATCCCTTCCATTTCCAAATTAGTTATTTCATTCAGCACCTGGAGAGACTTTTCACAGATTAATTTTGTTAAAGGGAAAAAAAAATTGGGGCAAGTGAATTGCAAAATGCTTCGAACACCTCACAAATTTAGCTTTTCTTACTGCTGACCTCAGCCACCACTAATTACAATTGTAAATTTTCCAGTATTGTTTTGTATCCTATTAAGGAAACAAGTTTCCTGTCTTTCAGAAAAGAGGCAAAGCAATTCAGTACAAAGAACAGAGAACTAACCAACCATTCCTGACAGGAAACGGAAACTCTGAAGCTGCTTTTTAAAAACAAAAATTCTAAGTTTTATTTCATGAAAATTTGGCAAATTTTTCTTGTCTGATTTCTCTGTTGCTTTATGGCTGTATTATTCCTCTTGATGGTTATTTCAGATTTTTTAGAAACTGATTTTCTGATGATTACATAGAGGTCTGATAATTTTTTGAAACATCATGTTTCATTCCCTTTCTTCCCTATCAGAATTTTGTGATGCTTTAGTGGAATACAAACACAGGCCTGTTTTCATTCTTTTTCAGAATTATGGACCCTGATGAATCCTTAGCATTACCAGGCATCTTTCTTAATTAATTTTCAAGGCGATGTGAATCATTCATTCTTTGCTGTGAGTTCATGAATTATGTATTTTATTGCATTCTAAGCTCAGTCATGTGATTATTAATATCTCTCACACGGTTCTTAATCATTCAAGGTTGTCTTTTTTCCTACACAGATGAATGATTTCTCCTACTCTGTCCAAAGGTTTTGTTCTTCCCTGCAGTAGTTTGAACTGTTCAGTACCCTCTTGGGCCTGCAGACAGAAGCAGCCATGCAGCCAGGTGCTTAGCACCTCCCGGGGCTACTACGGCCCTTTGGGCTCCTGAGGTCCACCTGTCCTGACTGTCATTGATGCCAGTTGTCAGGGAAGTGCTGAGTGCTTCCAAGGAAGTGCACAGCAGTTTGCAGGACTGGCCCCAAATACCCAAAGGGTTGGTGCTTGTGTTACATCTCTTTGATTAAGACACCAGAGATGTCCCTCCTGGCTGTCACAGATACTGGCAGCACTAAGTGCTCTATAGGAAGCAGCTAAAGCTAATTACCAGTTTTGAAGCCCACCCTCCTTTTCAGGTGTCGGTTGGGGTGACACTGGGAACTAGAAGTTCCCTTTGCTGTGTGTTCAGCAATAAGACAAAATCTTCTCTGCCCTGAGGCCCTGGGAATGTCTGGGGCAATTCTGCAGCCAGGGCAGTCTCCCCACCCTTCTCCAGGACCAGCAATACATTGCTTATGATCTTGCTCTCACCTTGCCCACCCACCATCCACGGCATTTTTTCTGCTCACTTCATGGCAAATTACAACCACAAACTCAATTTATCTTCACGTAACTAAAATCTTTGCTGATCCAGCAAGCTTTGGGGCACAGCCCTAAAAGGCTAACAAATACAAAGTATAATCTCTTTTTAAAAAATTGTGTCAAATGCAGTAATATTTAACTGAGTATGAGTGTATTTCCTTTATTAGAATCAGAGATTTCAGACAGAAATCAGAGTATCTCAGGAAAAGTGTCATTTTTTACTATTTTTGTCTCACAGTAGCAGTAACAGATAATTTTTTGGAAAGTTTTAGGAGCAAGAGTCACTGAAAAAAATTATCCCTTTCCACATTTTGAGGCCCCAGTTAAAGCCCAGAGTAGCAGCATATTTTGCTTACTGGGAATATATCCCTGTAGATATAAATTATGGTATATTATGGAATTTAAAGGAAAATTTCTGAGAATTTCAAAGTTCATGCAACCAGGAAAGTAAAAATCAGTATGGCAAAGAGATTTATAGCTGATTACTAGAGAGGAGTAGAATGTGAGAGCTCTGGGGCTTTTCCCCAGATTTTAAAATTTTTCTTCTCTTCAAAAACAGACAATAGTAAGAAAAAACGATTTCTGGAAAAATTCTATTTTTCATATTTATTAAAAATCATCCATAGACACTATGTTAATTTTGTATCAGAATGTTACAACCCACATCACTCCTAACCTCTAGATTTGAGTACAGGTGTCTCACATTATTAATTTGTTAATCCTCATGCAGGGCAGTCTGAGACTCCCATACTTGTTTGACTTCAGAAAAACGACATCTGACAAAAGAAAATGTATCAACTAGTTCTATTAATCAGTGCAGTGCAGGACCAATTGAAATGAACGGTTTGATTTTGCTCAGTTTTAACAGAACTGTAGAAAAATACAAAAGAATAGAAATTAAAATGGGGCACTCTGCATAGTGGAAAGAAAGGTGAGGTAATCCACATTTCTCCCAGACAGGGAGATGATGTCCTCCTGCAAAGAGAAGTTCCAAAGGCATTCCTATACATCCTTAATCCAAAGACTTCTTGTGCAAAACACAACCATAATAAACTGACTGATCAAACCAGAGCATATAGCTGGATCATCTACTGCATTATGAACTTGTCCTGTAACAGTAGCAAGGTCTGTGGATACTGGAATATACATGAATTTCATACTGATAATGATATGTTTTCCCAAACTCTTGAACAGAAAATCTGTGCTGGGAATCACAGGACATTTCTGAGAATATCAAAATAGTAGCATTCGGACAGCCAGTTTTGCAAGGAGGATAAATCATCCTCCCCAAAAAATTGCAAACAAACTTGGATTTACACAAAAAAAATTACAAACTATGTGTGATGTGTGGATGCTGTTGCACCCTGGAAGAAACAGCCAGTACAAGATAGCCGTGAAATGATGGCACAGTGTCACAGCATTGTGTCCTGATCCAGCCCCTGGCCTCTCTGGGTCACCTCTGTGCCTGACAGCTGCTCTGCAGAAAGTTAAATCTCTGCTGGAATTACAGGATCCCAATGTTATTCAGGCTCTATTTGACATAGCAGCGGTGGACTGAGGAACTCAGTATTTTAGCATTTCAGTCGAGCTGGACAGCAGATATGAAATATTGACTTAGCCAGCAAACAGGTCATTACAGGGAGTGCCCCAGGGTCTTGTCTAACCAGAATGGATTCTGATGGCTATAGCTCTGTCTCTCATTTTGTTTCTGCCCATTGCTTGATCAAGGGCCTTTAAAGCTAAGTCTCTGTCTATGTTATCAGTTTATGAAGCGGGCCAGTTAGTTAGGAAATTCATTACAGGCACTGCTATTAAGTGGTTTACCTCTGCTTGAGTTTCTGCAGTTTGTTAAATGTGCGCTTCCATTTATTCCATTAAATGTACTCTACAGAACTCGGTGCAATGGCCACATGGTAAAAATACCATGCCATTTACAAAAACAATATGTCATTAAACAGTAATAAATATAAATCTTTCAAGGCAAAAGGAACTGGTGTCTTCATGGTACAGTGCAAGTCTGGTAGCCAAAACAACCCCGCATTCAGGAGACTTCCTTTGAAAAAGGCTAATGAGAGAAAAGGTAACCTCACCCCAAAACTAGCCACAGTGTACACTTGGAGGAAGTTGGTTTGCCTCTTTCACCTTGACATGACAGCCTCCATTAAAACTCACATTTCAATAGCTCTGACTAGGAGTCTGCCCAAGTTTTGATGCAATAAACATGTTTTGCTCTTATATGAACTGATATCATTCACATCACTGATTATTCAAATAACTTCAAGGCATTTTGCATATTTCTGTTTTAATGAGAAGTGCAGTAATTTTAGAGCTATTTTCCTCTTAATGCAGGCAAACCACTTGTTAATATCATGTATGGCATCAACTGCAAATATCATATTGCTGAACTAAAAGGCTTTAATGTGTTAGACCAGTGGCCAAAGAACCAGTCTCCATGGCAACTCTATATTAAGTTTCCCTGCTACAACAATTGCAAAGACTATTCAATCACAACTCATTTCAGCTGAATTCTTTTATATTTCTAAATGGCTCTCATAAATAATACCACTTCCGACATTTTGTCTTAGTTTCAAGAGAAAAGAAAAACATAGGAAAATGAAAGGCCAAATAAAAGGCTGACTTTGAAAAGGTTACTATGAGTCTATTTTATATTCCTAGTCTAAATAAAACAAAAAACTATCAAAATAAAGATAAAACTAAAATTTAAAAAATAAAAATAAAAATTAGTGCAGATATGTGTAAAATTTTAGATACAACACCTACCCACAGAGCCCCGGCAGACTCCATCAGTTATTCCTATTAAGATTTTATCAGACCAGTTATTCACCTCTGAACTTTCACCATATATCTGGAGGCAGGTTCTTTTTAACCAGCAAAAATACTTTTTTCTCTTATCACTGAGTGTCCATACCCACCTGTGGACAGCAACTTTCTTATCACATACAAGCAGAGCCATCTCTCAACTTGCTCAGTGCTTAGCAGGGGTCAGCAGCTGGAACAGCAAAGGGAACAAAAAAAGTGGAAAACACCTAGTTCCAACTACATTCTGCACAATGCCCCTTTCTATTAAGAGCTTCTCCTAAAAGCTTTATAAGTCCATTTGTAACTGGATATCCAAACACATGGCTCTTTCCCATTTGTGGGCCGACCAGAGCTCTTTGCTGGTCAGTTTTTGAAGTAATTTGTCTGATGTGAATAGCCAGTACTTGATTCTTGTGCTGACTTACTGCAGCATGTAAGCAAAGAGAGAAATTGTGTTTTCCTGAGAAACCTCCATTTGATGCAAGTGCAACTTCCCACCAGCTGAGGCACCATAAGAATATCACAGCATGGCTCCCATCTCTGCATTGATTCCCCGCTAAAAATAAGCAAGTGCATGGTGCCATCCCATTAATTGGACTCTGTCACAGGACTGACCTTTAGAATCTGAGATCACCTCTCTGTCCATGACTCCTAATTTCTGTAGCTGCTTCTTCCCACTGGAAGCACAAGTCAAGCACAAAATTGCCACAATGAGAACAAGATTTTTTTTTTTTTTGAATACTAGATAAGATTTTTGACATAATTTCTACAGAAAATTAAAGAAAACACAGAACCTCAGCTGCTTTCAGAAATAATAATACCTTCCACATTTCCCAAAATAAGTCACATTAAACTTAAAAAAATAGCTGATCATTGTCTGTGGAAACAGCAATATAGAGAGAGAGAAAAAAATTACTCCTGAATATTCCTTGAGTGGCTCAAACATATGAGCCCTTCTGAGAGAGCCTACACAGTCATTAATACTAGTGAACACTATAATAATCTGCAAAATTTCTGTTGTGATTTCAATCATCTCTGTTTCTCAGTCTCAGGATCACATGAGTCCAAAGCTTCAGAGCAAGAGCTGAAGTGGACTTTATTTTTCATAACTTATGGAAATAATTTACTTATTTTCCATACTAATAAAAATGCTAAATCAACATAATTTTGCATTTTGCAGAGCAGAGTTCTCACCCCTTCTTATACAGGTACAAACTGTTAATAATTATCACAAATATTGATTGAACTGTCGGTTACTGTAGCAGATTTATTCCTAGGTCAAAGCTCTATATTAATTTAAAATAGCAATCAAGTTAGAACAAAAGATCTGAGAATTTTAAATCTGTTCTAACTTCAAGTTTTCTTATAAAACATAAAGGCAGGAAAAAGGTTTGTGGTTTCAGGTTTCCATTAAAATACTTAGCACATATCCATTTCTGCTTATTAAAAAAACCACATACTTTAATCTGACCATCTCTGAAAGACATAGGTGGGATCTTTTTAGTTTCCAGGCCACATTTACTTATTGTAATGAATTGATACTACGAACCATAACATCCTGAAACCCATCAAGCATCATATGAAATTAAAATTTGAGCTTGAGTCATTCTGCTTATCATTACTAATCTACCAGTCATTATAGGTATTTCTCCTTAATCTTTCTTTCCTGTAATATCTTGAGGTTTGACTGCAATATGGGGGCAAAGTCATTTAAAAACATGAGACACCAAATGAATGTCTACAGGTAAAATGTCTTACAGCAATGAAGTGTCCATTTATTTTAAAAGCAGCAAGGTTTAATAGAACATTACTGAAGCTTTTAATCATCCCTCAAGATATTTCAGGGCTTTTCTCATGGGAGCCTTATCTGCAGGGATTCCAGAGCTAAACTGCAGACAAACTGCTATTTCAGAAAGGGTTGGTGTAGTTCGTGTTTAAATTAAATTGTAGAACCCTCACAGCAATAAAATACAGTTGCAAGAAAAAAAGAACAAACATCACTTTACATAAAAGCCTTTGTCTTTAATCACTTTCAGTAGAAGATTAGAGGTTTAATCATAATAAGTTGAGGCAGGAAGAAACCCCACTTCCATTGGAGTTAAAATGGCTTCAGAGGGACTAAAATTTTACCATGAGCATCAGACCAACACATCTCAACAAAGATCTTTACCTCAACATCTCCATGATCTATAGACATTACTCCCAATAAGCAGAATTTATTAACCTGGATCCAGTGGCTCAGTAAGTATGTCTGCATTGCTTTTGAATGAGAATTGAATTATGTTCTCAGAAAACAGTCCCACAAAACACAGTATTTGCAAAAGTTTAATTAAATATATCCATGATCTACCTTGTATTTGAGTGCAGGTACATAAAATGAGCAAAAGCACCTCCTTTTCTCTATTTAGCAATTCCTGGAAAGCAGCACCTTTGCTAAGTAAACTGTGCCTGTGCTAGTCAGTTCATCTAAAGTCCAGATCATTTCCCAGTCACAGAAACACAATCACATATGCTAATTAAATGCAAATAAATACTAATAAATGTCCTTGGCATACTACTTCTTTCCCAGCTATTTCCCAAATAGTTCTTCAGCACAGAGCTTTCCCAGAGCCATTCCCTGATGGCATCATGGAGGTGTTAAGCTACAGGGATGAAGGCTTTCCCTCTCCCCTTGGCCACCGGACACAGGGCTATTCTCAACTATGCTTTATTTGCTTATACAGATGTGGCTTCTGAGGCCACCCAAAGCAGAACGTTGCCATGGCAGGTGGTTGACACTCAAAGCAGAAGGTTGCCGTGGCAGGTGGTTGACACTCAAAGCAGAAGGTTGCCGTGGCAGGTGGTTGCACTGAGCCAGCCCAGTCACTCTGACCATTGCACAGTCCCAGCTCTCTTCTTTCTTGCTCTGAGCACAAGGTTCTTCAGAATCCCAGGTCCAAGCAGGTCCCCTTTAGTTCTTGGCTGAGGTCCCTGGGTTCCCTAGCACATCACATTCCCAAGGACTCTAACCACAGGAACGTCCATGGAAAGTTTCATGAGAGAAGCCTGGAACCAGGCCATTGTGCTTACAGTGGGGGCCCACAGCCATGCAGATGCACCATATTCTTCTGCTGTTGTTCTATTATTTCTCTAGAGCCCCATAATGATATTATCAGACTTCTGAAGTCCATACCTCTTTGGCATATTCTCATGGCTGCAGATCTTCATTGACTCCTTCTGCTACATACTGTTCTCTCTCCAGTCAGGGCTCCTTCAAGGCTCTCCCTGACTGGCTATCCAGCCCCCTTTTATCCCAGTTATCTTCATTGGTTACAGCTGCAGCCCAATTAAGGACATTGCAGCTGCAGCCCATCAAGGGCAACTGGGACCTCTGGGCAAAGCCTCTATACAGATATTCAAGTACAATTCCTCTACTATATTCTTCCTCACTAAGGTTCACTGTTACCCTGTCCCTTTTACCTCTACTACATAATTCCAGAGTTTTCACTTAATTCAGTATGACTACCAGATGGCAAACTCAGCCACCCCTGGTTTTCTATAAATGAAAACATACAGTAAAAGAGCCTTGTAGCACAAATTACAATGTTCAGAGTATTGTATTTTTACATAAGGCAAAGGCAATATCTCATAGCTAGATGATATAAGATCTTTCATCATTATTCATGCCTTTTAAATGTATTACTACAGGTGTCTCTTAGGGGTCAACAGTTAGCATGCCACAAGCTGAGTATTCTGTAAGCAGTTTCAAATAAAAGTCCTTTCTCCTGTGATACAGGTGACTAGTTAATCAGCTGAAGTCAGCACATCCAGAATATTTACTAAGCTTAATGAACAGTGATTTTCAGGAAGTATATTTTAATCACTAGATTGCTCCAAATTTAATTTATGACAAAGCTGGTAAATATAATTACACAAACAACTATGAGGTGAATTAATACATATTAACATTCACAAACGCTATTTGGATTTGAACATTACAATATATTTCAAACACACAGGGAAATTACCTAAACAAGTAAAACACTGTATTTTTGCAGCCTCATTTTTATTTCAATCCCTCTCATCTCCCCCTAAAGCCTTCTATAATTAGAAAATGCACTTTGTGACTAGAACATTGTAAATCACAGATCTGATATGGTAAAAACAGCTCTTCCAAATGCCTCTGTTATTCTTTAGATCATATGCACTATCATTTTATTTTCTGTATGGGTCCAAAACAAAACCAATTTAAAAAATATTTTTCAAAATCCCAAATTAAGAAAGCAATATAGAAAATGACTGCATGTGTGCATACATATACACATAGATTCAAACTCATGCAAGACTCTTGAAAGCTATTTAAATGTCTAAGCTGGCACAAATCAGTGAATAGGCAGGTCCTATAACTATAAGGTCTTAGGGCACTGAAGATGCAGAATATTTTCAGCTGCAGGGGAAGTCAGTGGAGGAGGGAAGTTACACATTTCAGAGGAGAATGTGAACACTTTCAAGGCTACTGCAGTCAGGGAAAATGAAGATTCACATCAGTTTTTTGTGCATAGAATTACTTCAAATATTAGAAAGGAATAGAGAAAACTGAAATTGTTTTAAGATGTTTCGGGAGAGCTCTTAGGACCCTGAAAAATGCTCAGATTTTCTTTTTAACAGTAGGTTGTAAATAAGACATGGCAAATACCGTGATGAATGTGAGCAGTTGCACTGCATGTTTTTTGGTCATGAAACACTTAAGAGCACACCTCATGTAAACATCACTAGAGAGGGAGTTGAAATTTAGGTGGATGCGGGGTTGTCTGATGCAGAGATGACCCACCAGCCTCCTCAGAGTGCCTGGTCTCCAAGGGGATGCAGTCACAATCTGAACTACATGAGACCTTCTGCCTCTCAGAGGAGTTACTTTTTTGGGTATACTATCAAGGCACCATGGTTAAACAGATTCCAAGGCCAAAGTGTGCTGTGTTGAAGTGCGGGCCAAGTAAAGACATTACATTATTTGCATGATCAAGGTAGACCAATACAGATTTTATTACATAAAGATTAAGGTATAGATCCTCTAGCTTTTCCCAGCATGTGAACAATCCTCTACAATTTACTGAAGTTAGGATCTTCATTCTGCTCAAAATCTTCCTTATTTTAACAATCCAGAGTTTAAAGAGGAGATTGACAGTAACCTAGGATGAGGAGTCCACTCTGTTTTCTGCATGGATATATGCACATAAACATTCACAGTTCAGATAACACCTGGGTAACAGATCTAAATGACCTTATTTTTACAGCTTGAATTAGTTCAGAGACCAATTTAATTTAACTTTATGTATTCCTCCCACAAGCATTCTTACTTTGAATTCAGTATTCCTCTTTTCAGTTTTGTTTAACCACTAAATAAAAATCACCAAAAAAACAAATGAATAGAGTATTATTCATCCAAAAGACATTTTCCATACAAAGAGAATTTAATTAAATTAGATCCTAATCCAGTTAATTAATGTGCAAACTATGCTCAGACAGCCCTAAAAAGTATTTGTTCCATAGTCTGGGCATCCATTTAAAAGCATATCATAAATCATTTAATTTTGCTTGTCTTCTAGCAGTAATAATTACAAAACCAGAGCACATTTTTCTAGCTGCTATTAATACTCTCCAGGAAAAGTAAGAATGATTATCCCCATTTTACAGGTGGGGAAACCTATTTCCCATTTCATTAATGATCCCCTCTCCCTTCGCACTTCATTAAGTCATTCACAGAAGTATAAAGGGAATCTGAAATAGTGTCATGATAGTATTTGTAGCATGTGCAGTTTTTCATCGTTTTGCCCTGGACTGACTGGCGTCAGTGAAGTGTTGCATCAGCTTTGGGAACTAAGATACTGAAGTTTATTAATGATATACACATTTACATGTGACTAAATACTACTCCTGTAGAAACCATAAGGAGAAGTCCTTACTAACTGGCGACTCATGAATGACAAGCAATGGAATGTCAGCTACTTAATTCATAAATTTTGGAAAGCAAATGAATAAGAAAAGCAACTTATTTTATTCCCCAGAATGTTTTGCATTTTAAAAACTACCTCTCACAACATTCCCAATTCTTAACTTAGTGCCTAAGGTAACAGATCAGATAGAGAAAGTGAAGTGCTTAGTTGATTGCCCTCTTAGTCAAGGTAAAAGGTCTCTCCTGGATTCAGCACATACGCAGATATGCATCAATTCCAGGAAACATTATCTTTAAATGATGTCTGAATCACAAGATAAATTCAGCAATTGAACTTTGTCGTTATTTTAGCTCTTTTAAGCAACTGAATTGCTACCATAGCTGTTGTAACCACAGCTAGGTTCTGTTATTTCTTTGAGTGACAGCTGTAAAAATGTAACAGTGACCTTGAAAACAGGACTAATGTGGTAACACTGTGGAAGAGAAAAGACACTGAAACACAGAGGCTGTTTTGGATGGCTCCATGGCAGACACATTTGTGCCTCTACACTGCTTTTTACAACTGGTGTGGGTGTGGTGGGGGAGTGGGGTGTGGGTGTGATATTAGATTTTACTTCAAGCCTCTCTTATTTGACACCCATCAAGATGCAGCTGAGGAGCCAAGTGTTGTGCAGAAAAGGGGTGACTTCATTTTCAGGGGAGTGTGTTAAGGAGTACACCCCAGCCTGCAGGGAAGGAGAGCAACACCTTGACATTACAACTCCTGCCAAACTTCCTTTGGCTCTGCCCACCATCCACTCTGCTCCCACATCTGGAATTCTCAAAATCTCTTCTTCAGACCTCTCCAGACCTCTCCAGAAATCCCCTCATTTATACTAGAGGTGTTTAAAATAATATTGAGGGGAAAAAAGGTACTTATAATACTCTGGTTTAGAATTACATTCTGTATCATCATTCCCAGTTTTAAGCATGCTGTGTCGTGACTAGAAGATAAAGTATTTGGGGCAAAGACAGTGTTTATGATTTTTTTATACAGTATTTTGCATGCCTAGAAGTCTTTATGCAAAACCCATGAAAGGTTTGTTTTTAACATAGACCACTGATATGGTATAGTGATAGGATAGCTTCTTATGAAATAAATATCTATTTGTTGGTGTTCTTTTAATTTCATAAAGATCAAGTTTTGAGAAGTCACATTTCATTCTTATTCTAAACAGGGAGAAATTTGACAAAAATACAAAATTTTATTTTAAAATGTTTTAGTGCCGCAATATTTAATTATATGGGTATTTTTTGTCATTTTTCCCCATTCTAAATGTTCTGAAATAGTATAAAAATGGTTATGACAACTCTTTGCATTCTTATAGATTTCTCAATTCCTATCAGAAAGGATTATCCTACAGCAAACATTACAGAGGCTCAGTAGTGAGGACAGTAAGACTAATTGATTTCACCTTAGGTCATGTATTGACAACAAACTGCTCTCAGAAAACAGAACATCTTCCATAAAGTCACAATGTAATGCAAAATGTACACTGGCAACAGGAATGAATACATCTGCCTGTGTGTTTCATTTCTTGATGCTGTTTCTACAATTATGTGGTGAAGGTACAGTTCCAAAAGTATAAATTGGTAAGCATCATTATTAACATGTAGCATAGTTTGTAAAAATCTCAGACAAATACTGACAGTTTAAATCCAGTTGTTACAGCATGAATTACCTTTCCAGAGCACTTATCTGAATACATTTATAATCCATTCTAATTGTAAGATTATCATTTGCTGTTTGATTCTATGCGTTTGAACTGTAGTTTAATCATCTCTTAAGAATTAGAATGAGAAATGTTTTACAGAAAAGAAATCATCTATTGGGCAGCATTTTATTACTCCGCCACTTCACTCAAGATTTTAATGCTTCTTTAAGCAGCACAAGAAAAATTTCTGCACATTTCCACACAGGACCTCATAAATGGAAGTGAGAGAGGCTGCTTGTACCTGCCATCTGTTCTGCAAGTGGAAATCCTCTTAGTGTAGTGGACTGAGATACCACCTTCTCCCTTAACCCATGAGGATCTCACTGTGCCCAATTAGTCTGTCTGGAATTACTCAGAAGAAACGTGACCTTAGCTGCATTGCTAAGGTCAGTCCTGCTTCACTGCCACCTCCCCAGGCAAGAAAATTTTTAAGTTACAGAAAAACTTGTTTTCTGTGCGAGGGAAGAGGGAAAATTTGGAAAAAAAAAGAGAGAGCAAGAAATTCAGACTGGGAGTAAGAGGAGCAAGGGTTAGGTATGGGAGGACCAGTGAACATAAATATGGATTGTGACAGACAAAATAAAAGGAGGAAAATTAAAAAAAAAAAAAGGAGAAAAATTAGATTTAAAAAAGGAAAATATAATGCAGCTACTTGGAAAATTACACTAAAAACAAGTTAAAAAAGAAGGGAAGATGTCTTTTCTGTCATTGTCCATGTGTTCTGTACTGTCTCTTTAATTATATTAGTTAAACATTTAGCAGACTTCTAGTTGCTGAAAAGAAATTACCTTCTAGTCTCAGCTAATTCAGATTTTTATTTTTTTTACATTTAGTTAGGAAGCTGGCAAAAAGAATAGAATATCACTAATCATACTAGAAAGTTCTGCTTTGAAAAAATTTCCTTCGGATCATAAACATTTTCTGCAAAATACATAGAAAATGTTGAGCAATATTCATTTCTAGCTAGGAAGGAAATGCAAATCATTTGTTTTGTATTTAAATTAGCTCTTAATTTTAGTATATAGTACTTATCATTAGTATTCAGTACTTAACCCCTGCATTTATTGATTCAGGAAATTATTTTCAAAGCAACACAGGACTCTGAGGATTTGCCTTTGGACATCACCCTTTTCCTATTTCATTCTTCATCACCTCTCACCCACTCTGTCTGCAACTCAAAGGGTACACAGAATTAAGCATTTTCATGTCTTCCATGAGACAGTACAAAAATGGTTACATCCTTTTGCTACTGTTAAGAACTGAGATTAAGAGATCCAAAAAATATTCTATTTTTTGTTTGGGGTTTTCTTAGTTTGGGAGTCCACATCTCTTTCTAAGGCACTTGATGCTCATATCAGCTGCAAACATTCAGTGGCACAAGATGTAAGAAGCCCTTAGGGACTATTTATAAACTTACTTATTAACTCTGTGCTGATTTAAAGCCACATTTTAACCAAGGTAGACTAGTTCCAGTTAGTTATTTATACATATAAATCCTAATCATGTTTGAATTGTACTGAGCAAAATGTCTTAATTAAACTTCTGATAATTAGTTCCATGGGCTAATTTTATGCCATACAAACAGCTATTTTCTATCAGGCTTATTTTTATAGTCTTTTTTATTGTCACTGAATGTGTTCCTTTTTTTTGTTCTATTACAATGCTATGCTCTGCATAGCAATAATAATCCATACTGTTATATAAATAAAATTTGTATCCTCGAATTGGGATATTCATGTCACTGTGGACAGCTTCATAAATTAATACTTCATCATCCTTATAGTATTTTCTGTTAGCTTCTGGAAGTGTTATGTGTAGAAGTACTTTTTTCTCTACAAAAGCAGAACCAAGTTTATGTCCTCACCATGTCAATCCATGTCAGGAAGCTGAACAAATTTGCAACCATCCTCTGGCACTGCAGACTTGTAGACCAAAACAATTTGTGCTTGTATTTTTAAACAGAGGTCCCACAAAAGCTGATTTTTAGAAATGGTCCTCTGCCTGTACTTGCTCCCAAGCCAAACCTCAGAGCTCTTTAGAAAGCTGCCAGCTAGCCCAAAACAAAAGCACAACAGGGAAGACTTGAACACTGCCATGAGCTAAATTGTATTTTTTTGACCCTGGCCTGTCCAAATTTTGCTAATACAGGATTAGGTTAAGAGAATGGGTTCCGGTCTTTACCTAGACAGAAGGACAGGATTTTATACAAGACTACCAATGCAAGAAAGGTAAAATGAGAGAACACAGGGTGAAAAGGATTCTGTTGCTGTTGTTAAGATCTGGCTTTCTCTTAAGACGAGAGGCAGGAGCCCTGCAAGAAACACCAAAGTGCAGCTGGATGTAATTGCTAAAATGGGTGCAAGCAAGAGAATTGGCTGGGAAACAAGGAGAAAGGGAGGATGTTATTCCTTTATCCCTGGTTTAAAAGCCTCCCAGTATAGGAAGGCTGAGTGGTTGAAGCAAGAACAGCTACTTCCTTCAGAAGAGCTTTAAGTGCTTTGGCTGGAGTCACATCAAGTTCCTTGCTTTTGCTGAGGTTAACAGAGCAGAGCTGAGTTACTCCATTCCTCTTTTTTGCTGGAAAGATAAATTTTTCAATTATAAACATCAAAAGCTCTATTATTTGGTGAGCTGGCTAGCAGGAAGCAAGGCCAGCCTATACCACAAAGTTTTTAAAACATAATAATTACAGACTGCCTTGGTTTTATTCAGATCTTGGCTAAAAGTAAATTCAAGTTAAAGGTACCCCTTTCCTGTTTTCTTAAAAGCAAAGGCAAAATCTAGCTTATGTGAATCAGTAGTTAGATTGAAATCTGGGCCTAGGACCCTAGTAACTGGGCTATTGAAGTTGTGTGTCAGTGCATAGATATTCTTTAAATCATATATATTCTAATCATTTGCTGCCTCAGAAGGAAAATTCTGAATCTATTTTCATATGTTATATGGAAAAGACAGGTAATACTCTGAATAAAACTAAATCCCCTTTATTCCTTTATCATAAAGGTCAAACATTACTCTCATAGATTAAATGCCAACCTTATAACTGACAGAAATGATGGTCTGAACCTAACAAACACAATAAAGGGAAAATAATGTCAGTAAGACCTGGAGAAGGAGTTAATTAAGTTAACTTGGAAAGAACACCGAGAACTCTGCTACCGAGCTGTCAGTGATCAGCCATGTTGTGATCACAGGACACTCTGGGGAGAAAGGTAATCTCAAAGCCATTTGGTCAATGGAAAGTCATCTGCTAATTACAGTCATTTATGGATCACAACTTTAAGTACGACTCAAGAAGTTGATCCAAGTATTAACTGTTTCTATCTCATTTGAAAATGTCCCAAATCTCATTCAATGTGGTGCGTTGAGAACATGGAATCCAGACCAAGATCAACTGCACAGGGCCAGAGTAATCATAGCTCCAATGAAAATTAAATAGATCTTTCTATTTTGTACAGGAACAGTGAGTAGTGGGATAGCTATGGACTTCATCTAAAAGGTAAGTGTGATTAAAAGGTTCAGTATAAGGATAAGCCATATTCATTCCTATTCTGCTATTTTTATTCTGAATCTAGCATACAAAAGAAATAAGGAAAGTAGCTTAGCTAAAGCATATGGATAATTTCAGTAAACCAATCAATAACACAACAAAAAAAGCCACTTTTGCTTTAGACATAGTCACACAAAGTCATAAAGAATGAAAATATATTCCAATTACTTTTTCTTTACATTCGAGGTATATTTCATTTGGGCTTTCAAAACTAATAAAGCAGTATACCCTGTGCTGCACAAGTGGGACTTGGCAATATGCTATATTGCCATCTGGTTTTGTTTATCATGTATTTTAACTATTAAACATTTATTGAAGACCTTATTGGTTAAGCCATTCCTCAATAATTGCAGTTATTATTTATTAATCGTAATACATCTACATAATTAGTTAGGGACTCCTTCTGGTATCCTTACTCACACTGAGTTATAATTTACTCCACGATCTACCCCAATAAAATAAACCACAAATCTGGCCAACACTCATCACAAATTTGGGAAGCACAACTGATTTTCCTGTGGCATTTTCACAGAGGGCATTAAGTTTAATGGACAGATACATGCACATGTGCATGTGTGTGTTCCAGTTATCCAGAGCTGAGGGGTATTCTGATTAATAATTTCAGTTTAGAGGTGTATATGTTGCCAATTTTTCTGAGATAATAAATTGGCAGGAAAGGCATGTCAAGATCTATCTCTGCTAGGGATTTGACCTGTGTTATTAACTCACATTCTAAAAGACAGGTGATGTTTTGTTTCTTAAGATACATTATCTGATACCCTGTTCAATACCAGCCTCTATCTTTGTTTATTTTGTAATGACCAAAGTCTAAGATTCTTTTTCAGAGAGAAAGGTCCAAATTTGTATAATCTGAAGATCTGAGCATTGTATGACTGACTATATTTAATGATCCTAAACTGAAGAGAAAAGCCTGCCATTCAGATACATCTTAATTAGTTTCAAGGAAACTGTTATTAAGCCTCTCAATAAAGAAATCCAGTATGTCACCAAAAAACTATATCAAGCAGCTTGACTTTACATGATCAGAAGATGAGTAATCTTTAAAGGTGGCTTCGTCCAGTATACGTGAGCCAATAAAAGTAAAGGTAATAATGTATGTGTTCAGAAGGAAAAGAGTTTGACATTGCACAAGCAATCAAGGCAGAAATTATTCTGAGAAAAAAAACAATATGCCACACAAATCAGAGCTCTTGAGAAACAAGACATTGTGTCTCTGCTTGCCATTTTTGAATAAGGAAGACATGTCACAATCCTTCCTAATGAGGCTGATCCAGACAAGAGATTAAATAACTCATTTTTTTACCTCAGGCTGGGAAAACTGTAAAGGCCACAGCACTTCAACATGTCTATGGCATTTTGGGTTTGTGTTGTCACATATACATGGGAACCTGTGGCATTAGAAAAAAGGCAAAAGTTTGTTTTCTACTTTCTTTCAGTTCTCGATGACAATGATGTAAAGGGTCTTTTTTCATAACAGACTGATTTTGTTGGGTTTAACATTGGCTCTGCAATTCCAATATCAACAGAGCCTAAAAATTCCACCGAGACAATATTTTAAAGGGATATATAAATATGTAGTTGATCTAGATTTATTTGATTTGTACACATCATTAATATCTATGTGGCCAGAGAACCAGGAAGAGATGTGAACACAAAATGGAGCCTGGAGGAGGTTTTCAGTACTCTCTAGGAAGAGCAGTAGATGGAGTTTTGTCTGTATTTAGAATTGTGACCCTTGACCAAGGTTTCTTAGGTGGAAATTAATTTAGCAGAAGCATGCTGGAATTAGAACAAGTAGATGAGAATAATAGCTTGCCCTTAAGAATGTCTTTTTGTTTCCAGAGGTAAAATTAGTTTTCCTTTCATTTTTTTTATTTCACATCATCATTATTCAAAAGCATTGTGTGTGCTGTACTAACGCTACAAGCTAGACTTTCCTTTTGTGATTAACACAGATGGCAAAAGCAAAAATAAACAGAATTCTCAAGGGCTGTAAGCACACTGATTATATTTTAATTCATTTTCACCCAACAAGGAAAGCTTTATCACAAGCACAAGAAATTTTGCCTCAACAGAGCAGATACTTCAGTACTCAAGCAAGACATTTTGTGGCAGGAAATCAAAAAGTATTGCATAAAACTACTACAGCACAACAGAATTAAAACTATCTCTCTTTGACTCCCAGTCAACTCTGATTCAACTTCTGTGACAATTTCTTTAGCAAGTTTGTTCTTCTCAGTAAGACATCTAATCATGTAAATATTGTAAAGAAGACTTTTGGAATGAAAAATTCTATGGGAACTTTATGAAAAACTTCATAGTATTTTTCAAGCTATACATAAGTTTTCTACTCTTTGAGCCTTTTATTTTAGCATCTACTAGCTATAACAAAGAAACATTCAGTGTTCAAAAGGATGGCAAATACTAAATTCAACTTTGAAATTCCATTGAAGCCCCTAAAACGGTATCTCATAATTTAAAGACCACATGCAAGTTTAATAGCTGTTGAGCATCTCTATGGGCAAGATTTATGCAGTCGCATCTTCCCATCTCACATCCTTGGCCAATGCACTATAACCTTCAGTCAAGCATGCTGGCCAGCATTATAGGTAATTCAGTTGGATGTTACTGAATCATCTTTTATTTAGTTGAAAAGGGCACAAGAATTGAACTGTTCAATTCTCCTTCCAGATTTTTAGTAGGCCGCAAAGGATGAGGCTGGTTCTTTAGTGTTTAATGCTCAGTGTTTCAGCTTTGCAGCACATGAAAGAAGAGTGTCCCACTGCTAAGCTCAACAGTCTGGATTAGATGTCCCTGGTCTTGCATCCTAATCATCCATAGGTTCACAACATAATTTGGGGCAAGACCCTTTCAAATAGAGTGATCTTGTTTAACTTCAGATGCTGAAAATTGTCCAGTCTATATCAGATATCAAGATTCCTTTCCAACAGTGCAAAAAAGGTGCGCATCTCCAGAGAGAGATTTAGAGATTTATTTTGTTCTGATGCCTGGACTGATACAACTAGCTGCAAATGGAGGTGGAAGTTTAGGATTTTGCTGAGCTTTGAATAGCTTGTGTCAGGTAAAATAGATTTATCTGTGTTCAGTGATCAAGCCACCAGGCAAGGTGGGCACTCCTGGTGGCTCTCCAGCAGCACAGACTGGATGAGTTGCCAGAGAGCAGAGCGTGGCAGTGACCTCAGTGCAGACTGGCACCTGAGAGAGGATTCTTCCCTGGCAGCTTCACAACCCAGGCTGCTTGCCCCACTACCTGTGCCCACCATGTCTGGTTCTTGAAGGCAGGTGTTCCTGAGCTCCAGCTCGGTCAGCAACAGCAGTGCAGAAGGTACTTTAGTGAGTACTAAAGACACTTAGGAAGCTAGGTCTTTGTGCTTTATCTCTCCACCTCACAAAAGGAGAGTAGGACTCCCCTTGTTTAATGCATGTTATGAATACAAAATGTAAAAAAATATGACATTTTGAAATGCAGTCATTACAGTAATAACATAATGGTAATAAAGCTCAAAAAAACCCCTCCATTTCAATTTTATTACAATGTTTTATATATAGAGACACTTTGAGGAAACAAGGTCTTTTTTCCCATTCCTATGCATGTTTGTTAAAAATCAAATAAAATCTGTTGAAAATATAAATCACAAAAGGATAATTTACTCTGATGAGACATTTATTTCACATATATATGTGAATTTGCTACAAATATTTGCTTTAATCATATTTTTCTACTGAAGTGTTTTTAACAGTATTTAGAGCACTAGAAATGTCATGACCATTGAATTTCTACAGAAGAAGGAAAAAGAGGATTACTGCAGAAAGATTTAGTTTTGTAGCTAAAATTCTTAACTGTGGGATTTTTTGCATTCTGTTACATAAGAAATTGTTGAAACCATGTGTTTAAAGACCATTGTAATGCATATACACCAGAGGGCAGAGCAAAGGCCACTTAACTTGGACATTTCCAGGCTTTGAGTGCACAATGCAGCAACAGGAGAGTTCAGTGGGGAACATAATATTTTTTGCATTTAATAGAGTATCTATAATTCAAGTCAGCAGTAGCTTCTTCCTAATTGCCTTGTTGCCAGTTGTCATCAGATGTTAAGCTAAAGACAGAATGATGTGTAACAGAAATGTGCTGCTGCAATAAGGAGCAACATGAATTGCCCTTTGCCATAACTCAGCAAGTCAGAGCCAAGCATGCAGTACTTGTCTGTGTCATACTCTATCCAGGCTTGTCTCAGCAGAGTAAGAACTGCAGGAACTTTCCAAAACAATGTTGTTTGTTTATTTATTTCTTTGGTTTTTGGGTTTTGTTTTTTTGGTTTTTTTTTTTTTTAATTATTTTGTTTTGTTCTGTTTCAGATGAAGGAGAAGGAGAAAAGTTCAGGCTATTCCTGAAGTGTCATTTCCTAGTTTGCTTCCAACTCAGAGTGGTGCTTAATACTTCAAGTGGCAGCCAGAGCATCCCAGATCAATAATCTAATGTGATTGCAGATGTAAAGTCTACAATCTTAAAATCCACATTTCTAAAGAGACTTGGGATAGCCTCACGTTCAAATCAATTGACCCTCTGGCAATTATTTCGTAAATTATGACCCTGTTTAGAGGAAAATATAAGTCAATTTATCTTTCTTCTGTTGAATATTTGTATTCCTGGAAAATTAATGTGGGCTATTCAGGAAAGAAAATAGGAATCTGATTCAGAAGGACCAGAAGAAAACAAAGGAACAATTCCTGAATTTATTATTAAAAATTTCATCTAAAGCATTTGCCTATAATATTTAAAGTACAATTTAGCAGTAGAACAAATCTCTGTTTCAGAAACGGCTGCCTTATGACTGAGGGAATAAGAGAGGAAACTGCATTTTAGAAGAGAATCTGAGCTGTGATCTGAAAGTCCCAGTTGTATCCTCTCCTTACAACTGACTAATGCAAAGTCTTACATCTGAATGCACTTTATTTTAGGTTGAGCAGTTTAGTGCTCTTGGCTCTTCATAAATATCAGCACATGCTCTTCTGTTCTTCTCCTGGATAATGTAAAATTGAATCTGAGCAATTAAAGGTGTTTTCTAGAGCAGTAATAACTTCATTTTAATGCCATTGTGTTTTCTGTTACCTTAGTTGTTTCTAACCTTTTACTAATTCAAACTGAATGTTCTTGACATGACATTTCCCCTGATATATACCTGTTTCTTAGAGGCACCTGGTCAATTATTTAATTGACATAAGTTGTATTCTTGCTTAATAGGAAAGAACATCTCTACTGTTACTGTCATGTTACATCAATTAATTTGTGTGAGAATTGGGACTGATTTCCTCAGTTCTGCAAATGTTTTTCCATGTTTCATTCTGCTTTTGAAAAGCATAATAAGTTCTGTAAGAAACACTAAAAAAATAAGAGTTTGCAATCTTTTGTGTATGTGGGCACATGTGTATGTACAGAAACTTAGTCAAAACGTGAAACACTAAATCTGGGGTGAAGCCCATTAGAATCAGTGCTGGTTTATGCATTTTCTTAATTTCTTTGCAATCAATCTATGTGTCGCTGTCGAGGCGGTCACGACATAAAGCAGAGACCACAAGCAGTCTCAGTTGGCAACACTTTATTATTGAATATGGCTGCTTTTTATACACTTTCCAATTGTTTATCCTTCTTCTATCTTTACTATTGGCCACAATAAATCAACATAATACTATTGGTGAGAAGTTATGGTGACTTAATTAACTTTCTAAAAATGTTTCATCCAGCTGCAAAGTTCTTCTATCTTTCTTCCCTCGGTCTCCTTGGCTACAGCCTTGGAGAGAGCTCCTTATCAGTTTCTTCTTACTTCTCAGCTTCTTCTCGCTCCTTTAGCTAACAGGCCCGCTGTTAGCCCCTTCCACATCTATGTAATTTATTCTGTTACAAAATTGTGGAGAAATTCTGTAATAGAAAGAGTGATCTTTTGTTTCTGTGTAGATACGTTGCTGGTATTTTTTATCTCAAGATGTAAAAGGCTTACATCAGAATCTCCCAAACTGTAAATTATCATCCTGCTGTTGAGACTTTGTAAAAAAATACTGTTGGCTCTCCACTGAGAGTGTAAGATAAATTTGAATAAGGTCTCCGTAGGGCATCATTTAGAACACCAAGGATGTCTGACTCTATAAACAGCTGGTTGATTTAACAAAAGGGCACATGAGATCAGGATGACAAATTATTTGGACTAAGTGAAAAGCCATCCTTTTAATTTTTTTCATAAAATAGAATGGCTTGGATTGGAAGGGACCTTAAAGATTACTTCGTTCCAGCCCCTCCACCATGGGCACCAGGTACCTTCCACTAGACCAGGTTGCTCAAACCTTGAGCAGTTCCAGGGATGGGGCATCCACAGCTTCTCTGGGCAACTTGTGCCTGTGCCTCACCAGTCTCACAGGAACGAATTTCTACCCAATATCTAACCTAAATCTACCCTCTTTTAGTTTAAAAACATTCCCCTTGTTGTACCAACATCTGCCCATGTAAATGGCTGTTCTTTCTCTTTAATAAGCCCCATTTTTGTTCTGAAAGATGGCAATGAAGTCTCCATGGAACATTTTCTTCTCCAGACTGAACAGCCCAGCTCTCTCAGACAGTCTCCATAGAAAAAAGAGATCAGAGGCTGCAGTCTTCTGATCATCTTTGTGGCTTTTTACATTAAAATGAAGGTATGAGAACCTTATCTTTTCAGTCCCTTTACTTTAAATGTACAACACTCTTACAGATTTCACCTTTCAAAACTCTACAACTTTTACAGGTTTCAGAGAAAAGGTCAGGATTACATTGGAGCCCAAAGTCTCCACCACCACTGAGTATACTATGTTAAAAATTGAAACTATGAACATTTTCTATAAGAATTTTTCTTTCCATGCAATTTCACAGTAAGCAAATACAGTATCAGAAGGCAGAAGGAAAACTCAGTCCCAAAATCTGTCATTCTGTTCCGATAAATTTTGCCTGACAGTTTGGTATAGAAATATAAGAGATGTTGCAATTCCATATGTTTATGTTCAGAAATGGATCTTAAAGCAGAAAAATGGTTTTTCATTAAAACAAAGCAACATTACCTTTTCACCCTGTGTGCTCTGCTTCTCAGTAAAGGAAAACAATGCTTCAAGTTAGGTTCAGCATAAAACATTATATAGCCAGTTTCTCTCCCTGCAAATTTCAGGATAATTTTTTTTAGAGTTCTGATCCACTTTGTATATGACTGTGTTTTTTGACCTTGTGTTTTTTATCTAAACACAACCATTGTACACAGAATTTTCTTACATCCTATATGGACCACAAATTGAAAAACTGGCCTCAAATAAATCATGAGTGAAAAGTGCTGTGGTATGAAATTCAATAGAAGGAGCACTTCTTTTCCTTAACTTTCATGCCAGAAGAAGAAACAAGAAAAAGGGGGGGAAAAAACCCAAATCAACTACCTAGTGAATAGCACTCACAGAGATGAGAATAAATGAAAACAAAATAGCCTAAACTGCATTTTATCAATACATCTCTGCACATGGAAAGTGACACAGCTATTTATAGCAAGCAGTCCTTTTCTGTTTTCCACCAGGTTTTATGACCAATAATTATATTTCATAGTCAGAAGTGTTGAACTGTCACAAAGCATGAGTCCAGACCTCAGAAACAAAGTACACTGCTAATTTACATTTTGGCTAGGCAGAGGAGGTTTTTAAAACTGCAGGATAAGAATCAAGCCCTCCTTTCTAGAATTTCATACTATTCCACCCCTACCAGCTTTCTGCCATTAAATTAGCTTTTCCTGGACTACTGGCATCCAGGGAGAACCTAGAAAATCTGAGAGGCAGCACCATTACCCTTGTGTGCACAGTCTGTCACTGTGCATGTGGAGAGTCCTCTCCATCTGTAACCAGTTCTCCAGTCATTTAAAAAACACAATCCAAACAGGGATGGCTGGGCAGGGAAGAAGAAGGATCTACTTCAAGCTTTCATGTATATTTTTTAATTCACATCAGGCCTACTGGGCACCATTGTCCTCTTTCTGCAGCATTGCTGCACAGCTCTACTTTGCGGGGAAGGAATATCAAAAGCAGAAAGACTCAAACAGCAATTTCTGCAGCAATCTCTCCCTAATATCGCATCACCAAGAAAAAGAGAAAGCCTATGGAAGGCTAAGTGAGTCTGTTTCAATCCATTATAACCCTCTAAAATGGCAACTCACAGGCAGCCACTGTAGTTGGTGGTCCTCAGGGAGTAACAGAGGCAAAAGAAAAGGCACCCAAGTGAATGTTTAATTCTTGCTCCAGCTTTTCTGATGTCCAAATGGACAATAAAGAGTCTGGAATCTCAGATGTGTTCAACTTAGGGACCGATGAAATCATTTTCCCACTGAAAAAATAATCAAATAAAATTGTAAACACTCATGCAGCAAAGAATCACTGCTGTTTATTCAGAGGCTTGTGGAATAACATCAATATCTTGCTCAGATTTAAGGACCCCCTGCATGTCTCCCTCAGAAACATTAGCAAGAGAAAAAAAGGCAATGATTTTTAGAGACAAGAGCCACAATATTCTTGGCAATTACAGTAAAATTACAGTAAAAAGTGGGCAAATTTATTTCAAGTGCACAATGTAATTGTATGATTGCATTGATGCTAAATGACATTATTTTGCCTTTAATGTATAATCATTTTATATTTAGGTTGTGGGTAGAGAGGAAATGTTACCTTTTTGTAATTTATTAAATACATTTATTGAAAAAGCCCAGCCCAGATTTTGGCAGCCCTCTTAAAGGTCAGTACAATTATTTTTAAAATAATCACAATATTTATTGTTAGCACCACTAAATTGAGAACCAGATTGGCCCTCCCACTGCTCAATATCTCAGACCATGCCTTCTCAAAGAAAAAGAGATGATCTTTGCACATGCCTGAAAGGCTGTTGGTTGGGGGAGCCAAGGCTGAATGATGCCTTGCTCTACAGCCCTGAGGATTAACAGCACCTCCTCTACCCTATCAGGGTGGCAGTGGTTTGAAAGTGGGAATAGCCTGCAGGCTACTGCTATGAACAGCATGTTTCAAATACAGATTTCAAAGCTCCTTACAAAGGATTACTATTATCTGCATTTTACATACAGGAAACAAAAACATTAGGGAAGGAGATATTCTTTGAGGGTGAGAACAGGAGAAGAAACATCACCTCCTTAGTTATCATGCATACATTTTCTGTTAGGCTAGCAACTTGAAAGCTGCTGGAAGCCCACTGGAAAAAAAAAAGTAATTGAATGATTTTAGTAAACAGGCAGTTTCCATCATGTTCCAGTGCTGCAGATAGAAATTGATTGACTGAGTTTAGTGAACTTGTATTAGTTTACATAAATGAATTCAATCATTATACATTCACAAAAAGTGTATAACAGTGTGTTATACATAAAAGTGTATAACATTACTAAAGTGATGACTAGTTACAAAATTTATTTCTATGTAGTTTATTTACAAAAAGAAAAATTCTCCCACAAAATCTACCTGTTCTCAAGAGGAAGTTTTGTTCAAATATAGTTTTATAGGTCCTTAAGTCTGAGCAAATATATATTTCTGAAATCAGAAAATCTTTATAAGAAGTGTCTGGAGTACACCTTAGCTTCAGAGAGAAGGGATCCTCTACAACTTCAGCACCTTCAAGGAAATAAACACCTGTTTAGAGATTAACTTCAGGTCTAACCCAAGGAAGGAAGAAAGCTAACTATGAACATAATTTTCTCTAGGAAAAAATGCTGACAACACAAAACCTTTTTTGCACAGGTGAAGTAATGCTTTAGGTGATCTCATAAGTCCTTTCCACCTCTAGCATCTGCACTTCTGAGAATTTCCAAGGAAACTTGTATGCCAGTACTTCAAATAGGCCACAGGAGCCAAGAGGAAACTGAGTGTTTTCTTAATTTCTCTTTTTTTTCCTCTCTCTCTCTTTTTTTGTTTTTTTGATGGAGTAAGAGATCTTTTTCTTCAATTTTTTTTACCTATTTAATTTTCTCTATTTATAGAGAACAGCTTTACAGTTTATTTACAAAGCCATATTATAACATAATATGCAATGCATATTTTTGCACATCTCTTTAGCATTGAAGCATGTGAACAGTAGTGCTATAGGTTTCATTTCCTTTCCTTTTTCTACTTTGCCTGCAAAATAAAAGGGTGTTTGTCACATTACAGTTGCCATAATGGAAAATGACAGCACAGAGATTGGAATGTCATTGTATTACCATAGCAATAGACAAACAGTGCTTATTACTGGTAGTTTTAAGGTTTCACTCAAGTATTGGAGGCACTTTTTAGTTCTTTCTTCTTATGCAAACACATTTTAGTGATTTTTGGCTGGCTTCATCCTTGCTGGCTGAATCGGGTGCAAATTGAATGGCAGTTCTGTGGACTAGGAAGCTCTCCTGCTCCATTGAGAAATAAATCATCTTATGATGACAGACTTCATTTCCACTGCCACCCCTTCCCTCAGTCATGGCACAGAACGGTATCTTTACCTTCTGAGGAGCATACATTCATCTATCTCCACTCCTGAGCCATTCAGGTTTCTGAAAGCTTAAAGCAGAAATGAACTTGCTTACCCTTTACTTACCACATCTGACAGAATTAAAACCAATGCTGTAATTTTTACTCAGTAATACTTGGGACATTTTAATTGACATACTGCCCAAATCAAGACAGATGCTTATTTAACACACTGCCATCTTAAATAATTACTTGAACTTCTGAATTGCCTATACTTACATTGATTGCACTTAAATGATTTTCTTAAGTGAAATGTAAATTATCCTATAATTACAATTGTAATTGAGGATTTATCATAAGAATTAGAATAATGTAAGAGCCTTGGGAAAAAAAAATGATCCTCCTGTAAGGCAGTCAAATTAATTAGAAGGCCAAACAGTGCTGTGATTTGACTTAGATTCTGTACCTAATATTCTATTAATATTAATTTCTCTTTAAGAAATGTTCCTGTTTTATTTTCACCAAAGCCAATAAGGTTAATTGTTGGGCATTCAATACCTATAAACTAAGTCCTGGTTTTAAAGGTTCACTGGAATAAATTAGCAATTAAGTATCACACGCCCATTTGCTCACTTGCCCCAGTCTTGTGGGGAGAAGAATTAGAAAGAAAAGGTAAACCTTATGGATTAAGATAAGAGCAATTTAATAATTGAAACAAAATATTGTTGCTATTGTTAATAATGATATGCCAATAATACTATAATTAGTAAGACTGTAATTATAAAAAACTGAGAGAGAGCACGAGACTCTGACAGAAACAAGTGATACACAACACAGTTGCCCACCACTCACTGACCCAGCCCATATTTGAACAGCAATCAGCCTCTTCCAGCCAATACCCATATACTGAGGTGATGCTCTGTGGTGTGGAATATCCCCTTGGCCAGTCTGGGACCTCCTGTCCTGGCAATATTCTCTGTCAGCCTTCTGTGCAGCTCCTCACTAGTGGAGCAAATGACACTGAAAAATCCTTGACTCAGGGTAAACATTTTTAATTAACAACCAAAACATCACTGTTTATCAACATTATTCTCATACTAAACCCAGGAAACCCATCACTGTACCAGCTACTAAGTAGAAAAGGCAGCCCAGACCAGACCAGGGCCAGCTCTTAAGGTAAATTTTCCCTTCATGTATGAAATCCCAAGGAAAGAAATAGTACAGCATCAGTTGTGATAGAAACATCTAATCATAGAGTTGAAAGAAGTCTCAGATATTTAGAAAGTATCTATGACCTTAGACAAAATCAATTATCTATCACACCTGACCAGTTTTTCCAGCCTGCTCTTAAAATATTCTAGTGATAAAGACTCATACTTACTTCCATTCTAGTATTTTAGAGGCTTGGCAAGTTTATTCTAATACCCCATCTGAACCTCTCTTGCTTGAGATTCATCTTGTTTCTGCCACCATAGGGAGAGAGCACAGAAAACCCCTTCTTTACAGCAGCCCTTACATATAGAAGTTTGTTACCACATCACTCCACAGTCCTCCATTCAACAGGCTAAACATCCCCATATTATTATTGATTCTTCCCCCACACATTGCACTTGCATGCCAAGGTCATGGTAGTGGTGGGCATGGAGGGATAGGGGGCTGGGGAGGCAGAGGTGGTGCTGCTAGGTGGCTTCTGTGAGATGCCAGAAGTTGCCCCCCTGTCCAACAGTCAGTGACATCAGCCTCCAAGACAGATCTGTTGCCCACCAAGGCTGAGTCCATCAGCAATGAGGGCAGCACCCCAGGATAATGGGGGGAGGGAAACAACTGCACAGCTGCAGCAAGGAGTGAGAACGTGTGAGAGGAAGGGCCCTGCAGGCACCAAGGTCAGTGCAGAAGGACAGAGGGGAGGAGATGGCCCAGGTGCCCAAGCTGGGATTCCCCTGCAGCCCACAGTGAAGACCATGGTGAAGCAGCAGTGCCCCTGCGGCACCTGCAACCTGCAGAGGACTTGCTCTGGTGAGCAGGGGGATATATCTGAATGATGCTGCACTGGGAAGTACAGGAAACGTTCCCCCCTGGACCATGGGAAGCTGGAACACAATCCTGGCAGGACCTGTGGACCCATGGAGAAAGAAGTCCCTGCTGGAGCAGTTTTGCTGGCCAGACTCGTGACCCCACAGAAGATCCACACTGGTGCAGTAGTAAAGGCCTACACCCCATAGAAAGAACCTATAAACCTCTTCATAAAGAACTGCAGCCTATAGAAAGGTCCCATAGTAGAAAAATTCAAGAAGGACTTTCTCCTGTGGATGGAACCCAAAGAGGTTCCAGGGGAAGAAACTGAGGAAGAAGGAGCAGCAGAGACAATGTTTGATGAAGTGACTGCTCCCCTGTGCAACTCACTGGGATGAGGTAGAGAAATCCAAAGCTAAGTCATTCCCTGGAAGAAGCGAGGAGCAAGAGGAAGGTGTTTAAAGATCTGGTTTTATTTCTCATCATCCTACTCTGATTGTATTAGTGCAAAATTCAATTCATTTCCCCAAGCTGAGTCTGTTCTGCCCATTACAGTAATTGGTCTCCCTGACTGCCCATGAACCTGTCATACTTCTGACCCCTGCCCATCTAAGAAGGGGAGTGATAGAGGAGTTTGGAGGGAACCTGATGTCTAGCCATGGTCAAGCACCACATCCCTCAACAACACCTTAGAAAGTCTGAATTCATTGTTCTTTCAAACATTTTGCCTCTTTCTTGAAAAATATATGCCCTAAACTGGGTGCAATATGGTGGCCTACTAGGTGGTTAGATTAAACATTTACTAGGATTTTTTAGTTAATATGAGCAATTGCACTTAGAAGATTTTCTCTCTCTTCATCACTAGATTCTTCCTCTCCCTTTCTTTGGATTTAATGACTAAAAAGCTGTCAATATTCTAGTGTGATATCTGGTCAACATCTGAAAATATACCAATGGGGCAGCATTTTCTCAGTGCAAGCTGTGAGCTAATGAGTCTATGTGTTAAAACTGGAATTTGTGTAATAAACCTAGAGATCTTGACCTGCATAAATGGGCAATTAACAAAATTAATTATATTATACCAGAAGAGAAGTAAGTTTATCAAAATCAAGTAGGAAGTTAAAAATCAAGTTCTGGATAGAACAGAACCGGTGGATGGAGTAAGCACAGATGATGGCGAACACCCTAGTAACTAGATTTTCATACTAATGAGGCTTAAAAATCTTGAAAGAACCAATTAAAAGAAAATATCCTAAAATTCAGTGAAGTAGTGAACAAAATAAGGAATTAGAAATGCCTTCAGTATGAGCAAAAGTTCAGTCACAACTGAAAGAACCACATTTGAAGCAATGGGGATTGAAACTCCCCACAGGTCCTTGCAATTAACAAAGATTCTGATCCACTTCTCCCCCTTCCCACAATAAAGGCCTTAAATAACACACCAGCTCGTAAATCGATTTTTTTTTCACTTCCCTGAAATAAATACCTGCTGATTTTACTTAGTTTTGAAGAAAAAATTTATAAAATAAAAATTTATTATAAGAGGGTCATTTCTCTAGTGTGAGTCAGAATATTTCATCCCAAAACCCCAATCACAGCAACTAGTCTGAAAAAATATTGTATAGTTAATTCCAGTAGGCCACTTAATAAACCTAAATTTCAAATAAAATATTGATTGACTTCTGTAACAACGGACTTTGAGATGTGAAGAGGAGTCTACATCAAAGAACAACTGTTTTAAGCTCTTTTCAAACTCTCAGGAATGTAACACATTTCACACATTCAAAAGTAATAGAATTTTACCTTCGTTGAGAGTTTGGTGATTTCTCACAGGTCCTTTGTCCATCATCATTACTGTCTTACACCCCCACACACTGCAAAAACTTGTAGTCATACAGCCCCTGCTACTTATGCCAGAGAAGCTTTTCCACCTTCAGCCCTGAGTCCTACCAGGTGCATGTTGCAGCTCTGAGAATGTTCCCATCTGGGAATATTTTAAAGCAATTGCTTCAGTAAGCACTATCTCTCATCAGCTGCTAAAAGGTTTCCACTCTGCCCTCTGCAGCATATTTCCCTCTGTGGAAAGGGACCACTGGAGTCAGTTGTAAGTGCAGCTTTGCCTCTGGACTCCCAAGGGTGGCACATGAGACCATGCAGAGCATTGGGAATTCTCTTTCCAGAGCTAACAGTGGCCCTACAGGGGGGAACTCGGACAATCTTTTTAGTTCCGAAGGCATGGGTGTGAGTATTCAGATGTGAATTGTGATGTCTGCTGGTCTGCCCTAATAACCAGTGGTCATACTCAGCTGCAGCAGTTTGATTTCTCCTGGAGGTGGGGATTAATCACTGAACAAATTAGAACCCTGTGTTTTGACACGATGCTGGGAATTATGGGTCCTATCTGCCTTCAATGCAGTGCCTTTGTCTTGCTTGGCTGCTGCTTCAGGCACTGAAGCTACTTTCTCTAGCTGACAATTTGTCTAGAGCAAGATACTCTGAGTTGTATGAAGACTTAGAATGACCCTTGAAGGATTCCAAGGTAGGAATAGCAAATACATCCTCTCTGCTGGAAGTCCCACTCCCTCAGGTCTGAGAATTATGCTCCTTTTATTTATTAAGAGAGAACAATTGGTTTGACAGAGAGACCTCACTTCACTGACACCTAACACTATTGATATTTTGTAGATTGTCATTGTGGGGAAGTATCAGAAAAACAGTTAAAAGGTAATTGGCAGTTGGAAGGATACCACAAGGCACTGGAAACAGTACTTCTTAGCTCTCAGCAGCTGATTTTCTTCAGGACCAGGAGAGTGAAAAGTCTCTGTAATTACTAACTACAAATGTTTCCATTATCCAGGGAATTGCAAATTCCCTGTAATTGTTGATAGCAGTTTAGATACTTGAGGTAGAGGAAGTAAAAGATAGAGGGAACAAGGTCAGTCATTACAGCCAGCTCTCGCTCTCCCATCCTAAGGGAAATCAAGTGCTCTGAACATAGAGGCAGTACAAGGACAGTTTAGCTAAAAGCTAAAAAGTTTCAAAATGTCAAAAATAAACCAGCATTTTGTGGTATCAAGCTCATTTGAAAAATTATAAAGTAGCACCACAGGTTCCTACAAAGATCATCATTTGTCTATATACAAACAAGTGGTTTGGTCCACAAAATAAGTCTGCAGGTTCACCAGGCAAAAATTCATGTTTGCAATGAATTTACCTTTCTTGACAATCCCCTTAGCAGACGTATTTCAGTCATACATCTGCCATTTGCTTTCTTCTCCTTGCAAACTCTTAGGCAGACAAAATCCTGGCTTTGAACTAGTAACACATCTTGAATGCCTAAGAAACACAAAACCACATAACTACTGAAAGAAAGTGTTTTGCTTCAGGAAGATATCCTATGCTTAGGAAAGACTGTTGCATTTTACGAAAATACTTTTGAGTGTGGAAAAGTTAGTAATTAAATTATTTAAAAACCAGAAGGGATTCTGTAATTCTGATTTAAAAATGAGTGGAATTTCTTAAGAATACATAAAGTCATAAAATAGTTCAAATGCTATTAATCTCTTCTTTCTCTGGAACATAAAGTGTGAGCAGAATTCCCATCTGGTTAAGGTAGAAAACATGAGGATGGAGAGAAACACTAATTATACATTAGCTCAGTTAAACTAATTCATGTGGGACTGCAGCACATGAATAGATGAAATAAATATTAGTATTTTAAAGGATGGAAGAACTAGTAAACATGCAATCATTTTAAACCCATCTCTGTGATAGGAACCTGGGTTTCTAAATGCTACAGTAAAAATGAAACTTTAAAAGAGATGAGACCTGGTCTACCTGCATATAGCTGATGGTTTGTTTTCAACAGCAATTAAACCATAAAATCATCAGAAAAGCAGTGTAAATATCAACTGCCAAGAGGTACTCCTGGGGAATTTCTGAAAAAGTGAAGCTGTAAGTATTCTGGGGGAAAAAAAAGATAGTTTAGTTATATAAAAATACAAATTAAGTCAATAGAATGGAGGTGTTTGATTATGCCAAAATGGAAAGAATTTTAACATTAAGTAATTATAATAATTAAGTGATTCTGCTTCAAATCTTTAACAGGAATAAATCCTACAGCACTGGTAAATTTGGGGATAGATCATGGCTAGGTAGATCAAGGTTAGAGATCTAAAGTTCAAATTTTGGTTTTGGAAGAAAACGAATATTCATTCTTTTCACAATGAATATTGCTTTGTTCTTCAGAGAGTTCTCATAATTCCTACAAAATACTTACAAAACAAAATAATATTCAAAAAACTGAAACATCAACATTTAGAAGAAATTAGCAATTTCAAGCAAACCTGATAGTGGAATGTCAGCTTTTGTGCCCACACACAAAGCTGCTGCTCCTCCCTATTCCTGAGGTGTAAAGAATGTGCTATATATACTGTACATAATTCAAAAGCTGTCAACATTATTTTCACCCAGAAAGACAAACATGTTTCTGGATTTTTGATAAATGCCCTATTTTACTAAATTAAATCAGAGCATATTGTCATAAATGGGTACTTTTAGGATGGGAAAAATGCACTGCTATGCAAAACTTTTTTTGTGTATGTGGTTACAGGTTTAACTTACAGAACTAGTGGTCTGGGAGTGCTTTTAGTAATTTCTTTCAGGGTGTCCTTTTGTAAAATGCAAGTGATCCCCTCAGGATATGTAAGTTAGCACTGAGGATATCAGACAGACTTAGTATTCAAAGTGAAGCTTCTTCTCTCTTTCAAAATTGTGTCTGTGCAACCCTGCATAAATGACTAACCTGTAGTTTTTGAGAACCCCACAGAGAGGTTTTGTAATAATCTTCCAAATTTGATTATAGATTCAATGTCTGTGTAATTTATGTAGCTAGAATGTCTTTTAGAAAGACATCAAATCCTGATTTTGAAGCTATAGGTAATGGAGAATGCATGATTTTGTTATTAGATGATCCCACAGTCAGTCATCTTCACCTGAAGAAATATAAATCTACATTTAAATAGGGACTGAACTTCAGACTTTGAAATAAGTTGTTCCCTTGCTTCGGATTCCTTTGGATCTGCTTTTTTACTGTTTGCTTAGGCAGGATTGAACCAACACGTTGCTAAAAGCGAAATTCATCCTGAGAAATTCTTCCATCTCCCACGCAATCCTTTTTTCCCCAAGAAAATGGCTCTTGTGCAGGTACTTGCAAAGGACTAGTGTGAACCCCACTGATACCTCATCAAGGCAAAGGCAAGGCAGGGGACAGATTTTGCCCACATAGGACTTAGAGTATCTGCTGTGTCCCAGCAGTGGCAAAAAGGACCACAAGTTACCTCTCTCCACCCTCCTAACCAAAGGGACAGAGGCATGTGGCACACAGAGTGACACACCATTGCACCATGAGTACCCCCAGGGATTTGGAGAGGAACATTCCTGCATAAAGGGTTGTCTCTGTCCAGGCACATTGCCGAGGTAGGGAAAGGAGCGTGTGTTATATAGGCAGGTGTGAGATATGAAGGAGAGAGATGGGCTTCCTCCACAGAGCCAGTGCCATGTGCCTGTGCTGCTGTCAGAATGTCAGAGACTGGAATACTATGGTTAATTGCTTAAACAATCTTAGGAAGGTCCTTTTGTCTATGATGGCAAATTGTTTAAAGAAGCTGCAACCACCAAAATTCACCCATCCCTGAAGATCCCTCCTGACTAGAGCTTTGGGCTGTGAGTTAAGGTGAAGGGAACCTGAGATAAAGGGGCCACCATTGTTCAATTATCTCAGGTCTAGGGAGAAATAAACAAGGCTGAGGGAGCAGAATGTATCCACAAGCCAAACCAAAGAGCTGCTGTGAAAATCAGCTCTGGATGGGTTCAGGGTGGGGCAGGCCAAGGCCCACAGGCTCATCTGCTGAGGCTGGGTTTGCAGAGATTCTCCTCTCCTCCAGCCAAGGGGGAAGGAGGAGTTTTGGGTGTGTGGCATAACCCCTCCTTCATTACACAAACTGGCTCAGCTGTAAAACACCCCCAAAAGGCCATATCCATGGCACATTCATGTGAGGGGCAGCTGAGGGGGTGTCATAAATCATCAAAGACCCCAAAGCACTCCCAGACTCATTCCTGAGATCTTGCACCAGAGTACTGCATGTGATGCACAGTGATGCAACAGATGCAGAGGCTGTTGCAAGAGATTGTGTCAAACTTGCCCCCACTCCAGAGGCGGTACCTGGGTGTTCCCTCCAGGTTTGAACATATACTAATCCATAAGACTCTATTTTTTTGGGGGGGACCCTCACCAGTAAGAAGGCCACATGGAGAGAATCAATGGGATGCCACTGAGATCCACAGAGCAGTGATAATTTTCTATATAATCTGTCTCTGTTACTCTCTTTCTCTCCGCTTACTTCTTTTCTATTACTTTCTCTTTCTCTCTCTCTGTCTCTCTCTCTCTCATTTACTGTTAAATAAAAACCATACCACTGACTTTGGCATATGGTCTCATTTGCACCTTAATCCAGGCAGAGGCATCACTCTAAAAATATTAATAACTGGATCATAAAACCATGTCTGTCAGCAGAGAGGGCCCAAACTCATTTCCATCACAGCCCTTCTGGGGAGGGAGACTTTCCTTACCAACACTGCACAGTGTCTATTACAGGTAACAACTGTCTCACCCAAAATGAAGGAAAGTACCGGGGCTGACTTGCAAGTGGAATAAATTTTTACAATTGTTTTCATAGCTTGCTGTCATTGAAATAACTACTCAGCATTTTCCCTGGAAATTTCCAGTGTTTATTTAGGGAAAAACATTTAGATAGCTTAGATGGGTAGGAATTTTCCCACTCTAATACTTTCAGTGATTTACTTTCTTAGGTAGATCTTCTTCCCTTTATTGCTCAGGTAAATTTCAAACAGCAGTTTTGGCCTACATACAGCAGATAATGCATGTTGACTCTGCTTCAGGCAAATTAATGATGCATCTTTGGTAAGACACCATTTTCTGAAAATTCATTTTCTCAGAGGAATTGGATTATTTCTGCTGATTTCAGCAGCCTTTGTTCAAAACCACCAACTACCACTATTATCATCTAATAAATGTGACATCAGGAAGTGAGGGTTTAACCAATTCTAACCAATTCTGTCAACAACAGACGAAAAGAAACTCACAGAGATATGTGAGATGACAAAACATTTTAAATGCTAATAATTTGGGACCTTAGAATGTCTGCTGCCAATGAAGTAAAATGGCATGTCTAAATAGCTGTAGAAAGAAAGTGTGGGTGGGGGGAGGGAGAGTTCCACAAATGATAACTAACTTAGTGAACTAAATCCCAAACAGAATTGTAATTTTGAAATAAATCTGAACCAGAGAAAAAAATGTGTAAAATCTTCTTAATGAGCATTTAAACACAGAGTCCCCAAAGCAAGAACTGAATTGACAAGGGCAAGTCTCAGTGAGCCAAATCTTACTGACACCTTGCTGTCTCCTAAATTGAGGTGACAAGCTGTCTGCCCCAGGGAGAACAGCCAGCCATGAGCTGATGAAAGCAGGGAGATATACCAGATATCACTATGCCACCATGTTCTAATCTCTTCTGCTGTGTATCTCAGCTCTATACCCCTTGGATTTGCAGAGGTGTCTCTAATTTGCAGCCTGTTCAAATGCTGCCCTTAATGCTTCTTTTGCCTTTGATTTTCAGGAGTTTATAGTAGCTCATATGGGTATGATAGGTTTTTTACTTAAGTGAAGACATATTAAGGTGTTTTGCAACATAGATACATGCTTTAAAGAATTTTCCAGGGTACTTACACAGGTAATTGCCGATGTCTGCTAGAAAGCACGAAATTTTTCATTATCTTGAGACCTATGCATTTGTTTAAAAATCTGGTCTATATGCTTGTGAGGTCACTTAATGCCACACAGTGAGGTCTGTTTGAGGAATTAAGTCACACGTGGGCTGTGTTTTTTTTTTTTTTTGTAGCTGCAACAATATGAGAGAACTGGATGCAAAACTGAAATGGAGATGCTAATGAATCTCCTGGTGATAAATCTTTTGGGCCACCTGGTCAGTTAGTCTCATTTCAAGTTGTTCTGCATATTCACCAACCTTTCAAAAATGATACAAACAGGACATGTTTTGAAAATAAAGACATATACTCACTACAGTAACCCACAAACCTCCTTGCAGCCTAGTACATCACTGGGCTCCAGAGCAGTTGGAAATGGGAGCCCCACCCAGGCCTAAATAAGTCTGAATTGTCTTCAGAGAATAAGCCTAAAACTCAGTTCATGCCCATTCCCCAGGGACTGGTGCTGCAAAGGCTGTCTCCTAGTACAAAAGAGACAGTGAAATAGTTCAGGCATTTGGAACCATTAGTCACTAGACCACTGATTCAAAACCCCATGAAGATTCAGCAGACTGAAAGAATTAATAACTTTATCTTGAAAGCTCATTTGGACCATAGTTGTTTACAAAAGCAAACCTCCAAAGGCAAATGTTGGACTGTTTCAGTTGGTTTTGATCCTTTATAAAAATGATTTATAATTTTGATTTCTATTTCAAATGCTTAAAAATGCTCATTATGAAAGTAAATATAGCTCAGCAGGATCTTCACACAATATGTTGATTACAATTCTATGGTATTTATTTAAGACTGAGAGAAATGTCCCTGGCATATTGCCAGTATCTTTCACTAGTGTCTACAGTCAGTACAGAGTCTACAAAAATGCAGAGGTTAAAAAGGCTAAATTTGGGTACATTTACTTGCTGCTTTAATTATTGAGAGGAAGACAGTTGGTTACTAGTGGCTGATAACATTCCTACTGTTAAAGGCCCTTTTATCTCACACAGTAGGGAGAGACTTAGCTTTTTATATAAATAATCATCTCTATATAATGCTAGGGTTTTTACATATGCCATATTTTGCATTCATTTTAATTAAAAACAAGCAACTATAATACCAATACAGAGTGCCTATGCAAAGTTAATAAATTACAAATTATTGATAATGAAATAGTACATGTGGCAGTACTTCAAAGTATTTATATTTATCATTAACAAGAATCTGGAATAACAAGAGATATATGGCAACCCAGACCTATTATTGTATTAAAATTGTGTTCTTATAAGCTCTAGCTTTTTTCATTAAATTATTAATATAAAAGCTTATAATTTGATACAAAAATAGTTATTTTTTTAGTGCATGATCAGTAAGTTATGGAAATTACTTTTGGTACCTTCTTGCATTCTTTTTGTTCTGACTGATACAGTACTGTTCTTGTGGCAAGTAATGAAATTTTTCAACATTTTGATTTACAGCACTCTATCCTATTGGTAACCTGTTAATTCAATAGTTTATGTATGGGCATAGCAAAGGTGTTGTGGCAGATCATCACCTCTGTATTTTTTAATTTTTTTAATCATCCCTGATGGGGAGAAATTTTTAGAGTTTTACTGGGAAAAATAATTGAAATATGACAAAATCTGCTTTTAATAGAATACTTACTTTGACAATATTTTTATTTTTAATAGTCATAAAATAATCTTTGAGTTTATTGTGGGAGATCTAAGAGGCAATCCAGATTTCAGATTGTCATACTACAAGTTAAAGTGTAATAATTGATGTGAATCTGATTTTCAGAAATGTTGGATCCCAAATCCTACCAGTTTGGATTAAGAAGACCAGAAAAGCCATTGTTTTTCTGGAAAATAAAAAATCAATCTATTATGCGAATGTGCATTTTTAAATGAATGTCCATAAAAATCTCATAAAAGCTCAAGAATAAAAAAGAAATTGAACTAATTTTGTTAGCTAATTAGCAGCATGGACTTACCTTGATGCTAATAGCAGAAGAAAGGTTTTAGCATCAAACAGCACCAGGTCTATTCTTATTTTATTTAAATAACACCCTTATTAAAAGCTGTCATGTTGCAAGTGAAATGAGTGAATGTGTATGCATCTGTGCAACAATGTGCAATAATAAAGATGTGTCAGTTTTGTATGTGCTTTCATGCACTAAGTAAATCTCATGATCTTTGTTTGAAGGGGTTTCTAATATTTTTGCTTTTGAATCTTCATAGACCATTTCCCTTTCTTAATTTCTTACTCTCTCTCTCTCAGGTGAAGGACATGAGGACATGCATATTGCTGAAAGGAAAAGCTTTGCTTAATGAAAATAAACCAAGCTAAAGATTCTAGAAGAAGGACACCTCAGTACTGAAACTGCATGCATTTGCTTTCCGTGCATTTTAGCACCAAACAGGTGAAATACTGGTGCCAGCAACTGGAGTGCAGAAAAGAAACAGATCAAGAATTTTTCACATGGAAAGATTGCATTAGCCCAGGGAACAATAGTCTCCTGATACTGCTGAGCCACAGTGTACAGAGAAACTGTAATTTAAACAAGTGAGAGCAGGTGTATATTACTCAGTGACCTACTACCATGGTTCTCATTTCTTAACCTTTAAAGGAAAACATCTATTTGTTGTAGGACAAAAGAATGGTCTTGGTATAAGAGAATATGACATACATTAACACACTAAATATGGTTTATGTTACTGAAAATTCTTCATACATATGAATATGCACATATAGAAAATCTGTAATTTTTAATTTTGTTTCCTTATTTGAAAATAATGAAAAATCATAACAGAGCCAAGACATTTCTACACAGGGGTTTTAAATGAACGTGTCATCCAAGAGAAGCAATCTTTCCAATTTTGTAAGTGATATTACATGACCACATAAAGGGTAACTGCAGACACCCTTTATTCAGCTTTACATTTTACCATCATTGTGGGAGCTTTGCCACTGTAATTCTCAGGGTTCATCCCACTTCTAAGCAGCCATAGAGCCATTTTGTCATGGCTCAATTCCACATTGCCACAGAGATCATCCATTGCAGGCCAGCAACCTACAGAAAAAGGAACCAAAAAATGGGTTGGCCCAGCTCAGCAACATTCAGCTGGGAGAATTCCTCAAAGTCTTCCCATGGAGGTTCAGATCACTTTAAAATTTTTGCATTCTGACATTATCTTCTATAGAGAAATTCATGAGTTGTTTGAGCTCTCTTACAGGAAAACCCCATGAGCAGATGCAGCCAAAAGAGGGGCTGCTTCCCACAAAAAACAGCAAGGGCCTCCAAACTCCCCACAGTCTGAACAGAAATGCATACATAGAAGCCAGATGGTTCTAAGCATGGTGTCAGAACAGACCAAGCTTTGAAAAGAATCCAAGGGAAAGTTATTCCACTATTTTCTTGGAGTATTAGAGATAACCTCGTATGTATAAACTGAAGAAAATGGTTTGACTGTCCCTCAGCTTTCTCTTTTCATCCTGTGCAGTCTTAAAAATACCACCACTAGTTCATCTTGTGAGGAATTCAAAGCAAATAGCTGTTATAAAAATTAAAAAATATACAAAAGCCATTAAGCTAAAATTTCGACATCAACAGGGCTGTATGCATGAGTATTGGGCATCACAGAATATTGACTAAATAATATTTAAACTATCATCAATATACTACCTTAAAGCAAGAGTCTATGTTACGGAACACTACTTATCTTTAGACATAAATCTGTTTCTTGATCTCCACATTATCCTATAAGGACCTCTTTGAACTTCTTTCAGCACCATCTGGTAACCAGAACAAGTAAATCATATATCTATACTTTTTCCAATTTTCATATGCAGCAAATACTTTCTCTTGGTACTGGTATCTATGGTACCAGTCCAGAGATAGGACTTGTTCATTTTCAGGTCCTGTTCAAAAAAGAGAAAGCCTACAAGCTGGTGAATTTATTGATATATTTGAATATTTGCTGGTAGTAAATAAACAGCTATTTACTAAAATAGAGGCAATATTTTATATCACCAATTTAACTATGTAGTATTCTAGAATTCTAACCAGGAAACTATACCCATCCTCCTAAAACTAAAAGCACTCCTAGTCCTCCTGAAAATAAAATGTAAATAATATTTGCCAATACAGTAACCTACCAATTTTGTTATCTTTCAATTACTGGTTTTACTTGTTTCACAACATGGAAATGCTTGGCTTCCCAGCAGGTTGTAATATTCAGCACAAGAGGAGATAGGAGAACATGAACTAAAGGTTGATCTTGTCCCCATTGAATGGTTTCACTAACTGCATCAGTATCTCATGATTTTGGGTCATGTATCCATGAACACAGAAGAACTCTGTGCAGGAGGAAGTACCACTATCTCCCTGTCTGATGGCACAATTTTGTTTTGCAGCTCTATGGAGCCTACCTGAACTGGCAATCCTGGAGTAAGCAGTCCCACTCCCAAAACATCTGCCTGTCTGCAGGGGTATGTTCCCAAAAATTCTCTTGGATCTTGGCATGTGATGGAGCCAACAAAAATAAGACATGATTTTGCAGGGCAGAGTTCTGGTGTGTGAGCTGAAGCCAACTCACCCTGCAGCTGTGTAACAGCAATTTCCAGTCAGGGGGAAGGGGCCAAAGACAGGCAGGGGAGAGGGACTGCTGCTTCCAGAGCCAGTCCCTTTTGATGTGAAACCTATGCTAAGATATAAGAGCTACCAGGGTATGGTGTAGTTGCAGTACCCAAAGCTGGGACAGGTCTAGGTCTCCCGCCTCATGACCTAAGTGCTTGGAGAAGAAAAAACAACACACATAGTTGTGAGAGGGTGAGAGAACCGGGCCAAGTCATCTGTGTTTTCAGTACCTTGGTCATTTGCTGAGTGGGAATGTGCCTGACATTTAAATGCTTCCCTGAGCTGGAACCTTAGTGAACTTCAAAGAAGGGCTATGCTGGAAAAGGAAGTTGAGAGAGCAAGATGCACAAAGAAATTCTGATGTCAGCAGAATAAAAAATAAAATAAAATAAAAAAAAATAAAAGCGCCTTTCTATCCCTGATCTTTTTCCACAGGGGAAAAGAGGGAATAAACAATCCATATTTCCTGAATTATTGCCAGTCATTGAGTCGGCTGTAACATTTAGCATTCACAATCTTGTGCTGGGATGGCTGTTGTGCCAAACTTTTCAGAGCAGAAAATGGAGAGTAGGACTGAAACAAGGTCCTCTTTCTTTTTCTCTGCTTTTCCCCAAACACGCAAACACCAGCACGCACACCAAAGACAATTCAACCTATATTGTTCATAGAATTAGTGTACCCAGTACATTTTGCTGCTCTATTATCTGCTTTGTTTTCCTCTGCCTCTGATCTTCCTCCTCACCAGATCAAGTATATTGTCATATACCATTTGCAATTGCTGGAACACAAAACACTATCATACATTTCCTAAAATTATATATTTACAGTAAATGTACCAGCTTTTTAGCATGGGTGACAATGATGTACTTTAGCTACAATCAAGACCATCAACAGATTGTACTGCAATCTGTCACACATTCTCAGGAGGAAGAAATTGGCAACTCACTACACTGAAGAACAGTAATCAAGCATCTGGAATATTACAGTACAAGTAGATTTTGTATGATCTGACTAGTTGAAGCAATTTGTAATAATGACTTTTTAAAAATGAGCTTGCCAACAAGAATCTGCAACAAGCTTAGGCTCCTATTGTCACCAGAATACTTAATGCACGTGACTCTCTGATCAGTGGTATCTCCCATTTATTTTACTAAAGATACTGTTCTAAATTACTTGTAGCTGAAATAGATGCATTTTAATGGGAAAAAAAAAGTTAACTCTTGGTGTTAATCAAAAGTAATATGTTGTTTTTATGGATGCCTAATGCTTGGGAAGAACTTTAAAAATGCTCAGTAAGCAAAACATTTGTGTCATTTTCTGCACTGTTGGCAAGTAAAACTTAATAACTGCTTTCTCTCATGTGAGGAAAATGATATATTGAACAATCTGAAAAAAACAGAAAGGCTGTCAAAAAGTAATCCAAAGGAGGAAAATAATGTCCTCTGGTCTCTATCACTCTGAGCTTGGACCATTACAACAATTCCTTTTGTTCAAAAGAAACCAAAAAGAAAAGAATGAAATTAAGTCTGAATACGATTTTTAATTCTTGAAAGCAGAAGTTATAGATGTTCTGAAGCTAAACACTCAATATCTCAATACAGGAGCGTATGCTGACAGGGATCCCAGTCAATAAAACTGCTAAGATACTTCTAATCTTGTACATGTCAATCACAAAAAAAAAAAAAAAAACAAAAAAAAAACCCACCACCTTCAAGAAAATACTATGATTTTCTTTCAAGACAAATGTTTTAAAAGGGAGACAAAATTATATTCAAAAGTACCCTATAAAATTATTTTAAAATTAGTTTTTTAAACTATATTTTTTCAAATAAACATAAAATTATTCCTACCTTCTAATTCTGAAAATATATATGCAAAATGGAGATTTAAACCAAAATTTTGGGGCAGTCCTTATGAAGGCTACAGTTTGTGATTAAGGTATAGAGTTAAGAAACAATACAACACCTAATAAATACATAGTAAGATTAATTAAATAGATTTATTAATTAACTAAATTAATCAATAAATAGAATTATTCATTGCTAAGTTTTAAATCAGAATAGCAAAGCCTTAAAGATCAGAGCCTTAAAACCATTGTCTGACCCAGTTCTCACAACCAATTTCACCTTGCAGGCAGAGGACTGGAAACAGCTGCAGGTATAAACTATATGAAGGAATCAGAGTAGTCATTCACTGTTCTTGCTCTTCATCTTCCTTATTATTCTTCTTTTTGAGCCCACATCAACTTCTTCAGAGAGTCAAGTTAGTCCTAAACCTGAAGACCCATGCTGGGCCACGTTATGCTCAGGAGTAAAGAGCTGCTGTACACTTCCTTCCCTCTGGTCCAACAAGTGAATTCAAGTTTCCCATCATTTCTGTTGGTCCTAGTAGGCTGAAGGAAAAGCCTTACTCAGGGATGTTAATTTTCTTGTGTCCATACTTGGAAGTGGCAAACCTAGCAACAGAGACACACACACACACACACACACACTACCAGATTACAGGCCTTTGGTGTCTGTCAGGTTCAAGAAAAACACCATCTATAAGAGAATCTTCACTTGACTGATGACTAACTCATTCACAACTCACTGTTGTAGGCATCTAGGAAAGCAGATGTGCCTCTGACCAGGAGCCTGTCTTACACCCAGCACCTACCCTCATACTGTATCTCCTGAATTCTGTAGGCCCTGTCACATCCATCTCACAGCATCTGTTGATCCCTCTCAAAAAAATCACTGGATCAGTCTCATCAAAAGTTAGAGCTACAAGAACAATTCTGAAATCCTCCCTTGCTTTTCTTGGAGTCATCTTAGTTCTGATGAGGGGCTGTTAAAGATAGATGCAGTTTAAGAAGCGCTATCATTTTGAAGAGTGCTCACACTCTCACTTGAGTTTAGCCTAGGTCAACCCTATTGCTTTGCTAAGCTTTGATAGATCTGCTCTTACTAGCAGATGATCCCAAAGAGAAAATGGAAACCCTAAAAGCCTTATGAATTATCAGGCTGAAGCTGGGAAGACTTCAGTCATGACACTGAGTGTAAGGGAAGAACAGAGCCTCAAAGATGATGTGATGTAGAGGAGTCACACAAAAGCTCCTTTGTGTTCACACACACCTAGAGAAGGCTTACTCCTGAATCCCTAGAGTTATCTGGAGTACAGACTCCAGTGAAATAGGGTTAAATTTACTTTTAGGTCTTGTTTTGAACAAGGATAATACCCTGGAACAAGAAAAGTAGCAGCCTTTGGACCTCTCAGTTTAAGCCTTGCTTTTGCATATTAACACTGGCAGACAGCCTGACTAAGCTGCAGGTACCTTCCTTCTCAACTTTCCTCCTCCTTCTTGTGAGTCCCTGATGTTCTGTTTAAAAGTGTGTCAGAGGGTTCAGCCTCAAAACACCCACCACTTTTTCTGACTTGGAGACCTCACTGTCTGCAGATCTTCAGGGTGCTTTGTGGAAGCTGGGGGGAGTGGGAATGGAAGGTGAAGCAGCAGCACATTGACTGTGCTTGTGGAGACACAGAACAGTTATGCTGATAGAGAAAAGAGGGTCAACACAGCACATCAGGGGAGTCAAACTGTACCCAAGGACTTCAAAGTGACTGGATATGACTCCCAGTATGAACACAGACAATGTGGGCAATTTGGCAAACTCCAGGGGAAGTGATGAGAGTGATCAGGCAGTGCCTAAGGCCTCAGTGCCTGACGTGAGTACTGCAGAGGAGGTTGGCCCCAGGAAGAGGAATGAAGCACTGAACTCCTGGCAGGGATCCATTGCTTTAACATCAAAACAGTGAGACCTGCAGTAGCTCATTTCTTCGTTGTTTCAGTCTGGAAGTCTACATGGGTTATCCCTGCTCTGCTCCCTGGCCCGGGGGAAGTCCATCACATATGATCTCTGATAGATTCTTCTTCCCTGCTGTAATGGAACATGGAAAAGTGCCTATCAGGTGGGACATCCACAGAGCCACAGCAAGGCAAGCACCTTGACAGCTCCCTAAAATAAAGATCATAGAGGGAGCCTGAATAGCTGCTTGAGGAGCAGAAACTCCTAGAATAAATAAAGATACCACCTCTCTATGCTAAACCATGACTCATGGGTGTGCCAGTAATGATGTATACAGGCAAATGAACTGCTTTTGTGCTGCTGTTCTGCTTTTGAATCATGAGCAGCCATAACCCACTATTTGCATCTATTCAAAGGGGCCTAAACAGACAGCACAAATACGGAACTGGAGCATCAAACATGGACAAAAAAAAGGGGGGGAAATCTTGAGCTGAGAGGTAAAAAAAATGTCATATGTAGCATTATCTCAGTACTGAGAGCAGCACTAGAAGAGTTAGACCAGTCCTATTTTGAGACTGGGAGCAGAAGACAAAAAGACAAAAAGGCTGCTGAGAGATGCAGTATGAGTCTTCACATATAAGAAGGAATGAGCAGCTATGGTTCTCCCCTTTGGGAAGAGGGGAAGAGGAGAAGAGGAGAAAAAGTAAAGACAGCTGGAGCTTAAAGAGTGTGAGAAAAATAAAAGGGAAATATTCCTGAGTCAGATTGCTGATTATTATGGTGTTAATGCTGTGATTCCTATGGTCTTGAACAGATTTTAATGGGCTGAAATGTTTATTCTGATTTCGTAAAGCAAGTACTTCTTGATGGGCTTTTCTGATGTCATTAGAAATTGGGTCACTAAAATTTACCACTTACTTTTAAAAACCAAGTCTTCATATTCCTTTTTATGGATTTTATGATATGTTATCATAGATTAAAATAAGTCTTGTTCAATTTTATTTGGAGGAGATCTCACTGCTTTAATGAATTTCCATTGCTCAGTGCACTGAAACCAACTTAAAATATTTTTGCATGCTCAAAAATTATGTAAATATTTCCCAAACCATTTCATTAGCATTTAGAGGGAAAAAACATAAATTCATTTGAGTTCATAGTTAGTTCCTTAATACTCTTTCATTAAATGACCTCTAAAATATTTTCCATGCCAAATTTATTTCTTCACAATCTAAAATTTAACTGCTGCTTAGTGTTTGTTATTAAATATTCACAAAGAAGGAGGAAGCTACTTTTTTAATGTAGAAGTTAGTAAAGTGTGAATATGAAAGACTCAGCCCTAGGAATGTGTTTATTCTTTAAGTCTTTATGGGCAGGACAGGAAAATCTGACAGAATGTTGCTTAAGAAATGGACAAAGGAGTTATAATTTTTTGGTCATTCTATGATACATTCTTTCATTCAAGAGCAAAGCCAAAAGCAGAATTGTTAACATCTCTCACATGATTTTTCAAAATTATTTTAGAAACATGAGCTAAATGTGGATATTGTAACAGTTTTTCCATTATGTGTGACAGTACAGTAAAGTAGTAATAAAAGCTCTTTATTCACACCGTAGCTCAAGAGTCCTGCTTACACAGGACATTTTCATCCTATTCTATTTTTAACAGTTGCAAATATAATGCTGATTCTGCAACCGATATAGCAAAGGACAAGCCATGTTCAGCACCATGTCACCTAGTGGTACTGGAACTCATTGAGAATACAGCCTCAGTTTGAGGACATGACATGATTATTACCAGAACTTGTCCTTTGGTACACTGCCTGAAAAATCCCACCAAGATCTGTTAGCTGACTTTAGCATTAAAAATTGCATTTAGGGATCATAATATTTGCACTATTTCAAGCTGCATTTCTTTTATTCAAATAGGACTTTCTTCACCAGAAGAATTCATTGAGTTTCAAAACTGAAGCATTTTCTCATATTTTATTAAGAACTTTGGTATAGTAAGAGACCATCACAACTCTCTTAAATGTGAACTTAAAATAAATTCCTTTGCTTTGCTATATTAACTCTGTATTAACTGAGAATAAAAAAGTAGAGCTATGTTACTGTTCCTGCTGTATTTCATTGCCAATTCCTCCCTCTCTCCCAATTCCTCCCTCTCTCCTGATTACATTTTCCCACCCACATCACTGAATGTGCAGTGAGGCAGCCAGGCCTAAGTCTTAGTGCTCTGCAAGTGCTTGCTGGCCTTTCACTTTTGCTCTGCCTTCATCTCTCACCCTAATATATTATCCTGGAGAATCTGAGCCAAAATCTGTTTTCAGACCCAGGAAGGTAAACCTGAAGGCACTGAGCTGTGAGTGCTGGCTCCCATTTGTGCTGACCCCAGCTGCCCTGTCTCAGCTGACACCAGCCTGGAAGCTGCGAGCTGGGTCCTGCAGGGCAGCAACTGCCAGGGACTTGCAGGGACAGTGGCTCATGAGCAAAGCACCCAGATAATCTCGTTAGTAACTCTGTGAGTCATAGCAGAAATGCTTCAGGATGCCAGGGCAGCAGTGGGATTCATTTAGCTGCTGGAATGCCTAAAACACTTAAATGATGGAATAATTTACCCTCAGTCTTTCTGCTACTAAGCTGTGGCTCCTTCCTAAGAATAAAAGAACACAAGTTCAGCAAGTATCAGCAACAGTGGGTCTGAAACACTAATAACAGACCACTGCCTAAGCAGTTTCAAGGATTTTTTCTTATATGCTTCTTTTATTCTATAGTGAAAACACTACAGACACTAAATTCATAGCCAGTGGCTGCATTAGTGGTCTGCAGAAAACACAGAAAACCTATACTAAATCCTACTAGAAACATGAAATAAAAATTCCAAAAAGCTTTCCAAGAAACAAAATATATTGATTAGGGAGTCTCAAAATTCAACTGATGACAAAAATATTCTGCTTTATTTACAGATACAAGAATACAAGCAATACATGTATCAAAGAGTTGTAGTGCTGGCCTTGTTGTAAAAAGAACCTTTAAAAGTAGTAATTGTAATCCTTCAGTAATATATATATCATCAGAAAATGCCTATTCATTTGAATCAGGAAAGAACTGACTTTGGAAAACCTGTGAGAACACATGCAAAGAGTTCAGAAAATACCAAAACATTTCATCATGGTACTTTGAAATTTTAAAATTACTTTTCCTGAAATAAAAATAAGTTTAGGTAATAACAAAAAAAAAAAAAGTTTAAAAAACCACACAGCCAAATAGAGATTAAATATTAGAAGATACAAATAAAGCACTTCAATTTACTTGAGCTGACTATTTTCCTCATTTTTGATTGTGAAGATTCTTTGAGATTTCCATATTGCATTCCTTACTTGAATAAAACACATTTCACACTCCAAAAATTGCACAAAAAAAAAAATCGTTTCTACTCTAAATGAAAATCCATACTTTAGAGAAAAATCTGGTAGCTCTTTCTCCTTGGCCTGGTGAAGGACTACCAAAACACTCTGGGAAGCTCCATTGTGCTGCAGTGTTCAGAACAGTTCAGCTTTCCCTGACTCTCATTGTTCTGCCTTCACCATGTAAAGCTCTCCAGTTTCTTTATATGACTACTTAACAAAAGCAGCTATAAAGAATATTATTTTTATTTTTCAAGTATTCTTCAGTCAGAGGTTACAATAAATATTTTTTTAACACAGATGCTGAGCAAAAGGCCAGACCTTGCTGCTCCACAGCTCTGGAAACAATTGATCTGCTAGTTCTTTCTGAAAGGATGCAGCTTGCTGAAGTAAATGCAACATCCCTAGGCTTAGAAGTACAATTGACTGGTACTCATACCACCTGTGTGAGTACCTCAGTGGACCCCAGGCTCTGGTGATTTATGTATTTGTCTTGTGAACATGCTAATGAAAATGCTAAGTAAGGATAAGTATTACATGATGCAAAATAACAGACTCAGAGAGATAAAAATACATCCAGCAATGCAATGTGTGAAACTGCAAGCTGCCTTGAATCCACTTTGTGAAGTTAATCTAAAATAATAAATGCAGTATTTACAGTAATTATTAATCTTAGAAAGGTCACTAGAAGTAGTACTGAGGAAGAGTTTTCTTGTATCAGGGAGTCAAGAGTCACTGGGATATTTGTTCATATGAGGTGTTTTTTCCTGGAATGGTCTGGAAATGTTATTTAATAAACATCCTGATCGTGCATTGACAATGGCTACAGTGTCTTTTGATCTCTTCCAATGGAAAAGTTTAGCTAAGACTTTTATTACAGAGCTTATGTTTTTAATGGAATGCAGAAATATTTCATGAGATGTATAAATAGCGTGTGGCACAGATGATACTGTGAAACCTTCAGACTTGGTGTGATTGCTGAGAATTACAAATCATTAGATCTGATGATGCAGGAGACTATTTCCAGACCTATATTTTTGTGCACTTTCTCTTTTGTCCTGTACCTTCTCACAAGTCTTATTTTTATGGAAGAGGTGGTTCCTCATAGAGTACTCAGTTTTAGGGCTAAAGCATTCATCAGTGAAGGAGGTCTTCATTACTATTATCACAGCTGCTCCTTCTTTTGTTGCTTTTTCCTGCAGTCCACAGGGACAGATTTCACAGCCATGGAAATTGAATCAGTAGGAGTTGATTCAGGACATTCAAATTTGATTCTCCAAAATGTTGAACAGGCTAGCCCTTATCCAGTAATTTATATAAATAACTGCTTGACCTCAAACATATTAATAATTACAGACTTCAAAGAAAGCTTTACTTTGAGTATGAATATAAACTATGGTTAATTTACTTTAGTGAGAGCTACATAATCTAGTGAGAATTTGCTTGCTGCATGATAAAAGCCTGAAGCACTCATTTAAGCACTGATCTATAAATCATTAGTTGATCATGGCAAACCAATCACTAATCTGGTGGATTAATGAAAAGAAAGAAAGAAAAAATTTATTTACTTAAACAATTAAAACTCAGCCTTGGAATTCAAGACCTACTGGATTTCATATATGCTGAACTCTATTAAATTATGTCCTATGTTTTTTTCAGATTTTCAGTCCTCTGGAAATAAAAAAAAAATCTATTTAAAATAGCACGCATATAAATGTAACATATATATGTATATAAACACACATAAATGTGCTGTGTATATATATCTATATATCCACATTACATATACATATATAACGTGCATACACATGTGAAGCATATTTACCTGCTACATATGTAGCTGTTTCACCTAATTTTTGGCAAAATAGAAAACTACTGGTCAAAATGTATTTCAACAATTCATTTCTGATTCTTTTTCATATTGTAACATCTTCCCTAAATATAGATGGGAACTGATAGTAGGCTGTCCTGTACAGGACAGCTTGGTAAGGTTTTTGTACAGAATATGCAAGTATCAGGAAAAATGTGCTGATATTCCAGGCAAGCCTTTGGTGATGTAGCACTTCTTCCAGGGCACACAACCTCTTCTATCCATCAAATGAAAAAAGTTTGTGCTACCTCTACACAGAGAAAGCTTCTGCCACATCCTACAGAGAACACTCTCCCAGAGAAGTTTCATCTTTTTTGACCCATTAACCCAAATTTGTGTGAACTTCATGCTTTGCAGTTTGTTTGAAAGTGTAGGAAATGTGTTAGAGTGCTGATCAAAACTAGGAAAAGATGTATGTGCATTATATAGAGTGCTGATCAGAAACTAGTAAAAGGTATATATGCATGACTAGAGCAAATGTTATCAGTGTCAGGCAGGATATTTGGTTTGGTGTATTCCCAAAGATTTGTATCACCAAGTAAAGTTTCTAGTATAAACAGTATGATTAGATTCCTTAAAGAATGGAATTGCTTCCTACCTCTGAAATATCTTTGCAAATAATTCATGTCATCCTTTTGACAGAAATATGTGGAATTTGTTACTGCAAGTTTCATGTTTGGCTCAATTGTAAGGCAAAATATATAAGAGGAAAATAAGTGTAAGCATATGTCATAAAAATTATAATGCCTTTAAGGGGAAAAATCCTCTGCATAAATGTGAGTAATTCTTGAGGATAGAGAAATCCACCCTAAGTGAAATGACAGCAATACCTGTGTAGTTTCAGAAACCTTCACTTGTAAATGACTTTTGATAAAGAAAGTATGTCTCATAATATAGACACTCAATAATCTGGTACTAAATGTTCCTTAAAATACAACTGTAAAAACATCTAATACATTTTTTTCTTTTTTTTTTAAAGCCAAATCCTTTAAAGTCAATACCTTGAAAGTCCTTCACACAAAGCTGATTTTCAAAGAATCCTGAAACAGTCACATTTTTCTTAGTCAAGTATTCACAAAAGCTGTTATTTCTGCAGACATGAATACATAGCAACAAATTAAAACGACCAACTGTCCTCTTTCAGGTAGAAAATTACTTCATGGGAATTTTCTTTTAACTGTTATAAAAACTTTGAACAAACTTACTAACCTCAGAAAACACCACTGTCTAATTACATTCTCTCACCTTTTCTGCTAAGCTCTGTATAATTTTTTTTCTTTTTCTCCTCCTACTTGTCTTTTACAGAAAGTACATATCTCTTCACACCTTTGCCTACTCATTTTAACCACAAATACAGTTTTTAATAAAATTAGTCATTACTACATTACAGATCCAAAGAAATCATCACCTTTACCATTCATCAAGAGGCAGTTGTGTGCTGGTCTCTCATCATCATGCCCATTTTGACCTATGCCCACCTATTTTTAGATTTTTTTCCACTGATAACTCCATAAGTTAACTAATGTTCAGTAGATTTTTAACTCCTCCTAACAAAAATATGCATCAGAGATTTTTTTCCACCTTCTCTGACTTTAGACAATTAATTCAGATTAGTTTAAACACCAGAGATGCAGACCTCTGAATATTTTTTTGAGCAATGATTTTCCTAATTGTCTGAAGTCCATGGGGTGAGGGGTTACAGGCATATGTTTTCAGTTGTATTGCAAACCAAGACAGTGTTTGGAGCTGAAAACTGTTTTGTCTCTGTCTTATGAATCTGAAATTGTCAGAAAATATTTTTTTGTAAGTAGCATAGAGTAAATGAATATTTTCTAACTTTTCCATCCGAGGGTCATAAAGAAAGATTAGGTAATATCCTTCATTCCTGAGTTCTGCAGCTACTGTTTTGTAAAATGCATCAACAGAATGTGACATTGTCCCAATGTCAATGCGATGAGACAGTGTCCTCAACAGAAAGTCTGAATTTTCTCCAGAGCTTCAATGCAGGATCAGGTCAGTCTTTTCACTGATATTCTTGGCTTCTTTCAATTTGTTACCTCCACCTCGTAGTTTGTGGAACACTACTCACATAAAGACTTACTGAAGTGGTAAGACCACTAATTAGACTGCCTGACACACAGCTCACATTCCCATATGAGCCTTGGGCAACATTACAATTACTGTGAACTCAGAGATGAATCTGGCAGTATTTCAAGGTGGAACACACAAGTTCATCTGCACTGAATCTCCAGAGACTCTGAACAATTAATAATAGTGATTGTGTATATAATCTGCAGCAGAGCAATATCTTACTTTTCAGTCAGCTAAAACATCACAGAAGCTAAAAGCCACCCTACTGTACCAATGCTATTATTTCCTGGTTGTCCTCTCTCACTGGAAATGATCAAGGCTTTAGGCCCATGTGGGGAATCCTTCAGAGATCCATACCCTCACTAACCACCCTGCCTGCAGCTGAGAATCCCTTGCAGCAAGAAGGGAAACCATTGAGAGCTCAACACTACCCTGCCCTACTCTGCCCCAGCCTATAAAATCTATTTTTCTCTCAAGATCTGCACAATGTCTCAGTGCCAGCTTCTGCCACAGTATCTTCTAACATGGAAATGCTATAAATAGCCAATAGGGAGGATGAATCAATTGAAGTGAAGCAAGGGTGTGTCTTCTATTACATCTACTGAGACAGTTGAAAAAAACCCAGTTTTAAAAAATACAGATTCCTTTTCAATTAAAAGTGAGATTCTCTGTTTATCATAAATCTATGCAAACATTGTTTTCTGTAACCTGATAAAGAGTTTGTCTTTATGGGCATAGATCTCATGCTAATTTTCTCCTAATGTTCAACATTTGGAAAAATTGAGTGATTCATCTTTCAATATTTGAATTGTCCACTGATGGGTTTTTTTTAATTTGCCTGTACTTGCACATATTTGATATTTATAAATATAAAGGTCAAACTTCTTGTAGTTCACATTTACTGCTACAGAATTCTAAGGAAATAACCTCAATTATCTTCTGAGCATGTCTTAAACTAACATAGTGCTTTTCCAAAATCTTCTCAAACTATTAGACAATGACCAGCTAACAGAAATAATAGGGAGCAGCTGTAATTTGATGAGCAATTTTCTAATGTACTTGTTTTTAATAGATTTTAGTTAATTAAGGCAGATGAGCATAACTATGAAGTTGTGATTATGAAATGTGAGAATTTCTGCACTATCAAATTAAAAATAAAATACATTTTTATGTTTTATGTAGTAGTTCAAAGAATAAGGGAAGTACTTTTTTATTGTTTATATAAATCTAAAAATCTAATATTGCAATTGTGAGAGACTGAGCTTCTGCTAAAGCAAAAAATCCCAATTGTGATCTGGGAATTAAAATCTGTGAAATGAGAGTTATCCTAAAATAGTAATTAGAACTTGCCAATCAAAGTCACCTAAACCAAAATAAAGTTTATGAAAACTAGATTATATCCTTATGTTATGGAGAGCACAATTTCCTGCAAGCAATGAACATGGAAGCAGACAAACAAACCCTTCAAATGAGTCTTCAACAGCTGCACTAAAGCTGCTTCATCAAAACAATACAAACCAAATCATGATCCAATACTTGAAAGAATATGTAAGGCAGTAAAGGCAAAGAGAAGAAAACTCCTTAGCTCAAAGATCACTTCATAGACACAAGGCACAGAACTGCATCAGCAAACTCAAAGAGCCTCGTTCCAAAATGCGTTGGTTCTCAATCACTGTCTTGACAGTATAGTGCCAAAAGCAGTTGTCTCATTAAAAAAAAATAAATGAAAGCCTCGTGGTTTAAAATTTATATTGATTATATCACTTAGGGTAGTAAAAATCCAGTCCAAATTACCAAAAATGTGAACTTAATCTGAGAGAAAATAAATTGAAAAAGATGGTATTTGCAGCAGTACTGCAGGGAAAAGTATATATTAGTATATATTGAAATGAACAAGGAAGGAAAGGAAGATAAAACAACTGAGGAATAGTTTATGGTGACTTTCTAGATGGATATTTTTCTCATCAGCTTATAGAATATAGCTAATGGAGACCAAATTTTCACCTTATTCCAAGGGAAAGGATGAGTATCAGAAGAGGTTCATCACTTTGGGAATCAAAGAATAAATAATGCCATGTTTATATTGAATATAAAATATGCAAATCTGGGATATTTTCTGAGAGAGGAGTAAGGTCGTATTTCCTAATGTAAGAAATACATTCCATATAAGCTCATAGACACACTTCAAAAAATACCATGTATGTCTGTGTACATTCAATTCACCTTTTGGGTGACTTTTGCACTACTATTCCCACTACATTCCATAGCTAACATGCTGAAATTTCAAGAGACACACATGTGTGTGTGTGTGCATGTACACTTCATCATACAGCTGTTCCTAGGATCCTTACAAGAAGTATTTGCATGTACAAAAGTGAAATAAAAGCATGGCCAAAAGATCTGAACATCTGTGAAAAGGACAAGAATTATTGAGCGAAACTTATAAATATGTAAATGTAGGCTCTATTAAAATCCACATAGCAAAAGACACAAGACTGAAACTATCACCGAAATCCACTATTCATAGGCTTAATTCTCCTGAAGTTCTGCCTAAAGTCTCAGTTCACTGATGAACACTATTCCAAACACTACACCTAAATAGGAGCATTCCTTGCATAGTTCCAGCTAATCAAGCAATCCAGATTTCTCTAAATGACTACCAAACCTTCAGGATTATTTACCTTTCCATCTGCACAATTTATCATCTCAGATTTCATATTTGCTTCCTCATATCATTGATAAAATGCTGAAAAAACATTGACCCTAATAGGAATCTGAGCAGTATCTCCCTTGAAAGGGGAGGTACATGGCATCCTCATGCCATGTAAGGATGATTCAACATTGGCAAGGACCTGGGATCTGTCAGGCCTGTTTGAAATTATCTATTTCCTTTAAGTCATATCAGTGCTGATAAATTGTATCCTTATTTTTCATTGTTTTATCAGATAGCACTTTTGAATTATATTCATATTTTTCAATGATTTTATCAGATAGCACTTTGCACATTATTTCAATTGGTTTTGTTTTCAGGATAACTGGAACCTCTTTTGCCCTTTTGAATTACTGGTACACATGGGGTTGGTTTTCAACTCTATGGAACTTCCTTAGTATTCAAATGTTTAACAAGTTCAACACTAGCAGACCAGATACCTTAGCCAGCTGTATTCAAACTCTGTACTCCAGTTATTGACATCAGCAGTTATTGTTATCAGCTCTTTTTCTATGAGCAGGTAGGACGTTCTTCTTTGCTCTTATGTAACTCTTACACAGCAGCCTTTCTGAATGGGATAGGAATATCTCTTGAACATTTCCTGAGACATTATCTTCATTTTAGCTATCTCCAATTTCATAATGGCCTATCCCATTAGTAGAATCTTTTTTGTCCCCAATGTAATTTTAAAAAAACTAAATTTCTATTAGCCTTTTTACTGGCAGGCGTGGCTTTTCTTCAATTCCTATTTTAGTAACAATTTTCTATGCTCTAGATTGAAACTCATTTTTCTCTCTCTCCTTGTCTCTTCTTGGATTTCACAGACAGTTTCTTGATTTCTGTCATCTCCATTGCATCACTCATAAAGGGTGAGCTTCTAAGAAAATAATTCTCTTACCTGATACAGAATCAGAACTGAAGATTTTCTGATAATTCTCTAGACTTAATCAAAATCCTTATTTTTAATAATTCTTTCCTTAAAGAATCCAAATTATTAAAGTTCAGTCAGGTTTATCCACTATAATAATGTTCAAATATTGTTGTTCCATGGTGAATTCATGCTACTGCATTTGATTTTAAAACCTCTATCAGTGCTTAGAGTGTCTTGCTCCACACATTCTCTTACATTTGCTTTAACACGTAACTACAGTTTTTTCCCCTACACACTTTATAGTCAGATGGTTTACATTTTTATTAAATGGTCTTTAATAGATTCCCTTTTGTGCCTGTATTTGTTTGTGCTTACATGGAGCTCTCTATGCTGTGCTGGAGGTACAACAGTGGCTTATGTGAATTTACACAGTAATTCAAGTGGAAAGCAGAGGAAAATATGTTGTGTGCTGAACTCAGCAAACATTCTCAAAAGTGTCTATTACTGAAAGTTCTGTTATGATACCACAGCTTTCAGACATGGATGACTAAAATTCAGCATCAGAATAAAGGACATAAAATAATCCTCAGAGCAATGAGATGATTTTCTTGGAGGCACTGACCAGTAACAAAGGGGTTTTATTTTTTCAGGTGCCTGAATATGGGTTATGCTTATTTTTTTTAATATTATATTAAAAACTGTAAAGGAGCATTATTAAGACATTCAGTTCCAGACTCTAAAATTTGACAAGGGCTTGTAAATATTTCATGTTGTTTTCCAAGGGAAAATTAAAATTCATCATGTTGATGGACTGAAAATCCCACATCATCCCACACATTGTCCCACATCCTTCTCAAAAGCATTGACTTTGGCAGGTTTTGACCTCAGCTCTAATGATTTCTGTTCCTTAATGGAGGGAGAATTTACTTCTATGGAGTGCTGAAGAAATTTTAAAGGGGAAAATATCTGCACTGAGAAAAGAGGTAAATATGGCTTTAGCTGGGTAATTCCCCTTCCTTACATCAGTGGAGTGGAGGAAGTTGTTCCATATTTTAAAATACATTTTCAGTACTGTTGAGGATGCCTTATCACAGCTTGCATCTATCCAATGATTATTTTTCTTAAATTTTAAATGCAACTTAGGTAACAAAATTTGTGCAGAATAGTAACTCACAAGAATTATGTTCCTTCTTAGCCAGAGAAAAGAAAGAAAAGTTTGGTGTCACTCCACAGGCTGTAAAACTGATTTACAACAAGTGTAAGGAGTCTCAGACACTCTATTAAGAGATCTTATACAAAACCAGAATATAATGATGTTCATTATAATTTTATTTCTTGTTTCTATTTTTGAGGCATCTTTCTGAGAGCTCATACTGAGGTAAGAGCTTGTTCATCACTTGCAGGACAGTACAGACTTCTTATTCTTTCTTCACCTGTTGGCCTATGCCAAAAATTATAATCTCATGGAAAGTCAATTATCATTTTTCTTTTAATAAAAGTGGGCATTGTACCCCGTTTTCTTCTTACATGTTTAATAAAAATTGAATGATCTAATAGAAGGTATGGTGAAGGCCCCACACGTTTGTTTTCACCTGCTTGATTCCAGCTATCAATTAGATCTCAAAGGAACAGCAGAACTTTGGCAAGTGTAACACACAATTAAACTGAAAGGTCTTGTTCTAATGCTTCTCTGCTCTTGCAGACTTATTTTATTTCAATTAGTTATTTAGATTTATAAATAAATGACATGTCTTCTCCTCTCACACCACGCAATCAGGGAAACAAAATCTAAGCTTAATTATGCTGTACTTTCCTCCATCTGCAAACTCTTTTAATAATTCCCATTCCAAACTCTATTGCTATGAGGATGTTGGTAACAATAAAAATTAGTTTTGTTGTTATATTTCTGGAAATTTTCTCAGCCTTTGATTATAGATCTTTGTAAGCATAATAAAGATTGCAGCTTTTGAAAAGGATGACTTCATACTGAGAATTACCAACAATTATAAACTCCTGTACTTCACACTGTAATAATTATTATACAAATTCTACTTATGTCATTTGATGTCAAAGAAGGGTGAGATCCATGCTGTGGTTTGGTAAAATATGGTTAGAATGTCAATTAACTGCGAGATACAAATGCAAAACAAACCAGACTTCTATAGTTCCCCTGCTCATGGAACTACTTATTTAAGCCCACAGTCAAGTGACATTTACACAGATTGTGAATTGTTGTTGCTATTGATGCAGAACTTGGTTGCTTGCTTGCTGGCCTAATCTCAGAAACAACAAAACAGAGATACCCAGGAAAACTCATCCAGAAACAATTTAACTTCTTTCATGTGATACAAAGATAAAGGCTGTAAACTCAGTAGCCCTAATTTGCTCCTGAATAATCTCAGTGCCTCAGGACTGCACTTTGAAGCACTCCAGTTCCAGGAGAGCTTCAGATGGGCACAGCAGCACGTGAATGGCAGAATGGGAGCAGGTTTAAGCCCAGAACCAAGTTACCCAGGGATGTGATCAAAAGACATCCAATGTTCCTGGAAAAACCAGTGTTGACCTTTGGGGTTTAACAAGACTTATAGAGCCCAAAGTATGTTCCAAGTAACTACAAAAAAATTTTCCTTGTCAGCCATATTCACAATAATCACAATACTGAGATTTTTACACTAGCCTAGGCTTCCTAGCTATATTTTTCCAGAATAATCCAGAGTTGACAATGGCCAAAACGCCAAAAAAGCAAAGTCCATTACTATGTTTGTTGCTAAATACATATATTTAAGTTACAAGTAGTGATGCATATTTGCCAAAACGACCACTATTTATTTCTATTCTGTATTTATAATGAAGCAGAAGGAGATGTTACATCCCATATGATGTTAAGGATGCAGTAAAATTTACCATCTGTTGACAAAGATAGATGTGAAGGAGAATTTGCTAAAATTAATGATTGTAGTTAAAGCTGAACATCTTATATCCAAGATCCCCACAGCAACTAGCTGGAAAGCTCACTGGAATAGTCTAGGGTATTCTAAGGACTAGGGTACTCTTCTAATGTCAGACATGAGCAAGCTAAAGGGTGAATCAGAGATTGCAGGCTGCCAATCAGCCCCTGTGGCACAGAAGGGCTCTCATGCCCAGCTGTACAGTAACTCCCATTTTCAGGAAGGTGGGAGCAGGGGTTTGCAGTACAGACTGCCCCTCAAAACACAAATGCATGGACTTGTGGTGAGAACAATCAGGAGGGAGAGGGACCTGAATGAGGGGTTGGGAGCACAGACAATTTTTAAAAGGACTGGAGAGCAGTAATGTTCTGGCATTCATGGAGTATTTAATTTATCAAAGCTCATACTTCAGGGATTCAGTGAGCCCCTTAATTACATTAGGAAAAAAATCCCTTCCTTTTTTCATCAACACAGAGCTGAGAGATGCATTCAGAAGGAGAGATTTTTTTTTTTTAGTACTTAAACAGGGAAGTTTACCTAGAGAGGTCAACAAGGCAGGTCAATCAGCTTTCTTTGCTGCTGTACAGCCTGCTTTCTTACCAAGTATGAATGAAGTATTCAGCTCAAAGGATTATATCTCTATCACTAGATTTGGAAAGTGTAAACTTCTGCTGTTTGCATCAGATCAGCCAGGACAACCAACATGCCACTGTTTAGTCTCCTGACATTTGGAATGATTTTCACTAACGGAAACATTTGGATTATAGGGGAGATAAGTATGTAACACAACAGCCTTTGACATACAGAAAGTCACACTAGTTGATTAAATGGAATACTTTGGCAAGCAGATCTGCTGAAAACTTTGACTTGCATATTTTCTGCTTAAAGGAACAGACACAGACTTGACCCATCAGGGACGGATTCCTGGGCTCAGATGAAAAATGTGTGTTCCTAGAATGAATTTCACAGATGACTAGATCCCTAGCAGCAGATATTCCAGAGATAATCCAATTCAACAGATAAGCTTTATTCTGTATAGTAGGCATATTAAGAAGAATTCATCTGCCTGAAAATAGGCAAAAATTTTAGGTGCTATAGGAATTTGAGTTATCGACAGTTGACTGGCCAGTAGACTCATCACAGTCTGTAGCTGTAGCCAGAAGCAATAGAGAATTTAAAATGAAAAATGTGTTTGGACATATGAACATCAATAGTTTTCCAAAGTCCTTTTTACAGTCATAAACTGTTTGAACTTTTAATTGTTCTACTTTTTGTCAGAAAAGAGACAAGATTTTCTGTATGCTAGAAATAGAAAAGTTGTACACATCCTCAACATCAGTTTTTATTTCCCTTAGTTTGGAGTTTCATATTGAAAATCAAATAGCTAAATTTAGAAGATGAATTCATGCATTGAAAAACTGCAATGGGGCTGCCTAAATTAAGTCAATTAGTTGGGGAATAGGCCTAGTTTAAATATTGATATAAATCAATCAGACATAAAGGACATGGAATTAAACTGGACTGATACAGTCAAAACAAGAAATCAAACATTTTCGGGGGGTTCTTGGCATGGATTTATTTCTGCTCATAGAGCCAGAATTCTTGTGAAAATGAGGTGATGCCATTATAATAGGCTGAATTAGATCAAAAGAGCAATGCCTTCCTTTTCAAGGACATAATATGTCCCTACAAGCAATCATTCTCCACTGCTCATGAAAGTTTAGAGCTCTGAGTTAGTCGCAAGGCAACAAAAGGAAGCCTCCAGCAGTAAGTTACGATCCCTCTGTTTTTCTTATTAGCTACTCTAACAAATTGCCCTGAGAAATACAACAACTACATATGACAGAGCAAAAGCACAGTAGGACAAACACTGAGAGTGACAGAACCAGGAGGTTCAGTTAACCTTGGTCACAATCAGTAAAAAACCTGAGGCCACACTTGCAGGTCCTGTCATGCTGCTGCAGAAGACATAGAGTGTAACAGTGCAGGGGCTCAGATAAGAAGGAAGACATAAGGATGCCCAGGTATCTGTATCCTGTTTCTTCCCTTCCACTTACAGGGAAGAGGACAGATAAGTAAGTCCAGCCTGACAAGTCACCAAGCAGACCATTAGCACTTTCCCACAGTTTTGTCTGCAGGTTTGTGAGCAGATAGGGAAAAGGCACTTTATTTCCCTTTGTGCTTCCATTCCTCATATCTCACCCTCTCAGATTTGCTGTATGGCAAAGGAGACTTTCTACCTCTCTGGTGCTCCTCCTTCCTTCTTTGGTCTATTTGGATTCTGAAACAGAGAATTGCCCCTCCTTTTCATTTTCTTTCTTCACTTTCTGCTCTCTGCCTTTAATGTTGCTTTCGTTAAGACCCATGGGCTTTGTGGTGGTTCTGTGGGGTTTCTGTAGTGCTCCCAGCCCAAAGACCAAGCAATATTTTTATAATCTGTGCCTCAGAGTTGCATAAATAGGAGTTTTAACCTGCAAATGCAAATGGGGTGATCCTGTTGATTCAAATGGTCCATATTAGCAAATCATACATACTACAACTAGATCTAGCGTAAAATCATTTGTCCTAACCACTATTTACATTATTTTTTTTTCTTTTCTGAAAAAAAGTATTTGTCAAAGGAAAAATAACATTAATCTAAATTGTGATTATGGAAGGTAGTTTCACATCTGATATGGTCAACCTTTCTATTAAAATATTAATTAGGAAATGATAGCAGTAAAATTTCAGGTATGTTTTTAATATTTAATGTAAGCATTTCACATCCCCTAAATCATAGTTTATTTTGTAAATATTTGCTAATCTAACAATACGTGTACTACCAGCCTTAGGTCATAACTCATGCAGATAGCAAAGAGGACTTCATGCCATTTTATTATGTGACTCCTCCATTTAATTAACTCCTTTAACTACTAATATCAGACTTTTTTTCCCCCTATCTCTCGTGTTTTTGCCTGTGTGACTAAAAAGCTCCGTGTGCCATTCAGCCAGCACAGGTTGGCTTCCTCCCTCTCTCATAGCAACAAAATCCTGGCTACCTCTGAAGTGGATATGCTAAATGGGAGGGATTTCACATCATCTGTTGTCTTTCTAGCTCACATGCACAAAATGCCACAGTTCTGCTCAGAAGGTGTTTTTCAGCAACCATTCTGCATGTGATATTAATCTGTTTGCTATTGATGAACACATCTACACTGTAAAAAAATATATCAAAAACATAATTCATCTGTTTCATGAGGTATGGTACAGACACACATTCTTTATAAATATATAAAGAGCATTAACATTTACAAATATACTTGCTGGTTTTGTTTAAATAAGAAAGCCACATTCTTCTCTGGATGCTTCACTTAGAAAAATACTCGTGGCTAGCAACATCTTGCACCAATACATTAAGCATTTTTGTTGAACATTGTAGCAAATTTTTTCTGACAGAATTTATACTTTTTGCTAACACAGAGTTCAATCCTGGTCCAGTCCTGTAACCCTGATTCAAATGACTTCATGGGAATAATATCACTTATTTCAGTAAACCTATTTGAGTTTGTGCTGTTCAATATCCTGTCAGCTTGCTGAATCAGATCATTAGCAAAGACAGACAAATGTATTCAGCCTAGGCAACTTGCACTCCCCTGTTTCTAAATAAATGGACTTATCCTGCAGTATAAACAGCACTTATTTTTCTCAAAATTTTAAAGGAATGAACACAGTCAAGAGTAATCTCTTTATTATGACATCTGTTATTATTCCATGATCCATTTCTAAATTTTGTCACATGCCCTACAATTAGGAAATGTTTTGTTGCTTAGTTCAGCAGTAAAAAGGATTGTTTCTACAAGGCACAAATGAAATATCTCCAGACCAGTTCAATGAGCTTCTGAGATCCTTTCACTGCTAATGAAGCACCATTACTGAGCAATCATAGAGCATTTGCTAGCCCTCAGTAGCTCTTACTCCAATGAGACTATTTATGACAGCAGAACTAAAAGTGAATATAAACATCTGCAGAGTGATAGCTTTGACAAGAGGTGCTGTGAAGAGTATTGCTAACATAACACCTTACTCCTCAGAGCAAAGGTGGGCAATGCGGTGCACTGCTGACCAAGCTGCTATGTTAATAATAGAAGAATGATTGAAGTTAAGAGGGATTTTTGACCTAATGGTAAAAGGAAAAACTAAATACATTACCAGCTTTGTGTAGTAATACTGACTAAATCAATTTACCCTTATTTATACCCATCTACATTACTGTAGTGATTTTCTCTCCTTTTATCTTAGTCAAAATTCTGTTTTGATACTCTTACTAGAAGGGAAATATGAGAAACAGAAGGTCTGCAGCAGCTGAAGAGAAAAGGAAAGATCAGGACCTTCAGTGTAACTGCAGTGTACATTGCCTGAATTTTCCTTCCCATCTCCTTGGACAAATAAGAGTGTTTCTAGTCTAGGTTACCATAGTTTCTGGTTTCCTTAGTAACCCACCCTTTTGAGAGCATTCATGTGTTTGTGTCAGTAGGCAAGAGTGTGAGTGGGTCCAAAATGGAGTACAAACCTATCAAATTCGATTTGAGTGAAAAAAATCCAAATTTTCTCCTCAACCAACAAAAAACCCCAAAACTTAAGCCAAAAAAGTCTCACTGGAAATCAAGTGAAATAACTATGACTGGGTATGATTTAAATCATGATGTGAGGAAAGGATGAGTTTGTTCTCAAGTCAGAGGGATCTTCAGGGTAACTTGGAATTTGAACAGAAGAAATGCAGTTACTCTTCCTGGGATAGGAATCTGGAACTATGAACTGCAAGGATGCTTCCTTTCTAGAGTTTTGTTGCATGACAGTTACAAAGAAAGCAGTTACCCATTTGAGGCATAATGTTAGCAAACAAAAACAAGGCCAGTAAGACTTATCAGTCAGACAGTATCTTTGTGTAATTATAATGGAAATGCTTTAATAAGAATATAACCGGTAATATTTTGTACAGCATTTCCTTCACCCTTCATGCAATAGACACTAAATATAAAAATTATGTGGTTTATGAGGTAATGGCTTGATCTTGCTTTTTTCCTTAGTCTGAAATATTTGATATGATACTTAAATACTTGAGAGTTTAAATTTCTCTTTAAATATAGAAATTTATTTATGTTTATATAAGACTGCTTTTTACTAGTAGCCTTCCGTGATCTTTATTATTGTACATCTGTCCTGAAATTTCTCCATAGATTTGTTCTATTGCTCTTGCTCTTGAAGAGCCCTCCTGTGTTTGGAACTGTGCAGACACGGAAGAAAGGCAGGTCTTAGCTAAGCAGGATAAATAATGAATATAAGAAAAGACATTTTTACTGTGAGGGTGGTTGTACAGTGGAACAGGTTGCCCAAAGAGACTGCAGGGTTTCCATCCTTGGAGATATTCAAAACTCAACTGGCCTCAGAGTGGGGCAACCCACTCTGGGGAAGGGAGTCGCATTAGATCTCCAGAAGACTTTTCCAATTTCTGCTCTGCTGTGACTCCAAGATTCTGTGAAGTATGTAAAGACTGGAAAACTGCCTAAATGCATATTACTGAGAGATCTGGAGAAAGTCTGTGATTCATGTAAGGAAGCACATGCTGTTTCACAAATTTAATACTTTTCTAAATATTTATATAGTATTTGAGAACTTAAAATATAAGTGACTTTGAGGGTATAAAAAGGGAGGCAGGGAGGCAGGCAGTAAGGCAGGCAGGAAAGATAGTAGTAACTATAGCATTGGTATTAAGTATATCAAATATCCTAAAAGCAAATTTGGTAATTGTAGGATTTTGCATTTGGGAAATTTAGCAAAATTTGAAGCCAGAAGGATTTCATTTTTATATGAAAACAAGGTACAGCTCCTTTCACATACAAATGGGAGAAAGATAGAAAACAAGTACATAGACAAGAGTGATATGGAAAAATGAATGGTTTTAGGAAGAAAAGAGCATAAATATTTATCCCATTTTTTTGTTCATCTTTTCCATTCTTGTCCTTTAACTGTCTTTCCCTTGTGCTGTTGATGGCTTGCTGTGTTTTTGAAGGCAGTTATGGCAAAGCTGCTGTTACTACTTTTCTAATTGTTGGCTCCTGTGCCAATGCTTTTTAACTTATAGTAACAGATTGCAAAATACATTTGTTGATATTTGTCTGATTTTCTGAAACAAAAATAAAAAACAATTACTTAGGTCAGTAATGAATGGTCTAGAATTTTTCCTATGAGTTTCTTTGAAAGGAAATTGAAATTTTTATATATTGTATGTGAAAGAAGCATCACTAACAGCCTTGTTCTATATACAATACATTACATATACATCTTTAATCAGATAAACAGTTTCAGTTGGTGGCTTCTAATGAGCTATTTGCTACACTTCAGAGGTGATTTATTGATTGGATTTGATTGATTATTGATTATCAGTAGGAGCTCTGCCCTTTGGTAGATATTGGTCAGTTTATTGTCCTTAAACTATCTCTCATCCTACATTTGGTCAGCATTTCATTGCCTTGGATCTTGCAAAATATTTACTTCAGCACAAAGAAGAGAACCAGAATAGTAATGTTTTGTGCCTGTTTTGTACCTATTATTCCCATCAAGAAACAGTCAGGGCCTTTTCCTTTAGATAAATACCACTAAAAACACATGGGATTACAGAGCATCACTTAAAGGTCTGACTCAAACCTCAGTAAAATCAGAGGGAATCTTTCTATTTAATTTCATAAACTTCAGATCAGATCCTGAATAGCCCTGGCTTTATATTAGAGTCAAAGACATCTCTCTCCTCTAAGAGGCTGAAGAGACTCCCTAGTGACTTCTAATGCTGTTTTTGAAAAGTAGAAAACTGTCAAGAGGAGACTGCATAATAACAAAGAAACAATTGAAAATACCATTGCCACACTTTACTTCTTAGCTGCTGACCACAAGATTTAAGATTCAGCTCAGCTGAAAAAAAAAACCAAAACCCAAAGCAAATAAACTACAGGAAGGACTATGGCTTGTGTGTGTCCAGATTCCTGGTAGAACTTCCCACTTGACAATTATAAAAAGTCTGGAGTGTAGGGGATACTTATAATTTGGGTGTCATTCTTGGTTTGCAGACTGAAAAGGCTCATGTGTTAAGTAGAATTCTTTCACTATAAAAGAGTAGTATAACATATTAATGCTACAGTTAAGATGAATTTTTTTAGAAAGATACATATTATTCCACATTAATAAATTTTCTTCTTGGTAAAGTGGGTCCCTTCCAGATGTTGATGTTTAATATTCAATATGAGGAAACAAACAAGTGTTACTATTTTCTTTCATCTTCTCACTCCTTCTTTTACTACTGCATTCAAGTTTCATATGAAAAAATGAGCATTCTTACAATAGACAAAAAAATCACTGAAGTTCAGTTCACCTGTTATCAACCAGCTGTCATAATAAAAATAAGTCTTTCCTAACACAGCAGTATGCATAAATAAGATAGTAGGAAGTCATGAATTGGGTCACGTACTCATTACAATGCCATATATTGTTATCATATTGTTTCCATCTGATGGTGTTTAAAAAATAGCTCATATAATTCAGATCACACTTCATTTTCTTTGCCACAAGTGCCACAAGTGATGTGTCCCCCCAATAAAGAGAGACATTATCTGGCACACTGGGTGACAACTTCAACATAAGGCTGAGTGACAGAGGCTTAAATGATCTCTGAACATACAGGGTGCTACTCTAAAACAGTTCAGGTAAAATGATGCAGGAAACTTTTCATTAACACTGCCTGGTATTGAAACTTGATCACAAAGATACTTCATTGCAAGGAAAAAGAGCTTCGGGGATAGTGGTTTTTTATACATGATAGCTACATTTAACAGTTATTCTTGAGTGCTAGGTACAAGTACAGGGATAATCTTCAGCTATGGAATTAAAACAGCAAGGCTATATGACACCACTTTCAGTAGAGGCTGTCTGGTGAGATTGTTGGAGAACCAGTAAAAAAGGTGTCTCATTTTGATTAGACCACTTTTTTCTAGTAACTTTGTACTTTGTTCAGGTTCAGAGGCAAAGAAAGAAATCCATGTTCCTTATTTTGACCCCCAGTAACCCACTGGCTTTGTGTTCTTCTCTTTTAGAATGAGAAGCACTGAATTTCTAAGGTACTATTAAATAGATGCATTGTCAGTAACGCTATGAAAACCCCTACTCTTATACAGTTAATTAGTCTCGTTACATTAATTGAAAACCATTCAGAACTCAGAAGTGAATGGAGGGTGCTCTGGGACAGCAGCCAAGCTTTAGGGGTTTGAGAGAGGGATGCAGGCTGGCCGTGCCTCCCCTCAGCCTGCGGCAGGCAGGGACAGAGCCTGCGCCGGGCACTGCATCCGGCCACGCTCCCATTCCAAAGGGCTGCTGAGGAGCCACACATTTATTTCAAGTGATCACATTTAGTAGTGGTTAGAATAATGAAAAAGGTGCAAGGGGAAAGCCTTTTAAAGACTTTCAGCAATTAAGAAGCAAGGAAAGTATCTTGCACTGACCATACTGAGTCATTGATACTGGCTAATTGCTCCTCAGGAAATAGCTGTGCCATCTTGCAGATGTTTACAATCCTCAGAACACAATTTTGTCTTTTTTGGGTTTTGGAGTTTTTTTTTTCTGTTGTTCCTAGTTAGGTTCTTTGAAAAATAGGATGTTAATAACATAATGATAGATTATAAATAAAAAAGGTAGATCAAATATTCTGTTTATACATAGATACTGAACTCTGCAGTGCAGCAAATAGAAAAAAAAAACAGGACTAGTATGAAAACATTTTTAAGAGCTGGATGACTCAATGTGAAGACATGTTTGCTCAGCTCTTTCTGAGCTCCCACTCTAGAAGAAAGCATAAAATACAGTAACAAAGTGCCTTATGATGGATTTCTCTAACTAAAAGGCAAAAATGTAGAAAACCAGAAAATTATGAATTATATGTACACTTCTAGTGTATTCTAGTTTCTGGAAAATTGAATTGCAGTGCCCTTATCTTCAGGAAAATAAATGTTTTTGTAGTGGATTACCCTTGGCCCTAGACCAAACTCCCTCCCAGCAGCTCTGTCGCTCCTTTTCAACAGTCCAGGGGGTGAAAATAAGAAATGTTCCTGGTCTAGCAGTAAGACAGGGACATTGTTGTACAGTTTGCAACATGGGCAAAAAGGACTTGACTTGGGAAAAATTAATTTATTTTAATATCAATTAAAGTAGACTTGGTTAGAGAAACAAAGACAAAAATTTAAACAACCATCCCATCCTTCTTAAATATGTTTATCTAGAGGCTCCCTATCCCTGGCTAAGGGGCTCGGCTGTGCCCTGCTATGAGTCTGTTGGAGGCAGATGGGATGGGCTGTGTCCTCCTCACAGAGGCACTTTGTCAACCAAACCCAACAGAGCGTTTGGTTCAGAAACATGACTAAACTTAAATATGAAAGAACATTGACTGTCACAAGGAAAGCCTCTTGTTTTACCTTTGGAGATAATTATAAAATGCTCTCAAGCATGGAGGAGGAGACTGAGGGGAGACCTCATTGGAGCCTGCAACTTCCTCATGAGGGGAAGAGGACGGGCAGACACTGATCTCTGCTCTCTGGTAACACAATCAAAGGGAATGGCTCAGAGCTGAGTCAGGGGAGGTTTAAGTCAGGAGTTAGGAAAACATTCTTCACCCAGAGGGTGGTGGAACAGGCACCCCAGGGACGTGGTCACAGCAGCAATCCTGAAATGAGCTCAAGAAGTATTTGGAGAATGCGCATGGTGTGATCCTTGGAGCAATCCTGTGCAGGGTTGAGTTGGACTTTGATGATCCTCGTGGTCCCTTAAAACTCAGGATAGTCCATGATTCTATGATTTATGAAGATTTGTATATTTTTTATATTCTTGTGATAGAAGCTGATCCAAATTAAATCCAATTGTGGATTGAAAGTTAGTAGTAGCACTTGATTTTCTGACAAATACATAGCTCTTCAAAAAGTCAGATCATTTGCTTTCTGGAATATTTTGGCAAGAGAAGATTCAAAATGGATGGAAAAGATGGAAAAGAGTCAACTCTTTTGGGAAATAATGTTTTGAAACAGAGAAACGTATTGATAGTCTTATAGAAAAGATATGCACCTGACACTTCTCTTCTTTCTATCATACTGTGGTTGTACCAGTAAATGTACCTTTCTTCAAAATCCTGCCTTTTAAAATCACTGCAGAGTTCATTCCCATGTCCTGAATACCATCAAGTTTGTAAGATATTTTAATAATCAGGACTGTCATAAATGCTGTAATTCGTTGCTGTAGTATATTTTTTTTCTGTTTTCATCTCCTTTTTCCTCCCATACATATATCATAAATTACCCTCATTCCAGATACCTTATTAGAGCCATCCTTATTCAGCCATGTGCATTGTCTTTGACTTTTTCCTACTTTGACATTTTTTTTCTTTTTTAACTACAGATAATTTTGTGACCTGAGCTCTTTTTGTGATAATAGAAAAAAACCAGGAGCAAGGCATGCATTTTTCAAAAATTGATGCTTGAATTATTAAATGCATCTCTATTCCCATGTGCAGTGACAGTCAAGTAGAAAATGGAAGCTGTCTATAATTTAATCATAGTACATACAATAATAATTAGTTGTCATTAAGACCCTGATTTTCACTGTGATGTACAAGCAGAGAAATGCCGAATTCACAGCAGTGAGGTGTTGCGTAACTTGCAATGCAGGACTGAGTAATTTTTTGTGCAAAACTGCATTTTTTATTTATTTCTAGTGTTTATTTCTGGTGATGTTATGTCACTCTAAACTTTTAATTGCACACAGTGAATACATGACACTAACTGGTATTATAATTTAAAGAATCCAAAACTTAACAAATAATTAATTTTTAAAGCAAATCATGATAGTGGGCATATTCTAGAAAAGGGATCAGAGACCATGTTCTTATTTCTATGTGATTCCTGTTTAAATTGTGTGTTCGTGCTACTATTTTGTAATTAAATGCCAGAGTCTCAGCTCTCTAATGATAGAAATTTGTTGATTACTACAGATCTTTAAACAGCACTCAGGCACATACTGAAACAGATTGATAATGCCAACTGGATACAAAGTGGGAGTGTTAAATTCTGCTGCCAGTTTCAGATGCTTTGAAACACTTTGGGAGTAGAGTTCTGGTGGCCCCAGTATGAAGACTGTGCTAAGCGCTGTATATATAACAAAAGGTGCTGGTCTCCACCAGCCTACATCTAATGCAGAAAAAGAGTCATATTGACCAGATCAATACTCAAGTGACACAGGGCAAAGGGCATAAACACAATGATATGAAGATATGAAAAATTCAAAGTCTAATTATCACAGCTATGCAACTGAAGGACTGACAGGAAAGATGTCCATAGTCTGTTGAAGGACAAGTGAAAGTCTGCTTGTGGCACTGTGTGGATGCAGCCTGGAAAATGCCAGAAATAGCTTTAAACATATATAGCTTGTACTGAACATGTGGTGCTACTAATGACTACATTTTGTGTACATGTTTTGCATGTCAATAAATTAATTAACCATTTTTAAAGGCACATGGTGAAAATGATAGCCTACAGGGTTTTGTTTAAGGAACTGATTAGACATCTATGAAAGAGAGGTGTAAGCTTGATTCGACTTGCTGGACAGCAGAAACTGATACTGGTGATGATTAAGCAGCAGAGCTCTCAGAGTTTTTCAGTGGCTATACAGCCTTAATTAAGAAATCCAGGGGGTGAACCAGGAGCTGCTTCAGTCAGTCTTTGTGACTGGGCAAGGTTGAGCAAATCTGATTCCTATGAAAGTTAGGATTCAAGGCAGACACTGGGATAATGAGAAGTATCCTCTGGAAGAGCCCATGAGCCCTGTAGCACCTTGCAGGTCAGGGTACTCACCCATCCTTCAACAACACATGGGATTTCCATAAGAAAAACTTTAATGCTCTATATTGCATATTTGGGGGGGTTGGAGCCTTAATTTTTCACAGTTTTCACAATCAGTAGAGTGCTCAAACCTGCACATTGCAAATGGCCACTAGTTCCCAAAGAAATTAAGAGGCACTACTTCTCAGGCTAGCAGAGTTTTCCCTCTCAGTTGAAGAACCCTATTCAAGACTATCTGAAAAACATATGAAAAAACCCTGTCAGATTCAATAGTGCAACCCACCACTAACATACAAATCACAACACACTGCTTGCACAGGAGCTTAATTGCTGACAATCTCACAGTAAATTTTGCCACAAGTTGCAAATTTGCACTACGAAAGGATTTTGTAAGGCCTTAGCTCTCAAACTGATGCCATGAAATGAGACTTGCAACTTTCAATTAATCTAAATAAGGATTTCAGGGTGTCATAGCTGCAAGCATATTCTTGAATGCATGACTTGTCCACACCTTTGGGTTTATAAACTAAAATGCAGACCAGTTATCTACAGACCTGCCTACCCTAGTGCCAATGTCATACACCTGAGCACCTTTTTCTGCCCCTTACTAGATAAAACTTTGGTCTGAATTCTTAATGGCACCTTGATCCAGCCCTAAAATATGGAATTCCTTATTGTTCAGACTAAGCCCATCAAGTCCAGTGTCTAGAAGGAACCAGCACATTCCACTCAAGTCTGCTACAAGATAGGATTTTGTCCCAGGTAAAGAAGAAAATTATTCTATACCTAGTCTTTTTTTTAAAATGGATTTTCCACAGTATTCACCTACTGAATTATGCATTTAAGTCATGCTAGCCTATATTTTTTTTAAAGTTACAATTTTTTAAATTCGCTTTCTTTCTTCTATTATACTTATAAGGGCCATTTAATGCTTTTGGTAATGTAGAACTTTTGAACTACCTTTAGTAACAGCATAGTTAACACTTGTAGGCAAAACTTGAGCTCTGCACCACCCCAGGCTTTCTCTGCTTGTGAAGGAATATTACTAGGCAAAAGACAAATTTGCAAGTATTTCACTTCTGAAAAAAACCAAAAATTTCAGGTTATGGCATCAAGAAAAAGCCCCTTCTCTTTCATGTAAAAATTTGGTTTTATACCTGCCATACAGGACTAAATGTAGCCTGATTCTGTTTCTCCATGATATATTGCCAGTTTCTGAGCACAGCAAAAGTGGTTCTATATTTAAAAGATTCTGTACAAATTCCATCTGCTAATGGCACTCATTTTTATGTTCAAAAGTGGTGTACTGCTTTATGAAGATGTTTAATTTCTATTTCTAGTTACTTAATGTATATTTAGACATTGGATGGCACTTGTCTAAATTTTAGATGGTATATTTAGTCTGCATACCTGTAAAGGTTCTTAAGAAGAATAAGGTATGGCCAACTATTCACAGAAAATATTACTTCATGGTAATCAGCACATTATGAAAACACATAAGCCATTGCTTAAATTCCTAGCCTGCCTCCATTTGGTCCTTAAAGGTAACATCTTCTCAAATAGAATTAGAATTATAGCTTTCTTTTTACCCATTTCTACAAGCAAATGAGGTGTTCTGAAAGCAGGTTAAGGGAAACATGCTTTCCAATGTTTGGGATAAGACTTTTGCTCATAACCTGTGTGCATGGTAACACTTAAAGCCAGGCACAAAAATAAATACATAAGTACAGACCACTCTGCACATGAAAAGATAATTTTCTCCATGGTCACTGAAAACTGAACACTGTGTGATAAATTCAGCAGAAGAACCCTCCAGAGAGCCCCAGAGTGGCAGCAACAGAAGACAACATCTGTGAATCCAACATGCTAAACTCCAACAGAGCACTAACACAATATTTAAGGGCATTTCTTCTCACTGTTCACTGTAGGAAAGGAATCATTCCTTTCATACCCTTAATCTGACACCTGAAGTGTTTCAGACTCATAAAAGGGTTGAGTCCCTAGTTCAGTAACCCCGATCATCTTGATTCGGCTTAGATGTTCCCTGTGTGGAGCATTTTTACTGAAACTCTCACCCTGCACAGATATTGCCAAATCACATCTTTTCAGCCTTGCAGACCTAGCTCAGTACCAGTTCTATGCTTTATTTCTAAAAAGTTTGGGCCAGGTGGAAAAGTCTGGCTGTTGTTTTGTTCATAGAAAAAGAGGATAGAAGAAAAGTAGTCACTACTACATTCCATAATAAACACCTCACTTCTTGGCTTCCAGTTGTCTGTAGTAAGACTTTACAACACCTTGAATAGTCAATGACCTCTCAGAGAACTTTTGTTACTCTGTAAACACTGAAACAGAAAAGCTATTATAGTCATTCCGAGTTCATGCTTATGTTAAATATCCTCACACTCTTCTGAAGCACAATGTTTTCTCCAGAACTGTGTTCAGAGCAGGGAAGAGTATTTGGAAATCCAGTATGAACATCTGATACGTTATTGTGGGAATTCAGCACATCACTCCGGATGTCCAGAGTTACCGAGAGAACCCTTGGGGGTCTCGGAAATCCTGGAATGTTGCCAGGAGTGTTTGGTGGCTTGATTTTGATCCACCCACAGAAGTGACAGCAGTTTGAGGACATGAGAATCACTTTGGAGTGAAGGGTGGAAAAAAGACACATTTATAGGGTGAAATATAGACTTTAAGGTTTTTTTTCTTCTTTCTTCTTCTTGTCTTCCATCATCTGTGGTGATGTTGGCACTTGGGGGTTGGTTCATGGTGAAGGTGCACTTGCCAACATGGGTGAAAAGTACTGGAAAATAAAGGTAAATATCATGTACATAAATTTTAGTATAAAAAGACATGACCGCCCCGTGGGTGGTCAGAGTGCCCGTGGCTGCCTTGCATGTCAGACCTCTGTCGGGCAGACAGAAAATTTTGTAGATAAGAAACAATAAACAATCTGAAGATTGAAAAACTGAAGAGTCCAGACTCGTCCTTTGAAACGCGTGCCACCCAAGAACCACCCTACCCGTGTCCGGGCAGAGACAGACAGCCGAACCGGACACCTTATAATCTACATTTTCTCTAAACTAACAATCAACACCTTAAATATATGGCAATTCAAAGTCAAAATGTTGATAGATATTTGGATTACTGATAAATCCTTTTCCTCAGAGATGTGGAATCCACTAATGCAAAATAACAGCTTTGACACTTCATGGAACACATACCTTTTTCATCCTGCCTAAAAGGCAATAGGTAGAGCAAACAGAATACTGGAAGCTTAGAAAACTAAAAGAATATTCTGAGAAAAATATCAAGTTCCAAAGCTGGTTGATTGTACTTTATTTTCAGGAACCCAACTTGAAATCAAGTTCAACCAAGTCTTTTTGATTTTTGGGAAGCCCCAAACTCCCTTTCCAAAGACCAGCCCTGCAGGACAAGGCAGATGGGGACTTTCTTGCCCATTCAAGTTCGTTTGAAAAGTATGGGCCAAAGTTGGTTTGAGTTTTCTTAGCTCTTCAACTAAGCTGACAAGTTGTCAGTTGCTCTTCTGAAGGAATACATTGTAGGATGATTTGAGACTGACTTTTCCTGAAAGCCAAATCAGGGTCCAGCAATGAATCGTATAAAGCTGTTAATGTACACCTTGTATAACTAGTGTATAACTATTAACTTGTATAACATGTAGAACAGTTACATCATCCTATTTTGCATCCACCTTTTTGTATTCCATGCAATTAAAGAGAGTAGCATGAAAGGACAATCAAATAGGTACAAGACAAGTAATAATAAAAGGTTTTATGACCATGATTCTGGGAAGAGTGTGTTCCTCACAAAGAAGTTATGCAACTCATTCTTAGAAGTGACAATAAAATCTTTATTCCTCTCCTTTCTCACCCTTTCCCATCAACACACAGAGGCACAAATTTCTATGCGATCTGTTGGAAAAACATACTTTATTACATTTTCAGATTTGGAGCCTGTTTGTCATTCACCTAGTTTATTTACAATTCTTTATCTGTGTGAGGCTTTTGACAGCTTCATATACATATATAAATATATGTAAATTACTTCTTTATCCTACCCTATTTTTTAGGTATCAGAAAAAACAGTTTTAAAATATTTTAGGTCATATCTGGATTCACTGCTAAGTCATGCTGTCTAAACATACTGTCTTGTAAAAGAGCATAACTGGAAACTTGTGTATTATTATTTTAAACTACTAGGATTCCAGTCTCTCCCAAAACTTTTAAAGCATTTGCAATAAACCTCCCAGCTAGACAGCCATCAGTCATATAATCAAAACAAGCATTTTTAGAGATAATCCTTTTAATCTATTTTGAAGCCTTGCATTTCACAACAGAGAGCACAGGATGATCTAGTAAGGCAGAACATAAACAGCCAAACAGTGCTGCAGAATTTGTGGGGATTTCTTGGGTCACAGCAGGCAAGCAGATTCCTAACTGTCACATACTATCTTCCTCTGGAATAATGAACCATGGTTTCTCTCTTTCACACAGAACTTCAGATTTACAGGCTAAGTGCTTTTTTCTTTCTCTCTCCACCAACCCTGCCCCAAGAGGAAATAAAAGTCACAAAATTAAAAGGGGGTTTCTTGATCAGAAAAATAACAAAACCAAAACTGACAGGATGCTTCCAGACATTTCCATGGAGCTTATTACAATAGCAGGTACAAATTAACAAAATCCAAAAGAGGATTAGATATTGAGGGATAGTGCTTCTGACATATATCAATTAAAGATACTCCAAAGCATTTGACTGAAAGATCCAGGCAAAAAACTAAACTTTTGGGTCAAACCACTTCCTGCGTATAAAAAGTTAGGATGGCATCTAATGTGTGGGGAGAAAAAATTACTGCAGCTGCTGGTTGGAGTTTTTGGAACTGTGTTCTTCAATCTATGCTACCTGTCACAGGCTATTAGCAAAGTCTGGCTTTGTTTGGGTTTGATCCAAAGTGGGCTTGATCCACCGTGTTAATTCCAGTATATACATTCTGTAGATTATTACATTGATAAAATACTATCGTTTCACAAACTAAAAATACAAAAGTGCTACCCAGTGCTACAAATTAACAAAGCTGGAAAAAGCTGAAACAGGATTTTTTAGTTACACTGTTAGATTATGTGTGGTACTGATGAATTCCTCTGAGGTAACTCATAAATTTGAGACAAAGACTTTGCCTCCTATAAAGTCTGAAAGACGTAGGTGCCGCCTTCTGTAAATATTAATAATGGCTGCAGAGTGAGTGCCACAAGCAAAGGGCACTCAGTCACACAGAGCCAGTCCAACAAAGCCCTCCCTACAACAGAGACTAGTGCTTGTTCTCAAAGCTACATTTAAGATTGTAAATGTAAGGAACATTTCTGTACATTCCACAACAACAGGTGGATTAAAGACTGCAGTTATTCCTACATTGCTATTTTTGTATTTTGATTTTTTTTTTTTTTGCAGCATTTGGGAAAGATTTGGTGCGCTTTAGAGCACTTGCAGTGACTGCCCCAACCCAAAGTACATGACTAACTTCTTTAACCACACTCTAAAAAATACTCTTCAAACATAAACTGCTTCAAGAGAGAATCATTTAATCTCTTTCAAAAATCAAAAATAAATAAAGAAATAAATACATAATGGAACTTTTCAACCACTCTTGAAGACAGCACCCAAAATTCTGCTAGCAATCTGACAGTCCAAGCAGGTGCCCAGCAGAGATCCTTTGTGCCTTGCTTCCCTGGATAATGAGTACACAGGCTAGGAATGGAACACAAGTCAGCCAGGAACCACTCAGGATCCTTTCCACTTTTTTTGGTGCTCTGTCACTTTAAAACATCTCACAAGCATACACTGTCTCAAAAGGCAACTTGAAAGAGATAGAAATTGCCATGTGTGTGCACTCTCCTTTTGAATACAGGGCAGATCAATGACTATTTATCCTGAGCAAAGCAAGTAATGGTTTTTTCAAATTCTAGCAGACAAATCTCCCACTGCTGAACCTGGCAGGGCAGGTCACAAAGAGCTGGGAGTGGGCACAGGACTGGAGCACGTTAGAAACCGGCTGCCTTGGTCACCAAGGGAGTACAATTACTTAATGACAGCAATTTACCCATTTTACAGTTTGCAGTGCCAAGGAAATATCGCTTGTGACAGTGGAAACAAATCAAGCCTGAACTGGTAATTCAGCACAGCAAACCTGAGCTGCTACTTCTAACACTGAAAATCACTGAATTTATTTCAGTGCTTGAATAAAGTTGTAGATACCCAGTACTAAATAGATTTGTTGGCAAGTCTGGGACACCAGTCCTTTCAAATAACCAGAAGTTATGGATTATTGTTATATTGCTTCTAGCAGTTATTAACTTGATGCTGAATTTTTTCTAATGATTATTCCCTGTGTGCTACTCATCTTCCAACTGTGAGAGATATTTATTTGTGCTGTTTTCCTAAGCAACAGCTAATTCCCTGCTGAAAGATCATGCATAAGCAAGGGGCTATCAAACATGGCTGAAATCTTTCAGTGCAAAAGGAGAGGATATTAAGAAAGAAAAGGGTTATTGAAACCACTCAAGGCTAGATTAATATGTTCACCTTTCCACATTAAATGAGTACCTTTCAATTTTGTATAATCACCTGTTGTAATAGGAGTTCAGAAACAGGAAAAAATGTTACTCTTTTATATTTAAAATCACTTAAGAAGAAGAGACAGGAAGGGATTTGGTTTAACAGGTAATGAACTCACAACAATCACCAGGAATAACGTCACTGGTGCGCAGGAGGGGAAATCCCAGCTATATGTATTTTCCCCTGTTTATGTACAGCTTTGATGATTTCTCCCAGTAAAATGAAACAAATGAAAATCAAAATGTCAAAGAATCAGTAATTAAACTAGGGGGTTGATTTTTGACTAAAAAATTAATTAGCCCAAAACCTAATATTAAAAGGTTTTTACAGTTGGATAACTTTCAGACCAAAAAACACTAGAAATCTATCACTGCTTTCTGACCTACTTTCCATGGCCATGGCTAATTCGATCTTCTTGCCTTTCATATCTCTGTCTCTGCCAACAGACAGATGAGCAGTGGAAGAACAGAAGAGGCAGGTTGGGTTAAGAGGACAGGTCAAGACAAATCATTACAAGCAAGAGAGTGAAAGTTTTCAGAGACCTACTCCCAAAATAAGCAGACAATTATTCTTATGAGGATGAAGTCAAAAGGTGTTATTATCACAAATATAGTATGTCTCATAAATCACCAAAAAGTGTTCATGTAAATGATCTGTGCCAGGATAATGTCATGCTTGAAATGATTATACCACTTATATTTCAAACCTATATGCTACAAGAAGTTAAACAAGGAAATTGAATAAATAGTAGATCTGTTAAAAAAAAAAAAGAAACAGAAATTAGAGGGAAAACTGAGTACTTCAGACATTTGCTACAAGAATTATTGTTATTTTCTTTTAAGAAATATGTATTTGTTTTAAAACATAAACAATTATGGGATGTGAAACCATCTTATAAACCCAGAAATCATGATTTTTGGTTCAATTCAACTACTTCACTTGGCCTGAACAACATAAAAGAATGCTTTTAAATCTAATTGAATTTTGCTCTTTCTCCCTAAGAAACATTTCCTATGTCCCAATTTCTATCCTGAGTTCTTCCACATTAATCTCTGATTTTCTAAGTAAATTAGGTTTAGGTAACAGTACTGTCAATTGACATCTGTACTCCAGATCTTCTGATAGTTTTTCATCCCATGACTACATTAAAATACAAATATAAAGATATTAATTTCTACAGATGTGTCTGCTAATTGAGAGCTGTTTGAAGAAGGCAGACTAAATTGCATGTCCCTATTTAAAGCAAGACTGTGTAACTCCAGCAGTTTCCTGTTTTACAGGCAGTGTATACATGGACTAAGCCAGACTCTGCATCTGCTGCTACGTGCCCAGCCAAACATGGAAGTGATTTAGGAGAGAAGAAAAAGAGGGGGGAGAGGACAGGAGTAATAGCACATCAGCACGTTCTGTGAGATGAGAATGAGAGAATTAAGACACTGACAGGTTGAAAGCTTGTTTCCACTAGTACCATTCCTCTGACTCTTTCTCCCCCTCAAATTTTTCAGTATAGCTCCCAAAATGAAGTAGTCATTATTTGCACACTCCTAATTAAATGTTAATAAACTGGTGGTAAAAGCTGCATAAAAGAGATTGGGTAGGTAAACTTCAGATTTTAGGAAGGTTCAAAGAGAGATACCTGACACCAGTAACAAGTCCTTGATTCTGAGGATCTGCATCTTTTGACCTTGGTTCAAGTGTAAAACAGGCCACCATCCACACTGATCCATGTCTACAGTTCCTAAAGGCAACCATCATGCCTTTTCATGCTTGCTTCTAATAGACCCACTGCCATTAGGATTAACTTCCTTTTTGAGCTGAACAGTTCATTCATCATTGAAAACTGTATCTGGACTGAAAGAGTGGCAGGAGTGTCAAATCTCTCAAAGAACATGCAGATGTCTTCCCAGTCCCATGTTGTGTATACGCTGCTGTAATCCTGTTTTAAAGAATGTGCTGATTTTTTTTTTCAGCCTTAAAGAGCTAACTGGATTTTGTGGTTTCAGTCATGATCACAGAAACATACAGGGCAAGTTTCAACCAAGAGTCCCAAGCTTTACTCTCTTATGCTGTTTTCTAGTAGAGCTGTGTGCTCCTCGCCACCATGAAATAACAGCATCTGTATTTTCATTTTTATAATTTCACTGAGTTTAATTTTTGCTTGTTTGTTCTTGCCTTCAAATTTCCCTTTCAGAAAGCCATTAATATTGGAAATGAAAAATGTTTCCAAAATGCCATTCTTTCATTTGTCATATTCCTTTTAAAATCCCCTAGAAAAACAAAACCAAAACCAAATAAGAGAACAAAATCACCTCAAAAATGTGAATAAATCAGTAGAAGAAAAAAATACTAATTTCAATGAAATATTTTTTTTCCATTTGGAAAACACTATAATGATGATGAATTTTCAGCCAATTCCAGATGATGAAAAATAAGGTAAAAATACAGAGGTTGTGCAGCTCCATGGTTAAGGCTGTATGGTCTTCTACACCTTCAGCTGGATTAAATTTGCTAGGCTTCACAATTTCACAATCACAAATTTGAAAATAGGAATTCTTCAGAAAATGACAGAGCCAAACATAGCATTTTTGTGTTTAATCAATAACTTTAAAAGACAGATCCTGTATTCTGCAGTGTTCTGGCCACACAGAGAACAGGAACACAGAACAGGCAAGTGATTTCACTGCAACTTTCAGTTTCAGGGCTGCTAATGAACAGTATTTCTTTCAAGAGCTATAGCCATTCTTTGTGCATAACACTGCTGTAGGTTTTCTCTGTAACAGACATTTTGTCAGAAAATATAAAGTATCTGGAAATACTTTTGGTAACATTAAAATAATTGCCAGGAAGTGAACACTTTACTATAAATGTTTTAATGCTTTTAAAAACTATTTCTTTATCCCATAGAAGATTAATATACCTAAAGAGATAGTAATGTACCAATCATTAAGACAGTGAAACTTCCCAAGGCATCTAGTAAAACTAATGTAATATTTGTGGGCTTTTGCTTTTTTTTTTCCTAACCTGAACTATGACGTAAATGTATGTGGGATGTTAATAAAATATTACATAGCCTAATGACTGTAATTTTGTCTATGTTGAGTAACCAGCTCATACTGAAGGGGGTTAGTTACTGTGAGCACAGTTGTTCATATGTATTTGCAGAATAGCAGCCTGCAACATGGTGCTTTTAGAAAAGCAGGTTCAACTAGGGAAGAATATAAAACACATATAAAAGAAAGTTCACCTTTGAAAAAGTAGTCTTTCATAGTGTTTTTTTTAAACCAAAGAGGATTTTGTTTTTGCTGTTATTCAGAAACAATGATTATTTTATCTTTTTCTGCTTCCATCCTTCTTTTTAAACCTTTGAAGCCATACTTTTGTAAGAAACAGAAAAAAATTACTTCCCTCAGGATAAGAGGAAGAAATTTGTCGTGTAAATCTACCTAGTTCAAGCTCAAAAATTTATGAAATTTATGAAATTTATTTAGTTGTAATATTTTGCCTTCTATCTTATATGGACTAAAAATATTGTCAGAGGACTTTTTTAAACAACAGAAATTTTTCATATACTACGATGTTGCTTCAAAGGTCTTCTAAAAAGTGTTTTAGAACTTATTTTATAGTTTAAAATGACACATGCTTTTTATAAGAATGTAATGAAATATTTGATACAAAATTCTATAGATCTCTACTGAAAGGAATTATGAATCTTCAAAGGTCAGGTTATAAATATCTTTTCTAATGACTTTGTGACTGAAAAGAGTTTCCTAGAAATGATTATAATCTTTGTCTAGATTGTCTTATTCAAGGAAACCAATTGTTTTCTCTAATTCTCTTGTTTACAGGTATTCTGCAAGGTTCATCCTTTCATAGCAAAGGAGAAAAAAATAGACCTGTTTGAAAGGAGCAGCTGGCATTTTTGCAAAGTGGACTGAAAGTGCATCAAGACATAGAAGAACATAATTTTTTATTCCTCAACTACTCAGACTTTTGATCCCCAGGATACCTGGGTCTCTCTCGTGGCACTAAGCTGGACTTCTCTGGGAACAGGAATCGCCCTTCAGGTGAGTATGATATGCACAGTTATTCAACAGCAACCAAATGAGGAAAGATTTCAATGTCTTCCCTTCAGTCTGACTCAAAACTACACAGAAGAGTAGAGCTTTTGCAGCTTTTTTCCCCAGAAGTAGTAACACAGGTTACCACTCAGTTACTAATCAGTTGACCCACAATTCTTCCTTTTGAGGATCTACTAGCAATAAGTAGTGCTCAAAGGCTGTGTAATAAGCCAGATATCAGCTTCAACAACCTGACCAAAGAATAACATGAAAATAGAGCCAGAAACAAGATAATATATCTCAACACAAAATGCAAGCATTGTAAGGGCTGAGTAACTACTGACCACCACATGATGCCAGATACAGAAAGGAAACTCAGCAACAAATGGACCGTCCACAACCACAAATAAAATTCTGGACATGTAAAAAAAACCCAAAGAAGTGCAAAATACAGCTTAAGTTTTAAATTCAAGCAATGGGATCTTAAAAAAAAAAAAGAAAAAAACCACAAGAAAAACCCACACTTCTCAGAGTAACTCTTCTTTTTTCTAGATGCCTTTGAGGCATTCAGTGCGCTCAGCTCTGTTACAGAAATCTGAGGATTATTTCATGTCAAAAAATGTCTGGAAGGAACTGGAGAGTAGTAATTTTAAAAGAGTGCTAGATGCTGACTTTCCAGTGCTCAAGCCAATGTAGCAATAATTCTTTCTGTCTGAACTGTTGCAATTATGAATATAACACAATGCTTTATGTCATGATTACCCAATTATTTTATTTCAGTATAAATCCACACTACTGCTGAGGGGATTGAGCTTGTCTTCCCCTTTCCTCTTTTCTGTCCCCTCCCTGCTGCTAGCACTAGCACTTAGGAAAACACATGGTGCAGCAAACAGATCTCATGTCCATGAAAATTACAGTTAGGGTTTAGTTTTTTGAGTTTTAGGGGGTTTTTTTAGGTTTTTTTTTTAGCAGATCATTGCCATATATAATTCACCTTGGAGTTTGATGAATGTTCAGGTCTGCTCAAGGGAAGGGGCAAGAAAAAACAACTAAAAGTCTGCTGACTGCTGTTGGACTCCCAGGTCATGGGGAAACCCTAAAAATGGGGCATAGAAACTGTTGCCTACTGTAGCCTTGCATAGGAGAAATGACAGTGATTCTTCAGTTATCTCTCACAGTTTCTTTTTCTGCCTGGCAATTCATGTATTTTTCTGTTATTTAAGCAATACAGCTGCTGTAATAACAGTTATTTGAGCATCATTAACTAATGAGAATAATTGCCTATTGTCATCTTTATTAAATCCCTCCTTTTCCTTTGTTTTTGAATAGTTATGCTTCTTACAGTACTTCTTTCCCGTAAGCTGAATAGGATGAGTTTATTTCCATAGTGTCTGCTAACATAGGATGTTGGTTTAATAATTATGGATTAAATCCCTGTACAAATTAAATCAAAGTCATTTCTCTAATTGAATTGCCTCTCCAATTAATCCATTGCCTTCAAATGCAGGAACTCTGCTAGAAGACCTCCAAGCCTCCATTCCTTTCTGTCTGGGAACCAGCATCCTTACTTGTGCTCTAACTTCCCCAGGTTCATACAGATTTTACAATTTCTCTGACCTGCTGTGAAGGGAGTTGCATTTTCCACCCCACGTACACACACACAGATCTCCCCTAGCTGCCCTTAGACTAATTTAAAGGCACATGGAGAACTTGGCAGAGACCATTGCAGTGCAGTGAATGGAGCCACTGTAGTTAGTAAGGGCTTCATGAACAAGCCCATATTACAGTGTCATAACATAAATATATAACTAATTAACTAAATAATGAAGGGGAAACAAAAACAGTTTCTAATGCCTGGGGAGTTATAGAGCTTATAGCTGAAATACCAGCTTTAAATTATTATTTCCTTCTGGTTTTGTTAATACAGGTTGCTTTATTTTAATACACATTTATATTAAAATCAATTATAATGTATATTGGGTGTTGTGGCTATAATTTGTATTTTCTGCCTTATGTGTCACTCACTCATTAGGTTCCTAAATAACAGAGAACACACTTAGTCAGTTGGCATTTTCCAGTGTTTTAATTGCCTGCTGTGATATAATTATTGTGACATTTTGGGATGTTTTTAACATCCTGAATTAAATATTCTGACATCCCACAGAGCACTTCATGAAAACAGTCAAACTGTATTCAAGTCATTAGGAGTCTCCAGTTGTCCTTTAATATTAAAATTATTTTTGACACAAAAAATGCAGATAAAATTAAAGTGCTTAACAGCTTATATCGTATGTCAGTTTTCATCTTTAAAATTTTAAAATGTTATAACCATATAATGAGCAACTGTGGAGCTCAAAATATCCCATTAATTTGTATTTTATTTTTCTTTTTTTAAAGTAGCTTTTAAAGAATGTTACATAAGAAATCCTATCTACAAAGCTTAGTTTTTGGTGAATTTTCATAGCATAATATCACACAAGTATTTTAAAGAATAAAATAAATAATTTCTTCTGATTCTTTTTTCACAATAGCTGTGAAATACTGTACATCTTTAAAAATTCTTTTACTTGCACAAAATAGTTCATGACAGAACATAAAATGCTTTGACTTTCAGATTAGACTTCATTTCTGCAAACATTAATTATTTAATGGGTTAAACAATGAGAATGACATATGTAAAATAAAATGTTGCAAATTAGTTTCTAACAATGCATGAGGATCCTTAAGATACATTAAAAATAACAAACAGCCATAACCTTGTCTTGGTTTTATCGGTCTCGTTTTTGCAAATAGTTTAGAAGCTTCCTGCTTTGTGCTAGGACAGCATAGGAGAGGTTTTGGGAGCCACAGAGCCAAAAAGGTCAGCTCGACAGAGCCCTCCAGTCCAGCCCCTCTCTCTCTACCAACACTGCTACAAAAATGTGTGATTTCATCAGGGATAGAAGGGCAAGTCAGGAGACTGAGGGAGGGAGGTACCGCACCCTGGCAATCTCCAGATTGCACCTGGTCCCCAAACTCTCATATGCTGCCTTCTGCACAGCACTGTACTGAATTGTGCTACAGTCATACTGGAAAGCCAGGCATAACCTGCCCCTTAAATTCCATGGGTGAGAGAATGGCTCTAAAGACACAAATTGCACAAGTCAATGTTTTAATATATACCTAATGTTTCATTTACACTTACCTGTGATTCCCCAAAAACTCAAATGAAATCCTCAATTCATATTCTCATATTCTAAGGACAAAATAATTATTTCTTTTTATCTTAATGGCAAATTTAGCTAGTGTATGACATTAATCATTTAAATTTTGAAAGATTGCTTGTATTTTCCTGATACAGTTTTAAAAGAAATGCATTTCTGTAACACTGAAGTAATGTCCCACAAGTTTTAAATGTAAATATGAATGTTTTAACTAAAAATATATTGGGCTACTGAGTGACCAAGGTCCGTGCAAGATGCATGGAAAGATTTTATAGTTTGCGTGGAAAGACAGTAATTGGTAGAGAACCAGAACAGAAACTAGAAGTGAGGAAGCAACTGTAAACAGCACTATACTATGTTGGCATTAATTTGATAGCAAGAATATAGGAAGTGAAGTTCTTTCTGTTTCTTAGGCAGAATACAGAAAAAAATCCTCTAAATCAAGTCAATTATCTGATATAAATGATGAAGATAGCACTATTACTGAGCACAGTGTGTGCAAAATAATGTTCACTGTAACTTTAGTGAGAACCTGGAGATAGAGATAGTGGAGATACAGCCAGGGGACAAATTTGCAGCAGGGATGTTACTTATATGTGTACAATTGCCTGTCTCTTCTGAGTTATCACTTACTTAGGTGAGTACTTATTTACTTCATATTTTTCTGAAGATTCATATTGACTTGAGTATCCCCTTGTGTACTTACTACAATAAAATTCACTGAAACAATCACAATTAGATGATCAAAATCTTCAATAACCTAACTGGCATTTAATGCTGACACACTGTCCACACATCATGTTTCTATGCAGGCTTGAGTCTTTTTCTGGTCAAATCACATTTTCACTTTTTATATGTCTTTAAAACAATTTCAATGAGTTAATTACAATTCCAAATAGTAGATGTGGGGTTTAAAAGTCATAGGGTTTGCACCAACAGGATATCTGAGCAAATATCCTGTTAACTTAAGCAAAACTTGCAAAGATATGGAACCAAGTAATTAGAGATTAATAATAATATGGTTAAAATTAAGCCGACAAAAACTGTATTTGCATTTATAGCCAGGAGCAGATCACCACTAGTCTTATTTTAGTCTTATATTGAACCACTTTTCAATATGTTATAAGACTATGAAATTCAATGAGACCAAGTTCAAGGTCCTGCACCTGGGTCAGGGCAACCCCCAAAACAAATACAGGCCGGCAGGAGAATGGATTGAGAACAGCCTGAGGAGGAAGACTTGGGGGTGTTGGCTGATGAGAAGCTCAACATGACCCAGCAATGTCCACTCACAGCCCAGAAAGCCAACAGCATCCTGAGCTGCATCAAAAGCAGCATGGCCAGCAGAGCAAAAGTGCTGTTTAATTCCAGATGCAAGATTTTTAAAAGATTTTCTAAAAGTTTAATGGGATTTTTTTTTTATTGCAGGAATATCTAATAAATATGTATGTGTTTATATGTTGAAAGATGCTAAAAGACCATCTTCTAAGTTTGTTAGAAAATGAGCACTCATTTTAAAAAAAAGCCTTATAGCTCTAGTCATTGAATTCATTACTTGCTCTGAGATAGTATGGAGTTATTGTCATGTATTTACTCAATATAGTTCTTCAAAGAGTCAAAGATCAAAGTCCTAAGTAAAATAACGCTCATATTTCAACACCATCAGCAAGGTATTGCTATTAATAAATTGGATCACTATCTTTACTGAAGGAATATTATATTACATGAGCATTTTAGTTCAAAGATTACTGTTCTCAAGCATGTTTCCCACTCACTGCCACCTACTATGCGATACTTCACATCATGGAACCGGTTTAGAGTCCAAAATCTGCATACCTTATTTTTATCTGAAAAGAATAAGGTATGTACCAGAAGCTTGTGTAATAGTGTCCACTCCTGGCCAGACATCTAGGCCAGGGGATAGATTACTGCAAGTCAAAAAAAAACCTCAAAAAATATAAATAACACAAACATAACACACAGTCACCAGTACAAAACTCTACCGGTTCAATGAGGAAAGTCTCTTGCTGAAATGAACATAGATAGCCCTTCTGCCCAGAAAATACTATAGGAGTTTTGATGTTTAAAAATACAAACCATTTATACCCAAGATTTTTAAGAGAAATTATAAAAACTATGGTGAACGAAACAGATGGAAGGAAGTCTCTCTCTTCTTATGAGGTATATAATAATTTCATGGAACACCAAGTGCTCCATTGCCAATGGTTCACCTTCTAACTCCATGGGTTTCCCAAAATACCTATGATAAGCCAGCCTTGAGACTTAAGCTTCCAGGTTATCTCTGACAAATCCTTCTTGACAATGCATCTTCACCTCTTAAATAAACTCAACAAGGTGATCCAGACTCCACTCTTTGTTCCAGCTGCAGGGATTTAAACCTCTCTCCCTCAAGAAATATCTGTAACCATGAACCTCTGGGTGATTTGGGGGAGAATGTGCCCTCTCTCCATACTCCTGACACTGTGACATCATGCAGAAAAGAATTTGTCATAAATTGAATTGAAAAGGCAGAGCCCAACTTTAACTTATTGATTGAGACATTTCTATTAAAGACAGGAATACTCAATAACAGTCTGCAGGTTGTTGTAGCTGCCATTACAGAAAGTGATTTAGAAAACATTAAAACTGCATTTTCTGAAGGGCCTAATCCTTTAGTAAGTATTAGGTATGGTCTGAGAATACCTCTCGGATGAAGCTGCTTAGAGGATTTGGTGGAGAAATGGTTCCCAGATTGCTGCCAGACTAAGGCAGAAGATAGGAAAACTCCAAGCAGGACATGCACAAAACCAGGTATCTGGATAAATAAACACATTAAAAGGAAAAGAAGCAAAGGAAGTTAAGTGCATCTAAAATGAAACAGCTACTAACAAAGGTCTTTTGGGATCATACTTTAGGCTTCTTAAGCCCTTTATTTGAGCTACTGTACAATTCCCCTGATTTTGAGGTCCAGTAGTACTCTCCCTCCAAAAGGAATAGCAGTATATTGGGAAAATAGAGGAAACAAACAGAAGGAAGCATATATACTGCAAATTGCATAACCCAAGGCAGCTTGAGCACTGGAAGGCAGTCAGTGAACTCACCCCAGTGCCAGGCAGCTGTGCTCACAGACCATTTCCAGCCCCTGAGCACGGGCCCTTCAGACTGGCTCAGATAGCGCTGCGCTCTCTGCGGTCAGCAGGCCTAGCACGAAACCAGGGCAGGAAAGAACTTTTGGTATGCACTTAAGTTTGTAATTAGGAAAGTGGGTAAGTGGAAGCTTGAAGTTAATCACCTGCTTAAGTGCTTTCCTGAATTAGAGCCATACATTGGTATAACTGATAACTATATCTTAACGTAGACTCCATTTTATAATTCCACACAGAAACAGGGAAAGAAGCTATTCATGTTAAAGGAAGTGAAATGAAGCTGAGTAAATTCTACTCCTGCTAATTTTGTTAGCTTTTTTCAGTGCTGTCACACCAGTTGGAACTTAATTTAGAAATCTGTTTGATTTTTGTAATTTGAGATTGATGTTTCTTAGCAATAGCCTATTTATACAAAAACATTTCATTTCCCTTTTGCTTTTTGTTTTCCTTCATATTATAACAATTTGTACCATTTCTTACCTCTATTGCTAAACAGATACGGTTGTTAGGTTTTGCAGTAATTCCAACCATAATTGTGCAGTGTAAATGTTTCCTGTCCCTCATCCCAGTGAGAAGCTTTCTGAGTAAATATTTACAAGGACATAATTTCAGTGCAGTTTAATTAAAATGTTGATTTTCAAAGAACTGTAAATACATACAGTTGATATTATTAAAGCATATTTTAAAATCATAATAAATAAGAAAACATGAGCTAGAATTAGTATAATCCTAGTACTCATTATAAACAATGGGATATTTATTTCTGAAACTGATCATTCAGCATGGATGGAATATTCTATGTTCACTGAATTCATACAAAAACACTTCCACACCTTTTTATTTACTAAACATTCTCCAAAATATCATAAGAAGTGGAAATAACATCATTAGCTGTTCTGAAAAACTCCCAGATTTCCATAAATGTAGTTTGTTCGCACCAGAACTGAGACAGATGTAGTTACAACAGTTACAGCATCAACAAGGGCACCTATTAATCCATAGTTTGATCTTTGCTCTCTAAAAATTATTGTTCAGGTTGTTAAGTACTCACTGCATTTCATTTCATGGGAGAGAGCTATCCCTATGCAAAGGGATATTGCAAGTTTGCTATGACACTTTTCTGCAGAAAAAAAGATACCATACATAGCCTCAGTCTTGCATAGTTTAAACAAAGCTTTACTAAACACTTGCCTTGGAAAAAGTGACAAAAATGGTTAAAGGATGACAAAAAAAAGACAATTATTTTGCAGATATAGAGCTGAGTAATGAAATAAGAACACAAAGATATTTTTTTTTTTACCTGCAGTCAAGTAAGTTACGATGGAATTATTGGAAGAGAGCAAGCACTTGTCCACATAAATATTCCGGCAGGATCAAGGCTTAAGTTATACAAAAAAACCCCACCCAAATTCAGCCATTAGCTTAGTTTCTCCTTTTCTTAAAGTCACCCAAAAATAGATCAGATCTATAACCCCTAAAAAGAAGAACAAACTCTATCTGTAACAAATGTAAATTCAGAAATATTGAGACATATTAAAAAAATAGTCTGAGAACTAATCTGTCCCCTATCTGCTAAGCCCCTAGAGGCTAAAACCGTCCTTGAAGTTAATTTTTCTTACTCAGAAATTCCCCAAACTAAATACAGTCTGTACAAATGCCTCAGCAAAGAAAAATTCTGTTTCTTCTATGACTTAAATATTTGAGTATTAATGTTACTGCAACTTAACCCTAACTCTTTTACAAATTTGTTTCCTGTAGAAATTCACTGTGCTCTCTTCCTCAGATGCTTTCTCACCCTCCTAAAAAGGCAAGAGTTTTCCACATCAAGTAGTAAAGAAATCACTTTATTACAATAATCCTATTATTTCACACCAACATTTTCTCCCAAGTGAATATGGTTAACTGCTCCCAGGGGAATTTCCCTCTTCTGCCTATGAACTTCACCTGAGCAGAGTGCAACATCCAGAGCTGTTCTCTATGTATCCAGTCATTGATTTATTAACAAAGAATACCATAGAGTAAGCTGTGTACAAAAAGTTCCATTGACTATCATAATAGGCCTGGTTCTAGCTCTCAGCTTGGGTAATCAGGTTAGATAAAAATAGCCTTTGTGTTCTATTTTCTAATCTGAAATGCATCTCTTTTAGAAGAAAGGAAAGAAAAGGAAACAGATATTGATTATAGCTGTGTTGGTTTCATCTGGGATAATTTTTTTTTCCAATGGCTGGTATGGGGCTAGGTTTTGGATTTGTTCTGAACATAGGATTGATAATGTAGAGATGTTTTTATCATTGGTTGCTGGCTGGGGTGAAACCACCACAAGCCCTAATTTAGGGAGTGGTGAGCTTGTGTTTTGCATTTCTCAGCTCTTGTACTGGGTAATTTTTGAATATATTTTCCTTTGCTCTGATTGTTTTGAAGTTGGCATATTACGGGGGGGGGGGGTATTCTGTTTTGGATTTGCTTCATTGTTTTGTTGCTTGTTGTTGTTGGGTTTTTTTTTTAATAATAAATCTGCCAATATTGCCTAAAAGCCCACAGTATGTGCTGGAGATAGGAGCATTAGAGACAAGTCAGCAGATCTCTAAACAGCCTTTCCATAAACTCCAGGATCCTCACTCCTCCTCAGTGAAAGATGCAAGAGGACCAGATCACTTAATATTTTGAGGAAAGAAGATTTACAAGTCATCATTTCTTAAGCAAGCTATACCAAAATTAAAAGAAAGCTCTCTAAAATGAAACTTAAAGAAGCTTATGGACCTTAGAGGTTTGTACACCTTGTTCCAAGAGGATTCCCTTACAACCTCTTTCTCTAGCTACTTTTGCCTATTGCTTTTACAAAGAAGCTGTATTTCTTCTCAGTAGGCAGTAGGAAAAACTGTCATAATGACCCTTTCTTTGAAAAATTTTGCTGCACTGGTAAGGCCCCTCTCATCCATGTCTAACTTTTTTCATATTTATAAGAAGGAATGTGAAGGAGAAAAATATGTAAGAATATGTTTCAACATTCCTTTTTTTCCTTTTTCAACATTCCTATCCTTTTTTACTTCAGTTTTCAACCTGAGCTTTGCTTGCATGACAAGGAATTGCTACTGGGTTTTGTATGTGTACATAGGGATATTTATGTGTGTGTGTGTATATGTATATGTTGTTTTGCTTCTGAGAGAAATATCTGCTGCAAGTGATCTGGATTCTGCATGGAATTGAACTGTTTCTTCACCTTTAAGGTGTTTTTGTTGTTTTCTATGTTACAAACTGACATTTTAAGGAAGCATAGTGCTTCTGAAGGATTTGGTTTACATGCATTTCTCTGCTCCACGGCATGTTATTGCTTGGCTGATTACCTCTGTAACTAAGAGGAAATATCTTTCCTGATGATCAAAAGGGTGACCATTTTCCCAGTTTCCCAACAATTTCCACCACTGTTAAAGTTTCTATCTTTTGATAAACCTACTTCCTCATTTTCTCTGCTCTGGTCAGAGCACAGATGTACTTCCCAGAGTAAATACCAGCTGTGGATGGTATAACCAATTGCCATGTTGGATAGAACAGCTGAACAACATATACTGTATGAAGGGTCACTGTGAAGTGCAAAAGAGAAAAGCAAAATCAAATAGCTGAATAGGTGCATGGCCTGTTCGGTGACAGCTGTATATCCATGCAAGGTCTTATCATAAGGGCCAATCTGAGTACAAGTTTCTGCTTCATTTGTTTCTCCAGCTTGCTTTTTTTCATGCCTTCCCCTTGGCTTTTGTCCTCTATTGTGTGTATACTTATCATCTCATCCTAGATATGGTTCTTGTATTACCTATTACATAAGTAACAGCAGCATTATTTTATTAGCAAGCTCCAAGGTTTCAGTTCTAGTGAAACAAATAAAATGTCTCCCAAATAATATATGCTGAAAAGAATGGTGATAGAAGTTGTATAATATTGAACACAATGATGAACTCTCTTCCTATCTAGATATCCTTGGACAACATTGATTTGTCACATGCTGTGTAAGACTGTTTGTGACAACTTTGATCAGAAGTACTCAAAATTAAGGAACAATCAGGCCACAGATGGCAGTTAAGCTAGTCTTTGACTAAATTAATTGGTTTCATAATTGGGTACACATGGAGCTCTTTAAACATTAATCACAGTCCTCTTAGATATCTTTAACTAGAGAAAGTATGGCTGTTCTAACCAAATGCTTTGTGAAGCTGAAAATAACCAGGAAGTGTTGTCCTAGGAAAAAAAACCTCAGAATGCTGTGATTGTATTTAGTTCTGCAGAGATAAGAAACAGCAAGATGAGAAGTGGCATGTTTGGTTAAATTTAAGAAACATTTTGTAACTGCACAGAGGTAGGAAACTTGTTACTGTTATCCTTTCACTGGGCACAGAATTCAAAATTGCCTTGGATTTTAAAAGCTTATGCAATTTCTACAATTAGTTTTCTGTTAAATCTCTTCCAGTTTCACAGGCCTGTAGATACAATAATGAAAGACTAGAGCCCGCTTAAATTATCAGCAACAAATGCCATTGGCTTAAGACATTCTGAGCACTTCCTTTGACTCTCCAGTCTGATGGAGTATCTCACTAGAATCTATATTAAGGCAGCAACACCTGACTGATGAATGTTGAGAAAAAGTTGATTGTGAGAATGCATAAAAGGCTAAGAATATGAGAAATAATCTAAATAGGAAAGGCTTATTACAGGGGTATGAAAAGTATTCACTAGGAAACCTCGTCAGCCAAATCTGATGAAGTGATGGTACAGCCTTGGCTTGTAAAAATATTTGTGTAATATTTAAGTGGGCAATTTTAATTTTAACAGTAAAGCTCTACAGTTAAGACAGAGTTTCTACCTTAAAGAACAAAACATTGTGAGGTCTAACACTAGCATTACAAATTCTGTTGTTTCTTTAAGCCCAAGACTCTAGGATCAGAAGACAGGGCCTTCTTGGCTTTCCTTTGAAAGAAGCTGTAAACATTTCAGTGCAGAAAAGGTTGAAAACATACCTTGATTCAACCCTAAGCAGACAGGCAAGAAAGAAAATGCAAAATGGAATGTAATAGACTAGAGAGAAGGGATGGAGAAGGAATAGATCTGAATTGCTGTGGCACTGGGCCCAAACTTGAAGGAGAGGGATCTCAGCATTGCTTTGAAGCACTGCACACCAGCTTCTCAGCCAGCTTGCTCTGCACTGTGGGGAGGAATTGCCAGCGAATATAGATATCTAGCTGGGAAAACATCCTTCATGGCAAATGGTGGGAAATTAAACACATTTTAAACCAGAGGAGGAAAAGGAAGAAACCCTCAAAATGTTTGGTTTTTATGAGGAAGTCGCCTTGCCTAAGACAGAGAAGGAAAGGATTACTTCTCTTTGCATCTCAATCCATGAATACTTGAAATGAAAAGGCTTTTTCTAGGATGATCAAATTATGGGAGAGAACAACAGAAATATCACACTTTTTCTCATGATGATCTGCAGTAGATCATCTCTGCTGTCTACTTTTCTCAGCAGGAATCCAATGAGGAGCTGTTCAGTTTGTCATATTCAGCCTACCATGACTTCATTTTTTTATTAGCTGAGGGGATTACTTAATGTAGTCCTAAAAAGGAATACTTAATGTGAATCTATACTTTTTCTGTTACTTTATTTGAATTAGCCTAATACAAAAACAGTCTTTAAAATTAATGTGAAAATGGTAAATGGAAGAAAATAATAATAAAAAAAAACTGATTGAGAAATAACATGAATGAAAAAAAATTCCATGTTTGATTTTAAAATCTCAGCATGAAAAAAGGGAAAATAAGAGAACATCTTGATTATGTTGAATTAACTGCCCTTACAAAACAGAAATGTTATTTTCAGTACTTCTGCAGCACTACTGAGATTGATTATAACCACATGAAAAGATACTTCTTGAGAACCAGCAGATAAAAATCCAAATATTTCAAGAATGCAGTTATGTGAAGAAATCTAAGGTCACAGCAAACTAAACCCCACAAGACTGATCTAGCTACTGAAAGAGTTGCATTACAGTAATAACTTTTTTTTCACCTTATTTTGGATTTGAGAAGTCATGTTACTCTCCCTGTTTTGCTAAAAGGAGAGTCAATTTCATACACAGTATTCCTTCTTTTCTTTTTCTTCTATTTTTTTTTCAATTCAGTGAGTTTAGCCTGAAAATGAAGATAGAGAATTGGTAGGAAAAGAGGGAAAGGAGAGATCAGTGAGGGATTCAGAATATAGCTTAAACCACACGCAATTCAGCTAAAAGAAAGGCTATACATAAAATTGATAGGATGAAGCCTAAAGATGTAATAAAAATAGTTGTTCTAAATCAATCCATTAACAGTTCTACTTCAAGAGGTGATGATTTTGCAAGTGATAATACAGGAAATAAACTGCCTTACCCAAGTGACTACCACTCAGGGGGGATGCTAGTTAGGTTGGTCATAAAATTGCAGCCTATTCTGGAAACTGAGCTGGAAAGAGGTGCAAAGGACTCTAAAACATGAATTTCTGCAGTAAAATCAAAAACATGCATACACCTTCCTCATCACTGACTCACACTCCTGGGGAGATGGTAGAGACCTGGAGATGATACCCTATGCTCTGCTTCCTGGGCAATGGCTCTCGTGGAGCAGGCAGCTTGAGAACTGGGTGTTGCTCTTGCAATCCTTCGGGGGAAGGAATCACCTCCTGTGATGCTCCACATATGCTGTATCTTGTCACATACTCTGTTGATTCAACTTTCATACAGGGAAACCTACCCAGTGTGACATTCCATACAAAGAACGGTAGGTTTTAGGGGAAAAAATTCTTTCTTAGCTTAAATAATAATTGAGCTGTAGTCTGCAACAAAAGTAGCAGTCCTTGTCTTAGCTTTAGCTAAGTAAGACAGCTACTAAGTTCTTAGCTACTATAATTGTAAAAGTCATTCATGAAGACATAAACAGTCCTTTGTCTTTTCAATTATAACACAAGTTTGGATTACCAGAGCATTCTCTGATGGCTGGCTCAGTATTTCATGTCCATCTCTAATATTAAGCTGCAATTAGTGATCTATTCTCTCTGGATTTAATAGCAGTATATTTTCAGCTGCAGAGTTGCTCTGGTGATGGCATACTTAAATTACTTGGCCACATGGGAAACTTTAGAGAGAGTGAGTGACATTACTCGGCTGTGTGGAACATAGGATAACGGTTTAAATGGACGGAAAACCAGCCATATTTGATAGATGGTGCTGTGGAGACATCACTTAGGAGTATATATCGGATTTTACCTTCCCTCCAAATTTCATTTTAATAGCCAAATAATGACACATTAAAACAGCAGCCCAATCTACAGTAATTTGTTATTTTCTGGCATTTCAAGCTGACTGCTTTCACTAACACACCTTTTGCTGCCAGACTAGTACTGAAACAAGATATATCATCCTCATAAGAACACTCTGAGAATAATAAATGTTTTAAAATAGTACCAAACAAAAGCTTCTCTTCTACTTGTTTTGTATAATATAACATCATGGAGTCTTTCATATAGTCGCATGTTAATATTTTATTTCACCTTACAAGCCTGAGTTGTTTAAAGTCCCTTATTTTTGACCTTGCTGACCACTTTAAGGAACAATTCTATAAAGTAACATGATTTTACTATGATCAAGTGTGCTCAGCTCACCATAAAAGTTGTGTGATTGTTTTTCTAGTTCTAAGAGTTTGTCTAAATACAATGCAGCCTCCATAAATGCATTCTCTAGTGTAGCAGATCATACATGTGATGAGACCATGGCCCCTGTACCACTAGATCCCTAGTCTCTAAACAATAACAATAAACAAAGACCTGAAAATAACCTATGAAAACTTCACTGTATATTCTAAAATGGTATATAATGGAGAACTCTATTCATGTTTTAGTTACCCACATAAAACCAAGTGCATCTATTTTATAAACATTTACTGTAGAGTTTCATTATAATGTTTGCTTGCTACAAAAAAGACAAGTTTGATATATGGAAGTGACATCTCTATTTAACTAAAATAGTTGATATAAGTAAACAGGACATGAAGAATATTGGTGTTCTTGAAAGCCTGCCTGCTTTTCACTGAGCTAATTAGATGATGTGATAAGAGCACATCCACTCAGATACAAACTTTGTTTTTTGGTTGCCCTAAACCAGTACATCTAGTTAGATGCTCACGGATTTAAGAGCACTAGTGCTAGACCAAAATAATCATATTCCCATTTTTTACCTTCCCATCCAAAGGACAAAGTTTGTTTTTTTTAAATGGTCATCTGCCTGAAATATTCATGTTTCATGTACTTAGAATTAGGTCAATAACAGCAACAGAAATACAGGCACTGGAATCAGCTAATGTCAATGAGAATCAAAAACAGACCCTGTAATAAGGAGACAGCAGTATTATTAATTGTATATTCTACTGAAATACACAGTCTTTGAACACTAAATATATATCCTGAGATATACCCAATATGTGATATGATTTGGGGGGTTTTCCTGTGCAGGCCAGGAGCTGGACTCAATGATCCACACGGATCCCTTCCAGCTCACAACATTCTACATACCCTGAATTTTCAGGTGTAAACAGATAATTTCTTTCTTCATATTTAAGATATTTGATATTAAATTATACTCTATCCACCCATCACCATTTGTAAACTATTTTGAATTTTATATGAGCATAGAGACATAAAAGATGTAAACTTGGAATGCTTACAAATCATACTTCTTCCTGGTGATCCAAAAATCAATGAGGAGACCTGAAGGTGCCTGACTCTTCAGCTCTGTTAAAAAGCTCATTCTTCCACTTGTGTGTGAAATGGAAACTTTTCCAATTGTTCCTATTAGAGTTTGTTATTTCATTTTCCCTTCCTTTCCTTTCATTTTCATTTAGAACTGATGACAATGCAAAGAAATGTTTGGAGTTTAACTTTCAAGACTCACAGGGCCCCTAACCCAAACATCAGCAACATCTGGATTATGAACATATTTGTATCTTCACATTGATTGAGGTTGTTGTGAAAATTCCAAGTCTAAACTACTAGATTAGGGACAATCTTTTTATCTGGGCTGTGCTGCTTGCTACCACAGACATGGAAGTGATAAATAATGTGCTGGTCCCTCTCTCATGGCATTTTTGCTCTGCTGCTCTACAGCTGCTGGTAGAGCTGCCTCTGCTGAAGGAAAAAGAATGATCATGTCAGTGTTTATGGTGAAATATCCTCTAGTGTCATTATTTCCACCCTTCTTTTTTCTGTTGTGGTATATCTTTCAAGTATCAATGATTATCTGCAATATTCATTCATAAAGCTATCACACAATTCATCATTTAACCCCTTCTGTTTTACCAAGACACTGACAATTTCAAGGTTTACTAATTGCAGTCATGTGAGAGAGGAGCTCACCACTGATTGCATCTGCAGAAGGCTTTCTACAAGGTTTTGACTGTTCAAGTTAGGTTCTTTTAATTACACTCCATCATTGCCCCCAGTTTCCATAAAGCAGCACTTATGTGACAAAGAGCCATGCAAAGTTGTCTGTACAGGAGTAAATTTCACCTTTGGGGACTAATTATAAAGAGTTTTTGGTGATGAACAATTTTGCAATGTTTCAATAAGATAGTTAAATCTCCCCAATATGTTCAAAAATTAATTCAAAATGTCAGATTTTGATGGGGTTGTGGTATCAAACTGTAAGCATCTCTGAGTGTTTTTATTTCTCCTTACCCCCAAATTAATATGAGATGAAACAGGAAGAACAGCAATAGTAATTCTTGTATCTTCAAAAAAATTGTACTGGATTTTGTCTCCAGAGTAATTTCTAAGTAACTGGCACTCTGATCCCATAAAAATTAGCTAGGACAGGCAGCTAAAATTAACTAAATTGAAACTACCCCTTACTGCTTCAGCTTCTGCCCTCAATCAGCCTTAGAGTTTTAATCCAACCCTTGTTCAGAAAACTGGAAATATTTCTATAAAATCAAGTACAAATCCACATAAGAAGTAATCTCTTGGCTGGAAAGTAATTTTCATAGAGAAGAAAAACCAGTACTCCTAATGTAAAAAAAAACATCCCTGAAGGTTTGATGAAGCAGGATCCTTGGCTTACCTGGTTCAGTTTTGTTTGGAAAAATTAAACATCTCCAAGGGAGGGAGTGGTCCAAAGCTGGTCTCTGTAGCATATCTGATTTCTAGGCAGTATTTTCAGAAGGAGTAAGAGTTCAAAACCTAGATAACTACAAAAATTCAGTTGGAAACGCTTTATTTGTCCTTTTCTTCTCCTCTCTGAAATCTGCCTACCAAGGTTTTCAGTTTTGTTACTTTTTCCTTTCATGCCTGGAGAAGTCTCTCAAGCAGGAGAAACCTTGAAACTGCAAGAAAAATAATGTTAATTTCACAAAATGAGAGGGGGGTGTAATTCCTTCCATATTCATTATTTAATCATAGAAACCTCAGAATAAAACTCTTCAGATGTGGGACATTTGTGTCCCTATGAAACTGATTCACATCACGTAGGCTCAGGGATTCAGTTAAACACCATTCATTTAAAATTCTTCTGTGTTGAATTCCCTAAGCTCAATTACCTGCTTTACAGAAGTGACAAAGTTTATTTTTATGAAATTTCTTTACAAAAAGATTATGTGATCTGCCATCTGTTCCCAATGTTTTGTTTGTCCCAGCAGAAGCAGAACAGAACTTCAGGGATCTCTACAAGCAACTCCTGAATGTGTCCTTCACCCATAAAAAAAAGAACATCTTTATGAAGTTCAGAAGGAAATATCCATCAGGTTTGCAGTAGAAGCCAATTCATGAAAGATTTGTTTTTAACCAGTCTTATGGCAAAAAAAAAAAAATACAGGAAGGATGCTATTAGTTTGAAACTTTTGTGTTATCCAAATAAGGTTACATTTTACTTTGTGTGGGTTTTGTCTTCTCTGAGTTTCCTTGGGTTTTGCCATTTCTTTGAGGTAAGACTGAAAACTTTTGCTGCTGTTTGGAAGGCCAGTATGAGATCCAGCAGATCTGAGGTGAAGGAAACTCATAAGTTGCTGCTTATTTATTGCAGGCTGCCATAATGAAAAGTTAGAGGAAGCAACAGGCTGCCTGCACTTCCAGTCTTGTCATTCTCCTGATATGCTTCACTAAAAAGTGGTCAGGGCTCCACTCCTACATAGCCCTGCTTCTTACAGTCTACACAGATCTGGAGAGGGATGAATGAGTGGGGAATAATTTCTTCTTTATTGTTCAAACTTGAAGCTCTTCTGCGGTTTTGACACAGTATTGCTGCTGTTAACTCTGCTCATACTTGAGAACAAAAAGAAAATTTGGTATAGATAGGATGATTTGGTTCCTTCCAGCCTTGCACCTTCAACCCATATAGGGGAGTAAGGGGAGAAGAAATGCTGCCTTGTCTTTTCTATGACCTTATTAAATCCTGTTTTCTATTACAACCTCCAAATAGGCACAGAAAATGTAATTTCTTGCTGAAGTGACACTGCTTACAAAGCCTGGTATGAGAAGGAGAACATGGGGGAGGAGGAGGCACTCAAAGACCGAACCGGGATCTGAGAAAACTGCGGATCTTGATTCCTCTGTCTAGGGAATTAAGGACTGCTAATTGCTCTCCTGCAAGACATGGGTAGCGATTGTCACATTAGACTGGTGCGGAGGGATGTGTGCTTGTGCTCGAGGCACAACACGGGGGTGACTGCACAGAGCAGCACAACCGCCGGTCCAAGGGGCTGTCAAGTGCTCCAAGTAATCCAATCTGACGTTTGTGTGTTAACTTTCTTGCAGTTACCTTAATCTGACTTCAGTTTGTAGGTTGATAGTAAGCCTTCTCAGGCGTGCTCCCAGACACTGAACTGATTTGGTTCCTAGTTTTCACGCTAGTCTCCAAAGGCGTGGCGGGAGATAACGCTGTGTGACGCCAGTCCCCAGCAAAACTCCCTTCCAGCTCTACATGACACTAACACCCCCATAAAAACTGGACTGAAAGCAAAGCCGTTGAAAACAGACTGCTGAACCGGGCAGCAGTTCAGAGAACTTTGAAAATCTCCTTACGGAGTGAATCTGGCGAGCTGGCTCGTAAGGCACAGCGCTGTGTGACAGCCGCGTCCGTGCGGTGCTGGCAGGGCCGGGGCGGGGGCGAGCTGGCGGCAGCCTCGGGGCAGGTGTGGGCGAGGGGCTGGAACAGGCACCTGAGCCAGGAGCCCCGCTCCAAGCAGCGCCCAGGACAGACCGTGGGATGAAGGCGAGAACCGCCCCGGTTTCAGAGGTGTTCTGAGCCCGGCACGGTGAGGCGCGGAGCTGTGAGGCCGCTGGCAGGGCCGGCTGCGCTGCCCACCCGGAGAGAAACCTCGGGGGCGGTGCCGCTCCCCTCCCTCACGAACTACAGCTCCCGACGTGCCTTGCTGCCGCCTGCCCTGGCCGGGCCAGAGCAGGTGGCGCGCTGCCCTGCGGGAGCTGTAGGCCGGGGGAAATCGATGGGCAGCGGGACAGTGGCGGGCAGGGAAGGGTTTTCGGTTCTCGACCCGGTTCTCGGCCCGGCCCGCGGTCTGTGGGGGAGAACCGGGCCCCGGGCAGGGAGGGCGGCGGGGCGGGGGAACCGTGGGGAGCGGGGACGCGCGTCAGTCACCCCGCCAGGCGGCGCGCGCGCTCCCCGCGCCGGATGCTAAGGGGGAGAAGGGGGTGCGCGGGCGCGCGCTCGACGAGGCAAAGGGGGGTGGGGGGGGAGGGAGAGGAGCCGGGGGAGCGCGCGCTCGTATGTAAATGAGCGGGCGTGAGGTCAGAGGCAGATGGAAAAGGGAACAGAAGGAATGGCCGCCGCGGCTCCCGCTCCTCCTGCCGCCGCCTCCCAGTGCCGGAGCCCCCGCTGCACGGCGGAGCGAAGGGGAGTCCGCCGAGAACTCGACTCCTGGCGGCACCGGCTCATGCACTGTGTGGGTAAGAGAGGGGGCGGCGGCGGCGTGTCCCGGCTGCAGCGGGGGGCACCGAGGGGCGGGGGACGGGGCGGCGAGCGGGGTCTGTGAGACGAACGGGCAGCGGGGCGGGCGAGGCTCTCCGAGCCCAGATCTGTCGAGTGGGCGGAGGGGGGGGAGCGGGGATGGAGGAGCAGCTCCAGCGGCTTTCTTGGAGGGTGGGAGCGGGGACGGGGTCTGTAAGGGAGAGCGAAGGTCCTAAGCCGCCTCCGGGCAGCAGAGGGTGGGTGTTACGGCTTTGCCTGGGGCCGCTGGCTCCCTCCCGTCATCGCCGACCGAGAGCCTTTCTCGGCTCGGGTCCTTTTGTCTCAGCTCCTCGTCGATCGCGCGGTGAGCGCCGGTGGCTGCCCCCCTCCTCTCCTCCATCGCCAGTGCCTGGGGGGCGGAGGGGGGAAGGGAGCCCGCCTCTGTGTGTGTGTCTGTGTGTGCGTGCGCCTTTAAGAGGGAGCCGCTCCTGCACTGACGGTTGGGATTTGAAGTTTTCCCTCCCCCTGGAAGTTGTCATGGCGACGGCAGCTCTCCCCCCTCCCGCCCCCGGGGCTGCCCCGGTGGCTCTCGTGCCGGGAGGTTTCCTGGGTCACGTGACTCCCGCGCGCGTGTCCGGCTGGCGGGGGCGCGCGGGCACCGGCGGCGTTCCCGCCCGGAGGAGCCCCGGGACCGGCGCTGCTCCCGCTGCGCTCCGCCCGGGCAAACGCAGCCTCCCCTCCCGGCCCCTGTCCCTGTAAGCGCTGGCATTCGGCACGTGTGCCGCCTCGGGGCGGCGGGCGCTTCGCTTGGGTTTTTTTTTTTTTTTGTTTATTTGTTTGTGGAGGTGGGGTGTGAACGCTGAGGCCGGGAACTGCCTGTTTGTATTGTTTCAACAGTCGTTTCCCTTCTTGGGGAAATAGAATCCTTGATCTTAAAGTAGAGCGTTAGAGTCGCTGCCGATCCTCCCCGATGGCTGAGCGGGGAAACACATCTAGTGTGGCTGGGAGAGTGAGCAGCACTTCATTCAGTGTTTCTGCGGGCGCTTGAGACAAGAGCAGAGTAAGCAGTGAATACCTAACGAGCTGGCATACCTGTATTTAGAGGCAATTAGTACTAATCCACTATCCGTGGATTTTTTACGTTTTTCAGTAACCCGATAATTGCCTGCTACACGCAAGCTTCTTGATCTTGCTGTGTTGCCCCAAGAGCACTTATAAACACCTGTTATAACACCTGTATATATGTGAACATGTCTCTGTATGCTTGCAGTGTCTTTTTATTCCTCCAAGTTATAGTACAGTGTTTTCTAAACACTACTACACTATATAATGCTTCTAATAGAAAGAATGCAGTTTAATTAGAATATACAGGAGGGCCAGATTATTTGCATAGATGCTGTGATAAGGTGTTAAATCTGAGGATGGATATCTCTCACAAGTGGTGCTTTCTGTGGCTGGCTGTTATTTAATGGCATTTCATTGAAAAATTTAAACTGAAATCTAGAAGTCTGCTTGACAGTGGATGACTGAAGGAGTCTTCTGGTGGTAATTGTATGCTGTCAGATGTGTTTGAGAAACAGTTGCACAGCACAACCCGCCCTGAGAAGTGTAAAGAAATACAAGAAGTTGAGTCCTCTACTGGGCAGATCTCCTGGGTTTAGGGAACTTCTTCAGAGTTGCCTTTTGAGTTGGCCTTTCACTGAGAATTGCAAAGTGCAGAACTGTCATATAATTACTTACATTTTACACTGATTGCACTACGGTTGTGCTTCACATTCAGCTTTGTCTTATTTGGAATAAAAGTTAAGGGTATGATTTCTTTGTATGTTCATGATGAGAAATTCAGTTAAAAGAAGGGAGCCTTGAGATTAGTAGCAACTGCTAAGGAGAAAGGATATAGGTTATGGTTTAATAGTTAGTCAAGAGCTATCTCAGTTAAGAACTGTTACCTGGCAGGCCTGTTGAGCAGCCCTTATCAGAGAGAGAGTGTAAACAAAGTGGCAAGAAAGTGAGTAGTCAGGATAATGAAGGTAGAGTACGTTTAACAGGTTTGGGCTGGGGGTTTTTTGTGTGGGGTTTTTGTTCCCCTTTACTCCTTTGAAATTCTGTTGCATTAAATTCTGTAAAATAACCTCCTACAATAGCTAAAAATAACATCTAAAGTAAAAATGGTTCATTGTTCTCACTTGCCAAAATATTCCTAAGGATTTGAAGAGTCTAACAAAGTTAGTGTTACCTTGATGGCTGAAATGGCAGCATGGTGGAGGAGGGAGTGGTGAGTTTGGATTTGGCACTCTTCTCAAGAATTGTATGTTTATAGTAAAATGAGAAAAACAATATGGTAAGGCAGTGGTCCCCCAGTTCTTGAACTTTTTGGATGAACAACTTTATTTTGATGTCTTGTGTCATTTACTGTATTGATACTAAATTTGATATTGGCATTTCTGTAGTATAATTAATTGAACACTGAAATAATTTATCTGTCAAGGATTCCTCATCTACTTTCTATATGGAAGTGGTAAACTGAGCTGGAGATAACTCCAGGGCAGTGGTTGAGGCTCACAGCAAGCACTGTTCTTACTTACAACAGTGAGAGTGAAATAATATTCAGTGGAGGGCTAGTGATGGTTAGGGACTTCTGCTTGAAGGGCTCAGTTGCTGAGTTGTTCATTGGTCAAAGCCTGGGAGATTTAGCAGATTTAGCTTTGAAGCCCATGCATATATGTAGAAGCTTGGGGTTTGCCAGCCTGATGTGTTAATTTGTGACCTGCAGAATATGATTTAAAGTCTCATGTCACAATGTTTGAACACTTAAAGAATTTGAAAAGCAAATCAGTGATAAGATTTCACTGACATTACTGAAAATTTGTTTGTTTGGTATCTAAACATACTTGAAGGTACAAAAGACTCCACGTGGTAAATGACTGCAATATATTAATGGAAATTTGAAATAGGTGTTCAGTACAAAATGTCTGTTCAGCTGGAAATCTTTGTGTGTGTTATGTTGAGCACTGACATTCCTAAGATGCTTAGACTTGTGCTTATTGGGTGTTCCTAACTCTTGCATGACTCAATCAGAGTTCAAAACTAGATGTTCTTTAAAAGCACCTGGAGATCTCAATTCTGTAGTGTCCTTACAGCTGTATACTATGTGCTAACAAGTACTGCTTATTCTTGTCAACAGTGCTCACTGGTATGTTTGGACTTAGGTACAGTCTTTGTGGCATAACACAAAATACCCTAATTGTAAATGGTGTATTTATAGAAAAGTGCTAGAAAGCTCAGGATTGAAGTACCTGAGTTCTGTGGTGGTTTAAATTGCAAGGTATTTTATAGAGGTGAATATCACAAGGATTAAAAAGTGCTCTCTGGTGCTCTTTGATTAGAACTTTGTCATGTGACTTGATTAAGTCTGTTCCATTGGATTGGGAGGCTTTGACAGTATGGACCTGTAAGTTTAGCTTTGTGATTAGCCTTAAAAAACAGGATTTATGCAGGTTTTTTCAAGCAGTAATTGATCCCACTGCCCAATTGCACTTGAACTTCATAGGTTGAGTGTTGGCAAGTACTTTGAGTTCCCATTACTTTCATGATTAGGCACAGAGGGGAGACCAGGTAATGGCTGGGATGCAAGCACAGGGTCGGGCTTTTTGCTGTGTTATTGCAGTAGCCTGTGGCTGAGGTTTGGAGCAGTAATATGGGGCTTTTTAATGGAAAGTGCCAGGTAATTCCAACCATGGATGTTGGAATCTTGCTAGGACCCTGCAGTGTGTTGTAAAAATACAACAATGTCTAAGTAAAACTTTTATTTTCAGTGAAAAATTAAAATATTATTGCTACTTTTTCTAAAAAAAATACATTGCTGTTTGGGGGAAGGGCAGAAGTTTTACTGTTCCTCTGCTGCAGCTCAAGGGCACACATTTGACAGGAAATAGCCTTGGTATTGCTTTCTTATGAAAACTGAAATTTGATCAAAGTGAAAATCCATTTTTGTATGCCTGTGATATGTAGCATACAAATACTCCTTTACTCTTGTTAAATTTTTCCAGCCTTTTTTCCTTCAAAACTAGGATACATTATTGCATCTAATTCTGTTTCGATAGATCTTGACTTTCAATTTTTATTTTGTTTTAGTATTTGAACTTATGCTCCAGCTTACTATTTTTGAACAAACTGTCTCAAAAGTGTACTTTCCATGGAGAGGAATTCCCCCCAAACCAAAGATTTATATCTGCTTCAGTTGCTGGTATCCCCACACTTGCAACACTCCTGCATTAAATGCCTCATATCTTTATTCCCACAATATGCAGCAGTGTTCTCACTTTCCATGTGGGTGTAAGCACTTTGCAGCGGGATAGTGTCACTTTTTATTTGTAATACTGTCATGGTTTTAGGTGATTTTCTATGGTTGCCATTGTAGTAGTGGGAGAACCAGCTATTTTACTATGCATCTGTAATGTTCTTGTGTATCTGCTGATGATAGTTATGGTGGCTCAGTGCTCTGTCACCTGTCAGGCCACGAACAGATGGCATGCAAGAGTGACTTCAGTATGATACCTGCTTTGAACTCTTTTGCTTCCTTGGCACTCCAGCCAACAAGCCTGCTATGGCCATAGTGCCAGCACCCAATATGATGGGCAGTATTACTGGTGTAAGGTGTTCCTGTGGATCTGTTGTGCTTTAAGCTGTGATGTGAAACCCTTGGTGTGATTCCAGTGTGAAGCAGATCAAGGAAGTAATCTCACTGTTACTGCAAATGTCGGAAGTAGAACAGGAATTAAATCTAGATCTCAATCACAGCACAGGTTCACAGGCAGTTTTTGATGCAGTGGGGGAAGATGGTATCATCTAAGGGAATAGTTCAAACTAGCATTACAGAGTCAGGTGTGTAAGTGGGCACTAGCATTGAACACTTATTGTGAACCACAGCTTAAGAATGCAATAAAATGCCATTTTGCATTGTCAACAGTTCCCATGGAACTGTTACTAGAATGGAGTAATTGCATTTCTGACTACATGTTCATGCCTCTTGGATGCTTGCATCAGCACTCACTGGACCCCTATCTGATCTGTTTGAACCCAGTATCTGGTCAATTGGCTGTTGCAGAGTTGGGGGGTTTGCAAAAGAAAAAAAAATATTGATAGCTCCTGCTGCTAACACAAAGATAGGGATGGGCCTTTGCAACAGAAGCAGAATGGGTAGTAACAGAAAGGAGCCACTGGATTGGTTTAGTTGACAGGAATGGAACACAATCCTGAACGTACCATCTCATTTTCCACTGAACAAAACAAGTTAGCAAAGAGGAAAAAATGGTCAGTGTGGATATATAGGTCATTGGAAGTTGCTGCAGCGTATGTATTGAATTAACTGTCTTTAGACTGAAATAAGAGAAAACACATGGGGTTTGTTTTGTGTTGGACTACCTTTGTTTCAAATATGCAGTGTTAAATCAGCTTCTTTTCTGGATCTTGTCACAATCCATTTCAACTCATCAGCTTTTCTCTTAGAAAGAAGTAATTGCCCATTGCTGTCATATGTTTTTGAAGGGTTATCTTATGATTGACTCTTGAGAGAAATGTCTATGTGGTGAAAACAGTACAAGAAAAGTTAGATTAATGATACCCAGAGATTTAGTTGAAAAGACACTGGGAAGGAGTTCTGTGTATTTAGCTGTAGATGCAGTACTAGTTCACTGATCCCTTGAGAACTGCCATTGGAAGAATCTGTGGAGCATAATTTTTATGAAAGATGAAACTGTTCCTGCTATGTAGACTAATCCATGGATTGTGTGGCATGCATGCAGTGCTTGGTTTGAATTCTTTGCACATGGAACAGAAATGTGTTGCTGGACATGCAAGCAGATACACATATCTGCAGTAGTGTTGATAAAACCTGTGATTGTTTTTGGTGCTCCCTATGTCTAGATACTGGTATGTGGAAGCAGTTCAATTTTTAAGTGTTCCAGGAACTACTGTAATCTTTGTCAGTGTTTCTAGGCATAGCTTGAACTTTCTTATTGTATGTTCTTATATGGTAGCTGTTTACTTTATATGTGCTGATAGGGAGCTGAGAAATTGAAACTCTGATTTTCTACTTTATAGGCACTGAGAATTTCCTAAGCTGGAACTTGTGTAAACCAAAACCATGGAGTGCAAATAAAGTCACTGCAGCTCCCTCTCAGTTCTTCCCTTGATTTGGCATTTAGTAACTGTGCACTCTAATGCTTGAGGTTGGTAACTTTCAGGGGATTTTTTGTTGATGCATGACACAGTATTGTTGTTTTTCTTTCTGAACTCACTGTACCTACCTTCATGATTTATGTTGACTGGTATGACCATTCATTTATTAAACAGTTCAACAAACTAGACTGTAAAACTAATCTAGCTTAACACTAACCTAGAAAACAGGAGGAGAAACGTGGCAGGAGGAAGAAGAGGAAAGAAAAGGTCAGATCTAGTTTAACTTGGATCAGTTTTCCAATCAGGTTTACAGTGTACCTGTTTTTTTCCCCTGAGTTAAGTGTAAGTAGCTTTAATGGGGAGAACAAGGCTTCTGATTTTTAGCAACTGCTTATTTTATCAACATTTTTGGTTGTTTGAAGAGTGTAAGTTGGCTGGAGACTGTTCCCAACCAACAAGACTGTTGATGAGAGAGAATACAGTACCACTAACAATAGGATCTTTCCACTTGTTCTCCTTTTGTAGTAGAACTTGTCTGGTGTAACAGTGAACTGCCCTTCTGTTTTAAGTTAGCGTGGGTGGCCTACTGTAAATTTTGTTGTTGCTGTTGCTCTGGGTTGGTTTTCTGTTAGTTGGGTCTCCTGAACTGCCTTGCTATGTGAGGAAAGTAATAATAGGCATGTGTTGTGCTGATCAGTTACCAGATCAGGGTATGCTGTTGAGCTGTATTCCAGCTGTTCTCAAATAGCTGGGGCTTGTGCTGCCTACAGCTAAAACAGGAAAAATTAGTGCCTCTTTCCCTTTTCCACCCTTGCCTGTTTTATTTTTCAGCTACATTATATGGGTGTTTTGAGTACACGGTTACAATGGATCCCTTTTTCTTGACTATGACTCAAGTATCAGGGCTTCAAAGTAAGTTGTTGTTCTAACCTTTAGAGTTCAGTGTGTTTATGTAGAGGTCAGGCATAGCTTTATAGACTTTACTAACTTAATTCTTTGTCCCAGTTAGAACTACTGTCTTTTATGTTATTCTTGAACTTTGCTCTCTTCAATGTGCTTGGTGGGAACTTTGATAAGATAAGTTGGAACATTAATAGAGGTTGGAACAGAACTGAATTACTGTGGTTCACATGTATAGTATCAAACTTCTGAAAAGTAAGATGACATTCTACATTTGGCTATCATGCATTAGGAAAAAAATCCACCGAGCACAAAACCAAACAAAATCAAACACAACCTTGTTTGGGGATATAAAGTTATGTGATACATCTCTTCTTTTTCCACTGCTAATCTACCACTTCATCCTTCCATTTACTACAGGCATAAAGAAGCCAGGCAGAAGTGTGAGGGAAGAGTAGGGAAGATGGATGGTAGTGGCTCATCTGTTTGAGCATGTGAGGGCACAGAAGATGCATTGCAAAGAGCAGAGACCTCTGAATCTGCAGAAATGCACTGAGCTGTGGAGGCTGAATTCCTTTTTATGGGGCGTGGTCAGCAGCAAGCATGTCACTCTGCAGATCAAAGAGCCACTGTCAGGCATTTTTTTTGTTATCCACTTCTGGCACAGTCCAGGTTCCTGTGTAGTATCTTGAGAAGCTGGATTAACCCCTTCTTAGATAAACATCTTATTCTTGGCAAAATTCTTCTAGCATCTCAGTTACTGCTCTTGTGTTTGGTTCTCAACATCCATCCAGGCTTGTATCTCCATAGCAGCAAGTGTTGTATTGCAGGAGTGTGAGTTGGGTAAATGTCACTAGATGTAATTTTTTTCCTGTTTTAATTGGTTTTTTTAAGTTTGTTGGTAAATGAAAGCTCACTGAATTTTTGACCTCATTAAGTCTGTCCCTTGCTTTCACTTTCTCTATAACTTACTAGAGTCCTGATATCCAATTATGAGACATCCTAGCTTTTGTGGCACCTGGGGGTTGATTACTCATGGTCAAAGCGCTGTTCAGGGGGAAAAATTACTGGTTTTCAGTGTGTTTTATTGTAAAATGTTGCTAATTTATTTTAAAAATGCTAAATTTTCAGATTTTTAAGTATTTATCTTCCTCCTTCCATGGTTCCCAGCTTCTTCAAATCATCTTAATTAAAGGCTAGTTGGTTGTACATGTGAGTAATAGTTCTCACTGTCATAATTCCACTTTCATGGAATTTTATGGAATATTTAGCTTTATAAACTAGCTTTAGTGCATTTCTAGTCTGATGGTCCAGTAATAGGTCAGAGGGAAGTGTAATTGATCTAGGGTTGAATGTGCTCCTCCTTTTCATAACTATTGTCAAAAAGCTTTGTGTATCTTATTTAAAAGTTTTATTTTCAATTTGAAAAGCACTACACCAGGTTAAAATGCTACTGCTGTAAAACTGCTGGACATCTTTTGATTGATGATGAAATAGTATTGCTGCCATATATAATGTAGAGTGTAGAAGACAGCTTTAAAGGAGCCCTCCTTATGATTACAGTTGGCTCACAGAACAGAGTGTGCCACAGCAAGGCCCAGCTAAATGTCAAGATCTGACTTCACTTAAGGGTGGCTATTAAGCCCCCTAATCTGAAAATGGGGGAGGATTATCAAATGGCTACTGTTTTTATGACCTTAGTTCAGATCTAGGTCATTCTGGTGTAAGCCATTGATGGGGGGAAGAAAAATAGAATCTGAGTTTTACTGCTGCCTTAGACTGTTCTGTGTATGGGCTTGAGTGCTAGCTGTGACAAGCTGTTTCAAAAGTTTACTGTGCTATCAGCTAAATAATGCAGTGATTGTGGAGTTACCTGTGATTCTGGTTCATGCTCCTTCAGTTTTCTTACTCTTCCTGGACCATTTCTGTCCTTCTTTCCATCCTTCAACTTTCATGCATAGTATTTGACTAAAACTTGAAAGTGATACAGTACAATGGCTGTTGGGGAAATGAGCTTTATAAACTCACTTCTGCCATTTTGAAACCCACTTCTGTCCCTACCCACAGCAGGGAGCTGGAACTGGAGGAGCTTTAAGGTCCCTTCCAAGCCTGTTCTGTGATCCCTACTTACTTGGGAATTTTGCCACCTGTTGTGTGTTCCTCTCTGTTGTGGCTTTTGAGCTCAGAGATCTTCCTGTGATATTTAGAGAGTTTCAAAGCTGTCCTGATTGAGGACCTGCCACGCCTCTTTCTGTTGATGCCTAAATCTTACTCAGTTATAGTTGTCCTGTGATCTATTAGGAAGTGAGATCCTTTGGTCAGAGAAATTTCAACTGTGCAGATCCTATTGGGTTCTTTGCTTCATTGCAGGTACGTTCCTGCATGTCATTTAATTAGATGTGAAATGAAATGTCATTTGTTTATCTTTGAGGCCTGCATCATACACTCTGCAATGAGTCAGAACTTCTGATGTACTTGCTGCTTTTAATTGTTGATTAAATGTATTTAGCAAGGTAAAACTTACTCTAAAGGAAATTGTCTTCGTGAGGCTAGACCATCTCCTTCAGCATTACTTATTCTTGTCTTCCCCATTTTTTGTCAGTTCTGTGCTATTTTACATGCACAATGCCTTGCAGGCGTGACAAAGTTTTGTGTTGAGATGCCAGTTGATGTTGAAATTGGTTAAACCATGACAACACATCTGTCCTAACTCTAACTGATGTATATGCCATAAGCACTTGATACCAGTCTGCTCTAGTGATGTCCAAAAACATGCACTCCTGTTCCATGTCACCAAGCCCTCACAGCTCTCTAAGGACCTCAGAAATGGGAGGTGGCTCTTGATTTTTGGCCTTTCTTGTTTTTCTTAGGTGCCTTACTGCAGTTTGCATTAATTCCTTACTGCTTTTTAAACACCAACAACAAACTTTCCCTTAAACTCATATTGGCCTCTCTTTTGAAATGCCAGATGTTATACCTTCTCAGAAAGAATTTCTTCAACAAGACCATCAGACTGGTTAGGATATATTGGAAAGTACCTTTATTTCTCATCTGCATCCTTTCTGAGGTCTACTGACTCCAGAACATGGGTTCTGCCCTAGTGAAATAGGATTTAATAAGAAAATGGTCCATTTGGAACTTGTGGTGTCAGTTCTTATCTTAGTAAGAAACATTGGAATTGTCCAGAGGGCTCTGAGCTTAGCACTGATGTGAAAAGCTGCACATCAGTACTGACCCTAGATCAGCTTTGTGCACAGCCCTCAGAAGCAATGGTAGATGGGCCCTGGTTCCTTCGTACCTCACTATGTCACTTGCACAGAACAGAGCTTTTTCTTAGAGCTAGAGCTTCTCCACAAAACATCAGAGTTTCACTAGGGAATTCATATTAGAGATAAACTGCTTAGTAAGTCTTAAAATAGCAAGTGTTTTTGAGCAAGTGTTCATCTGTAGATCAGTCATGTCTACATTACTGTTGTCACCTCTGGCAAGAGCTCCTTGTCCCACAAACCTTCAAAGAGTGAACTGAAAATTCAATGTATCATGGATTTCTTATTTAAGTGATCACTGCTTTCTGCAGTTACACTGCAGGACAAAAAGCTGTGAGAGAAACACACTGTAGTATGACCTGAGGAAACTGAATTTAGGTTATTGAAGTCTGTGATATTACTTGCTGCATATGTCTCTTAATTGGTGGCTTTAAGAATACTTGTCCAGTGGTTCAGGAAGGAGTTTTGCTGACCTACACCTGTCTTTATAAGGCCTTTACAACAGGCTGTCACGTACAGTAGTAGTTTGACAGCTGCTACTTGATGTAACTTGAAGTAATTTCCCACTCCTTCATGTTGTCTGAGGAGATCCTGACATCTTTTCAGACTGAGGAATTGAGTCATTCACCTTGTCTGCCTCATTCAGCCACCAGCATCACAAACCACAAAGAGCCAAAACAGCCTCTTCTGCTGTTGTTTGTGAGAGCAGTTACTTGGTAGTGATTTGGATGGTGTGTTTGAAGAGCTGTTAACTCTCCTTTGCTCTGTGTTGTGCTGCACCTCTCCACCTGCCTTTGACTGACCTGGTTAAGTGGCATTCAGGGTAGTTGCAAACTGGATACTCCACAGCTTTATGCATTCAGCATCTTAAGTGGCAATCAGGCATTTTCTCCTCTTTCATTCTCAACCTTTCTGATAAGTAATAAATGCATTTTTGCTCCTTGTGTGAGTGCTATGAGTGATCTTGACCTATGAGACTGATTTAAGAAATTTGGTACCACATAAGTAACTTTATACTAAGTTTTCCTGAATGCTGGTACTGCGATTGATCTGTTTCCTGCAGAAGTTTCCCTCTTGCTGGAAATGCAGACTATGATCACACCTTTCATTTAAGAAATCCTATTAATGTATTCTTGACCTTGCAGTTCACTTGGCTTCCCTAGCTGGTTGCAGTTGTCTTTCCAAATTGTTTCATTAGGAGGGAAAAATGCTCTCCTTACAGATCAGCTCAGAGTACTGAAGTTTCTTGTTTTGTCTTGCTTGCGACTTGTGGGAAGAAGCAATGGGTTATGGCTGTCTTGGGTCAAAGAAACTCACTAAACTGTGAGTGGAATAATGACTCTGCTAAAGATTCTGCCTTTTCTATTTACCTTATAATTTATGATTCTTATGGAGAAAAAGAAGTGAACCCCAAAGCAACTGATTTTGAATCCTTTTTTTTCAGCTGCTTGATCTTAGTGCAGAATTTGTGCTGAGTTGTTTTTTTAAGGAATAAAATAGGGACATCCACTTTTTTCCTTTTTTTCCTTAGTATACAGTGAAGAGGTATCTCTTTGTTTTTAAAGCAGACTAACAAATTTAGTAGTAAGAATTACTGTCTGTGGAAATAATGAATATTTGCTTTTGCTAAGGAAAAGACAGTGCTGGAATAGAGAAGGAGCAGAGTGTTTCTAAGACAGGATAGCTACTGTTTAAACCCATCTGCCTTGTGTAAGAGCTCTTGTCTGCTCCCAACCTGATTCAAGTATTCAGAATCTTGCCACTAGGTACTTGAAAATCTATCTGGTTTTCCTTTGTGATGTTCTCCCTGCTCCCCAACTCAGGTTGGACAGTTGTTAATAATGTGAATTTTATAGAGTCTAATCAGAAATTTAATACAAAACCATTTCAAAAACCTCCCAGTAAATTCTCATATCTAGTATATGGTTTAATTTCAGTGCTGTATGAATTCTGTTCCAGTGCAGATGGGTTCAAGTCCCACACTTTGAAGCTTACCATTTTCTCCTTTATCTTGTGCCATTTAGTGATTGGGAGGAAGTTTATAAAAAGTTTTTACAGATGCATCCTAATTACCTAAAGAAAAAAAAGCCAGACCAAAAAATAAGAACCAAAAAAAAACAAACCCCAATCACACCTGTTTAAGCTTTTGAATTGTGTTGAATACTAAAAGCAAATCCTAGAAACTTTTTCCTGTTCTCTTCTTACACGTGACACCTTTTATGTGATGAAAATGCCCAATGTGAAGCTAGAATTTGTGTTTAAAGTCTTTATTTCTGTATTTCTGCTTTTCTCATCTCCATGGGGAAGTGAAATGATTCAGCTTTCTTAATCAAAAGTTAAACAACTGAAGACTTTTGTCTATTCATTTCAGTGTATTCTGCAAGTTCAGCAGATAATGACTTGAATGATGCAGATTCCAGGTTGGCTGTCCGTGAACTGTAAGCTGGAACACACTGCCTACATGCCTTGAGCAATGACATCTTTTCTTCTATTCACTGAGCATGTTTAAGAACTGGTTTGAAATCACAGTTTAGTTAAGTTCTTTCAATCTTACAGGAGCATCTGAGGCACTTGCAGTTTAAGCCTTGAGCACCAGAACATATTTTTTAGAGAAAGTAAGCATAGTTGAAAATTTTTATTTGAAGTGAAATGTTTCAATAGGTAGAAGTCAGTTTCTTGTTAACATGTTGCTGGCTCTAAATTTTGTCTTAATTTGCAAAGCTAGATTCTGCCTGGATTTAAAAATGATGGCTATCAGAGGGGCTTGGGGGGATTGCTGGTTTATTTTTTTTAAACTAGGTATTTGTAAAACTAGGCTGTAAATTAAAGGTGAAACTATATGGCCTAAGTATTATAAAATGAAGGAAAGTGAATTTAAGACAAATTTAAGAAATTAACCATTATTTAAAAGGTAGGTTTCACTCATTTCATGTTAACATCGTGGTACTTCTAGGATTACTAGAATGTTTTTTAATGATCTGGTTTCAGCATTTGAGTTAATGATATATTTGAAAATATATATTTTGAAGAATTTGACACAGATTTACAGAGTTGATAGTTCACTCACGGTGTTATAGTTTGGTAGCTTGATACAAGAGCTGTTCCTTCTGGAGCTTCAGCAGGTTAGAAAAGTGTCAATTGATTTCAGTGCAATCTAGTTGCAGGATTTCAGTCAATTTCAAACTTTCTAAATAATAGAAACTGGGAAATAATTTCTCACTAACAAATAGTTTCTGAATAGGAGGAACATTAATTTGTTGGGAGAGATGAATGAATTTTTCCAGTTCATAATTTCAAAGCTATTTGTGGGAAATAGGTTGTTTGAGTGACACAGAAATTATAATTGAAAAGAAACCTGAAAATTCCCTTGAAACTGAATCTCTTCTGAAATTCCTCTTCCTTGTAAAACTTAGTGTCAGGCAGCAGTTTCCTGGAATGCTCTGAAGGCTTGTAACTTCATTAGCTTGCAGTAGACACATGGTGTAACACAGAATCCTAAGCTTCAGTTTCTCAAAGGCCTATCAGGCTAGGAATGTTCTAATTTGTTGTTGTTGTTGTTGTTTGTTTGTTTGTTTGTTTTTTGGGGGTGGGGGTTGGTTGGATTTTTTTTTTTTTGCTCAGTGTACTGGGGTTTTCTGATAACTGTTTTTTTCTAATAGCTTTTCTTAGTGGAAAGCCCAATGTTCTTTGATTCTTACAATCCAGGAAGTGTGCAAGACCTGTTTATTTGTTAGTTGACTCCTAGACTTTCTCCCAGATGCTGGTTGGATGTGTGGTACTGCATACTGGTAAAACAACATTGTGACCTATTCATTGTTACAGACTCACTGTGGACTTGACTTTTTTCTGTGGTTTAGTGAACATCTGACTAGGCCTTCAAGGAAAAGAAGAGAGTTTGTCCAACAGTTCTAAACTTGTTAGGTAAAATAGCCAAACTTTGTAGTCCTCTTGTAAATCTTAAAATGATTATTAAGAAACAGACACATGCTTTAGGCGCATGGTTTTCTGAAAGTGACAGTTGGTTCTATGTCTTACTCTTGGGCATTGTTCTCCTCATGTTGTAAAACACTTAAATTGATACCAAATGAGGAAGTCGTGAGCGTTTTTCCAAGCTGGATGTAATCTTTTACAGTCTCTTCCTCCCTCTGAATTTTCTTCTCTAAGGATACAAGTGATGACCTGGTCAAATTATTGCCAGCACTGTTCTGGGTAACAGTTGGTATCTAGCTAGCTCTGATGTAGGGTCTTGGAAAAAGAAAGGCAGGATAAGCTTCAGGCTGAACACCAATATTCACACCAATTCGGTATTTAAATGTCCCAGTGCAGCAGCTGGAATTAGATTGCTGTTCAAAGAGCTTTTAGAGAGAATAGAAATGAAGTTTTAGTAACTGTCATTTGGAGGCATTTTTCTCTCTCCCTATCCACAGAGCAGCATAGTCACTTCTGAAGTGTCTTCCTTATGCCTTTTAAATTATAAATAACACAAGTGTCTCAGAATATCTGGCTGCTACATTAGAAATTAAATCTACTTTTAACCTTGGCAATGTCTGAAGGTATAGTAAAAGGTGTCATGTTGGGCTCTCCTATTTACAAGTCTGCAAGGACACATTGGCATAGAAGATTACTTGGGAGAATGAAACTGCTTCTCTTTTTATTGAACCTCATTTTTCTTGCTGTGATTTATAAATATCTGAACTCTAAGTTGATGCTAATTGCAGTCTTTATTTAACCTACAAAAACTTCCCCCTCCCACCCCTGCTGGCTGCCACCCTTTTCTTTAAAATTGTGAACAATTGGGGGGAGGCAGGACATTTCCTCTTTTTGTTCTGCTTCTGAGGTATGGCCAATGTCAGTCTCCTTCTTTGTATTCAACTTAATGCTTGTAACTGCTTCATGTTACAGCAAGTTCTTTTGATGTATGTAGTATTTTTCTGAAATTATATTTCATCACTGTCTCCATCCCCACAATAAAGCACAGCATAGAGAGTTGAAAGCAAGGATTTTTATCCTAAGTGAAAAGTAAGCAGTTAGAACTGATGTGGTTCTGTAGTCTCATTTCAAGTTTTGGTCACCCTGTCTTGCTGGCAGCAGCAGTGTCCTCAGCTGCATTAGTTCTTAGAGTCAAGATCTGCAGAGAAGGAAAAGCATCATTTTAGCTATGGTTTGGAATTTGTATTGGAGTCTAAATAGAGGATTTCCTCCCTTTCATTTTGGAATCTCTGGTATGTTGGTTCCTGTTTGCTCAGGGAACTGAATCAATATGGTAAAGAAAATGAGTGTTTTAAGTTAAATGTTAGGACTTTGTATTATAGGAGAACTTGTTTAGTGCTGTAAGCAAGAAATGGATTCAAGCTAGATAGCATAATCAACAGAAGCCCCCGCCCTGCTCCATTCCTATGCAAAATATGTCCTAAATTAAGTATCAAGAATTTTTCTGCAAGAAAAATGGGTTGCATTTTACCTGATAATCTGGCCAGCACTTTATCAAAGAATGTATTTTAAGAGTAGATATTCTGTAGTGGCGTTACAAACAGGAAAAATAAAATGTTTGAATAGAGGTATAATAATTTTTGCTTCTATTGTCATGCTTTCTGTCTTGAATATTTTGTCTAGCAAGTTACTTTTTTTTTGTTTTTTCTTGCCATTTGTATAAATGGCAAAAAGGTGATTGAGTGTTTGATTACTGGTTTGTGTGTTTGTATTTTTGGGGTTTTTTTCCTTTTTTTTATTGCAGTGCTTCAGTTGTTTCATACAATAGTCAATCCTTTCCAGATTGTTATAGTAGTAGATTTAAAAACTAATATATTAAGTAGAACCAAACTAAAACAAGCCCCAATCAACAATAAAAACCATGTGACTTTATGTCAATATATAAGCAATACTAAAATTATTAATCCTTCTATGGTTAGGGGGGAACAGTGGGCAAAAATGACAGCTGCTGACCTGTGGAAGGAAGGGAGAGGCAAAAGAAGCAGACACAGATGTTAATGCTTAATTTAAATTTCTCTGTTAAACATACTGCTCCACTTCTATAAAATATTAAAATAACTCTCTTCTCTACAGAGCATTCTCCTTTAACAAGTTGTAAGGGAATTTCTGCTTATATCCTAATGGTGGGATAAAGATAACTAGATATAATTTAAAAATTGATGTAATTATTTTGGGGTTTTTTTCAAAATTTTGAATTTGAGCTACAGAAAGCTCATAAAATATTTTCTACATAATTGAGAGTGGTCTGATATATCCAAGGAACTTGGTGATGGCTGAGTAATAGACACATACTCTTGAAGGATTTGAATTTCTGAGGTAATTAATTTTATTTTCCTGTCAGTTGGAGACAAAAAAGGTGCAAGAGTTTGGAGCAGATAACCATTTTTCAGATAAACCCATTCCCTTCTGTAGTGGCAAATAATGGTGGGCACCAGAGTGCAACCTGCACCTGGAAAATATAATGTGTACTTCAGAAGGCTGTAAGTTAGCATGATTAGAAGCTAAAAGATGACTGAACATGAGCTCCAAGCTCCTTTCCTATGAAAGGGATAACTTGTAAGAAAGGCAGATGACTTTTTTAAGTAAGCCAAAACAAAATACTGCTTCCTACCTTGCACCTGTATTAATGATAAATAATATTTATCAGTAAATATTGAAGCACTATTGAGAGAGAATTCGAAAAGTGAAAGATTTTCTTTCAGGGAAGTTGCAACCGGTGCTTTGTCTGCCTTGGGTACATTTAAAAAGAAAAAATTAAAGGCAGTTCTAATATTTGACAAAGCCAATCAAGCTGAATTCTGTCTGTGGTATGATTTGTTTTAATCCAAGGTAGCTGTCTTTGTAAGGCAAACCACAAAACTTCCCCCATATATACTCCTGTACTGGGCCAAGCTAAATAATGCAGTCATGAAAATATACAGAATGGGGAGAAGAAGTGAAGTTTTTTATGTAGATGTAGTATTTTGAATTACATACTGTTTTCAAAAGGAATCACTTTTCAGGTGCATGAAACAGGGCAAAGTTACAAGGATAGAGGGGGGGAAATCAAATTTATTTTTCTCATGGTAATGTCAGTCATGTCAGTGAGTTTTTGCTCAGAACTTTGTGTTTGTGTGTTATACCTTGGCATGAAGCTACTGGTACTGAAATTAAAGTGTGTGGGGTGGAGGGGACAGGTAATAGAGGAGATTGGCTTGTTGGTTGGGACACAAACCAGTGTGCAGGATCTGTCTTTCAGTCCTCACTTGTCCATAATTTCTTTCCAATGTGATTTTAGATTCTGAGATTCCTCATACAAATTATGTAATAGTCCTCATAGATCAAGAAATACCAGCTCAAAATATAGGTTGTATGACTTCAGAATGGGATTAGAATTCATATGTCAACTAGATAAGTGTCTAGAGGCAAATGCAGAAACAGAAACTGAACTCATGAGTTATCAAGTCCCTTTAACAACTGGGTAAAGTAACAGTAGCTGTTCCCACACCAAAATATAAAAGAAGGTAGTTTAATTGTAATGCTGTGTGTGGCAGTACAGTGCTCAATCTCATTAAATGTAATCTTATTCTTTGGATTTTCCTAATTACATTTTAAAGACCATTTATTAAATTCTGCAACCTTTAAGAATTGAAATCAGCATTTCTGAACCTACTTTCACATGAGTTTTGATTTTAAAAGCAACATTAATGGGCTAAACTCCACACTGCTTAAAATGTGCAATTTTTTTTCTTCAACTTTTAATTGTTTTCTCTGCTGAGAATATTAAATTCAGTAAATAAGGAGGATACATGAATCTTCCTCACTGATGTTTTTTACTTAACAGGGGTGAGGCCTAATTTTATGTGAGAAGTTAAATAACAAGTGTTTTGGACTTCAGTAAAACAACTTGAACTACCATAATTCAGATGTGATTCTTGGTGTAGTAAGCCACAAAGTGAAGGGTGATGCAAGTAAACTTTTAGGCACACAAGTTGTGAAGATTTCAACATACACTGCTGCTGACTTTCTTGAGTGGGTTAACAAAATTGTGTTTTACAGAGCCTCAAGGTTCTTTTTTTCCTACAGGGCCTCCAGAGGCCATAGTGCTTAAAGCTGAAAGTCTCATTTCATTGGAGTAAAAATACGCATGCATGCCCTGTCCTTCAAAGCAGTGTGCAGCAGGCTCACCCTGTGCCTAGCTGATGATATGCTGGAAAAGAAGGGAGGAAGCAGAACTTAATTTTCCATGCACCCAAAATCTTCCAAATTCCTTAACACATAGACCAACATAGTGAGGACAATAGGATCTCATCTAAGGGGCAGCCTTTCACATCAGATGAAAAGTGCAGCAGTAACTATGAATCAGATGAGCAATCTTGATAAGCATCTCCCTCTTTCACGTAAATTTTTTCTATCTCTGTAAGGAGCATTAATCTACTGTTTCTTGTATGCATCCAGAGATATGAATAAAACAGTCTTTATGGCTTAGAAAAATATCAAACCAGAAGTGAATTTGCTTAGAAGTATTTGCACTTTTATCTTTAAGCAGATGAACTGATAAAAGGCTTATACTTTCCTAAACTGGAAAAGCTGCAGCAGATCAGAGGAGGGGAGAGCAAGTACAAGCAAAAGGTTTTTTTAGGTAGCCCACTCTGAGGTCATTAGTGTCACTATTATAGTTTGTACAAGTTTTGGTTGGCACCTCCTGAGATTTAGTATTATTGTGTTCTAGTCCTGAGTAAAAGAACAAATAAAAATGCTTTGTTAAAATTTTAACTAAAAACAATTACATTTTAGTAAGATGTCCCAAATACAGGCTTAAAAAAAAGCCTTGTCGCTAAAGCCCTAATTTTACTTCTTAAACAGAAACATGGAAAGGGGAAGAGAAAAAAGAATGTAAAGAAGTAAAACTAGTAAAGAAACAAAAAGTCAAAGGGGAAAGGAAATATATCTGCTTTTATGAAATGAACTTTCATTTGAAAAGAACATACAAATTTAGGAGTTAATATGGCCATATACAAGGTTAGGGGAATCAAGAAATTTGTGTGATGTGGAGTGCACCAAACCTATCAAAAACTTTTTAATAGAACGTGTGCATATATTCTGTTCCCCTTCCCAAGTGTAGAGTAAATACTACTTCTATCTTCAGACCCACCAAGTGGTTAATTTCAAAGTGGTAGTCAAATGTTAGCTTCTATTTATTACATGATATTTATTCTTTTTTTGGCTATTTTTCTAACACATAGTCTGAGTCATTCAATTTTTTTAAAAACATGCTTGCAGTCTCCATTCACTTTGAAGCTGTGGGGAGGAAAGGAGGAGATGGCTGTTGAATTCAACTCCAAGGCTAAAGTAACTAAAGTTTTCTCTCAGAAATTATGGAGATAAATAGCTTTTGGAATAACAATAGCCAATGTATAGCTAACCTGTCCAACCTCAATTTGTATTGTATAACTGTTCAATTACTATATCTGTCCAAAATTAACTTAGACCGACTTTGCTTTAAAATTTCTGTAAATCTTCACCTCGTGATTTGCTCTAGGCTTAGTGCAGCACAGACTATCCATTGCTTCCACAGCTGCAGGCTGTGGCAAAGCCTATTGGCAGTGTTGATTTGTATTATCAAATAGATCATGTCTTTCTCCAGCACTCTGTTTCTTAAAGGATCCTAATGTCATAAGAGCTGAAGTCCTGCCTGCAGCCATGTAGACACCTGTTGATCCCAGAGGATGTTTCTTTACCCTAGAAAAGCCTTCACCTTGGATCAACACCTGGGCTCTGTTATTTATTCCATTGACACCTGGTGTTGTTCAGCATTGCCCCTGTGCTCCCATGGTTAGCTCTGGTCTGCTGAAGATCACTTCTGGCAGTATCATGGTGGCCAGGTAGATGGGTAACAGATGATATTTTCAACAGCCAGATAAGTCATAAGAGTTTCTCTGTAACATTCTGGGTGTGGACCAGAGGCCAGAGCTGAATTCTGTGACAGCCAGTCTAGCTGCTGGGCAGAAGCCTCATGGGAGCCTGCAGTTACTGTCACCTATTGCTTCCTTTTGGTGGCCTTTGCTGTGATCCATATGCCAGACCTGATAGAGCTTGTTCCTGGGCTGTTTGCCTTTTCTGTACCCAAATAGGTACTGGTGCAAAAAGAGAGCCCCCTTCCTGTTGCTGGGGGTCACAGCTTCAGCCTCCCTCCTCATGGGAGTTCCTGCCCCATCCCAGCCCCGAGTGAGGAAAGCAGCATCCGTGGTGGGGGAAAGGTGGGCGGGAGAGTTAATACAGGGGAAAAAACCCTGTTCACAGCTTTATTCAGAAGTACAAACTGTGGAAGCTTGTAACTGGGTTAAGAGACTCACTCTATCACAAATTTCTGCTTATGAAGACTGTTGGAGGAACCTATCTTGGATTTTAAAAGGTGTCAGACAATAAAGAAAGCTGATTCTTTCTACATGAAGATACAGTAAATTTATTAGAGGCAGAGGGAGTTTGATGGTTCGGGGTATTGCAAGTTACTAGAGCCAAGTGTTGCTTTTCAGTTTGGAGCTAGAAGGTGTCAGATCTCAAGTAACAGTTTTGAAAGACCAGGTTTGGAATCAAATAGGCAATCAAACACCAAGAGACAGCAAATTCTGTAAAACTTTTTTGAAGCAATTTTTTTCCATTAGTGAATCATAAAAAATATAAGCAAAGTGTATTTCAGACCAGTTTCTGTGGGCTCTTCAGGTTCTGGAGGGTTCCAAAGCTGCTACTACTGTTTGCTTAAGCATACTGACTCAAGAAGAAAAACAAAGATTTGTTGAACTGCTTGTGTCCAATGGTTACATTTTAGGAAAAGGTGCCAGCACTAGTTCGTCAGTACTAGAAACTAAGATACATCTTCTTGTTTAGGTTAAACTAAAATTGTATCAATTCTGCTGAAAGGCAATTGTACTTCCTGGAGCATGGAAGTAACACAGGTGCTTTCTGGGAAAATTTTAGCCTAAGGTCTGGAAAAATATTCTCTTGATCTTTTTAGGTTGTACAAGTAAGTGTTCTTTTAAATGAAGTCATCCAGTGTCCAGAGGTGAAGAAACAAATGATTGGGCAGGATAAGTCTTTTGTGGTTCCTTGCAGAACTTCTGTAATATTTCAGGACAAGAAGAGCCCTTTGGATGGGTAGGATGGAGTTAAGTTGGGTGAATTAGCAAAGAAGCAGTCTGGTTTATCTTTTCCTCAGAGTAAGAAAATAAAAAAAAAACAACAACTCCCACAGTGTGCTAATTGCCATCTTAAATACAAGCTGTATGGAAGTCTGTTTGAAGGTTGCATTTTTCATTAACAAACTGCTGTTTACAGAGCTGGGTTTCTGCGCTCGTGGTTTTCCATAGGCAGGAGCAGGTAGTAGGGCAGGCAGGTAAGGACAAAAGTAAAGGCAGAAACAAGTACCACCCTGCACAGGGTGGGAAGGGTGGTAGGTATCCAAAGACCAAGAGGTTTTGGGTGCTGACTGGGATGGTAAACAAGCTTCCTGTTGTTTGACTGATGAAGTCCTGAAAAATAGGAGTTGCTGTTTGCCCTTTTGAAATAGGCAGGGTTGTCTCCAAGTGCTGCTTCATTCATTTCTTTACCCAGGGACAGTAACTTGGCAGAATGTAGCTAGCTGCTGACCTAAAATGGCTTACAGTGTGTAACATGAATGGCAATACACATGGTGTGGTTTGTATTTCCACTCTCTTGTGTTTGGAGGATTGCTATCTTAACTTAAGGCTTCATCTCTCTTGCCTTTTTTGTCCATAACCCTTTGAAGCCAAAAGAACAGGGAATTTATGCAGTGCTGATATGATGTGAATATATATTACATTGAATGTAAGAGTTGCTGGATGATGCTTTAAGGTAAATTTTAGTGTGTGCCTGGACTTTGGACTTATTGCGTTCTAGTTCTTGTAGGCTGTTTAAAAGATGTGTGTAAATGTATTTGTTAGAGGACAGTAGCTTTGTCATTTAATTTGTGTTGTCTTGTGGTACTATATTTAGTACAAAGAAAAGTGGAAAATGAAATCCATATAGTTCAATATATAAATCCATTTATAGCTCAAATATCAGATTTGTAGAGGTTATAATTGATTCACAGTATAGTCTGTATATTAAAGTTACTTTGCAATGGAAATTTTAACAAAATCTGACTTGTCAAACTGTACAGCTCCTAAGTGTTAAGATAGCTTCCCTTGTCTGCTTCAAATATGGTACATATTTATTCTTCTTTATACTAGTGTACATACAATCTAAGCCAAAAAGTAAATATAACTTTTGGGGAGGGAACAGGATGTTGTGTTGTCTTAAAAGACATCACATGATGAACAAATTTTGCGATTCTGAATGTTCTTTGTTGATAGAAGTTGTTTCCTGAAGATTTTGGTATCTTTTACGTAGTGTGATGATAAAATAGTCTTGCAAAGTTCTGGTCTAGCAAAATAGCTACGGGCAGGCCTTTAGTGTAAAGAATGAGAACCTTCAAATGCTGCTTTGAATTATCCTCTTATTTTCAAATAAGCTTATTATTTGGAAGGAGAAAGGGGGGCATTTGGAAACTGTTTCAGCATTGAACAAAACTTCTTTTTTATTGATGCTCTAAATTGTCACCATATTTCATCAGTTGTCATGCACTTTTTTGTGGGTTTGGGGTTTCAAACATTATTTATTTATCAATCATCTGATTTGCTCTGTGTCTCATCATCCTTACTGAAGTATTTAATTTTTACCAAATACCTAAACAGACTAGCTGGTAAATCTGTAAAATAATTGGATTTATCTAATCCTCCATTTTAAAACGTTTTTGTGCAGATACAGAGGACTAGAGAGCAATGTCAAGGTATCAGAAGCAAAAGAAGCTTGCTTTTTTTTCTATTTGTTGTAATATTAGCCTGCTCAGATTATGAAGTTTCAGGAGATCATGAGAAGTTTCTGATCTGTAAAGTTTTCATTTTTTTTTCTTTTCATTTTTTCTTCTTTTCATTTTTTCCTCTCTCTGTACATGACTGATTCTCAGGCTAAGAGAGAAACTCCTTCAGTTGCTTAGAGCTATGAGGCTAATCCTACCACCTTTAGGATTCTATGGTAGTTATTTTAAGTCTAATGAGGTTGTTGGGGCATGGCTTAATAGGCTGACTGTGGGCAGATGGCAGTTGCCTTGTCTTATTTTTATCTTCTAATGCTATTGAGTAGTACTATAGTGGAAGGAGTAAATATTTGTTTGATAAATGTAACAATTTTTGGAATTGCTCTTATAATTTGAGGATACTTGTTGCCAGTTTTCTAAAATTTGCTTTCTTTTAAGAAACTTTTGATTTACTGTTTTAAATGTTTCTTTTGTCTCCAGGTTTTGAAAGTATTTTAGAAGGGCTTTATGGACCAAGGCTACGAAGAGACCTCAGTTTATTTGAAGGTAAATGAGCCAGCTTTTAGTGCAATGACTTTAACTTACTGTTTTTTCTTCTAGCTAAAAGTAGTTTCAAGCATATATCTTGAATTTGAAAAAGGAAATCTTCCAGTGCTTTTCTTTCCAATGTTCATTTATTAATTTTCTTGTCAATACTGTGCCTAAGCAAAACACTAGGGAGAGTGATACATAGGTTTTGTTCCCATACAGGGGAATTTGCATTAGCTAAGCTTTTCTGCAAAGCTCTCATGAAAAAGACTTACTCTTCTGGAATGCTGCATCTTCTTCTTTTTTTCTGAATATCCATTAGAAAGGGCAGACAAGCTGCTCAGCTTCCCATTGACATTAATTGGTAAAAGGAAGGTAATGGATGCTAGTTTGGTCTTGTAGTGGCCAAGAAAGTTTATGCTTTTTATATAATCATATTTTTTTACATCTTTATTATATGTACACCAAACTTTTAGTTTTTATAGTACTTTATGTATATGTATATAAAGTCATAGTATGTTCAAGCATATATGTATATAAACACCTTTTCCATCAGCCTTGTAAAACCCAGCATTAGTCCAAATGGGTTTAGTTTTGCTGGAAGAGCTGTCAATAACACATAAGTCCTTAGTTAAGTGTGGAATGATTTATCTTTCACAACTTGGGGACTATAGAGCAAAAATTTGCTTTGAAGTATTGAAAGAATTGTTTTGGCAAGTTCATTTTATGACTTAAAGAAATGTTACTTCTGTTATGAAACTGTAAAAATGTTCCATCTCATTTCTTCATAATTCATTGTCTGATAGTGTAATTTGTAAAGCATGTCACTTACTTAGTGCTAGCACATGAGGCAAACTGGCATGTACTGCTTAGAATACTTTTGGAACAATTGCTTTAATTTGGTTATGGTTTTGTCCCCTTCATAATGTGCAAGTTCCTTGGCCTGTATCATATGCATAACACAGTATTTTTGTGGGGAAGGGGGGGGAACTTGGAATACTACTTTGCTGATGCTTTTAGAATATTATTTTTTCCTTTCTCAAGCTAGGCATGCCACTAATAAGATATAAAAACACTTAAGAAACATGTACAGTTAGATTAAAGCTTGTTTACATGACTAGTATTTTCAACTGCTGTGATAAGCACATTTGAAAAGGAAACAGGATATTGTTATAAGTGTGCAGTATCTCTTTTGTTTTTTTTTTTTTAGTTGTAATTCCAATATTTGTATGTATTGGGCTTTACAGTGATTAGTAGTTATTGCTTTGTTTTTTGCGTGAAAGGATTTGCTTTTTTTTTACTTTTTTTTGGGGGTAAGAAGGCAGACTTTGGTAGTGGCCAAAGCCTAAGCTACAGTTAAAGGGCATGATACAATACACTGCAAAGTTTATATTGCTCCTTTAGAGTTCATGTGTGCATGTATTTGAGCTGTCTTAGGGGTAAAGTTTGAACTTATTTGCCTCATGCTGTTGAAGATTACTTACCATTTAAAATCTGATATTTCGATTGCTTGTAAATCTTTGCTATTTGATGCCCTTGTGACTTTGTCTTGAAAATTAAATTTGTGTTTATCTAAAATGCAGCATCTCAGTTGTTTTTTTAATTTCTGAAAATTTTTGTCAGTAATGTGCAAGAGTTCTTCAACAATTAAAGCCTATTTCCATGTCTGAGGCATCTGTAAAATTGATTTTAGTTCTGGAGCCAACTGCTCCAGAACTGCTGGTAGGTTGGAAGGCCCATCTTACCTTACTCTTATTTTTGGTTCATTTTTATAGATATAGTATGTGTAACTTCAGTAATGCCATGTGAAATGGTTTATACTGGTACAGTAGAGGTCAGGTCTATCTTTAGTATAGTATGCAGGGCTATTTCTGATTTGAAGTCTGAATTTTGTTTTAAAGATTAATACAGAACTCTCAAGTAAAATTTGTACAAATTTTTCCGCTGTCCTAAGTGTCGCATTTCATTTCACAGGTAATGAAACCAAGATACAAAGTAAATAATTTGCCTTAGTTAAAAAATATGGCTGGTAGAATTAGAACTCAGGTTTTCACACGCTAAGCAATGTACCTGAATTACTGCATCTTTTAGGCTGTTTATTTTCCTCATCATAACCACTAAACTAATACTGTCAACATGCATTATGGCTCATTAGCAGCAAGAGTGTGTTTCCTCAAACATACCTCAAGAAATTATGTAGCTTTCTTGTGCAGAAATATGTGAGAATTGGCTGAAATGTATGCTGCTTAGATACAATAGCATTTTATTCTCTTATGTTGTTGGCTTTATCTATTGTGGCATGAAAAAGATGAATAATGTGCATAAATGTAACATGATTGATCTATTTCCTCCTTAGTTCTTTCTTGAAATAGTATTTGATCTATAGATTAAAATATTGTATTATCTTAAGTTACTTGAGTGAATAATAAATTGCAATGGCAAATCTAAATGCTAAAAGGTACACTTCAGTTTTACTAGACTATTACACTTTTCCAAGAAAATACTGTTTAAACATTTTTTTGTGTCTTGAAATTCTTTTATATGTAGGATTTACTTTGTAATTGCTAAAGTGGTTCTTGTCACCATTATGCAGCACCAGTTTGTCTTCCTGACTGCTTGGATTCTGCAATTTCTTGTTGCAGAGGGGTCAAGTTCTGTATTCTGGCATCTGACTTTGGGTCAAGCTCTGAACTGAGGCTTTATGTCATTGAATCTCTAGGGCTTTCTAATCCTTTCCTCATACCCATTTTCAGCTAAGTAAATTCACCTATAAATTGTTATTCTTTACATTCTACTTATGGATAGCTAGCTAAACTGTTAAAAAGCTGCTCCTCTAATCAGGTGGTATGCGTGTACTTTCTTTTGGGGGGATTATGTGCTGGGGTTCTATTCTCTTAACCACTGAGGAAAAGCTTTGTCTTGTTGGAAAAAAGCAGCTCTCAATGCTCTTTCTCTGCCAGGACAAAATCGTCTTTATACAGGATGAAAGATTTTATCCTTTGGAGTATTTCTAGTAGTGAAAAATTTTATTAGAAACACAAATCTAATAGAATTGGAGGTTTTATGTAATTAAAAATATGAAGGACTGGATAAATACTTCAGCTGTTTTAATGTACTTATTAGGAACCAGTAGTGCTGTATAATAAGAAAGGCAATGATATGTTCAAAATTGTCTCAAATAGCTGGAAAATCTTTTGGGTCATTATTATAATCAGAAAATACTGGTAAGTAAGAGATGAATTTTTAAATTTTATTTTGATGAATTTTTAAATTTTATTTTGTATTTAGATTTACTAGACAATTATTTTGTATTTTAAAATATAAATATGGAATCTGTTCAGTACTACAGATGTCTGAATTAATTTACTTAATTTGGCATTACTGTTTTGGGAAAAGTGGTTTGGGGAAACAAAGATGTGAGCCTCTTAAGAAATGAAAAAAAAAATTATTTTTTGTCAAAGTTCACCAATTTATTCTTAATAAATGAAAATAAGTTTAACACCTCTGTGCTAAAGGTTTTTGGTTTCAAGTAATGATCTATACTGTGATTAATATTAAAATGCTGTTTGCACAGTCTTAGCAACTTTTCTCATGAGCTAGCAAGCATTATAGGTCGTCTGCAAGTCTTTTATCATCTGACCCCAAGCAAGATAAAATGGGGAGGGAAGATGATCCTCATCCTAAATTCAATGCAGCTGGAGGAAAGTTTATTCAGCTTAAAGTGCTGTCTGTGCCTCTGATTTTTCTGAGAGTATGGCTGCCTATCTGTAGTTAAAAACTTAATACTGATATCAGGATGTTTCCTGTGGGGGTGACCTGAGACTGTCTGGCATTTGATATATCTTCTATATATCTGATATCACTTTTGCTTAGCTCACTGGCAGACTTAATAAGTCTTGTACATGATTTATACTGCTTTAAATAAAGGGTTTAGTGTTATGTAGAGCTGATGTTTCTCAAGGTTTGCTTTTTTGGCAATACACAAGGATTGCTCTCTGGTTTGACTTTTACCAGTGGAAATTCAGGATTCCAAGGCAGGAGAACTTCTCTGAAAGTATAAGCCTGTCCTAGAGTTAGGTGTAGAATCTCAAGGTTCATAAATAAAGTTTTCATGGTTGCGAGAAAAACAATGAACTTGTTGTGAGGGAATAGTGTTGTTTTTATGCTGTGGACCTCCTAAAGGAATAGCTCTAATGGGCTGGGACAGGTAGATTAATTCAGCAAAAATGACTCATTATCTCTTGTTACTGTCCAGCCAAGAAAAATACCATGTCTGTTTTTAAACATCAGCTGTCCAACTTGTAAAAATTGCTCTTTTGCATCCTTGAAAGCATATAATACAATAATACAGAATTCTGTTCTAAATCAGTATTTTAGAGCTGAGCAAACTAGATTTAAGTAATAATGAGTTACTTACATTATGTTTGTGCTCAACTGAAGGACCTTTATTTTTCAAAGTAATTTTATTCTTATTTTGCCTTTTTAATAATATCTTTGAGAAGAAGTAAAAGCTCAGCAGTTGTGGGAAGAGGGTGGAGGACAGTGGGCAGTGGGAGACAACCCTGCAGACAGCAAGGTCAGAGAAGGAAGAGGGGAGAGGTGCTCCAGTCACTGGAGCAGAGATTCCCCTGCAGCCCTTGGAGAAGACCATGGGTGAAGCATGTAGAACCTACAGCCCATGGAGGACCATGCTGGAACAGATATCCACAGTGCAGCCCTTGAAGGACCCACTGGAGCAGGTGGAGATGCCCTGAAGGAAGCTACAGCCTGTGGAGATGCCATGCTGGAGCAGGCCTCTGGCAGGAACTGCAGCTCTAGAGAGGAGCCCATGCAGGAGCAGGTTTTCTGGCAGGAGCTGTGAGTCTGTGGAATGGTCTTTTCCTGAAGGACTGTGTCCTGTGGAAAAGACATGTACTAGAGCAGTTCAAGAAGAGCTGCAGTAGTGGGAAGAACACTGGAGCAGTTTGTGAAGGCCTGTAGCCCATGGGAGACACCCCAAGCTGGAAGCAGGAAAAAAAGAGAAGTGGCAGAGAGGAACTGTTATGAACTGAGAGCAGCCTGTTTCCCATCCTCCTTGCACTCTTTGGGATGGGGGAGGAGGTAGAAGAGTCAGGAATGAAGGAGTGAAGCTGAAGCCTGGGAAGAAGGGGTGGTAAGGTGGTTTAGTGTTTTCCCTTTCTCATTATGCAAATCTGTTTTTATTGGCTATAAATGAAATTGATTCTCTCCAAGTTGAATCTGACTTCCCTGTTACAGTAATTGATAAGTGATCTCCCTGTCTTCATCTTGACCCTCAAGTTTATCCCCCAATTTTCTCCCCTACCATGTTACTTCCTCATCCCTGCCCTCTTGAAGAGGGGCAGTGAATTGAGAGCATCAGTGGATTGGGAGATTGGCAGCCAGCCAAGATCAGGCTACTGTCATGTGCTATTGAAAGCAGATAATCTCAAGAACCTCCCTAAACAGAACTGACTGTAATTTGGTGGTATGGAGAAAAAGAGGAAACATACCTGGTAACTAATAATGGGAGTTAAAAAGTTGTTTGGGTTGTAAGCACATGAACAGGATGGACAAGGCCTTGGTGTTGTAGTTAATCATATTTGGATTCACTTTCCAAAATACTGCAGCTGTAATAAAGGCTGCTCATAGCTAGGATACTGTATGAAAAGTACTGCCTGCAGTGTAAGGAAGTCTGGTGTAAAGGTAAAAGACATCATCTTGACATCTTGCTCCCCATGTTCAGGAAACAGGTGTTCAAGTGAGACTTTTGCACACTTCAGTTAAAAAGAATGATGCCTACAATTCAGAGCTTTCTTTGCAGTATTCAGATGCCTCCAGTAATTATGACAGATATAAAACTGAATGACACGAGTTTACCTTTTCTTCCAAAGAAAGCACTCTCTGCTATTTTTAAGTTGAGCTGTAAAAGCCAGACAAGAATTTGAAAATATCTGAAGTATTAAATATGACTGAATGCACTGTACCAATAAATATATATCATATTAGTAATAGAATTTATTTAAGAGAATTTTAGGAAGTGTGTGTTGTTCTCAAAATCCATTTTTGCTTGTTTAAAACATCTAGCTTTCTTTTCTTCCTTTAAGACTGTGAGCCAGAAGAGCTAACTGACTGGTCTATGGATGAGAAATGTTCCTTTTGTAATTTACATAAAGAAACAGCCAGTGTAAGTATGAGCATTATATTAAACATTACTCTACTCCCCAACACTAATTTTTTGGTATGATAGTGAGCGAATTGAATTTTGCAAATAAGTTAATCCCGCATTTTGACTCAAGGTAGTTTGATTTTAGTGGTTCTATTCCATTCAATAACTCAGTAATTTCATAGTATATTTTACTACCAGCAGACTAACTTCTGAAAGATGTTATAACCTTGATATGTTTTCTAGGATCGTGCATCAGTTTTCGGTTCTTCACAGTCAACGCCTACAGAGGAACTGTCATCTCAGGGCCAGTCCAACACTGATAAGATTGAATGCCAAGCAGAAAACTATCTAAATGCACTCTTTCGAAAGAAAGGTAATAAAAGCATGTCTTTTGTATTATGAAATAGGACAAAAAATCTAGAAGAATCAATTTATTCAGGGTTAATTTTGTTTCCTAAGTAATTTTTTATTTATCTACTGAAATAGATGTTTCTGCTGTTTCTCTTTTTTATTCCTTTGGTTTCCCGCAATCTTTTTCTTACGTGAATCACCAAATGAAGTACTACCCTTCCTACTTACTGTTCCTCTTCATCCTCTTGCATTATGTGTCATTCTTTTGAATCCCTGTTCATAAATTGTATTGGATTTTTCTTTTTACCATGAGCTGCTACTTTGTTTTTATGCCAACCTCAGGTGTCATTCTCTGGAATTCGAAGCATTTAAACATTTTCTGTTCCTAAATTCTCACTTCTGGTTTTCAGTGGGAAACAGATTTTAGGCAAGAGAAAGTGCTTTACAGATTGCAAAATGGAATTTGGGATATTCTTGCATGAAAGCTTCAAATACATCCAAATTGGAGGTTAAAACTTCTTCTTAAAATGCAGTATTTTGTAGGTCGTTAATTCTGTGACTGTTCTTATTCTTTGCTCTATCAAGTTAGAGCAATACATGAAATGAGCGAATGATAAATCAACTTAGTTCATGAATGTTAGTTGGTTTACTCACTGTCCACAGAAGCAGAAGTACTCATTTTCTTCCTTAAGTTCTTGTGAATGAAGAAATGTAAATGAAGTTACTGTGAATGCAGTAACTACAATATTCATAGATTTTTCTTGGGTTTAGTATGTGTGTGTCAGAATAGCTGAGTATGGCTAGGGTGAGAGCTCTCTCTTGCTTTTAACAGAGTTAGGGTCAGACACTGTCTCTTCTTCAGAAGTGGGAGAAAAAAGCAAAGTTAGTTTTCTCCCTTTTAATTTGCTGTAGCAGGAGAGATTATTACACCCTTGAACCTGGGGTATGTAGAATCTTTTTCTGTACAGACTTGTCTACTCAGTCTGTTTTGCTTTATTGCATTTTAAAGAACTGAAATGGAGTGCAACAGCATTTTGAGTGGATCCTTTGGACTCTTGGCTTTCTTTCAAACCAGCTATTTTCCATTTGAAATAAAACGTCCAATGAAGTTGGCACCTCGTTACTTCTTAAAGTCTTATTATATTTTCATCACAGGCCCAATTGTGTGGCATCTCCCTAGGCAGATATTTTAATTCCTTCAAATTTCTATGTTGTCAGATCTCTTCTTGGTCTTGATGTGTACAATGTTATTCAGTGTTTGCCTGCTTTATGCTCCTGCTGCAGATGATCTCTTTTGATACTCCTTGAGAGGAACTTCTACCATGGGAGAAGTGAAACTTGGCATGACCTCACCTTAGTGGAGTGAATGACTTCTAAGTGAAGTTTCTCACAAAGAGCATTTGGCTTTTAGCATTTTCTTTCGGTTTGATCTGTCAGATCAGTAATGCTAGGTTAAAGAGGTTTTGTCTATTGAAAAATGAAACTTCCAGTTGTTTTTGTGATTCTCTGAAGTACTTCTGTATTCTTGGGTAAGAATTTACTAAGAATATTGCTTCAGTTCAGGTTTGAGCAAAGTCTTTAAAGTTGTTCAAATTACAGGAAGTGAAAAGGAAAAAATTAGTAAAGGGCATGTGAAACCAATTTATGAGGTATTCAAGTAACTGGTTTGGATTTTAGGAGGAAGATGAAGAGTTCTACTAAGAAAATCCCAACCAAGTCTGCTTTCTGAATTTTTGTAGGTTTTTGAGTTCAAGTATCAACTTATGAAGAAAGGAATAAAAAAAATTTCCAGTACATGTTTAGCTAAGGAATGGTTAGCTAAGGAATAGTTCTTATACCTGGTCCCAAACCAGATGTTCTTTTGTTGTTAGAAAATTGTAGAATTCTTGGCTGGCTGTCTTTAGAATGGATTAACACTTGTTTGGATTTCAAACTCCTCAACATGATCTACTCTCTTGCTATTGTAGCTATTTTAGCCCTCTATGAACAACTTCTAAGACCATTGAGCAAATTAGAGAGTTCATTTCTTGGTCACATTAATCTTTTATTTTGAAGAAATTTATATATGGCTTTTTTAATTTGTAGACTAGTTTGAGGAGATTTGGTTGTGGGTTTGGGTTTGTTGTTTTGGGTTTTTTTGTATCAGGAAGCTTGTTCAGAAGATCTCAAAACATGCCTATTTGTCTATAGAATCTAGGACAAAAGATGATGAACTCCTGCCAAAATGGGTAAACTCTTGAAATGCTGTAAACAACTAAGGTCTTCCTATTAGGAACCCAACTTCACTGTGCATTAGTGAGAGACCAGTTTTGTACTCAGTTGTCTGTAGGAAAGTCCTGTGCTCAGCAGACATGTTCACAAATCCAAAGCCCTCTTTGTCATCAAATGCTGATAGTTGCCATTAAACAATGTGTCTGAAACCCAAATGCTTTCTTCCCAAGTATGACATCTCTCTTTACCCTTTTGGTAGTGTAAGCAGAGTAGACTTAGATTGGTGCTTTTCCACTTCCATAATGTTGAAGTTCAGCTGTTCTGTTTTGTTAAGGGAAAAACACAGAATGCTTTAAAAATACATATGGGTCTTTTTTTTTTCTATGAGTATTATAGAGTGTGACATATGATCATTGTTATATCACAGAATCACAGTTGTTTAAAAGCTTGATCAGACATTTTGTTCATGGACTATTAATTTTCTGTATTTCTAGTAATACACGTTGTGTGTTCTTAGAAGCACGTTTTTCTATGCAATATTAATGTGACCTCTTTAAACAAAACCAAAGAAAAAGAGTTGTGAATCTGGTTCTATCTTCAGCATAGATGATCCACCAAGAGACAACTGAGACATGAGAAGCCCATATAGAAGTTAAGGAATTTAGGCACAAAATTATAGAGAGAATGTTCGCGATTACTTGAATCTTTTCAGATTCTCTGGGCTGCTGTGTCAAGTATCTTCAATGCCACGTTTCCCATCCCAAAGTAATTTTCCTGTAAGCTTTTCAAAGCTCTTTACTATTTCTAGATATCCTTGTTATATACTAAAATATTTCCTTTCACAAATACGTCTTTGTTATACCATACCATATACCTGAATTTGAGTTCTTCTGTTCTTTTAGTAGTTTTCTATTGGTTGTGCAGCTGTCACAAGCTGATTATGCGTCTTGGGCATGGTACATTTCATTTAGCAAACCTATGACAATGTAATCATGCACACATTATTTCAGACTAAAAATAAAAGTGTTACTTTCTGAGGTGTAGCTTTGAGTTGCACACACTACTTCATCCAAAACCTGCAGTTTCTTTTGATTATTAATCTTAAGAAATCTAACTTGTCCTTTCAAAATCTGGATGGTTTTCTGTAATGACTGACACTGACAGAGTTTGTGCAATAAACTTCTGTGACAGCTTTGCTGTCCCTCTTAAACTTCATCAGGAAAGAATGTTTCATGGGGTTTTCACTCTTTCTTAAGGGGATACTTTTTGTGTTGACCTGCCTGCCAGTGTTATTCTCTTCACTAATTCTGCATTTCTTGATAATTTCTACTACATTTACAAGGATTAATAGAAATATGACTGGATATAGAATACTGAACATTGCAACCTGAGTAGAGGAAGAAAAAAGGTGGAATGTTTATGAGAACAGAAGAGTTAACTTACTCCTTCTGTTTGTTGGTTGGTCAAGTTAGCTGAACTAATCATGATACAGGCCTCAGAATAAGTAATTGTATTCCTGTTGTAACCTGAACAATTTTGCAAGCAGAACTAAGAATGTCACTGGGACAGTTTGGTGGCTGTTGAGGTGGGGTTGTTAAAATAAAATGTGGCCTTTTTGTGAAACGAGTGAATTTATGAGGCACACAGAGAAGTAATCATGGGTTCTTAGTCCTTCTCCTCACACAACAGGATTGCAGGTACAAGGGGGATTGTGATTCCCTGCTGCTTTTGACTGCCTTTTGGCATTGTGTCAGAAGACAAATTAAGTTAGGAGGTTGAGTTTTTAATGAAAAAATACTGGTTTTTGATAAATGGAGCACTATTTTGGGAACCTTTAACTCCTTGTTCATTGTCCTGACAGTCAAATCTGTCACCATAGACATTGCAGTCTACTGATCACACATAATGTTAATGTGCAGAATAGTACAGTACAGGTTTGAGTAGTTACAAGCTCGTGCAGCACATAAACTGAGGAATTATTAATCCTAAATGTGACCTTTGAATTAAAATAAATCATTGCAATTAGTCATAATTACATTACATAATTACTCTTTTCTCTTGTTTTCAGACTGTTACCTTGACAATCAAAAGCAGAAAATATCAGATTACATCACACAAATTCAGTCTTCTTTTATCCTAATAGCATCAGGTCTGCAGACCTTTAGAGACTGTTCTACTGGGTTCAAGTTATACATTATACATGGACTAAATACAGCTGCCTTGTATTTTATAACGACTGTGAAAAACAGGGATTTAAAAAGATGTAGGCATGCAAATTTAAAACTTTGCAAGTTTTTTCTATAGTCACAACTCCTAATAAAACATCTTCAAAAAAAAAAACCTATTCAGGTCATACCAAGTATATATCTGGTGCCATCTGCTGATAACAATTAAGAAATATTTGGTAGTGATAGTAAGTTCAGAGTTTGAACACCTTTCTTGCCCAAAATATGCTTCATTGTGTTTTAAAATTTTATATGTCTAATTACAAATTTCTCATGTGTAATGGAAAATTACCGGTATGAATCACAGGATGGGTGAAGTACTTTCCCATGTTGGGTGGAACAGACTGGCCAATGAGATGCTGGAGAGCAGTACTGCAGAAAGAGACTTGGGGGTCCTGGTTGATGGAAAGCTGAACATGAGCCAACAGTGCCCTGGCAGCCAGGAGGGCCAGCCCTGTCCTGGGGGCATCAGGCACAGCATGGCCAGCTGGGCAAGGGAGGGGATTGTCCTGCTCTGCTCTGAGCTGGGGCAGCCTCACCTCCAGTGCTGGGGGCAGCTTTGGGTGCCACAGTGTAAGAAAGACATCAAACATTAGAGAGTGTCCAAAGGAGGGCAGCAAAGATGGTGAAGGGTTTTAAGGGGAAGCCATGCAGGGAGTGGCTGAAAGTCACTTGCCTTTTTCAGCCCAGAGGAGACTGAGGGGAGACCTCATTGCAGTTGCAACTTTCTCTTGAGGGGAAGTGGAAGGGCAGGCACTGATCTCTTCTCCCTGGTGACCAGTGACAAGACCTGAGGTCAACCTCAGTCCCAAAGCTGTGCCAGAGAAAGTTCAGCTGGATATTAGGAAAACATTCTTTACCAGAGGGTGGTTGGGCACTGGCACAGGCTCCCCAGGGAAATGGTCACAGCACCAAGCCTGACAGAGTTCAAGAAGCATTTGGACAATAATCTCAGGCACATGGTATGACTCTTGGAGGTGTCCTGTGTAGGGCCAGGAGCTGGACTTTGATGATGCTTGTGGGTCCCTTTCAACTCAGGATATTCTAATTTTAAGACAGGGTCAAAGTCTTTAATGACAAACTGTAAACAAGTTGAAATAAAAGGTTCTTTTTAATGTAAGGAAAAATGAGGACAGGCAAGCAGTAGAACATGCCACCCAGAGGTTGTAGAGTCTCCCATCCATGGAAGTATTCCTCACCTAACTAGGTAAAATCCAGAGGTACTCACTTTGACCTCAAAGATGACTACTTTGAATAAGCAGTTTTTCTAGAGACTTCCCAAGGTATTTCCACCAAGATTTACAAGTTAATGATTTGCATTACAGAACAGTCAATGTGATAGCAGCACTGTTTGCATTTTTGGCTGATTAGTCTACCTGAGTCTTTTCAAACCCTTTTGATTGAATATGCATTTAGCAGCAAGAGGACTTCAAATGCAACCCCAACCCAGGAGCACACCTTTCAGAGTATATGCTCTTAGACACACACCACCCCCTCATCATGTTACTTTTTCAGAGTAAAATAACTTAAAATCTGTGAACTACCAATAGCTGCAGCAGTTGAATATATATAAGAAATTCTGCTGCATTTATTCTTCATAGGGAGTTTTTGGAAATCATTAAAAAAATTAAACTAATTCTAAAGAAAATATTATAAGAACAAAAAAATATATCCATTATTATTCTGACTAGGTGAAAGATGACTTTGCTCCTAAGGGAAAAGCTGACTCCTCCTGCAAGTGTCTGAAAGCAATACATGCTTGACTGTTACCGGTGCAAAGAGTCTAAAGTGGAATAGAAAGGCAGTAAAAACTTGACACCTCTGAATTAGTTGTGTCTTGCAGTTTTGTAATAATTGATGCAGAGGATGATGATTAATAAGGAGAAATCTGTTCCAGGCTGTTGTGTGTTCCTGCTGATGGTAGTCCCCTGTACTCTCTGGTCTTTTGCTCCTTAAAGGTACAGATTACACCAGGATGTAAAATAATTCTCCCATTTGCACTGATGATCACCTGTTACCCAGAAGTTATCAAAGAAGTTTTTCTTGTGTGCATGCAACAAACTAATTGCTCTGTATAAGTAGGGTCATTCCAGACCCTACTCAGTCTTGATAATATTTTGTATAATTCATTTTCTGTGAGTTTCTGATTATAGGCAGTCAAATTTTTGTGTTTTCAAGCTTAAGCTGTTGATCAGTAGATTTCATTGTCTGGAACTACCGTTTCCCTGTCATGCAAACAATTTTGTTCCTAGATAATTCAGTTATTTAATTTCATCTCTTAACTTGCTGTATTCTTTTCTTGCATGTGCATCAGTACTGTACATCTATTGTCTTACTGTTCCAGTGTCTGTTGTTGAATTTTTTTTCTTTACTTCTAAGTGTGTCTCTAGGATGGTAAACTCCAGTTGAACATTTATTGAGTTCATTATTTAGGAATCAGGAATAGGTATGCTCTGTTTATATTGCTTTACCTGGAGGTTACATGGTGGGGAAAGATCTTTGTAGGTATCCTCCATCATTTAGAATTTTACCTCATATCTCTCTTCAAGAAGCACCTGTCAATTTTAGGTATTTTGGTAGAGATCTGGTTGAAAGATTGTTGGAAGCTAGAGCTTTAACCATAAGCAGATTTGGTTTGTCATGCCTTGGGTAAGTTCTCTTGAAGCCAAGATGTCTTAAAAATGCTGGAGCTTCACTGTACCTCATCAAGCACTATGGAGAGGCTGGCCAAAAGATCTTGACAGGAAGCATCTGAGCAGTGAGTCAGCTGCCCTCTCGTGTGCTATAGACAGCAGATCTCATAGGTGCAGGTTTGTAATTCCTTGCAATGCTCTGTTGGTGAAAATGAATTCTCAAAATGGAGTATGTTTTAAATAAACCTGAAACAAACAAGCAAAAAATCTTCCATGCATTCATCCTAAACCTGAGCAGCATTCCTTGATCAGTGCTGGCAGTCACTCTCTTGATAGTTGATGGATAAAGCTTCATTGGCATAAAATACTTGAGCAAATATACTGTGTGATCCTCCAAACTTCCTATTAGGACATGTACCTGATGTACCCTTTGCATGCAAACATCTACCCAACCCAGCCCTTTCAGTTTCTTCACTTCCATGAAAAAACCCTTCAGTTTATCATCTATTTTATTTGTTTCAGATTAACTTTATTATCCCAGTAACTACGGAACCACGTCCTTTGGTATTTCCTCCAGGCAGTCGGGGCTCACCTAAAAGCTAATTCTTGTTCATTGCTTTCACACTTGCTTTAAATCCCTCTCCCTTCTTGATTGAAAACTGTTTCGCTCATTACCTATGAACTCAAGGATGGGCAGTGGTTAATATATTGAAAAGGATATTTGTGTGGAGAGATGTGTAGAGTTGAAGGGAAGAAGGAAGAGTGAGGTAGTAAAGTAAGTACTGCTGCTGCCAGTTTAAGGGAAAACACAGATCTCTGAGTATGGTCAGTTGTCCTGTGAAATGGTGTGTTGCAGTCCTCAGTGCAGTAGCACAGCTTACTTTAACTTTCTTAATTACATTATTTATGCTAAGTTACACTTACATTTTTTCTGTTGTTTCTATTAGGATTCTTTTTGGTGATTCATAGTTATGGTTTCAGCTGTGCTTTTTAGTAAGAGGTTTAACTTTTTTCTAGCTGATAGGTAGCATTAAAATAAAGTAATATATATCACATTTGATCCTTTATTTTGTTTTGTTTCTAAAATGAGATACTTTTTTCCATTGAAATGTTACATACACAAGCAAAACTAGGATATAGTTAGTTTAGAATGAGAAATAAAGCTTTTCTTCCAAGTGTTTTATTGCTAGCACTTGGAAAATGTCCTGAAAATCCTGTAAGATTTTACAATAAAAGCTTAAAACTTTGTTTGTATTCAATTGCTTGTATTACTACTAGTTGTTTGGGACATTTCAAGTAGCATCATATCAGTTCTGACATTTCAATCCTGAACCTACAATGGGGCTTATAATCTGAAGAGTGGAACACTATCTTTTTGCTTTTTTTCTTTTTAAGACCAGTTCCTCAAAAGTCCAACTGTTCTATGTTATGTAGAGGACTAATCTTTACAACTACACTTTGAAATTATTTTTGTTATTGTTGTTCTTTGAAAGTAACTTCTTTCTGTATTAATACATATTTTATTTTACTTCCATGGTTTGTATTCAAAATACTTTATTTTCAAAATTGAAAATGAACAGTCTGTAAATGAAAATTCAACTTTTTTGCCAACAGTATGGATTCTGAGTCCCCTAAGTAATGCAACCCCACATACTCTTACTTGCATGCTATGATAGAGGAGCAAGGTAAAAATTAATGATCTATGCTAAATGTTCTTTCAAGTGACTTCCAGTTAGGAATGCTCATTAAAAAAACTTGATAGAGATCTGAATTAATATGTTAGTTACAGATGTACTCGTTTAACATATTTGTGTGCTTATATGAAGTATTTATTATAAGAAAGGTAGATAATTTTGGTTCTTAATATATCTGATGCCTGTGTTTTTTATTTCTAGATCTTCCTCAGAACTGTGATCCTAACATTCCCCTAGTTGCTCAGGAATTAATGAAAAAAATGATCCGTCAGTTTGCGATTGAGTACATTTCAAAAAGTAGCAAAATTCAAGAGAACAGGAATGGTTCATCATTTGAACCAAGTCTGATGTGTAAAAGTATCCAAATGAACCAAACGGAAAACTCCCTTCAGGAAGAACAGGATAGCCCTCTAGACCTCACTGTGAATCGAACTCAAGAACAGAATACTCAGCAAGGTAAATTTCTATATCTGATAATCTGTGTTTTGCTGTCATTTATTTATTTTATGGTGTTTTATTCCCTTGAAAAATAAATGTCCATGTCAAATAGAAACATTTTTCATATTGTGCATTAGCAGATAAGTGTTCTGATTTCTGGGTGCCTGTGTTAAAGAAGTGGCATTGGAATTTTTCAGCTTTGGAATACTGAATCTAAGTCCTCTCTCCTGTGCTGTCACAGGTAACAGTGGTTCAAAATTTTGTTGAAGAAATAGCTGTCGAGAAGCCTGAGAAAAGAGAAAAAGATCCTGGGATTTCATGGGGCAAATGTCATTCAGTCTCTGTCAGCTCTTGAACCTTTGATTCTTTAAATACAGGCTGGTTAGAAAGATGGGAAGAGAAGATTGATCTGGGAGAAAATTTCCTTACTTCATACCTTAATCATTACAGTGCAGCTTTCTTGACTGAGAGTAAAGCTAGAAAAATAGTCTGTCTCACTATCATTTACAAAAAGGAAATAATTTCTTTGCCTCAAGGAATATTGCTATCCAAAACTGATAACAGGATAATCACAAGAGGTTTTGGACTTTGAACTAGATTTGGATTAGCAGCAGTTTTCTGGAAGGGTTGTGACTGTCATGTGCAACTGAAAGCAGTGGCAAAAGCAGCTTTTGTCTTTTACAGATATCAGGGTCTATGTTAATCCTGTAATATTGCAGACCAAAGGGAAAAGTTGACCTGTATGTACCATACTAAAAAAGTATGGTACCATACTAACAAAGTTGAAAGGAGCCAGAACTAAGTTTGTTTGGGTTTTTTGTTTGTTTGTTTATTTTAATATACATTAGCAGATTTGGTATGTATGTACCTAATGATTCAGTCTTTAATTGGAGATCCTTGGGGGCAGGAAGCTCTGATGGATTCCTCATGATAAATATACCTAGTCTAGGTTAAATTTCAAGCATCCTTTCTCTTTGACAGAAAAAAATTAGGAAATACTGGAATTCTTGCTTTTATTCTGTATGGTCAGTGGAAACCAGTTCATGCCAGGGTTTAGTAAATACTTAGTGGTTTAAATCCTGAGAAAACACCTATTGTGGTTGGATGTAATTTTTCGACAGATGAATTACAGATTTAAGAGGTTTATAATTGGCCAGGTTGAAGCGCATTTCTTTTGCAAGAGCAATAAAAAATACTTTCCTGATATCAGGACTATAGCATGTTGCTTACTTCAGCAGCTGATTATTTATAACTAGTCTTAAATGTTCATGAAAGAGCAAAGTCCCCAAAGGCAGGTTCTGGTCATTGCTGAGCCCAAATAAATCTTTGAGGAATGAAAGGGAAGGCAGGAGGTGGGCAGGGCAGCGACAGGAAAAAATTATGCTGCCACCCTTATCTTAAAATCCATTGATCTTTTCTCTAAGAAAAATCTAAAATACAGAGAAATGGAGTTATTTAAATAATCTTTTTATATCGTTGGATTTTTTCTTGTGGTAAGGCTAAATAGCAAGTTTAGAATTGTGCACCTTGGGTGAAATACCTAAATCTAAAATAGTTGCTCAGCACACACAGTGTACAAGTTACACATTGAACTATGTAAGACACTGCAGAGTCTCGGGACTTAGACTGCCATGATTTCTGGAGTGCTTTTTAGATGTTAAAGGTAACATCTTGCTGTTCAGAGGTGAAATTCAGAGATGCTGAAATGAGAAATAATAGTGGAATAAGACTGTAGTTGGAGAAAGGTGGCTTGGACATCTTACCTACCGGGGAAGTTGTATTGTGCTTTCTGTTTTCCATGAATATGTTAATTTTGAGCTATTTTAGCTTTTTATTGTAGTGATGGCAACACGAGCAATTAAGTTCAAGATTTAAAATGTCAGCCTGCTCTTTTTATTTGCATTGTGTTCTAAGTGCAAAGATTAATGAAAAAGTTATTTCAATTAGCTTTTGTCAAGGACTGTATATTATTGCACCCATCTCTCAGTTCTACGCTTTTCCTGAAGACAGCTTGGTTATAATAAAGTGTCATGTGCTTATGGTAGGGAATTATGAAGGTTTTTTAATTGGATTATTTTTGAAATGTAAATTCTCTAACACAGTATTTTTCTTTGGTCTGGAGACTTCTAAAAGCTGTACCATGGTTCCATTCTTAGTTATGTTTTTAAATGTCATGCAACTCTCTTTAGTATTTGCTATTTGTAATTCCTGTTAAAATTTCCAAATGAAGTGGCAGTAGCAGGAGGAAGTTCAGATTGCTTTGATGGATCCTCAGAGTTGAAATCTTTAATTCAAATCCTGTTAAGCAGATAATAATCCAAGTATAAATTCTTTAGGTTCACTTTCTGCCTAGGCAGGTGCTTTGTATTTACAATAGTTATCTTTGAAATGAATGATCTAAATAGCTAAATAGACAATCTTACTCCTTTAGTATGAGAGTGATTCTTGGGCTTGAGAGGCAGAAGTAAACTTTAATTTCCAGATTACTAGAAGCAGTGAGCAGATCCAAGCTAAGTGCTAGCTCAGAACTGAAAGCAGATTCTGCCACTGAAGTTCTCCATTAAAGAAAGCTTCGTACTTTCCTCTGGAGGCCATCTCTGAAGCCAAAAAATCCTTAGGTCTGAGACTTCCAGACCTGATAGCCCTGATATTTTGGGCTTACATGGCAGGACTTTTGTAGCTGGGGAGGGCTGTAGGGTGGCATCTGTGAGAAGCCTCTGTGGATTCCCTGTGCAAGGCTCAGGCAGCTCTGCCACAGACCCACACCAAGCTGAAGGGAGGCACAGGAGCTGGGCTCATGGTGCTGCTGGGAAAGCATGATTAAGAAAGTGTAAAAATGCTGGACAGGCAGAGGGAGGGGTCAGAAACACCACTGGGAGCAGTGAGGTGAGGGAAAGGGGAAGGGAGGTGCTCCAGGCACCAGAGTAGATATTTCCATGGAGCACATGGAAAGGACCATGGTGGAACGTGTGTTCCATTGCGGCCTGTGGAGCAAATACTCATCATGTTGTAGCCTGTGGAAGACTCCACATTGGAGCATCTGGGTGTTTCCTGAAGGTCTGTGGCCTGTTGAGAAGGAGCTGTAAAGAAGAATTGCACTGACTTTAGCCCTCATTTTCAATCTTGCCTTTGCCATCTGGGGATGGGGGGAAATAGATTGGGAATGAAGTTAAGAGCCTGGGAAGAGGTAGGAGTGGGGAAATGCTTTAATTTTTATCTTTTTCTCATTATCCAAATCTATTTTAAATTGCAATAAATTCATTTTCCCCAAGTCTGTTTTGCCTGTAATGGTAATTGCCAAGTGTTTTCCCTGTATTTATCTTGATGATCTTCATCTTATTTCTTCCTGCCCCCCGCTGAGGATGGGGAGTGGTAGAGGGGCTGAGTTGGGGTCTAACTACTGGCCAAGGTGAACCCATTGCACCTCTGGAACTGCAGCATTTGGTACTGAGTATGAGTTTAAGCACTGGCATCCAGGTATGTCCAGCTGACCCCTGACTGGTAATGGAGTCCCAGAGCATCCTCTACTTTGCTCTGCCGGTGCAAGTGTGGTAATTAAGCAGGGTGCTTTCATTCCCATGTGTCTTACTGGTAATGAGGCAATCATTTCATTCAATTAATTAGCAGCAGCTGTCTCCAAAAATACCTGTATCTTGCTCTGTTTTCTAGTCCATGTAACTCTTAAAACTGTCCAGGCCTTGGTAATGAGTGCTCTGTGAAGTGAAACAAAGTCTGGTTTCCATGCACTGCATCTAACAAAAGTGAGGTGTTGCTGTGTGCTTCTGCAATATTGCTTTTCCTCTAAACTAAGCCAGTGAAGAAGCAGCATCCTTACAGAATGAAATGAGTGAGTAAGAAACATAGTTGGAATATCCTGCAGCAACGTATTTCCTTGTGCAGTCATGGGGCTGAGCTCTTTCAGGAATGTTCCTAGCAGCAGCAAATTTTAATGCAGAGGCTTCTTTCACTTGGTAGATACAGGAGGGTTGATAGTTCTCAAGCTTCTAAGCAAAGTGACTTTAAGAGTCAGAAGTAGAAGCAGTACTAATATATAATCTGCAGGTTAAGCTGCACAAGCTTATTCTTGTTTCTGGATTTTCTGGAACCAAGATATCCAAAACCACATGCTGATAATGTGTAAACATAGCCAAAACATGCAAGAAAATTTTCATAATTCCCTTGTTTCATTGAGCCATCATAGACTGGAAGACATCAAAAGATAGCTGGCAGTGTATTGAAGGAATTCAAAACTTTACTGAAAATAAACTTCTTTTTCTTAATATCCTGGTTTTGTATTGAAGGAATTCAAAACTTTACTGAAAATAAACTTCTTTTTCTGAATATCCTGGTTTTACTACATGTATTTGTTCTTCTCTCACAATGGCACAGGGGAGAAAATGGGAAGGGCAGAAAGGAGAGCTTATGGCTTGAGATAAGGACATGGTCATTGCTTTCTACCACTTGCCATCATGGGCTAAACAGACTTTGCTTGGGAAAAATAATTCAAATTATTGCTTATTAATATAAATTAATAGAAACAAGAAGTCATTGAAACACTGCCTTTTATCCCTCCTTTCCCAGGCTCAGCTTCACTCCAGGTCCACTTGTGACCACCACCACCATCAGCCCTGTAGTGCAAGGGGATTGGATGCGGGCTGTCCACAGTCTGTACCTAATGTTTTTTCTCTGCTGCTGGACTTACCTCTGATATTTTCTCATTCTTTTTGTTCCCATTTTTTATGTCCATCTGGCACTTTTCCCCCTTTCTTAAATAAAGTTCTCCAGAGTTTCTGCCCAAGTGGCTGCTGGACTCAGCTGTGTCCTGCAGCAGGTCTGGGACCCAGCCATTTGTGTCGAGCACAGGGCAGCCCCTGGCTTGTCCTCACAGATACTGCCAGGACTGGGCCCTGATCACCCTAGGTATGGCCATATACTTTTCATCTGGCATTCTTTTATGTTACTAAATAGCACTTCAAGTCAAAAAGGGCTACTCAAAGTGGTAGTTAAGAATTAATAAAAAGCTTTGGTTGTTCCTGTTGACAGTTTCCTGAAAACTCTGTGTTCAGAAGCACAGAAAGTAGCCAGCAAAAGGCAAGGCACCATCAGGAAAAGTACTGAAAACAAGACTATTGTCTTGTTGCTACAAAACCCCTTGTCCTGTGGATGGATAAAGTAAAGGGAGAGTTGTTATTTACTAAATCTCACTGTATTAAAACTAGGTAGGACTCTCTGAAAATTCTTAGAGGAAGAGACAGGTAATGGGTAGGTTTTGCTCAACTGTTCTTAAACATCGGAACTGCTGTGACAGGAAGTCATGGGTCACTGGGTTCACAAAGGGCCTTAGATTTCACAGTTAACAGAAACAAGGCTAGAAACTAAAGCTAGAGTAGGCAGGGATAAATCTCTGAGATCCCTAAGCCAACGACAGCAGCTGCTAGGAGAGCAAAGAGCTGCAGGTAGTAGCCAGGCTGATGTGCTCTTCCAGAGTAGGAGTGGAGTGCTCCCCTGCCTTGGAGGCTGAGGACTGAGTAGTGTGGATTATCTGATCTAATAAGACAGCTCATAATAGCTACTTAAAGATTTCCTGAAACCCAGAAAAAAAATCAGTTGAGAAATCAAATACCAGTTGTAGGAACTCAAGGCTGACCTGGTTTCTGTTGCTTCCCCTTCCCCTCCCTGCTTCCCTAATATCACTAGTGTGGAGGAGTTTCAAGTGATTGTGGTCCTGATTATTTTGAAAATGAACTTTGATTACACTTAGTTTCATCTTGGTATTGGTGCACCTGATGATCTTGTGCCTAGAATCAAAGGCCGGAGGTTGAGCCATTGCTTTGAGGATAAGAATAATTCAATTTGCATAGAAATAGCTGCATTAGAAGACCATGAGTAGCAAACCTGAAAAACATCTAAGGCATTTTTCTATATTATCCAATGTTTTATACTTTTTTTAATGAAGAATCAGTTCTTAGTAGTCATGGCTTCACCTAAAGAGTGGAAGTAATTTCATAGCTTTTATTAAAACCACCTTACAGAGTGGTTTTTCTGTACCTGATACAATTCAGTTCCTGTCCAGAATTCTTGCTGTAATACCTGTTTTGATGGATTTGTAAGGGATAATAGAAAGTTCTGGCTCAGTTTAGAGAAGACTATCCCTATCTTGCAAGTAACAAGCTTCCAAGATTCACAGTCCACCTGTAGGATGCCTCTTTGCAAACTTTTTGTGCCTGATGTACTGAAGTGAACATCTCAACTGTGTATATGCATTCATTTCATTAGGTAGGATTTCACTGTGTCTTAGAGCTTTACAGCAAATGCTCTCATTTTCCTAGCAGTTTGAGGTGGGCTTTTGTGAGGGTTGTTTATTGTTGGTTTTGGTGGGGGTTTTTTAGTGGTTTTTTTTTTTTTTTGATTGGTTGGTTTGCTTTTTTTAAAAGTTCAAATGAAATTACTAAAAAAAAAAAATCTGTGGTCCAGTGACTCTATCTGGTATTTTGCATGTGTATCAAATTTCTTCTATGATTCTCTTTACTGGGTATCATCTTCCCATAAAGCATTGTCTTCAGGGAGGTGTCATGTACTTAATGAATTTGAATTTGCTGTGTTGGAAGAACCAAATGTCTTGAACCTTAAATTCCATCAGTTCTGCGCATCCTTTAGATTATTAGATTTAAATTAGATATATTTCCATCCTTTAGAGGCTGAAAATATATCTAATTTTTTTATTCAGGAAGCTGAATTTTCACTACTGTGTTCTTTTAGTAATTTTTCAACTGATTGCTAGCCTGGTGTTGTCAAAGCCAGTTCTGAAAGATTGGGAACAAAAGTTATTTTCATTATGGAATCTTACAAGAGCCTTTGGATTTTGTTGATTTGTTGGGGCTCTTTCTTTTACTAAAAATCTTGCTAGCTGCTACCTTTGCCTAGGTTTTTGGTTTTTGGTGGGTTTTTGGGGGTTTTTTTTGGTAAATTTGTGGAGAGACAATTAGCTTTCTATTGCTTGATAGGTTGTCAACTTTGGAGTAGTTTTTTTCCCAGTGATGTCTTCTAAACTTCTTTGTGATGCCTATGAGTGTCAACTGAAGATGGAGAAAGGGAGAGCACACAAGCACTTAAGAAAGGGAGATTTACTTTGTGCGACTGACAGAGCACAACAGATGAAATCTGTTCCACAGGACTCAGGGACTTTGGGTTGAGCCTGGGTATTCCTGGGTAGGCCAAAATGTCCATGTAGAATTTTTTTGTAGTGTTCTTAATTGGCTTTTTCTTCTGCAATATCAGTGCATCAGGAAGGTTGATTAGCATTAGTCCTTTCTCTGACTTTAAAATTTTGAAAGGAATGTATTCAGATGAAAAGAAGCACCCTTGACAAGGGGCATACTTATATATATTCATCCCCTATTGCTGAGTTATGATGTTACCTTTTCTCTCTTTGACCTCCTTCAAATAGTACAAAAGAGCTGTGGAAGAACAGTCAAAAAGCAGTCCAAAAACAAAAATCTGGATTTGATTCGTATACAGAACTCTATTTCTTTGCATTATTGGTATAAAGGAGAGCTACCCAAACCATTTTCTTGACTTCTTTTTTGACTGTTGGCATTTGGATGCTTCAACCATTGTCTGCATCTGAGGCTGTGGGAAAGTATGTGCAGTTGATTGATGTTTTAGAAATAATAGATACTGAAATAGTAGAAATAAGTACTGAAATAATAGGTACTGAAACATGGAAATGACACTGCAAATGCTATACGGGGTAGTATAAAGCTGATTATAGAGTTGAATGTTGAGCTACGTGTTGAAACTCAAAATTGAATTCGCAGAGCTCAGGCACACAAAACAGCCCAAGTTTGAAACAGAGAACCAAGGAAGAAAGGTATGAAATTAAATATATATTTAGGGGATTTAACTATCATTTAAATGTCATTGATTTTTTTTTAATTAAAAGGAATATTTTAACTGTTAATGTTTTTAAGTACTGATTTTTAAAAAGTAAGTTTTTCTATTCAGTACTTCATAGACTTTAACAGCCAAGTATAAATCTTGAATTTTAACATTTACCAGTGACTTGACAGAGCAAACTCCCACCCCACTTCAGGTTTTTCTTATTTCTAATATTATTGCATATATGTGGAGGTAGCAGGAGGAGTATGTATGGTTAAAGTGTTAGAACTCTGTATTGGGCTTAAGCTCTTTTCCCAGTCAGGGGGAAGTTACTGGATACTGGGAAGTTACCCAGTTACTGGTACCTGCTCATCCAGTAACCTGGTCTGGTGTCATTGCTGACACTGCTTGGAGCAGGAGGTTGGTCTGGGGGGCCTCCTGAGATCCTTATTAGCTTGAATCCTGTAATCCTAGGATTTATGTTAAGTTGAACTTCAGCATCAGAGTTGTGTGTTTGTTTACAGTGAGTAAATATGAATAATAATTGTAATATCAAGTGCATTGTTTTGGTTGCCTTGAAAGTAAAATGTGCAATATAGATACGTGATTTTCAGGAAAGCAGTCATGTTTGGTTAATACAGGTTCTTTTAAATTTTATTTTTTCTAAATGGGTTTACTTTTTATTTTTTCTCAAATTTATAAAGCTTGGTGACAAATCAAATACACAAAATCATTTACTGATGGCTGATACTGTTAATGGAATAAGGTGTCATAAATTTACAAGATAAAGTAGCTGCTTGAAAATTGTGCCATAGGTGAAAATACATTTTCTGACAAAATTTCTGAGATCTTCGTTAAAGCCACTGTTATCATCACTGCTCGTTCTTTGCAGGGGATGGAGTGCTAGATCTCTCTACAAAGAAAAGCGCAAGGTTGGAAGAACCAAAATATGATCCCTTGTGTTCTGAAAACTCAGTGTCTGGGTAAGCAATATTTAGGACTCTCTTTGGCTTATCAAAAAGACAATCCAGGTTTCTCTTCTTTGGCCAGGTTTTATGTTCATAACATACCTGTATATACTGGCACACACATGTGGTTCCTATTTTGCTTTCAAAAGAATTTTTGTCACTCATAAGTGTGTGTCTATGTATATATCATATGTTTCATTTGTCTTTTTTCCTTTTTTTTCTGTTTAAAGAAAAGTTATCAGAACAATCACCAAACTTTAGTTCATGTTACTAAAAATTACATGAAAATTGATTACATAACACAGTAGAAGTAAGAGACTAGTAGAAGAAAATGCAAATAATTATTTTAGAATTTATTTAGGGTATTTCAATTCTGGACAAAAACGACCATGTTAATAATTAGATGCAAAATCTTCTTCAACTAACATGAACAAGTTAAATGACTATTACCTATAATATTCCTTAGTAGAGAGAGAGAGCAAGCGTGTGAGAGAGAGCTCTTAATCATCATACTTGTATTTGCATCATGGTTCTGACTATGGTGTGTGGTGGCAAATGGTTAAATTTCTTTATTCAGCAAGGAAAGCGTTATTGCATCTGCTGAATGCTACCACAAAAGTAGTGAATTGCTTTGTTTTGTTGGATTTTATGATCTTGGCATCCTCCCATCCACTAGCCATAGCAGGACCCTTTTTGTCACCTGTACGTCTTAAAAATAACTTATTGCAAATAGGACTACAGTAGCAGCATTTGTTGAATGATGTAAAAGTGCATTTTATTAATTTGCTGATATGAAAAAGTTTGAAAATGGATGGCTTTGTAATTAGTGAGCTGTAAATAGTGAGTAGAAGTTTTTAAAATTGTCTTATTTTGCGAAAAATGGACTTGATTGTTAACTACAGCACTTTATCCTCTTGTTGTAGAAAGCCTAGTTTTGTGTAAGTCTGGGATGTTTGTGTGTAGTTATGTACTTATTGCTGCAAATTTTCTATAAGGGGGTTGACTCTTTTATTACTTGTTTAGCGGTAACGTCACGTTTCTACTAACAAAAACTCCTTTAGGATTTGGGTATTTAACAGAACGTTAATTGTATAATTAAAATTATAACAGTGTTGCTCTGCAAGCATGTGAACAAGGGGATATAGCAAGCACATGAGACTATTACCAAATACTGAGCTAGGATATAAAGTTCTTGGAAGGGCTGCTGTAGAAGCCACGGTATGATTTTTGACACACTGTCCTACCAGAACTGTAACATTTTGCTAGGATAATCATTTAACTACCACATCTCAAAGGCTAAAAAGTATCAGAAGCAGTGATGTTACCGAAGCAAGGAGTATAATAAAGGAGTGGACCCTTCCCTTCCATAGCTGTGTGAGAGTCTCTCATACATCAGTTTACCATCGTTTCATTCCATCCATCCAGGAGACTACACAGAAACAGAGAGGACTATGTGGAAAGAAGTGCTGAGTTTGCAGATGGTTTGCTCTCAAAAGCTTTGAAAGACATTCAGTCTGGAGCACTGGACATAAATAAAGCAGGCATACTTTATGGCATACCTCAAAAAACTTTACTTCTCCACTTAGAAGCCTTACCAGCAGGAAAGCCTGCACCTTTTAAAAATAAAACTCGAGATTTCAATGATAGTTATTCATTTAAAGACAGTAAAGAAACTTGTGCAGTCCTACAAAAAGTAGCCTTGTGGGCAAGAGCTCAAGCAGAGCGCACAGAAAAAAGTAAACTCAGTCTACTTGAAACCTCAGAATTAAAATTCCCAACAGCTTCCAGTTACCTCCACCAGTTAACTCTACAGAGAATGGTCACTCAGTTTAAAGAAAAAAGTGAAAATCTACAATATGAAACTTCAAGTCCCACTGTACAATTAAAAATTCCTCAGCTAAGAATAAGTTCTGTGTCCAAACCACAGTCTGATACTGCTGGTCTTCTGGATGTTATGTACCACGTTTCTAAAACTTCCTCAGTCTTAGACGGATCAGCTCTTCAAAAATTGAAAAATATCCTCCCTAAACAGAACAAAATTGAATGTTCTGGACCTGTAACTCACTCAAGTGTTGACTCCTACTTTCTGCATGGGGACCTCTCTCCTTTGTGTCTTAATGCTAAGAATGGGACAGTAGATGGAACCTCAGAAAATACAGAAGATAGTTTGGATCGTAAAGATAATAAGCAACCAAGGAAAAAACGTGGCCGCTATCGGCAGTATGACCATGAAATAATGGAAGAAGCAATTGCAATGGTAATGAGTGGGAAAATGAGTGTTTCCAAAGCACAAGGAATTTATGGGGTACCTCACAGCACTTTAGAATATAAAGTAAAAGAAAGATCTGGAACATTGAAGACTCCACCGAAGAAGAAACTCCGTTTACCAGATACTGGCTTATTTAATATGACAGATTCAGGGACTGGCAGCTGCAAAAATAGTAGCAAGCCTGTGTAGAATAATTGTTAGCAAATTGTTTTGTGTGTGTGTATGTATGTCTGTATACACACACTATGTGAGAAATACATATGCTCACTCTGACAGAAGACATGAAATTATACAGTTCAAAAACCACATACATGCCTTTTGAAAAATAGTTTTATTCAGGGTTTTCACTGTGGACAGAATTATAGAGTTGCTCACTTAATTCTGATAGTGTGTATTTAATATAATCCATGTATAAATAGGTGAAAAGATTCAGGTTTTATTTAGTAGTCACTAGCATAAAGATGTTTTGGGAAAACAAGTATTTGTCATGTGAAGCATAATTTTTAATTGGTGGAGAACCACTTTACCCATTCAATTATCCATCTTATTATGGAAATACACAACCAAGGGTTAGCAGACTTTTATAGTTCACAGAATACTTGCAATAAATTGTAAGTAACTCAGATTATACACAGCAAGGGATTTAAAAAAAAAGATAGTTCCTCACAAGGAAGTGAATTTGTGAAGTATTAGTAGGATATAGTACATTCTGTGAAAGAAAAAAAGTTCGTTATTTAAATATCCAATACAAGTAAGAAAAACATTTCATTACAAAAATGTGTGTTTAGCAGGCATAAACTGCATTTTTTTATCATTTTAAGAAAATTTTGTTGTTGGTTTAGAAAGAAATTGGTGTTTACAAAGTGTACACTTATGAAATCTGAGAAATTACTGTAGTTATAGAATTATTAAATATGAAATAAGATGGAATACTAAGAGCATAAAATAATTTAAACTTTAACATAATTTTCTTTTTTAGTTTGATAATTAAGGTAACTTGTAAGGTTTAAAAAGAAAGTTGGAATGCAACTTAGAGCATGTTCATACTGTGCACAGAATGAGCTTGAGAATGGTTTGGGTTTGTTTGTTTTTTTGTTTAAACGTGCTGGTTAGTTGATGTTATGACTACTTAAAATTTATTTAAGGATTGTGTCACACTCCTATTGAAAAACCTCACTGTAACTGTAATGTATTTGCTGCTGTGACATTTCAAAACATTTTCAGTTTATCAAAATGAATACCAAGTTACATTATCATCTTGCTAATAACCAAATTTGCAGTTCAGGGTCTTGATAGAAATACAAATATGAAACAGTGAAGCTGTTTTGAACTTTCAATAATATAAATTCTTTATAAATTTGGTAGTTAGAAGTTAGACAGTTCCTTTTAAATACGTAACTTTTAATAGAATTTAAGGGAGACCAATTACCTTCATATTGCAGTTTTTACATGAATTTCAAAGTATTCACATTGGACTTTTTATCACACTTAATTTTTTTATGTAATATGAAAATTATATGTCTACGTATGAATGGGGGCTTGCTTCATACATTCACTACTGTACATCAATGCCCTTTTCCTATCAATATGTAATTTTTTCTCTATGTATCTAATTTGGCATAAAAAAAAGACTCTCCAACTTTTATACACATGGTGCACATGCACATGTTTTTTTCCCCACTTAAATTTCCATGTGTATGGGTTAATTGTAGAAATTAAATGGGACATTAGATACATATGGGCCACATCAGGTAATTTCATTCATAGATAGACTTGCCATTAAATTCAGTGGAGAGCATACTGCAATACTGGTGGCAAAATCCAGCCCACATCTATTAACACTACTAAAAAATGGCAACATCCACTTTAGAACAGAATAATCCTTTGAAACTGCACAACCAGTATCTCAGTTCCTTGGTCTCTCAGATCTATATTGAATCTTCTTCAGTCATTAAGGTTTACTTGCATATTACAGAATGAATCTCTCAGGCACATGATGATTCTTGGGGTGTCCTGTGCAGGGTCAGGAGTTGGACTCAGTGATCCTGGTGGGTCCCTTCCAACTCAGCTTAATCTGTGATTCTATGATTTTAAGCAGAACTGTACCTGGTAAGGAGTTTGCAGAACAGCAGATGTCAGGGTCATCTTTCATTTTAAAAGAATTAAGCCATATTTTGTGAGGGCCAGAAGGATTAATTTGTGAATAAATCCCCAGTGAAAAATGCAGCTGAAAAAACTGCATTAAAAGTTTCAACATCTGTCTTTATACAGTTTTACTTGCAAAAATCTGGGGCTTCAATGCATTGCCTAATATTTGTACCATACTGATGTTTTCTACTCCTCAGACATTGTTAGAAATTTGAGTCAGAACTTTATATTGAAGGCAAGTGACAGTACTCTTTTTATATCATTTAAAAGATGACCTGACCAAAAATTTAACAGGATTCATAAAATCAGGGATCATTTTACTATTGACTTAACAGTACTCAGTAGTTTTGTATGTAATATTATAATTAATTTTCAACATTTTAGTACTTGTATTTATTTTTTGGTCAGAAATAGTAATTAAAATATTTTTTGATAGTTTATAGATGATACTCAACCTGTAAGTGTTTAAAGAACAGAATTATTTGTTTCTAATTATTAGGCTAACATTTTAATTACACAACTAAGGAAAGGCAGGGAAATGTGTAAATTCTCCTCCCCCAATCCCTATGTATTTCATTAATGTCATTTAAATTATACATTTTGAACTGTTTTATAAATTCAGTTACCAGTCACTACTTAGTAATTGACAATTTCTGAAAATTCCTGTTTCAGCAGAATTTTAAATGAAGGCGAAAGCAAGCCCTACATGCTTTCTACTTATTTGAATGTTTCTCAAGTATTTTATATTAAAAAACAGTGCCTCTGTTTTTAGAACTACTGCTCAGTAAAGTTGTTTAAACCATTTCTGGTAGCTAATGACAATTTTATATTAAATTGTATATTAACTTTAGTGAGACTGATTTTTTTAGTTGTTTACAGTACAAATACTTGTATTTGTTTTTTAATTGCAGTATTTCCATTGTCGCAGTAATTTAGTAAAACTCTGTGGCTGCCTTGATTTTTGACAGATTTTTGTTAACAACTGATTTTTAGGCAATTAGTTATATTTATGCATAAATCAATTGCACTATAATTCATGAATTATTTATTACAATATTTTCTAATGAATTCCATGTATTTGTCTTGTGTTGTAAATGTACTGTAATTCTGTTTCTTCTTTGTGTTGTTATATTCCTAAATCTGATTGTATGAATTTAATTGTTTAGTTAACGTGTTTCTACGTTGTAATTTGTAGTAAAGCACTTCAATGCTTTTGCACATAAATTTACAACACTGATGTGTGATTGATTTGCTCATTCAGTAAAAAAAAAAAGAAAGAAACAAAAACCTGTACACTGACTTATTTGACTTATTCTTGAGGCACAAGTTGATTAGCAGTGGCATAATACCAAGAACTGTACAAATTAAGCTCATAATGACTAATTTGCTATGAGAATTTTATCAGAAAGTAGCTTTAAGGAAGGATGTTTTCTTTTCTCTGAATTGATTAATTACTAATGAGAACAAAACCAGAAAATTATTTTTCTAACACCCCCCTTAGTTAGCAGCTAAAAATTACAAATAGTATAGTTTTTTTGAGATACTTATTTACTTAATAAAGTTAGAAAACACCCATTTTTGTAAGACAGATTTGTATTTCTATAGTAATTCCATTCTGTTTGTATGAGTACTTGAAACTATGTTCTGTTCCAGTTTTGTTGCTGTTCCTGGTCTGTACAGATCTTGCTAGAGTGCTCTATCTTCTCTCTGGCTGAGACAACAAGGGAAGGTTCTCTTTTGGGAGTCCTCTCATAGAGCTCTTCCCTGATAGTTTTGAGTTTTAGTGGAGGAGGCCAAGTTTTACTTCTTTATATGTAAATTAATACACTGAAAGTCTGGGAATTAACCTTATCACATTGTTGCCTTTGTGCCATTTTTGGACTCTAGTCAATCCCCACTCCATGTTATTAAGTGCCCCTATCTGCCAGAAGGGAAACATCATTCCATGCTTGACCTTGGTCCTGAAGGTGCCAGAGTAGCAGCATATTGATCCTCTCACCTCTCAACCCCTCAGTTTCCTGCCCACTCTCTCCTGCCATCTTTCTGTGTGTGGTTCGGAGGAAGTGTGCAGTTTGTCAAAGTGATAGGTCTTCCTTCTATGAAATTATTGCTTAAGCCTTTTATCCTGAGGATAGGCTAAACTACAGTGTGACAACACAAATTTAAAGAGATATAGGAAGGTATTACAGGAAACCGAAGAATAATTATAATAGTTCTATTGAAAAGCTACTAAAAATCAGTATGTTTAAATATATTTACATCTGTACAGGGAGATACTTCAAGGAAAATGTGTTGCTTTAATGCTTGAATTTGTTTGTGTAATAAGCTCTGCTCCCAAGTGGTGGCTGAGTAAGGGCTCCATGTGTCTGTAGGAACTCAGAAGATCGATCACAATAGAATAGATGAAAGTTGTCTGTTATCTGTCAGCTTTAGAAACTAACTCACGTTAAAGGAAAGCAGATTATAGATGTCACACAAGGGTGGGTAATCAGGAAAGAAATTGTTTTAGAATGTCTGTGATAGTCAGAATATTGCTTTATACAACAAATTGATCTTCACATAGCAAATTCAAGAGTTTTGAGGCCTGTGGATGATTTGGTCACTCCCTTTGAGAAGATTGTAAGGCTCCAGAAGTTTCTTCCACCAGTGAACAGATTTTAAATAGCAGTTATGGATACAGGTCCTCTATAGTTCAAGCTTTCCAGTGAAGCTGTAGACACACCTTGCAAGTCTAGACCGATAGAAAGGTACTAGTTTAAAAATTCAATCTAAAAAAGAGTCTGCTGTAGCTGTCTTTTTAGCAAATTAATACTTAACAAATTTACTCTGGTTTACAAACAGAATATGGAAGATGGAGGCCTAGTGGCATGTTGATTTTTTTTTTTTTTTAATCTGGCCTTTCAAAACATTAATTAAAATCATGGTGGTGGGGAGGGCAATTACCTTTTATCCTTAATGGTACTATTAGAATGAGCTTTCTTTTTACAAGTGTAGTGATTTTGATACCTTGTGACTCCTGAATTTGTTGGAGTAACAGACCTTTCTCAGTGTAGTGGCATTTCAAAAAGAGTGGGTTTTGTTTTAGATTGCAAGTGCAAAGAGGTTTTGGTTTTTTTCTTTTTAAGACTTAATCATTTCAGATTAAATATTATCTCAACTTCAACTAATACCATCACAATTATCTTACACCTTTATGAGTTAGTATCTAGATGCCTGATTTTGAATGTATACCATTTCATACTGAATATTACAGGAGAAGGAAAAAAACATGAAGAATTATTATGCACAGTTGGCTGGTTTTAAGCTCTAAACTTTAAAATATGTCTAGAACAATAAAAATACAAGTTTGCATCCGGTAAGAAACTTGAAGCTAGAAGTTATTGATGCTTATAACTTTGGGTAGGACTTAATTAATGAATAGGTAACTATATTTAAATATAGCACATTAAATTTTAAATACGTTTGTTCATTGATCAGTACAGTTGTAAAAAAAAAAACAGAATGAAAATTTTTTGAAGTACAGGCTTAAATACAAAAAAATTACAGGGGATAATAACAGGGAAAAAAGTTAGTGTCATGTTCAGAGTTTGGTGATATGTTTAAACTATACATACTTTTCTAAAACAGAATTCTTCCAACATTTTTTGCTCATGCAATTGGTTTCAGTAAAACATTTGAATTAGGTGTTAACTATCTCTTGATAGTTGCTATCCAGCATAAGGATTTTGTATTTAATTGAAGAAATACCTGTATTAATTTCTACCATGGAAAATTTTCAGCTTTTCAGTATAAATGATTGATTAGGTAAGTAGTGACATTAGTTTTAATAATTTATAAGAAATTGATTAATAGTTAAAGTAGTATTTTTTAAGTTTTTTTTTAGTTAATGCATTTGAGAAGAACTGCTCAGCAGTCCTTCAATATAGGCCTACCCTGTTTTAAGGATATTTAAAGGATATTAGCTTTTATCTTGGAAATTACTTATTCCAGTGGTGATAATCTCTTTTTCTGTTTAAGGAATCTGTGTGTGTGTACACACATGTGTGTTTAATATATTGTAATGAAGAGTTTGTGATGCACCACTGCAATATTTTTAAAACTGAAAGGGAAAATTTTACCTGCAAAGAGCACTAGGCTATTTTTTCCATTTTCTTTTAGCTTGTTAAGTGTTCTTTAAATATAGAAATTAAAATGTCTTTAGAAATACCTTGAAGTATATCCTGAAGAGCACTCAGTACACTTGAGTATTTAAATATCAAAGACTGGGATTCAGGAGAGATGGATCCATTCTTTCCTTTGCCACAACCTTGAACCTTACTCATTTACCTCCTCTGTGCCCCAGTTAATGAAACGAGAGTAATACCAAGCTTGCCAAGTTTTTGGTGAGGTTTTCTTTCATTAATAGTTAAGATAGTTTGAAATACCAGAAAGTTAACATTGTTGTAATTGTAGTTAGGTTCAAGAAGCTGTATTGCAAATTTTTTTTTTGCCTTTAATTTTTTCATGATTATTTTTCTTAATGGTAGTGTAGTGCTGTCACTGATAAGATGCACATCATTGCTAGTGACACTTGCAGGTATGATTGAATACTGCAAATAGACCAGAACTGTTTTGTAAACGTCAGGTTTTTAGGCTTGAGTTTAACCATTATAACAAACATTAGATGTGGTGTTTTACTGTAATTTATATTTTGTTTTGATTTGTTTTCATTTTCAGTTCAAGCTCAACAGCTGATGCAAATTCAGAGGAAACAGCTAATTTGGAAAAAGGAAAATCAACATTAAACAAAGTTTTGGAGTCTTTTTGTTCATATCACTGGCAACAGACTTTGGCTATGTTAAAATTCCTATTACAGGATGAAAATGTTCCTATAGTTTGCAGTTGCAAGCAAACACATTTGGTCCACTCTGAAACTCCCAGTTCCCTTACTGAAGAGGATGTTCACGTTCCATTTTGCAGTTGCAATGGACACATGCTGACAAAAAGGTGTTGTTTACAAAATCAAAGGCCAAACACTTGTTTACCACCTCTGTCTGTTTGTATTAAAGATTTCCATTCTTTGTCTTGCCAAGCTGTAGCAATTGGATGTATTAAGACAATGGTGAACAAAACATGTAGTTCTCCTAAGTATTGTGCTGACCAGTTGCAAAATTATAACAGGCATTCTGTGAAAGCAGCAGCATGTACATATTCAGCTAAGGACTGTGACCTCTTAAGCAGCATTAAAAATTCAAACAGATCCCGCAGTCCATCGCCACCTCCACTATCGCCTGTACACAGTAAAGAATTTGAATTGTCAGAAGGAATGGTTATGGACTTTCCAACTTTAGACAACAACAAGCTTGAAATATCCATCAACCAGCCTCCATCCCTCTTGCCAGCTGAAGGAAGCAAGGGAGAGTTTGAGTATGAGGGTAAAACATGCAAAGGAAGAGAGATTGATTATTCAGATGGAGCACTGGGATCAGCGGACCAGGAAAGCAATGATGGTTGTATGAACTCTGAGAAAGGTGAACATTCTGCCATTTTTCAAGATTTAATGGACCGCATTAATGAGAAGTTGAAATCAATAGACACTACAGATCTAGCCACAAATCTTGTAAAACTTTCTAGCAGTGACAGGGCACCAGAAAATGATGTCAAATTAGGAGACTTCATAACTTCTCTTTTGCATAATGCTAAGGCAAGTGATTACAGCTTTATGGAATTACTTCGCCAGCATGATAAACAAGTGGAAAATAAAATTATTCAGACAAGATTTCGCAAGCGTCAGGAAACTTTATTTGCAACGTATAATTCTCCTGACTCACCAGTCATTCGACGACAGACCTTGCAAATCAAGAGGGAGCTTGCAAGCCTTGATGAAACTCTTGTACGAAAAAAGTCAATTTCTGAGAGAAATGCAAAGAAATCTACAAAAAAAATTGATAAAATGCATCCAAATAAAAGACATACTTTTACTGTAATAGAAGATGAGACTTTGCAACATCTTGGAAGCAGTCCATGTGTGAACTGCCAAACCAAACCAATGTGCTTTCCAGTACACCAAACAGAGTCTTTCAATCTACCTCTTACTAATTTTCAGACCAGCTCCAGCTTTTTAGTTCTTTCGGAAAACAGTGCTATTGCAGCCAGCCAGGCAAAACTCCCAAATACACAAGGAGACTGTGCAACCTTGAAAGAGACTGGTCCGATTCCTCTGAAGGATGAGAGTAATGAAATCTTGGGTAGAACTAAACGTAACATTGTGCCTCCTGGGTGGTACTCTGTGTATGTAACAAACAATATCATGTTTAGAAAGTCATCCAGTACAAAAAAGTCATTGAAAAGTCTGGAAAAAATGAGAATAAGTAAAAATCTTCATGCCGAAAGATGCAGTGACATAAATATAAGCAAAATTGTGAGAGACACAAATCTGCAAGTTGTTGTGGAGCGTTTAGAAGATACAATAAGCTTATCCAGAAAGACTAGCAACTCATTGTTGGATAGTTACAAAATAAGCCAAAAATTAAAAGATAATGCTTATGAACAGGTTATGAACCCTGCTACTAGAAGGGGCTTACCTTTCACTCTGAGCGAAATGGGATGCACAGGACAAACCTTCCTTCCACATTCACATGTGCCAAGCAGCAGTAAAATCAAAGCAATTTGTGTTGCATCAAACACACAAGAAACTGTTATAGATCAAGAAATTAATGACAGCCTTTTGAAATCTCTGACCTTTAATTCAAGCAGTTCAGCTTCCAGTAATGGGGACTTGCATGTCACTTCTGAAGCCAGGGAGATCCCATCTCCCTTAAACTACTCTAGTCCTATTAAGCTTATGTTTGTCTCAGAAGTTAACAGTCATGAAGGAGTCAAATACACGTTAACATCTGCAGCTGCGTCTTCTAAGGAAAGCACAGATCTTTGTTTGTTTCAGGGGCACACAAACGCTTTGTTAGATAAACAGGCCACCGGTGACCTTTCTCATGCAGTCTGTGTCAAGGGTTGTGATTGCAGTGAAAATGATACTAAGGAGAGGTCAAGCTGCATTTATGCGGAAGCTGCTACAAGCTCTTGTCCAGTTGGTCAAATCAACATAAATGACTCAAAAAAAAATGATGAAGTTGTGGAGAAATCAAGCAGTAGCAGTGAATTAGTTTTCAAAAGAAAACCTGGTAGACCAAAGAAAATAGGTCCTCAGGTAGTTAAGCAGGTTAAGAGACCCATTGGACGGCCTCCTAAACCAAAAGTAGACATGAGTGGAAGCACAAAACCTAGACCTGAACTTAGCTGTGGTGGTAAAAGCATCAAGTCTGATGCAGCAGCAATGGAAGAAGTTAGCAGCAACAAAAATATTACTGTGACAGTTGTTTTTGGAAGGTCAAGAAGAACTAAGAGACACGTTTCTGAAGGTAATCTAAATCTTATCAGCATTCTGCCCACACAACATATTGATTCTAATTTTGCCAATGATCCCAGCAAAGCAAGGCACAATGCAGAAACTGGAAATGCTTTGACTGAAACAGTAAAAGCCTTCCAGAATCCTTCTGCTGAAAAGGAGGTCTCTGGTTATGACTATGTCAGGCCTATCAAGGGTAATCTGGCATCAGCACATCCTTGCAGCAATGTTATACAGCAGATTAAGAAACCATTAACCACTGTTCGAAAACCTGGCAGGCCAGCAAAAGTGAAAATTTCCGGCATATCAGTGACTGTCAGCAGACTTTCACCTCAGGAAAGAAAAGTGAGCATCAGCAATGGTTTGCCTCCTTTACAACAGCAGAATGTATTAGAAAAAAACATACCACCGGAGAGAAAAAATCAACTGTGCAATAATATGGGTCAAGTAAAGAACATGCAGAAAGATTCGAGAGAGGATGGGTCACACAATGTTGCTACAACAGTGTCAAGAAAACATGAAATTCCATCGAGACACTCTGCTAGAGACAGAAAACCTTCACTGCATTTTTTGCATTCATTAGCATCTTCTAGTCCATTTACTTGTAGAAGTGCCTTACTACATAAATCTTACAAACTCCATTTGAAAAAAGCTAAAGAGCGAAAGGAAAAACTTACACAATCCAATCAGTGCACAGAATCCAGAGATACCTCAGAACAGAGAAATCCAGGAAATGCTAAAAAGGATCTTAAGGATGGTGGATTCGGGCCCATTAGTGAGGTATCATCAGATCCCATTTTTTCGTCAAATCCTTCTCTCAGGTGGTGGCCTACTTCCACTTCAAGTGACACCTTGTTGGAAGAACTAAACAATAGATTTGAACAGATGACTAATACCTGGTTGAGAGTGGGGGGAAGTGAGTTTGACAAATGTGTATGTGAAAAAAGGGACCCCATTGAACGAGACTGTAGTACCGAAATGTCAGACCCTTTAGACTCCTGCCTTGTAGGACTTGAAACATCACCTATAAAAATGCTGTTCCAGAAAAAGTGTAATATGAATGAACTCTGCACCTGGTTTATGCAAACTACAGAAACACAGTCTCTCTCTCTTGTGAGAAAGGCAAATGCTCGCAATCCCTTAGAGGTAGTTAGTACTAAAGAGATAAAGATGGAAACGAAACAATCTGATCCTAGCACTTGCCCTTTCAGAAAGCACTTTAAAAAGTTTGCACTATCCTCCCCTTCAAAACCAGCAGGGAAATTGCAAATGTTACATAACATGGTGAGGTCTCCAGTCTTAAGCATGAAAAGTAATTTCACTTTAGCCAGATTAAAAAGAAATGAATTTAAGAAGTTGCAGCATGATAGGTGGGGACAAACAAAAAAGCTCTATAATCAGGCTCCTGGAGGCTGGAAATCAAAAAGGAAAAATCTGCAGTTATTTTGCCAAAGCCAATTGTTTAAGAGTACAAGTGGGGAAACCAATGATGAAACATCCAAGCTGCAGGAGAAAAATACAGTAGAAATCCAGCCCACTCAGACTTTGGTAGAGTCTCAGAATAGCCTCTTGCCAACTGAAAATGAAACCAGAGATGCATTTGTTGAACAGATGATGGGATCGTCTGACTTTAACCCACATCCTGGTTTAGCAAATATACTTAAGTCACATTCAGAGGCAAATGGAACAATTCATTGCCAGCAAAATGTTAGAAAAGAACAAAGCCAAGATAAACTGTTTCAAAATACTTGGAAAGCCAAAACCTTTAAAGACTGTAGGATATTTCTGAGAAAGATCAACCATATTGAGCAGCACAATTCATTTAAGTTCAATAATGTCATTTATTCTCCTGAAGCTGTCGACAGTAAAAGCACTCAGGCCTTTATGGAAGAAAAAAGACATCCTCTTTTAAGGTCCCATTCTACTAAACAAAATACATTAAAGAAACAAGAAAATGAAATGGAAACATCTGAAGGATCTAATTCTTCTAAAGTGATTGAAAAGCTGGATGGCCAGTTTCACAGCAGAAAATTAAGTAGTGGTGTAAACCAGGACGATAATCCTGCTGGTAGTTCTGAAGGTCTTGATAGAATAAACAAAAGAAAAAGTCCACAATGGGAGACCACTGATACAAATTTAAGAAAAAGGCATAAGAGACAATCATGCAGTAGTGGACAAATGGCACCTTATTACCCAAAGTACCAAGTAGGTAAGTTCTTGTTCCCCACTTCATCTTAAAATTGAAATCCTAAAGAATTGGAGAAGTCAAACAACTAAGCACTTTTTTGTTTATTGCATGTTACTCATTTTAATTTCAGACAAGTCATGAAATCAAACATTGCATAACATCAGAATAATTCAGAAAGTGCAATTTTAAATGTTTATAACGTTTTGCACTATTCTTTCAGCTCTGATAAGCTAACCGATATAGTTTAGACAGACAAGAAGTTCTGACATTCTGTAGTCAGTCACAGCTGGCTATTGACTTCAAAAGGAGCAGAATTTCATTCCATTATGTAGTTTCTCATAGTGTGAGGAGGAATAAACTATAAAATAAAGCATAAATTCAGTGTATTAGCATATAGCTGGTTTTAAAAAAATCTCATTGGATGATTACTGTTACAAATCAATCATAGTTTTGTAATTTTACAGTAAAAGATAGTATTTTGTACTTCTGAAAATTATTTAGTCAGAGACCCATTTTAGTATCCTTTCCATGCCAAGTGAAATCTGCTGACTCTAATCTGCTGACTCACTGAATCCTTACACAACAATTTAAAATGCAAAATTATTTTTCACAAGAACGATATACAGTTACTCTGCTAAATACTTTGGCTTGGAATTTTTTAGGCTAGTGTGAAATTAAATCATTTTTTCAAGATAGGTATTTATAAATACATTGTAATACAACTGTGATCTCAAAAAGGCCATTATATTACTTAGAAAGAGGGCACATTTGTTTCTAATGATTTCTTCTGTTGGGTGAAGAGATATCCTTAAACAGAAGTCTTAACTAATTTCAACAAAATTGCTAAGGTGTGAAATCCTCGCCAAGCAAAACACAACTCCTGCAATGTGATTTAAGTTGCTGCCTTTGTAGAAACACTATTGTATTAGCTAATCTGATATTGGCCAATTATAAAAACCTTATTCAAAATATCAGGTCAAAACTTTAGGTCATCTTTTGTATTCTGTCTTTTAGAAAAGGATCTCTGATAATAAATGGAAAGGTTAATTTAAGTTGTAATATAAACAGTATAATGGCTCGTGTATGCTTTATTTCTTTTGTACTTCAAGTGATATATAGAATTCTTCATATTAAGCTCATTCAGTATAACCCTGCTTTTTCCAAAGTACAGCATTTTTTTATCTATGGACTGCTCTTTTGTATTTTGATTCATTGATCTGCAGCCAAGCTCAACATAAATAATTTGTTTTTAAGAAGTTCAAACTTTGACAGAAAATTGCTGTTAAAAAAAGAAAAAAACAAACTAGGAAAGGAAAGGATAGAATATACCCATTTCTATATTGCAAATGAAGAAAGAGCTCTCTCATACTTGTAACTCATTGAGAAAATGTTACATTCCAATTATATTTATCTGTAAATGTTTTGTTTCAATGGTAATGCAAGACCTATTACTGTGATCCGGTCTCATGTTAGTTTTAATTGGGACTCAATTTTATCTACCTGATAACTTTCATCCTTTAGTTTTGGATTTTCAGGAAATCTGATAACTATTTTGATATTTTACATTACTTCATTTACAGTTTTTGTTGTTTTCCCTTTTACTCATGGTTTCTCATATCAGTCATTGTCTTCAGAAAAACTATGATAGGAAATTAATTGATAAAGGAAATGTTAAAAGACAAAGAATGATGATTCTGGAACTGTCTCCACACTTGTAACCCCAGATCTTTCTTAGGGGTACTATTGCACTATCAGAGGATTGTCTGATATTGGAAGGATGTCTTGTTTTGCTGTGTTGACTCAACATTGTGTACTCTCTGCACCAGCCATGGAAATCATACAAATATTTTTAGTCTAACATAGCTACTCCCTAAAAGAAGCAACATGATTTCTAGCTGTGCATGCATGTGACTTCAAACATAATTCCTGCATCTAGGAGTTAAATGCACATGAAAACATCGTGCTTCGTTCATGTGTTCTTTGGATTGTATTTTTGTTTATGTGGTATCATAAACTATATCATTGTTCTGTTGTCATGCTTGAAATGTTGCTATAGACACATTTATGGTCAGTATTTGAAGTTTTTCTTAAACTTGGGGTCTTACCAAATGTTCTTAAAGAGAGAGATGTGATGCTGTTTTATTGTGAACCATTGTGGCAGGTGGGCAGAATGTTGTTACCAAACTTTTTATGTACTCTTGGTTTTTTTATTAGCATGTGCAAGCAGGAATAAACAATTGAATTCTTATAGCTCAAGGTAGTGTCCAACAACCAGAACTAGCCATGCACCCATTGCAGCAACAGAAAAGAGTTAATAGCTTTTTCTCATTGCCTGTTGTATTCAAGATAAGGTGGCTGGTAGATGCATGGGTCCATTTGATGTTTGTTTATACTTCTGAACTGTTGCTTCCACAATGCATTTGATGTGTTGAGGGGCAGTTCCCTTTTACTCTAAATCCATCTTCTGGCAATTTTAATTTCTTTAGCAACACTGAAATGCTATTATTCTCCATTGTGTAAAGAAAATTACATAAGCACGTTTTTAGGAAAGCACTTGTTTTCTTTTCACAAGAGTACTTCACTTGTAACATTGAAGTTCACATTAACATGCTTGGACTTGGGCAAAAGTTATCAAGAAAGCCAAGCTAAAATACAAAAAAGACTATTAATCCAACAATAAAACTGGGATGTGTAAAATACTCCATTTTGTAATCTTACAATGTACTAAATATTTTAAAAATCTGCTTCAAAGGGTGTGGACTTCATACAGATGGAAAAGAGACTGTGAATCTTCTATGGTAGCAGGCAGAGCTGACATCACAGACCTATGCTCTTGGCCTTCATATCAGGGTGGCAGTTTGCATTTTAAAAATTGATTTCTCTCACCTAAAGTTAGGATAATTTCATCTAACATGAACTTTTTAATTTTCGCCCTTATATTTTCACTTTTCTTCAAGTGGTCTGGAGTTTTAGAACAGATCTATTGGATTTGTCAGCAGAGAACATGACTTTTCAATTTTAATTTTTTATTATGTTTGAATGTAGATTTTATATTCTACCTTAATGAAATCAAGTTTGTGCAGTTCTTGAAAAGAGAATTTGCTAATTTTTGTGGTCATTTCAAAGTTTGCTGCAAGAGTGGAGAATCATAACTATGAAAACTTTGGTGTTGCGAGTCTAATTGGTCTCTTCATTGTGCACATAAAATAACATCTGTATTAATATTACAGACAAACATTTTCTTAAACTTAACTTCCATTACTATAAGTTTGCAAAAAAAATGGAAGGGAAAATTTTGTGAATTCTTTTTTACACATCTGTGTTAGAATGGCTTTGATATTCCAGTATTGTTGCTTATTTGTGTCGTGGTAGTGCAATCCAGTAATAATAAAGCTACAAATGGGGATCGTTTCCCTTCTGCTATGAATGACCTAGTGACAGACAAGATTTGTTTTAGCAGGTTATTCAGCTTTCATGAAAGACCACATCCCTAATGAGTGACAAATTTAAAATATTGGGTTAGGAAAAGTGCAGAGGAGATATAGAGTAACAGTCATTACATCTGTTGATTTTAAGAAGGCTCTTTTCACAAAGGCTTTTCATCAGAGGGTTACTTGGCTCTAAAATAAATTTCACCTGTGATGCAGAGTAAGCAGATAGAAATTTTCATACCTGTAGTTGTCAGACAAGAAGTTACCTTTTCACTTGTAGGCATAAACCAAAGTAAGAGCATTAACAGAAATATTAGAAGATTAAATGAATGACTGTTCACAGTAAGTGGGCCATTTTTAATGCAGAAGTGTAAAAGCAGAAAGGTACATTTGATATATAGGTGACTATACATGTGTAGTAAATCCTTACTCATTTAATGAACTTAATGGTCTCTGCCTCATTCCTCGTGATGGAACAGCAGCAGCTCCCATGGCACAGTCTAATGCTCCATTTTGTTTTACACTCTGGGATTCTACTTGCCAAATTACATATTCTTCTTTCCTTTTCTTTTTCTCACATCAGATGATCTAATGTGGGGTGTGTAGGTTTTGGGCGCTGTTCAGTTTTAAACTGTGGTTATTTGCATATTGCCTTAGAGTATGCTGTTACTCATCTTCTTTTGAGGGTTCTGAGATAAGGATTTTTACTCTTGTTTCTTTGAATAATGGACTTTTTTAAAGAAGTTGGCTCTGGGGTCTTCAAATTTCTTTACCTGCTAGGATATGTAGTTTTCTGTAGCTTAGTGCCATGATCATTAAGCCTTTGTGTAGGATTTATATACCCAGTTTTATAACTAAGCTGGAGTGCTTTTTTCATCATTTTATTCAGTATTTTTTTAGCTGTCTGTTTTTAATTTTACCTCTTCAAAAACTGAGAAACTCACAGTCATATTTTCCTATTTGTCCTTGGTCCTGAGGAAATGTCTAGATTTTTCAGCTTTCTTTAGGGAACTGGTAATACTAAATAAATACAGACAATCTTCTGTCTTCCTTTGAAAGCCTGCTACTAGAAGAGAAAATAGCAGTTTTCCAAGGCCTGCACAGTGCTTTTGAAAAACTGACAAGTACATATCCTTTTTTGAATCCTCTCTTCCTTTGAGAGTTCATGGCCTTAAAGCAGAGCTTCTGTTGCTGTTAGATAGAAAAGGAGGGAAGTCAATTAACAGAGCCTGTGAAGAGGTAACCTGTAAATTAAGTATTCATGTAGTCTGACCATGACCAGAGCAGATTAATTTTGCTGAGACAATTCCACATTTTGGTGTTGAAAATAGTTCAAGGAGGCCTGTGTGCTGTGCCTTAGTTTGCATTTCTCTATTGTTGGTATGCTAAAGCTAGTGCTGCTTTTCTATTTTCACCACATCTTTGGAAAGTGTCTCACACGGAATCTTCAGTTAATTACATTCAAAAAGTGCAGATTCTGGTTCCTGAGTCGAGGGAGGAAATTTAAAATGGTGTGACATGACTGGGTTGTTGTTTGCATGTATTCTCAGGTAGATTTTCCTTTCCTATTTCATCTTTCACTCTTCAAAGGATAGTTTTAGTCAGACCCTTGATGGTTTGAAATCTTTTTCAGACTTTTAAGCCAAATATAATGCCACATTTATTCACTGTTCATCCTTTTGCTTGTGGTGTCCTTTAATTTTGCTATAATTGTATAGTTGTGCTTTAAAGATATTGTTTAAATAATCTTTGAGACTAATAGAAATGTTTTTGTTATTTGGTAACTGGATATTAATTTAATAGAAATAGTAATTTTGCCATATTTTTAGGACAGTATTTTCTTATCAAAAGCCTTTTTCTCTCCAGTGTTTCCTGTGCTCAACATGGTAAACAAAGGCTCTGTAAAATGTCCTTGAATCTTGGGTGTCACTGAGAATGCTGTGTGTTTCTGAAAGCTGTTGACAACCTTCAGGTTCTAATTAAGACAGACATTTTTACAATGATCAACAACTAATTAGATGGATGTATCTGAAAGGAAATTGCTGTGTACAAGAAGTCTAATATTTTAAGATCAGCATTTTGCCAGTATTGCCATGCACACCCCACTACAGCATCTCAGCTTGGTGGGTTTGCCCTTGGTGGCACTTGGGGCAGTGTCCTGCTTCCTGTGCTCAGTGTCCTCTCAAATGTGATGGTGCTTCTGGGTGTGTGATCTGGATAAAGAAAGTTTATGGAGTCCTCATTAGCCATGTTTGCTTCCTAGTTACTTAAAGATTTTTATTATTAGGTATTTTGAAAGAAATCAGAGGAAAACGTTTGTAAATCAGAATTATGGGTTTTACCAAATACAATTATGTAGAAAATGCTGGATATATAGACCAGTATCTGAATATATTTATATAGGGATATGTGCTACCTGCGAACCTTTCTAAGGTATGATTTTAAGAGAAAATCACTTTGAAAAACTGCAAGTAGAACCTCAATTGAGATGCCAATTGGGAAGTTTTTTAGAATTTTTTCCTTTGTTGCTCACAAGGGGTTTTTTTAATAGAGCTTTATAAAAAGCTAGCAAAGTAAATCTTATTTCACTGCTAGTTAAATAAAAGATTGAAATTATTATAACTGAGTAATAATTAATACATACTCCACAGTCCTAACCAGGTTAGGACTCAATGTTTTGATTGGTTGCAGTGTAACTTTATAAAATAATGCTGAACTTTATAAAATAATGCTGTTCTTGAGACACATCTTTCTCCATTGTCTTCTTTCAATGCATGAGGCATCATCTTGAAAACCATATCTCCTTCATCTGTTATTTCTTTTTTCCCATTGTTGGATTGCCAGCTTTCAGCAGCCTGACTTGTTTTCTCATCTAAATGCTCCCTTTATATTTCATTCTTGGTGTGTGATTTTTCATTAACTTTTTTTGTTAATTACTCACTTAATAAATGGGATTATCTTTGTTTTCCCTGCAGTTTTGTACTTTTTTGTAGAAAGATGTGCACACTTTTTCAAGGAGGGTGATGAGCCCAATTGGGATGTCAAATCATTGCACATCAGCTCTGGTCCTGTAGAGAAAATTGCACCTTTGCCACTGGCTGTCTGTTCCTGTGTTGGCTGAGCTGCTCCTTTCTGTATCTCATGACTCTTATTTGTGGTGTTGCAGTACAGCATTGGCTTGTGCTTCCTCTGTGCTCCAGGACAGCTGCCTGTGCCTTTGTCCCAGCAGTGCCTGTCCTGCACTGGTGCAGACCAGGCTTCTGCTGAGCTGTTGTTCATTTCACAACTTTGCTGTTGCTCCTCTTGTTCATTCAGATCCGTGTCTGAGCCACAGTTCAGACCAGCCAGGCCACTGCACTCTGGTTATTCCACATTTCTCTTCATCCTGCCTTCATGCTCTCCTTTAGTACCAAACTGATTCTCAGATCATGCATCAGCTTTCCTTTTTTGCCAAGCTGTGTGTTTGTGAGTGCCAAAGGATATTCTGCAGAAGATGAGTGCAGCCCAGTTTTATTCCTGTTTTGATTTTTTACTGCATGTTTCTCATTGTGTACTTTGGCTGGTCCATTCTGTCTGGTCCGTACACCTGCCAAGAGATTTTAATACCATGAGCAAAATGTCAGTCAGCTTTTGTCACAGATTTTTTCAAACCCAGGTACAGAAATTCTTTTGTAAAAAACCATACCAGATTTTTAATCCATTTTTTTTCATATTGAAGACCAGGTAATTAAAATTTTTCCTACAATGTAGAGATATGTCTTTTCCAAGATCAAGATAATCAAGACTTCATCTTTCTATCTCCATGCTTTTGGGCCAACAGCTCTGGATGCTTTATAACTCTAGACAAATTACAGTTTCTGCTGCCATATTCATGGCAAGTTGCACATTCAGTTCTTGTGGGACAGGCCAAGCAATTTTTGTTTCTTTGCATTTTTTCATAACTGAAAGGGGACCATTTTTTTTATGCTGATTCCTCTCATGTTCCAGACATCAGTAAAGGCTGTTCAGATTATTCTTCAATTTCTTTGGAGTACAGATAATGGTATCTCTTGCTGTGTCAAGAGGATGTAAACCTTTAGTGAGAACTTCATGATTTATAGAGGCAATGTGTCCTTTTCTGTATTCTATTCTTTGGTTTCAGTCTGTCTAGGTTTTACTATTTGATTTGTCTTTTCAATAGCAGAAACTCACCTGACTTATATCTGCTTTCAGCTGTATTGATTCATTACTACAAATTAAATTTAGGCAGGAGTTTCACACTTTCTTTCAGTGGCTGTGCACTCCCCTACTCTCCATCCTCCACTCACTGCCACTTGCTCCTTTCTGTCACTTCTGGGCAGCCATAAGAGCAATCTGCTTCTGTCTTTTATCATGGTTTATCTGCAAGTGGGGCAGGTATCTTAACTTGATTGCAGCTCTTTCTTCAGTTAAGATCAACTTTAGACCTACTTTTCTTACTTCATGTATACCAGTAGAAATGGCCTTAAAATTAACTTAGGACTTAAAATACTTTTAAAAGCGTAAGTCTGAATTTCTGCTTAGTTTGGGATGTTTTATATCAGCTGTCAAGCCATCAGTGAATAATGTGACCACAAGCAGGTTTTTCCAAGCAGTTCTTACTCTTTGTTTTCATTTTGTAGCTCAGGATAGAATATTTCTAAATTATGATTCTGCTAGGAATTAGAATAATGAGGCTTTCACATTTCATATTAAACTGCATGCATACTTAATGAAAATTAAGATGTTCAGGGAAGTCAGTCTTTTCAGATGGATCTTGTCACAGGTTCCTATTACCTAAGGTGTGAATTTCACATATACTCAGAGATTATACTCGGTATTTTACTGACCCAGGCCTGCCCTCAGAGCTGTCTTGTTTCAAACTATTGAAATCTTGGTCCAAACAATGGATTTTTTTCCCTGCACATGAAATGGAAACCTAGCTGAAAAAATCTTGTCTAGAAGCTGTAAAAATGACTTAAAATATTTTTCTTTAAAAATAAATTCTTATTCTCAGTTGAATTGTGCTCTTTTGCCTATGCGTAAAGTCTTTCATTTTGAATGCAGGGTAAATTTTAGGGGGAAAAAAACTACTTAAAGGTAGGCTTCAGTGGTTTTACTGGGGGACTTAGCATAATTTTCAAAGCATTCAATAATAATAATTTATTTTTAAAATTTAAGAAATTTATTTACAATGCAAATAAAGATTTAAGAGCTATACCTAAGGTATCAATTCCTAAAATTTGGTTGTTGTTGTTGTTACCTGTCTTTCTAGTTTAAAGTTCTTGTGATGTGTGCTTGAATAAATTCTCTTGTGTATCATATTTGTTGCTGACATTTCCTATTTATCAGTTTACTACTTACAGCTGGTTTTAAATTACATTTAAGTAGTAGAAATCTCAGAAAAGGAAATTACTTATTTGCAAATTACTGTTTGACCTTCCTGAATTCAGAAGTCTGGTGAGTTTTAAACCACCCAGGGACTGTCTCATCATATTTCTGAGATGATCTCTCTCCATAACATAACTGCATTTATAATGTAAAAAAACTGTTATGGATTAAAGATTTGAGCTCAAGTGGCAGGACTTCCACAGCTGCATTCATCCCAGCACTGAGATGGAGGCATTGTGCTTCCTCAGAACAGCCTGAACCAGCAGCACACGCTGCTCTGAACCCCCAGCCTCCTTCCAAACCTTTCTTAATTATGATTAGCTGGAAAAAAATAGCAAAAGCTTTTCTTCTGTTATAGTATGTTTGTAAGTCAAATACAACAGTGCTCATCTGCACAACAGGTGCTTAGGGGTTTTATTTATTTGCCTGCTGCTAAATTCTAGTCATAACTAGAAATTAGTTTTCTTTCAGGGAACTGATGATCAGGGGGAGGCTAGTTTTGGGGTGGTGCCTAGAACATAAGAATTCTTTATGTTCATCATCACAGTAATGATGCTGCCTTTCAACTGTTGGAATCTTAGCTGCTTTTTTTACCAAGATCTTTTAAGACAGTATGCTATGAACAATTTGAGATCATAGGATTATTTTTTTCTCTTTCACAGGTTATGTACTATCATCACTAGTAAATTACACCCTAAACTTTTATGACTTCTTCATGACAGCTTACATTAATATTCTATTTCCTTGTTCTTCTGTGGACTGCTAAAGAGTCTGAAATACCACAAAACATGGCGATTCCTGTCAAAAAGATCACTGTTCTACAAAACCTTCTCAGTCAGGCTGCTTTAAACAGTTGGGGAAGGAATGTTGTTGCTATTTAGACTTGTCAACATATATTCAAGTCCACCTTGTATTTTGGGGAGCCATTAGAATGGAGCTCTGTATTTCCATGGCTGTGCAAGCCTGATTGATTTATTTTTAAAAAGAGTTTTGGTTCCTGAATTCTTCAATGAAATTGCAATATAAACCTTTTATGTTGCCCGTGATCTGTTGTGTGTAGATTTCTGAGGCTGACTGGTTTTGGGGAGCAAGTTGTGTTATTTCTCTACCTGCACTCTCAAACTGTTGCCATCCATTCCACTTGCCAAATGTTTACCTGAAAGTGTAACCACCTGCTGTTCAGTGCTACTGTTATGCTGTGGTCTTTGAAGATGAAGTACCAATGATCAGTGCTGCTGTACAATTTTGTCTCTGTGCAAGTTAAAGCTTGAAAAGTGTGTTGGTATCTCAATATAGAGATTCAGAAAAAAGCTAGTGATGCTCTTTCACTGACTGGCCAAGAATGCTCTCAAATTCCTACTTGCCTCTTCTTGCTGTCTTTCGCATATATTTTGTATGTGTTTCACTCATATTTCCTTTTTTTTTTTTTTATTCTCAAACCAAGAAAACAACTCTGAGTTAGTCTGAAGAGCAAAATAAACTTTCCACCATGATTTCAGTCTGGGATTATGGCTGGTTCTGACTTCTCACCCTGTTTTTTTGTCTTCATTCAGTTCACCTCCTGTCTTGGCATTCTGTGCTGTTTTGTTTGTCTTAGCACTCAGCCCTTATATCTGACTTTTAAGACTCCCTGAATATTGCTTATCTCCGCATCTTGCTTTGATTGATTTCCAGGGCATTTTTTTCTCTCTCTGATTCCCAAATGAGATTCCATTCTCTCATGTGAAATATGTTATTTCATATTACAATGAGTGTCCAGTTGGTAAATGGAAATGAGACATTAAAATTTTCTTTGTAGATTTCTTTGCTGCTGGGTTTTGGCATTGTGGAAAAAATGAGTTTAAATTTTAGACGCAATCAGTCAGACTGTGCATGCTTGGTTACTGTCTTTTCAATATATATTACATTACCAAATCAGTCTCTGCTGGAAGTCATACTGAGGCTACTCTAGTCATTGTAGATTTTAATCTAGTGTATTCCACTGGTTCCTTTTTTGAGAAATTGTTTGAGCAGGATTTGTACAGAGAACATTTTTTTTTAAGTTCTGCTGAAGTTTTACTGTTTCTACTCAGTGTTTTTGAAACCTTCCTGTAAAAGCCCCGAGTCAGTGCTGTATGTCACAGATGCTCTTATGCTTTCCAAGCTGCCAGTCTGCAATCTCTGCTGGCAGTGTTTAACAAGTGCACTTTGCAGAATTTCTGTCAGACAGGAGGGTAAGAGCCAGTTTGACCTTGCTCCCAAATAGTGGGGAAGGAGATGTTTTTATCTGTAGGTATTGCAAAAGACTTAGAGAAACACAGCCCTGCAGTGATGCTTTCATAGCTGTTTTATAGCACACGAGCACACAGCATTGATGGCAATCTCTGGTGGGAAATGCTGAGGACTGACCTAACAGATAAGAGATATTTTTACCCATTCCTACTTTTTATTTTTCCTGCTTTTTTTCAACATGTTGTGACAGATTAACTCAGCAAATATATGGAGTTGAGCTAGCCAGATATTTTTTATCATTTTCATACAACAACAACAGGTGTAAAATATCCTGTTTTTCCAGAAGAATGTGGCTCCAAAGTGCAGAGAAAATAAGCAGTTGAAAGAATATTATTTTCCTTTTGTACTTGGCAGCCTAAAATTTTCTGGTGTTGCTCTCCCATCCTGCCATTAAAAATCAGTATTTATAACAGTATAATGATGGTTTGGGTAAAACTAAAGAAAGAAATTTGAATTAAAAAAAAAAAAAGTTGTATTGAGGCAGTTTTAACAGGAAGTGTGGAAAAGAACAAGTTTTTCTTTAGCACTTAGGAGCATGGGGAAGCCTCTCACTGCTTACTTTAGTAGAAGGTTGAATTCAAACCTTTCTATTTATTCCTTTTTATTTAATGATAGGAGGAAATTTTTGTGGGGAGAGATGATCCCTTTAGGCCCCAGCAGGCCTGGAAACTTAACTACACACAGGGTTCTCTGCTTAGCCAAGGAGACCAGAGGGCACCTGAGAGTCCATCGATGTTACTCTGATCTGCTGAGATGAGTTAGAGTAACACAGGGGTGATTTGTTAGAACAACACAGGCAATCCATCCTTTCTGCAGCACTGTTCCAAGATGGTAAATTCAGTAATGGTGGTGGGGGAGCTGGGAGTTCCAGCACACACAAAACCATCCTAAGCCCTCGCTGACTGCTCCAGCCCCGTTGGTTTGGTGTGCAGCAGCTTCCAAAGGCAGCCTGGAGCAGGGGAGGCCATTCCCAGGAGCCAGCAGTGTGTCCTGGTCCTGTCACCGTGCACAGTGTGCTGTGCCATGGCCTCAGTGCCACCCCTGGGCTTCACGTGGCTCTGGGGAAGGTCCAGCCTCTGAGACTGAGCAGGCCCCTTGCACTGAGCCATGGCAGAGCACCTGCCGAGGGGCTGCTGAATTTGCCTCCCCAAGGCATTTTTTCAGATTGCTCTTGTTCCAGATCAAAAAGTATAGTCACATTTCCATGTGCCTTTTTTTTTTCTGTTTACTTTCTAAGAAGAGACAAGAATTATATGGATCAGGTATTATACATGGTGAAATATAAAATCTTTTCAATTAAGCAGTAAATATGTTACCAGCACTTCAAGACTATTTAGAGAAAAGGACTAGGAAAGGGTAGTATAATTTAAGATGAAGAAAAAATGGCGAGTTTTCAAGATATCTCACTAATTTGTTGTACAAATTGTGAAAAAATGAAGCTGGTTTTCACCTTTTTCACTGGGATTTCAGCACTGTTGTCCTGTCTTCAAATTCCACAGTGAAAACAGAGCTATTGGATATGCCATGGCTGGAGTTTATGATGTTCCATGTCACAGGAACACCTGTAGCTGACTTCCACAAATCACATGCACGGAAACTGATTAACTGAGTCAGTCCCAGATGAATAAAAACAAAATAGATGATAATTGCAGGCATGGTAAACACATAGCATACTAATTGGGAATTTGAACCTTTTTAGAGACCATTCTGTAAGGTCAGTATATGCCTGTTGTTTAGGGAACTAAAGGAAACTCCATTTTCTTGCTGGTGTGAGTGTTGGTAGTGCAGAGCTCCAGGGGCTGTAAAGTGGGGATACTCTTCCAGGCTCTCCTGAAATAGGCTCCATGGCTTCTGGGACCATCAGGCTGTGTGCAACATCTTACTAGGAATGCTTTATGCACTGTGGAGTTTGTGCAAGTAGAGGGGAATAAAATGTAGAGTAGAATCTATTGATGGATTTGGCTGGAAAAATTCAACTGCTTCTGTTTGACTTTATCCCTTTAATTACATTCTCTGATTTAAAAAATTTAAATACACCATTTTTTACCTTGTTACATCAACAGCTGGAAAAGAAATCACTACAGGTAAAGGAATGAAAAGCAAGATGAAAGACTAGGTTCTTCTTGGTTAACAAATATATTGAAGCAGATCTCTAACCATAATATTTTCCACTTAATTTTTATTAAGGTAAAATTTTCTAAAATACTTTCACTTTTTGTGTTGATGTTACCCACACTGAGGAACTGGGGGGAAAAAAATAACATTTTTCTATTCCTGTTTTTATGCATTTATTTAAAAAGCAAAGTTTGGAGTTTCCTAAAGTTCTTCTCTGAGAGGTAAATAGATCACCACATGGCAATTATCAACACATACTCCCGTTCTAGTTTTGCAACTTCAGTCCAGCCCATTGCACTTTGTACAGAAACCTGTACAAACCTAAAATATGAAGAGAAGGACAGTTTCTGACAGAGCAGAGTCCTTGGAAAGGGCTGTTTGGTGCTATAATAGCATTCAGCGTTTTCATTTGTAGTCCAAGCAGATGAGAAGGAACGATGGCCACAGTTGCACCAAATCTAGGATTCACTGTTACCACCAGCAGTGTAGTTTGGAAAATGGCCCTTGGCAGCTTGGTGCAATTCCCAGTTGATCTGCTGAAGGAATGTGCCAGGTCAAACCAAGAAAAAACCTTTGGCTTTTTCTGTCTGGCACTTGCCCAGCATTCAACACAGTTTATCTGTCTACTGTTTTAAAGACAGTAGAAATGCTGGGGTTTAAAGTACTTTGCAGGTATATGCCTGCACCACCAAAAAAACCCAAAACCCAAACCACCCCAACTCTTAAAAAAAAACAAACCAAAACATTCCTGCCCTACCCTTCATTTAACTGTTGGGAAGTTGTGTTTTGCTACATGGCCCTGCCTGAAAAGCACAAAATCAGTAGGGGTAAAGAAAGCTGCTAACTGAAGCCTTAACACCATCTTCCACATGCACTTAATCCCGTGTCATAAGAAAAGCCTTTGACTTCCTGAGGGCAAAGATCCAAGTCTGAAGAGGTTGTAAACTCAAGAAAGTAACCTTGCTGGCTGAAGTCCTGTCCATCATCTACACCTGCACTCCTTTTCCTGCAGGAAGGAAAAGATCAGAGCAACCAGAGGAAAAGGGCGCAAGGCAAAACAAGACAAAAGATAGAGGCTGAATAATGACACAAGGACATGCAGAGCATGGGGGCAATGCACCAGTTTGGAGGGTTGGGAACGAGTGTTAGGAAATGTGAAATTTCTGTTTCACTGCCATGTCAGCAAGGCACACAGCCTTGAGGGGTGCAGATATTAAAATGTGAAAGAATTAAAACTGTTTCTGATACCTGTGACAAACAACAGTGAATTCTCATTCTAGCTGTTGCCTAAGGTCTTTCCCTTTTGCTGTGACATAGGAAATGTTTTAATCAAAGTCAGTCATCGGTATTTCAGTAACACAAGCCAGTGTTTTAGGCTGTAGTCCTACACTGACTGACTGGCCTCAGCTACTCTGTGCATGTGAGCACTACACTGCAGCACATTCCATCCTTCAGAATGAGTTCTGTAATGAACCTCTTTTCCTGAAATGCAAGTAACAGCTGTTTCTGCTGCTTAAATACCCCTTGGATAGGAAACTATCCAAGATAGGTTCAGATAGTTCAGATAGGTTTTAGCATGGTGATTACCTCCTACCCTTAATTACAGTACTTAGAACATTATTTTTAGTACCTTGGAAATATTTTCAACTTTGTCATTCTAGAAGTTCTCAAAAACTTTGAAAAGGATGTTGAGAAACACTGTATCGCACACGGGGGACAAATCACTGCAGGAGGTAGACTAAAATAAAAGGGAGGAAGAGGTTTGACATGAGGATTGAAATTGTTTTCTGAGTGTGTTTTGTATCTTAAATCACTTCTGAGTGCTTTTTATATTAAGGAAGATATTTTTGATGATGAGGATGGTGAAACACTGAAACAGGTTGTCCAAACAGATGTTGGCTGTCTATCCCTGGAAACATTCAGGATCAGGCTGGATGGGGCTCTGAGCAACCTGATCTAGTTGAAGATGTCCCTGTCATTGCAGGGGGGTTGGAGTAGATGACCTTTAAAGGTGTCTTCCAACCCAAACTGTTTGATAATTCAATCCACACATCTGTCCTAGTCTGCTTAGTGACCCCCACAAAGGACTGGCTTTCTTTCCCTTCCTGTGTTACTTCTTCCCCTAAATTTAAAACAAAATGCCATCTATATGTGAGTCCTTCCATGGCTGCAGTAAATTAGCAGCCAGCAATAAAAACAAGCCCCAAACTCTTGCCCAGTTCCTGCTCTGTGCCTTTACAGCAGTCAGCTGGAGATGACTGAAGCAAGAGCAGCTGTTCCTGCACCTCCTGCAAAGGAGCAGCACGAGCAGGAGACTGCCCTGGCACTGACACTGCCAATGGACAGGGCTCAGGCATCCCCACACCGCCCAGCCCAATCTGCTGCACAGCACAGCACAGTCAGGTTCTAATCTCGGTGTTTCTGGAACATCTTGCACTAAAACAACAAAAATCCAGCAGAATACAGGATCTGCCAGCACCTCATCTTGCCTCTTATCAGCTTGTTTGCAGGGCAAGAGGAAAGTGTACTAAAATTTTTCTCATTTTTTTTCCCTCTCCTACCCCCACTTCTTTTCTCACAGCACGCTACAAGTGAAAGTCTCGGAGCCGCAGAATTCAATAGACATGAACACAGAAAATGAACATTTGAAGTCCATAAAGATGTGCCTTAATCAGCCCACTGAGTGGAATCTGAGTTTTTCAGCAGCATCTCTCGCCAGCTGTAAAGTTTTTAACCAAAATCTCAAAACTGATGAGAACAAATAGATTGCAGCTGTTCTTGCACTATTATTTTGTACATTGTTCCTGATTTTTCTTTTCTGCTAAATAATAAGCATTTATTACATTGATCTTGAAATGATCTTGTGTGATTTGGCTTTATATACTATTAGCATTATTCAGTTTGATGTACTTTTCTTTTCTAAATATGAAGTTTTACATCTGACCATCATGAAATTCTTGCAGTTCAAATTTGTATCAGAATCGGATGTTCCCCTTTAACAGTATTGTGATTTTTCTATGTTCTTTAAATTTAACTATGGTTTCCCAATTTTATTTTTGTGCACGAAAGTTAATATATTCTGTAATTTGTGGCATAGGTCACCATGTGAAGGTTTATGGTAATAATTCAAACAAATCTGTAACAGGTGGAGACCGACTACCTCGAAGCAAAGCAGTACAAAGGTAAATGACCTGAGGAGATCTCCTTCACCAACGGATGAAATGTATGGAAGCACCAGTTTGTTTCTGCAGTATGCTTTCATCTTCACTTACCTTGAGAACTTCTGTGTGACAGTGTTCAATGACCCTAATGTCTAAAAGAAAGACCAAGCCTGCTGGAGAATCTCGTGAAAGATTGTCATTCAACAAATCTGTAACTGCACTTTTTGAGGTTTCTGCTAAATGGTCTTTCTTCCCCATTTGTTTTTATGAATTTATGCCTGCCACCAATTAAAATGGATGTAAATGCTCTTCCTATTTCATTTTTTCCTTGTACTTTGGAAATTCAATGTAAAATCGAAATTTTATCTCTACTCAAAGAAGTAGTAAATGGTTGTAGCTGACTACATTGTAGACATTCCATGCTTAAATGATCTTAGCAAGGTTCATGTACTTTGTTCATCAAAACTTTATTATTGATACAGCTATAAAAAAAGTGTTAGAATAAAACCATATAATATACTTCTCTTTTCTGGAGTCATACATTCAGTAGCTAGAGTAGAGGTTTCTTAGTTCATGATGAGTTGTCTGTCCTTTACTTGACAAGAACTAATTTTCCAGAAGGAAATTTCCTTGGAAGACACTGTATTTTATAAAACAAAGGTTTTAAGGATTCACCTTACAAAAATGAAGCTGCATTTCCTCTTTACAGGGGTTTGTTGGTTTGCAGGTGCAATCCAATAACTTAAATAAAGAGATTGTTATGAATTCTGGTGGCACAAGACCCAAGAGGGTATTGAGTCACTGAAGCATTGGACATGATTAAAAGAATGTGATTAAAAAAAATAAACATTCATCATGTTTCGAGCTGTTCAGAAGGTCTTTATGTATCTCAACTGTTATATACACATGGACTCTGTGGGGCAACAAAGCCAAAAGGAGAATTCAACTTTGCAGGGGGGAGGAACTGAAATTGACTTCAGTGGAGCCCCCCAAAGCACCAGGGTCAGTCAGGAGGCAGGCAGGACACAGGAGTCTTACAGGCACTGGAGCAGCTGGACCTGTGTTCGTGTGCCCGGGTGAGGAGACGGCACACGGATGTTCTGATTCCAAGGACCCAGTCAATACCAGCTGGTGTGATCATATCTCCCTCAGCTCCAAGCAGAAGCCTGGTTTTTGTTAACAAATCATTATTATTAATTATTATTATTCCTTTGAGTTTTCAGGCATAACCCAAGCACACCAGCCCCTGCTGTCCTTCAGCCTGGAGAGCAACTGGCCACAGGCCTGTTCTCACGAGAAGCTGCTTTAGTGCATAGACTGAAGAGACTGAATATACAAGCAAACAAGAATCACAACATTGGATTAAAGAAACAAAAACTAGTGTGAGAATAACATGGGATCTAAGTTTGATGAGTGACCACTGCTATTTTACTGTTATTTAATAGGCAGTCAAGTCTAGGTCTAGTTCATGTTTGACACTGCACACACTGCTGTGTTTAGCCAGCAAAAAGAGGAAGGACACACAGTAGTTGGTCCAGAGCAATAAAGAGGCTGTTTTTAAATAAAATATTTTAGGAATAAAATTTTATTCCTTAGTTACGAAGCTGGGAAGTTAGGTACTTTTAAGACATAGAATTAAAGTAAAAAACAGCATTATTTTAGCTAGAAGGAGTAATGCATACCAAGAAAAGAGGTTTTTCATTGGAAGGATGACAATTCCAAGCTTGGCTCCTTGTCACCTTTGGATGTATTCTTGCTACCATGTGCCTTTCTCAGGAAGTCAGCTGTATGCACTGAAACTTTGATCATCACTGACAGTGAACTTTGAGACAGCACACATCTGATTGTCCCACCCTGCAATGATGCAGCCACCCCTCCTAAAAGGTAATTTTCAAGAACACATCAAATTTTGTATTACACAGAAAACCCTTCCCTTTACAGGGAATTGGGCAGGCAATGTACCCAGAGGGGCTGGAAATGCAGTGCCAGTTACTGCTCAAGTTTCTGGCTTGAAAGGATCACAGGGTAAGTCTGGCATAAAAGGACATCAGGAAGGTCCATAATTGTACACCCTGCTCAAAGACAGCCAGCTGTGAGGAGTTCACACCTCGTCCTGTCATTAATAACTCCCAGGACAGAACCTGCACAGGCAACCTGTTCCAGCAGCTTTTAACGTGTTTCACTGCCTTTTTCACCTTCTCTTCTGGTCTGAGTTTCAATTTATGCCCAGTTTTTTTATCCTCTCATCATATGCAACAAAAAGCCCAATTTTATCTTTTTACTGGACTCCTTGCAGGCAACTGGGGATCCTCCCAACATTCACAGGCTCAACAGGCCCAGCTGCCTTGGCCTCTCCCACTGGGAACTCCAGCCCCAGGGGCCTCTAGTTAGACAAAGTCTATCTTCTACTAACACACCCCAGTGAAGCCACATCCACATCAGACTGGGAGGTCACTTGAGGGAAACCTCATCTTTTCAGTCCAGCATTCCCAAGAGATGCCAGAGACAGAACCCGTATATGTGGCAAGGCACAATAGAACAGCAAGAAGGCAAAACTAAAGTCTTATTCAGGAAGGCATGCCCAGAAGCTGTTATGGATTTTTATTGCTCCTGCTTTACCTCAAAATCCATTTTAAGAAAAAATAAGAGTGGACTAGCACCAGTTGCTCAGTGTAGTAGTGCTTAAAGAACAAACCACTCAAGAGGAAGGATGAGAGAGAACTTGAATTAAAAAAAAACCCAACAACTAAAGCCCCAAGGAAGCTCTTATAACTTAGAAAATCAACTATACACTTTGCCCATTTCAACTATGTTCAGGCAGCATTCAAGGGGACAGAAAGCATCTCTGATCTGAAGTGGCTGCACGTACACAAATTCATACTACAACACAATTTGGGGATTTAAAGTTACCAAAGGAGGGAGATCAAGACGTCAAGATTGTGTTTAAAAATACAAAATTAATTCATCGTAGTTATAGAAGCTTCTAAATAGAGCAAATACCAGCAGAAAAGTGTGTCATGGCAGTTTGCAGTTTGACAAGTTTCCAATCCCTCTGTTTCCTATATGCAAGCTTGGAAACAGCAGAATAGTTTGGGCATTACACTTTAGGAATACTAAATTTCACTTGTGTCCCTAAGTCGTTCCTAAGAATTACCAAAGATCATTTATAGCATATTTACCAGTTTAAAATGCAAGTTCCCTAAAGTCTGCATTTGGCATCAATAGCTGAGACGTGCATGTGGAGCAGTAGAGTGAGCTGCTGCCACTGCTCTGCAATGACCCCACTGTGACACAGACACGGCTGCTGCGGCCTTTCCAACGCCAGTGACCCTGCTCAGCCACGGTGACTGCGGAGTGATCACGGCCTCATCTGCTGTCCTCTGCAGCTCCTGGCCATTCCCACCTTCTGAACTTCAGAGCTACAAAGAAGTAACAACTGGATACTACTGAAAAAAGACACAACACTGACCTTAGAAGATTTCATTTTTTGCCCCTTCCCTATTTAAATACTCCTTTCCTTACCAGATCTTATTTTGTACCACAAGTATTTTTATGCTTTTAGAAAAGCACGTCCCTGATTCTATATAACAAAGTCAGCATCAGTAGATTTCAGTATGGTTTGTAAAATCAGTTACTCAGTTCTACCACTTTGACATTGTTTAATTAAGTGGACACACACCTGCAGAAAGCAGAATTCCCAATTAAGATCAACTCTTTTACATTAACATGAATAGTAAGTAAGTATCTGCTGACCAGGTTTTACTGTTATGAAACCTTATAAAAATGAAGAAAGTGGATGCTGTAAAAGTGGGTACATTCAAAATTGCTGCCATCACAAGCAACCACTGCTACTGTTAAATATCAAAACAGCTTTAACTATGGAATATTTAGCACCAACAGCAATTTCTATTTTCAGGTAAGATGCATTCTTCTCTATAAAGTAAAAGAAAAAACATCCAAGTTTTGTTCAGGTAATATTTTAATCCATTTTTAGTACATGAATGAGGGACTTTATATCAGGAATTACAAGAAATACAAGCATCTATTTAAAAAAAAATAATATAGAAATGTAGAATTATAAATGATTCATATAAAAGGAGCAAATATGACTAGCAAGAAAAAAATCTTATTTTCAAGTCTGATGTTAACTACCAGTGTTGACAAAGGCACTTTCTTCTCCTGTCTTCACTCATCTGTTTCCTCATTTAACAGTCTGGAAAGATTCATTCGGGTTTTCTCCAGTGCCAAAGTTTTTGCTCGTCTTTGAGGCCTCGAACTTGACACTGGGACTGGTTCTGGAATTTGATCACAACTGAAACACAGATTGTTTAAGAGTTAGGTAAAAAAGACTAAAATTGAAGAGCTTTTATAGGAACAAACTTGAAACATGGTCTTAAAGAGCAAAAATCCTTCTTACCAATTAGACACTTCATTTTTTGAGAATATATTGGTATTTTCAAGTGATACAGCAATATCAGTAAAGATAACCACGTGATAAGGAGTTGCAAAATCAGCAAAATTAGATGGAATCAAATTCCCCCAAAATTAGATGGAATCAAAGCAAACACATTAAATAGGCAAATGGGAGAGACTGGCCCTGGTCACAATAAAGTCCACAGTAAATGGATTACTTGCTTAAGAAAGATTTGAACACAGCTGAAAAGTACAAAGATAATGTTGTTTTAATGCTTATATCCTGCAAAATCATTAGGGAAGAAATCCATTGTCTATATTCACTTCTCAGTCATTTCTAGATGCTTGTCAACTACATGTTGGATAACAAACAACGAAACTGTGAGGAGGAAAAAGAATTTAAATTTAAAACATTTATACTTCCACAGAACAGATTTAAAAAGGCAGAAAAAACTTAACTGGAAGAAGAGCAATAATGTAAACCAAAAATCTGAATTTTTTCAGCTAGAATATCTGTTAACACACAAAAGGTATGTTCAAAAAATATTACAAGCTCCTTTGGCGGAACCTGCCACTGTTTCAAAAGTACCAGTTCAAAGAAATTTTTTTCCTTAAAATATTATCAGTGTTTTTGGAACAGAGAATATCAAAACATATATGTCTGGGAAAGAAAAACATTTGAATTAAATTTCCTTGCTAGAACAGACATCATAGTTTTGATGGTGGGGAGAGAAGGATTTACCTTTCAAGACCACGTTTTACACTTGCACCAGTTTTTCTTCTGCTCACAGACCTCACTTCTGACGCTTTCCGCTGTCCTAAGTATAAGCAGAAGTCTTTTTTCATATCTTGGTATCATTTACTTTCTTGAACTAGTTTTGTATCTACTTTTCTTCAGTGTTTGAAATTGCATCTAACATAGAAATATGCAGTCTGCACTGATAGAATATGGTCACAAAAAGGCAACAACCAAAACCCCACAATTTTCTCCTTCTCACAGGAACACCTGTATGTTACTGTCAGTGGCTGTGGCTGGGTTATCTGCAAGCCTGTAGCCAGTCCTTTTTTCTTTTCTGAAATCTCTGTTATTGGGAGAGGCTAACAGCACAAAAATTTCCAAAGAACAAACAACTTTAATCTTTTAACAAATACAACTGTGAATCTACAACAGAGTATGAATGGCTTTCCCATCTATATATTCACAAAAAGTTAGTATGAAATTATTTTATTAAAAACAACTAATATTGTAGCCACTGTACCTCTGCCAGTTCTGCTTCTTGTGGATCTTAATTTTGCAGTTTCTTTAACTTGATTAACTGGAGTATGAAGAGCATCTTCATTATTTTCTGTTAAACAGAATAACAAATGCAGAACTCATAAATTAAAACTTGATTATCTTAAATACCAGGATTTTAAATTTTGGCTGCTACGTTAAAAAGCCACACAATTGAACCTCACTTTTTCTTTAAACCAGAAACTAGCTAATAAAGCTAACAGGAAGTTTAAAATGTCACTCAGCTGTAACTCCACCCCAGCAAAGGTCAATAATACATAAACTATTCTCGATGACTATTTAGCTCCTTCCACTGTGTTGGAAGCTGAGCAAGCAGGACAGAGGATCAGCTTGTGTGAACAGGGACCTCTTTGTGAAGCTCAAGAGGAAAAAGGAACTGCAGGATCTCAGCAAGTTAGCAGGTCAGGCTTTCCAGGAAGATGACAGAGCTGTGTTCATACACGTGGGGAAAAGGCACCAAAGGCCAAAGTTCAATTACAGCTGAATTTGGTCAGTGTTTTGTGAGATAATAAGGAAGGACTTTTGAAAGTACAGTAAAGGCAGGAGAAAATCCAAACAAAACACTGGATGAACACTTGATGGTTAGTCACCTGACTAGCAGGACTAGAGAAAAAAGCAGAGCCATTCAGTGCTGGATTCTTTAATATTACTGATGGAGCTCAGGCTGCCCAGTCCCCTGAATCAGAGGATCATGAGCATGGGAACAGTGATTTTCCATTTGAGGACACTGATAAGGGAGCAGCTCCAAGAGCTGAATGTCTGTAAGCTGAGCATGAGCCAGCAGTGGCATCCTGGCTGGCACCAGAGACTTTGTGGCCAGCAGGTCCAGGGCAGTGACCATTCCCCTGCACTCAGCACTGATGAGGCCCCATGGTCAGTTCTGGGCCTCTCGCTGCAAGACAGACATTGAGCTGCTGGAGTGAGTCTGGAGAAGGGCAGTGGAGCTGGGGAAGGGGCTGGAGCACAAGTGATATGGGGAGTAGCTCGAATTGCCTCCCAAGTCCCGTTATTTCTTATTTTCATAATATCTAAACAATTCATTGAATTGCACACTCCTGAATTACCTTCTTCATTGTGAACAGTATTTTCAGACTGTGCGATGTCTCTTTCCTGTGTCCTTTCAGACAGACCAGTTTCCTCAGTTCTTCCAGAGTGGTTTTTGCCCACATTGGGATCCTTGGTTAGTTTCATATGGAGCTTCTCAATAGCTCTTTGACAAGGTTTATCTTCCACTTTCTGGAGAGCAGACATTTCATGTTAAACGCTACTTGAATTTACAACTACTTCTTTTATCTATAAAATTTGCTTACTAATAGGATTAGGTGAAATTACTGCATAAAGGATACATTGTGTGATATGAAAGTGACCAGTCAAGCTAAAAGAAGAAAAACTTTCTCCATCAATACTAACACTAAAATACCATATGCCCATCATGGGTTCAGCATTCTTACCAACATTTCTATATACCATTGTGTTCATGTGCCACACTTCCAAATTTCAATTTTTTCCATAATAATAAAAGCACCAAAGTAAAACTGTTGTACTCCTTTCCTACTTCATCTTAAATCAAGCATCCTTTTCATGTTGCCTAATGATCTTCCCATTATACCATAAGTTTAGGTGTAAAATTTCAGCCATTAATAATTAACTAAAGATAAGTTGCAAAACTGCAAGACTTAATACTGAAATTTATTTTAACTTAAAAATAATAACTACACCACAGTTAACAAAAGAACTTACTGTACTGCAATGTATCAAGTCAGGCACACTGTTTCAAGCTGCTTATACTGTCTGTGGTTTATGCAGTGATATCAGCTCAGATTATTATAAATTATTCAAAAATCAATTTTCAAAACTGTTTAGAAGATAAATTCCAGTCATATGGTCAAAGTAAACAAAAGGCCTATTTTTAGGGGTATCAGAATATTAGACTACTAATGATTAAAAAAGTAAGAACCATGCTTTTTATGTACTACCTCTTGAATCTCATCGAGCAGCACCAGCAGATTCTCTGTAGAAGAACTACTGAGTTCTAGAAAATTTAAAGCTCTTGCATAAATACGGACATCTGGTGCAGTTGGGTCTGCCAGGATTTCATTGCAAATTTTCATGGCTAAAGTATCATGCACTGTTAACTCCTGCAAAGGAAAGAAATTAGGTATCAGAAATTTTGCTGGGAACTATTTTTACAAGAGACAACAGTGAGAACAATCTGATTTAAACAGTTGGCTAATTTTACACAGCAAACATCTTCCTAAAATGCACTATTTTCAGTACATTCACCAACTGATTTTTATAAATACCTTCCACAACATAAACAATTAGCCATGTGCAAGTTCCTACTAACATTTTTTAATTTTAAGAGGGATGGGAAATTTGGGATGGAGGGGAAGAAAAGGAAAGGAAAAGGGGAAGAAAGTGTCAAGCTAAAAGACTTCATTACCTGAACAGGCACTCATTTAATCCAACTGCTGACACTGGGAATCCCACAGAGGCCCTGACAGGTAGCAGTAAACTAAGGGGGAGTAGTTTTTAATCTGACACAAGTGCTACTTTCCAACAGTTTAATACATTGTACCTGATAGTCCTGAGACTTCTTGGACTGACATTTCAGTCCACTTGGTCTGGTCAGATCCACGAACAGTTCAGAAACATTACTGACATCTATTTCAGCCAAAGGTGATGTTGCAGGAGCATTTAACAGTGTTTGTAGAGTGGGAAGATAAGCTTCTTCAAAGCACTCCTGGTTGGACCTGTTTCAATGAAGTCAAATATTAGTAGCATAATAAGACAAAATTAAGTTTTATCTTCCATGATGAAAGTTCACTGACTTGTACATCAATCAAAGCAAAGTGGGAGCAGCCAATCCTGGAAGCAACAGCCAGCAAGATCAAGATATCAAAACTGCTTCATAGTACCATTTGAAATTTTAGCACATGGTATTTCAAAGGAGTTTTAAGTAACACTTCCTTCCTCTGAAGAATTTGAATATTCATCCTGACTACTGAAACTGATACATACAGGCATGTTCTATCTTGAAGGACAAGAGAAAAAATTTCCATAAGTACATTTCTCTAATTCATTTTCATAGATTAATCTTGTTTTTTTTGCTCATTCCTCCTTTCTGCTAGCATATTTCTTTGGGGGTACTTCTCATTGTGTAGGAAAGCAAGGAAACTTGGCAAAAAAGTAAGCAGTGGTTAACAGGATTTTTGGAAGAAATACTTGTGATTTTTTTCTCAGAAGAGTTCCTAACTCCTGCCAAGCAAGCCTAAAAATCATGTTTCACTTGGTCGTGCAGCAAGTTGTCTAGAAGTGTGGTTCCACAAGACTTGTCAAAACAATTTAACATTAAGATGTCAAAAACTACAAGGTACAGTTGAAGTGAAGCCTTTACTTTTGCTGATATTTCTATTAACTTCCTATTTGAACCCAAATAACTACAAGAGAAAACCAAGAAAGCAAGTAACTTTTTAAAAAGCAGATTATTTGCTGCTGGATTAAGGAGCAAAATCAGCTGACAAAAAAATCCTTTTGAGCACTATAATTGGCTACAAAAGAACCAAAGCAAGAACTCCCCCTTTCAGCAGCTTTAAGGCTTTATATTGGCTCAAGCATTACTGAAGTATCATTCAGATTATTCCCTGTAAATGGAAAAAAACCCCAACATCTCTAAAAACACACAGGCACAAGGCAGAAGCTTCTCCTCTTATGCTGCCTGCAAGTTTAATACACTATAAATACATTCCATGAATAAGAATTGTCTCTATTCTAGCATCTCACATCACACTTCCAACATGACAGATAATTTAAACAGGATCAAAATTTCTTCCTCAGAGTTCAAATATTTCATTTCAAAAAGTAAGCCTCTTGATTATATCTGTGACCAGCTGGAAAGATTAACAGAGCAGCACCCAGAAAAAAAAATGGTACTTTAAAATTCTGTGAGAGATCAGTACCAAATTTAGGTATGAGCCTCCACCAAATCTCATTTATTACCCAAATTCTCCTTTACTGAGTGGCAACTTTGCAGACAAGTTCTGAATTACACCTGGTATTTAATAATTCACTTCTAATAATACAGTATCTGTATTATTAGAAGAAAGTAAATAACTCAACTTAAAATGGACCATTTGTGATCCAGGATGCAGACAATGTTTTGAGACAGAAAAGAAATAAGATTTCCTAACTAAACAGAGATTCTAATCAATGATCCAGACTAACACATAGGATATTTTTCTCCACAGATTTTTCTGATTTTTGCTTAACACATACACCATGTTATTTTTTCAAGAACACAATCATCTATGAGATGCCACAAGAAATTGCTTCATTTACAAATGATGTGGAAGTACATGGGACTACTCAGGTGGGCAATCACTTGAACTCTCAAAAAAAGAGAATGAAATTCACAGCATCAGATGACATTCACAAATAAAAGATTATCAATGTTAAAAGGTTAAATTCATTACTCATTATCAGAGATAGTGGAAACATATTAAATCAATTTTTCTGTTACTTTCATAAGCATTTTAAATAGGGAAACCCCCATTCTATGAGAAATTGGGTATTTTTCTTCATTTTTTTTCCTGACAACAGCAAATACCACATTGCTTAGGGGTTTTTTGCCTCTTCAAGACAACTCCCCCTTGTATTACTCCTCTTAATGTGGCAACGTATAGGCCACAAAAATTTAATTTAATTTGTTTTGAAAAATAGGTAAGGTAACTTAATTTAGGTGTCATAATACACCTAAATTAAAAGCTAACTATAAAAAAGCAGATAAATACTTAGTTTGTTCTAACTTAATAAAACCACTAGCAGCTACTGAAAAGTAAGCCTTCAGCAGCAGGTAAAAGGAGATGAGAATTGCTATTTAAGCTCTTATTCCCTTACATAAGCTCCCTACCTCCTTTGTCCACCACCAAAACAGGAGATTTGAATATGCTGTGAATTTAAATTGGAGTATTGCTTGGTTCAAAAACAAACCAAAAACAAACCCCAAACCACAACCCAGCAGCCTGCTGCTTTGATAACTGCTTTTCTTTTGAAGCATTCCTGCTAGCTACTTTTTTTTAGCTACTTTTTTTTAGCTACTTTTTACATCAAAGCCTACCTGTAGTGCTCAACACCATAAATAAGTAAAGCACATATTTTAAAATTAATTTTATTCAATCTCTTTGAGAAGAGTTTCGATTGTAGGCTTAGGAAAGAAAAAAAAAAAGGAAGTCACATGGAAAGCCATTAATGGAAAGTCTTCAGAATGGTCACAGGTTGAGATTATGTACTTTCAAAAGCAATAGGCATAGGAGAGTGAATTAGATGTCTATTAGATGTCTAAATCTAATTTGCATTTGTGCCATTTCTAATAGTGCAAGACCAAAAAAGGTTCCTAAAGCTGCTAGATGAATGTATATTGTCATAAAACAAATTACAAAGATCATTACCTATCTGCATAAGCAAATAAAGGGAAGAAAACTCCCAGGCAGTGTCGGAGCCGAGTATCCTCTTCAGTCACGGGATTGTACCACAGCAGAACGAGACGAGAAAGGAGCTTGGCACTGCTCAGCCTCCTAGAGAACATCAGCTTGGCAATGCCTTCTGCAGCTTCTGTCCTCAGCTCTGAATACTGAACAAAGAGCTCATCACATACACCATACACCAACCATCATGTTTTTCACTAATACTTTACTGCAATAGCCTATACCCTGTCTTACCAATCACTTCTCTACATTCACTTATTTCCACCTGCAAATAGAATGCAAAGCTGCTCAAGGGTAATCTTAGCCTGTACCAGTGACAAACTTGTAGTCATTTTCTAGGACAGGTATTTTAATATTAGACCATTAATTTCAATTCACATCACATAATATTCCCAGGCAACCTAATGGGATAAGCCATCTGCAAAAATAATTTTAAAACAAAACTAAGGCAAATTTTATAACATTCCTTACCTTGCTGTCTAAGAAGCCAGACAGAAGCTTCAGAAGGCTGTGAACTGTGGCAGTCTCCTCTTCCTCCTCTATTGTTTCACTTTCATCCTCACCATTTTCAGTTCTATTGTGTGCACTTTCACTTTGAGAGTCATTGCCTCTTCTGGTTTTAAAAGGCTCAATTCCAAACAGTATTAGTAGATCAAAGATTGCCTTTAAAGCACTGAGCTTTATCTTTATGTTGTCTATTTGCAAAACCTAGGTTTAATAAGGAAAATAAACATCATCTTCCAGTAGACCATCAATCTTGAAATTAGGCATAATAAGATTTTTTCTTTAATAAGATTGGTTATTTTGGGAAACTTTATAATACTTGAACCAATTTTCCAACTTTGTATTATAAACCCAAATTTGTAATACAATCTGAGAAATAATTTATTAAGTCACCTATGCAATTTGCACTACATAAAATCAAATTAATTTCACTCATGGAGTGAACATCCATGTATGAGATGTAATTTTATTGTTCAACCCATAAACAGACACTGGACAAACAAAGTCTATTTGAGTGTTAGGCATTACAGAAATATAGCTAAACAAAAGAACAGCTTAATTAAAATCATGGAATGTAAAAAGACAACAGGGACCAAATGAGTGATAAAAGTCAAAGTTACATGGGTTACTATATGTATTATAGTTCAAATTACATGCAAGTCAAACCATGCCTCAAGGGTTAGCTGAGAGATTCTACATCTGTTTAGTCCAACACCCTGCTTCTGATTGCAGCCCACATAGAGATTGTGGGATTTACAATCTGCAGAAAGATTGCTTAACTCAAAAATTTAAGTTACTAAAGTAACTGAAATCCTCTCCAAACAAACTTTTTTTTTAAATGCGACATACTCAAAGCCAAATTATAAAAAACAGTAAATGTTACTTTTTTAGGAACCCAAAGCTCTCCTACTATGACTGACAACTCTACTATCTTGTCTGAGCCAAGCACATCAGTTCAACTCCTGTTGTCATTTCTCCAATGTCTGCCTGAACACACTCTTAGAAAAGCACAGTTACCACCCACACTTCCCTCAAATCCAGGATCAAAAACCAGGGTTAACAAGTGTCATATTTGATATAATTAGCTTGGTATCACAACAATCACCACAAGGTTGGGAACTGTGGATATTACAGCATCCAACAAGCTCCATATCCACAGATGTTTGGCCATGCTATTGTTGGTTTGAATATTGCTTTATCATCTAGTTAACAACTCTTCCTTAATCCTTAATATAAACATATTAATTCCTCAGAATTTAAATCAGACACCCAGTATCACAGGAAGTATGCAACAGAAGTGTGAAAACCATCAGACACATTTTTAGTTTGGTTTCCCAAGGAAAGCTTAAAGAATCCTACAGCTTCTCTTTTCTGTATTGAGTAACAAATACACGACAGATTTCACCCAGATTTGGAAGAGAAAGTGAGACCTTAAAGATAAGGAATTCCAAGAAAATTTTAAGACAACAGGTGACCTTACAAAGGTAAAATATGCTACTATCAAGATAAACTGAATCTTAGACATCAGAAAAATCTACAGGAAACCACACTCTCCAGATCTTCAGAAAATCAGGAATTACTAGTTCTCAAAGAACATTACTATGTATGATAGCTTGTTAGAGATACAAGACGAGACCTATTTACTAAGTCACAAAGACTATAATTTCACTTCTTATCGGACATTTTACCTGTAACAGCAACGGAAGCTGTTGTTGGGCAAATTCTTTGTTCTGAAGAGTACAGCAACCCAAACACAGAACTGCCATATTTCTCACAGCTGGGTGGACATTAGTTACACCTGGAAGTATCTGAAAACAATAATATTAAACTTTATAGACAAAATACATAAACTGAAAACAAAACTCTGACTACTAAAATATGTTACCCTGAAATTAGAAATAATTTATTTTGATATAGTATTAGAAAATGGCAACTATCAAATACTCTGTTTATCTAGATATAAACAGAAGCAGATTGAATATGTTGTTTGAAATCAGCAACAAAATAATGGCAAAAGTCACATGAGTGTTCTGCTTTGTATTTGTTTTTAAGAAATACTTGTTTTCAAACAAAACTGAGTTGATCACTCTGGGAAACAAAAAACCCAACACACAACAACAAGCCTAAACATTTCGTCATAAAAGACATTACCATTCTTGCAGAGAAACAATACACAGTTCCAAGTTACGAAATACAGATGCCACTTTGATGTACTTGAAGTAGTTCTGAGGAGACAATTGTAAAAATCCACACAAAAAACCAGACTAGATACAGTATGAACAATGCAATGGCATCATTTAATATTTTTGCATTTACTAAGGAGTTCAAGTTATTTTGCATTCCTACATACCAGAGACTGAATGATTTCATTAATGGTTGGACTGATGCCTTTAGAAAGAGACATGATCTTCAGAACCTCGTAGCACATCATCAGACACTTCAACAGTGTTTCAGGATCATTCTTCAAGTTGGTCAGGGAAAAGAGAAAAACATTATTAATACAAACGGTGGCTATGATAAGAATGGGGCCACTAATCAATTTGACCCTACCCAAATAAATTTTCCTGTCCACTGCACATGTGTTGTGCAAGAAGATTAGTCATCATCTGTCTATAAGCTATGATGACAATTAATTCCTTTTTATATTTTCAGTTAGTTAAGAGTAAAAAGAGTAAGAACAAGATTGCAATTTTTTTTTCTAGAGCATACCATCAGCTTCTATACAATTTATCTTTTGCTAGAGCATACTACTGGCTTTTATAATTGCAGAAGAAGAATACTAATACCATAAATGTTTGACTTCAATTTTTAAAATGTATGAGAGACAAGGCCAAGCTACACTTTCTTTTAAAATTAAGAATAAAATTTAAAACATAACCAGCACTTGGGAATACAGGAAGGGAAGAGACCTTCTCCACACGCATTTCTTTAATTTCAGGTTGCTCTGCTGTTTTTATCAGATCATTTTTTGTGTGTTCCAACTCAGTTATTTTCTCTTTTAATACTGATGCTCTATTAAAATCCTGAAGAGTAATGCATTCTTCCAAAGCTTGTTTTGCTTCCACAAGTTTCACTTTTATTTCAGCCAGCTGAAATACAAAGTAAAAAGAAAATTAACATAGTAACCTCTGCAGTATTAGCCAATGATACCCTATTGACACTAGCCAATATTAACCTACTATGTAAAACTCTGGGTGATTAAGTTTAAAAAAATATTTTTATTATTAACTCAAATCTGCTCACCTTAAGCTCCCGCTTTCTTATTTCAGCAGCATCAATAGGCTGGTCAATTGCAACAATTGGCTCACGAACTTCTGATATAATTTCTGCAATCTATTGTTACAAACAGTATATTAGTGACATTAATTGCAGTCCAGATATATACTAAGCATTTCACTTTTCCAAATTTAAAATATTATCTTTCTGAAAAAGTATTCCACATCCATGCAGTTTCTCTTATCAGCTGGTTCCCTGTAAATAATCCTCAATTTGAAAACACAATGTTACCATGAGCACATTTCAATCCCATTTTTTCCCATCCAGCTGGGTAAGCAAGGAACAAGAAGACCGTAAGCACCTATGTGAGTTAACAGGAAGGAAGAGAAACATGAAACCTAGAAATCTACATCATCCTCACTTTGAATGTTTTTGTCAAAACACTTTGCATCTAATACAATAAAATATTCTGGAACAGGCTACTGAAGTGTAACACGTTCCTCATGGGAGGACAGCACTTACAACACCAGTCACATCTTTAAACATAAAGCTCTCTAGAAAACCACAAAATGCAGTTATGCCTAAAACCAAAATGACAACAAACAACAACAACAACAACAGAAAAACCCAACCAAACAAACAAAAAAACACACAAAAAAACAAAACAAAAAAACCACCCCAACAAGCCAAAAAACCCAAGAGAGAAGGAGACAATATTTAAATACTGATATTTCTTTTACAATGCTTCATAAAGGCTGTTTGATTTATGGGGAAGACAGACTAGAAAACAAGCTTTTACATTTACTTACAATTTGAATCCTTCTGTCCTCATCCTTAACAATACTGAGCAATCTTTCAACAAGCAGAGGTATAAGTGCTGCTGAAGTTGAAGGTAAAATGAGAATCTTTTGTAAAATAACTAGCAGATGCTTTCTGGATTAGAGGAAAAAAAACAAACAATGATTGCTTATTCAAGAAAATGGAAGACATAAGAGTTACTATCCTACCAACTTGGAGATACTTGTGATGAAGATTTCATAATACAGTATGAAACTTTTGTCCATAGCAAGTTTAACTGCCAAATGTATCTCTTACTTAGCAATGTTTGTCTTTTACTGATTTTACTGAATTTTTTAATAATATCTCCCTACCATCCAAAGAAAAGCCATACCAGCAGAAACAGTATCAATACTGCAGAATGCTTTCATGGAAATTATCTGACTGAAAACATTAATAAAAAAAAAAAAAAAAGAAGAAAGAAAAAAAAAGAAATAAAGAAAAATACAACTTAAACTATCCTGCCAGTCTGGCACACATTGACACATTCCAGTGAGAGTTTGAAATTACTGCTGTGTTTATACTATCACAACTGTAAGTTTTCACAAAATGCCTGCAATGGTATGAATTTTCAAATTCGTTTGCTCTTCTTAATTCATACCAAAAGGCTGTTAAAATTATAAGAATGACTCAGTTAACACAATTTAGCCTGGCATCTAAGATATTTGTAGCCTTTTAGGCCTTAGCAGATTATAGCTTAAAAACACAAGAAACAAACAGGCTACTTGCTACAAGTCATCTGTTGTGAAGCAATACATTTTTCTCCCTTTATTTTTTACATACTATACTCCAAATAAGCAGTTCTGTAATTTCATAATCTCAATGATATATTACAAAAAGAACTGAATTTGTTTCCCCTCACAATGCTGAATCAGAATTAGAACTTACATTTCCATAAAAGTAAGCAGACAATATTTGGCACAATGTTGGGACCAATTCCACTAAGGAGACTGCTTTCTATTCCAGCTAGCATTAGAACTGTATTTTGTCTGTTTGATCAGGTTCTTTTCCAAGCAGAGGTTCTATACCTGTCCTCAGGCATGAGTATCTTAAGCTCAGTAACACAAATTTGATATTTGAGTTTACCTTCCTCCCTCTTCCATGGTATCCATGCAGCCTAGGATTAGAATCAGTTGCTGGCCTATGAATTCTTTTGTCATCAGGTTTTCAAAACAATCGAAGTCTTCTTTTTGTTCTTCACTGAGAATTGGCATATTTTGAAGATAACTGAATCCAAACAGAACAGATATAATTACATTCAGGTTCACTCTTGGACAGTAATAAGTAAGTAAATAAATAAATACACTCCAAAAAAATCCAAATATCCACTCCTGCTCCACCCCAATAAAAAATCCCACCACTTCCATGTCCTGTAAAAACAAGTGGTTACGTTAGGTACAAACCTTAAAAATTAATGATTGTGTTCTTTTCATAGATTATTTTTTGTGAAGTTATTTATACCAAATAATTAATGTACAGTTTCAAAATAATGCACTTCATTTAAAGAAATCCCTTTTGTGAATGTAATACAATAGGAAACATGTGATTTCAGTTCTGTAAAAACGCATAAAGGTAACATCTTAGGAACAAATGTATAGATACACCATTTTTCTTACTATTTTCTGCATATTTAGGTACAATGTATCTTTTACAAGTTCAGAATTGTAATATTGCCTACAAGACAAAATACAAGAAAATCATGGAAGTGTACAGTGATGTCTTAATCTGATTAAATATGTCATCACAGAATAATAATCTGTTATCAGATACATTCAGCCATATAGCATGGAAAGTGTAATCAGTTTGTTCCATTTCTTTATTTTTCTAGACTCAATTGTTTTTTTATCAAAGTTTCATCTATCAGTGAGAGTTATGCGTGTTCAGAAAATCTGAAGTGAAACATCAAGTACAAAATTCAATATCATAAAATACAATTCAAATACTGACATGAGCTGTGAAAAATACGCTTTTTTCTACCTCAGCTTTGTAGATACTTTTCAGTAACAGCTTGTTAATTTTAGCAGATTTTTACAATTTCTTCAAATTTAGGACAAAAAACTTCACATGTAACTACTATTTAAGAAGATCTGAAATGAAAGTTGTTTCTGATCACTTAATAATAACCTGCAGCAGGTAACAGTGCATATGGGAATGCAGCACACAATCCTGCTTTTTCCTGAAGTCCCAGTGACCAACATGTTCCTGCTCCTCCTAACCAACACCCTCACAGTGCACTGCACAAATGTACCCCTGAAAACTGAGAACTGAAAATCTTACCTGAAACAACAGCTCAACAATGAGGGCTTTAACAGTTCATACCATAAACAATTACTAGTAAACCTGATTAATTTTAGGCTCACCCTGAAGAGTAATGTAACTGAAGGCACTTTGAGTAAGATTGGATGAAAACAAAACAAATGTTCTTTGAAAGAACAGATTTTTTGGAAAATAAATGTTTCATGGACTGTAAAATGAATAATGAATGAATAAATTTATACCCACCAGACTGGATATACATTTCCAAACTAAGGAAGCACAGATGCTTCTTTTATTAAATGTTTATGAAACATGTTAACACATTCCACACTGAAAAGTAGCAATGACTTCTGTAATCACTACCAGTATGCTACACCCAGTACAGTGAGAAAAGAATATGCATACCTTTAATTGGGAACATCCATCAATACAATGCATTTTTCAGCATACCTGATTTATTATCATTTCAGGAAGGTTCACTGTTTTACAGGTACAGCACCTCAGTTAAGATTTCCCAGCATTATCCATGCTCAGAAGCAAATTCTGTTCAAAATTCCTGAACATTCATTTCCACCCTCCTGCGGTGGGTTAAATAACTGCTCTGTAACTGCTCATTTGGCAGCTCTGTCACTGCCTTCAAACATAAGTTTTAGGAAGCATGCCTGCCTAAGCAGGCAAAAGAGAAGGGAAGTTTCAATTCAAAAATGCTTCTCTTAGGGACAGCAGCAAAATTTTACTTTATTTTCACAAATGACAACACTGGAAGAATTGTCAATTTCTGCAAGCTTGAAAAAATCTCTCAAAAATCTTTTCAAAAAAGCAAAGAAAAGCTAAAATCCCTGTTCAAGCACAGTTTTGGGTTTGAAGAACACCTGAACACTTGAATAAATAAATATTCTCTAATTTAAAAATAAAAATATACTTTAGTGGTAAGAGATTTATTTTTAAATGCAATGTACCTCAATAAATAATCTGCGTATATAGCTGGTTCTGGCAACACCTGTTCCAATAAAACTTCACCTTCTTCACCTTTTGATTTTAGATATTCACAAAGACATCTCCAATATAACACATTCTCAGCTGTTAAATCCTCCACTGGAATCAGCTTTCTAAACAAAAATAAAAAAAGCAATATGCAGAGATGAATAAAAGAGTCTAAAATAATAAATACACAGAAGTATTAGAAAATAAGAAATAAATATTATTTAGTAAAATGCAAATAAAACTCCATCAAAGGTATTCCCCACAGAAATAGTTAGAGATTGAGAAAAATCACTTCCTCTCTCTTGAGGACACAGAACTCCAGAAGCCATTCACTATATTGCCCTTCTCAGTATTTTAACTCAAGGCTGCTCAGTTTGCAGAAACATTCTGCCCAACCCTTCAGACCTCCTAGAGCAACCAGCCAGGTACTTTATGAAACATTGTTATCACTGCACAAGTCTGGAAAACTGAACACCATTAAACCACAGAAATGCAAAACAGCATTAAAATATCTTTTCAGCTTCTCTGAATTGTTTCTTCCATTCTTAATACAAGATCTTGAGACATCAGTGGAGTAGCAATCACAGTATGTCAAATGCAAAATCTAATACAACTTTTTCTCAGCAACTCTGTAAGCTCATCATCCCTCTGCCATCACACACAGATCATCCATCATGAGATCCCCACTCCTTTTTAGATCCACAGTATTTTTCATGCCAAGCATGGAAATTAGTCTTTGTTTTTGAAGCAGAACATTAAGTTCTGCATTAATTCTACCTCAAAACAGAAAAGACTCTGCAGTGGTACTTTTTACTCCCTTGAATCCCATTTTACTTGTAAACTATCAACAATTTTTGTTTTGTTTTAGATTGCTCACATACAAAACAAACAAAAACACAGCCAAAAACACCCAAGGCAACATGCAGATGAAAACTGATCTTTTGACAGATTCTCATTAATCTGACATTTTTTTTATTTAAAAGTAAATTTAACAAACAGAAACCACAGACAAAAAAATCTAGCCATTTATCATTCTGATACTCCATCATTCAAGCTGTACTCAGAAACTTCATACAAAAACAATCCTAGTGTTTTCCATAAATTAAATTAATGTAAGCTTCATTATAAACTGACTAATTTGACTTACTTTTCCAAATGTCATTAGTCTAAGAGATCTGGTACTTAAAAAAATCTCAGCCCAGTTTTTCAGAATGGAAGCTTCATTTTGCTCAGGACAAAGGTCAGATCAATCAGAACAAAATGATTTTGAAGTGTGGTAGGAGTCTAATCTCAGATGATGAAATTAAGTGACTGATTGTCACTGATTAAAAAGCAATAGCAAAATCTTAGTCTGTTATTATGGGAGAAAATGCACAGTATCACATGAAGTGCCTTGCATTCTGGTTAGTAGCACGATAGATGTTTTGAAATCAGTGGATGCTACATGCACTGCACTCCAAAGCTATAGATGTGGGCCTGTCTGGCTTTAAAAAGCATCAATAATAGTGAAATAACTTTCTTACAGTGGAAACATGCCAGTATCTTAAGAGGTTAAAAGGAATTTAGTTTTATTTAAAACACTCATCTTTTGGAAATGAAGAATGCTCTGCATACCTGCTATCAAGGTTTTTACAGTTCTGAACGATGTCATGAAGTGGAGATAATGAAAACATAGCATTTAGTACTGGGATGGCCACTTCTGGGCAGTTTTCTACATCCAGTCTATGAAGCAATTCTAAAACATCCCCTTCAGTGAATTGTAACCAGGCTTGAAGTAGCTTCCTCTTCATTACCTCCTTAACAGCATCTAATAATACAGGAATTTAAACAGTTTAAAACAAAGTTTAAAAAACATCAAATTTTAAACATACTTTCATAAAACATGTTTCTGTAGAAGTCTTTTTGCAAAAGAAGCTATTGTACAGTTAAACTTAACATTACCTTAAATAAAGAAAAACCCTGTTGAGCAAGAACTACCTGGGGTACACCCTTTTTTTGAGGCAATGTAATTTTTCCCCTCACAAGGAATTTAAAAAAAAAAAAAAAAACAAAACCTCTATCCAAAAAACTTTTACATTTAAAGACAGCATCTCAACCCAGAAAACCGACAAACCACAAACTCCTGTAGAAGAAATATTCAAAATCAGAATCACAGAATAGGTAAGACTGGGAGGGACCACAGTGGATCATCTGGTCCAACTTCCCGGCACAAGCAGGGCCATCCCAGAGCACATGGCACAGGGCTGCATCCAGGCACTTCATGAATACTTCCAGTGTGGGAGACTCCAGAACCTCTCTGGGCAACCTGTTCCAGTGCAAGGTCATCTGCACAGTGCAGAAATTCTTCCTTGTGTTCAGGCAGAACATTGTGTGCATCAGTCTCTGCTCCTCGTGTCTTGTCCTGTTGCTTAGCAGCACTGAGCAGAGCCTGGCTCCATCCTCCTGCCACCCTCCTTTCAGATACTGACAGACATGGATGAGGACCCCTCCCAGTTTTCCCGAGGCTGAACAGGCCCAGCTCCCTCAGCCTGTCCTTGTAACAGAGATGCTCCAGTCCCAAACATTCTGGGTAAGCATTGTTACATACGTGCTGTTTCAGGAGTCTCCACTTTTGGAGGCAGGATACTACATGAGAACTGACATACAGAATTCTCATGCTATTTCAATTATGTGAATGGATTATGAAGTTCACATATGATACTTTAACTCCCTACTCACCACTGCCACAAGAAACAATTCCTGGATCAAGAGAGTACTACTTAATCAATGAAAAAATATTTATGGGAACATTAGGAATGTATACATCTTTAAAGCACTCACCCAGACTTAAGCAGGGAAGTTGAAAGGCTAAGAGTCTGGTGGAGATAAAAACATAATAACTAAGGAGCAAAACAATTTTGCTCTTTCAGAAGACAATATCGAGTATAAGAGAAACAAAATCCACACACACTGACAACATTCATCTTTCCTCTTATATGTAACTCATGATAATAAATGCAGCATTTAAATATAGTTTGGAGTTCAAAAAGAATGGTAAAAAGGCCTTGAAAAAGCTACATTACGGTCCTAAGGATAAGAAACCTCTCCAAGAAGGTGAAAAGCATAAACTAGTAGAATACAGTACAATGAGAGCTGAACTCACCCTGAAAAGCATAACTAAGCAGAATGTGGATTATGTACTCTACACCTTATCTAATTATAAGCCCTATAAGTCAATATGGAAAAACATCCAAAATTTCAATGTATGTACTTTGAATGAGCAGACTTCTTACTTGTTACCTCAAGAGTTACCCAGATAAGCAAATTCAATAAAGATATATATATCCTTCACAAGAAAGATTGATGTATCCTTCAGAGTTACAGGATTTGCAATACAGAATAGCCAATTTGGAATACAACCTATCCCACCTGGCCAGGAACATATGATATCAGTTAAACAAAATACCCTGGCAGATGTTACATACCCTGTGATTCTAGATGTCAAGAAAAAGTCCTCAACAGCTGGGATGTAAAACCATCTGAGAAAGTATCTGTCCTGAATCATAAAAGAAGACACTTCTTTATGTTGAACTCACCAGTATCACCAAAAAATAGGTCACATAGAAAGGCTGTACTTTTTCTTTAAAGGAATACAACAAATACTTGTTCCTGACAAGTGAAGGATCACATGAAAAGTTAAGGAAAGTAGTTTCCTCCCCAGTTTGGAAAGATTACTAAGAAAAATGCATTCATCCTAAGAAGTATCTCTCAAAACCAAGGATTACTGGGGGAGTGGTGGCAGCCAGCAGACAAGCAGCAACTAGTTAGATAAAACAGAAAACTAGCGTATCAATAAGAAACAGTAATTCAGAACATGGGTTTTTCAGTGCTGGACTTCAGAAACAGAACATGGCAAACTTCTGTAGGCTACTACAGACCAATTCAGCATAGGTGGGGCAAAGTGACTAAAACTTCCTATACAGAAGGAGGTGGTCTTTCTAAGGTAGTTCTACACAGCATAAAAAAGGAGTCAGATGATTGTCTCTTCCTTTCCTGTCAAGAACAGAATATGATCCCCAAAAATAATAGCAGATCAATAAAAACACATGCATGCATGACACACCTTAAAGAGCTCTAGTCCCCAGTACTTCACTCTTATTTTGTAAGTGAATATCCACATAGATCATAATTCTCACAATTCCCAAGCAGCACATCATTCAGCAAGGGAAATTCTCAGAGTAAAATTCACCTTAGTGCAGGCTTTTCAATCAAAGCAGGGAGATTACAAATCAGCACTCAGTAAAACTGCTAGCTTCTATTGTGAAATTCATGCATACAATTGCTGCTCTTGGGCGAAACAAAAAAACCAAAAGGGTGTTCTATGTAGGCAGGCCAAAATTGTCTTGCTCAGATGCAGGTGATGTGTTCATCTTTTGGCAACACCATGACACACAATTATGGGTACATTCTGAATGGCCCTTTCTATAGAGTGATACAGTACAAAAGACATTAAAAAGAATAAAGCTGCCCCATGGTGAAATGCATAAGGGTCAAAGATTCATTAAAAAAAAATTCAAGCTAGTTAAACAAAAGATTAACCAGCTGAGAAGACTTCTCTCTGAAAGCACATAGGAAATATTTTCAAACTGATCTTAATGTTCCCATTTAAATTCTTTAATACATTTATTAGTCACAAAAATATCTGTAACGTAGCATTTCTGAATACACCAAATTAATTACATTTTTCTAATTCTGTGTTTACTTACTTTTTTTTTTTTAATTTTAATAGCATTTGGTCCTATTTTAAAGCTCATTGTCTTTCAGGTTTTTTGAAAGTGCAATTCTTTTCTGGTTTGTTCACTATAAGGAGCCTGGAAAAATAAAGCAGCAAGCAGATTTCATGTGTCTAAACACATCCTGGTACCTCATTACTCCCTTTGAGCTCCTTATTATTGCCATCACAGCTTCTGCATACAGCACCCCAACATTTTAAACTCAGAAAGTATTCTCTCTTTAACATTAGTATTAAGATGTTAAGAAACTTATGATCTCTTACCAGATCTGTCATTAAGTCCTTGTTGCAACAATTTAACCCTCTGTGCTATTGCATGTGAACTTTTTCAGCCAAAACCTTAAAAAATATTAAGACATTAAAATACATTTCCACATATGATAACAAATGATCCCATTATCTACCTATGGTTTTACACTTAAGAGTTTTAACCATCCACATAAATCCTAAATCAACAGAAACCTCTAATACCTATACCAACAGTACTGCACCAACAATTAACTATCAGATCCTTGTGCATGGAAGAAAATGTAAAGTAAAATAACCAATAAAATTAACACATAGTTTAGAAGCTCATCAGCTCTGCTTGAATGTAACACCTGGACATGAAAACTATCCTCTCTCTTTAAAGTGCCCAAGTAATGAATACCTACAATAAATTGCAGAACTTAGTACTTTCCTTAAAAAGCCACTAACACAGAGATTCAGTTGAAAAAACCAATCTAACCTAAGATAAAAATGGCAGAAGACAGTTCTGTGTGAAAAAATGGAACATTTTGTTTCAAGATCTCCCGTAAGATGCCTGCATAAGGAACAGACACGTTAGCATGCTTTCTTACCCCTGCATGTAAACATGAATAATGGTTGCTACTTCCCAAATTTGCAAAACCAAAACCATGCCATTTTTTACTACCCCTGTGGTCCTAACATCCACTATGCAATAACAGAGAAGCAAATTTGCTTCAGTAACAAAATGCATAGAGAAAAAACAACTGACTGCATACATAATTTATACTGTTACTACCTGATCTTCAACAGACAAATTCTACCACACAAGTAATTTCCATCAGGAAAGTTCTACAGTCAAGTTCAGCAGTTTTAACTAGAAAACTTGGATTAAATCCGCCCCCCTCAAAATTTTGGTAAATGAAAATAAATTATTTACCTGTTCTTAGTGGTAAGTGAAATATAATCAAAGATTTAAAGCCTTTTTCCTAAGTCAGCCTTTGAAATTAATGGTGACCCAATTTACCTCATATGCCAGCTTTCTGACAGCCTCCTTTACATCCATGGTGCGGCCTACAATGATTGGCAAAGTCCTTTCTGAGGGAGCGATACATGACAGCACAGCACGTCTCACATCTGAGTTGGAATCATTTTCAAGCAGTGTGCTGTAAACTGAAAATAAAATAGTCATAATGACGCTTTCATACGAGTTTGAAACACAGAAAAACAGAAAATACTTTAAAAAAAAAAATCAGCAGCTGTTACAAACCCCCTCTCCTGCCCCTGCAGAGCTGATAATTTAGGAAACAGATCAGGGTCACAACCCCAAGATTTTAAGGTAGCTACATGCTGAGCTATGATGTCAAAAGAAATAATGTTTGCAATCATAAGTAAAATCTTCAGGTAATAACTCCAAAAATTGCTGCTCTAGATCTCACCCATAAATAACCACTTTGTCATTTACTAGCAGAAAAATAAAACATTTCCAAATATTGGCTCTGTAAGACCTCTATTCACTAGTTGTACCTTTTCATTATCTTTTGAACTAGATCCTCAAATTTTCCTATAAATGGAAAACTGCAATCTCCATTAAGCCTACCAAAACTCTTACAGTAAATCCCTCACATTGCTCACACTCTTTTATTATATTCTTGAACCTTACTCAAAATTCAAAGCAATTATAAATTTAGTTTAATCACAGTGTACACAAATTCATCTTGCTCTGTGAGACAATGATTTACTATGAAATTTATGTGCTCCTAAATAAGTAACCTATAAACATCACATAGAAAATAAAATTTAAAAGAAGCCCCCTTAACAACAGAAACCCCCAATTAAGTAATTTTTCACAAAAGGCAATATGTAAAGATTAATCAGGGCACAATTTAAATACCAGCTCTGCAAAGTATACAAAAGTATACTTTGTCTACCTCGAGGCAAAGGAAATGGAAACTTAGGCAAGAATGATACAATAAACAAAGAAACCCTCAAACATCATCAAGATCCCTGCCTTGCAGAGATGCTGATGCCTTCTAGAAAAGTGATCATAATTTGAGACAACAATAGTTTTTCTCTATCATCTCCACACTTCTAAGAGTTTTGTACTAATTCAATTAACAGTACTATAGGGTCCTTAGAGGGTTAGAACTGAACATGTATTATACCTCCAGTCTAGTATACAACACATTTTCACAAGCCTACTTCTACATTCAGTCCAGAGCAGCCTGAGCCCAGTGTGACTGTCTAGCAGATCTCTCCTAACAGTTGTCCTTTCCCCTTGAACACACATCTTGCATCTTCCAACTCCTCTAGCAAAGTTTCACAGTTTATGTATTATTACAAGATTACCCTCAAATATCCACTTATTCAATGCTCAAAAAAAAAAAAAAAAAAACAGCTTTGAAATACTTTAAAGTAATGTAAATTAGACAAAAGTGAAAGACCAATACTACTTACTATTAACAACAGGGCAGGCTTCATCCTTAGGATCTTGAAGTCTTGACAGGGCCAAGACAGCTTGAATTCTCACACTTGGAAATTTATCTTTAAGTCTAATCAGCATAGCTCCATTAATTTTATCAAATAAGTCATCATCAATCTCAGCATTCTCTGGCATATTTCCCAAAATCTTATTAACAAGCTGACAGGTTCGAAACCTCACTGCATGGCTGTTGGCATTGTGAGACTTAGGGAAAGAAAAAAAAGGTATTTTTATAATCACATTTTTCTCATTTCCATCATAAGGCTATTAATATGCACATCTAACTGCCTAATATTCTACAGAATAAATGAAATATGCACTTCTACTTTTCAAGAGCTTTTCCAATTTAATTTTACTTTTAATCTCAAAAAGTCATAGAACTGAAAAGCAATTACAGCCCATTGCCTGGACCAGTGACTCTGGAAAATCAGCAGTGCCTTCACAAGGAAGCAGCACGCTGACCACTGCATGCAGCCTGCAGTGCATCAGCCAGCTTACTGCTCTGCCTCCACAAAACATTAGAAGGAGAAAAAGACATCAGCAATTATGATTAGTTATCTTAGGCCTGATCCATAATCTTACCATGGAAAATCAATAGCTTAGGAAAATGTAATTTTATTTGTGTCTATATGCTGTTGGAACTGTTTATCTTTCCATGTAACACTTGCAGTAAGCAGAAAGGAATAATACATATGCCAACTACAGTTGTATAGATCTTTTCATATTTTTGTTATCAAAGGAAGAGTATAAGTTAATTTCCACCACACTCCCACAACTTCATGCTTATAAATATATCTGACAGTCATATAGGAGAACTTTCATTTTTCTCAAAAGCCCGAATTTTGAAATCCAGTTGTTGGATTACTGCATGTGATGTGGTAGATCTTTTTGTGTTGGGGGAATGAGGATGGTGTTACGTGTCAAGCACTAGCTTTGTTTTGCTTTCGCTTTTTAAATTCCAATTTGTAGGTTTTGTCAGGTAGCAGCAAGTTTTCCTCACTGCAAAAAGTTTCCATTTTCTATGTTAGAAACGTCAGACATTCAAGAATAAATGTTAACTGTACCTCAAGCAGAAATTCAAACACATAATTCAGAAGTAAATTATCTTCTTCTCCCTCCTCACTACCATCTTCTTTCTCCATCTCATAGAATGAAGTAACAAATCTAGCTGCAAAATTGATCACTCGCTCCACTGCTGGTTCCCGCCTGTAGATTATCATAGCATACTTGAGGAAGTGAATGAATTTTTCATTAAAGCTTTCTTTATCATCCAACTGGGAAAAAAAAAATCAAACCACAACAAAAGATAACTATCCGGTTCATCTTTCAAAGCTGTACCACAGAAAAATAAAGTAAGTGGGCTTACAATTGACAGCTTCCAATTGAATTTAAATTTTTAAAGGGCTACAGCTAGCGGTCGGGGCACACCCGCTGTCGTGCTCCCCTCAGTGAGTATTTTGCTATAAACTAATTACACAGCAGGCACATTGCAATCGGGGGTTCCACCAGGCCGACAGAGTCCAGGACAACAATCAACACCCCGTCCATTATATCCTGTGTCACACCCACACCTCGGGCACCCAAACACCTTCCCAGCTTCCCGCGGCATCACCAGCACCCGCGGGCAGCTCTCACCGCCGCGCTCGCAGGAGACAACTGGGCAGAAGAGTCCAGCAGCCTGCTTTTGCGGCATTTGCGTGGGTTTTTTGGGGGGAGAGTTGGGGGTTCTTTTTGTTTGTTTGCTTGTTTTTAAGTCGCGGGCTCTCCTTAGGCACACTGGTGTTCGTTTTAGGGGAGCACTGCGGAGGCGGCCCCCGCCCCCCGGGGGACCAGAGGAGCAGCCGCTGGGGCCCTCAGCTCCCCCCGCGCCGGGCCGCCCGAGGGCAGCCGTACCTGAGCATAAGTGCTCTTCAGAGCCACCACGAGCTTCGCGTGGTTCTGGTGAGGCTTCTGGGCCAGCTGAAAGGCTTCCTGGACCTGCAGCAGCTTCTTTCTGGCTCCCATGGCCGAAGAGCGGCTACGGCACCGACCCCTCGCAGCCCCGCGCGCGCGCCAACAACAGCCGCGGCGTCCGCGCGCGCAGCTTCAAACCGGGCGCGGGAGCAGCTCCCGATCTCGCGAGAAGGCCGGGCGGGCGCGCGCTCGTGCCCGCGCGCTGGAGGCGGGCCGGGGGCCGGGCCGGGGCGGGCGATGGCGGGCGGCCAATGGCGGCCGTTGGCCGGGAACGCGCGCGGAGCGTCGCCATTTCTACACGATCGCAGAACGGCTCGGGTTGGGGGAGAGTTCTGAGGCCTTTCAGTCCAAGCTGTGAGCGAAAACTGCCATGTCAACTGGACCATGGCACTGAGTGCCACGTCCAGTCATTTCTTGAACACTTCCAGGGATGGTGATTTTACCATCTCCCTGGACAGCCCACTCACCTTTCTGTGAAGACTCACCCTGTCTAATCACCCTTTCTGTGAAGAAATTCGTCCAAATGTCAGGCTTAAGGTGGCGCATTATAAGACTATGTTCCCCTGGTCCTGTATCGGGTTGCCTGTGAGCAGATGCCGACCCCATCTGGCTATAGCCTCCTTTCAGGTAGTTGAGTGATAAGGTCCCCCTGAACCTCCTCCAGGCTTTGCATCCCCAAATCCCGCAGCTGCTCCTCATGGGATTTGTGCTCCGAACCCTTCAGGGCGGGCTGGGAGGCAGAGGGATGAGTTGGGGCTATGCGGGGCTGCGGTGGCCCTGCGGCTGTTCCAAAGCCCATTCCCGGTACCAGCCCGGCTGCAGCTGAGGGCCTCCAGAATTCCGTTCGCTAAAAGATTTAAATGCGCCCGACAAACCCGTCCGGCGCCGCTCTCCAGAGTCCTCTCCGGACGTGAGCACCAGGGAAAGTAAATACAGACGGGTTTCGTCTGTAGCATGTGCGGCAGCGACCTGAGAAAGCTCAGCCGCTGTGTAAATAATAGAAGCTCATTGAAACTCCCTCTCTTCTGCACCCTCTGCCAGGGGGCCGAGAAGGCGGACATACGGAGGCAACACCCATTTGTGCTCCTTCCACACCGAATCCCTTTTTAGCGGAAATTTCCCCCAAGTTTGCAAGCGCTTGTTGTGAACCTAATGCTTTCCCAGAAATCCTTTAACTTGAGAATAGTAATAAGCCTCATTATCTCAGTATCTCATTAAAAACAGGAAAAATAACTCAGCTCAAAGCCCAGAGCTGCGTTACTGTTACGGAACGTTCGGTGAGCATTTAATGACACAATTAACGAAACAAGGCCGCGGGTCATTAGCTGAGGGGAAGCATTCCGAGCATCTATCAATTACACAGTTACACACAACATGCAAAGAAGTGAACACGAGCCGTGGACAGCAGGAACTTAAGGCTTGACGTCCATATATGTTTGGGCTTTAAGCAAAAAATGTGCCTAATGGACCTCAAGGGATGACAGCTATTTAGTAAGGACAGGTGACAAACCATCAAATGACAATAGGTCAAACAGGCAGGACCTGGCTTGAAGAAGGGTCATTTTTGTCTAAGGAAAAAGAAAGAAAGAAAGAAAAGAAAGAAAGAAAAGAAAGAAAAGAAAAGAAAGAGAGAGGGAGAGAAAGAAGGAAAGAAAGAAGGAAAGAAAGAAGGAAGGAAGGAAGGAAGGAAGGAAGGAAAGAAAGAAAGAAAGAAAGAAAGAAAGAAAGAAAGAAAGAAAGAAAGAAAGAAAGAAAGAAAGAAAGAAAGAAAGAAAGAAAGAAAGAAAGAAAGAAAGAAAGAAAGAAAGAAAGAAAGAAAGAAAGAAAGAAAGAAAGAAAGAAAGAAAGAAAGAAAGAAAGAAAGAAAGAAAGAAAGAAAGAAAGAAAGAAAGAGAAAGAAAGGAAGGAAGGAAAGAAAGAGAAAGAAAGAAAGAAAGAAAGAAAGAAAGAAAGAAAGAAAGAAAGAAAGAAAGAAAGAAAGAAAGAAAGAAAGAAAGAAAGAAAGAGAAAGAAAGGAAGGAAGGAAAGAAAGAGAAAGAAAGAAAGAAAGAAAGAAAGAAAGAAAGAAAGAAAGAAAGAAAGAAAGAAAGAAAGAAAGAAAGAAAGAAAGAAAGAAAGAAAGAAAGAAAGAAAGAAAGAAAGAAAGAAAGAAAGAAAGAAAGAAAGAAAGAGACAAACACTAGGGGTCAGTCTTGTTCTAGATCTGAATCTTCCTAGTGTTTTACTTAAGAGGCAGATTTTAATCAACCAAATAATTGGAATTATTTTCTCCTTACAATGGCGTCAAGGATTATGGGATATATATGAGCTGTATGTGAAGAATGGAGGGCAGCAGCTGGAGACAAAGTATCTTCTTTTGTAGACTAAAATAAATTCTAAAATAATTTAAATATGTGGCAGAGGTTTTTTTCCCCTGGCATATTATGCTACTATGCATTTGTTTATGTTTAGAAAGATACCTCAATTTTAAAGATGAGTTTTATATTTTTTGTTAACTTCTAAAATATACAGATCAGGCCTAATCACCTTCTGCTCCTAGAGAATAGGAAATTGATTCTATATGTACAAATACAATAGTAACATAGAATCTTACATGTTAACATTTTTTTCTAAAAGTTTTCATTTTATGTTGGAGAAATAATCACTCTACAAAACCACCATAATCAACTGCAAATCATCAGTGACTTTAACTTTTTTTTAAGGTTAAATTTTGTGGGGAAATACAATGTGTAACAATCTTTCTGTTTAATGTATTTTTACTGGATAATTACCTTCATATAGCTTTTTTTTTTTTTTCTGCAATGGAACTCCTCTCTGTGCACAAGAAGATGCAAAGAGGAAGATGAGCAGACAAACCTTTGTGATTCTTGTGGCATTAAAAACACAGGACAGTTATTTTAAGTGAAATCATAATGCAAACTGAATTATTTTTGATTCACATGTTTAGCATCCCAGTTGTGCCTACCTGCATCTCAGGTCTACAGAAGAAGACTTTCCCTGGAGAATACCTCATAGTCCCTTACCATGGATTTCATCTAGGATGTGAGATTTATTTTGTACAGACTGCTTTAAATATTTCTGCTAGGCTTTGCATTTACAGGTAGAAATAGAAAATTCTCAGTACAATTGATATTTCACATGTAGGTAAATAACATGCTGAAGCAGGATCACAAATGCTGATCATGTTTCTGTGGTACCAGATACCTTGTTCAACAGATAGAAATGTTGCCATCATAATTTTTATTAAAGCTTACTTTAATGCAGCCTTGACTGCACTGATTAGCTTTAATGAGCCCTGACCTGCCTCACATGAGGCCTGGAGCTACAGCCTTTGCCTGTGGGCCCAGGAATCCATTCCAGCTCTGCCCTGCACCTTCAGTTCCTTGCTGAGCTAACTGTGGGAGCTCACTGGGGACCAGCTGCTCCCTGAAGGGTGGGGATAATGACTGACCAGGAGGGCAAGGATGTAATGAAGCCCCAAAGGTTATAGCCAGTGGGATTCCACAGTTCTATCCAGAAAAGAATGATGAAATTCTGAACCTTGAATGGTGCTCTGAGCCCTAAAGGGTAATGCACTCTATTAATTCCAGCTTTTTTCATTATCCTTTGAAGTAGTGACCTTATCTGCCATGATCTAATTCTCATGACTCACTGTTCTAGATCCTTTCTCTTTCCTTTGTTGGTTCTGTTATGTGAGCAAATACAGTGCCACAGGGTAAGCCAAACTTGCTGCATGCCAATTACTTTGTGGTAATATTAAATGTAGGTCATTGGATAAAAAATGGAAGTAGCAAAAAATGGAAGTTGATGCTATCCTGTTAGGTATCCAAAGGCTTTTATATCTGATGTGTCCAGTTGGTTCCAGTTTCCATATTTAAAACATAAACATAATAATGTTTCATCCATAATTAAGCCATCATTATGCAGCAGAATCTGAGCTTATGTCCACCACATTGCTCCAAAACTTGTATATATGTAAGTCAGCTATAAAATTGTATATACATTTTTGAATAGTTAATGTTTTCAGTCAAAGAGGAAATCAGTAGCCCTTCTGCTGTGTTTGGAATCCTGTCTGTTTTATGAGGTGGGGAGAAATGAAAAATATAAAGTAGTTATATATAATATTTTTAAATGTAATTATGTATAACATGGGTAATTACCCAAGATGTACCAGTGGCAACACTTTATATTTGTAATTTTTCTTGTACTTAATCCCAAAACAAGTTTTATTGGAAATGGGTTAGTGAATTAGGTGAGCAGCATAACTTTTATGAGTCTTCTGACTGTTCTTGTTATCCTTATTTCCTTTTTTTTTTCCCCTCTTGTCAAAAAAAGAGAAAATGGTTCCTGGATTCTCTGGGATCAAAAAGCTACTCCAGGACCAAAGTGAATGTAAGTGGAGATCAAAAATGAGGATAGTGATTTAGGAATTGAATTAGAATCTCAGGGGTGTATCTTCCTTTACTTACACACTAAGTTGAGAGATTTTAAGTCAGTTTTACTAACACAGCTTTTTCATTTGAAACATGGAATCAAAGGAAGGTTTGGGTTGGCAGGGACCTTGAAGACCATCTAATTCCTGCTGCCACCCCAGCGCTGCTGTGGGCAGGAATGCCCCCCACTAGCTCAGGGTTAATGACTAACTCTTGTTCTACCATTTTCAGAGGCAAACTTTGTTGGACTGCAAAACAGCAGTAGAATGTAATCCAGGGAATCAGTTTAACTTTGCTGTTGCATATTAAAAAAAAAATCTCACTGAGCACTGGTGTTCAGACAAAGAGTGAAAGAATTGGGCTGTATTGATTGTGTTTTAGGAAAGCTGTCTGCAATGTGTTAAACAAAGGTGCAAACTTATGTATTAAACATTTGCAACAGAAATATGGGGTTTTTATGTCTTGGAATTTCAGGGTATGGCTCTTTTAATAGTAACTAGTAGGTAGTCAGGAGATTGCAGAAGTTATGAAGTCTGAGTGTTCAACAAGCAGGAGGTATCAAAATAGGAAGGCTTATAGTCTTTTGCTCATGTTTGTTTTTGGGTTTTTTATGGAAAGGAAATTAGTTCATATATCTGAACAGCAAAGCTACAAACCTGTGTACAGTTAACCAAAGACTTATAAAAACTATAGTGACATTACCACCTTCTCTCACAATTTTTTTTACCAAAATTAATGCAGCAATAATAATTCAAGCAGAAGCATTTTCTGGTTAGATTTTTTGATTTTTATTTTAAAATGTTTTTGTCATCTACTGCCCCAAGTTCAGACACATTCTGTAATTTACTTGTGTTCCATGTGATTCTCACAAAATCTATATTTGTATAGTACACATTTAGATTAGGCTTTGTGTCATCCTTGTTTTGTCATCTTATGACATTCATCTTATAGATGATTTCTAGATTAGTTACAAGAAAAAAAAAAGCTAAATGCTCATTGAAACATTCTGGCATTATCTGCTGAAATTCTGTTCTTGATACTAAGTTGGGTTTTTTGAGTAATGAAACTAATGAACCTGAGTCATCTGTGAATTTATTTTCTGTTGTTGCATTTTCTGGTGCATGAGATCTGACTGAAACTTTTCCAGGGTTTGAAGTATTGTCTGAGAAGTCTGGACTGAAAATACTTCACCAGTGACAAATTATGTTCTGCTAAAACACCATCTTGTACCAAAGTCTCAAGTTCTTTCCTTCTAATGCCCCAAAATTCATAAACAGCCTGCTTGAAGATATCTCAGTAGTTTACTCCTTTTCCAGTGTATCTGAAGATCTGTTCTTGTCTGTTCTGCTATGCCCTTACAGGTGTCTCAAGTCTCCATCCACCCCTGCATTCAGGTCCAGTGTTTAATTGAACAACCATAAATGTTACTGTCCACCTGTATAACACAGGTAACTTCTTGTAAGTACTTGTAAAACCTATTGCACTTTTCTTAATTTGCTTTCTATTTTCACTTAGTTTGTTCTATTTTTTCTGAAGAAACAATGTGTTAGGACTGTGCTCCAGCCCTTGTTCTTCTCTTGATTGTCCTAATAAGCTTGTCAATTTAATACAAATCTTACATTTAATTAAATTCCTAGGCTTTTTCTCAAAGTGATGACCAGATAGAGAAGGTATTATAAAATATTAACAGAGTTAAACTTATGTGTGAGTACGTGTGTTAATCAGACAATTAGCAGTGGCATGTCCTTATGTCCTAGTCACAGAAGAAGTTCCAGCAGCATCTTGGACACTAGTGCCAGTGAACAAAGAAACTGCACTTTGTCATTCCTTTGTGCAAGGATCTATTTTTCACCTTTTCTTATTAATGCTCTTTCTGGGCTAAACATCATTTCTCTACTTAGCATGTCTCAGCAACTGTGATAATTTTCATTTATACATTCTATTTCTCAGTCTTCATTTCCTCTCATTCCTGGAGTGTAGACTTTCAGCCTCTGGAGATCTAGAGTCTCTCCTTTTCTCTCAGCAAGGGAGAACAAATCAAGGGTTTGTTTCCCTTTCCCAAGGTCTTATCTTCTTACATCTCTACAGTGTTCCTCCTCCCCACTGCCTTGTAGGTATTCTTCTGCCCTGATCTTTTCAATGTAGAGTGTTATTCTTAACAGTTCTTTGTCTCTCTTTGCCCTCACCAAGTTTTTTCTGTTCTTCTTCTGCCCTACCATTAACTGACACCTGATAATCTTTCTCCTCAATTCTGATAGTCCTCAGGACGCTCTTTTTTTAAACCCACCACTGGTAAAGTGGAAGCTTCTCACCCAAGAAGGATGGCAAGAACTGCCAGGAGATCAGACTGGAAAGCTGCCTCCCTTTCCAGGCAGGGGCAGCAGGGCAGAAGCAGCCTCATGACCCCCCTGGCTGGCTGCAGGTCAGTACGGCCTGAGGCCTCAGCATTTCCATGGGATCTCTTGCACTGCCTGCAGTGACACATCAGAGGGGTGTTGGGCAGCTCTTGGTTTCCCTCATCTCTTCTTTCTCCCTTTTCCTCTTTTCTACCTCTCTTACTTCACTCTACTTGGCCTTCTCCTACTTCTTGTCTTCTAGACTTGTTTAAACATGTTCACCAACAGTTTTCTTGTATAACACTTCACTGAAGCATTCTCTTTAAAAATCCCATTATCTTAATAGCTTGCCTTTCTTGTGTGTGTATTTTTCTGCCTTTTCTGTCCCTTTATTTATTTTACATGTCCAAGCCTGATCTCTAAAGAAAGGAAGAAAGAGAAGAAAGAAAGACCTGTAATACTGTCAGTTTTCTTCAGGCACCTTTCCAGTGCATTTAGTGTAAGTGAAGGGAATGGAGTCTCCTTGGATAAGGTAGGACACAGCTCCTGGGCTCAGCTGTGCTCGTGGGCCTCTTGGCTCCCATTCTGCTTTCAGCGCAGCAGCAAAAGCTAAGCAAAGGTTTTCTTCATCACCTATGGGCTCATCCTGGTTTAGAGAGGATTGCCAAAATAACAGAGCTTGTGAAAGGTGCCAACATTCTCTTCTCAGATGACCTCTTCAGTCCTTTGACACTTAACAAGGCAGCATGATTTGATCTTCAGGCAATCTCTCCTACAACAGACCCCCGTCAGTGTCTGTGCTACTGTCTCCAGGCTGGCTCAGCGTCTCCAGCGGGGAATTTGTAGCACCCAGCCGCTGGCGTCTTCTCCTGGCGGAAGCTCAACCATTTGAAGAGAAGGGGAGGGAAAAAAAAATCCCAATCAGGACGCTTGCACATGCTGTTCTCTGCTTGCTCGCCTGGGTGTTCTGCTGAAGGACTGGGACATCTGCAGAGGAGGGGGAGCGGCGGGGCAGGAGCGTGCCCTGCTCGGGGCTGAAGTTCCTGCAGCGCCGGGGGCTGTGAGTGCGCTCAGCCCGGGGGGCGAGCAGCGGGGCCGGGATCGCGCTCCCCGGAGCGTACGCAGACAGACGTGATTAAAATTCAAGCCTAATGGCCTCTGGCATAAACAACATTCATCAGCCCGGGACTTGCAATGGATCTAAAGCCGCTCGCAGCAGCTCGGCAGAGGAATGCAATCGTGAAATGCACGTGAAAATGTGCAAGAAGATTGCCCAGCTCACTAAGGTAAGTCTCGCTGTTGCAGTTTTTCCAGGGAGGTGAGGCTGCCCTGGCCGGGGGTGTCAGGGAATTGTCTCCTCTGGTGCCCTGTGTGAGAGGAGGGAAGGGAAGGGGCTCCTCTCTTTCTAGGCTGTTGCCAGAACATCGCTGTGCACAAACTTCCCTGCGCGCAGTTCCCCGCGGGGGCTGCAGCCCATCCTTAGGGGTTGCCTCTGTGGCAGCCGATGGACGCCTCGCACTGAGCTGCTCTAATTACCGTGCGACCATAACGGGAAGAGCTCCAGCTCCGCGAAGACGCGGGGCTTGTCTGGGAGCTGTTGAGAGGGATCGACAGTATCCGCTTTGCTTCTAGAATTACGAAGACTGCAAGTAATTTGAGTTTTCTATGTTCTCAAGAAATATTGTTGCAAAGCTGCAGCCAACGCGTGGTGCTACAGTACAATAGTACTCTGACTCGCCGCTAATTGTTCCTGATGTGCATAAGAAGAGCTACTTTAAATGACGTTTGTAAAAGGAGTTGGAAAAGAGACAGGACTAAATTACGTCATTTATTGTACTTAAAACTTTTAGTCAACACTGAACTATTCGATATTTTCCACACCGTGTTAAGAAATAAGTATGTAGGAAATAGCAGTTATCTATTAACCTATTCTTATGCTGCATCTTTGTCAGTGAGGAAAAGCTATTTACTACCCTTGTTTACTAATGCAGCTTTTACATGGTCTGTAACCTCGCTGCAATTGATAGAGACTTAGTAGCAATGAAAAAACATTGAAAATACAGGTCAAAGAATAAGTCATTTAGATGTTCAAGTTAGAATGGCTTACTAGTTACAGTGCTAGCATTCTCATGATAACTGTACATGATAATGTACATTATGTGCATCAATACATAAACAAGAGCTACCTCTAATTACATATACTGCCTATATTATACCTTCTGTACTATACCAATACTTACTTTACAGGTTCTTTGATTGTATGTTTTAAGAGAATTTGTGTATAATATAATCCTTACTTTTGCCCATACATTGCATAATTTTATTGCAGTCATTTTTTTCAGATGTCTTTTGCTAAATTTCTACTGTTAAAGTGTGTGTGGGTTCTTTTCTTTAGTTTTGATAGAATTTCCCCTCTAGATGCTCTTCAGTTATCTGAAATAAAGATGATTTATACCTGAAGCTCAAAAAATACTTCTGGATAGCAAATAATTCTGTTTTGGAATATGGCTTGTAAGAAGCAGTTTTCTCTGCAATAACACTACACTTACAGAGAATTCATGGCACAACTGGAATTTTAATCACATGCTTTCCCTTCTGAATTCTGTGTAGACTAATGCAGTACCAACAGCAAGCATGTAAGAAGCAAAATTTGACACCAGATCAACTGAAAAATGGCTATATGGGAAATTTGTTATAGTAATTTTTGACTTAGGAATTTTGAGAGCTCCCTTTTAAAGCACTGTTTTCTTGGTTATATTACAGTCTGAATGATTATAATAAAATCTCATCTAAATTTAAATGGCCCATAGTACTTCCCTTTTTGTTTCTAACCCAGTATGCAGTACTGCTGTGTGTTGTTGCACAGCTGCAACTTCCTGTCTCAGTGACTGTAGATTTTCATTGATGAGGAGATAATGATCTCATTATTCATCTACTCAGTGTTGTGCCAGGTGAGATGAATACAAAATATATAAATTAGGTATAAGATCTATATCTTGACTTCCTTTCTCTTTGTTACACAGTCACTAGGGGCCTCCTCCTACTCTCAAAGGCAAAGTACATAAAGGTATCAACAGGAACCAAACTGGGTGAGGTGATGAGTCCCTGTCCTTGCCTGTAGTGCTGATTATGCCTTAAGGTGTTGGTTAGGGGAACACAGGGATCCAGGGAATCCCAAGAGGTAATTTGGGCAGAGACTCAGAGCTGCTCCCATTCTACTGCCCTGCTATTTCTGGTTTTGTAGAGGTAGAACTTAGGAAGTTTTCATACCTTCAGTCATGCATTTTTTCTGTTCTGCACATTTTTGGCTGTAGCCAGAAAAAATACAAACCTTTAGCAATATTTTGTTTGCTTTGAGCCACAGACTACTAGTTTTTTGTAGCTCACTTCTCTTGAAATGGGTGTATATACATTTGATTGTATTTGATTGTAGCAGAATGCATGACTTTGTAGTAGTTATTAAGTAATACCAGTAATGACATTCAGACTTCTCCATCAGACACTGGACTCATGGCATGCTGTTTCATGCTTCCCAGTTCTTTGTACTTCTGTATCTGTTTAGCAATAACGTGGAGTTTAAGATGTATGGTGACTTTTATAAGACTTGGGGTGTCACTCCCTACTGCTTCAAGTTATGGATTTGTAACATCCAACATATGGATTTTCATGTGTAAAATCCAACATATGGATTTTCATGTGCTTATGGTTTCTCAGCATAGTCCTTTTTACTTGAAATAGGATGAGAAATTCAAATGAGCTCTTGAAGAAGAGTGTTGAGGATCAGCTTTCATTAACAGAGGCAGTTTGGACAGGGCTGACAGGAACTAGCTACACTGCAGGTATCCATGCTATTCAGGCTTCTTTTCAAACCTCTGCCATGAGGCTCAAACCAAACCTGCTGTTCTGGACTGCAGCTCTGAAACCAAGCCCAATATCAATACCTAGAAAGGTTACAGTACCTGGTGATCAGAGAGCTACCTAAGCCACAAAGTAGTTCTGTTTCCTTCTTAGAAAAAAAATCCTGGATACCAATGGAGGGCTATGTTTTAATGAGAGAAAACAGTTATTCTCAAGTACTTTTTTTCCTTTGGGGTTCATCTGACTCTATGTTGCAAATCTGGGAGCCTTGTTGTAAAAAGCACATTTTAAATTGCAGTGTTACTGGTCAAGTAGATTGTTACTAAAAAATAAAGTCGAGTAGTCTGGCAAAATTGTTGTGTATGTATGGATACTGTGAGTTGTAACAGAGGAAGAGAGTGCTGATGCAAGGAAAAGTTAATTGCTGGTAAAATGCACTTGCAAACCCTTTTTTCCCTTTAGGGGAAAGAAATGTCAAAGGGAAGCAAGTGTGTTCCTCTTCCAGAAGCAGCAACGTACGCAGATGTTCCTTAATGACTCTGTGTGGAGCAGTTCAAAATGTTACATGTTCTGACTGCCTATCACCAGCAGTCACTAGGAGGTTTAGCTCCTCAGCTCAGTCAGCAAGGTAGAAAATATGACCCTTATTTCATAGTCTTCAGTGCAAAATCAGCCAGAAAAGCAAAACCCTCTTTCCTTCATTGTTCAAGGGAGGGATGGCTGACTGTTGCACTAATATGCTCATATTTAGTTCTGTTAGCTTCACTCTTGTGGGTAGAAATTTACTGAAGAGTTAACAAGTGACCTGGCACGTGTGTGAGGGCATAAACTCTGTACACCACTGTAGTGTCTTGTAGCAGGGCTATATATTAGATCTTTTAACCTTTCCTGCTTTATTTGCCATAAAGCTATCAGACATTTCTTGGTTTTAGATGCGAAATATGATCAAATTTTAATGGTTTATTCTGGAAGCACCTAACAGCTGGGTAACTCTAACAGAACACTTCTGTGGTCTACTCATATTCCTGTTGAAAAATGTGGCCTTTTTCACATAGTTTAAGTTTATTGACCTTGTTTGCTGTACTCAGTAACCAGTGCTTGCAGTGGTTCAGCTGCTGTGCAGTTGGTTACTATGCTACCAGAGCTCTCCTGTGTGCTTGAGGCTTTTTGATCTCAACTCTCTAGAGATGTATTCAATATTCTACAAAAATGAAGGAAAATAGAATAGAATAAAAACTAGGATCATGCTTTTGGAGTAACAGTATTTTTCCTTTGGGCAAGGAATATAAAAAATTATTTCCATGTAGGCAAATAGAGAGAATCTATTTATAAAACTGCTTAAATTCTGTGCTAAGAAGACCAATGAAATCAGCCATCCCTATCCCTAAGTACTCTCTGATGCATTTGTTTTCATTATTTTTGTGTACAATTTGCTACCAAAGCTAGCATTATTTTTGCCTATGAGCTGACAAGAATGTGCAGGCTGATTTCTTTACTTGTCATTACTGTGTTTTTCCTTACAGAAAGTTCCTCCCTAAAAAGGAACTCCTGTATTATTAAATGCATGTGCAATGCCATAAAATTGTGTTGATCAGCTAGTCAAAAGCAGTATTAAAGCCATACTTCTATTAGGAAAAAGCCTAGCATCTTATTTGGATAGCTAGAAATTATTATTTAAATTAATTCAAGGGATAAGAATGATATCTACGTATGGAATTACTTTCTTACCATACAAATTTAGCACTAATTATATAAAGTTTGCAGAAAATCTGATTGTCTTATTAACTGACAACTCAAGACTTCTTTATAATGGAGAGTACATAATGAATTCAAGTCTCTTTATCAATGAATACTAGTTAATGTTTATATACAACATGTTTTGCATATTATTAATATGCAAATTACAGACAATAGGCAATAAAATATCTAATGATCCATTAATTGCACAAAAAAAAGTTGCAAGCTTATAGCTTTTTCATGTTCTTTTTTTTAATGGTAGTATTTAAAAGTCTCTTTTTCAGTGACACTATAGCAGTACCTCTCTCCTAATATTTCTTTTAACCAGCATGTACATGCCAGTGTTTTACAATTGTGAAAATTATACCCAAATTAGAAGTCAGTGCCAAGTCAGTTGAAGACATTCTCATGTAAATATTTTGAGCTATGTATTTTAGGCTTTTGAACACTCCAGCATTGAATATTGTATATAAAATACTTTTTTTCCATAAAGTATCATGTTCTTCCTGCCCCACCCCCAGCAATCACATCCTCATTAGTTAAAAGATTTTCTCTGTTTTATTAAAACAGCTGTAACACTGAGGTAGAACTCTGAGTTAATTTATCCAACCCCTCAGTGGGCACAATAACTCAAACTTCTCTGTGCTGGTTCAAACTTGGCATTTTACTTCACGTGTATTCATTTGTCTTTCAAAGCTCGGAGATAGCAGAATGCACACAACTCTGTTACTGAGGAAATATTGCCTTTATTTCATAAAGAAACTACAAACAGACTGACTGCTTTCAAATAGGGATTTTTTTTTCTTAAGTTAATGACCTGGGTGAAGTTCTTCTGAAGGAAGATGATATTTTTTTAATGTGGTTGTGATTCAGAACTTTGTCTGACTTGGTTTTTAGGTACTTAAAATAAACACAGTTTTAACTTAGAACAGGTTACTACCAGCAAAGTCTTCTGTTTTAATTATCTTTGGAAGCTAGAAAGTTACAGCATCTGGCTGTGACTGTGCACTGACTGGTTGTAACTATATAACCCTCTTAGAGGGTCATAGAAGAGCTACCTTTAAATGTAAATATGAGCCTGCAGTTGATTATTTTCCTTTTTTTCATTCAGCAAGAGTGAACTACTAGCATTTGACAACAAGACTGTTAAGAACTATAGCTAATACTTTTACATGTTTTACAGTGTTGAAATGTTTTTACTGAGATATTGATGATATGCCTTAGTATTTAATAAAAATAATGAATTTTCTGTAGACTACAGGACATAGCAATGCAACAATGCATTGCTGCTACACTCTTTGCAGACTGCTTCCACTTTTTCTGATGATAAATGGTGGTTAAACTTTCTTGATTTTATGATCATTGGTGCAATCCCAGAATGTGTTCAGCATATGCTTCATCAGAGTATCTTCCTGAAATGGGAATGTGAGTAGTGGCTATATTCAATCTATCTCCATTTTACTGTTACAGATGTTTGTGTAAAATGTCCTGGGTACATCAGTGACAGTGTAGTGTTATGATCTATATTATTATGTAGCCCTTTAGTTCCATAACACTATGTTGACTTGGGGTCCAATGATGCTGTTTTGAAAATGAGGAGAGAAACTGAAAGAAAAATATCTTTTAAAAAACACTATGGTGAGGTCTGTCTGGGACAATAGCCTGATTCTGATGATGCCCAGAGAGTTATAGGAATATGACATGCATCTGGTGTTCTTGTCTAAAGTTTCATTGCCTTCATTGGTCTGTGAGATTTTCTGGAGACTGGCAGAGTTTCTTAATACTTCCTTGCCCTAACTGGATTTTTATTCAATACATTTTACAATCACTTCTTGAATCCCTGTGATCTTTTATTTTAATTTGCTTACAGCAGCAAGAACTTAAATTTTGCTGCCTGTAGTAGCAGAAACTGATTTTATAAATTCATAGATACCTGAGGGTTCTGATGGTTTCTTTTCTTAATTAGCAAAGTATCTAGAATGTGTAAAGAAATCTTTTAAATTTTAAAAAATCCTCTCTGAGAATGCAAACTACAGGAGAGTAAGAATTTGATCCAATCTGTATAATGCTTTAGTTTGGGTTAGGACGAAACAGGACTCATTTTATCTATGCTTCTCACAGCTCTACATAAAGGACAAAACTCGCAATAAATATTGTGTTTTAAATAAATTATAATATTTGTTTCTACAAAACCATGTATTTGTTTGGGAAAAATCTCCCACCTCGAGCTGTAATTGAATCAACAGTTCTGCAACTTACAGTTGCAAGACTTTCAAATCCTACTATATTTAAAGTAAATACTTGGAAAGATGGGAATCAAGTGAGAGCTTACTTGACAAGTCTCTTTGGGTACTGTATTTATTGTAAAATTGGACAATGTTGCTTTATTTAACCTGCAAATCAGAAGGTATTTTGGAGGCATAAAATTTCAGGTAAATATCTAGAATAATTTAAAAAACCAACCAAGCAAAACTCTTGAAAGCACTGAACATGTGTCTGCAATTTAGAGTCTTTAAAGTTCTTTACAAGTCTGGGATGTAATGAAACATTTCACAAAATATAGTGTTATTGAATGAATTCTATCACCACTGTATTTAAATCTGGTTGATGAAATGCATTAGCTTATATTTTTGAAGCATAATTGAGATCAAACTTCTATGAGTTTTAGATAGGTTTAAATCCTAGAAGAGCTTGACATGTCAAAAAAACAGAGTTAAATTATCAGTGAATTTCATGCAAATAAAGTCTTTTTTTTTCTTCTATTGACACAGAATTGATGACTTCACTTGAGTACTAAAAATTCACCTAGTCTACAGTGGCAACAATGGACAGAGGACATAAATTTGTCAGACAGATCTACTTCTTGCACATTATACATCTGACAGAGTGGTTAGACATAGACAAACAAATTCAGTCATTCTGAAGACATTTTTGGGGTTTATACAACACAGATTAGTCTTATGACACTTACTGCAGTCAAGACACTTCCTGGACTCCCAATTAACTTTTGTGGTTCTACAGCATATTTTTTTCTGTGCTGAAATTATTAGTGTCTTTTTTAGCACTTGCTCTGCTTATGGAAATATTCTTGCAATATAGTTTTACCTTCCTAATTCTTAAATTGCCTGGCAATTATTCTTGTAGCTTATTAGAAACTGTAAAATACAAATAAGGGACAGCTGGATGTCTCTTTAGTAAAATTTAGGCCAGAGCTCATTTTGTGTTAGATCACATTTGAGAGATTGGGTGCAATACATAAACCACTAAAGTACCACTTTCTGTGTTCAGTATTACACTACACCAAGCAGAAAAAAGGTAAAAGATGGGACCAAATAAATGTACCTGTGCTATTTTCTTGTATTAAATTTAAACTAAAGTGGGGAGGAAACAAAGCGGGGAGCAGAAAGAGTCAAAAAACGTGCCAAAATAAATTAGAAACCTGTAGACATTTTATGCTTATGCTTTCTGGATACATTTTAGTATTTCATTGTATTTTTTGGACTGACTGTAACACATGATATGTGTAGGAAAAGAGGTGATATATTCAAATTTGAAGAATGTAAGATCAACATTCCCTCTTCTACTGTGAATCTCTAGATAAGGCAAGCCTGAGGCAGTTTCAGGAGGGTGAGACCTTGCACCATGAGCTTCTGCCCAAGAGACATCAGGTCATGTAAACACAGGTGGATTTCATACAGAGCCATTGGCTAGCTTTGTGCTGCACCACCTCTTCCAGGGTGGTGCAGCACAAGGTAGCTAGGAGACTCTTCCAGGGTCTCAAGGGCTTTATTATCTTGGATGAAAGGATATAGATTCACCCTGAAATAAAAGGAAACCTTCTGGAGCAAAATCCTTTTTTATTATTGTAGTTAGGATTCATTCTGGTGTAGGGTACAAGCCATGCACTTCTTTGGGATGTTTGGAGTGACAATTTGTTTAAAGCTTCTCTCATTCCACACAACACTACATATGTGTTTATGTTATGAACATTTGGTGCAAATATTTGGATGCATGAAATTATTCCTGTGCTTTCAGGGAACTACTGAGAATGCAAGGAGAGAGCTGAGACTTAGTTCTTGAGGTCCCAGGTCATACCTTAGAGCAGTATCATTTATCACTTACCACCTATGTATGAAATCAGTATAGATTAAAATGGGATCAGCATGTAGGTAATCATAGCCTAGGCCTGTACCTTAATTAAAAGACATTATTCTTCAGTGTTAGAACATGAGAGGTTGATTAGAGTATTAATTAATGAATTGTGGGAGGTGGGTTTGTTTTCTAGAAAGCCTGTGGAGTTGGTGACAAGGGAGGCTAAGGGATAGAGGAGTCATTTGTTTAAATAACTGAAGTTATTTTTGATAATTTCTCTGTCCTTTGCTTTTAAGGAGACCATTTAAGGCAGGTGTGTTTGTCAGTACCTTGCTCTGCTCTGCTCAGCAGGTAGACAAGATGAGTTCAAAGAAAAGTGAAAAAGAGATGATGCATGGAGTCACCTGGCATCAGTGAGCCTCCAGCAGACTTCTCCCTTAGAAATAGAAGTTTGTCTCCTATCCTGCTTTGTGTAGAGTGCTGCTGGGAGTACCCTGTTTGGCACCTTCATCCAGGGCCTCTTCTCATTCTTTTGGTGTGGTTTGTTTTGTTTTGTTGGGGTGTTTTTGTTTTTTGTTTGTTTGTTTGGTTTGGTTTTTTTGGGTTTTTTTTTTTTTTTGCTTTTAAATATTTTTTGGCAGGGAGGTTTTGTGTCTACTAACTTGGGCCTGAAGGAAGAATATTTATGATCTTTTGCTTTTCTTTGATTCATCTTAGTATCATCACTCCACTTTCCACACCAAATTGTCTTATTCAGCTAGAAAAGCAACCTGCTAGAACCATTTTTTTTATTGTGATAGTCAGATTCCTCTAAGAATAGTATTTAACACTACTGTAGGAAGAGAGTAGTTTTTGGTTTGAATGCTTTAACTCTGCCTTCACTGTAAAGGTGCAGTTGAAATTTTTCTTTTTCAATTTGTTTTGTTTTGTTTTGTTTTTTTGTTATTTTATATCACCATAAGGAAAATGAGAAAGGAAATGCTATTTAGATTTACAGCATTTGGAGGATAAAAGAGGACAAATAAGATGCATTCACATTCAGTGCACTGTTAATATTCAGGTATATATGTGTAATAATTTTTTTACCAACCTGCCATGCAACACTCAGGTGCTATAAATTCAGTACAGTGTTTCCCAATCTGTTTGGTTTAGGAGAGCTGTGAGGAGGCAGAAGCCATTGGTATTATGATAGAGACTCCCGGAGTAGTGATGTGCTCTTTTCATTTGAAAGCTGTTCTGCCTGTACTGTCAAATGATCACTTTTAGAGCTGCTTTTTAAAAGCTGTTTATCAGCACAGCTGTTAAGGGTTTTATACTACATACATATACTACTACAAGTGTACACTCACAATGTACAGGTCTGAAATAATTTTTCAGTATTTTTCCTTTCAGCACATGAAGCACCGGATTCATTTTGTATAACTCCAGTCTTCAAAATGAGGTATCTGGAATAGGAATATAGGAGCTATATTCAGTAGGGAGTGAAAGGGAAGGGTTTAAATTTCATAAAGTAGAGAGCAGCAGCCGTCTCAAAATTAAATCATTTAAGAGGGTTAAGATATGGAGGAGTCAGTTTCAGCACTCAAGCTTGAAGATTAAATTTAAGGGCATGCAAATCAAAATGCTTCGCTGTGGTTCTAGCCAGTATTGAACAGAAGTGTAGGATTCATAGATGGGGCAGGGAGGCCAGGTTCTTCCATGGTTTTAGATAACTCACCTAAGGCGCTGGTGGTAGTCTAATGCTTAGTGGAATTTGGGAAATCTGTATGATTAAGTCAGATTTTAGAGGAATCCTGACCACAACATAGCATGAGATAGGCCATGGTGATTTGCGAGATAACTTTATCATTGAGTGAAAGTCTGAGTCACAAAGGCTGGATGTTCATTTCTGTTTTAGTGGTGGAATGAAATACAGAAATGTGATCATCAGCATCTGACCTAGTTAACTGAAGAGTTACCCAACCTAATTACTGGTCATTCAGTGTGGAAAATGTGGGCAAGAATAATCTTCTTGGAGTTTTTATGTCTGTCTCCTGAATGGATAAGAACTGTTCATAGAATGATTTTAGCTAGTGAGATGAATAAATCTGCTCAGTATACTGTAACTCTTTCAGTTTCAAAGGAAAATGGTTAAAAATAACAGAGAGGAATTAATGGCTTGTAATCGAAGGCCCCAAAATATACTTATCTAAATGTAGACAATAACTTCTTTTCTGGTATTCTTCTGAAATGTGACGCCGTAATTCTGTTTTGTCAAATGTTTATCAAGAAGTATATTTGGACAGTGTTTTCCAACTGTGACTTTTTAAGGCTTCTGTACCTAATTCATTACTGCTAGGGAGGAAATTGACTATACACAAGATGTATTTGTGTATTTGCTTTCATTTATGGTTGACTGAAATTCAATATGTTATTCATATACAGATAGCACAAAAAGTGGTTGGACATAGATAAGCAAATTCAATAATTCTGAAGACATCTTCTGGATTATATAACACACTGCAGGCTTGTGACACTTATTCCAGTCAAGAAACTTCTGAACTCTCAATTGAGACTTGCCCTGGTAAAGGCTTGAAAATTATAGGGCCACAACTTTAGCATAATTAAAGAATTAATTGTCTCATTGTTTCTGTATTTATCTATCTACTTACTTAAGGCTATGATTTTCTCAAACATTGTCTAAAAATCTTTTGATTAACTTCTGTAGGCTCAGGCCAGACTGAAAATATCACAATATATGTAATCAAGTCAAAACTTGTGTACAAATTTCAAGCCTAGTTTTTTAGAGCAGTAATTTATCCCTAAAAAACCCTAGCCAACCAAGCAAGTCAAAATAATGTGTTGTTCTCCTTAAGTTAGATAACTTTATCCAGTAGAAACTGGATTAGCCCCCATATGTCCTAGTGGAGGTCTGAAAAGACAAGCATGTGTCTTTTCAAGGCAGCTATTTTGTTGTGCAATTATATGTAGCTGTAAATTTAAGTTGGGCATTTAGTTTTCCTTTCAGGCTACTGTGGGCTTCTAAAAGTGTTTTCTTTTTGAAGTAGCAGTAGAGTGCTTGTACAACAGGTTCTGTGAGAGATAGCTGGTGTATGTTATGGTAACAGATGAAGCCTGCTTAGGGTAATATGGTCTTACAGTCATGAGAATTATTATTCTGCACTTTATAAAACAAAATAAAGCATTAAAGGGTTTAAATCAGTTTTGGAAAAATTACTTATTGTTATCAGAGATTTGCTTGAATCTGCTAAAAGCAGTTTTGAGATTTATAGCTGTTACTGAAATTATGGGGAAAAGACCTGAAACATTGCCTGAATACTTCACAGAATCAAGTCAAAAGATCAATAAGTGATTTTGGTCCACATGAGCTGCATGTCAGGAGCTCATGTTTCACTGTTCAGGTTTGCCACTACTGGTCCCCAGCACTTTGTCATGCTAAAGGCAATGTGGCCTTTAGTAGTCCTGCTGCACTGAAGGTCAGATGGACTGGACTTTACATAAGGAGTCAGTTAGCTAGAGAAGGGACCCAACTTCCTTCTTTGTATTAGAGATCAAACCAGTGACATGAAGTGACAACTTACCTAGAATAAAAAAGAAATTTCTGACAAAATTAAAAAAAAAATACTGTTTGTCACCTTTTTTATAAGGTTTTTCAGTTGATAATTGTCCCTTCTGTTGCTAGTGGGGAAAAAAAAAACAAACAAAACAACACAAAGAGCCAACACCACCAAAAAAATATTAATCTATAGCAGTAATTCTCTTTTAGTGTTTAACACCTTGATAAATACAGTAACTGAATTAATGGCTATTGTTGACAAGATACTTTACTTTTCTATTTTTCTTGTTCAATAGGTGATATATGCCCTAAACACTAAGAATGATGAACATGAGGACAGTATGCAGGCTTTGAGAGAGGCTCATGAAGAAGAAATTCAGAATATTCTTGCTGAGACAAGAGAAACAATTCTCCAGTGTAAAAGCAAAGCTGAAGAAGAACAGTTACTGAGAAAGCATATTCAGGCCCTTGAAATTGCAGTAGCACACCATAAGAGATTGAAGGAAGAAGCCTTAGCAGAGTTAATATTGTGTAAAAGACAAGCAGAAGAGAAGGAGTCAAGAACAGAAGAGAAACAAGCACAGACAGGCCTTTCTACAGACAGAGTAGATACCACTGCAGGCTTTGAAAACAAACTTCTACATTTAAATCAGGAGTTTGATGGACTGCTAAATGAATGCAAAGCATTTAGAGGAGAAAATCTAGATAAAAAAGTAAATTTAGATGAAAAATGTAGTATGGAAAGGCACACGGTAATGAATGAGATTGAAAACCTGAAGAGTGAGAACCAGAAAACATCTGAAGAATATATTCAAAAAACAAGAAAACTGCAAGCCTGTTGTGAGATAGAAAAAGAGACTTTGAAAATAGCCATGCAGCAATCTGTGATAGAAACAAACTGTCAACAAGGAGAAACAGAGGAAAAGAAGAGCTCAGAGACTGAGCAAGGTTTTTTGCTGCAGCAGGTAAAGAAGCTGGAAGCAGACCTAGAGGAGAAAAGCCAGAAGATAAATGAGAGGAAGAAGCATTCCCAGAAGCTGAAGGAGCAGATACAGGTAGAGTTAATCCCTATCTCTGCCTGAGAAAGTGAAAATTCTTAATTATTTAAAATTTGGGAGAGGAGTCTTTTAAAGATCTTGTTGATTCAAATGCTTTTTAAGCAGTAAAGCAGTTTGAGAGGCTTAGGATGGAAATAGGGGTGATATAATGCTGGCAGCTTTAAAGAAAGAATTAAGATGATTAGTAACTCATTAGGAGAACACTTTGAACACTATAATTTGTATTCCTTGAAGGAGGGGTGAAGTAAAATTTATCTATTGGCTGAAGAGAGTTTTACTTTTTCTGCCCAGAAGTGTGACAAGAACAGCAAGCAGGCACTACTGCTATCAATGAGTGTTTGTTTACAGAGTACATTCTCCTTTTCCCTTGTGGGTGCCAATAGCTCAGTGCATGGATACAAAGAGGGTTAGATATGAGACCTGAGCTGGCAGTTTAGGAATCAGGCTTTTTGTATGACTCTTGCAGCAGTGGCTTGTACCAAGTGCCATTTAATGAAGTGTCCTTTACACTTGTGAAGTTTTATGTGCTGAGCCATGAGACTTTGGCCATTGGTTCTCGCCTTGCCTCACCTCACTTTGCCTGCCCACCCTCACTGCTGTGTATCTCACACATTTGCAGCACAGCTCAGCAGACCCTTCCTGGTTGCATCATGTGTCAGATGCAGTTTCAGAGGTTGGCATGTCATGGGAAATCTGCCAAACAGCTGCTTTTGGTACACAGGGTCAGTGTGCAGGAGAGAGGCTGATGCACAGTGCTGAAATTGAAGCACCCAGCCATGCTCTGTGCTCATCAGTTCAACTTCTTTCTGATACTTTTGGTCCTTTACATCACATAAACTCACCTACCAGACATACCCCCAGCTCTATGACAGCAATCTTTTACATTTGGTAAGCAAACACCTTGAAAGTCTAGTTTTGAAGTATACAGAATAACAAAAAAGGTTCCCTAATGGGAAAGAAGATTTTCTTCTGGAGGAGAGCCCCAGAATTCTGCAGGGAGCAGGGTCAGCCCAGTCAGCTGTGTTCTTCCAAGGCAGCTCTTCACTCTTTTCACCATCTGCCCTCACATCTTGCTTGCCACTATTGTTTTGCTGATGATGCAGAGTTCTGAGCTACTTCCTTGAGGATGTTCTTAGAGGGAGTTCAGCCTTCAATACAGTCCCTACCTCTTTGTTTCACAAGATCAGAGTATGAATTGAATACACCTTCCCAGCATTATTCAGATTTCATTGTCTCATTGTGTAGATATGGAACAGAACAACCTCTATCTTTTACAGAAAAGTGGAGAGGATACAAAGATGCACATAAGCTCTTTTTAAAAATTGAGTCAATCTGTAATATCTGTTTTAAATTGAGTCAATCTGTAATATCTATTTCAATACTAAAATGTATCCTGGCTCTGTAGAAGTTGGAAGCATTAGAGGGGAAGAGAGAAAGGAAGATTTTGATTTTTTGTCTGTGGATACTTTGGGTGACATTCAGGGAAAATTAAGAATAAACACATGAAAATTTATGCATGTGGTTGACTCTTCTGATTTATTGTATAACAAATGTAGTAATTTAGGAACAAATAATGTAAAATATGATAGGAAGTGGAAGTAAGAGGGTGGTGTCATTAGCAACTTATTTTCTAAATTCAGTATCAGCTGGATAAAACTGAAATATTTTTCTGAAGGACATATGCTCAACTCATACATTTCAAATCCTCTAAGTCTGTGGAATGAGGCTGATTTACATACCACTGGAGCATATTGCCTTGAATCTTTAAGGAGATACCCTCAGACTAGAATGAATCTGGAAGGAGGGAGAGTTAGACATGATGTTGTTTTCTCTTTCTTTTACAGTTTGAACAAAAAAAATGTGAAGTTTCTCCTTTCTAAATTGACTATTTCTTATGCCACCATTAAATACATTTTTTCAGACTTCTGTGGACAATGGCAGACAGGGAAGTAGAAATGTCTTTTTAATCAGAAATACCTTTGAGCCTTAGTAAATACTAGCAGGAAAAGCTATTATAAGGCTTGAAAGGTGAAAGGACAGTTAATTCAACAGCATGAATTTTCCTGTTTTCTCCTCAGTGTATGCCAAGAGGTTTGAGACCTTTAGATGAAAGGCATTGCATTAGTACACATTTATTATTACTGCTGTAAAAGGGAGAATAAAAAGGTTGATAAATCATTAGACTGATCTGTTCAGTCTAGTTTTGGAAGAATTCTGGCATATATGCCAGAGGTAAAAGTAACAAGCTTACCTTGAAGTTTTGAGCTACAGAGAGTGTTAAATACAAGTTAGTTTTTAACCCTGATGTTTTACTTGACATTCATATAGGAAAAAAATGCAGTTTTATCTGAGTGAGTATTGCAGTATTATGCTAGACATCTGAAACTGCAACTAGAACCTCCAGAAACAGCACATTCAATATTATTGAACTTTTTTCCATTAGTAAGGGAAAGACAACTCCCAGCAAAGTCTGGGCACAAGAAGTACCAGCAAAGTAGGACAAAATTTTTTCTGAGTTTAGGCATCTGTATATGGATTATGTTACCAACTTTTGTATTTCAGCAACTGAAAAAACCTTAATTAATATTCATTAACTTTTGGCATAAGCTGTTATTATTAGAAGTTGTCATTATTCAAATTATTTGAAGTATAGCCTATTTCAAGTTTAGGATAATCTCAGACATCTTTTAGATTGTAACTATTGATGGGTATTCGTTTTACAATGATGCCAACTATATGTGAGGGAAGGGCTCCACATCACAAATATTCTGGCTGCAGAGACAGTTTAAGGGTATAGAAGAGCAAAAAAAAAATGCATTTAAATCAGCTCTGTAGGTGATTTATATAATGGAACACCAAGAGAGAAAATGACCATTTATTTCTTATTGCAAGAAAATTACACATGTAATAAACATGAAAGTAATGTCATGCATATTTTAGGATTTGGAAGTGTAGCTTAAGCGGACATAGCAAGATATTCTGGGATCAAAATGTACAGTGAAAAAAGAGGAAGAAGATCTAAGTGTAGTCAAAGATAGAAATTCACATCAAGAAAAGGAAATCCTGCATAAAGCAGGTAAGATGCTCATTAATGTCATTCTAAAGTATTTCCCATGTTAGTAGTCACCGATATTGGAAATTCTGCAAGTTATTTATGCTACTTGAAATGTAAATTTTGGTACCAGAGAAGATATGGAAGCTATATTGAATTCCCTAAGCAAAGCTGTTAAAAAAGTGGATGAACTGAAACATCAAATAATGCAGCTGCAGCAAATGACTTGTACCAAAGAGAGTCAGGAAAAGAGCAGCTCTGAAGATGTGCAAGAGCTTTAACGGGTGATTTGCTCTCAAATATTCAAAGACATGGCATATCAAAAGAACTGAAATCAATGTAAGGTTTTTTTACAGTTGATGGCTTTATTGTACAAGAGTCAGTCCTGTAAGATTCCCAGATCCCTGAGCTCATTCAGTGGAACATTGACTTTTGTTCATAACCTGAAGTACCTGAGCTCCTGCAAAGACAGCAAAGGAGTCCTTGGGCTAGACCAGGGCATAGTGTTCAACTGCTTCTGTAACCAAATCCTTAAAGAGAACAATGTCTGAGGCAGACTTTCTCTGCTGAGGTCAAGCTGGAATATTGATTTATTTCTTTTTAAATATAGAAAATGGTTATTCTGAAAAGCTGTGCAGAAATGATAGCAGGAATAAACTCAGTAAAATGAGGAATGTGTGTATCCTGAGAGTACGCTCTGTACAATATCTCCCCTTAAGCAACTGTTCAGCCCTGAATCTTTTCTACACTTTTTAGTTCGCTTTAACTATTGTTAAGCTACCATTTAGGAAAATTAGACTTGGCATCACAGTCAGCAAATCATCTACTGTACTTTTTCACAGGACTAAGGATGTCCTTGAGGGAGCCTGCATGGTTGGAAGTGAGTTACACACCCAAGCTCAAACCAGAACAGCAAAAAATCCCAAATCATTTCTAGACTGCAGAAAAGGCTTACCATCCTGAATCATCACAGTTCTACATTTTTAACTAAAATAAAATCAATCTTTTTCAATGTAGTATTGCCACCTAAATAACATTTTCATTACAAAAAAGACTGCTGTGACCCCAGAGTTCTACCCTGTTTTTTTTTTTTTTCGTGCAATATATCTAGTGTGTTTTATTTTGAAACTGTAGCTGCTTACAAGGAGGATATGAATAAAAGAGGGAACTTTATAAAATCAAGCATCAGTCCTATAAGGAAAAGATTTGTCTGAAGGAATAGCTGTTAAAAGGAATGGTAGATCATGTAATGAAGTTTACAAAGGAAATCAGGCCAGTCTAAAACTTCATGGAATCTGAAAGAAAAAAAAACCCAAAACCAGAAGGTAGGAATATTCTTCTATTTATAGATGCTTTAATTCATCTGGTTTTAATCTTATTGGTCACAGCAACATCATTTGAATTATGCTCACTGTAGGCGCTTTGAATTAACATAAAATGCCAGGATTTTCTTGCTACAGAAAAAAAATCTGAAAAAGGAAAAAAAGGTCAGACTGATTTATTTCTGTGAAAAGCTCCGAAGACAGGTGAATTTATCCTTGATGGGATAAATGGCCTTCTTAGCAATACTTATCCTTGCATTTTTTGCATGTGGCAGTTGGAGTGTTTTATAGAAGATTCTTCCTGAAGAAGATTGTATTGTGGATATTGTTCCAATTCCCAAGTTAAATTTTCATGGGTTGCTGCTGTGAAACACTCAGATAAATTTATTTAATCAGAATTCTGCATTAATTAGGCAGAGGATCTAGTTCTGCAAAGTGTTGGTTAATTCAGAATGCATGTGTTACCAGTGAAATTGCAACTATTTACAATGCATGCATACATACATATATATATATATATATATATATATATATATATATGAGTCTCTATATAACTTTAGTCAGAAAGAAGGCTTGTCTTCTTGTAGATGCAAACAGTTTACCTGAGCAATACCTCTTTTTCAGTGTGTTTTAAGTGGGGAAGCTGTTATTTTTGTTGTTGATATGCATTAGCAGCAATTGGCTTAAGAGATTCTTCAGAGAATTTCACTTTCATCAGAGCTGCTGTCTGTGACTGAATCCTTTGGCTTTAGGAAATTTGCAGTCTCTAATGTTTTTGTGCAGGAGGAGCCTAAGCATGAGCTGCATTCTGTTCAAAGGGAGGATAACCTTGAAACATATGTTTTAATGATTAGTGGTGCTCACAAGTCAATGCGTGTCTGTGATTTGCCAAATTTGAGCATAAGCTAAGGGGGAAGTTAGGTTCTGACTCCTAATGGACTTTGATGTTCATCAAAGGTCTTCTAGACAGAAAAAGATGGTTAATTTCAGCAGTTTGTAGAATGGGACAATAAGGCTACTGGTCAAGTGGTTTTTAGACTCTTGGTGCTAAGAATGAACTTCTACTCATTTTCTGCAGTTAACACTGCTATAACTTTCTGAGTTCAACGTTTACTTGAGAATAATTAAACACTTGCTGACAAGTTGTGAAGTCATAAAAAACAAGCAGCTGCTGTCCTTAAATGTTGAGCTTCATAATACCTGCTCAGTCTTGGAGACTAGGAATTGTGTTTAGTCTTGCCAAAAGAATTTATGGCCATGAAACTGCTGCAGTTTTTACGTTTATACAATCTTATTTCTCAAAATTAAACCCGGGTGAGTAAATTATTTTATCTGCTTATGGAATGGCTCACTTTTGATCAGTATCTGAAGATGCAATTCTTCAAGGTACATAGTTAAACTAGTGAAGCCTCATGGAAATTGCTTTGCCTTTTATATAGTGTATTCTACTTACTATTAGCTTGTACATGTATTCTTAAAATTATGCCAGCTGAAGCTCTTCATGTGAGTCAGATTGAATTTAAGTATCAAGCACTTCAAACTTTAGAAAAAAGGCATACTAGTAGACATTTATTTTTTATAGGCAATAAATATTATTACTTATAATAATATCTTCTTAGATAATCATATTAATTTAATCAGGAAAATATTGAGTTAGTAAAACAAATGAAATTACAATTTTTTTCATTATTGATGCTGTTTATATCCTCTTATTCAACTAAGTCCTGTAACAGCTGTTAAGGAAGTGTTATATCTATTTTTCCAGATAGAAAAATTAAGATACAGAGAAGAAAGTCAGTTGACAGAGTTGAAGTGGGAATGTTGCACCTGATCTTCACATTTTAATCAAAAAGACACATCTGCTCCTTTTTGTACAGGCAAAACTAAAGCTAATTCCTCCCTTGCAATATTCATGTATCTGTTTAATTCCATCCTTTAATTGCTACCCAGGTTTTACACAGGGGTATGTGAGAAGGAGCTGTACAGGATGGGGGAGGTCTTAAATAGTTGGGGTTTTTTTCTGTTTCCTTCATTTGTAGTTTATGAAGACACTGTAGAATGTTTTTTGAGTTAGCAAATTTGCACAAATAGGAAGAGAAAGTACACTAATGAATTTGTAGTGTGTATCACTTCAGGAAATTTCTAGAAGTTACACATTCAGTCTTTCTACAAGTAATTGCTAACACTTGCTGCAAACAATTGCTACAAGCTCTTGGTCACTGTCTTGCAACTGATGCTCTCATTGATTTTTTAATTATTTCAAGCAACATGGTGATTTTATAATCCTCATTTTTAAATTATTATTTTATTTTATTTTTAATTCCTCACCATGATTTTCTTTATGGATGCTGTCAGATACTGCTTCCTTTTGATTCTCTTTCCACTAATTGCCCATTATCATCTTGTTATTTATATGGCCAATATATAGTTACAGTTTTTCAGGTCTTGTGGGTGACTCTTGCATACTAAATTCTTTTTGAAGATTAACACCACTCTAGGCAAAACAGTCTGACTCTTCATGCTGTACAGTTTTACACCTTAGGGAAGCTTTCAGTAGAAGATTGGGATAATGTAAGTTGTATTGCCTCACAGTAATACTAGAAAGAAGCAAACCAAACTGTTTATATATTTTAAATTAAATAACACAACTGACATTAATTGACAGTAGCATGTAATGTTGTGCACACTGCTGTATTATCTAGGTTAATGTAGAATAAGAGTGTTCTTTTTCATGCTGCATGTTTTGCCCCATCTATTGCATGCTCTTGTCTTTTCTTCTTTTATTTTTTTTAATTTTAGGAGCTCCAGACACAGCTAGATGAATTTAAAAGAAAATCTGAGTGTGAACTAAAGCAACTAGAGAAAGAGAAAGAAGTTCTTACTGGGAAACTTCAAAACTCTTCACTGGAGGTAAACTGGGCATAAATGTAATGTAGTAATAAAAAGTCTCTTCGTTTTTCCTCCCATCTGAGAGATTCTGGATTAGATTTTAATATTATTTCTTGTGTCTATCACTCAATATAATATGCAAGGACTCCAGATAGAAATAACAGCTTCTAAATATCTATGAAGATTTTGACAAGCCTATATATATTAGGCTGTGCAGATGTGCTAAGGGGAGGAGTTTGGCCATATCAAGGTTGCAGAGTGACTCTGATTGTTTGTTTACAGGACAAAGTGAGATTAGAATCTTCCTTACAACTCCTGTTAACTTTCTGATTTTTTTGTAATTCATAGAGATGTATCTTCACTGATTTTAACCAGTTTCACTTCCCTCAAGTTCAGTGGGAGTTTGTGTGGCAAGTACTCTGCAAAAAATGAAGACGTAGATCTTCAGTTGACATTTGTAGCTTCTCAGTGGCCATAATAAGCTCTTGCTGAGTGGTTAAAGACAGAGAAAGGACAGATAGGGTTATGAGGAGGCTAAGCAAAACAGTCCTCCCCTTCCTGCCTCCACTTTCCCACATGCCATTACTACCCTTTGGTGTGCATGTTCCAGCAATCAGGCCATGGGTTGTGCTCATTTATGGTAAGCCACACCTGGTTTTTCTCCCATCTGTGCTACACTAGCTGTACTAGTTATGAGTGCAGCATGGGTGTTTCTTTTTCATTTCTCCTCTAAAACATTTTTGTACATTCTGTTATCAAACAGTGACATTCTGTCTATTTCCCAGTCTTACAAATACAGAATTTAAGTGTAGTTTAATGTTCTGAAATTTCTGGCTATTTTTGAGTTTCATTACATATTTCTGCATGCCACTGTTTCCTACAGATTCTTCTCTGAGAGAATTTTGGGTCAATCCAACCTATGTTATCCTGTTCAGAGTGAATGGTTTACAACATTCAGGTTTATTCCTCAGGTTTTGCAGATGCAAAAACAAGGTCATGGGTAATCAAATTACTTTTCCTGAAATCACATGTTCAGGACAGTAAAATATGAAGGAAACTTATGTTTTCTAACTGCTCATCCACTTGCATCACAAGATCATGGTAAATTAGCAAGGAGTGGTGGAAAATTATTGCCACTATAAACATAAATACTAAATAGTACATAGCATGCCATATGTTATGTCCACAGAGCCATGGTAAATATGAACAGATACACTAAAAAACATTTTATTGTGTCTTAGAATCTGACTGCTCTGAAAAAGGAGCAAATGCTCCATTTGAAATTTTGCATTTTTCTTGATTACTCCAGAAGTTACTTTCTGAACCAATTACTTGGCAATATTGCCAGGGTAGTGAAGTCATTTCAACTTGTAATAGTTTCTTGCTATAGGTACATGAATATTCACAGCCAAGAAAGCACCATTTACTCTATAATGCTATGTTTCAGTGAGGGCATGTTTCCCATCTGGAAACCTTCACAATGGCTCAGCCCAGAGCTTCCGCCTCAAAGGTTAGGCAATGTGCTGTTACTAATCCAGTTCTAACCTGGATACAATTTCAGACCTAAAAATAGCTTCCTTGGCTGCCTAAGACCCGTTTTTGGTTGGCCTGACATAGCTGGAGCATTGTGAAGAGCAGACAGAAGAATGATAATTTCATCTCTCTGGGGTTGCACTTCAAAGTGTCAGTATTTCTGTATTAATAAGATTTTTAAGGATAAAGAAATCAGACTTGCATCTGTTTGGTCATCTGGAAGGAAAGATGTGAGATCCTGTGTGGGTTGAATGCTAATTCATTAGGGCCCTCCAGTTCCTTGGTTTTGAACTACAGGATCTCTTCAGCATGTGTTAAAGGATCTTGGTGCCACAATATAAGAAAAATATGAAGCTATTAGAAAGTGTCCAAAGGATGGCTACAGGGATGGTGAAGGGTCTTGAGGAAAAGTCGTATGAAGAGCTGCTGAGGTCACTTGGTCTGTTTGGCCTGGAGAAGAGGATACTGAGGGGAGGCCTCACTGCAGTCCAGAACTTCCTTACAAGGAAAGAGGAGGGGCAGACACTGATTTCTTCTCTCTGGTGACCAGTGACACGACCCAGGGGAATGGCCTGAAGCTCTCAGGGGAGGTTTAGGTTGGATATTAGAGATAGGTTTTCCTCCTAGAGGGTGGTTGGGCACTGGAACAGTCTCTCCAATGAAGTGGTCACAGCATCAAACATGGCAGAATTCAAGGAGTGTTTGGGCAATGCTCTTGGGCATGGTGTGACTCCTGGGGATGGGGCTGTGCAGAGCCAGGAGTTGGACTTCTATGATCCCTGTATGTCCCTTCCAGCTCCAAATGTTCTATGATTCTGTTCTATTCTGGAATTAGAATATGCATAAAATGGCAGTGCAAACATCAGCTTGCCATGACACATCTTTGTACAATGCTAGCACAGCAACGCCCAGAGTTTTTATGCATCTTGAAGATTCCACCAAATAGCAGCCAAAGTACACAGTCAGAAATTCCTCTGGTCAGGAATTGCCACAAGTTTAGGAATATTGTTTACTGAAAACTTAATTGAAGTAATTCTGAAATAAGCCTAAAAAACAGTAAATTACAATTTATTTTGTTTTTACTCCTTATGCCATATTGCTGTTTATGTTATGTTAGGTAATGTTTGCATCTCTGAGATCAATTTGTGCAATTCTGGTAGATAAAAGTGAATCAGTAATGGAATTAAAGTACAGTTTTTTCAGGAACTTTTGTTTTGCAGCAGGAGGACATTATAAAACAAAATTCCAGAGTGTTGCTGCTTTGTTAATAATGAAAACATCCAAATAGATTCTGGACTGATGTGAGTTGACAGAGCTTCATTGGCTTAAATGCTGCTTTACCGACTTCAGCAAATTGAGGGTCTGGCTATCTGTTTAGAAGTCAGGAAGTGCAAAAATTACTTGGGCACTGCAAAACATTCCAGAGAAGGATTTTCACTGGTGGATTTGAAAACCTTTTTAATTGCAAAAGAGGAGGAGGAAACCTGATAGGATGGAAATGTTTGTTTCTTAACTTCTAATATGTTAAAAGCACCAGGATTCATGAGAAAGAACATGTTTGTATGCCTGATACATCTCTGTAGAACTTTTCCCCTTAATCACTGAAAAACAATGGTTTTAAAACTACTTTTCCATCTGATTTCTTACTACATTGTGTTCCCAGCTCAGCCTATTTCTAGTTAGTATGATCTTTTCTTTCATGTTAGAAGTCCTTTGGGCCAATAATTGTCTCTGAAGAGTTGGGGAAGTTTATAACATTGTGACCACAGATTAAGTTTATATAGGCCTCTATTCATCTTTCCTGCCTAGGTGACTAATTTGCTTAAGAAGTATTCCAAGTAACCTTTTTCCTGTTTCAGATTTTTCTATTATAAAATATACAGTCTATTTTTCTGACACATTTTTTTCAGTCCCTTTATTTTCAGGAAGCCCATAAAAAAATGCATGCTTGGGTGTAGTGATGCTAATGCATATTGTGTCAGCTGATAGGAGGCACTGTACAGCATTAAGTCTTTCACATCAAAGGTTAGTTTAAAGAGGAACTGCAGTACCTAAAAACTTCAGTGTTTCTTTTCTTTATATAGGAAAATATTGGCTTGAGTTCAATAGGTGTGAAGACAAAGTAGGGGTTTTTTTTGCCTACAACCAGAAACCAAAGTCCCCCTTTGATTAAATCTTATGATTTACCACATATTTATTTAAAAAGTAATAAAAAAAATTTCATCATCTCTTGAAACAAAAGTATGCTTGGCAAGTGGCTTTGGCATCTGCCTATTCTTGGAGTGTATTCAGGCTACAGACAGATCCCATTACACAGATATATGAAAGACAATTAATGTTTTTCATTACAAATAGTATTTGGCAATTATTCTTCACTAGTTTAATCAGGAAAATTGGTTTCATTTGATGACACAGTGGAAGAAGCCAAGAAAAAACTGGATGAATAGTGAACTTAAACTCAGTCTGAGGCAGGTGAAGCTAGGTGCTGTTTCAAATTAAATATATCAGTTTTGTTGGATAGCTTCAGCAGAGCCTTAGGCCTGCCTTCTGGTTTGTGCCATATTATTGTGCAAATTGAATGTATGAGATGAAGATGATTTGAAATTTTTAAAAAGTACTTGATAAGCAACAGACACTATATGCAAAAAGGCTGTCATTCTTCACTGAAAAAAGTGTTGTTTTCTTGCACAAAACAAGCATCTTGCTATTTTTTCATAGAGCAAGACAAGCTCATAAAGTGTGTTCAACTTTACATAATTCCTCTCCATTGTGAACGCAGCTAATAATCCTGTCCTGCTGATTTACTTTTCTGGAAGGTGGCTCAGCTGAAGCAAATATTAGAACAACAAGCAAATAATTTCAAGGAGTCACTGAAGAAACATAATCTACAGTCCAACAAGGAAAAAGAGAAGCTTTTGCAGGATCTTCAAAACACCATTAAAGAAAACCAAAATGTTAAACTGCAGTTGGAGGCATCACATCAAAAAGTCTTAAAAATGTTGGAGAAAAGCAAGAATCAGGAACTTAAGGTCCGTTTACTACATTTAACTAATTTAACTAATGTTACATTTACATTTAACTAGTGTTAAAAATATATATATTTATGGGGTAAACCATCTGAGTGAGAGCCAATTATCAAAACTCAGTTACCTCCAATTGATTTAATGATGGGTTGCTATTGTTGCATATAATGAATTATTCTAGGATTTTTAAACTTCCTCATCATCAGGCTGGGACGGGTGGGTTGGTTGGTGGTTTGTGGGACTTTTGTTTTGTTTTTTAATAATTTTAACATTTTAACTTAGACCACAGTGTGAATATAATATATCCTACAGTTAGGTTGCAAGGAATATAAGCTCCTTTATCTGTGCACCTACTTCAGAAATACAAGGGAATTCCTGAGAGTATTACTAACAGAACTCAGTTTTATTATGTTTAGTCCATTATTAATTTATACATAAATACTTAAGAAGTATAATAGACACATATAGTGATGTGTATTGCCTTTTATACCTTCAAGAAATCAATTCAGTAAGTGATAGCCAAGGCTTTTAAAGGTTCAAGTGAATTGATTTCAGTGACAAAATGTTAATGCAATATACTGAAGTTCTAAAGACTGTTGCTGTCCAAGAAAAAATCAACTTGAAAAATGTCCATGTGATTGTGACATGGAGTTCAGATGTCCCTGTTGGTTCCCACAGCTTAGAGAACTTTATAAAACCTAGGTAATAAAACCACCCTAAGTAGAATTTAATATCTTGTTTATATTCCAAATAAAATTCCAGTTTTGACAAAACCAAGCTGAAGGCAGTGAGTTGGTAAGAATAAAACTGAGAACAGGAGTTTGCTTTCAGAGCCACTACAGAGCAGCTGCTCCATCACTTGCAGTGTACCAGCAGTACTTCTAATGACAGTGGAAGCATAACCCAAGAGTGATTCAAAGAAAGATACATGCCTTTGTCTGACACACTGTGACAAGTAATGGCAAACAGGTCAAATCTTGGGCCTTTGTATGATGAATAATAAAACTTTCTTTCTAATGTCAAATAGGGCAAAGATATCAGTGTTATTATTTCATCATGTTTAACAAATCTAAGAGGTGATACACTGATAATTTATCTTGTACCTATTAAGTGTTAATTTTTAACTTCAGCTCATTTTTATGCTTGCATTGATAAAATGTCTTGTAAAGTGGTGATGAAAATTAAAGTTCTATAAAAATTCAAAAGTTCTAAATGAAGGTCAGATTCATCCTAGCATTACAAGTAAAACAAGCTGATAAACAGGCTCCAACTACTTTTGCTTACAGGAGGCAGAAGAACGTTTGAAAAAGGAATTTAATGAGACTTTCAAGATCCAACATCAGTCTCATAGGCTGGAAATACAAACCTTGGAAGAGAAAGCAAAGAAAGAACTCCATGATGAACTTGATCAGATACAAAAGCAGCAAGCCCTCTTGCTAGGTATAGTGTCTCATGTCATGCACAGTTCCTACTGCTTGATTATATATATGCTGAGAACCACTGATTTTCATCCCATTCATTTTCTTTCCCATTTTCTGGGAACTCAGATCTTTGTTAATCTCTTTTGTCATACCCTGCAATTTCAACAATATAGTCTTAATATTCTTTGTTAACCAAGCTCTCAACTGTCAGCAGCAAAATGTTGCTGAGAGAGTAGTATGGTGTACAACATTTAAGTATGCATTATCAGGCATATTAGATTGGAAAATTATAATTAGTTCATATAATTTTCCCTTTCTTTTTCTATGTTGAGATGAATTTTTATATGTGCTTCAAGTCTATTCCATTGAGTTCAGCAGTAGAGAGTCAGTTTCAAAAGTGCTCAAAACTGTTAAGAACTAAACAGGACACTGCACTAGCAAAATGTGTAATATCTTCAGGTTTAATCTCAGGTTACTAAAGCTCATCTATAAAATATTTTTTAATTAAATAAAGAATAATTTGAAAGTATTTTACATACAAACTGAATTTTATTCTTGGATTTTTTCCACTAGTGATTAAAATTTTCTTGAAAGATTTCTTGCTTTCTGAAGTTTACACTTTAAATAGATAGATTCTCTTCTTCAAAAAAGATTCTCTTCTTCAAGAAAGATTGTAGGGAGACAACAGAGATAAAAACTTTTTGCTTCTTGTACTTGAAAAACTTGTACCTAATATACCCGAAAGCGTGCATAAGCATTGTACTTCTCTAACACAACCAGAGCTTTCCTCAGTCTGCCTTATGGCCCTCTGTAGAAGACCAGCTGAATTAACAGTAAAGCTCAAGATTAGAAGAAACAATGGTGATGATGTGGTCTGCAATACAACCGCCACAGAATTCTCTCTCTGAGTCTGATGTGTACTAATTACTTTTGTGGCTCCATATCACCTTTTTATTGCTCAGCTGAGTTACCTCTCTAGTAACAGGAGGCCATTATGCTTAATGGGGAAGGAGTTGAGGAACAAAGCAAAATGTAATGAATTAATGTTTTCATCTACATTCCCTGTATCTGCCTTCCCCATCCACCTGGCCTCTGACTGCCTAAATGACTGTCTGATTATTACTAGGATCTCTAAGGATGGAACTCTCCGAGCAGCAGACATCATGCACAAACCTAAAGAAGCAAATAGAAGAACTACAAATGGAGCTGAGGAGTGTGAGGACATTGAAGAAGCAACAGGCAAGGGACTAGTTTGTACTTCATTGCCATGTCGTGTCCAGCAAAAGCAATAATATCAAATTTCTCTCTCCAGTGATAATAAAAGTATACAGTCTCTTCCAGAAATGCAATGAGTTTTCTGCCTTTATGTCTCACTTTAAATGTTTATAATTTTTTTCCCTGTGGGCAGGCTTTTTCTTTCCAATTAAAGATCAGACTCTACAAAAGAAGTAAATGAATGAATGTTACAATAAAATAAATTCTGTAGAGACTATAGATTATATTTAGAAACTTTTGATCCCTGATTTTGTCTTGCACATATAATTGAAAAATCAGATCACAAAAATGCAATGCACACAAATCCAGGAAGATGTTAACATTAAAAATAAGAGGCTGTGAATAACTAAATTTGGCCTTTTTCTTAGGAAGGAAGTAGCCAAAGCCAGATCAGATCTCTTCATGATGAACTGGAAAAATGTCAGAGTGAAATTTCTGAACTCAAGAGAGAGAATTTACTTTTGAAGGACACAATGGAGCTGCTCAGTGCTGAGTTGGAGACACAGAAGCAAGAAGCTGCACAGCTTCAGGACAGAGATAAACAGCATAGAAGGTTTGCCTTGAATTCACACTTGGCAGTGCTATCTAGAGATTCAATAATTATGCCAGAGTGAGTGGTGTTCTAAGCGTGATGCTTGTCAGAATCTTTCCTTTCTAAAGTACTAATTTTAGAAGCTAGGAATTTTGCAAAAGCAGTAGTTCATTTCACATTTTCCTCCAGCCATAATAGATGCATTTGAACTAATTGTTCATTATATGTTACAGAAAAGTATGTCTATTGTATCCCCCCAGGAGTGACCTGAGAAAATATGCATGATGTCAGCCTTTCAAAGGCACTGAAAGACATAAATCCCAAACTCACCAAAGAGCTATTAAAAAGAATATAGAAGTTTCTGAGTAAATATCAGGTTTTTATACATACTCTGTAGCTGAAACCAATGGACTGTTAATTCCAAAGGGGACGCTTGAGAATGCCATATACTCCCTGTAAGAGTTTGCTTTGGCTGTAGCAGCCAGATTTGCACAGGGGAAGTAAGGGCAGTGCCAGTGGATACTGACAGTGCCTCTGGGCTGATGGTGAGCCTGGCACTGTGAGAGGCTGTCAGGACACAGGAGGGGCAAGGTGACTGCACTCTTGGCCATCTTGTAGAAGGTAAACCATGTCTTAGTGTAGCCAGAGGTTCAGCACACATGGTGCAAAATGGTCTTCCCATTTCTGTTCAGAAAAAGTGCAGAATCCCAGGATCAATTAGGTTGGAAAAGACCTCTGAGATCTTTGAGTCCAGCCTGTGACCACCATGTCAACTAGACCATGGCACTGGGTGCCCCGTCCAGTCTTTCCTTAAACACGTCTGGGCAGCCCATTCTAATGTCTTTCTTTGAAGAAATTCATAATATATGAATATATGCCCCTAACTACACAAGCATGTATATAAAAGGATTTCTGAAGAGTGTGCCCTTAAAGGAATCTTTAAAATTATGGCATATATAGTCCAGAAAAAAGCATTCAATGGATAGAATATCTCTTTGCAGACTGTCAGAGTGGCCAGAGTAATTCCATTCCTGTCTACCAGTCAGTAGATATTTAAAGAATGAGTAACTTTTTTTTTTTTTGCCATTGCACTCTTTGGAGAGTTACTTCAAAGTGAATTTCATTTCAAGCTTTTGAAGCAAGATCAATAGAGAGAATTGCAAACCAGAGAGTTTCATTAATGCCCTCAAGCTACCTTGAAGGAATTTAGAGCCTCTGTTCATGAAGAGAAGAATTATTCACGTGTCAGCGCTGAGGTCTAAAAGGCCTCAAATGCTAAGGCTGCTGGGCTGGAGGATTTTCTTTACAGGGAATGAATGGTGTAGCTCTACTACAGTAAGCATTTGGGAAGGAAGCATTAATGGAAATTATATAAGGAGAAATCCTTCAAATAACTGGAGGTAGGACCAAAGCACTGGAGTGGACTTAGGCCTCTGATACAGGCTGCTCTGAAATTAACCCATGGAATATTTGAAAATCTAACTTGCAGCTCTTGGGGGTTTTTTTTGGGGTTTTTTTTTGGGGTTTTTTTTTTTTTTTTTTTTTTTTTTTTTTTTCCCAGACTAATAATTTGAGTAGGGGAGGAGTTAAATTGGTGCATATAAGTAATTGGTATTTTTACTTTTAACAGCAGTGCCCCTGTCTTATGCCAGTTTCTTTTCTGATTTGAAAGCTGATAGGGGCTTGTTACTTGCATGTGACAAATTTTTATAACAAATTACTTAAAATTACTAGTCCTACTCTTGCCAAGTAAGTGAAACCCATAATCTGCTCGAAGTAATAATTCCTCTTTCCATTCTCTTGAACTGTGTGATTTCCACCTCCAGTACAGAAAGCTTTTACAAGGATGAGGAAAAGAGCAGACAATGGTGTTTTTATGGGAAAAGAGAACAAGTCACCAAATGGGTCTTCTGAAGGAGAATATTCTACTCCTGAATATTCATTTCAAGGGATCCTTCTCCCTTTTTTACCCTTATTCTTCTGTTGCTTATTTTATGCTAAGTGCCAAATTAGTCACTTCATGGCTGTGCTCTAATTCCAAGGGGAGAAACTAGATTTTTTTTTTTAGTTTTTTAATTTTTTTTTTAGTTTTAGGATGATGATAGGCAGTATTAAATGTTTCTGGTGTCATGATGTAGTGAAATATATCATGAGAACCTCGTGTTAAAATGCCAGATATTTCAACATGATTTTGCTTAATACAAATAAGTTCCTATGGTACTTTGTTGTCATGTTTTGTCATTAAGATTAATGTACAAACTAACCCTTGACAGAATATCAATAGCACCATTGTATGGAATAGACCTTGAATTTCCTGAAGGGTGAAGGCCAAGTACTTTTCAAAATAATTTTTCTCTTCCTCAGTGTTAAAATATTTCTTCTCAGATTGCAACCAAAATGTCAAATCTGTAGGCAGAAGCCAGATCTTTGCCCAGTTAACTACCCTTGCAGTCAATAAAACTCCTCAAAACTGCATGCTTTGATCAATGATAATAAACTAATATTGAAACCTGAGAATTCAGACATATTTTAATACCAATGAAAGGCTACTGGTAGAAGACCTCAATATCAAGCATAAAAAAGAACTGGACATATTGAAACGAGATCACCGGAAGGAAATTGAAACCATAGTGTCTGATTTCAGCAGCACTCAGGCACATCTCCAAGCAAAGATTTTCTCCTTAGAAACTGCGTAAGTAATTTAACAATAAACTCTGGGTCATGCTGGCAATGAGTTCTGTTTCTATTTATTATTCTTAGTACGTATAGTTTTTTTTATTAATCATAAGTAAAATACTATAAGGATCAAAATAGAAGTGCATAGGTATTATCTTTGCAAACAAAAAAGACTCAGCCACATTGTAATAAATTCTGGATATTGTTTAATCTAAAGCACTGCACATGAAGCTTTACAATGCTTAACTAAAACTTGCCTGTATCAAAATAGAAGTGTATAGGTATTGTCTTTGCAAACCAAAAAGACCCAGACACATTGTAATAAATTCTGGATATTGCTTAATCTAAAGCACTATAAATGAAGTTTTACAATGCTTAACTAAAACTTGCATGTATCAAAATAGAAGTGTATAGGTATTGTCTTTGCAAACCGAAAAGACCCAGACACATTGTAATAAATTCTGGATACTGTTTAATCTAAAGCACTATACATGAAGTTTAACAATTCTAAATTAAAATTTGCATGTAGGATCTAAAATTTTATGAAGTGTAAAATCTTCTATGTTACAGATACACCAGAGGCCTTGATCAATGATCTTGTTGTTAATTTTGTTCAGCAGAGCAGCATCATTGAGTAAAGGCTTCTTAACCTCATTCTCACTCCCTTAAAAATTTCCAAGGAAAATGATGCTCATGCAAATTAATGCAGTTTGCAGCCCCCTGTGGATTGAAGAAGTTCTATGTTGTTTCAGATTGAACAGGAGAGACCCCTCAGAAATAATCCCTTATATATATATATATATCCCTCCTTCTTTTCTCTTATCCCAACTGTTCAGAAGCAGCAGAAGTCCAGAAGAGAGACTTGGCATGTAAGCAGGCCTCTAACCTTTAAACCTTTCAGATGTAAAGATTTATCTTTTTATTTTAACTCAGAGATAACTCTAAGGTAATAAGAGTCAGGGGTAGTCCTCTCAAAAATGTTTACCCACACATTAAAAAAAGGAAATTTAAGGAATTTTAAAAGCTAAACTCAGACTACAGGTTTTGACTTTGCAGGGTTACTAAAGCAGCATGCATATCCATGTTTATCTTCATGAAAGTTACAGGAATTGAGTAATTCTCAGGATTCCAAAGTTACTGGGTCAGAAAAGAGAACAAGCAGATGAATATAGATATGTATAGATTCTCTGACACTGATTTCTTTCTTTAGGAAACTAGACTAGCAATATGATGTGCAAGCTTGTTACTATTTTAAATAAGGGGCTGGATTTTACACTGGACAGGTGTTGTGGATTAACCCTGGAAATTTATTTTGGAACTCCAGAAGATTCTATACTTCTACATAAACCATGTACAGGTGCCCATTTTATAAAAATCCTGCTTTATTGGAAAGGCCTGGCTATGTCCCTGTATTTTAGGCTTGGAACATAGGGCAGAGTACATCCAAGGTTTCTCTTGAACCTAATCTGAGGAATTTTTTTTCTGGTCTGTATTTTCTTTGGTACAGACTTAAAGAATTAGAAGAAAAGTCAAAAAAGTGGGAGTCCAGGCCTGAAGATACACACCTTATAAACTGTCTGCAAGACAAATTAAGTGAGAGAGAAGAGATTATCAAGCAGCTGGTGGTAAGACTGCTTTTTATACAGACATACGTATTTTGGAATCTATTGCAAGGCTGTATTCAGTGTTTCACACATTGCTTCACTCTGGTTGTTTCTTTCTGTTCTGGAATACTTTGACAAACGTGTCTTTCCATACCAGCTTCCAACAAATACATGTTTCCATACATGTAACTTTGTTTCCCTTCAGGAAGGAAGAAAATGTCAGCATTCACTTTCAGCCAACACTGAATCTTACAGGAATCGGTCATTTTCTTTCAACCCCAATACAGCATGCCTGACTCCCTCCATGAAGGTAAGATGAACAATGCAATTAAAATCACAAATTGTGATAGTTTTATTACTATTTGAATCATATCAGGACAATAAAAATGCTATCCATGTTTATGATGATATTCAGTAGAATTCTTTCCAGTGCCACCCTACAGTCAATTGTTGAGCATAGGAGAAATTCATTAGAAGTATATATGCAACATAGATATCTGTTTAAGCCAATATAAAACACCAGAACTCTGACATCAGTCTTCCACTGGGATAAGCATGGCCATTGCTTGCAGATTTGAGAGGTGCTAATCAGGATATTGCATGCATCAAGGCAAATTATGCATCTGTTTGAGTTGCTTGGTATCTGCCCTTTGTCATTCCAGCCCTTCTGCATGATATTTCTACAAATAGCCATAGAAAGAAGGGAGGTCAAGTTGGTGGAAAGCACCTTCATGTGTCTAAAATCTCAGGGTCAAATATATGTTGTTTTAATTGGATGACAAAATCCATGGATACAGCATACCCTGGAAATTTAATTTAAATGCCTATAGAAAAATATAGAAATCTTCCTATTTGGGTGTTCATTGTAAGGTATTTGGGAATGAGGTATTGTTAAGGTTTCATAGAATAAATTGTAAAAAATGTGTATGTAATGAAGTTTTCTGTTACAATAAAAAAGCAGAAGAAAAAGGTTGAGGTGCCCAGTCGTGTTGTCAGTGTTCCGAATTTAGCTTCCTACGCAAAGAGTTTTTTGAGCTGTGACTTGAGATCAAAAAGAAGTGCTCCTCAAATAACAAAATCTACAAGCTTAGACCGGAGTTCTGGCTGCCTCAGGGTGGGCTCTCCATCAACACAGTCCTCAGACAGCACTGCTGCCACAAGGTATTTGTCCATTTTGTATGATGATAAATGAATTCATATTTAGAATCTTGTAGGCAATTCAAACACATTTGACATGAAATACACAACGATGTAAGGTTCCTACTGTGCAGTGAACTCTGTGTGTTTGGTTTTCTACAGACAGATCCAGAACTTTACTGCAAAAGTGGGCTATAATCCCTGCCCAGCAGACCTTTTGCTTGCAACCTGTCCTGGTAGGGAAAAAAAAACCCAAGTAAACCAACCAAACAAAACACACACACACACACATATACACAAAAAAAAAGGAAAAGGAGCTGCAAGTATTTTACTAAGAATGTAGTTAATTGTGAACATGGCATCTTTCAATGGTTCTGTTGTGTGTCTTTTGTGTCTTCCTTCTTATTTTTATTGCCTCACCTTGCACTTGGTAGATGTGGATGGCATGTTTTTATTTTAAGAAGTATTTGAATGAACTTAGGCTGATCATTTGGCAAAGCTTAAAGATTTCAAAACTGATTAGCAGATACTTAACTTAGTTTTTTTTCTCTCTGAGGAGCTTTAATTCTTCAAATTTTTGAGTTATGTAAACGATGTTCAGTGTTTATAACATAAACTGTCTCTTCAAGAAATAGTTAAAAATGTATGTAGCTAATATACAGTTTAAAAATCCCCAAACCTTGCCACTGTATTTCAGGGCAAAATCTAGCCTTCTCAGCTATCTTCTGGTGGAGATTTAGTTATTCTGTAAATTATGTGCAAGAGAATTCTTTCCTTGGGGGCAGATGGTGCTGACTGCTGACAAAAACAACCTGGGACAAAGGCTTAGATCTTCTTTGGCAATTCCCAGTTCTTTAATATACAAACATGCTGTGTCATGCCAGATGACTGCCAAGGCAAATGGGATTTCTGTTTTAGAGGGAAACAAACGTGCAAGGAGACTGAGCTTGGCTGCTGCTCCCTTAATTCTTTTAAATCAGTCAATCATAAATTAAGTCCTATTTGTTATCGTATGTTAAAAAAATCCCGAATGACAGAAAATCAGGGACTATGTAATAGGATTGATTATGAATGCCAGGTAGCGTTCAGAAAAATCTTTCCGTTTCAAGTAGAACTTTTACCCAACATTTTTAATGCATAAATTGTATTTGGTATTTTTAAGAGTGAATTGCAGCTGCCATTCTCTGATTTTCAAGACTTCATATTCTTGAAGCATCCTTTTGTTTAATTTTTTGGGGGTGTCAAGTTAAGAACAATGTTCAAATGTTTCTGCAGAGTTGTGTTAAACTCTGCTTCATGCTTTTCTTCATGTTACAATCAGTGCTGCTAGTCCAGTTACCTGGCTGGCACAGATCCCACTAAAACTGTACCTGGCACCTTTTGGCCTCATCCATTCATGTGAGCACAGAACCATTCATGGGATGATGAGTTTTTCTGGGAAAAGTATTACATGTTGATAAGATTGTAAGTAAGTAGGTTGGTGATGCTAATGCTTATTTGTTTGCACAGGACACATGGCAATGAACCACCACAAACTAAAGATGACCAAAAACAAGACCCTCAGCATCAAGAATGGTTTACTAAGTATTTTTCATTTTAAAGCAAACTATTTCCATACTTCTCAGAATTTCTATAAAAGTAATTCCAGTTTCCTATTTAGGAATGATAATCCAATAGATTATTTAAGGGAAGAAAAAAAAGTAATTTCTAAGTTAGGAAATACCTGCTCTCTCTTACATCTAGTAACTATGGAGTTATAGGCATGAATTTCAAGAAAATGCTTTTTTTAAAACAACCTCTATAAAAAATTAACGAAAAGTTTGGATACAGTTACATGAAAAGACTTTTTAATTAAGAGACTGTATCACTCCACAATTTCATTAAATATGGAATTTGGACTCTGATATGTTCTGTCAATTTGGCACCAGCTGAAAAAATATCTTCCTTCTGTACATTTATACGCTTGCTTCATCAGCTGTTTAAAGTAAGTTCTGCATATAATAATGTAATTTTAAAAGCTTTTAATGCTTTTTGTTAAATTAATTTTAAGCTGCACTGCATGTAGTACACCTTCAAAAACAGCATGATTATAGCAGGCTGGTTCAGAAATAATTTCTGGTTTGCTTCATAAACTGTTTTGTATATTTATAGCTATTTGCTATGTAATATTCCCATTGAATTTCAATATATGTATCAGCCTGATAAATTAGGGTGATATGTAAGTATGAACATTAAAGCTTGTAAATGATCCAATTTCTGTGTTTTTCAAAAGAGTTCTCTGTTAATGCTGAAGTCAGACTTGTACACTGAGTTCCAGTGATGACAACTGCACCCTTGTACCTTTTAATTCCATTCTAGTTTTATGCCCACATAAAAGCAAAGTGGGGGAATGACCACATTTTTCAGATCATGCTTATGATTGCTGGCAGGAAAGAACCCATGAAGAAGTTGACTCATGGGTTATTAACCCATTAAGTGTAAAAGGCAGGAAAATATGCAACCATCAGCCTGCTATTAAGACAGGATAGTTCCTCTTCAATTGCTTTGAATCCCCATTTCATTTCAACCAACAGGGCCCAGCTACCTAAAAAAATGTTATACATGCAAAGAGATGTACCTCCAGCCTAACCTCTTCTCTCATCCAACAGCCAGCAAGAGCTACACCAACAGATCACTGTCAATCTCTTCAGACAAAACAGCCACTGTATCTCACTGGTGGTGCAGAGGTGGAAGGGCGGGCAGAACACTTCTACATGGCCAATGCTTTCATCCCAGTTATCTAATATTTTTTCCAAGAGGAACTGTTTGGTTGGAAAAGTGACTTTGGCAGTAGATTTGGCAAAAAGGCACATTTCATACTTATAATCACGAAGGAGATTAAACACTGTACAGTACCACTGATGGGTACCTTGGCATCTGTGAGGATAGAAATGTGCAGTGCTGTTTTCATTACCTTTCATCCATGCTGCCCCAAGAACACTAGAAATTTCAATACACAATTAGCAATTCTTACTTCCAGGGTTACAACAATTAATTATTCACTCTGCCCCCCCTAGAAAAGTATATGTAGAAAAGTGGTTGTATGGATGAATTAAATTTGTTGCTTAGTAATACACAGGAGTATTTTGCTATTTCTACCTCCAAAAGCTTTTTTGGCTACATTTAACTTACTAAATAGAGCACTGCAATAGAAGGTAATTCTGTATACTGGTCAGTGGTGGTGATCCTAGCTTCACAATAAGTGGTCTGTATTTTGGGGTAGGTATTTCGGAACATCTCTTCAGTACTCTGAGAGTCAGAACATCAGTAACATGAGGCTTGCATGACATATCCCACTCTTGTGTGTGTTTTTCCATTTCAATTCATCCTATAAGAACCAAATTTGAATATTCCAAGACACCTTCCATGAGGTGAGCCAGTATGATGGAGAGTGACGATTCACTTCAAAAAAAAGTGATCTGACCTACATACAGACAATTTTAAAGAGTGTTTCTGCAGTGGTACTCATGGATAATTACTGGATCACAAAACATTTAAATATTCCAGAAAATTCAAAAACTAATCTTTGCAAATATTTTGATCATACCAAAAAGACGAGAAAGCAGGGGCCACCCTCTCTAGAAGGAACAAGGATGCACTCTGGGAGACACACTTCTACCAGAAAGCACCCTGAACAGCAACTCTGAATATTTTCCGTTAAAACAAAACCAATCCATATTTCTGTAATAAAAGAAAACAAGAAAATTTATTTGGCTTAATTGTTTTAACTATATTTGCAGTATAAATTACATTATACAAAGAGCATACAAAGAACACCATTGCTTTTAAAATATTGAGCTGTGTAAAACTGAAGATTATGTTTGCTTCATTGGAGCAGGAATATTTGCAGATGCTTGTTCTAGGTAAGCTAATGGACCTTGAGGCATTTCTGCAGGCTTTTTGTGCTGTACACTGATGTCTTCCAGGACCTGCTGCCAGTGTCGCAGTTTACTCAGATGCTTCTGAATTAATGCTTCTTTTCTCTGCAATTCATTCCTTAATTCTGAAACATCCTATGGATGAAAAAAATGTGTATTAGTATATGATATGATTCAAAAGGATAACCACCCCACCACATAAAGAGTATGTAACTTTTTTAGATCTTGAGTTTTCAAGCTGAACTTACAATGCAAAATGGAATAATGGAAAAGGGTTTAATGATACAGAGGAAAAGCACTGTGAATGCACTAGTGCTGTTCACCTATGTCACATATTTCAGAGATCACCATCCCCTAACTAGTTTGTCTCTTCCAATGAATTATCAGCTGTGTTCCAATACTCCACACAGCAGCAGCTATCCAGCTTCTCCAGGTTCATGATGTGAGTTATGATAACAGCCAAATTCTGCCAACTTAAGGTACAGTATCATGTTGAAAACCCCAAAATTATGAACAAGGTGATGAAGGTACATAGCTTATCTGATCTAGCACAAGACAGGTAAATTAACATACCTCTTTAATTACTTGTTCTGGTTTCTGGACTGAGAGCTGCAGTCTTTTTTGTAGAAAAAAGCATTCAGTTTGTCTTGCAACATCCAGAAACTTTTGGATGCACTGATCAACACCTAAACGTACAATAACAGTATTGAAAGAAGAGATTCCGAAAAAATAAGATTTCAGGCTGGTAATGGTAGTGGTCTATTAAAAACAACTTTTCCCAGTACATTCTAGAATGAAAATCTTCAGACTCTCTAAAATAATGTATTTACATACCAGTAAGTCCTTGTATAAAACACTGCTTTGCAAATGTACAAGTTATTTTAGAAGTGCAGGACAACACTTCCTCCCATGTTTTATTTTATTTCTGACAAGGAGTAATAAAGTAATTCATGGAACTTGGTTGCATGCCTAAGCAACATGCTCATTGTAGGGTTCTAAAATATGCATTTATTGAGGAGAATATTCTGCCCTCATAGACTACACACACAAATAAAAGTTGTTCCATGCCAGCACATGAATATGATCAAATATCCAGAAAGGAGTTCTGAAAAGCATTTATGCCGATTTTGAAACGCCATTTGAGTGAAGTTTCAGAAAATTTTCAGGGACAACTGCACTTCTAAGGAGTAGTCAAGGGCCACTTTTCAAACTCCTGTTCATACCAGTATTTAATTCCACCTCCCCGGAGGTGCGTTACCCAAGCCCTAAAGCAGCGCTGCCAAGCTGCCAGGCCTGGCCTGGCCTTTCCCATTCCCTGTTACTGCTTCATTCAGCTTCCCAGTGCATCACATCACCTCCCTGGGGCCTGAAACGCCTGGCACACTCCGACCTTCCCACCCCACCCGGGGCATTCCCGGCTCCGCTTCATTCCTGCCACCGCTCCCAGCAGCGGGAAGGGGCGGCGCCCTGCTCCCGCCCGGGCTCACCGGTGCGGATCTCCTCCTGGTCCGTGCCGTTCACGTAGTCCTGGCTCACCAGCGAGGCGAAGCAGGCCTGCGGACAGGGAAGCACCGCGCTGAGCGGCTGCGGGGGCCGGCGCAGGCAGGGCAGCGCCCGCCCGCGGCTGCCCCCCCTCACCTCGAAGGACGCTTCCAGCTCGTCCACCAGCGTGCTGTTGGGGTTGCGCGGCCCCGCGGGCGGCGGGATGAGGCCGGGCGGGCCGGGCGGGCCCGGCGGCGGCGGCCCCGGGGCCTGGGACCCGAACATTCCGCCCAGCGCGCCCGCCATGGCGGGAGCGGCGGCCGCGCATGCGGCGGGAGCGGGGCGGGCCCGGGCGGCCCCGCCCGCTGAGGGCCGGAGCGTCGGGCCGCCGCGGCGTGTGGGTCGGTGTGTGGCTCCTGTTCCTGTCACCGGGCACCGCTGAAACGGGCCTGGCACCATTCTCTCGGCACCTAAGAGATAGTGTCATGTATCGAGATCCCTTCTTAGACTTCTCCAGACTAAACAGACCCAGCTCCTGCAGTCACTCCTCATAAGAGATGTTCCAGACCCTCCGTCCTCATAGCCCTCTGCTGGACCCTCTCCCGTAGTTCCATGTGTCTCTTGCATTGACCAGCCCAGGACCGGACAGAGCACTCCAGAAGTGGCCTCGGTAGGGCAGAGGAGGTGGGGAGGATCACCTCCCCAAGCCGCTGGCCACACTGCTCCCATTCCAGCCCAGGATAGCACTGGCCCTGCTGGAACAAGGCAAGCGGAGACAGCAAAGCCATCTCCCCCAGAGGGACCCTCCTCCTCCAGCCTTTGCCCTGCTTCTGTCTCACAGGTGCGAGCCTGGGTAAGCACTGTTTCAGCATCACTTGGTCCACAACAGCATTTAACAAAAACCCCAAAAACCCACCCTAAACCAAAATAAATCCCCACTCCATGGGCTTGGATCCTCCAAATTGTTAAGAAAACATCACCTTACGTTTTACGTGTCAGGTCTGTTTGATGTTTGAACTGATTCTGGGAATAATGTTTCTGCTTGGAGGGTGGCCACCTCACACCAGGAAAGAGGGGAACTATCAGGATGACAAAAACCATGTGAGATAAGGGCAGGTCCCCCTAAAAACACACAAGCACTAACTTGCACCCACTCGTTTTCTGAAAAAAATTTAAAATATACACTTCTTGACATGTTTATAACTTACTACATAATTCTATGCTGAAGCCATGCTAATGCTAATCACACAGCATCATTTCTGCCTCAGTACTTACCAAAAGCAGTTTAGTTTTTCTAAATAGTGTTTTTCCAGAATGGTGTTTCTATGAAAATCTTTGCAGAGTTCCCACTGACACCACCTACAGTTCACTCAAAACTGAGGTACATCTATCATTGATTGTTTATTCTCTCTCAATCAAAACTCACATCCAAATAAGGTATTTATTGTTTACAACAGTTATGCATACTTTGCATATAAAATAGATGTCTCAATAGTTCCCATTGTGATGTTTTGGTATTAAATATTTTAGTAGTTCAAACAGAATAATTTTTATTTTGCTGCATAATATGGTATGGGATGAAAAATCTCCAAGTTGAGATATTCTTACCCAAGTAATAATTTATAAAATGCATTTTTAGTTAATTGTCATAGTGAAAATATGCTTGGGGCATTCATTTATGAATGATACTTTTTAAGATTGTTTTTCCTTAAGGCAGAGTGGATGATTTTAGAACCAGTATTTTTATTTGGCATTGTGAGTGTCTTGACTTAATCGAGCTGCAAACTCAACGAGCGTTCTGGTGGGCCGCCCTGCCATGCCCTTCCGCAGGTACGGCACCTCATCCTTGTTGGACATGACCCCAGCTATATCCAAATGAGCCCAGTGAGAGGCAGTCACAAACTCCTTCAGAAATGCTGCAGCTGTGCATGCTCCTCCAGCCCTGTGGGAAACAGAAAGAGGTACTGTTCCCAAAGCGATTCCAACAGCACACATATTAAACAAATGGGTTGAAAGAAAGGGGCACATGGAAGGTGCTGGTTCATCTTACCTGCTGTACTTTCCAATGTTGCTCACATCTGCAAGAGGACAGTCTGTGACTTGTTTTGTGTAATGCTCAAAAAGAGGCATCCTCCAAACTCTGTCCCCTGTCAAAATGCTGGCCTGAAAAAAAAAATAAACAATGATATTTTGGGAATTTCTTTTTCTAACTGCACTTGTAAGCCCTATTTTCATGCATGCTTCTTTTTGTTTAGGTTTTAACAGTCTAAAATCTTCAGCCCAAGATATTAGGTTTTTGGAAATAGATTGTTTACAAAACAAAACAGGCAATCCAGCTTTTTAGGTACTTTGGTGTTAGCCAAAAGGCAACATCTAAAGACCACATTTTTTTATCTGTTCTTCCTTTTCCCTGACAACAGAAATCCTTCCCCTCAGAGGCTTCCTTGATCCATCGCACCTCAGCCACTCACAAGGCCTCTCTGAATTTCTGTACCTGTGTTGTTAATTATCTTTCTAACATGAAATAATTACTGCCAGTAGTCCAGAGTTTATGCATATGTAGTGAGTTATCAGATCATGCAGATCCTTAAGATGCGTGGTATATGATATTACATCTCACTGAAGAGCTAGTAATTAATAGTCAACTAAATATAGTACTGACATCATTCCTCTAAAATTTCAAAACATAATAACATATTTCAGATTTGCATAAAGACTTTCAGTAGTGTACTTTTCAATAAGACATATCACTGAATTATTACTATTATGATTTAACAATAATGCAGGTGGCCTACCTCATAGAGGTGAGTCCAAAGCCAAGATGAGTTTGTGAACACTCCGGTCGCAGCAGATCCCAATGCAACATCCATGGCACCTAAGGGAACACACCTTCAAGTTCATATGACAAAGGCAAAGGTGGACCTGAGCTATTCCTTGCATCTTGACTCCTCACAGAACCTTCCATTTTTAATTCCCAGTATCAGTAACAGGAATTTATCAGACCGCAAAACTTGAGGATTTTAGTATACTGACACTTTTGAAATTCTGAACATTTTTATTACATTTATATATTCTAAAAAACACAAGAAAACATAAAAATTATATTCTGTTTTACATGAAACTAAATTTTCTGATTTCAGATTGATGTTTCTTAGAAATAGTTATAAGATAATGTATTAACCAATAACAGTATCCTCTAAAAAAAAATAGATATTATTATTTTCATATAGAAAATACAAATGAATGGGCTTTTTCCAGTTTACAGACCTCTACCATTTTTGAGCTGATACTTTCTCTTTTCTGAATTTCACTTACACAGACTTTTGCACATCATGTGTAAATTTACTTGATTAAATATTTAATTTATTAAAATAATCCTTATCAAAATATTAAACCATAGGATTAGATATTTATCTAGTTGATGCCCCAGAACTGCTTCTCTAATAGCAAAACTTAATCCTTAGTAAGATGAAAAAAAAAAAAGTAGTTTAGCAAAATATGTCAAAGAAATTTCTATGGGAGCCCTCCTTATTCCTGCTTAGTGCCCAAGGATCCCAGATAGGAATACTTTTATACAAGCCAACAATCTTAAATTCAGTTTCCCTTCTGTCTATTGAAATTTTCCACAGCATTTGAACTGGTTAAACTGATGGAACATAATTTAAGGCATTAGCAGAGAATCTGTATAAGCATAATTATTTTGCTTAGCATATTAATTAAGCAACAGAGTAGAGTTCTGTCTGAATTACTCTTCCATGTTTGCTTTTATTTCGGCTACAGTCACCTCACCCGTGACAGCTTGTTAGTGAGTTCATGCATACAAAATTGCTGGTTTTAAATTTAAATTTACAGCTTCATTATTATACAACTGTAGAGATGAAACAATTAAAACACACTTCATAATGCCTAAAAGTATGCAAATTACACAAAAAATACTTCAGTCAAACGAATTCCTGGGGAATGATGACGACTCCCCTGCTATCATGGAGGCCTGAGCCAGCACACAGGGTGGGAGAAGTGGCACTGGCAGGGTCAGAGCTCAGGCACCCAGCAAGGCCTTCAGGAACCTGCCTGGCCTCCAGCCTGCTCCATGCCAGATGGACTGGGCAGGACTCTTCCATGAACATGTCCCCACCTCTGCATCACACAGGCCTGGGAGCTGAGAGGGTTCAGCTCAGAGATGGAAGAAGCACAGTGAAACACTGCACAAACACTGACATCATCAAAAACTGTAGGTTTTCCTGCTCTTGGCTGCAGCTGGGCTGAGCCAACCCAATTTCATCTCCACTGCTGAGCATGTACATCCCTGCACATCCCCTCCCCACTCCAGAGACACACAAGCTGTGCTCACTGCTGTCCTGAAACATGTAAAATCATCTCAGTTGCCTTTGAATTAAGGGGGGTTTATATACACAGCACAACTAATCCACAGCCCAACTAATGAGTAACACAAAACTGACTTCAAAGTGAGCAGGGAAGGGACACTGCTTTACCTGTTAATGTTGCAGCATTCACAATAGCCCTTGCATTAAAATTGTGGGCATAACAGAGAGCATCAGCTAACAGCAATCTTCCTTCTGCATCTGTGTTATCTACCTTCAAAGGCAAAACCAGTAAACAATCAGGTAAAGTACTGTAGATGTCTCTTTCACTGATGTATTTCTCACATATCTTAAATAGCTGCTAGATAGAGATCCTAAAATCTTCAGGTAATGAAAATTTACTCAAACTACATTGAAAAGAAGAAAAAAAATACAGCATTGATACACAGTTATGAGTATAATGTAAAAGTGTATCTGTAGCTGATGTAAGTCATCCTTCAGCACTACAACCTCCTCTGCATGCTGGGTCTCCTCCAGAAGAGCCTGGAGACTGGAGAGGTGTCTCAGGGAAGCACACAGGCTGCATCATGTGCTTGGAGCTACCAGCACTTTCTTGCAGATTTCTTCTTGGTGGGGGAATACATGGCCAGTCTTTTTCCCTCAAAGCAGAGGGTGACTGAACTCCGTTTTCAGAGATGAATGTTAAAAAAACAGGAAGGTTCAGCAAGTCAAAAGTGGCAGAATCACAGAAATTCAGACAAAAAGAAAGCCATCCACTTCTGCATTAAATCAGTGATCTACAGCACAATGGCTTTCAGTACAATTTAATCTATTAGATGAGTATGAAACCATTTGTAATAAATGTGAAATATGTATCTTGGATACTGATTTGGCAGGCTCCTTTGAACCAACAGCCCCTACAACTCAGAGTTCTGATTGTACTGAGCATTTTGGCAGTGTAAAGACTGTGTTACATCAGCAGGAAACTGATGTCTTACTCCAGATAGCAAGGAATTTGCCTCAAGAGTCTGCTGGAAGCACTTATAGTTATTTATTTGGACTTAGAGCCGGTATTTATGAGCATTGTAACAACCTCTTGTGCCAAATGAGCTTTTCCAGCGTGCTCAATAAATTACCTTACTTTGCACTTTTCCTAGCAATTTATAAGACGTGTCCCATCTCTTCAATCTATATTTGAAAAAATCCTACCATAGCAATTTCTAGTTAGCAACATGCTTCTTACAATTTTAAAAACAGTACATTTGCACTGCTAATCTAGAAGGGTTTTTTAAATGTACTCTGACTGCAGTCAACTTGGTTGATTAAACCAGTTCGCTAAAAGTATCCAAATTCCACGTTTCACATGCATACCTGTATTGTTTTTCCATTCTTGGCTCTAACTACATCTCCAGGCTTGTTTGCCTTACCACTGGGCATATTTTCACAGAGGGGTGCCAAACCTGAGAGAGAGAAAAAGAAAAGTGAACTACTAGTTTCCTTCTCAGAAAAGCTGTAGAAAAAACCCACTTAGATATACTCCAAACACCTCCTTAAGAAAATAGTACAAGTGTAATTTTGAAATTAAAGTCAAAATTCAAATTTTCCCAGTTAATGGAAGACACATGGTCCAGTTTTCAATCAGGGAAACTCCTCTGCATGATGCACCACCGGGCTCTCTCACCTACAGTACTTTACCACTAGGGTTTTCCTCTACATTTTTTCCAGACAAGTGATATCAGAGGAGCAATAAATACTATTTTTTGTCTCCTGTATATAAATATTCACATGTAAAGGAACTTCTTTCTTTCTGAAATTAAGAACTTCTCAAATAAACACTCTAAGCCATTCAAGCTGTGTTCACTGTATAATGCCTAGAGTGGTCCAAGGACTTCTCACATAACTCCAGCCATACCAAGAACAACTAGAAATGAGCAAAAAACAGGCTCAGCGTCAAAACTGCAACTATGACTGGGATCACGGAATGAATGAGGAAGTGCACTCATAGGGAAAGCCTGCACTTGGCACAAGGTGCACAAGCGGAGCACCATTTTTCATGATGCACAGGCCGGCTCCACTGCCAGCCCTCCCCATCGCACTCTTGGCGAGGAAGGCCGTGAGGCTGTGCGTGGGCACCGCTGCCCTCTCCTGGCTGAAGCATAGAAGTGCCTGAAGTACCAGTAAACTCAAAGCCCAGCTTCGGACTAAAACTTATTGCACACCACGTTCCATGTCATTGCCAACTGGTCTTGCCACAGCATCCGAATCAGCTCATTTAATTTTACCTCTGTAGAACAAATAAACTTTTTTTCAGGAAAAAAAATCATTGCACATGCATAAAGGTATCAGCAGACTGGTTTGGTTTGTTTTAGTTTTCTGCTGAGATATTCACCTAAGGAAACTAGAGCTGATCCCTCTTCCTGTTCAGTTGTGGCATGCACTTATGGAGGTAGCTCAGCACACCTGACTCCTTTTCATTCTAACTGCTTATACAGAGATGCACATTCCTTCTTGTAATGAAGGATCAGGACTTTTCAAAGACTCATTGGAAGTATCTTTATTGACAAGCATTTCTCGCTTAAGATGTAAAAATCATACCTTAAAAATCTTGATTTGGTGTTCTAATATTTTATTCAAGTAAAGAACAGTAATTTTTTGATATGCAAGTAAAAATAGAAGAGAGATTGAGCAAGGGAATGAGAGAAGTGGGTGTGCAAGAGTCCGTGATGTTTGTACATGGCTTTTACCATTGCTAATACTAGAAAAATACTCTCTCACAAAACCTTGTAGAACTAAGATTTTTGGACTCTCCACACAAAACCACTTACCAATTATGTTCAAAGGTAGATTTAGAGCTGCTGCTGTCACAATGGCTGAGCAGACAGTTGCTGCCCCTCCCATGTCTGCTCTCATGGCATCCATACCCGACGACGGCTTCAGTGAAATGCCACCGCTGGAACAAACAGCTCAATGTCACATACACTGGTGATGTTCTGTCCATCAGTGTGTGTTAACACCAAATAGCAGTAAATGCTAGACCTGGGGCTCCAACTACCTCTACAACCCTAGTAAATCTACTGGAAGCAAGGTATCTGGGTTTTCATTTCAGATAAAATATTACTTTCTCCTAATTAGGAGATCATAAAAATCCAGGTAGACTAGTGGAGTAACTCATTGATCTTCATAATGGCAGTGCACATAATGAACAAAATAATACACTTGGTAAAAATCAACATATGGATGGGGAACTGACTGATAAATTCTTCAGCAGTATGTGATATGGAAAATAGTGATAAGGAACTGCTGCTAAGAATGAACTATTTTCTATTTCCTTAACCATCATCTAGATGTCCAGTGACATACTGCAATTCTAAATATGGAAATTCTTCAATCACAGGTTTGTTCAGGACAAGAAGAGAAATAGCACTTTCTTTATTTTCTTTTCCTCTGAATTTCCTTCTTCCCATACAAGATGATGGCATATTAATTCCTACTTTGGACAATTGATGTTATCTTATTTCCAGAAAAGGGAGCACAAGCTGCTATATAATGCAAATTCAGTGGAATGGCATTGGAAGATGTGCTGAGCAAAGCAAAAGCATGTCCCTGTTAAACATGAATAGCAGGAAAGCATTTTCTCCCTCTAGTAATTAAAATATTGGCATACAAGCATACATACCTGTCAAATGTAACTCCTTTTCCTACAAATACCAATGGGGAGTCATCTGTATTGGCACCCCCTAAATAATGAATCTCCAGAAAGATGGGAGGTTCAGCTGAACCCTTAGCTACACTCAGGAATGCTCCCATCTCTTGTGTTGTTATCCAAGACTCTGGTCTGGAATAGAAACATGTATTAGTTTTATTATTTTTCCCAACTGGACACTTTGACCAAGGTGATTTTTTTAAGATATCATGATTCTTGATGGTTTGTACACAAACCATTTCATTTTAGTTAGCTATTTTGGAAACTGTAGTTTAAATCCAACTACTACTACCTTTTCTGGTGAATCAGAAAAATACTTCCTCAGTTGCTCTTTGATTTTTGTTTTGTTTAAAAAAACCCAACAAAACAACAGCTTGTCTACAGTTTCTGCATCAGAAACACTGATCTTTCACTTGCCTGTGAGGCTGTAGATGCTAAAGGTATGTGAAGTAACAATATTGCAGCAGGTTACACTTAGCTTTCTGCTAGCAAGATTTCCCCCAGTCTTTTGCTTTCAACAAAATAGTCTCCAACCCTTGCACAACCAGTATGCTCATTTCTACCATAGAACAGAAAGTAGAAATTCAGGAGCAAGAAGCACCAGCTGTGCAAATTCACTTGCAAGGGCTTTTATGGCTCCATCTCACATTTTTAAAAACTATTAAAAAAATCCCAACAGTAACTGCAATAAATAGAAGATGTTTTATTACCATATCCACACGAAAAAGCAAAGGTATGTAAAAAACCCACTTGGGAAGAAAACAAAAGGTACTTAATATTAGCCCTCTATTCACTGAGGCTTCTTTTCACAGCACATATGTTAATTAAGCAATAATTGACTGCATGACTAATTGACAGTTAATGATTTTACTGCATCACAGTATCTTTCTTCCTCTACAAACTAGCGCTCACTTAATCCTTGAAAACAGCCTGCAGTCTGGGCACCCCTCACACCTTTTCCCTAAACACTTCCCCCTCTTTGGTCATTTGAAGTAGCAAAGGGAAAATGAGATTTGAATAACTTCAGATTTTAATAACCTGGAAGGTATCTTATCTCACTATTATAGTCCTCTACCCTACTATTCCTAGAGGAATCATTTCCATGGAATTTACCTTATGTGGACCTTTACATTGCTGAAAGTTCTGAGCTTCTGTTCAATATGTTCAGCAAATTTGATTGGAGTTATATAATTAGCTGGAGCCTCCATAAGGTACCGAGCAAGGTTCTGCCCCTCAGCATAGATAACACCTTTTTGCCAGGCTTGACTTTCAGCACTAAACAACAACACACAATGATCAGGATTATAGACATTTGCAAAAGTAAGAAAAGCATTCACATATTTTCTTTCTTAAAATGCAGTAACATTAATTTGGAGAAATTAAGAATATCAGTTATCTTAGTACAAGGACTCTAGTCTAGTAACTCATCTGTGGTTCTAGTCAGTGCCAAATACTTCAGAGAAAGCTAGGAGAATCCAAGAGTAGACAGATGGAAAATTATCTATCCAATTTATCAGGTCTTATCCTAATCCTTACTAATCAAAGATTGGCTTAAATCCTTAAACATAAGGTTTAGTACCCCTTCTGAAGTTTGTAATCACATTACTTGTAACAGCCTTGAAAGTTTTTATTTACCATATAAAGTCTCCAATTCTGTTTCTCCCTTTACTGAAATATGGTTATGTAGTAAGAGTGGAACTTGGATCTCATTTCCCAGTGCACTCAAGGCACTTCACTAACAAATGACAGAGCAAACATTCACAGAGCTGCCTGTGTAGGAAATGGGGAAGTCTCTCTGGTTACTTTGACAAACGACCAGTACAAAGCCTTTCATTTAACTGAGACAGCTTACTTTATAAGTTATCACAAAGCAAGGCATTGAACAGGATTTTGCCTCTAAAAAGAGCAGGACAGTGATAGGGGAATGCAGGAGGAATATACAAATATTGCCTGGACATGGAAGAATCTGCTTCCAGATTCCCCAGTTCTTTGTGCTCAGCAATAGAGTTTAAGGAAGAGGGGCACTCCTCATGACAGGAAGAGAGACTCAGGACTTAGCCTAAGGATGATGGACACACACAGGTCCTTGGTAGCAGGCAGAACACATCTGAGGGTTCAGAGGGAGCTGGCTGGCATCACTGCAAACCTAGGCTCTTTCAGTTTGAAAGGTAAAACTGAATGTGGTCCCTGATGACCCTGAGGTCCCTGAAAAGGACAAATATGCATCTTTAAAAATGCCAAGGAGAATATAGGGAACTACAAGCCAGTTATCCTAGACTAATTCCTTGGAAGTTTATAGAGAAAGTAATTTTGAAAGCCATTTCTAGGTATATGAAGGACAAGATGGACACTGGGAACCATAATTTTAGATTTGCAGCAAATTCCTGACCAACTTAAATTAATTCTGTGATGAGAGAGTTTGTCACAGAGGACCACAATGGATGTAATTGACCTTAAAGGTCTTTTCCAGCCTAAACAACTCTGTGATTTTTCTTGACTTTAGCTAGGTTTTCAGACAGAGTCCTTGCAGACAAATTGAGAAAACATGAATTGAAGCAGGAGTGTGTCTAAACACGGACACATCTCAGAGCTGTACAGTAAGACAGTAACAGACAACAATCTCAAGATTCAACAAGGAAAACTGCAATACGACACAAAGAAAAAAATTCACTATGAGTGTAGTTAAGTACTAGAACAGATGCTCCAGTGAGGTTGTGGAATTTTCAACTCAGGAGATATTAAAATGTGGACTAAACAAAGGCCAGGCTTTAATGTTGTGTGTAATGTCCACGTTATCCCTAATCCAAGCTGGAGTTGGACGGAATGACCTCCAGAAGTCTTTTCCAACCTAAATTACTATATAAAAAATGTTACTTCCATAACTGGACATAGGACCATCTGTGTTTTCGGGAAATGTTTATTTAATACAAATTTAATCAGTTTCTAAACTATCTGCAGTGCTACAAAATAGGAAGAGTGTTTATTTTACATATAACTTATCAAGAGGCTTCAACTTTATTTCACTAACTTCTTTGTAAGGAAGAACTTGTTCCTGCTTAAAGTACATACAGGGAATTCCTCTCCCCTGCATGACAGAATATCCTATACCAAACATCCAAAGTCCACTACAATAATTGTTCTGAAACCAAAAGCCCTGGTTCTACTTTCTGCTCTCAGTAAGTGATGTCTGTTTAGAGAGCAGAAGAACCCAGGCTTTTCTTCTTGCATTATACCCTGTAAATGAAAATATAACAAATGAACTATGTAAAATATATCCATAGCACATTGGTCTGGTGTCAGTTAGCATTTCTTGATTCTCCAAAGGATTTATCCATTTATGGAACTTGAAATACCTCTTCTCCACAATTCTGGTACACAATACCAACAGAAGTCCTAGTATACCACAATTTCTCTTCAGGTAGCTTTTACTTTTTATTTTTATCCTGGTCCTTCTTTTCTATGAAGCAGCATTTATTTACCCTTAACCTCTGAATATGGCATCAGAACAGATGGAACAAACACTATAAATATACTTGAGATGTAAAATACTTTGAGAAATTCAAATGAGTAGGAGTTAACAAGAGTACTGTTGCTACCCCTTTTCTTTCAGTTTTGTTTTTCTCATGCACAAGCATGCCATGCATACAGTTTTATAAATAAGCAAACAAACAGATCAATAAATATGCAAGCTCTCATCATCACCTTCCATGAAGCTCAGGAGTAACTACAGGTTTCTTTTTTTGCTTCAGCTCATTATATTCATGCAATCCAAGGACAGCACCTTCTGCAGCTGCTTGTGCATCTCCACAGGGGTCTACTTCCACACAAGGGATCTCCAAATCCTGGATCTGCCTGCAGCCAACTAAAAAATACAGCACAGAACTGAAGGCCAACTATTGCACAGAACAGCAAAACAGCTGTCTGAGGTGATCAATGGGACATTGCAAGGAAAAAATAATTTTAACTAGAGATAGCTGAGTTTATAACTAAGTCAGTCAAAGAGACCATGTAGCAGAAGGATTAAAAATGCTAATGACCATATACTGGCAAATTTTTACTGAAAATATCAGTTGATGAATTATAATTATTAAAATGTTTCACAAGAATAAAAAAAGCATAGATTGCAGTTGTTCTGACTCCTTAAAGCTCATTCTATAGCAAAGTAAGGCTATCATTCTGGAGTGCTATGAATTATAACTATCTACAGGTATCAGAAATTTGCCATAATTTAGATTTTTGCTAAGATTATACTGTTCTTTTCTTCCAGATGTGTTTATATACCCTTTCATAAACAATGTATTCCATAAATTCTATTTTGCTTCCAAATAATTTAACAATGTTTTATGTCAACTACAAAGTGAACATTAATTAACAATGTTAATGGCAGCTACAGGCTAGCACTTTGGACAAACAGCTGTCATCCAATCAGACTATAAGGTCTTCAGTGAGAACTCCTAATTCTTATTTTACACACTTAGATGCAGCAGTTATCCTTGATTAAGATAAGCCTTCTCTGTCTTCAACAGATAACACACTGAATCATAGTACTGATGTTGTGAAAGATATTAATTTATAGCACAAATGCCTCAGTTATTAAATAAGTGTGCATACTTAAATATATATATTTATTTAAAATAGATATCATATATGTGCATACTTAAGTACAGAGTGACCATAAAGTGAACTGGTGATGCTTCTCAGCTCCAAAATACTAATTAGACAAGTGCCTTTTCAATATCACACTGTTTAGGAAAGTTATTTGATAACTTCCTGATAACTCCTTGCTCACTAAGGAAGAATTTACATAGTATCAGTGACAAGTAAATGCATTTACCAAACCATGCAGTAAGTTGTGCATTTCAAAACAAAGGCATACCTAGACTTGGTCTTCAAAAGTGGAACATGCTGCAGAACTGCAATTGCTTTACAGACAAAATGCTTAAAAAATTTTAAAGATATTTAACCTGCAACAGCTGTACGGATGTTTTCTTTGCCTTCATTCCAGTTTTCTTGTTCGTTTATTCCAGCATTCTTCTTACCCAAGCCAACTACCACCACACTTGGAAAGTCCTAGATGAAGCCAACACACAAGTGGATTAATTTTCCTCATTGTTACAGCCACAGCAGAGTTGTTAAAAAGACTTTATTTTCCAAATCAAATCAAGCATAGCATTAAAATAGATGCAGTACTTTATCAGGCACTTTCCATTAAGAGTGCCTGCATGGTGCTGCTGTGCTGTGCTCCCAGTCATTTGCCACAGGCACGCAAGTCAGTTATTCTGTTGTCCAGTTCAGAATCATGTGCATTGTACATGGCAGACAGGGCTTTATGCTCAACACATGGTAAATCTGGGCACCCAAGGGCAAGCCTAAGAGTCCTTGGAAAGCACATCCAGCTTCCAAGCTGTAAGAAAGGACAGAACTTATCTGGAGAATTGTAACCCTTTTTGGCACAGTATTATGCTCAAGAAAATAAAAGCGCTTCAAAAGCTCAATGTGTTAGCTCATCTCAGGAGTTCTGCTGGCAAGATTTGCCAGGTAGCAAACCTAAGCTGCACAAGGGTAGACCTCTCCAGAGCTCAGGAAAACAATGTAGCACAGCAGACTACATGCCTGCCTGGTAAGCTGCATGCAAGTGGAAGGAAAGAAGTAATGAGTATTAAAGGAGCCTTTTAATAGTGAAGTCAAATTTGTATAAAGCTCCAAGCTATATATATGAACATATATAATGTTCCTATAACTCTTAAGGAAAAATTAAGTTAATGTTAGGCTTTCCCATCTCTGTCAGCCTCTAACAATCAGCTGTCAAACTGCTACACTGTAGTAAAGTCTTTTAGTCTGCAAAATGCTGAAACTTGTGTTAGCTTTCTGGAAAATCAGCGATACCAGTTAACATTCTCCTGTCTTCTATTGCAGAGATTTGCTACTCACTTCAGAGCCCATCCTGTATGCAGAACTGGGACCTTCAGTGCACTCAACTTCCATGAAATTTCTGAGAGCCTTTTTACCAAGTCCGGTGTCACCTGCGTGGGGTGTCCGCACAGGAATTTATACATGGTAGGCAATTCTCACTACAAATGGATTTATTTCAGATTATTGAAATAGCCTTAATGTAAGATTCAGTTACTTAGAGAGGAACACCTGTTGTCACATCACATGCCTTACTAGGACTCCAAAAAGGCACAGATCATTCCATATTGGTCAGCTTCTCATATGTGCATTAGTTCTATGCCAGCTTCTCAAGTAGAACCAAAAGCCTCACTTTGAGCAGATGAATCCTCATCTCATAGCCTTGTAATCTATCATGCCTGTGCAGACAAAAGCCCTGCTTGAAAAACAGTCCCATAACTTGCTTTCAGAGGTTTCAAGCACCTGACTTAAAACCTCTGACAAAAGCCTATGAAGGGACTACCTTGTCTGAGAACTGTCAGGTCTGGAAGGTGTTTGCACCTATCAGTAACTCCTCACAGACTCACCCCTCCTGGATACAGGAGGTGTGGAAGTCAGATCCAAAACTGCCATACTTTAGCTCATTCAGGAAGCAGCTATTCAGAGTACAGCACCTTTGGGGCAGACTTGTTCACATCCTCTCCATTTGCAGCACGGTGCAGGGAGTACAGGACTGGGCAAAAGGCTGTGCAGATATGGGCAGTGCAGAACAGGAGTTGAAACAGTCAAGAAGAGGGAAGAAGAGCCAGCTACTTATACAAGCACAGCAGTGAACTCAGCATAAAATTAGATGTAAGGACAAACTTCACACATCAATCAACTAGCATACAAAACCACAAAATTCATACCTGATGCAAACCATGAAATATACGTGTTTTGCCTTTCTTCAAAGGTGGCCCACATCTAGGACACAAAAAGATTCTTTTAATACAGAAGGCCTTACTTGTGATCAACCTACAGTACTGTGTTTACTCCATGACTACATAGTGTGCCATACATGCACTCGGATGCTTGGCTCTGTGCTCGTTCAGAGCAGAGGATGGCTCCCATGAAATTTTTGCATGTTTGCTCAGTGATTGGTATTATCATAGGAGTTCCCCTCCAAAATGTCGAAGCAAATACCAGCCTGACAGTGATATGGACACAGACAGTAATAACAAAAACAATAATACCATTCCTATTGGTATTTGTAGGTACTTTAGTCCATTTCAGAGGCTTATCACACACTTACAGGGAGAGAAGTGCTCTCAGCTTTCCAGACACAAGCCTATCAAAAGCATCTCCTGCACTAGTGAACTGGGCAGCACCATCATCCTTTTCACTAGAGTAGACTCCCAGAACAAGACCCTAGAAAAGGACACACGTTAATGTAAACAATACGAAATTTAGAGACCCATCAGAGAGTCAGCGAGCACAGTTTTCAAACTATTGCTACTTCTCTATGTATTTATCTCAGTTTTGGAATTTATCTAACGTGATGCACAGAGTAACACTTCTGTAAACCAGGATCAACTACTACAATTAAAAAGTGTGTATTCTTTTAAAGTGTGAAAAAGAAGTCAGATCCAGCATAAGTGAACTTAAAATAATTTTGCCAATCACATAAAGACAAAAACTCTTTCAAACAGTAATTTAAAGTACAAAAGAGCTTCTCCCCTCCAGCGCAGACCTCCAGTTTGGTACCCCCAAGAGAAGCGGAGGCAGCCGCACCGCTCCTGACTCAACTCCGGGGGGCACACGGGGGGCTCAGCCGAGAGCCCAGCGGAGGAAGGGACACGCAAACCCGGCTCCCCGCTCACCTTCCCGGCCGTGTCACGGCTGTAGCCCCGCGGCGAGGGGCCCTGCGCCGAGCAGCTGCAGGCCCGCGGCACGTCCCGGGCGAGGCGGCGCGCAGCCCCGCTCCGCACGCAGGGCAGCAGCATGGCACCGAGCGCGGCACCGAGCGCGGCACCGAGCGCGGCAGGCAGGGCAGCACGGAGGGGAGGGGAAGGGAAGGGAGCGGCGGGGCCGGGCCCGGCGCGCACAGCGCCTCATCAGCCGGCGCCGCGAGGGGCGGTGCGCGGCGGCCGCGGGGGAGGGCCGGGCCGGAGAGCGGGGCCCCGGAGCGCTCCCGAGCGGGGATCCCGCGGAACGGGGGCTGGGGTTTCCTCATGGTCCGGCACGATTCGTGCGAGGGGGCGGCTCGGCTTCACAGTGGATTTTTGCCCTCTCGTGGCATGTTCTCGATAGGTGGTCGTACTTCTCTCGGGGGTTTATCGCAGACTTAGGCAGCCCTAGTCTGCATACTGAAAACTTAATTTGCATATTGAAGATTAAAATGTAACTTATTTAGGAAAAATAAAACTTTATTGCAAAGGCATGTTATTTTCTACGAGAAAGCTGTAACAATTTCAGGATGAAATTACAGAAAGAAATAAAAATATGGCAAATGAAAAAAAAAACCACAAAACAACCGAATGACTGTGGTTACATTCTGTCAGGAAAATTCACAACAGAATACAGGGTCATCACTGTAATATCAGAAGTAGATTTATGGTCAGCAAAAGCACCGCATGGAAAAGAACTGGTTGGAGTTTGCTGACAATTATTGTATTGTTAGTCTGAAGAGCATTGAACATGCACTGGATTTTAATTTCAGGTGACAGACATTTTTTGTTTCTTTCCCTGCTCCTGAAGTGTAAAGCATAGATTTTAAGTAATTCATTTAAATGCATGAGAACAAGACACGTTATGACAATATGTATAACAACGTTTGCTTTTCCATACATTCTTAAGTGGAGTTACACTGTTATATGAGTAGAACATGATGTGGAGTTACACTGTTAGATGAGTAGAACATGATGTAGAAGGAGTTGGGCCTGTTCTCTAGGAGTCCACTGCACTTCCCACCTCACAGCTTTTTCCATGAAGTGGTGCAGAGACAAATACCATGTTTTATTAAGGACAGCAGCACTCAGAAACAATGAATGAGGAAAATTGCACCCAAATTGATTTATCTTGTAAAAATACATATTTTTAACATTAAACCACAATATTATTTAAAGAATCAAAGTGGTAATTAATTTTCAGCTTCATTTATTTTGGCAAGGCTCTTGGACAATGAACAGATTTTTAGTTCTTTGAACTCCATAGCTTCTCCACATTCATGTAGTTTCTATATATTATTCTGTACATACACATTAAGTGGGTACTTCTGGGATATATGAAGTTGTCTTGAATTTTATGGAAAGACAGGATTGGGCCCATAATATCTTCAAAGTTCTGGGTAGATACTACTCATAAATATTCTCATCTGGGATTTCAAATCTTCCAAGGTAGGAAGTGCCCCCAGAGAAGTGCTCATTTCTACATGTTGAGCATGCATATGATCAGATACACTATGTGAAGCATAATAAAAATGCATAAATAAAGTAGACCACATATATCAAATTGCACATTTTTGAAATTAGTTTATGAAGTACAAGGGAAAGCTGAAAAGGTCTAAGTGATAAACTTACCTATTGTTAGCCCCAGGGTGGGCTTTGTAATAGTACATTTCAAATATGTATGCCTGCATTTAACCTGTTTTTCTCCAGGCAAAATATCCAAGGGCAAATATTCCATGCATTGACCTATCAGTATTTTAGCAGTGCCTAAACTCAGACAACCTGTGCAGCTGAAAGTTTAATTTAGCCTCACATTTGTTTCATTAAGTTTAGTTCATGCATGGCAATACTTCAGTTCATTCTGAACTGAAAATTCTATTTTTTCACAGGTCACAACACAGTCATTGGTGAGAATGTTATCTGGTCATTTAACTTGTGCAGCTACAGTATCCACAATGATGCTTCATAGGCCTGCTGTGAGAGAAATCTCTTGCACAATTACTGCAGAGTGTGCTCCATTCTGGAACTGATTCAAACCAAGAAATTACAATACTTATCAGCCCAGTCATCCCCTTTAACTTCATGTATACAGTGCATTCTACAGGGTCTTTCAGAGCTACTGTGACCTCCCTAGGAATCCACTCCAACAAATCTTTAATCCTGTCCTTACCTAAACAGTCCCATGATTCTTATTCAGTAATATTTTTGGAGTGGTTTGAAATTTGGGGGCCATCACGCAGTTCATTATCAGTATGAAAATGTGTTGCAATACATGCATATTAATACTACTGAAAAGCATTTTCACAGCAATCACTCAATATGGAGGATTTAAAAATCTGTTTCCTTCTCACCTCCCGAAGAGAATTATATTTAGTAAAAGCTAAGTGACATGCCACAATATAATTATTTGTGTACAGTAACTCTGTCTGAATTATACATGTTCATAGAACAATTACAAATGACAAGTATTACATTTTCTACTTGTGGAATTATGCTGCACTTCAAGTTCTTCTATCTCAAAGCCACTCAGAATTTTCTGGGAGGGGAAGGTGGTGGTACCACAGAGGCCCCTGTGGACAGTTTTCAGGGCAGCATCTAAGACACCTTTGTAGCCTGGGTTTGTTTGCTGCCTATCCATGTGCAGGCTATTGCACCATCTTTCTGGAGCTGTGGCTCAGGGCACAGTCTGAGTCAAAGCACCAGTAAATTTAGAACAATGAAGCAAGAGGGTGGTAAAAAATAGGAACTTTTTCTGCTTTATTGAGTCTACTTTATACTAAAATTGTAACGGTTCTCTAGACTGTTACAATCATAATTTTCCATCTATCTTTTAAATTTTTAAAATAATTTTAGTGCTCCTGAGAAACCAAAGTGGCTCATGGTGTCTTGAAGAAGATAGGTTAGTAGGGACTATTGCAAAGGCACCCTCACAAATTTCTGCTTCACTCATAATCCTGCTAACCTTGTAGATCCAACCCAGAGAGGGTAGAGGCCACTGTATCCATTCTTAATGGTATATTCCATATACTTTTCTCAAAAATACTCACTCCTTGGGACCCATGAACTGGACGAATCCTTGCCAAAATTATGGTCCTTCCTAAGAAAGCAACTTTTCCATCCATTTAGCCAGTTCTAGTCATTTCAATACTGTTTCATCATACATCACTTTTACTTGATTTCAGATAGACTTAACAATTAACACAGTTATGAAGAAATTTATCTGTCAGATTAATATTTTCCAGACTATCTAAAAGCACTATTACCCTTAATCTGTTTACTTCCAGAGGCTGCAATAAAATATTCATCTAGCAGCTAATAATTTTTCTTCACAGACTAATAGCATCCCATATACTTTAACATTTCTCACTTCTTTGCCTTGTGGTATTGGATAATTCCTGTTTTAAAAACATTTCATACACAGACACTTAGCCTTTGCTGCCCCTTAACTTTAGCCTCACAGCTGATGAAGTTCTCTTTTTCAATGCTATATAACATCATCAAAGATATATGTACTTCTTAATATGTTCTAGATAATTCTGTGAAAGTAAATGCCAAATATACATTTTTTCTTTTGAGATAACTTTATAGTTTCAAAGATTTGTGATAAACATGGTGTCTTTCTAAATAAAGAAGACATTTGGTTTGATTAAATATTTTACCTTAGCTTTCTAAAATACCCCAAAGTCCAAATTTTCAAAAACTGAAACAGCACATACTCACTGCAGATATTAGTCTCTTTTGAGAATAATGATATTTATAGCATTTGGGGTTTTTTTTTATTTTTTTCACAGACATGTTAGTTGCTGGTATTGTAGACTGACATGTTTATTCAGGTTTATACATAAATCATCTATCCAAAACAAAGGCTGAAGAGCCAAGAAGCTGTTCCTGTCACAACAGTTCACTTGACCAAAATTGTTTTGTGTAGATTTGTTAGTACATGATATCTTCTGCTGTAACATTCACTTCTTCTGTTTTAGTCTTAATTTTAGGGAAATGAATCCCACTAATGGCTATTAGCAGCAAATTCACTGCATGTGCTGTGGCACTTGCCACACAAATCCAAAAACAGTCTTCAAAGCGTTCTTCTAAGATAACAAAACGAAAGACATTTTCCCGAAAATTGGCAATTCTTTCTGTGAGGTGATGAAGTTTTACAGCAGCCATGAAGCTGGTGACTCCAAGTACTACAAACCCACCTGCAACAAAATGAAATAAGTATTCACCATTATCAAATCAAAACAAGACAGATATTTTGGTCATGCTTCAAAAGACTTACTGAATACATCACTGAGCACTATACAGAGTAGGGATAGACAAAGGCATGGTTTAAACACCTTCAGAATGCTTAGGCTTTATTGTGTGGACAAACGTATTTTTATCCATGACACAAAGCCTCAAGGCTGGCATTCACAGCTCCTGTTAAATGTTAAACTAGACACAATAAGCCAAGATACCACCTGAAAGTTCTGTTTTGATAGGTGTGAATTAACTGCCAACTTCACTGTATTCACAATATTTAAATCAAAGAGGTATTCAGTAAAGCAAAAGAAGGAACTTGTATCATTTTCTGTGAATGTGACTAGAGAAAAACACTGGAAAATTACTTTACCTGCAAGGAAGTTCCAAAGGCATGCTCCTGCTGGACCGTTAATAGCCCGGTAAGGAACTTTTATTGCGTTAAGAATGCAGAATCCAAAACTGACCAGAGAAAAGAAAATGGCCACACAGAGGAACATTATGATCATCACATGCAGGCCTGTATTCAACTTTTTCACCATGTGTGGGAAAACTGTCAAGAAAAAATAAATCGTCTATTCAGTGTATTGGTTTTCTTGATGATGGTAAACATCACACTGTGCTGGTGCTTCAAATTCAACTTATATTTAAGGAAGACTGTTTTTTTTATGGAGATTTGATATTCAGCTAGTTGCATACATCTCAGTTCCTGATGCTTTATTTTTCAGTGCATCAAACCAGGGATATTCTGCTACAGGAATAATCCTCTAAACAGGATCTGTGAAAAAGGATTCAGGCTGAAGTCCTGCTTATTTATCTAGCAGTGTTAATGTCTTTATCTCTGGTGCTGTATTGTCTGCTGCATACTTTCCTGTCTCTTTTTCACCTCTGTTCTCAATACCAAACTCCTGGTTTTGAGCTTCTCATTCCTGTCTCATGCTTTTTATCTCATCCATTTGAAGTCTGATAGTCTCAGTTTCCTTGTTCCCTAGCTGCCTAAAATAGTATCACCTTTTTCTGTGTTTATTTTCTCATGTTCTTCTTCTTTTTTTTCTAATCCTCTCTTTACTGCTGGCTCCAGTGAGATCTGCCCTGATTTCATATGTCCTAATCCCACAGGTTTGCCCTTTAAGATTCCCTTCTTGGTTTCTCATCTAGTGTTTATGGCCCTTTTGTGCTTTTCTGGGCATCTGGCAGTGTTTTAGCCCACAGATGTAGGAAGCTTGTAAACTATTGCAGTCAGGCCTTTAGGTGAAACACTCCCATGGTTTGCTATAGGCACAAGCTCTCCCTCAGCAGCCTGACACTCACTTGTCTCTTGAGAACAGTAATTTTCTTGGTTCTGTCTTCACAGACACAGCTCCTTTGTTGGAGGGCCAGATTGGCAGGAGCAGCAGGAAATGTACACCTGAGTGTTTAGTTTATCCTGCAGCCCTCTAGTAGCAGAATCAGAAGAAATGTGAGTAGGGAATTGTAGGTGATGTTGACTGACAAGAAAGAGAGAAGCTGATTGAGAGGAACCCTAAAATACAAGGTGATCAAGAGGAGACCTCCAGCTAGCATAGCACTGCACACTCATCCATGTTCTGAAAAACTCACTGCCCAATTACTAAAAAGTTATTACAAAGAAGGTATACTATGTTATAAACAAATAAATAAATTCCTACCTGTGCTGCATAACTGACAAAAGCCCTGAAGTTCAAACAAGCCACCTAAACAGTAGGCAGCAATAGTTGGTAGATGTCACTATGAACTTCAAGCATATAATTTGATCATGACAGGACAGAATTATAGTAGATCCTGTAGAAAAAAATCATACTGTACAAATCTCACACAAAAAAATGATGTGATTCAACAGATCTACCCTTTCAGCAGCTCATTCTGGGGTTGTATTTGGGCTTGGTGCACAGAAGAGCTGCAGAAGACTCTGTCAACAAGAAATGAGGGGAGTAATGAGGATCAGAAGTACGTATGAGAAATGGGAATCCAAAACCTAGGTTGCTTTCTGACTGGAAAATAACTGGCAGAGTAACAACGAAGCACATGGAATTAAGGCTCCTTACAAACCATCAGAGATTTTAGGGTAGTTGTAAGGATTATTTGGTCTCTTTTCTGAGTCTGGCAGCCAAATCTCAATGACTTGCTCAGTGAGTCTGGCTTAGTACACAGAAATAAGAATCCATGAGAAGGATATTGCCTTGGAGACTCCAGACAAAAGCCAGCAGTTTGCTATGCACAGGCAAAACACGTGGCTTCCCCAGCTTGTTCCAGGGCTTGACTCAATTGTCAAAACAGAAGCATCTTATGCCAGCTTAGGTGCTTTAGGACCATCATAACAAACCTGTGGTCTAACATACATGCTGCACTTAGGATGGGACATTTCCAGAAGCTGCAGCTGGAGGCCAGATGATACGTCTTGAGGAGTACAAAAGAGCAGTAGACACCTGTTACGGCAACAGAGTCACTGTCCCAGCTAAAAGAGAGTGTTCCAGCCATAAGTCTACTCTAGTGGATGTTAACAGAGTGAAAGGGGATGTGCCAATAACAGTAAATTTTTTCAATTTGAAATTCTGAAGTGTCAGAGGTACTGCAATACTGCGCCATATGATGTGTTAGCTTTGTCTTCATCTATGGTGCCAGTAAAGTCCATTTATATTATCACATTCCTCATGAAAAGTCTCACTGTTCTTGCACCCCAGTAAATTCAGAATGCTTGGAGATGAAGGGGGACATTCAAACCAAAAAAAAGTCAAGTCAAACCCAGAACCCCCAGTCCTGCTTACCAGTGTGCTAAAGTATCAGCTTTGTGTATTGTTGTTTGAAACCAGTATTGTGAAAATATCAAACTCAGTAGAGTTATTGAAATATTTAAAAGGGAAAATCTCTGGAACACTTGTTGACCAAAATGCATATTTGTGCCTACTGCACTTAATATTTTACGGTTCTACCAAAGAATTATTACTAGCTTCAGTGAGAGCTCTGTTTGTCTAAGGAGTGCCAGCTCACATCTTCCAATTGCATATCGATGTACTCCAGAGTGACTGTGGAACATTATGCCTCCCTCTCAGGTTGCACAGTAAAAAATCAGAAAGTTCATTAAATAGTCCAAAAAGTTGTACAGAGTTTTTCTCATTCTCTCTGCCAGGATGGAGTGAAAGAACTGGGGCTGGATGAGCATGACTGCTATGTCCATGTCATGAAGTTGTAGTTGCAGTCAGGGCTTGAGCAATAATTTGGTTACCAGTCCAAATTCATCCAGTTTAACAACTGGTCATGCTGATCTAAGTTGAGGTTGCTCTGGTTCTTTTCTACATTCCCTCTGAAGTCCCACAGTCACACCCGCCTTCAATTTTTATAGAAGTGCTTGTGTAGTTGTGTAGTCAGACACAATCCTTTGGGAAAACAAGTATTTATTTTTGTAGGCTAAATTTTTGGCCAGTTTAACTTCTGAAATACCTCACCTCAGCTACCAGAGCCATTGCAAAGGATGGGACAGGACAGCATTGCTGTGGGCCAGGGAGATGGTGAGACTGCAACAGCTTCAACTTGTATTGGTTTAAGTTTCAGTAAATCTGTACACTGAAATAAAAATTTTCAATGCAAATTACCATTTTCACTACAGAACAGGATAAGTGAAATTTGGAAATCGTCCAGAGTACAGCTCAGAGCTTTCAAGACCTCAAGAAAATCTTTTATGTTAGAAGGAATAAGTTTAGAAGAGTTTCTATATTTGCTAAAAGTTCAGCAATTTTTTTGTCTCCCAACTTAATGGAAAAGAAGGTAAGAATTTCTTCAACATGTTAATAATGTTAGCGATATGTGCTATGGTAGATATTTGCATTAGGACAGCCGGAGAAATACAGAAATGTGTCCAGCTAAATAAATCTCGGCTTCTTAAAGGGAAAAATCCTCAGAAGAGTTCAACAGAGAAGGTAAGGACAGAGGCAGAGGGGTGGCAGAACAAAACGTGACATAGGAAAAAGTCGGTCAAGGGGAATGTATGATTTACAGGGTCATCTCCAAATGAATTTCACCCCTTCACAAGGCTAAAAGGAAACTCTCCATCTAGCCCTAGGGATTTTTTTCCCCAGCTTGATTCCAGGATTACAGAATATAACTATAGCAGAAAGTATTAATGAAATGATAGAAATTTTATATTCACACTCCAAACGTCAAACCATAAAGACTACATATTTATTTAATAATACAAATTTGCATTCTACAAGTTCTGTAAACAAAAATAACAGAATGTTAAATTTGGACTAGATATTAGACTAAATATTCAACCAAAATTGTACTTACTTGTGAATTTGGAACGCCGCCCGCCCAAGCCACATTGGCGTATTTTGCCACCCCGAAAGAGACCGTAGTAAATTTCTCCAATGAACTTGACCAGCTCTGGATCTGTGGCATTGACCAAATCAGCCCCTGTTTTGCAAAGGATCTTTCCAGTCATCCACTTTGGGATCCCCATTGCAACAACAATCAAGATAAAAGACACAAAACTTATTAGGGAAGCCAAGGCAAATAATGTCTTTTTAAAGCAGCCAGGCATCCTAGTGCTTTCAAGGGATCATCTCCAAGCCCTCTCTGCAGCAGTCAGACGGATTTCCCATTTTTCATCATGCTCCAAAATCCACAGCTGAATACCAGGCATTTCAAGATACTTCTCTTTGTATTTTGGAGGTCCAGCAATTAACCTGTATGGTTAAAAATCAAGGCAAAAAATACATTTTGCTGCAACAACATCCCGAAATGGTTGCAAGTAAGGGCTTCATTACATTGTAGTGCGGTGATGCTTCTTTGTAGCAAGTAATCCTATCTCTATGGCCTGTCTAATATTTCCTCAGGGGTTTAATTGTCCTGCTCAAATGACATCAAGTTTCTTACTGCAACCTCATGTGAAGAAAATTTGGAGAAGAATCCAGTTTATTGGATTATTTTAAAAAGTGGGTAAATATCTGTGTGCAAGGGAAGAAGGATCAAAACAGTATAATTTGTCTGAAGGATTCTGCTGTCGCCTGAGCTGTGCTGAGCTTTCCGGCGCCTGCTTCCACCCAGCCTGTAAATGTCACTGCAGGCAGAGTTATCTGAGGGACAGAAAGGATGGGTCTGGAAGCTGCTGAATTACAGCGGGGCGCACGAAGCCCCTGGCAGCGGGGGGTGGCCTGGCCAGCCGTGCCGGAGATCGGGGCACTCCTGAGGGGTAACTCAAGCGACAGCTGCGATCCATGAGTACTAAAAAAAAACCGGCCGTAATTGTCCGCACTTCTACGGTTACTGCTACCCGAGCCCTGGCAGGACCTTCAGAGCCACTAATTAATTAATTAATTAATTAATTAACTAACTAACTAACAGCAGCAGGAGCCCTGGCGACTAGTGACAAGGCCCCTACCGTGGCTGGGCCGAGGCACTGGGATTTCCCCTCCCTCGCCTCCCCCGGCTCCGCACGGCCCGGGCGGGCAGCCCCGCCCCACCCCGCCCCGCCCCTCGCCTCGCCCCGCCCAGGGCCGGGCGCTGCCGCCCCTCGCCCGCCCCGTGAGGCGGCCTATCCGCGCCGTGAGAGCAGCGCCGGAGCAGCGGGCATGGCGGCGCGCAGGGTGCTGGTGTACGGCGGCAGAGGGGCGCTGGGCTCCCAGTGCGTGCGGTACTTCAAGTCCAAGAACTGGGTAAGCGCCGGGCCGGGAGGTGGCGAGGCGGGGAGCTCCGCGGGGGAGCGACCGTGCCCCGCCGGGCCGGGCCGTGGGCCGCTAACGCGCCTTTCCTCTCGCCGCCGCAGTGGGTGGCCAGCATCGACCTGGCGGAGAACGCGGATGCCAGCGCCAACGTGGTGGTGAGAGCGACCGACTCCTTCCCCGAGCAGGCCGAACAGGTGGGTCGGCGGCGGGCGCGGGGCGGCCAGTGCCGGCTGAGGCGGTGGAGCGGTGCAGCAGCCAACCATCCCTGGGGCTGCGCATCCCTTCGGCCAGGCGGTGCACGCAGCCTCCCCAGGTGTGCGCATCCTTTCGGCCGGGCGATGCCCTCAACCTCCCCAGGGTGTCCGTATCCCTTCAGCTGGGAGATGCACGCAGCCTCCCCAGGTGCGCGCATCCCTTTGGCCGAGTGATGCCCACAGCCTCCCCCGGGGGTGCGCGTCCCTTCGGCCGAGCGGTGCACGCAGCCTCCTCTGGGTGTGCGGATCCCTTCGGCCGGGCGATGCCCGCAGCCTTCCCCGGGTGTGCGCATCTCTTTCGCTGCCGCCCGCGGTATCAAGGTGGCTGCAGGGATGGGTCCGGCTCCACGCATGGAGCAGCAACCGTACCGTGAATCTCAAGGTCCTTCAGCTTCTGCTCATCCCTTCTTCTGAATTTTTTGTAATTCCTTTTAACTGAATATGCAGAAAGAGCTTGATCTGGGATATTGGAGGCTCAGCACATGAGGCAGTTTTGCTTTGTTTTTGTCTTGATTTTTAAAAGTCACAGACTGAACCAGGTGAGTTATAATGAAGATGGGTAAGGACACCTTAAAACGCTTATTTCAAATACCTAACTTAAAAATGGGTTGTGTGTAAGCAGATGGCACGCTCAAAGTGTATGAACCTAAACCCCAAGGGATTAAGGTATGATAAGCCCCTAGGGCAATGCACTGGTTTCCACAAACAGGAATGTGGGAGAATATAAGCCAGCCTAAAAAAGTGCTTTGCTTAATTCTCTACAGATAGCATTCATTTTTTACATTTTAAATTTCAAGCCAATTTCTGTTACTGATATACTGAATATCTACCCAATATGGGTTTTTTATATATACACAACTCCTAAAGCTTGGAAGAGTAACATAGAATGTTTACAATACAATTTTCAGTATGGTTTTGCAAAAACTTTTGGTTTTTCTTCACTTCTTGAGAGATAGATTGTTTGCTATTTGCTTTGACAGAGAAAATTTGTAGCCAACAAATTCATTACCAGCTGTGAGGTCTTACATTTGAAAGAGAACAAATTATAGATATCTTAAAGTATACAAGCTCAAATTTAGAGGCCAGACTCAAACTGATGGCTGTGGTCTAGACAGAAGCAATAAGGAGGCTAATCTTTAGTTGTTTTTCTTGCACTGTCATCAAAAGTGACAGTAGTAGTCCTTGTCAGACCTGGAGTTTCATTTCTTATCTTAAACGACACCATACTCTGAAAAGAACCTTTCTAAAGCAAGTCATAATTTTCGTTAGCAGTAGAGGTAAGGGTCAGGTGTTTCGGCCCTGATGATGATCACTTATTTCCAGTGACATCACACACTCTATGGCTTTCATTCCTCTGACTTTCATCTATAGTTATTTTTATACATAGTTGTTTTGAGTTCACGAATCATAAATACTGATTTTCTATAGCTGTTAAATTGCTGTGCCCTGTGTTACTCAGATACATAAGTAGGAAAAAGTAGCATTAAGGCATTCATGGTGTTTACCTCTTTACCTTATCAGTCCAGTGTTTTCAGTATGTTTTTGTTCTATGTGTTGAAGGTGACAGCAGAAGTTGGGAAACTTCTTGGTGAAGAAAAGGTGGATGCGATCCTGTGTGTAGCAGGAGGATGGGCTGGAGGCAGTGCCAAAGCCAAGTGTAAGCCTTTGGTACAGATATGATGGTGAAAACATGGATGGTGTCTGAGAGAAGTCCTTAAAAATCTTTCTTCCTGAGTCCATAAGAGGACAAAAGTGTAGAAGTACAAAATAGCTTAGTCATAGAGCTTCTTAGTGCTTCTCTGAATTTTTGCTTTCTGTTAAATTTGCACAGCACTTTGTTTCTTCAGTAATGTTTGTTGCACTAATTTTTATCTGAAAGTTTTGATGTGCTTTCTGAAGGAGCTCAGCATTGTTATCTATGAGCTGATTTTTGCTGAGATTACCTGTGTCAGGTAACGTATGAAAGACACATTGATGTTGTTTCCTAAGTCATTGCTTTATGCATAAACCTCAGTTGCTTCTGCAGCTCTCTGAGCTGTTACTGTGCAATGCAATATTGGAAGGCACTGCCTAATGATGCTACAGAAGAAACCCTTCTGATTGAAAAAAGGCTTTTAAACATGTAACATTCATAATGAAATTTGTACTTTGCCCACTGCTGTAGAGATACAAGAATAAAAATAGCCTTGTTTTTCTGTCTGGAATAAATCTGGTGAAATGTGTCCCTTCCTTCCCCCTTCTGGTTTGACTGTTACCGGCTCAAAGAGAAAAAAGATACAAAAGATATAAATGAATATTTTACTATGTAGAGGTAGAAAATGGCAGAAAGCATGTTTTCATAGTGCTGTTGCACTCTGTGTAACAGTGAGGAAATCAGAGTTTGTTGTCTTCCTTTGGCTAATTTCATTAATTCTCTTCCTGATCAGCTTTATACAAAAACTGTGATCTGATGTGGAAGCAGAGTGTTTGGACATCAACTATTTCCAGCCACCTTGCCACAAAACATCTGAAAGAAGGTGGCCTCTTGACTCTGACAGGAGCTCAAGCTGCTTTGTCTGGAACCCCAGGTAAAATGCTATGCACGACAGCTGCAGAGACACCAGCAGTCAGAGACAGTTGTTTATCTGAGCATTCTTGTTTGTGAGGCAATAGCTTCACACCACAGTTTCTTGTCATCTAGCACAGATGAGATCCTGCTGCTGAAATGTGTAAGGAAAATGTAATTTTACAGGTAGCAATATTGAATCTCTCAAAGCTGTAGTGCAAGCATGTAGAATCAGTATTTAAATAGTATTGGACATGCATTGGTGAAATGTGCTTGGCTAGTATATGATACAGAAAAATGTTTGGAAGACAGTGAAGACTAGAAGCACACAGCAATAGAAGTACAATGCTTAGACAAAGTTAAATTTCCTATTTGTGTTCTGAAAGACAGAGTCCTTAATTGACCAATCTTTCTGTTGGTGATGACTCAGCGGATTCTGATAACCATGCTTGTCCTGTTCATGTTCTGATTCCAGTCTGTCTTTGCCTCAAACATAGATAAGCTTGTTGACTGTTGGCTTTGTCCTCAGCTAGCTATTTAATAGGAACTTTATTGCATTTTTAATCTTACCCCTCAACCACGTTGGTCTGAAAAAATCTGGGAGCAATTTAAAATTAAAAAAAAAAAGTAGGCACTGACACACAAGCCCACAGGCAGCAAAAGGAAAGTTTGAGGCAAATACTCATATTTCCCAAGGCTTTATTAGTGTCATTTGAACAATATTTTTAAGACACATATATAATTTATGAATATTCCTGAAAGCTTTGCCTAAAACTGTTCAGGCAAAAATATTCTATATATTTTCTAGTTAATTATTAATCTTTTGTTTTTATAGTGGCATCTGTTATAGTAAAAGATAAAAGGTTTATTTTTGAGAATAAGCAGATGAATGTTTTACAGTGAACTGCTGACTGACTATACACAAATGAAAAAAAGTGAATTCTGGCAAATTTTCATGGTTTTTGTTTGGGTGGTCTTGGGAGGTAGAGACCACAACACAGGAATCAAAGTGATGAGCCTTTCTGTTTTGAACTAGCTGGTTTCAGCTGGTCTGGATTTTTCTAAAAGTCACAGCAGTGCTTTGGGCAAACACATGCAACTTATTAACATCAGGAAGAATTGGGAAAGAGTTGTTACTCAACTTTTGCAAATATGCCTTACTAGCCTTGTTATGACTGGGTGTTCTGGAAGAAAGATCTTTTTCTTGTTTGCTGTTAATGAGATTTTTCTTTTCCTATGAGAAAATCTTGCCTCACATAGTGCAAACCAAAGAACACTGAAAATTACATGAACAGTGACAGAAGCAGGGTGAGCATGATGTTTGAGAAATGTATCAGGCATGAAAAGGTTTCTAAGAAGAATTAGAATGTTTGGTTTAGTCAAGACAGGAGAGGAATGTCATACACATGTGAATATTTTTATCATAACAGTAAAATAAGTTAGCTAGTGCTGTCCGTGATTCCTCCTAAGAAAAATGGATGTTATATACTATGTTTAAGTACATTGTATATGTATTTCTACTGTGTTCAGAATACTTCTTTAGGAGTGTTGGAAAGGGGCTGAATAGCTGTATAGATGGCTAGGAAGGGAGGCATTCAGTTGTAGTAGACCTGTTTTCTTAGGTACTTTATCTGTGTCTGGACTTCTTGACAGATACATGCCTTGAGACATCTGAGACCTTTCATTGTCCAGATCTTGTTCCTGAGCAGTGTGCCTTATGCTCTGGTTCATACTGCTCTTACACTGCTAAATGCTGACTTGCCTAGAAAGCAGCAGTTTTTAGGAAAAAGCTTCCTTGTCCTGCACATTATTTATTAATTTTCTACCATGAGAGTTGGGTTTTTTGTAGCTTTCTCCACAGTGCCTGTCAGACCTGGGATGCTGACCAAGTGAATTCCAGATTTGAGAGAGAAGTGGGCTGTATCTCTTTGGGTCCAAACTCACAAATACCATAGTTATTTGATGAAAATTAATAGAAGAGTGCCTTATTAAAGTCTATGAGCATCTTGCTCTGTTAAATTTGTAAACTTAGCCCTGTAGATCACATCCTTCAGGGTGCGTTTGGATACTTTGACTAAACATGCTTGGCGTGGTAAGCTGCTTATTTCTGTAGTGCTAAGTTAACTGAGTTCTGTGATAGTTTCTGGATGTCTACTAAAGCCTTTTTATTAATATTATCTTTTTTTCTTTTAATATGTATGCTTTAATATGTTTTAAAAGTCTGATTCTTTTCTGGCTGTGGTAAGTAAGTATTCTTAATATTCATCAAACAGTCTTTAGTTTCCTGTCATGTTACTGCTGATGTTGAGGGCTGTTCTGATAGTGCTCTGATTTGCCTATTTTTAATTTTTAGGGATGATTGCCTATGGCATGGCCAAAGGAGCAGTGCATCAGCTTTGTCAGAGTCTGGCTGGTGCCAGCAGTGGGCTGCCATCTGGCTCTGCTGCAGTTGCCATTTTACCGTAAGTGGTTGCTTAGTTGTCTGTGCCTGTGTTGTTTAATTCAATTACTGCTGCAACCTAGAGCCACACAGATATGTTTGCTGTGTCCTATTCACAGCACACAAACAGCCTTTCAAACCTCCTCACAGAGAAAGGATGCATCTTGACTGGATGAACAAAGACTTACACAAGTCACCCTAAAAATGATTACATTCTTTTCTTTGCCTTTGCAAAACAGTAGTGGATGTTAGGATTAAAATTTGATTTACTTTTAACCAGTTTAACTGTAGCCATGCATTAACATGTGATTTCTTTATTTCAGGATAGACAGAACTGCAAAAACAAGATGAACTGTTCAGCAAAGTTTTAGACTTATCTCTGTGATAATAGTAAGGCAAAGGATTCCTTGACAGGTTTTCACTTGATTAAAGATATTCTTCCTAAGGTGCTGCATGCCTATGTTTGACTGGTAAAATTAGGTTGCTTTGAGGACCTGTAAACCAAAAAAAAATTTAGCTTGCATTTAGCTGCTTTCATGTTTTGTCAGGAAAGCTAGTAAAATGTGGATGGCCTAGTAGGTCTTAACTGTGTTTAATTTTATCAATTCTGTTGCAAAAATTAAAAGTATTTTTCTTGCCAGGTCCATATCTAGTTCAGGACTCAAAATGTAAGACTAGAGAGTTCTGTACAGAGATTTGATACACTACCTGAATTCTCTACTTTGGGTTTCCTCACACACACTCTTAAGACACTTCTTCAGGTCAGACAGGAATGGCTTTAAATGTGTTTGGATAACTGACATCACCTTCTAGAGAGCTTTATAGGCAGGCACACACCAAGATCACTGGATTTTTGTGCATGCTGCTCTTGTGTAGTTCTCATGTAAGATGCTGTTCTTAACTGAATTTTTGAGAGGGTTAATACCTTGGATTGTCAACAACATTTCAGTGAGGGAGTTCTGGAAAGTTAGCCCTTTCATGTCATTGTAGGTAGTGTAAATATGTCCTGTCAAACTCAAAACTTCCTGTATTTATGCACTTGGTCTCTTGAAAGCATGCATGTAGTGCAGGTGTGCTGGGCAGTATGTGTGAACAGGCTTATTGCTGCCATTCCCCATCTGCATGAGAGAGGTGGGAGGGGAGCTGCAAGCTGAGTGATGGCTCCAATGGGCACTTCCTCAGCTAGCCAGGAAGCTGGGGGGTCTTAGTTGGAGCCTTGGATATACATTGAAACTAATGACTATATAATGTTAACACATGGGGAGGATGCAAAGGAAATCCATATCACCTGGTGTAAAAGTCAAGGACATATTACAGCAGTGAATTGAAGCAGGTGGTGCTCATCAGAAACATGATATATAAATAAAAGGCTTGCTTATCTTTTTTAATCACAGGGTTACCTTAGATACACCAGCAAACAGGAAATCAATGCCTGATGCAGATTTCAGCTCCTGGACACCTTTAGAATTCATTGCAGAGTGAGTATCTGTGGGATAACTAAACTGTTGCTCCCTGTCCCTCTTGCTGCTGCATCTCAGTGCCTGTTCTGTTTAAATAGCTGTCTTGGATTTGGGTGGATTTTTTTTCCTCCATCATCTTATTGGGTATCTTTCTAAATCACATTGGGTTTAATTGCACAGGCTTCCTAACTGGAGAAAATTAGCCTAACTCCATCAACTTCAGCTTCTCTACATGAGTTATTCCAGCAAGGAAGATAGCCTTAAGCAGCTGGAAGCTGGAGAATTTCCTAAAGCCTGTAGACAAATTAAATTGCAGACAGCAGGTGCAGGAGACACCTGGCTTAAAGATAAATTGCAAATAAGCATTTCAACTTGGGTGGGATTCTTTTTCTTCTAAACACATTTTACTGCCCAGTTTTATGGCATGTTAGTTCAGTTCTATCAACTGGCAACATTTCTGCTCTTGTTGAGAAGAATTTAGTACAGATTTTTTTTACTATCCCCAAAAACTTGTCCTGAATGATGCTGCAAAATGCTGTAACTTCAACTGTAGCTTATGTAATGGCAGGCTGAGATTATCTGCCTTACTCTTCTCATTCCTCAGGGTTAGAGAAGATGCAGCATGAGTATTGCTTCTGCGGTGTGATGGGGAGTAGCAGAGTTTTTGTTGAGGGTGAACTCACATTTTAAAAGTCTTTTAGAACTGACAGTGGAATTGCATTTACCTATTGCTAATTGTTCAGAGAGTAGTTTAGTTCTGACATCAGATTTCCTTTTCTGTAATTTTTTTTAAGGTGGATGCCAGAGATGGAAATGGTTTTAGTTGTATCTGTTTAGTTTGGGCCTTTGCAGTTGTCTGATGAGCCTCTTTAAAACATGCCTCATCAATTGAATTTAGCTGGCCTGAAAGCGTTCAGAAAAAGATCCCTAATTCATTGTGCTCCAGGGACAGCTTAGCTAGATGTTGCAGTGTTGCAAATTCATTTTTTAAGTTGAACTTTTAAATAATTTATCCTTACAGGAGAATTCACTTGATTGGTTTGTTTTGTTTCTAATTCCCTAAAGTTTAACCCCAGTGCTTGGAAAACTGAAAATCTCACTGAGCAACATCAGCATCTGTTGGCAACATCTGCATCTTGGGAACAATGCAGGAAATCCTTTCCCATATGGCACTTGGATTTTGTGCCCTGGGAGCTCTTGTTGGATTGTGGGATGTTCCAACATGACAGTTGCTATGTGCTCTATTGGAAAGGCTGAAGGACCTGTAAAATACACTTCACTCTCTCTAGTCTATTTTGAGGAAGGAGATTATGTTGTCTTTTGATAAGGAGTCTCCTGGTCTGCTACCTAGAAGGTGTCCATTTTACTCAGCACTGTTTAGATGTCTTAAGGCTTTTTTCCCTCCCACTGAGACCACTTTCACAGTTAAATATCATAATATTATAATGGCCAGTGGCAGAGTAATGAGTTTAGCAACTCTATTCTAGTCATAAAACTGTATTTCTTTTATCTATATGCTATTAAGGCAACTAAAGTAGCTCCTTCTTCCCCTTTTCTAAATTTTTCAAGTGAGAAAAAACCTAATGACTCTGACATTTTAAGCTCCTGGCCTTTTCTTTTGAGGTATTTTGGAAATTGTGTGTGCTCTAACACCCCTTAGATTTCTCTGGGCCTTCTGTACAGTTCTGAGGGTCTGAATCCAGTGATCACATCACATTGACATCACTAGAGAGAGCAATAGGAAAAGAAGGAAAAGTAATAGGCTTGTATTTTATTCTTCCTGTCAATATACCTGATAGTAGTTGTAATTTTTTGTTCTCCCTCACCCTATTTTATCCATTTATTTTAAAACAGAACTTTCTATGACTGGATAACAGGAAAGGATAGACCCAGCTCTGGCAGTCTAATCAAGGTGATAACTACAGGTGGGAAGACTGAACTAGTTTCAGCAGCACATCTTTGATTTCAGTCACTTGAAGTGATGAAAATTCAGCAAAGGAGAAGATGTGGAAAATCTGTCCACCAGTATAATTTGGTCTTCTGTATCCAGTGTTTGTAGTTATTCCATTAATGGAACCAGATTTCAAGTAATGTTTGTGCTGTCAGTTGTGAGCTATCAGCATTTGTCTGCCAAATAATACCAGCTTGTCTCTAAATGAAGGTTGCAGGCTTTAAAGTCTGTAGATGTCCTAATTCTGAGCATTATATGGCAATTTACCTGTTTTCTCTGAAATGGGAATTGTGCTTAACTATGTCATGTGATTGCATACATAATGGTTGGGGTTTTTTTCTGTCAGTAAGTGTTTCTGGCAACTTACTGTGGATCTTTCAGCTTTCTGTCTTTTTCTGTCTGAGAATATAACCCCACCCCTGCATATTGTTGGCTGTAGCCATAGGGAACACCACAGTCATGTATCATGTCCTAGTCATGTAACACTTTTCTTGTGAATGTTCCACTTGAGTTAATGAAACTGAATAGAGATTACTCACTTCAGAAGGAATTCCTAATTTGCCTTACAGTTCATAAGATGCTCTCAGGCCTACAGTTGTAGGATGAAAGTCATTCTGTCAAATGAATAGTATGTCTTTCTCTTGGTCATGATTGTTCTTGACTTTTTCAAAAAGCAAAGTGCCGTAAAGTAGTTGAAAAAGCATACATGCACTTGAAAATGGAACTTTTTGTGCAAATAAATATATATATTGTTTTATGTACTGGGCTGTCTCCATTACTGTAATCCCAATATCTTGATAACATTTTAATTTAATTGAATATACAGTTCAGTTGTGGTAAAGGACTTAATTTTTTTACTTATTTAATCCTGATGGTGCATAAAATACATTTCAGTCTGTGCCATGCATAGAGGCAGGCCTTCAACTGGGACAAATGTTTTCTTAAATCCAGCCATGTTACATGGAAATACAGTTCAGATAAAGAGTGCAAGCATTACCTGTTCTGAGCATGGACTTACATGAAATCAGTTCTGTTGGATTTTTGGGAACATCTTGAAAGCAGTTAAATATGCAAAGTTGTGTGTATGTTCTCCCTCTGCACTTTCCTGTTTTTATTAACTTCAGGGTTGTGTTGAGGAAGGATTTACTGCCATGAGTCAGGAAACCTTTCCCCTCTTCCCACTGGAAAAGCTCACATGTGCCCATGTTAATTTTAACATAGAGTGATTGCCTGTTTTGCTATGACTGTCTTTACTTGTTTTGTTTTGCAGGATGCAAAGGTAGAGGGGAATTTTTCTGTCTTGTCAAACCAGGACTGTCAATTTGTAAATCTGCTTTTAAGTGAAAAGCTTGCAATGATGCTGCTGCACCAGCGCTTTGTACAGGCTCAGAGTACAGACAAAAACTGCAAGGGACTGGTTGGGAATGAAACTGTAGAGTGCTACTCAATTACTCTGGAAAAGGGAGAAGCTATCATACTACAAACTAACAGGATTTGAAGGCTTCTCTTTGCCAAGCTAGCTGAAGCAGTGAATAGTGTTGAAGCATAATTGTGAATGCAATACTTCTGGATTAACTCTCATCAGTTTGCAGGTATGAGCAGAAAAATACAAAAATGATATTGAATCTGGAGAGTGACAGTAGAGGTGAGTGTAGGACAATGAGCCTGGTGTCTGACAAATTGCTGCTAAGGTGAGAGATTTAACCTGAGGAGTTTGATGTTAAAGAGGCTTTTTGTGACTAGTTTCATCCTGCATCTCTCCAAACTTTTTTTCCTCAGCTGGCCCAGAGATCTGGTGGTGCTGCCATGAGGAGCAGAGATGTGTCTTTGTGTGAGGTGTTCCATATGGGTGAGCTCTCTGCAGTGCCCCAACACTACTAATGGAGACTTTAGTCCTGTTGAGAAGATTGTCACAGAATTATGGCATGGTTTGGGCTGCAAGGGAGCTCTGAAGATCTAGTCCACCCCCCTGTCAGGCAGGGATGTCTTACTGCTTATTACAGAAATAGGTACATGATGAATTTCCACTCCAGGGTTGATGAGAACTTCTGAATTGCTGATATTTTACATTTATATGGCATGATTACCATCACTGTACTACAGAAGTTAGAAGCTTACCTTTAATTTAGGGAATGCAATATTTATTAATTTCTTATATATAGTAAGCTGCTGAATTTATCATGTTTTTTACTTGGAACTGTACAGATGTTGTCACACAAAACAATTCATATGCAGAGAGCCTGTTTAGTAGGGCATTTTTCTATGCAATCTTCCTTCAAAGATGCATGCTACTGTTTACTAGGAAGGAAGTCAGGTGGGGTCTGGTGAAAAATAAAACCCAAATAATGCCAGATCAGTCCTGCTTACAATGCACCCACTTGCACTCAGCATTCTGGGTTTCACAGGTGTAATATTGTTTGAAAATAAACATTTCTAGAGCAGAGCCAATGCACCTTAGAGAAGATGATGGAATTGCATGGTCGGGCCATACACACAGTTCCAGTCTCCCCAAACAGGAATTGCTCTTGCACATGGCATCTGATGCAAAGGTGCAGAGACAAAACATGGCTTTGTCAGAAGGCCATGAGCTGGGACAGGCTGCTCTGTATGAAGGGGGTTTGTTCCTACAGATTTGGAGAAAATAGATTTTAGAGCACAAACAAAAGAGGCTTGTACAGATATTTATCAGTAGTATGGTTATAGAGCCAAAGACCTCTGAACAATGAGCAAGAGCCTGTTTTTGACATTCCAAGTGTTAAGTGGGTGTCTGGACTGTGGCTGTTGTTCTGCAGACCCTGACTGGTTCCAGGCCCCTTGCTTTGCAGAACCTTTTGTTCATTGCAGGACTGAGTCCAAAGTGTTTTCAGAGTTCACTGGGAAGTGAAATTCACATATTTTACCAACAGGTTTAATTTGTTTAGTTATATTTTCATGAGAAAATCAGTTTTCTATCAATTATCTAGTAAAAATTGCCACAAAATAAACATTTAGAATCATGCCCTGCTTCTAAGGAAAACAGAAAAGTTTCCAAATGCAATAATAGTGGAGTCATTCAGCATATCCAGTTCTACTGTAACCCAAAATTACACTTTGAAATATTTTGTTGAAACATGCTAAACAAGTGTGTTGCTGGTGTTTTAGTTTTGTTTTTTTTTTTTAATAGTGGAGTGAAAATTACTACCACATCAAGAACTAACATTTATTATCTTCTTCCCTGTATTGGCTCCCTGGAAGAAAACAGATGGAGACTGTAATAGCATGTGGAGATGCTTCAGACTAACCCTTGCAGTGTTGAACAAGGTGAGAAGTAGGCAGACATCTGAAAGGCATTGCAGAAGTCAATAGCAAATGTCACTTGAGATTTAGATCTGTTATTCTTGCACTTCCTGAAACACCATGTTCTGAAGGATTTGCTCTATAAATATGGCCGGTCTCAGCAGGGTCTGTGGGGGCTCTCGGGGTCTGATCACAGCCTCCCACGGCTGAGCAAGGCTGATCCTCGGGAATGCCAGCAGAGGGCAGAGACTTCCACCGGATTGGGGAGATTGCTGCTAAGGAATATCTTTTTATCAGTGAGGATTTTAACCATGCCACTGCCTCTGCTGCAAGGCTCATCCCCTTTTTTGCTTTATTGCTCACAGTCTGACCTTCCTGGCCTTTCTTATGCCAAGCACATGCAGCCAACTCTGTATAACAGTTTTAGAAACCACTGCATCAGCTTCAAGCAGAGCAAACCAAAAAACAGCAACAAACTCCAAGAAACACCACCACCACCAATACACATGCATACACATGCACAAAAAAACCCCAACAACAACAAAAATGCCAAGGCTGTGAAGGGAGTCCCACATCAGGGTCTACAGTTGCTGTTGGCATGTTATCAGCAAGTGGAATGACAAACAATATTCTGCAACACAGCTTTAAGGGACTGGACATGGTATGAATAGAAACAGGTTATTTAACTGCTGTACTGCACATAAGAGTATAAGAATTTCCTAACCCAAGCAAAAAAGCCAGTAACTGTTCAGACTGGACTGGTATTAACAAAGAGGTGAAATTTGGAGACATAAAAATTAATTACTATGGGGTTTGGAGTATTAAAGTTTTAGCTTCTTTGCCTGGGAAATGAAGGAATGTATAATATTTTTTAAAATAGCTATTTAGGAGGGAACAAAAAGTAGCAAGCCACATAGTGATTTCTATAGTTTAATATTCATTATCCAGTGCCCTCTGTAGATAGGAACTACACCATTATTCTTCATATTTTCTTTGTATGAACTTCCTCTTAAGCACTTTCTAAGTACATACTAGGATGTTCTTACAAATGGAAGGCATAGGAAATCTTTAAGATTGAAGCCCCTGGTTTCTGCTCTTGCTTTGGTTACTTGTCTGGTGGAAGACTTTGAATACATCTCTGCACCTGTGCCTCATATCCCAAATTAATATCAGACCATTTTATAGTGCGTTGAGATTTACTGATGCATCAGAACATATGAATAAAACACAGTTATCTCAATGGGTACAATAATTAGAACTCAAAATACCTCTTTTGTTCATTGAACTTAATGTAAAATTGTGACCACAAGCAGCAGTCATATCCCTTGGTTACCACCAGTCATATTTGGTGATTTGCAAAAGAAGTACTGTGTCAAAGACTGCCTCAGCCTGGTAGTTTGGACATCACTTACCTGTGTATCTGGTAGTATGCAGTGATATTTTCTCTCCAGTACAACAGGCATTAATTTTTCATGACTATCACAGCTGGAATTTTAAAATACTTTTGATTTTAATTTTGAACAAACCAATTACTCTTTCTGTCAATGGATCCTTACATCTCAGTGACACAGGGCTGAGATAATAAAGAAATGGGCCTCATAGTAAATTCTGGATTAATATGAGTTAGTGTGATGTTTAGCTTGTTATTTGAGACCATACACAAATATCACCTGAAAGAAAAGGGTTTCTTAGGCCCCAGAAAGATATTTTTTCCAGTTGTTGAGATCCTTGACATCCAAAAGCTCAGATGTCCAGATTTTTTTCCACCCTCCAGTAGAACAATGACCAGACTCCTAAATTGCCAGCTTCTAGTTTTAAAAATCTGTGAATCATATCCTGAGCAGCTGGGCATAGCTATGTATGCCCTAAGTGCCTCATCCCTACATGGTTGCCCTAATCAAAAAAATCAGTCCATAATCCAGCAGGGATTAATGACCTACTTTATCCACATTACCTGATAAATAGCTTTAACATGACTAAATTTTGTGAATAACACACTTTTTTTTTTTCCTTACAGCCCCCCAAAAATTTCCTGTTTGCAAATTCAGGCCTCTCCTCTACCAAAGTGTTACCCTGCAAGCCTTTATACCATCTGTATAGTTAGCATGTAGGAAACCATGCTATTAACAACATGAGGCCACACAAATGTGTAAAAACATGTATCCTCCCCCTTCCCCAATCTCAGCTTCCCTTGTTTTTCCCCTATGGAGTAGTCTCTCAGACCAAATTTGCTCTGAGAGGTGTCAGGCAGTGTAGGAGGTTGAGGTTCTGTGCTTCTAATGGTTTTCTCCTCCACTTTTCCTGCTGGTTTTCCTGCTGCTCTGTGCCCTGGTGCCCCTGTTCTCACCACCTCACCAGGAGTGGGTTGAAGGCTCATCTGATGGGATCACAGCCATGCACCATGTTCCTGCTGCAGAGGGGGTTTGTCTTCATCCTGCTGGTAGAGAAGAGTCATGCTTAGCATATACATGTCTTGAGTGCTGTAGATAAAGACATGGACATCATGTACAGCATAAAGGGAGTGGGGAGGACAGGTTATTAATGAGGTAGGAGCTGTTTAGCTGGCACGCAGTCATGTATGCACTTAAACACTTTATCTTGGTGGTTATTAGGAAGGGCCAAGTGGTATTTGCCTGTATAGACAGAAGATGGTATTAAATACTGTTTGAAGGGGCACGGACAATTTCCCAGCTGAGGGCTGCTTGCTGGGCACTGGGTACAGCAGGCACCTGGGCAGCACTGCAGTGTACCCAGGCATGTGGCTTCTGCAGCCCCTGCTACACCAGGGCTGAACAAATAGGTGTACTCAAAGTAACAGAGGTGGATAACAGTAGAGAGCAAGAGTTCAATTTTCAGACAATGTAATAGTTAACTTTTTCATGAGGATACAATACCTTTTGAAAGACTGTTTAAAACTGGAACAAAACAGGAATTGTCGTTCTTGAAGTGTCCACTAGTCATTTCCAGTGGGGGCTGAGTTTTCAAATTAACATTTTCTCCTTAACTCTTGGACTGAGTAACTCACCCAAACCACTGGATTTCAAATAAACACCTCTGGTTTGTCTAACTTCTGTTTCACAATTGTTAAATTGTTAAAGTCAATACTTTCTGTTCAGGAAAAGATATTAGATGCATGTGCTATTACATACACCTAATTTGTTATAACAAAATTTCTTGGGAAAATACCTTCAGTATTAAGACTTCTAAAAGCTGTAGCAAATTTGAGTTACATTCCATTTAATGCATTAATTTCACCTTAACTATAGTCAACAGGGAACCGATGAAGACAGAGCAACTCCTTTGTGTATGACCGCATTATGTGGATTTCATGCAGAGACTCTGACTGCAGCTGAACATGACATAATTAAGAAAATTCCTAATGTTAGGGTTTTTTTCCTGTAATACTTTTTCGCTGAGGGTGGCATTTACAGGGTAATTTTGAAGTTCAGCAGGAAAAAAGAAGGATTGATCTTAAGTAGTTTTGTTCCACTTACTCATTGTTAAACTTATTATTCTTTGTTCTATTCGTTTTTTGAGATCTCAATCAAAACCACTTTATGTGAGGCATGATTCCAGCCACTGTGATTATAGGTTTCTTTGGATTGCTGAGCAAAGTGGAAGTGTTAACAAGAGAGGGTCTCTGATGTGGGTGAAGTTACACTAGAGCTTTAGAGCACAGTCTGTTCTGATGGAGAACAAGTGGGAACAGCACTGGAGCATGATGGTGATACTGAAGACTAGGATAAAATGGATAAGTGAAATAAGAACAAACACAGACATGAGAAAGAAGGGGTTTTTCTTCAAATTGAAGGTAAGAATACAAGCCCAGAACACCAGTATATGGCAAGAAGTGGAGCCGTGCAATGCCCCTGTTATCATGTTGAATAAGAAAACAAACCTAAGGTTGTACCAGCACTAGTTTGCAGTGTTTGGTGTGAAGATATCAACAGCACACTGAAGGACCAATGTTCTAGGTAAAGAAGGAAATCATGGATATATGTCCAAGAGGGGAAAAAACACATGAAAGAGGTAAATTTGAGTTAAGAATTAGCTAAAATAAGCATAAATTTTAGCAAAGTATTTTCTTCTGTTTCTTGATTCTTTGTGTTCAGGGAACCAAGATTCCATGTGTTCTTTATGCAGTCATTAAAAATATCAACTAACTTGGTCCATGTCCAATACAGTTGAAATTACTAGCCAGGTGATAGAAAAAATGCACCTATTCCGGCAGAAAAGATGAAATTTTAACTCCTGATTTGTATTTCCTGAACAAACAAGGTTATCCTGTATTGCTACCCTCCGGGAAAAACCCTCTGCAAGAGTGTTAGGTGGATAAGAAAGTGGTTGTATGGTCACATCCAGAGGGAAAAGAGAAGGCATTTTCAGCTAATTGTGCCCTTCTGGCCCCTAAAGGGAGTCAACAAAAACGGTGCAGAGAGACTATTTACAAGAGCATGTGAGGATAGGGCAAGGCTGAATGGTTTCAAACTTTAAGAGTAGGTTTTGGTATTAATAGAAATTCTTTAGGATGATGATACCGAAGTACTGCAACAGGTCACCCAGAGAAGCTGTGGGTGCTCCATCCTTGGAACATTCAAGGCCAGATTGGATGAAGCTCTGATCTGCTTGGTCTAGTGAAGGATGTCCCTGCCCATGGCAGGGGGGTTAGAACTTTGTGGTCTTAAAAGTCCCTTCTAATCCTGGCCATTCTATGATTCTCCTTGTGGTAATGCAGAGCTCCCACAGTGTCATGAATTACACTGTCTGTTTTCCAGAACAGCCCACTGTTCTACTGGGAGCCTTCTCCAACCATACAAAATTAATATTAAAAGACTATCAAGTATTTATTGGTGGCATAAGTTGTGATTTGGAAAAAAACATATAATGTGGTTTCACTGAACCTGGGAAAACAAATAGGTTTCCATTCTAAATCCTTCTGCTTGTACCAGGAGATGGAACACTTGGAACACCACTGCAGAAATTAAAAATGTGGTTCTTTTCATTGTCAGCTTCTCACTTCAAGAAATTACAATTACTAAGTCTCCCTTACAGTAATTGACAGAGAAGATAATGCCCAAGTTTGGGACATTTTATTTTAAGGAGTGTAAAAGATGAAGTTCAGTCTTCTTTCAGTTCTTTCCATTTTTCAGAAGACATTCAGATAACTTGTCATAACCAGTATGAAATATCACATGGGGTAAGACTGAATGTAGCTATCAATGCTTCAGTGCTTGCATTGGTCATGAAACTGGCATTTAGAGTTCTCAGTGCCCTGAGAACTGAATGTTCCCCACTGCTTCTAACTTAATAATCTGAAGTTATAAAATGTTTCATGGCAAGTGAAGTGAAAATGAAACTACGAAATGTCCAGTATGTTGCTACTCACAATCGATCTTACCCTGTCAAGAGCCCAATCAATCTATGGAGCTCTTTGGAGCTAGTATTCAAAAGCCAACTTGTCTTCCATTCACTGAAAAATGAGTGTTGGTAAATCAAACATTTCACTTGCATTTTGGCTAGTTGGATGTTTTTTGTCAAGAGAACAGGTGTAAGATAGAAAAAGTTGATCTTACAAGTTGATCTTTCAAATCAGATTCTAAGTGTTAAAGTCCCATCTGTGATTCTTTTTAGCCAGTGGCATTAACTTTAGGCATGCTAAAGTCAAACATCTTCAAAACCATACACTTCTACCTGTACAAAGTCATGAAGTCCCTACAGACCCTGAACATGGTTTGGTGACATCCATTGTCACCCAATCAAGCCAGATGTTTCCAGCTGGAATACAGACTAGTTTTAGATTAACCCAGATATGGCAAAAGTGCATGCATCATAGGTCAAGGTTCAGTCTGAGCTATTTACTCTACTTAAAAATAGTTTTAAAAATATTGATCACAAATCACCTGCTATCTTATCTGAAATGCCTCTCAGAGGCTCAGAGTGTTCAGAAAGGAACAGGACCAAAGAAAATATACATAGTCAGTTAATTTTTATTTTGGTTGCAGTTGGAAATTAGTGTCTCAATTAGCATGCTTGTTTCTGGCACAACTTAATCTCTTTCTTGGTCTTCTAGTGCTTGATTCTAACATTCTTTCCCAAAGTGGCCTATACTGCTTGCAGTTGGATGTCAAGATGGACTTTGGTTGTGGTGTAATATACCAGTTCTTATTTTTTTTGCATTTTTATCTCACTACTAAACAGACAGGGTCAGCCTAGAAATTAGAATAAGGTTCCAGTCATTAGATCTATGAGGTTTTGGATCAGCTTTTTCACTGGGATTAGAGAGAGGTAAAATACTGTCCCATCTACTTGAAGGAGCTTGTTACATTTGTAAGTATTTTGTGATGTGACCATGTGTGACATGAAGGGCAAGCCTTGCTAATCCTAGGAGCTTTCTTCATTCCAGTGTTTTTTATGTAAAACCCCCCCACCACTCTGCTCCTTACGAGTCTCTTTTGCACCTCTGGAAACCAGGAATAAGGCTGTTTAAAGATGATGCAATGAGTGCTGGCAGTAGAGATAGCAACAATCTGCCTTTCTCTTGAGAGTAAAACAACAAGATATATTTGTTTGATGGCAGATGTCAAGTCATGGAAATTACAGATTAAAAATAATTTATGTAGGAAACATATTTTACATCTCTTGACTTCTATTTTGAAAGAGTGTCACATTAAAGCACCATCATATAAATGCATCCTGGGAGCAAAGAATATGAGAAAGGCTGTGCACTAACAGTGACCTACATCCCGGGGCATACCAAAGCCTCAGCAACATCAGACAACATCTTCAGAGTGGCCATTTAACTGTCAGCCACATGATTTGTAGCTGGCTGCAGCAAGGACTAAAATTGTAGCGTGTTAGACACACATTACAGAGGAAGAAAAAAAGCAAAATAAATTGGCATCACTGAATTTTTTTTCAGGTTTTAACTTGAAAGTGGGGAATTCCCACTCACACTACCAATTTAATTGCAAACTGTTTATATAGGAAGGGTTCACTTTTTTTTCACTTCCTCTGAAGGAAAAAAAAGTGCAGATATGAAAAGCACAGGTTAAAAATAAGTACCACATACAAGGGAGCACAATATTGTAATTGCCTGTAGACTGTCAACTCAAACAGACAGAGATTAACTCTGAGCTAAGGCAGGAGACACAGCTATGAACCAGCTCTGACCCTTGAGAAACTGCCATTATTTTGTAATTAGTGTCTTTTCAGTCTTTAAACTACTTGAGGTTCTTCTTGCTGATTCTGCTCAGCCACTACAAACCCTATGATCAGTGGATTTCAGGTGTCTCTTCAATGCTGTCCCTGTAGTGTCTTCCTTCCTGTGGTTTCATTCTTGCCTTGTGGAGTGCTGGGCAAAGTTGCACAGAGAGGGGCAACCATCAGCTTGGAAATCTGTTTCTGGCTCTCTCTGCTGAGGAGGGGGAAATTCTGATGTGATGAAGCACCATGTCTGATGTGCAATCAGTACTGTTTTTCTTTTTTAAAAGGAAACCTGCTCTGTGTCCAAGAATGGGGGGGGAGTAGCCATTGGTGTGTGGGCAGACACTTCAGGGCTGGGAGCACAGACAGCTGGGGTGTTGAAGATATCCCTGGGAGAACTCGTAGACCACTGCTCTAAGAAATGTCTGTGTTATTCCTTTTGCTGCAGTGGGTTATTGCTGGTCATGCAGTATCTGATTCTAGCAGTGTGTCTGCTCTGCCCCTGGAGTAAGCAGCAGTACTGTATTTGGGTAGCATGTCTTGTGCTCAACAAGGACACTGGTTTTTCTAAGGTCAGGAGATAGGATTCAAAAAAAAAAAACCCAAAAAACAAACAAACAAAAAAAACTTCAGTAGTTAGAAAGACCCATTATTTACTTGCATTTCTCCATGAAATAGTTCTGCTGTTACTGATGTTTTGAATGATGGTTTACAGTCGTGAAGAGAACTGTTCCACTTCTATCATATCTGAAGTGTATCTAAGTTCCCTGCCTCTAGTCCTTAAAGCCAGGCACTGCTCTGTTACTTTGTTGGTAGTTTTTTAGCCATCCCTCCTATTATTAATACCCTGAGAGAAAGGCAGCAATGTTTTCTTGCCCCTACCATGCACAGCCTTGTCAGAAAAAGGTAAATGTAAACTACAGCCTATTCTGTGAGCATTGTTTTGCCCTCTAAGCCTGTATTCTTTGGGATGGAGGTGAGGCTTACTGGATGGTAGTTTTCCAGATCCTCCTTTTCCTTTTGAAGATGGGAGTAATATCCCATCCATAACATTCCTCCAGTCATCAGACACTTCTCCCATTCTCCATGATTTTTCAAACATGATGGACAGTGTCTTAACAACATCTGCCAACTCCAACAGCACCCATCGGTGCATCCCATCAGGGCCCATGCATTTATGGGTGTTAAATCTGTTTAGCTGACCTCTAATTCAACTGTCTATGACTAAAGGGAAGTCTTCTTTCTCCAGCATTCCTCTTACCAGGACAGGGACTCCTGAGGGCCAACCTCAGCAGTAAAGACTGAGGCAAAGAAGGCATTCAGTAATTCCACCTTCTCTATGTCTTCCATCACCTGGACACCCATCTGATTCCAGCAGCATCTGACACCCATCTGCACAGCAGCCCCATCATTTCCCTAGTCTTCCTTTTGCTGGTGATGTACTGGTAGAAGTCCTTCTCAATATCCCTTGCCAATCTCAATTCCAAGTGGGCCTCCCTCATCAGATCCCTGCATACAAGGCTCCTGTAGCTCTTCCATTTGGCCTGTCCCTTTTTCCACATCCCAGAAACTTCTTTCTTCTGTTTGAGATTTGCTAGAAGCTTTCTTCTCATCCATGCAGATCTCCTGCCCACTTTGCTTGATTTCTTGCTCACTGGAATACACTGGAAGTGATGCTTCAATACTGACCTGCTGTCTTGGCCTCCCCTTGCCTTCTAGAGCCATAACCCACAGGATTTCTCTAGAGATGCTTGTTACTGATGAATAAATGAGCTTTCAGTACATTGATTTGGGTTGGAAGGAACCTTAAAGAGCATTTAGTTCCAGTCTCCCAGCCATGGTCAGAAACCACCAGGTAGCATAAAGAAACTATGGATTTAACTGCTAATTATCATATGTCACCCTTAGGTATTTATTTATCAATTAAAACCACACAAGACATGAATTTATATATTGTGGCAGTAAAAGTATGTAGGGAGGCAATCAAAGGACAATTAGGGGGAAAGGGAGAACTGAATTTACATACACTATGATGAATATACTGTATTTCAAAGCAATAATTCACAACTGAAGGTTCACTGGTTTTCTATACAGAAGTCAAAGCAAGAAGCTTTCTGCAAAGGTTTCTTAAAAGTCCAAGCCTAAGAAAGAAGTATTTGACAAAAATTTAATAAATTCTTTAGATGGTGGTTCTGGTGTCATTACAAAAATTAAATCACTAATTTTCATATTAGCATCTATTCTCTAAATAATTTAAACACGATGGCAGAATCCTGTGTTTGCTGAAAGATTTCAAAAGGGAGATGAATCCATGCACACAAATTGACACAAAAAGTTTCAAGTTTTATTTTGAAGATTTGGTTGTTTATCTCAAATGCACAATGGATATTCTGGTTTGGACAGCTCTTTTCTGCAATTATTTTCAGTAGTTAACTTGATCTACCAAAGCAAGTTCTCTTTTCAGAGGAATTAAAATGCAGTCTATTTTAAGAAAGAGAGAAAGAAAAGTCATGAGGAGGATCAGATACTTTTTAAAAGCTCATTTAGGGAAAAGAAAAGGTAATTTAATACTTTGTAATGTCTGAAAGGCTTGATTTAAGGCAAAATTACTAGCCAGTTTAGATTATTTTAGCACTAATGGAATGAAATTTTCCTATTTTTTTTAGAGCTAAGTCTGTAATGAGGAGATTCAAGTTGACTGAAAGTAGTAAATAGATTATAAGTGCACTTTGTGAAATTGGAGAAAAGATACTTTATTTTTATGTATATTACATTAAACTTTCAAACAGCTTTCAAAAGTTGCTTTTCAGATGGGAAAAAATTTGTCCTCTTCCTTTACTTCTACACAATGTTTTAGGTGTGTAAAGTATATAAAATGCAGGAAACAGTGAAAATGTACACTTGAAATTTTTGGGTACTCCCTTTTCTTCCTCCTTAAAAAATAAGGAAATGAGGGAAATGCAGTAAAAACTGTAAATATTTAATAGGAAATTTAATTGTGACTAAACCAAATTTGGTTTTCTATAAGAAACAGATGGAAAAAATCCCATCTGTTTTACCAAGAAATGCTGAAACTTGTCTTTTGAGTTAGTTACTGATTCAGAGAAGTAGTTGAAAAAATTATTTTCTTTTTTATTTCAAAAGATTAATCATACTTAGGATGTGGCTTCCCCCTTTATGGAATAGGAGGAAGATCTATTAATGTCAATACATAGGATGCAAATTCCCTTCCAGGCCACTGTGTCTTTGAAAAGAACTCTTTCTCTGGATGTTGGCAAGGATTGCATGAAATATTAAGACAATGTGCATTTACAATCTGCTAAGGCTAAAAGAGAAGAACTAAAACACTGAGTAAACATTTCTGTTTACATAACATAGCTGTATTGTGCAAAATTACAACCAATTTAAGAAAATTGTTTAGTCACACCAGGTAAAACAAATATTTTTCCTACATTCACCCAGTGGCAAAATGCTATATAATCTTTATTTGAAGATCTATCAACTTGTGTTCCAACTCTCCTCATTCCTTTTCAATACTTTGTCCTCCTGCCAGTGTTTATGTGAACCTTTTCCTCTATCACTGTGAACCTTTTCCAACACCACTGACATTGTTCAAGAGGCAGCAGGGTCAGTATGGTTAGCAGGGGGTTCCTTGTATTCTCTGAATGTACATAATTTACTGTTCAGTGCTGTCAGCATAATCCAATGGAGATTGCAGATGGTTGCTGTAGCTTTTCACAGGGTAGGGCTTTTATTTCACTGATTCTAAACCCACTTGTCTTCTCATTGATTTGTTTTCTTTCTGACTATGCAGAGTCAGGACTAAGGAACCTGACTAAAGGATGAGTGAGGAAAGAATGGATAAGAGTGGATATTAGGGGGTGGCTTTTTCTAGTAGAAGGGATTAATGGAGTAAAACTTGTAGAATCTCCCTAGACAAAAAGGATTCAAACATATCACACCACAAGAATTTATCCTCACCCTCCACCTCTCCACTTGTGAATCTTCCTTCAATATTCTTAAGAAAGGAATGGTGGTTTTTTGCTTTCCTTGTTGTAGACAGATTTATTTTATACTAATTTTCAAGAAGCATTGGAACAGGAAGGGGGAGTTTTAGCCAGAATTAACAGGCACCATTCAGTCAACAAGAAAAGGAGGTTGTTTAGAATCAGAACAAGGCTGTGCCTGTCTAGCATATGGTCACAGAAAAAGTGAGGGGAACAAGGGGCATCCTGGTTCTTCACCTAAATTCTTCCCCACTACCCTTCATGTAAATATGAACAGTACTTCTGTATAGAGTGAGAGGTGTATGTTGCCAAGGATCATGTTTGGACATTGTATTTAATGGGGCTAGAGAGTAGGAGTTTTATTGCTTTGCTCGAGTCTGTACATGCACAACCCAAAATAATCTTGTTCCCTAGTCAATTAATTTTAAAGATTTTCCATATAGGATAAGGAGAAAATAACTTCTTGAAATACTTAAGTAGGATAACTTTTTTTAAGAAAAGTAAATAAAAATATTTATGACACTTTCTTATTCCTCACAACCTGTAGGCAATGTGCATGTAACACCCAACCAAATATTTAATTGACAGTATATTAGAAAATGTTGAAACAGTAGAGTTTATCAGTGAATGGTCTATAAAAGTTAGTTTAATTGGTGCAAAAACAAGGGTTTTTTTAAGTGTTTAATAGGGTAGATTAATTCAAGAGACAATGCTATTATCACTTTCTATTCACAAAAAAAACCCTATAAAAATATCTGGTACTGAAATTACTTCAATTTTTTTTTCATCTTGATTATAAGGTCAAATAATACTAAATACCTGTGCAATCAGAAATATGTAAACCTGTTAACATTATTTTAAGGAGAGAGTATAGCCCAAAACTTACAGAGGAAAAAATACTCATCACTCCAAAAACTGTACGTTTTACTTGGTAATGTGCTATATACAGTAGATGTTGCTATAGAAGTCTCAATATTCTTAATATTCTTTCTGAATTTGAAATACCATTAAGTGATATGGTACCATATTAATAATTAGACATCCAAAATGAAGCAAATGCATGAAAATATGTACAAAAATCTGAGAATAATAGAATCATCATAAGTAATAAGTTGATTTGATAGAACATCTTTCCAGACTTGTAATTGCATTTGTCATCTGTTTATAACAAAGATCTGATGTTTAGTCAATCGATGGCAGCAAAATAGCAATGCTCATTTCATAAACATGGGAAGTTTAAATTTGTTGTTTTTTTTTCCTTGGCTGCCACTTGGGCTTTTCTGCTTCCCTGCTCCATCAGGGGACCCACCAGTGAGTGACGTTGTACAGTAAGTGTCTGAAGGAACAGCAATAGTGCAGGGTGCTGAAGGGAAGTTATTTTCTTTAAATTTACTGGCCTTTGAGGTAATTTCAGGAACATGTTTGAGCTATTTTGACAGCACCATGTTAACACTTTTTATGTAGCATCACCATCCTTTATTTTTCCCTCCTAGTTATATCTTTGATTTTTGATTTTCCAGTGTTATGTCAAAATTAGTTCAGTAAAAGGTCCTCCCGGGTCTAGATTGATTGCACTGTGCTCTTCTGATTTGACATAAACAGACATCAGGACTGAATTGCTGTCTTGCCATCACTTCAGGCTTTTGCTGTAAATACAACAATTTCAACAAGGGCTGAATTACTCTTCCTTTAAGCATGTCGGCTTTCTGTGTCATGTATTACTGACAATCTACTAAGGAGGAAAATTGCAGTCAAAAATCATGGCAATTCAGGTTGCCACAAGATAGAGAGAACAACCATACAAAACGTTAATTATCACAGTGTGTGGAAGAAAAATTTACCCAAATTTCCCTTGAACTGAAGAGCAGTGCCTTGAACAGTGTTACTTCTTGGCTAATGCTGAAATGAGCTTTGGAAAGTAAATCAATGAGTAAAGGCTTAATACAGTAGATTTATGTATGCTGTCAGTTTCTAGGCAATATAATTATTGTCAGTTTTCTGCCTCTAGCTACTCTTTTAGCTTCTGGGAATAATGAGAGAATGTGTTCAGCCATGTGACATTCTTCTCTTTGTAGAGCTAACCGCCGTTTCCCCTGTGGTGAATCTTGCATTTTAAAGAGCTCTCACACATTCTTTCATGAGAATTTTGTAAAATACCATGTGACAAAATACCATTTTACAATATTGTAGCTGAAGTGGCTTTCCATATCACATAGGTTGCTGAGAAATCAATGTCAAGATTGGATCCACAGAAATGCGCTGTCTCAAATAAGCTGCGAGTCAAAAGATGCATTCTTTATAAAAATCTTTATAGAAAGCTGCAAAGTGACCATATGATACATGGGTTTGATTCATCATGACAATACACTGCATGGTCAATTCCTTCTGAATATTATTTATTAGTGATGTTCTTGCTTTTCTTCCCTCTCTTTCTTCTTGTCCTCTCTCTACACCATTAGCCCAGAATGATCACAGATCTACAATTGGAGTGGCTGTCCTTAGAATCATTCTTAATCTGACTCTGAGAGCTGGTGAATCAGTGTGCTCAAAAAAGGCTCTAGATTAGTAGTTGTTTAGTGTTTAACTGTTTCAGAGAAGCAGGACTGTTATTTCCCATTTGTAGTAATGATTTTGGCCAGGACAACCAATATTTTCTAAAGCTTTTTTTTTTCATGCTTCTTTTAAATTAAATTACAGCGAGGATTGTTCCTGTTTTGTAATTCTGCAATGCTGTGAGGTGCAACTGGTTAAATCCATAGCACTGAAATTTGAATGTAAAAAGTCATATTGGTAAAAGTAATACATAGCCTTCATTACTGACTATATGTTCTGTCTTCCCTTTCTTATAAAGCCATGCATTTTGAATCAAAATACTCACAGAGGTGCATGGTCAGACTAAAAATGCATGTTTGTATTAGGAATAATGTTCTGGCCTGACCGCTGAATCCTAGTAAGAAAGAAAAAGTGATATATCTTTTGTAGTCGGGGTTTACTGAGCACAAGGGATGTGATCAGTAGGGTCTGAAGTCAGAATAACTGGTTTCAGCTGCTGACTGTAGAATTAATGATCTCCCTGTTTCCTTGGAGGGAGGCAGGGGAAAACTGACAAAATTACTTCTTGTTTCTAAGAACTGTAGCTGAGAGAGTTTTATTTGGATCTGGATTTTTGTTTGTTTGTATATAAAAGAAATTGACTTGTTTGTATGTAAAAGAGAGTAATTTATCCCCTTTCATTCCTGCTAAGAAGGAGCTCTGTTGTCATTTTCAGGTAATTTAGGTTACAAAGCAGGAATGCAATGAAAAGATTTCGGGAAATGGAAATGTGATCTTAAAACTTTCAAATTTTCTCAAAAAGAGATTACATCTCAATACATTTCATTTTTGAGAAATTATGGGAAATTATAATCATTTCTATCAGTGATAAAACTTAAATAAAGTGATAAAATATGGAAATTTGCCAATAATTTTCCTGCTGTTATAAGACAACCTGACTGAAAATTAAAATGCTAGGTCAAAATCAAAACCAGATCAAAGTCTCCCAAAGATTAATTTAAACTATAAATTTACTAATCTGCAGAAAAACTGTGCACAAAATTAAGCAGTTGGTAGCAATAAAGCTTTCATGATTCACAGGCTAAACAGCCAAAGAAATAGTTTTAGCTATGGTAAACCTGTAACAGCAGCACTAGGGGTGCAGACATGGCATCAATGCTCAAAAAGTCTGTGACAACTTCACACAGCACGTGTAAAGTTTATGTTTTGGGGTAACATTTCACAGAAGTGCTTGGTGGGCCAGTGGATTACTGCATTGCAGATTTGCCTGTGTTCTCTATTGCTCTTTTAGGACTTGAGTGGAAAAGGAGAAGGATTTGAATGAAAACACCTTGTTCTGTCTATCACAAAGTTTTCACAAATTAATAGGATTTCTTTTCCTACTAGAAGGGTGTGTTAAACTGGGATTAAGATATGCTGTATGGAGTTCATTTATTATTATATCTTTTATTTGTGCAGCAGCTTTTAAAACCATTATTAGAGATAATAAGATTAATCATAAAAGGATAAGTTTCACTTAGTCATACAAGGTGTAGCTGGTCTTCATATGTTTTCATGAGAATTAGACAAATGTTTCAGAGATTATAAACCAGCATTTACATGGCTACTGTAATGAGCAGTACATATACAGCCCCACAGCTCCAGAGATATCTAACCTGGGCAGAAGATAGCTCAGAAACTGTCTGAATTTACTCATCCCTGAGGGTTGCCTATACAGGAAAAATGTTCTTAGAAAATAAAGGGAAAGGTATTTATAGAACAGAAAACTTTCAAAATACCTGTCTTACATATACAACACATAGAATATAAAAGTTATTTAAGGAAAAAGGAAAATTGAAGAAAGGTTGGGTTTTTTTGAGGAGTATTGAAAGTTAGCTCTGATGCAGGATGTACCCTTGCTATAAATATGCAAAAGGAGAATTTTGGGGCCTGATCTAGCGTTAGTATTTAATTTGTTTGTTTTTTAAATTTCATTCAGCCTTCATCAGTTTCCTGATCTAGCTCCAAATGTGTCCCACAGAAGGTGCAGGTCAAACTGACATGGTCCATATGCCAGAATGCAGGACAAGAGTATTTTAAGTCATTGCTGCTGCTCTGTTTTCTGAATAGCACAATATTTATAACAATAAATGCTTTACATGATAATCAGTCCAGGGTCTCTTACCCAAATTGAGAATGTCTGCAGTTCAGTTTCAGAGTAGCCCTGTTCACATTGCTTCAAATAGCTCCAGCAGGTAGTGTTTGACATTGGCTGCTTGAGCCTGGAGGTGGCAGAATTGTTAGTGGCAGATGCAAAGGTTGATCAAGGAACAGATTAAACTCTAAGAGGCAATCATTGTCTCTCTTCTCCCACATTCCCATAGTGACTGAATAATCTGATGATATACCACTGGCTTCCCTAATTCTTTTTCTCTTTTGACATGTAAAATTGTTACCTGCTGTATGCATGTAGGGAAAACCTCCAAACATTTATTTTATCATTTTTTTTGAATTGAGCTGAAGTTAAATAGAGGTCTGAAGAAAGCCTGGAATAACAAGTCTGAGAAGAGTGAATTGCCCCATATCCCTGTGGCTCTGCCTGGAATAGCTTCACTGTCCTACTGGGATCCTTTCAGGTGTCCCTGTGCTGGAGTAACACAGCACAGGTAACATGGCATGAAGAATTGACTTTTGCCTGCCTTGAGAATGTTGTCAGAAACAGTGGGGAATTAAGTATCTGGCAAGGTCCTTTGTTCACCTTACATAACCCACCACAACAATCATAACTGGTTGCAAAAGCCAACCTACAGTGTGGGCTCTTGTCTGATGTGAGAGAAACTCAGGCAGTTTACAGGGAAGTGGGAAATAGTGAGGACTACACTATGGTATTAGATGACAAGCTGCTGAAAATTGTCAGGCTAATTAAAACTTCACAAAATTCTTTAAATATCTGATAGGACTGTTTTTGTATATGTCATATTCACTCAGTTACAAATTATTTGAAGGCCAAAATGAATCAAGGTTTACATTTTTAGATTCATTTTTTTCAGATCCTTAATATTGGTTTTGTTAACATAAGAAGGCAAAGAATAGAAGTGCAACAATTTTAGACTCCAAAATTAATTAGCATCATCTGATATAGTTTATTATAGAATATTATTCTACCATTATGGCTTAGAAGCTTTACTGTAATAAAGTCCCAGTGGTATTAATGAGAATCTTCTGAATAAAACTTATCAGTCCAAGATGCTCTTATGTTTGTTTGACTACTACTGATACAATGTGTTTACAAATTATGACGCTTTCATTTTTATTCATTTTTCGTCCAACTTGTATAGTTTTGTATTTGAGAATTAGCTATGAAAAGTGTTAGGCATGTACCCAGAGCAATTTCCTTCTCCAATAAAGTTACTCACATAGGCTTTATTCAGCTAAAATGTTAGCTTTTTTCTTACATTGCAGTTTTTTCTTTATAAATTCTTGATGTGATTGTGGCAGATGCTGGTACCTACCATGTATGACTGTGACAAACATCACACTCATCCTTGTTAGGATGGCTAAAATTCCTTACGATGTCAAATTTAATTGTTTCACCGAATTTCTGTTACTGACTTGTGTTTTATAAAGGTTAAATCATAACCTTTTTAATGCAGGGGTCTTAGGCTTCCTGATTGTGCAGTGACATAATCTGTTTTAGACACTAATTTGCATTCTTCCCAAAGAATCCTTGATCCCTTGAGCTTTGTCTTTTAAAAACATGTCTTCAGTCTTACACACACCTGATTTTTATGCAGCTGTCTCTGGAGATGATTTCATGGTGTCAGCTGTCTTCTTGTAGGACATGCCATTTTTTATAGTTAAAGAAAATTAGTTTTGGTAAATAAATAGCAGTGTGCATAATTTGGAAGATAAAAAAATCCAGAAAACTTGTAAGGAATCCAAGGACAATAGGGGAGAAACCAAGAGCTAATCATAACAAGGAGTCAGAGAAATCCTAGAGGTGCTATAGATCCATTACCAACAGGAAATAAATTAATACTTAATGATTATAAAGAAAATGTAAAAATATTCAGTAAGACTTTCTGTTCTGTATTTGGAAAGCAATGTGTTTGCATTCCATGAGGATAAGGAAGTGCTTTTCAGGGTATAGATAGACATTAAAGGATAAACACTTTAAGAGTTGCAGATAATTTGTACCAAACAGTCTTTAAAGAATTAAAAAGACATCTGTCATGCTGGTAATTTTAATAAATCTTGAAATACTAGACAAAATTCAGAAGAGCGGATGGGAGAAAATGTAAATAGTAAAAGAAAAAGAACTTGTTGGATAAGGGAGGCAATGTTAATGTGTTCAGATGGATACTAAAGCAGATACAGAAGCCTACAGTCTTTAGTTTTAATTTTCTCCATGTATCAAAAGCTTTTATCATAGTAAATTTAAAAGAAGAAGTGATTAAGCCACTGCAAACCAAACACACAGAGAACGTGTGGATATTCCATTACTTGAAGTTGTCAGATCAAAGTCATACACCTTTTTGGGAGGTATGTTTGAGTCAACCACATCTTAAGGATTCTATATTATATTTGGTGGTCAAATGGAGTGAACATTGCAGAGATCAAACCAGATGATCTAATGGCCTCTCCTGGATTTTGACTTTAACAATATATCAAGTGCTTCCGCTGTATTTCAAGCTGGGAAGCAAATCTGATTATCAGTTTACTGGTAGGGTAAAAGGGTAGTAAAAAGGAAGAAGACAGTTTATTTTAAAATAATATTTGCATCATATTCTTCAATTATAATTTTCATGTCTCTTTACAGAAAAGAAAGTTTTTTTTTCCTGAAAATATGTAATTGTGTGCACGTGTATATATTTGTATCTATGGATTTCTTCACAAAAAAACCAAAAACCAAAAAACCAAAACAACATGAAACACAATTCAAAAAGAAAAAAAAATCTTTCAGGGAAAATATTTCTGACTTTTTACAGAGTCCTATGACATGCAGTAGGCAGTGAAATAATACCTTGAGTGTAGGTTTCCCTTTAAAGCAGGGCATCGATGCATTATCTACTCACTGGAACAGGAGAGTGGGGTTTTGTGAAGTTGCAGAACACATCTGACCATCACCAAAGAAATGTTATATGTTGGACAAAAGAGAATATACAATTTTAATACATGGGATGGGATTTGAAGGAGGTCTTGTGTACTTGAATTCTTTCCTTTTTTCCAGCTGTGTTGAATTTATTATATATATATATGTGTATATATATATGTTATTTCCTCATAGTAATACATGCAGTAATGTATAATATATACAATATGTTTAATTACTGGCAAATCAATTGCTTTTAAAAGGTATTAATTCTTCTCACAATCCTCTTACTATTTCCTGGTTACACACACTGTATTCCTAGGCATATGTCTTGTAAGCATTAGAGTTCAAAGAAAAGGGAGCCAAGATGTATAATGACATACAGTGACCATATTCTAGTGTGAGAATATTCAACTCATTAAATTGTTTCTAAGGTAGTCTAGATGGATATATGCCTGCCTGCATTTTTTGGTTCAGTTTTGGCTTTTCTTTCATAACACAACTGTTCTCCCTAGTTTATAAAATGTGAAGGTCAAAGAGAGGTGAAGCTGAATGGTGCTGGGAATCTGAGATGCAAATAAGTTTCAGATAATCCATGTGATGCTCGGAGGCCATCTAGTTTCACAGAGCCATTAGCATTCAGGGACGCTCATTAGCACTCAGGCAGCCAGTCAGTATGCATTAGCAAAATGAGATGTGTTGATTAAAGTTACAAATTATGTGCTGAATGTTTAGACTTCAAGCCATGGTAGCTTCACATTTATGAGAGTGTATTTCTATATTTTCACATTAAAAAATGTTGACTCTGTCTAATTTTCAGTGGTTTTTTGGTGTGTGTGAGAATGTGTTTGTGTGTATGGGAGGAGAAAGAAGTGAACGCAATGATGGAAGAGAAGGTGAAAAAGTTAAAGCAATTTCAATATTTGATGCTTTTGTTTGAAGTGCCTTTGAAAATCTTACAGTTAGGACTATCACTGCTCTGATTTTAAAATAAGAGACAGCATCAAAAATATCAAAGAGACTAGGAAGATTTTAACCTTTAATCTGTGTTATCCTATGTAGTGTCCCATTGATTTAATGAGATGTAGAAACTAGCAATTCAAGAAATTCTGACTCATATTTCAAGAAATAATCAGCATGTATTATCTGATAATAGTGCAGTGGGATCTGGCTAAAACCATAGGATTATGTGGAAAACAATGATATGGTAGTTTAATGTCTATATGATTTAATTTTTATCACTGCTCACATTATCATGGATCTATCTTGTGTAAGCATAATAAAAAAGGATACTGTACTTAACATTAGGCCATCAGCCTTTTGGATAGAACTGGTAAAATTTATCACCTTTATTGTGCATTGTGCATTACTGAAGACATTCTAGAATAGCCATCTTAAGCAAACATAGCACACCACCCCAACACTTGTACTTACATTTTGTGGTTCTGTCAAAAGATTTGGGAAGACCAATTATTATTATGCGGATGACTGTATTACATGAAAACAAGTTATGCAATGCTGGTATTGTGAAAGTGACTTATTTGCAGGACTAATGATGAAGTACTTTATTTGCATTCTTTCTTGTGAAACATTGTCTAATATCTGCAGCTGAAAGGAACCACAGAGAAGGTAAGAATTATTCTGAGCATGACTCAGCACAGAATTTCTTTGTTTTCTGGGTCTGATTTGAATACTCTAAATCCAGATGTTGCTTTTAGGAGGAGAAAGGTCTTGCAATACTACTCAACAACAAGGTCCTTGTGGGGAAAGCCCTGCTATGGGTGCAGATCATCTCTGAACAGAAGATATTGTATTGAAAACCAGCATCATGTAACTTCTGTTTGTCTTTTCCTGATTGTGTTGCCTTAAGAAGTTTCTTAGTGGGTTGGATGGAAGTGTCAGCTCAATATCAGATGTTGAGTTCAGCTCAGTACTTTCCTTCTGACAGTGATGTCTCTGTTCCTGGGCATCACTTGGCAGCATCCATCAGCTACTTGGGCTGCTGTCAGGAATGCTCTGTTTTACATCCCTCACCAGTTCCCTTGCTCTTGCACTTTTGATGCTCTGACCTCTTCCTTTAGTTCATTTGTTGTAGTCTGGGCTCATTTGGTTTTTCCAGTTTGTTTTCTGTGGCTGTCTTGCGCTCTGTAAGGGGTTTGAGTCTGGGAGAAATCCTCATTGGCAGCAAACAGGGGGGAGTATTTGAGATGTGATGGGCAGAATGCAGGATGCTTAGCCCAGAATTACCATTCACGCTTTGTTTCTATGTGTTATTTCCTCCTTGAAGTAGTCTTTTACCTGCATATTTACATTGATAACAGAATCTGTTTCCTACTTGGGATCCTCTTCTTAATGTTTCTGTTTTGATTTGTGTTTGGTGGTGGTTTTGGTTGTTTTTTTTTTTATTTTCATCACTTGTATCTGCATTACTTGGACTCCAGATTCTGTGCTTCAGAGAGAAGGCTGTTTGTTTCAAGCTTATTCCTTGAGTAATGCAAAAAACACATCTGCCAACATGAGGTGCTGAAAACATAGAATTCAAAAGAGACAAAGTATAGGGTAAGCCTGGTGGGTTTTAGTATGTCCTTCTGACCTGAAGGTCAGATGTACTCTTGTACCAGCAGGACCAATAGTTATCAATAGATTTTTCCTTTAGCTCATGCAATTTAATTTCAGTACTATCTATATTTTTGGGCTCTATGACATTTTGTGATATAAGAACTCAGGGCAACCCCGACGAAGGCAGGAAATGTCGAGGAGGACTCCATGGATATCAGAAGGCTAATTAATTACTTCATTATACTATATTATATTGTACCTATATTACACTATAACTATATTACAGAATATTACATTAACAAGAACTATCACTAACTACTAGAAAACCCATGACTTTGCCTGAGAGTCCTGACACACGTGGATCCAATTGGTCAGTGAATCCAAAACACCATCACCAGAATCCAATCAAGAAATCACCTCAGGCAAACAATCTCCAGAACACACTCCACATGGGCACAAACACAGGAGCAGCAAATGAGATAAGAATTGTTTTGATCATTCTTTTCTCTGCTTCTCCCACAGCTTCTCTCTGTTCAGAGGGCATGTGAATACCACATTGTGACACTTAGTTTCATAATCTGATTTGTCTAGTTCCTACTACATATTAAAAACCCAAACCTCCTTCCTATTGCTGTTCTTATGTTGTGGTTTTGTCTTAGAGATTGCCAGACTTTGCTTAATAATTGTCTCTAAACACCTGAGAGAGTTATGATTCCTTCAGAAGAAAGCACAGGTTGCTCTGTTAGAATCATTCATAACATTAGATCCAAGACCTATTTTAAATTAAACTGCTTATAATTACAAAGAAACTTTACAGTGGCAGGGCCCTTCAGACATTACTCAGACTGAATTATTATCCATCTAGTTTTTAATAGCATTGACAAATCCTGTTCTTATAAAGTTAAAACTTGTGTGTGAGATGGCATTCTGTTTCTGAATCTAAAACCAATCACTAAATAAAAAGATGAAAATTTACCAAACTGACACTTTAGGCTTATTACAAGTCTTTGAATGTTGGTTTCTGACCTCATAATCATTGGGATAAGCTTTGTGATTATTACCAAATGACTGAGAAATAAGACAATTAGACACACTCTGATGAATTCATTCAGTCTTAATATATTAAAAAAAAATTCTATCTTATGCCGCTATCATACAGCAAAAGGCTTTATTTTCACAATAAATATACATGTGAAATTAGTAGTAGACATTTTTCAGAGATTTTCAGTAGAAACAGTAACCTGGTTTTCTTTGTTGCTGGGAAAATGTGCTGTTAACTGAAACAAGTAGAAGTAGTGAAATTTCAGTTAATTCAAAGCAGAACAACAGCAATGTATCTGAAAGGATTACATATTATCCAAATATTATTTTAAAATATAAAAATATTATTAAAAATATGTTTTCTCTACCCAGATGTTATTCAGCCATTTTCCAGGGTGTGCCACTGTTAGTGAAGATTTCTGAGAGAGGAATAAGCATGTCTGGAGTGAATTCCTGTTGTTACCCATCTGTATAGAAGGGGATCTGTCACTTATGCAGGGGAGCACAGGTAGGTCCTGCACAACAGCCAGAGTGTTGTTGATCAGAGCTATAATTTTGGAATCTGAGGACCAAGAAAACTGTATGAGTTTGCTTTCTGGAGCTTTAAAATCTGTTGGGAAGTAAGAAACATGACTAGTTTGTCTCTCTTCTGTTTGGTCACTTTTTATCATGTTTCAAATATACAGAAACATTTCACAGGAAAAAAAATTCATAAAGGTCAGAAGTGCTTCTATACTTGGGAGTTCTGAGAGGTATATTTAAGCCCTGGCAGACTTTTAACCTTTTCTAGCTTACAATAAGTTTGCCATCCTCTTAAAATCCTTTGATTGTATGGCTTTTGTTCCCTTGAAAGGGGGACAGGGCTGCCTGGTTACTCAAGCAGATGCCAGGCTTCTGATTTGCATTTGATGAAAGCCACTTGTGAAAGCAGAATCAATGCTCAGATTTACAAACAGTAAATGTGGGTATTGGCTTGTCATTTCTTCCTAGGTTGTTGTCCTATAAAGCTGTTCAAGTTCCTCTCTTCACAAGAACATCTTCCTGCTCTCCCTGCTGCCCATAAACATTATGTTAGATCGAGATGAAGGGTGAGTAATTTTTTTTACTTCCATTACCTGTTTTTGTTTTTTAATTTAACAGCAAAAACAGGGAAAAGGGGGAAAAAAAGAATGAAAATGAGGCTATTTAGAGTAATGGATTATAAGCTGATGAACCACAATAACCAAACTGTGTCTGAAGGGGCCTAATTACAGAACACCAGAGGCACAAGAGGGAGCTTATTGTGGACAACAAAATAGTGCTCTATTAATGCTGTCACTGTACTGAGAACAGCATCAGCATTAATTTGTGTGGTTATATCCAGGTAGAGACTAGTACAGAATGCATCAAGAACAACAGAAATGAGTCTGAAAGGGTTGTATATCAAATCGAAGCTAGCAGTGAGAGTGGCTTTATTTTGAATGAGGCAAACTGAAAGCAAGATGGCAGTGACTGAACCAGTGTTTCTAAAATAAGGGTGTTTCTGACTAGTCTGTATGTAAACTCCTAGTGATTAATATCTAAGATGTTGAAGTACATGAATAAAAGAATCAGCAAGGATGATTTGAAGCTCAGTCTATTTGAGTCTTTCTATGCCTTGAGAACAGGTGTTATAGACTATATCAAGACCAGCACCCAGAAAAAGCAGCCGTGGATGTATCTTTTCTCCTGTTTCAGAGTGTCTCTTCTTTCTGCTTTGGATATGTGATGTAACATTATTATTTCATGCCTAAGACCTCCTTAGAAAAAAACCATAATTAATAATGTGACCTAATAAAAGGACTAGAGGAGAGGTGCTGTAGTTTCTCTTTAACATGAACTGGAACGAGTCTGAGTTTCTTTGGTTTGGGTGTCCCACTTCACTGGTGTTGCTCCATGAAACCTTGTTCACTGTGGTAAAACATGGCCTTCTAAAAACTGAAAGCTTCACATGTTAAAGATGAACACTTTTTGTAGTGCAGGAGGTCAGATAGAAAACTCACCCACAAGCAATAGGACTGAATATAAATCCTAAGGTATTCAAAAGCTCATTCTTTTTCTTGGCTGTTTCTGTTTTTCTGTGTAGGGCTGGGCAGGGCAGGGCAGTGCAGTGCATGGGCTTATGAGCCAGACATAAATGAGGTGCTGTACTGCAATTCCTACTGCAGTCTGGTGTAGCTTAACCCTCTTTGGCTAGCTCAGCTTTCTTCCTGTGCTACAGCTGCTGTGTCAACACAAGATGAGTCAGCTTTTGTAGGTTTATACCCAAACAGCATCACTGAACTGCTTCCTGGGTCTGCTCCTCTTTGGCTAGTGCTTCTTTGGGTATCTATAAATGTAATTCTAAATGACTATATATGTGGGAAGTTTAAATAGATTTATAAATTATTACCTTATTAGTGTCAACTTTTACTTTCCAAACTTGTGTGTACATCCAATATGCCGAAATATTTTTCAAATGTAACATTACAGATAAAGTGTTTTTACTCTTTGCTTTATAGTGCAAATATTTTATGGATATGTTCTTCAAAATCATAATTTCTCATTAAAAAATAATTTCTGCTGTAATACCAGACAGTGTCCCTTGAGAAATAAAAAAGAAACCAAAAAAATTACCTCATTTAGTGACTACTTGCCACTTAATACACAGGGACATCAGGTAGGCTGTTGTGGCAGATAGATATTCATGTTTGGAAACTTAAGGTAGGAATACCTCCACAGAAACTCTGGGTTTAAGTATTGTTATTGTTGGGATTTTGTTTGCTTCCTTACTTTTCTTAACTTGTTAAATAGGAGGCAAGGCTGCATTACTTGATTTCTTCTAGGCCTGGATTTCGGTCCCCAAGTACAATTCTGGTTTAAAGCCTGACTGCAGGTATCAGGACATGAATTTGATTGGCTCAATTACATGAAATCTCATGCTTTGTCTGGTTGTTTAGTTTCAGAGACTATAAAAATATGGAAAATTTTCATCCTGAAGTCAGCTATTATGATACAGCTATATCCATTCCAATGCAGGAGTACATGAGCTAATGTGCTAAGACCCAAGTGAAACCCAAGTGAGAACTGGGCTGGGGTGTGAGGAAATTTGACTTGATATAGGTCAGTGTAAACAGAGCCAGTAGTTATAGTGAACCTGCTTGGCTCAAGGTATTACTGTTGTGTTCTTCAGTGAGATTTGAATCTACTTATGTTCATTTATTTGGAGGTCAGATCATACCCCAGGTAAGCTATTTATACCTGCTCAGATTTTAGGTTGAGGGCATTCTAAAACTTTCAGGACCAGAGTTTGGAACAGCCTTGGAAAGCTGAGGCCAGGAAACAAATAAAGGTACAGTTTCCATGCAGATATATGATCAGGAGGCAGGAATGGATAAGAACTATTTCCAGGTGGACAAAATCTTTCCATATTCATGAGAACCGGTTCTCTGACAGTCCTTTAGCAGCTGTATCTTCTTTTCCCTTTCCTCTACTGTCTTCCAGTCACACCAAGTAACTGAACTTTCATTTTAGTTAACAGATTTCACTACAAACTTAACTCTCTTATGGTTCTCTCCCTTTTCTCTCGTTGACTCAAATTCAAATACTTCTTAATGGCTTTCCCAAATTAGAACTCTTTCTTGTTATTGTTTTGCATACTATTGTGTATACCTCTTGCAGATTTTATTATTCCCATTTCATGCCCCCTCTACATGTACCTCTTACCTGACCACTGCTTTGTGACTCAGTCTTTATGGGCCAACTCATCCCTGCAGTTGAAAACAGGCTCTTATAGTTTGGCACTGCCCACCACATTCCCTCTTCAAGTCTCTCATTAAATCTGTTTCTCTCAGAGAAACAGATTTATTGCCCTTCACTGCATCTGCTTATGTCCAATCCAGTTCTCAGTTGTGGGTTTGTCTGAAAAGAAAAAAACTAAACACTTGTAACTATAAAGAAAAAAAAAAAGACACACAACACCATCTTCCAAGTAAAAATTTTAGAGTGATCTCTATGCTATCGCATGATCCTCATCGTTTTTCCATTATTATCTTACCAATATTCCACACTGTTCAGAACAGGGATCTGACTTCCTGAGTCATCCATAAAGTGCAATCTTTCCCAACACACTGTGAAAACCAATAGATTTTTTGTTGAGAATCCTGTTGTTTATGCATTCAGAAAGAGAGTTACAGTGGGAATTAATTTTCTGTGATCTCTTTTGTTTCAGATGGAACAGATGGCTGAGCAAAATAAACATCTGTATGTGAACTGTTAAATGTTCATTTGTGTGTGACAGTGTAAAGGGAAACATGGACATCAGTACTTATCCACAAACTATTTCTGAGGGAAGATTGGAAAAGTTCTGACTTAACACATAAATCAGTGGAAATATGCTGAGAACTGACAAAAAAAGAAGAAATCACTGGCTATTTCAGTAGTCAGTAATGAAAGATGTGCTGTGCCCCATACTACACAAAACAGTGTAGGCATATCTGTTTATCTTTTATAATCATTTTACTGTAAGAATTCCTGTAAGCTAAGACAAAGAGGAAGTCAAGGACAGTCTATTAGCTGCTGGTCATCTGTTGTCTTTGCTTCTACTTTTTTGATGTGTGAAAATTACAATCCAGCAATCTGAAACATCCTAATAGTTGGATCAGCTAGTATTTTTGTGATTGTGCCTGAGAATTTCTGTTACACTCAGTATTTGAGCTGTGACTTCTTTTCTGAAACTGGACTCTCCAGCTGTACCTTGATTTCCTCCTCTCTGGTTTAGGGGACAGTTCATGTAGCATGCAGATATTTCAAAAGACTTCAGGTCTTCTGAACTCCTTCTACCATTTTAAAAAGGGAAATTTTCTGTTCCATATTGACTAGCACAGGAAAGGTTTATAAGGAAAGATAATATATTCCATTACACGTACTGATATCTCTGCAGGGATGTGGGTGAAATATAGGCAAGTCTTTGGATGCAAAGGCTCTACTATAATGTATTCACTAGTTATTCCACATTCTCCCTTCCATTTCCATGCTATGCCTGGGTTTTGTATTGTTGTGTCTGTTTTTTTGACTAACACATAACTCTATTGTAGAAATTGTTACAAGTAGAGAAGAAGGACTAGACATCTGGTTGTGGCATAATTGATGCTTTTGGCTTTTGGAAAATGGTTGGAGGCTATTTACTCTTATTGTTGGTTACTATTTGGATGATGGAGAGGAAGTTATTCCTTTGTTCTAAGCACGCTAAAAGGAACAGAAGATTTTGTTACTTTTTATTTTCTTTCTGTCTACTTTTCTAATGAATGTAATGCGAACTTTGAGTCTTATACAAATGTATGACAGTCTGCAAGCCTGAAGTCTCTACTTCTATAATACTTGTTTGATTCAACAGTTATATATATGCACAATAATAAATTTATTAGCAGCGAAAAAGAATGTAAATTGTATAATCTCACTTTTTATAATTTCAAGATAAACCCCTCTTCTGATAAATACAGCAGCTGAAACTTCTCAGAACTTGTTTTAGATTGTAGTGTCTTGGATGAAATCCTGATTCTACAAAAGTCAACAGTAGAGTGACAATTGACAGTGGCAAAGCTGGGAATTCAATTTCTAACACACTTAATGACCAGTTTTAGGCACAGGTATATTTAAATAAGGACCCCCAAAATGGAAAGCTGTATATGCTTTTTTGTTGCACATATTCAGTGTAGGGGGATACAGTATGGGTAAATGAAGGTGGTATAGAATGTAATCTTATCCCCTAAAGAGTTGCAGCTGCACCAATTACTAAAGATTAGGAGCAGGCCTGATGTTAACAGGCCACACCTGTAGCCAATAAGAACAGTGGTATAAAAGAGTGGATTGGTGGGCTCTGGAGTCAGATGGCTGCTGCAAGGACCAGGAACAGTCAGTGCTTAGAGGAGCTGCCTGTGAGAAACATTGAGGAGGTATGAAACTCTGGTGATATGGAATCCTTGCATTACCATTATAATAGAACTCTTGATGTATAAGATAACAATTCAGAGTTGAATTTCAGTAGAAGTATAATATATCCTTAATTTTTACATGACTGAGTTGTTTTACTGAGATGGAATTACTGAATTCTTAAGTCATTTTCATTGCAGACCTAATCCTGCTTTTCATGTCAGTTGAGTCTGGTTAAGGAGTTTTATTTCAATGGTGAAACCAAGAACCCAGGATTTTAGAAACTATGGGACCCCAATATCAAATTGAAAGATCTCAAGGTTTTTGTCTGCAGACAGAGTTCAATTTTTTTCAAACAACTTACCTTGTTCTATTGCAATAAATTGAAATTCTAAAGTGGTGTTAATACTGTTGTAATAAATCAGCCTTGTCTTGTGGTAGTAAAGAACAAAGAACAATTTAGGGCATTAAAAGACCCTTAGATAATGCTAGAGCTGTCAAGCTCCTATTCTTGAAATCTGATATTTTACTTATCTCCAATTTACCCTGGACTCATTTTCAACTTTATCTAGTTCATTAGCTACAGACAACAAACTCCATTTGACTTGCTTTTAATATAAGATTTTTGGAAAAAATTTGATATGTATGTTCATTATCTTTGGTGCTCATTATTTCATTTTACTTCAGGTCTTTGAGGAACCTGAGCATTAAACTCTCTAATAACAGAAATAAAGGAAGAGTAAATGAATGAAAGCTGACTTTGGTGCATTTAATATACTTACTTTTCATTTTCAAAACTCTTTATCTGTTTCTGATTAAATCCACCCAGCCAAACCTGTTTAAGTTCTGTAGTCAAAGGCGAAATTAAAAACATACAACTAATTCTAGGTGGATGCTGTCCAAAATTGAAATCAGCTTTAGACAGGGAAAAAAGGCATGAAATTCAGGACTTGGAAAGGAGTATACCATGCCAAGGCGGTCACTCAGCCATATAAAGCACTTTTCTTTAAACCTCAATGAGCAAAGTAGGAATCTGTCTCTGATTTTTCCAAAGTCAGATTTTTCCTGCTTTAGCTGTTCTTGACTAAATTGCATTAAACAATTGTATTGCTTGTCAGCCACACAGCTGCAGTGTTAGGAGGCACTTATGTTCCATAGTGTACAAATAGCACAAGGAGGACTTCCCATTTTGTGTGTGTGTGAGTGTCTCCCTTTCCCTTAGCTGTCAAAAATAAGAAAAGACTTAGGAATACAAAAAGTTTTAGCAAAGTAAGCAGGATAAAATTAAATGTAGTGTTATTATGGGTGGTACTTCTCTGCAACAAATCTTTATTAATTATACTTTCACTTGAAAGGGGAATTGAAAAATGTAAAAGAAGAGAAAAACAATAATTTAAATGGAAAATACTGTATTATTTTGAAAAATAAGGTATTAATTTCAGTTTTTCATCTGCCTTTGCTCTTTAATAATACTTTTTATTTCAGTTTTCTCTATTTATTTTTCTAACTGCATATTTCTCTCAATGTATTTGATTGTAGTTTGGATGGACATGATTTATGAAAATCACAAGAACTAGAATTTGTCTAAAATACTTGGGGAATCAAGTAGGACTAAAACAGTAATAGAAGCAGACATACAAAAGTCTACATTTTGGAGTTAATCGGGTGTCCTACTCTCCAAAAATCAGAACAAAGGGTAGGATCAGGAGCCAAATTTATGCTTGATCTGGAAGTATTTAAATCTGAGGGTTGCAAGCCAGAAAACTCCCTCTTTTCTCAGCTACTTGAGTGGATCACAGTGATAGAATTAACTGTTATCCAGAGAATCAGAGCTTTTATTAATCCAAACAAATCCAAGAACACAGCAGATGTGAGAAGCACAAGTACCTTTTGTTGTACATGAGAGTTATTGAGGAGAGGAACTGCAGAAGCTGAAGTTTTGAGTGGACAAGGGTAGCTTGTTGTAATCTGTTTTGGGAGAAAGAAGGAATGGATTACATCAGTCTGAAATACAGCTGGAAGGAGATGCCTTTACCTCGCAAAGCAAGCAGAGGAGGAAAAACTCATCTTCAGGTATCTGTAGAAAGCATGACTACACCTCGTCTGACCACACTTCAGTCATGTGAAACCATTGTAATTAAATGCAGAAATAGTTCCTAATTTGAAATTGGAGGTGACTTTGTAACATTTCCTGCAGGCAAAAATATTACTTAAAAATGATATTAATAGAAAGCAGAAACTTAGACTTCATTCCAAGGTTTGTTTGTCAGTGTTAACTAGGCCCAGGTGCTTTGGTTTAATTCTGTGGAAAGAGTGACTGGCAAGCTGGTAGCAGTTCATTCTGAAACCTTTCTGGTGGATTTACAGGTGTAGTGTAGTTTGCTCAAAAGTGATGGTGTCACTGCAATTCACAGGATCCAGCCAGGATTCCCTGAGGCACATGGTAACTTATTCTAAAGGTCTGAAAATTTCTGACAATTCTTCTTTTCCCCCTGCAAAATCAAAGACTGTGTCGATGCTAAGGGAAGATCTGTGAGAAAATCCCAAATTATCTGAGAGATCTTGGTACCCTGCTTTTCTGTAAGGATATATTAAATATTCAGATTTTGTCAGATAGGAAGTATTAGTGTCAGTCCTGAAAGTCCCCGTTTGAAGCTGGGCAGAATCAATCCATCAGGCCCTGAGGTCTTGTTGGAGTGGGGCTGGAAAGGTACTGCTAAATAAAACTTTTGCCTGCTACAGTACTTCTCTCTTGAAGACTTTAATATGCTTTCTACTGGTGACTTTGAGTGAAGAATCAATCTGCAACTCCTTTTATAGCAAGTGCAAGGATTCTAGTTGGGAGATAAAGTAGGTAGTCCTGGTTCTGGTTGGACTGGAAAAGGGCTGAGGGGAATCAGATATTAAAAAGAGTACATGAATAGGATTTTGTATTGCCATGATAATCACAATGTACAAAGCAGCTTTGTTCATTTTGAGGTTCTTTGTTTTGTGATTGGCAAAATATTCTTTTGACTTGTGTAATATGTAATGGCAAAGCCTTGGTTATTTTGAACTAGTAGCCTAAATTAATGTGTAGATATTTATGCATTAGTTATATTGTATTTTTCTGGCATATTTATTGGATAATTAATATTTAGCATTTTTTTAGAAATGAGTGAAGGGCTTTCAAATTTTTTCTGGGGGTTGGCACAGACTGTGTTGGCTATAACTTGATTTGGCCCTGGAGACAGACAGTATCAGGAAGGGTAGAATAATTTTGGCAGTTCTGTTAGTTGTTGTGTTTTGAACACTTCTTTCCATTGATCTATATAGTCATTTCTGCACTAATTTACCTCCCTTGCTTGTGCTTTTATGGTAACTTACAGGCCTATTTGTTGAAACAGATTGCCCAATATCTTTGCGGGTAGATGTGGTTCTTAGTCTAGTTCCATAAAGTGTTGAGGTGGTCACAAGAATTAAAGTTGACATGGACTTTCTCAGTAGAATTTTGCTGCTTAGAAATATGGTCTTGAAATTCTGTTTTTAGGCAATGTACCATTCTTCTTCCTGGATTTTTTCTCACAGTTTTGCATGTCTACCCTCTGATGCATTAGTGCAGCTGGTTTGGGGTCATGTGGTGAACTAGATCTTTCAGTGGTTTTTCAGCAAAAGCAGTCTAGGCAGCAACCTGTGCATTTAGCACTCAGTCTGGTAGTGATTGCACCACTTAAAATCAAAGCATAAATTTTTGCTGATGTCTTTGCTGCTCCTGTATCTCCAAGAAAATATTTTTAAGAAAATATCACCTCCCTGATACAGAAATAGAATTATGACCTTAGTTTGTCAGTGATAGTCTCTAGAACTCTATGAAATATTTCTATTTTTGCCTTTGTACCTACACGCCATTAACAAATTGGAATTTACATCAAAGAGGAAAACTGATAAAAGAGTCTGAGTCATGACTAATGAAATGTATTCCTGAGTATGACCTTTCTTTTCAGCCAGCAAGCAATAAGGGTTTTTTGCTTTCAAAGCTTCGTGTTGAACCAAAGAGCAATAAAGTAAGGGGGAATAGAGAACTTGTCAGTTTTGTCAATTTTAACAGGCCTACACTCCTCATCAACAAGTTCAATATCAGCTGAGTGTATTTTCAGTACATTACACTCAATTTTGTTGAACTTAATGATAACATCATTAGGCAAAAAAACACACAGGAAAGAATCTAAGGGTTGATGCAAGGAAATAATAGATCTGATTACAAGTTATATTCTTGAATCTTAATGTTCTGTTTCATTTGGGGGAAAGCTGAATTTTTACACAGAAGGTAAAGGGCTTTCTTATTGAACTATGTACATATCAAGATGATCTCTCTCCCTCATCACCCTAGTGCATGTGCACCTGGGGTTTTTTTGCAATTCAGCATTTCAGATCACAAAGCTGAAAAATAGCAGAGGCTATGGATATTTAAGGTACACACACTGATATAATAATAGTTGTACAGCAATAAGCCAAACATCTATTTAATACCTACTATACCTATTCTGTACTATAAAGCTCTGACTAATGATTTTTCTGTAATTGGATCTAACGAGTTTGTGATCACCTCACTTCAGATGTAATCGACAGTAATTAGCAAATACATAATTATGCTGTGAATAGATATTGACCATTCTTTCACTATTTCTAAAGAAAGATACCACATGAAGAAAGCTGCAAATCTTAAAGCAAGATAAAGTTCGCTTCAACTTAAGGTATAAATAGGAGATATTACAATATACAGCTGATCATTTTAACCTCAAACATGTCCCAGTGAACCTTCTGTAAGGTCACAGCCAGCCTACATTGAAGGCAGGAATAAAACTAAAGACCTGCCAATTTAAGGCAATGACTGTCATTGTTTTTTGCTTTTGTGGATCCCTGAAGGTTTTCCAGTAGTGATTCTGACTCCTAAAAATTTCATAAAGGTCAAATAATGACTATATTTCACTTCCCATGGATCCCTTAGCTATAGTACAGAGACTCAGGGCCAGGGTGAAAGCTGCTTGTCAGAGACCAGCCACACAGAGAGCAATTTTCCTGAGTTCAGAAGTCTATGCTGCTTCCCCATTTAAAAGTAACCACTGTCTTGCTAGCAGACTGAATCAACAAAAACTTTAATTCCTCTTCAAACTTAGCTATATTCTGTACAAAACAGGCCAAGGTAGCTGGCGAGTCTCTAGTTATCTTGCAAGCAGTGTGAAAAAGGCATAATGAGTGAAACATGGGGTCTTTCTCTGTCTTTGATCTTTGTGCTTGTTTTGAGGACTTTTCCAGGGCTATTAGATTGGGATAATCAGTTGGTTTCTGCTGGAGTTTTTTCCTCCTTCTTTGAGGGGGTCTTGTACTAGGTTCTGATACAGATAGGAGCAGAAATGAATTTTAATGGGATATGGGGCAAAGTGTTTGCAGTGAGCAGATTATTTTTGTAACAAGACATGTATTTCTGACTCTGCCAGTCATTGTGTGGGTTGTTGTGGGGTTTTCTTTTTAATTGGTCAAGGCTACAGCTGTCCTCCTTTGGTAACAAAAAATTCTTAAACCTTCTGTCATCAGTCCCTACTATTCCTTATCTCAGAAATTTAAAGAACATGTAGCATTCTTTTGTATTTCTGAGCATTTTTTCTAGTGTATCTGTCTTGAAAACTCCCAGAATCTGTATAGGTTTTCTGGCTGTATGGTTCATGATGTCTTTGCTGCTGGCAATGGATATGTCTCCTTTCACCCAAGTTCTTTTTCATCTGCTTTAGTCATCTGTGATTTTAACTGTTTTGTGCAACATCCTTGCACCAATGAGCGTGGTTCCTCCAGTTTGGACATTACAAGCCTGCATCTCTACTGTGTTGCAACTTGGAGTCACTTTCTCTGAGAAATGAGCACAAAGTGAAGATAAAGGAGACTGATGAAGGCTTCAATTTCCACTTGTTCCTATAAGACTAAAAAATATTTCTTCCACTATAAGTATAGTCTGAGATATATTGCATAAGGAATTGGCTCCACTTTTGAATGGTACATTTGTCTTTTGATCTAGAGTGTACATTTTCTGCTAATCTTTTCTGCTTTGGAGTTTGCCCAGGCTTTTCTTCCTTAAACTCAATTTTTTTGCCATTTTTTGACTAATCTGTTCCCTTGGAATGTCTCCTAACATTATTCTGGGGCATCTTTTAAACTTTTTCTATTTCAAATTCAGTGCAGAGCATTTTACAAATCTTAAACCTAGTGAAAAACTGGGGGAAAAAAAAGTGATTTTCAGGTAGAAAGTCACATCCTTTCCACCAGGAACAAAGCCTGTTTCCATAAGAGTGATAAGCATTACTGCAGCTGCTGTGTTACTATCACATGGTATCCACTGTGTGGATAGCATGGCACAAATTAAAGGTGATTTAGAGGCTGGGGCCAGCCACCTAAGGGGGGAACATATCCATAGCACTTCCCAAGCCATATAATATAAAATGTATAACAATACAGGACAAGCCTTTTGAGAAGACTGTGGTCTTTTCAGCATTGCCCTGCAACCACAAATCATTGATCCAGGTAATGATCAGTAACTGAGTGATTTTTATTATACTAGTATGGGCAGATATAGAGAGATCTACTTTGGTGTAGTGTCACATTTTATGAAAAATCCTTTTGCTAGGATTTTTTCACCTGAGAAGCTGAGGCTTCATGAACAAACTGTAAACAATAATTATCTGCTGCTGTGGAATGCAACAGGTGCATCTGTGATTGGTCTCATGTGGTTTTCTAATTAATGGCCAATCACAGTCCAGCTGTCTCAGACTGAGAGACACAAGCTTTTGTTATTATTCCATTCTTTCTTCCTGCTTGCTAGCCTTCTGATGGAATCCTTTCTTCTACTCATTTAGTATAGTTTTAATATAATATATATCATAAAACAATAAACCAGCATTCTGAAACATGGAGTCAGATCCTCGTCTCTTTTCCTGGGACCCCTGTGAACATCACCACAGAGTAGGTTAAGTGGAATAGCATGTTGCACTACAGCTGTGTTGGTGAGACTTTTCTCTATCAACAAGAACTTGGACCATAACAAGGAGCAGTCACACTCTCTTCTGGTAGTTATCCTTTCTGAATGAGATATAAAAATTAGATTTTTAGGGCAATGGATTGTTCTTTGTACTGTGGACATCGTTAATGTGTAGGAATGCTCTGCCCCAGAGTCTTCCTGGGTCTCAGTAAGTAATTACATTCTACTTGTCCGAATGGTTTCTTTCCTGCTTATGAAAACATTCCTTCCTTTCTTTTTGATTTGAAGAACATTGCTCTTTAAAGGAGATGTAGCGTTTCTGTGTAAATTTAAATCACCCCACAGCAAATGTCGTCTTTCATTTGGTTTCTGTCCTGCCACACCCTACAGTTTTTGTAGTGTAATCCAGGCCAGTGCAAACGGGCTCCTCTGGAGCGCGGTTCCTTTAGTCTTTGGTCACTAGGTGTCACTAATGAACTGGGAGAGAGGCAGAGCTTTGTTCTTATTTCAGTTTTACATTTGTACGAGGCAGAAAAACATTTGTACATAACAACTTTTGTATTGCCTATAAACCTCATACCTACAGATTCCAGAGTAGGGTCGGTAAGGAGTCGTGTCCCCCAAATTCAGCAAGAGGTCTGCTATGCAGTCCCCTTTTAACTGCACAGGGAAGAGTTCACCACTCTTTCCCCCCAGTATGTTAGCTGTTTTGAATACAGAATGATTTTAGCTGCTGTTCAAATCCAGCATCAGAAATACAACAGGGAGAATATATTCCCTTTTCTGAAAAGAGTACAGCAAACTAAGTTGTAATAGATTAATAAGTCAGATTGTAGATGCAAAAATCAATTGTCAAAGTACACTTCCTGCTTAGAATTCCATTTGGGGCTTCTAGATTCCTGTTCATGTGTTAGAATCAGTGGTTAGAGGGATTAATCAGCCTGCACAAAAGATATATGGTGATCTCAAGCAAGGCTGGAAAAATCAGACTCCAAACCTGATTAAGTATTGAATGGTCTGGCCTTTTACTATTGTATGTAGGAGAACTAAATTTGAATCTGGACATAAATCTTGTTCACTTCTTCCTTGATAGCTCTTGGTAAATGCAAGGCACCATTTTGGAATGTATGCTGCTATTCTAAGAAAATGAACTTTGGCCTTTTAGTGAAGGAAAACCTGCTTCCTTTGCTGCAGTGCTGTAAAAACATCTCCTACTCATGTCTATTCTCTGCACTTGGGATTCAACAGAGTTTAAGAAAAATATTGTAATGGAGACTGATTTCTAACCCCTGCTGAACAACTCAAGAAAAAAATGTCTAATGATTATGTTCACATTTCTTCTCCTCTAATCATTGACTAGTTAGATATTGGCAGCAAAGTGGCTCACTTGAAGGGGAAGGAAGGCCAAGGGTATGCTGAGGGGTCCCTTCATGGAGGAAATGGTGTGTTTTGGTCATCTCTCTGTCTCCCTTTTTTTTTTTTTTCTTTCTTTGTGGTTTTGTTTGGGTGGGTTTTTTCTTTCTCTTTCCTTTTTTTTGTGTTTTTGTTTGTTTTGTGGAGAAAAGCTGAATTCTCTGTGCCCGAGACACCTTGTGCTGATCCTATGTGAAGGTGACTGTGTAAACTGTCAGTGGTTTCATTTTCTCTGTGGGCAGTGGCAAGTTTTCAAACAGAGGCAAGTGGTGGTTTAGCCCTGCCTGTTGCAGGTGCTCTTGAAAAGAAAGGTGTTTTTGAGGCACAGAGAAGAGCTCAGCCGTTAGCTCATCGTGTTGTACCTGCAATGCATGCCTATAGTGCTTTGGGATTTTTGTATTGGTTATTCAGGAAAACAATCCTCAAGCACTGCTGCAGTGGGAGTCAAAAAATTTTTTGTGCCTTACCAGAAATCATCACTTTATCTGCCTTGCTACTTCATCAGCTACCTGAGCCTTGTGGTTATACTGTTAATAAAGCACTTTCTGGATAAAGGTTTTCCTGGCTGGTCACTGAATCCATGGGTGCCTGATAGGTACTTTTGCTTGTGCATGAGTCCTTGGTGATTGATTTTAGAGGGCATCACCCAACTTCTCTATTATGACGTGAAAGTTGGAAAGAACAATTTAGCAGTACAACTCTCCAAATGTTAAAATGTAGTTTCTTTCTAGAATCATGAGTTCATATCCTCAGAGGCTGACTCAGCCCCTTTGCTGGCAGAGGCACCTAAGGTTAGGATTGAGGAAGTATTTCTTAATCTTCTGAATGTAACCATAATAACAGAAGTCTTGTATCCCTACCAAGCAAGCTAATAGTTCTTTGTACTTCTCTGTCAAAATAGCTTGTCCTTCTTTCTTTTTGTCATCTTCTTCTAATAATGACCATTATTTACAAATTTAGTTGCCTCATTGTGCAGGGTGTTCCTTCAAGAAGTCTCTTGCAATATCACAACCTCTAAGGTAAAATGTGCCCCTATACAGATTAAAATATGCAAATACCAAGAAAGGGAAAAATTAGACTTCTCTGACAGCAACTGGAGGTTTCTGGTCTTAACATAACAGAAACTGGTATGTATGTTCTTACATACACAGGTATGTAAGCTCCAAATTTATGTTCTTTTAAAGTTATTTTTCCTCCCCATCTTCCTCATCTAGCTTTCATATGTCCTATGTACATACAAAACTCCGAATTACCTCCCCAAGGAGCCAAGAAAGTGTTTTCTTTAAATCTGCAGCAGCACTGGTAAGGTTGTTGCCCATGTGTGTAATAAGTGCAGAATTACAGTAATATACCTGTGACATGTGAGCAAACATAGAAAGTATTACAATAGTAAGTAATAGTATAATAGTAAGTAAAGTACTAAGTATTTCCACAATGTCTGCAACTGGGATTTTCTAGTACTCACTGCTTTGACCAGTTTAAATAGAGCAAGGCAAGCTTGAACTTAAAAACCCAAATCTGATTTGCTAAACAAGTTCTGTCCTGAGTCTTCGTCTTATATCTTAAATCTTCCTCCAGCTGCTGGTCAAAACAAATGCATAATTAAGAAGAACTACCCCTTATTACTGTTTAATTTCCTGATAAAGACATTAAATTAAATTAAAAGGAATTTCCCAAAAAGCCCCCATTAAAACCAAATCCCTGTACTGACAAGCTATTAGATTTTTTTCAAAAAAGAATAGCAAACAAAACAATGACAACAACAAAAATAAAAATCTACTTTTGGGCTTCTAGATTTGGGCAGTTTAATTGTTGCTCTGTTTCCCTGATAAGGTGCGACCAGTCCCATGTCACTAGGGGAATGGTATCCTGCTGTGTTTTTCCATCCTCATTTACAATGATTATGTTATCAGGCTAGCCAGGCAAAAGGGTGGAGCAACTATAATTTCAAAGCAGGATTAGGTTGAAATAACGAGGTCACCAAGTTGTGGTTGTCATGGCAACGTCACATCTAAGAATATGGGATGCTTCTAGGAGATGAGGCAAGCGTGGAGTCTCTCTCGCTTTGCACAAAATCCCAGACTATTTCTGTAGAATTGCTTAATTGCTTTTAACATTTTTTTTTTCAAAGTGGCTCTTGCTACAACAATGAATAAAAACAGTACTTTTTTTTATTGACAGTGTCTTAAGGATGTCCTTATCTCTGATCTGCTATTGATCCTGTTTTCCTGTCATCTTTTGTGTATGCATTTTGGCTCTCTTTAGAAGATCTTTTGTTTAAAATATATTATAAAATTTCAGCTATTTCAAATACCGCTCAGGTGTTTTGATTTTCCTTGAGACTTTACAATCTTTTAGCATACAGGTTTGTCTCTCAGGTCATATCCTGCCCTGGGACCTCCCACACACTCACAAGTAAGAATCAGTGTTTTGCTGTTAACTATTGGTTTTCTGTGCGAGTGCTAGTTTTTATCAATTTCTTGGTACTGTTGTATGTTTTTTAAAAAAAGGTTGTTTTTTTTTTTTTTTTTCTGGTAGTGCCTGAAAATCCTTATTTTTAAATCTATTAGTTGTCATTGTTTCAAGTTTTATTTGAGCGGTTGTAGAGCCTTACTTCACCCTGTCTCTGCTCATCACAGCCTTTCATGGAAACTTTATGGTACAAACTTCTGACAACCACAGTATGAAGCAGCTGTGTGGTTTTATTTCTTTATGTAACATCTCACCCAAATTTCTTGCATTAATTTCTTGCATTACTCTTACCTCTTCTTTAATATTGTGCAACATTATGGTATAAATTGCTCAAAATACATTTCTAATGAAATCAGTGTGTTTTTTATGCTTTTTCTTTGCTAAGTTTTCAGTACAATGTAGTGCTTAAACATGCCAGGCTAAAGCATTTGTGAAACAAGGGTGTAAGTTACAAAGAGTATAAAGGCATTGGGGTAATTTGCAATGGGAGGCCATAGGCTTTAGTATTTGGCCTTAATTGTCTTATAATATCTTGTCTAAGTTTTTTTCAGTGCTTTGAGCACTTTTGTCTCTGGGAGTCTGAGCTCCACACTCTCTGCAGTCTCTGTGCTGTGCAAGTCTCCCTGATGGTTGAAGGTCAATCCCATTATTTATGTATCAGCATAGTGTTGCCTTTTTCCCAATCTGGAAATGAAACTCAGGATAATTTTAGTAAGGAGGTAATATAAAAGGGGATCTTTATTTGAAGACCTTCAGAGGTAGTTATGGAAAGATGTCCACAAAAGCCCACCATCCCCAGAGGTGAGTACATTTTTATAGGTTTTAGGAAATTAGCATAATTGATAAAAGGCACCAATGAGGAGGACAAGTGGTGATGCAATTTCCCCCCAGGGTCAAGCCCCTTCTCTGGAGTCCCCCTTCAGCACTGGCTGTACTTTGTCCATGAGAATGGATCTCAAAATGTTGTTCTCAGCCTTGGTTCCCAGGGAGAACCAAGGTAGGATAGGGGCCTTGTTCCCTTGGAGCTCTGGGATTTGTTTTGTCTTTCTGCTTAGTGAAAGGCCATGGAAAAGTACTGGGAAAACAGTCACTAATACAATAGGTGACAGAGTTACAAATACATGTGTGAAGAATACAGAGAGCATATAAAAGAAGGCAAAACCCAAATGGCATCATAGTGAAATGGAGCTTGCCACAACATAATGAATGTAGAGACCACTACCTTTTCTCAGGTTTTGGCTGAAAGCTGCAGGTGGACATTCAGACAAACACCTAGACAGAGAGAAAATCACACAAGGCCCATTTCTACAGGTCTTACATGAAACTGTAGGATGAGAGTTCCTACAAATGGGAAACAGACCAAAGAAACCAATCATTCATCACTGGGTTTTATAAAGCTATGAGAAAGTTTTCTAGACAGACATATATACATTTTATTTGATAGAGCTTTTGGTTAAAAAAAATAACAAATCCAAGGAAATAAAGTAGACAGAAAATACCATATTCAGCATCATGTTTCAGACAGGTTGGAGATATGGGCAGAGAAGAACTGTTTGAAATTCAGCAAGGGCAAATGCAGAGTCTGTACCTGGAGAAGAATAACCCTGGGTACCAGCACAGGCTGAGGGCTGACCTGGCAGCTCTGCAGAGAGGGACCTGGGTCCAGGACTGGAATATCTGTTATGAGGACAGGTTGAATGAGCTGGGCCTGTTCAGCCTCAAGAGGAGATGACTCAGAGGGGACCTCATCAGTGTCTGTCAGCATCTGAAGGGAGAGTGCCAGGAGGATGGAGCCAGGCTCTTCTCCGTGGTGCCAAGCAATAGGACAAGAGGCAATGGGTGGGGACTGATGCCCAGGAAATTCCAGAAATTCCATCTGAATGTGACTAAGAATTTCTTTACTATGTGGGTGACCAAACACTGGAGCAGGTTGCCCAGGGAGGTTGTGGAATCTCCCACACTGAAGATACTCAAGAACCATCTAAATGCAATTCTGTGCCATGTGCTCTGGGATGGCCCTGCTTGAGCAGGGAGGTTGGGCCAGATGATCCATTGTGGTCCCTTCCAACCTTTCCCATTCTGTGATTCTGTGCTAGGAGATGCAAGGGCTAAGGGTAGATGGTGTTTTTAGGGAAGGCAATTTTCATCTGACAGAATTGCTTCACAGACAGTAGAGACCTTTTCTCTTCCCTTCCTCCCCTTTTTCTCCACTATCCAGTTAGAGCTTGTGAAAAGGGTGGCATCTTGCACTTTGCTGACATGCTGGGGAGTAGGGACTGTGCAAAGCAGACGATTTCTATCAACAGCGAGACTAATTGCTCAGTTCTGAGAGTAAAAGGAAAAAGAAATCTCAGCTTTGGTGTGGAATGTGCTGTTTAACCAACTGGTAACAGAGTACTATTTTCTCTCTGACTTTGGAGGAGGTGTATGCTATTTTTCACAAAGGATAGGATATTCCACAGCAGCCTGGAAGAGTTGTTGAGCAGCCTCACCTGTCTGGACTGTATTTATAGGTCTGCCACCTATAATGGTATATGAAGACAGGAATTCTCCACACCCCTCTTCCTTTTTGCAGATTTCTGTCTTGTCCTAAGAAGTAGTTACAGATTGCCAATGGATTGACTGAATGTATTTTTTTCTGTAACTTTATGATGTAATATTCTTCAGTGTGCTGAAGAACTACCAAGGACATAAAGAAAAAATTTAAGCCAAAATGTCAGTGGGTGTATCCACCAGATGGTGATGTTCTACCAAATTATTTCACATTGATCTTGCAGTAAAAAACTTGTCATTTGAGGGAATTCTGATTACTACTTAAATTTCAGATGAGAGAGTCTTCCTGTTGCTTGTCTGATAATTTGGTTTGGAAAGAGAATATGTTTCTCTCTGTGTGGAAGAGTCTATCCTGTTTGTGCCCAGAACAATGGACACAGTGAGGAATAGATAGGAAAAGTCTGTAGCTTCTGCCATATTGAAACAGGGGAAAAGCTAGCATGTTAGAATCCAGGTTTGCATGGCCACTTTACAGTTATGAAGCACCACAAGCCCAGCAACCCTGTTTGCCATGCAGGGCAGTTTATTTCTGTGAGAAAGCAAGCACCAGAATGAAAGGCTGAGGAGGGCTTGTGCTGCTATATTGTTCCATGGCTCCTCTTTCCTTAGCCTGGAGGATCTTGTGGATGACAGCCAAAGGTTTGGTTTGCTGGGTGGGGCCTCATCTGCATCTCAAGCTGGAAAGAAACAGATCTGCTGCATTCACCCCCCTCCCTTTCCTTGGCTGCTTGCTGAGCTGAAGAGCCCTCAGGAAAACTGTGTTATGGAAAGTTACACAATCTAAAGTCTAGCTTTTCCATCTTGGTATACAATAAACATTACTGCAATTTATGCACATGCGCTGCAGCCATTCAAATTGAAAGAGCTTTGCTATAAAAAATTGTTAGTTATTGATTTAGTTTGAGGAGTAACTGCCAGCAAAATTGGATCCTTCAAAAATCTTCTCCAATTTTATCTAACAGAGTAAAAGGTTCTCAGAAAACACAAGGAATGTGTTTAGAAAAATCAAAATGATAACTTGTTGGTCTGTTTTGTATTTGCCTGTTTTTCACTGCCCAGTGACACTGTTCACATGCAGAACTCCAGTGAAGCTATTCTGTAGAATATCAACTACTTGTAAATAGAAACAGTGCTGTATTTGATCCAACAAGGTCAAAAAAACTAATATACCTGGAAAATTCCCTATTTATAATGGAAATGCTCTTCCCAGGATAGAATATCAGTGATGATAATGCTAATCTTAAAGTTAGTTTTGCCAAAGAAAATATTTATTATTACATAAATCCCCTCCTCTGCAAAACAAAAAACACAATGAAATCAAAATACTATTGTACAAAATGTCAATTTCAAATCAGTTAAAAATTATTTCTCTCAATGAGTTCTGTATTGTAAGGATAGTCTGCCTTTTCTAATTTGGGAGGGTTCCACTTTAGGGCAGGTCTCATGGTGGGAATACCAATACAGTTCAGACATCCAGATTAAATTTTGTTCCTTCTTGGTAGAGGTGAATTATCTGTGGCCACAGTGCCTTTGAAAGGAAATGGGATGATGTTCTTTCTTCTTGCCAGGATGATATTAATTGCATGCTGTGGGTGCTGGCCATCTCCCTCAGTACTGTTAATCCAGGTCTCTTCATGTCCTTTTCCTCCATGTTTTAGCCAGGACAGCTGGGACTGATTTTTGTGTGGTTGCATCAACACTACAAGCACGAATGTGGTAGTTCTTCCTATCCCTTGCCACAACAGCTGCTTTGTAGAGCTCACCTGTTTATGCTGAGAGTTTTGTGGATTTGGATTTCTTTTGAAGCTGAAAAAATAAACTGCCCTCTCTCCTGGCCAGTATGCGTGGGTTTTGTTATCACTGTGGCTGGAAACCAGCCTGTATTTCCTCATTCTACTCTGCACTGCCATTTGTTGAGGCTGAAAACCAGCTCAGTTGGCTTCCACTGGTCTTTGGAGTTCAGTGTGTCTTTGACTGAGAGTTTCTGTGTAACTTTGGAAGTAGCCTTATCAGGCTCAGGGTACTTGGACTGGACTGTACCAGCCAGGGAAAGCTGTCATATAGACCCTTTTTCTGCACTGTAAAAGTTCATGGCTTGTTCATTGAATGGGTTTTCTCCTGTGGCCAAGTGTTTGATGGATGACACTGAACATTCAGAAAAGTGTGAGAGAGCTTGCTGAGTTTTCCAAGTTCTGTAGCATTCATTAGGATATTACTGAGGAACTTGCAAAAACTGAAAAATCCAACAGATATTCTGATGCACTCTTGCTGTGTGTAGGTGGATGGCACCGTACTTGCCCTGTACAAGCTGAGAGTGCTGCCAATTTATTCTACTACACACATGGAGTGTTTGAGTGGTGAAAAGACACTTGTAAATAAGAAATGCTTGTAAACTCTTTGGGATTCTTCAGTATTTGCCTTCAGGTAAATAGATACTTTGATGGGAACTATGGTCAAAACTTAGTTGTTCTGTGAGCATCTGTCCTCTTTATTATGATAATAATAAATGATTGGATATTCCCTTCTGTCTAGTACCAGTGAAGTTCTGGCAGTAGCTTTTCCCACAGGTAAGACAAGAATCGCTTGTGGAGATTTTCTCTTGTCTAGTAAGGATTTAGTTTACACAGTTAAACATTGGTCTCCTCTAACCAGACATTGATTTTAATAAAATGTATAGAAAAATAATGACTTTGAAACCATTCTGTCAAATCTGTTTGAGATTTGCCAAACTTCTGTATGAAAAAAGAGGGCAGACTGAGATCAGGAGTCAGACTGTGATTGCATTATCTTGTTTCCTATGAAACTCAGCTAACAGGGAAGCATTAGATGGCTAATCTTCAAACTTGTCCCAGACAAGGGAATCTTGCAGAGGAAATGGTGCTTGTAGTGTCATACAGACTTATCTTTGTGAAACGTATGCTGGTTTGGCACCTAGACTTTAGTGAAACTGCCCAACTAAATTGTTAGTGGGAGCTGTGCCATCTGAGCAGATGGGCATGTGTAGGCAGTAAGTAGTCATGTTTGTTCTTCATTTATTGGAATTTAGACTAGTATTTGAAATACCATGAAGCATAAAAAGCAAAATGCCTGGGTAGGTTATCCTTTGGTTTACATCTGAACTAGGTATCCTTGCCCTGTTGCAGAGGGACCATTCTTTGGTAAGCAAGTTTAGGACAGCCCATCTGACAGAAATGGAGCTCAGATACTTCACACATCTCAATATTCAGATTTTTCAATTAATTCCTACCAATCCAATCCATTTTCTCTGGAAAATTACTCTTTAGACCATGTTTTTGCTTTTGAATCCTTTTAATGACTTTCCCATATCACTTTCATTTCCAGCTTCCTTGCAATCATAACTGAGTGATTCCAGCTGTGCCTGGAATTCTGCTCACTTCTTTCCACATCATTGTGCCCGTTTGCTGGGGTAAAGTTGCTTCTCAAAGCATGTGGGTATATACACACATTGCCATGAAGCAGGCTAGGCTGGAAACCTACAGTGTCATCTGTGCCCCAATAACTACCTAACTACATTCTCCTCCTGGCTGAAAACACAAGAAATTTTCCTCCAAATTCTTACCCTTTTAAGTGTGTGCATTACTGAGCCAGGCACAGAAATAGTTACCGAGTGCTAGATACCTATCTATGTGTAACCTTAGAGTAACTTCCACGTGCATTTAGTCCAAGATTTTTCAAAATATTTAGCCACCACCTCCAGTGTAGCACCTGTTGATTTTGTGTCATCTATGCTAAGATTTTGGACAAAATGATTATGTCAAACAGGTCTGATTTTTGTCACTTTCTGTCTTGATGTGGGTAATATAAGAAAATCTTTACATGCACACCTGGCTTTACTAAAAGTGCACATGTTCTGCAATAACGTTAGATAATGGCAGAGTTGAGTGATGAAATTTTGAGCCTGGCCTTTCATTTGTTTCTGCTGTGTGGTATTACTTTGAATGTCTGCACTAAGAGTTCTGTCTTATTTAGATAAAGTCTTACAAGACAGGGACAACGTTTTTCCCTTTGTGTCACACAACCTCAGAAACCTCGATGGCATTTAAGAAATAATAAACAATTTAAGGGCAATGCTGCTGAGAGATCAGCCACATATGGAGTGTTTCTGGCCCATTTGATGCAGAGGAAATTCTACTCAGGAAGTCAAAGAGTTGGTTAAGGTCAGAGCTGGCATTTACAGAGTATCTGGCAGCTTTCTTAGGCACATGTTAAAACAAGTGTTCTTCAGATTCCAGAGGAAACCAACAGGCAATATGCATCACCTGCTACACACCTACATGTGTGTAGAGACTTTTTCTCAGACATGTCTTTTCATGGTTATTTCTCTGTCTATTTTTTTTGAAACTTTCTCTCCAATTTATGGGAAATCATGCTAGACTAGGCAATAACCATATGTTTGTGACTTAAAAGGGACCTATAGAAACATGCTTTTCTCAATTCCTTGCTAATAAATGAAGGGATGCACACTTGTGCAAGTGCAGTACATGAACAGAACAGCTGTTCTGTTACAAGTTAGGGAAGGGGAGAAGATCCCAGATGTCCAGAACAGGGTAGTCTGAGCAGTCAGTCGACAGCCTTAATCATTTTCTAGGCAGGGACAATTAGAGAGCTGCCAGAATAGCTGCCTGTGGATCTCACCAAGGAGCCAAATACTCTGGCTGGGACTATAATATACAGACTGGCATCTGGGCTCTCTGATTGTTATCAGTCCCTGAGCATGACAGAGGAGGAAGTGGATAATAGTCATTGAAATGCTCACTACAGCATTTAAAAAGTAATTATTTCAAATATTTTCCTTTAAAAAATCCAGCAATTAAGAAAATAATTAAACATGTTTTTGAGAGGGCAAAGGCAGCACTACCAAAGCACTGCAAGACTTCTTTTAAGGGGTTGTGGTTCAGATATCTGTGTATTGTTTCCTTTGCTTAGATGTTTCACTCCACACTGCACTCCTAGTGCTCAGTTAGGCACCAGGATGACTTCCATTTATTCCCATAGGCTAAGTCATTGCTATTTGGATGGAGAGAGGTATAATACAGTCAAACTGTGGATGTATGTGACTGCACCTTGGTTTTTTCTTATGTGCCCTGGGATGCTCTTGTGCTGCAAAATGGATATATCCATTAATCAATCTTCAAGAATGTTTCTTCTCTCACAAACTTTGCTATTGTTTGCCCTTTTGTGGGCAGTGTAGGATGATGTGAGAGCCAGCAGCCTTAGCATGGCTTGAGAGGAATTAGTTCTACCCCTGCATCTTTACCTTCTGGTGTGTTATAAAGTGGAACATATTAGACACTAACATTCCTAGCAATAGGTTTCCCATGAAGTTATGTTAAAATATCTGAAAACCTCACCATTCCTGTGTGCCTCTAGGCATTATACCTGGACATGTCTTAGTAGTGAGAATCTGGGAATGGTTGGCCGAATAAAGGGCAGGACCTAGCTGTCCAAAAAGCTGATCTATGCTTGTCTGCATTGCCATTTTATGTTCCTGTCACTTGACAGTGTCTGAACCTGCGTGGAGGTTTCTGATTCTGCCGCTAGGAAGGTGGGGAGAGCTTTGTCATTCTCAGCCATAGGTGTAGGAGCTTAAAATGCTGCTTTAGCCAAGTGGGGAATGGTTATTCTTTCTGGGGACCTGGGGTTCTGTCTTTTGTGATCCAAACACAAATATTGTTTTATTTTTCTTCTCATGTCTGTAAATACTATACTGCAATTTCTTCCTAAAAAGAAAAGGATTATAAGAAATAGCTACTGAGCAGCTGCAGTGTATAGCACTGCTGCTCTACTGTACAATCCACCAGCAAAGGGGACCTGAAGATACAGGGATTGATCTCCTCTATGTAAGCTGGTTCACGTAGATGAGAACTCCTTTTTATGTATGCTTTTTTCTTTCCCCTGGAATGAAAGAGGTGGTAGTTGTGATTAATAAGTTTTTGAGCTAAATACCTTGCTTTTATTATGGCCACAGGGGATGAAGCATGAAAAACAGTAACAGCATGCTACAGAAGAGTCATTGAAAAGATCATTGGAATTATTTTTTGAATGGCTTCCTATTGTTGGATGTTCTACTTAAAAAAGAATTTAGCCCTTGCAGTAATATTTGATTTGCAATGCATTTTTTCAAAACTATTTGTATTTTGTTTAATGTTTATAGTTTAAAAAGTACACAGTCTGGGTGCTGCAGGCTTCATAGTTTCAAAAAGCAGAGCTGTATAGAAGGTAAAGTTTTGTCAGTTCACGAAAAGAATGGACATTCTTGCCTCTTTGAGTTCTGTAAAAGCCAAAAAAATTTAATACTTAATATTTAAATGGTTTCTCTTTGCTGAGAGTAAGGTCTTTTTCAGCTTAAAGTTAGTGCTTATATCACAGGACACTACTAATGAGCTGTAGAGCTTTTCTGTCCCCAAGGATGAAAGCAAAAATTCACTGTATGAGACCAGAGATCCATTTTTTTAGTCTGATATCCCTCATAATAGAGATGTATGGATAACTAAGAAAGAAAAACAAAATAATATTTAACAGTAATCAGACAGTATAGATGTAAGAGATGACTAAGAAATAAACAGTAATAGAGGACTAAGAAATAAACAGAAACTAAAGTCAATCTACTATAATATTTCTTCTCCATTCCTGTTGGTCACCTTTGCTCTTGTTAAATGTTTCTATAGGCCCTTAGCTCTGACTGCAGCTTTTCAGGAGCAACGACCCCAGTGCATTGTTTTCCCATACTGGCTTCTTCTGCCAAACTACTCCAAACTACTGGCCCCTGTATTTTCCTAGGCAACTTTTACTTCTAAAAGGCTTCTATCAACTCTGTCTCCACAGACCAGGAAAGTAATTAAAGCTGTAGTAAGCACCATTACTAGCCTGCTGTCCTCTTCTGCTTCAGAGGTTAGGAAGATTTTACCCTCTGATTATGGGATTCAGCTTGGGGAAACTTCAGATACTTTGATTTGGGTGAAATCTCACCAAAGAATACTTGAACACAAAACGCTTTTTCAATCTTGGTTCATCAAGAGATCATATTTCATGCTCAGAGATACATCAAAATTCTTTGTCCTGTAATAAATATAACTAAATTTACTGCATCAAAGTGTCATGGAAGTGTTGGAATAAGGAAACCTTCAATTACTAATTGGATCCTCTCCTATTTCTTGGAGTAGAATGTGAACTGTGTGCACAGAACTCGATTTGCAGGAAATAAACTTTTGTATAACTCTCTCCAAGCCCAGTGTTTCTGCATGGAAAAGGAAACCACACATTGTCTGGGGTTCAGCTCAGAACAGCAGTCATGTGACGAGAAGCCTGAAAAGGCAGTATTCCTGTCTTCTCTGTCTAGAAAAGTACTGGCCTTTCCCCTGCCTCAACCCAACCTGCTGGGTTAGATTAAATTAACAATGGTGACATATTTATAGTAATCTTTTAGATGTTGAGAATCTGATATAATCAGATTATTTCAAAATTTTCTCTTCCAAAAAGAAAACCCTTTTTATTTTTAATGGAAGTACAGATTTTCTCAAAATAACAACTGTTAAAGAACTGGAACACAAAAAACCCTAAATAAGCAGACAATTGAGTATCTTAATTGCTACAAAATTCTAAGCATTTTCTGTATCACTGGCCTTTGCTTTTTTTCAGTCATCAGAAGGGACAATAGATGCCAAATCTGTATTTATCAGAATGGGAACAGGAGCATCCATGGGGTGAAGTGGGCAGGTGTGGTGATTGGTTTAGAAATGAGAGGCTGGAATGTAAAATAAGAGCAGTGATTCAAAGAGGCCAGGATGAAGGAGAAAATGGGTATATTTCAGTTTCATCAGCTATGCCACTATAAGTCCTTTTCAGATGGGGAGGAACTTGGTGTTGTAATTCCTTTACCTCCATGAAGTTAAAATTTGGGCCTGTTTAGGGTTAGAAATGCTGTGCTACCATAACAAGCAGTAGTTGAGAAAGTTTGTTTTTCACATGCTACCTCTGAGGCTCTCTAAAACACCATGTGAGGTTCTGCCAGCTTCCTTTGGCATAAGTCCTGACACAAATGCATGGCACTAGGAAATCTGGGAGGAAAGGTTACAGCGTTACAAAACTGCTGCAATGGGGTTTGCACCATGGGCTGTTCCAAAATGTCACTGCAAACCAAGGGGTGGACAGTTTTAAAGGTGGGAAAGCATGACTTGCAGAATCCAAAACCATATTGTACAGCTCCCTTTCAAAAGGACAGTCAGCTAGAACAGGCTGCCAGGGTTATGCCCAGATGATTTTTGAGTATCTCCAAGAATGGAGACACTACAACGTACTTGTAGAGTAGGTTGCAACCTGTTCCAGTGCTCAGTCACCCTCACAGTAAAAAAACTGATGCTCAGGGGGAAACTTCTGTGTTTTTACCCACTGCTTTTGTCCTGCCACTCTTCACCAATGGCTCTTTATTCTTTACAGTCTCATTTTAGATATTTGTAGACATCGATGAAATCCCCTCGGAGCCTTCTCTTTCATAGACTAAACAGTTCTGGCTGTCTTTGTCTTTCCTCATATGAGAGATGCTCCAGTGCCTTTGTCATCTTTGTTACTTCACTTGGTTCTCTCCAGTAGCTCCATGTCTTTCTTGTACTGAGGAGCACAGAAACAGACACAGCACTCAGGTGTGACCTCTCCAGTGCCGAACAGAGTGGAAGGATCACCTCCCTGCACCTTCTGGTAACATTCCTCCTAATGCAGCAAAGGAAAAAGTTCTTTGCTGCAAGGTCACAGTGCTGCCTCTTGTTTAACTTGATGTCCCCCAGGAGTCCCAGGTTCTTTTCCACAAAGTTGCTGTCCAGGCAGTTGGCTCCTGGCATGTCCTGGTGTATCTCCTGCTGAGAGTGCTCTGCTGGAACACCTGAGTTCCCATCAGTCCATTTATCCAGTTCTCATCAGTCCATTTATCCTGCCACACAGCACTATCACCTACCCTTATCCTGTGGCCCTGCTGGAGGGAGCTGTAATTCTTTCATCAAGGCACCTGCCTTTGATAAAATGCCTCCATCATTGGAGGCAGAGCTTTACTTGCCTTGGTAGCCTATAGAATGATGAATGATCAGGGGTTTTTACCTTTTTCAGGTAAGTTACTTGGCAGATGCTCCCACTGTATCTTGAATCTTGGGCCTAAGAGTGCCATGTGTGGTTTTACAATGCAGGCAACAGGAACGAGATGAGAGTGTCTTTAACCTAGTTGCCAAGTAGAGAAACTTTCCCCAGGACTAAAAGAAAGCACAAGAGAAGGAAAAGTAATGAAGTAGGTCATGACACAGAAATGTGAGTGGTCTTTTGCAAACATAGCACAAAACGGGTCTTTGCAAAGACAATGCAATCTGAGAAGAGTGGAAGAATATTGTAGTACAATCTGCTTGGAGATTTTAATAGGAATTCTCAGGTTAAATCAGACAGTGAGAATTTGAATCTGTGTTATTGCTTAGCAGAGACCTGGACTTGTCAGAGGTAACGAAAATCCAATCCAGTTTTTATGTCAAATTGCTTGCCAAAGCAAGAAAATGGTTTTGGTTGCATGATCATTAATACCATATCTATGTTCTGGAGAAACATCCAGCAAAACAAATTAGAACTGGATCAGTCACAAGCACACAATTACATTTCTGGCTATTTAATCAGAACATGATATTAGGTTTGTGCCAGCTTTCTTACTTTTTAAACTGATTTTTCTGATGATTGTAGAAAGGCAGGCAATATTTGATCCATAATAAAACCTGCTAGTGCAGATATTTTTGAATATGAACCACCAGAGAGAGTATAAGCTATCACATAAGGTCTGTAAATAGAGGTTTTTTAAATCTGTTTACTTAGGAATCCCCAAGTTATGTATATTGTCTCACATAATTTCAGTATGATTTGTTTCCAAAACAAAGGTCTTACTGACAGACCTACCAGTTGTATCATGTGCATATCTGGTAAAAAGAAGGTACCATCTCTTGGTATCTTTCTGCCTGTCCTGCTCACAGAACTGGATGCAGGGTATGCAGATGAAAAGCTCAATGCAACATCCCAGCTAGCACTGAGGGTTTACTACAATGGCCAGACTGAACTAACAGGGCTCAGCCATGATAACTGCACCTGGCTATGAAGAATACTTACTACTAAGATGCCTTACTCCAAAGAGTAATAAAAAAAGGTCTGAACCAGAAGAAGCACCTTAGCTGTGGTATTTAGTTCTCCTGTTACTACTGTCTGGTTTAGCCTCATACCCTTTCCTTTCTTCTCTGCCTTCTGTTTTGACTTTTGTGTCTAAAAAGGTCTCTTTTGTGACACTTACACGTACTCATAACTTGGAGAGCAACTAAAAGCAATATCTTAAGCAGGCTGATGTTGGTATAGGTCCCTCAAGTCCCATGGTATCAGTCCCTTGTGCAGTGTCTGCCTTTGTCACCAGGGAGGTTGTCAAACCTGCATTTTCTGCCTCTTGTTCTTTTGCCTCACATTTAGGTGTGTGTTTGTCTGTTTTTTTTTTTCAAGGAGGCAACACTAAAATTTTACAGCAATTCCCATCTGTATCAACTGTTGCTAAAAGGACAGTTCTTACCATCTTTAATATCACCTGAAAGATTACCTGGACCGTTTCCCTTTAAAAATGCCTTTACAAGTAAAGGGCAGAGGAATAAGAGGTATTTAATATGAAAGTGTGAGTTAATACTTTAAACTTTCAGTTCTTTGATTTTTGCATTTTATCTTTGAGAAAAGGTTAGTGATTCTTAACAGTTCTTGTTGCTGGCGACTAAGACATTGAACATTAGAATCTTCTCTGCTCAGTGTTAGACTGTAGAAAGATAGGCAGTACCCAGGTCTATTTCTTCCAGGAAAATCAACCCAAAAGAATTTGTCTCAACTCTGGACTTCAGGCCGCAAGCAGGTCTCCTTAGTTCCATGTTCTCACCATGTACTAAAAATGCCCCTTGAGTTGTCATGGATAAGAACCCTTCTATATTTCAATTAACCTGAAATGAATGTTCTAAGTAAAAAAACCTCCCTGGAACTCGAGTTCCAGTTTGTTCTCTAACTCCCATCCTTGCCTCAACCCCCAGTTCAATCTGTGTAACAAACCCACAGCAGGTACTGTCCAAAAGCATAAATCAAGATCCAAAATCTTATTTTCTTTTTTTCAATGTTGCAGCTGACAACAAAAAGTTTCTTAGGAATTGGATTTTCCTTCCTTACAACTCAGAAAAAGCAGAGGGGGAAAAAAAGCAGTCTCAACATTAATTTTTCATCTTATAACTATTTTGCTTTATTTCCCCATTATTAGTTAGACTGGATCTGATTCTTGTCATGTTGACATGGAATCATAAGACAAAATCTGACAAAACCTAGCTGAGCGAAGCACAAGGGAAGTGGTTAATGGTCACTGTTATCTCTTTGTGTTATTCTAATCATATAATAACTACAATTAAATAAAATCTGCCTTGCTATCAATATTTGATTTTGTTGTAAGAAAAGCAAAGGTGTAAACCTGCCTCTGTATAGCAGTCTACAGAGTGAAATTACTGAGAAAACAAGGCACTGGAAAGGAGTTGATAGATTATACAAATGCCTTATTAGTGAGAATTAGTTGTCAGATAACTTTGTGCTGGTCTTATCTCTTTTATTTCCAGATAATAAAGGTTTAGGTCTGTACAGGACGTCCTGAAAATTTCTCATGCTTCTTCCATTTATCTCATTTCTTTCTCTGTTTCTCATTTCTTACTTAGGGTAGGCCTTTGGCTCCACCATTTGATCATTTAAGGGAGAAAAGGTGGGGTTTTCTTTCTTTTCTTTTTTTTTATTTTCCCCTTATGTTAGAAGTTTTTGACCTTCCTCAGTTTTATAGAAATATATAGCAAGGCCTGATGGATTGTGAATCTTGAAATACCCCTGCTATAAATTGGTCAATATGTGACCTCCTGTAGCTAGCAGCACAGGAGAACTTTGCAACATCATGTGGGACTACCAATATCATCATCAGACAGAAAATCCTAGTGTTCCTAACCCAAATAATGAGATGTTCACAGCTGAGTAGGCTGGATCAGGGGAGAGCCTTCCCTGTCTTATCTGGCTGGCATCTGTTTATCATGAAGGAGGTAGCCAGAAGTGAAGTATTGAAAATTAAACAAAGACTTTGTTTATCAAAAATATTTCCTTGTCATTGGAGACAAGTAGGTGCTAATAAGAACCAGAAAAGCACCTAGAGTTTAAATGGTATTAACAAATAACCCCTCCTTCCTTAATTGGTGTATGCTACACAGGAACTGAGTTTTGAATGTACAAGCAAATGTTAAAAGTTGTTTTCAAGCCTTACTCTCTCCTCAATAAGACATCAAAATGTTGTCACCCAATCCTTTTTACTTTATTTTGTAGTTCAATACTTTGATCATTCCCCTCTGACATGATTCCTGCTGTACCAGATTAGCTAGCAGCAAGTTGCTAGCTAGATGAAAAAACCCTTTAATGGGCTCTGTTTAGTACTTCATCTGTAAATCATTTATGTAAAGAAAATGTAACCAAGTCACAAATTGGCAGATAATTTCTTAGACATTTGTGTTGGTTATGAAATTATTACCCAGCTTTCTCTTATGCTAAATACTCCTTAAAATGTTGATATAAACATTTTGTTTAAAAGAAAACATATAGAAGAAGATTTAAGGAAGCCATTTTTTCTTTGAGAAAATAGTATACCTCTTAATCACAGGAAATGCACTCCCTCTAATCCACTGAATATTGGTAAAACAAATTATGTGGTGAAATAAGGAAAAAGACTATTTGAGGTGGAAAGATGGGAGTTGGTATAAGTAGCTGTGGAACTGTTTAGAGACAAAAAATAAGAGGTGAAAGGAGGGGCTAGAAAAATTTTTAGCATCGTAGCAAGAGACCTTTAAGAAAAGCATCTTTCAGCACACAAAGGATCTGGGTGAGGAAACCCATAGGCATTATTTCTTGGTTGAGATTACTTCCACGTTACTTTTTGTTGGTACAGGCTAGAGCCCTGGAGGAAGAGAGTTGGGATTATTGAAGAAACAAGAGGAAAGGTCTTTTTGAGGACTCCAATCTGATTAAATGTTAGGAACCAGAAAGGTGAGTTTTAAGGTCACTTCAGAGGGGATAAGAGTCACTAGTGGAGACTCCCAGAGGTCAATGCTAGTACCATTCCTATTCAACACCTTCATTAATGACCCAGAGAAGGGAGTTTGCAATGAAAGCTCCAAGCTCATGGATTTAAGGATTTCAAATGGCACACTGGTGAAGCAGAACTCTTAAAACACCTTGCAAAATTGAGTGAGGGCCAAAAATGTGTCAGATGAAGTTCATTACAGATAAATGTACAGTAACACAAGTGCAGGAAACTGAATTCAAATATGCATACTGCTGATCTTGTAATTGCAGCACAGCAAAGAGACCTTGAGAGTTATCACCCATTTCAATTCTCTGAGGCAATTGGTTCAATGCAAAATGTTGGCTAGAAAAGCGAAAAATTGTCAGACATGATCAGAAAGAGTTTTGAGATCAAGACAGGGTATCATTTTGTGGCTATGTAAAGCCTTGAAGAACCCTCAACTGAAGTGCAGTAGGTCATCCTGAGCTCTCTGGAGGACACAGAACAATTATGGAAGAGAGCAACTGAAATGATTGAGGGGCTGACAGCTGTTGTGTTGCAAGGACAGACTAAAAAGACTAGGACCTTCCAACTAGGAGAGGTAAAAACTTACATCTGGTGTTTGCAAGGAATGCATTAGTTATTGAACAAATGCAGCAAGACCTGATCTAGGGATACTCACTGAAAGTAGCAACAGGTAAGAGCTGGAGAAAAAGGAATTTTTTACATCATGAATACTGAACTCATTAAACTGTTGCCATGGGAGGTTGCAGAGAGGAGACAGATGGAATCATCAGGTGGAAAACAGGCTTGGAGAAAATTTCAACAAGGCCATGGCAGATGCTAAAGACAGAGACAGGGATGAACCTCTGAAATCCCTAATCCAAAGATAGCATCTGCTGGGAGAGTGAGAGAGGAGTGAGGTGCAGGCAGTGGCCAGCCTGAAGTGCTCTCCTGTGCTAGGAACAGTCTCTGACGTGGCTGAAGACAGCTGCTGACCAGTAGGTCTGACCCAGCAGAACCCCTCCAGTGCTTTTCTGTTAGACTTGGGTGTAAGGGAGGTTTCTCCTGATGACTCTTTGAGGTTTTGCTCTGGCCACAACCCACACAGCACATATGGCAGAGTTGTCATTGTTCAACAGCTGCACACACAGGGGATTCAGTGCTGCACAGGTTAGAGTGAATGCATTTGGGTAAGTGTAGCAAGAAGGGACACCTTCAGCAGTGCAAAGATCAGAGTGACTCTAGTTGTAAAATGGCAGGTAAGTAGTTCCAGTGAGTGCTTTAAACTTGGTAGGTTTTAAAGTTCAAAGCAAAAAGATTTCCCTTGTTTATATGCGTTATATACATATTTCCATCTTTTGTGTATCCACTGACAGTATCATGTCTCTATTCAGAAAGTATTTAGTATCTCTTGTGATTTGTGCTGCATAGATGAACTTTTTTCCCTGAATAATTTCAGGTCTGGGTTTTGTTGTCATGAATGTCTACTTTGTGACTGTGGCTTTTACTAAGTAAATGACACCATGCAAGGTGGCTCAAAATTAGAGTGTTTTGTGAATTAAAATATAAGATATAATTTTGAATTTTATTTATACCAGTCTTCAGAGAAGCCATTCCTTGCTACAGCCGTAAATGTTCCTTTCTGTTCTTTATATTTTTGCCTTTCAAATAATATTGCTGTCTGGAACATTCTCTTTAGTGCTACACTTCATGTGTTGCTGCTGGGGCAAAAAAAGATATTTTCACATCTTCCACACATTTACAGATGATTTGCTGCCAAAAGAGTTTCACTATTTTATAAATGTGCAGATCCCAATGGTTGTCACAGGGTTGCAGAAAAGTATGCATTTCAGCTTATTAACATTTGCATTTGATCCAAGATATTGATGATTTTGGTAGTCACTAAAGGACATCTACCTTGAAACTTAGATCATGCCTCATTTTTTTTTTTTCACTCTGTTTTTGCACAACTTGCAGCATCACTTTTACTGTTAATGGAGCTGTAATTAAGAAATGTTTAAAATTGGTTGAATGCATGTTTATATTGTGGATTTTCACTGGCATAGCTCTGTTAGCCAGTAGATTGTGCTCTGCTGGCTGATCCTACTCCAACTCACAAGTCTGGATTTCTCTGAAATGAGACAAGATGCTACTGGCTTTAATTTTTCTCATTGCCTCATTGCTATAAGTGAGCAGAGGGAGCATAGGGGAACACAGATCTTTCTTATGGGTGCTCCAGTTCACATTCTTCTATATTTGCTTAAATTGCTAATGAAGACAAGCTTTTGCTAATCTGTGAACTGTAGTTTGCTTTTGTTGTCTCTGCTGTGGGGGCTGTTCCCTCTGCCAGGCGGGCGAGGCGAAGGACTGCAGGCAATAATGTCTTAAATCATTGCTGCAGTTTCCTTTGCCTGAGTCTGTTATATCTAAAAAAAATTGGATCTTTAGTAGTGCTACTTTTCTAACTCTTGTAAGAATGATGCTGTGCTAGATTCAATCTGAAAATACAGCAACATCTGCTTTAGAAGCTTTATGGTGATATGGACTGTGTTATACTTCATAGTATGCAGGCTTATATAATCTGTTTATATAACAGTAATGTGATACTAACATAGCTATGGTCTAATTGTTGTGTAGATATGCTCTGATCAAATTAGCTGCAGTGTGGCTCATCCAGGATAGAAAAGGTATTGTACTTTATTGATTGGACTATTTCTCAATTTCATTATTCTTACTTTTAAAAGTTTCAAGCTGCTAATTATGCTTCAAAACCTCATAACTGTATTTCACATAATTCCCTTTCATCCAGCAGCCAGAAAAAAATGGATTCCCCTTTAAAAGGTGTTCATTAAATGCTCTTGTACACCAAAAAGTCTGAGAGAAAACGTCAAAGTACTGGGCAGAAGCAAAACCTTGTTGCATCCTTTTCTGATTCTTGTGAGGCTTTTATGCTGCATGTAATGTGAATAGAATTACAGGCCTGCTTTAGCCTTCTGCAGAAAGGCATGACCATGGCGGCTCACACCAAGACTCATCCTTGAGATGCTGACTAAACCAGTAGGTAGGTGGTGTCACATTCTGTGTTCCTGCATCTCAGGTTACCAGTGGCCACCTGAATTAGTTGTAATGCAGCATATAAGAGGATGAAGTAGTCAGACCTTGGGTCAAATTCAGTTGGAGGTCCAAGAGTATGGTGGACTCTCTGCTTTTGCAGCATTCCTTTACAAAGAAAACCAGAATGGTGTTGGCATAAATTTTGCTTAATAATTTCTTTCAATTCCTAGATCTTTAGACAGTTCACACCCTTCCAGCTTTAGGTACTGAAGGTCTCATTGTGCAGGTGCAACAGCACCAAGATGCTCCTTTGGTGCAGACATCCAGTGCTCTTTGCTGGAATGCTTTTCACACAAGTCAGCCCCTAGCTTGGAGTGGGCACTGCCTGCCAGGGCCTGAAACAATAGCTCTGACAGATGTGACAGGCTCATTCATTTCAGCACTATTAATGCTGATACTTAGTTATGCTGTAAATTAATGTGCTATTAACTATTTCACTGCTCTTCAGAAGCATTTTGGAGCAGGATTAGAAACTGCTGCAAAGCCTACGAGCCAGAGTTCATTTGGTACCAGTAGTACCACAGTCAGAGATGAGCCACCTCTTTACCTCAATCAAGAAAGAGCCAATTGTCACATTGGAACAATAAATTTTCCCACCTCTGTGTTCTTCTGTTTCCCTGTTGTTGTTGCCATTATTTTCTTCTGATGAACAAGGGTTAAGAAACACATTGACACAGAGTTTTTTGAGCTGCTGAAAATGAGAAGCCCATAAAGCTGATTGAAACAGTCAAACCCAAGTGAAGGGAACTTATCACCATGGAGCTCACATCATATTGAGAATGTCTGCACTAAAAGCAGCACATGACTTCTGTCATGTTGAAGAAGAGATAGATTATGCTGTGGCCAAAACCTGGAAAGGAGGATGCTTTGCTCTGATGCTGCCAATGGGTCGCTCTGATGTTGCCAGTGGTCTTGCCCTTGGGGAAGTGCCTAAGAGAAAAGAGGTGACAACAAATGACAAACTTCACAGAGCATCCTGTGAATTTTTTGTAGGAAAATAGTGTGGCTGCTAAAGCAAAGCATGTATTACTAGTCTGACTATGCTCATTTCTAATACACTGCACAGGGTTAAACTTTTAACCTGGTCCAGTACAGCTTATCTGCTTTCCCTCTATGCTTTCCACAGAGCTGTACAGTGTGATGATAAACCAGAGAAAGCTGTTGTTTCCTTCTCATCACCCTGATTTATAATGTGAAAAGACAAGGCTTATTTTTATTCTTCATGGTGCTGTTCAGTAATGCCTGTTTTGAAAAGGCTACCAATAATGCAACACAGAGTCACTGCCGATTTCCATCTCTGTGCCCCACCTCTGCACTGATCAACTTTTCTCATACCCATAGAAGAGGTCTTGCTGCTTTAGTACGTAGGTATAAGCAAAGAAATTCATTACTAACCATGAATCAGAGTACTTGTCTTGTTTCAGGTTTGTTTCTTATCTGGTTATTTATGATCAGTGTTTAATTTTCTTTCTTAATTGATGCACTTGTAATACTGGAGAAATTCATGTGGACCTCTTTCCCTTTTGATAAACCAGAAACAAAGAAGTAAAGTTACAAAACGTGTACAGGGTCACAGTTGTAAGGCATGTAGTTTTAATTAAGTTTTAACTAATTCCCTTTATCTTGTCATAGTAATTATGACCGTACAAGTCATGTCACATTAATATGTGAAAGCAGCACTTTGGCATGGCTGGTCAACGAACAAAGCCTTTATGACCTGCCTTGTTAAATTAAACCAGAGAGACTGATCAACTTGTATTTTTCTACCTCCTTTGATAAATTATGTTAAAGCCTCCTTTGATAAATTATGTTAAAGATGAAGAAAAGTGCCAAAAGGCCAGCACATATTGGTGCTAAATATTGCTGAACTACAGCAGCAAACAAATTGAGAGAAGAGTTCTTGTAGACCTTTTAAATACCCTGGGCTTTGATAATGAAAAATGAAATGTCATGTAACAATGTAGTAGCTTAAGTGAATTGATAATGCTTGAACAAATCTAAACTTTATCCTTTTTGTATGATATGGTTGGATACTCTTGAGTTTCAACTAATTTCTCTATCTTCCATTTAAGCAGAGGATGTCTTATACAGAGTAGACCTGTGAGGTTAGCCAGGGTGTGGCTCCACAGTACATTTGCTGGTTTCTGCTACTGAATCATCCAGACACTTACTGGAAGAACGAGTGCAATGCAGTCTTCTCAGACTTTGGTGGAGCATCAAGTCTGCTCTGTTTGGAGAAAGCTACTTTTCACCATTGCAGGAAAGTTGTTTGAAAGGAGTAACATACTATAAATTTGTGTTCTAGCTCACTTTGCAGTAGATTTCCTATATAGGCAAGCTCATATCAGCAACCTTGTAGCTTAACCAAGTCATCTTCAGTTTTGGTCTCTGTGCTGACTTATGTTTGAACTACAGTAATTCATCTCTTTATTGCAATGTGAAATCATGCTCATAACAACTAGAAAAAGGATTAATACTTTGTGTCAAATTCTTTATGGTGATAGTCTGCTTCATCACCCCCCCACCTCACATGCACACTTTTAAGGAGGAAAAGAGAAGTTCCATTTTTCTCATGCAATGCCAATAACTACTGGAGGGGTGCCACACAACCCCTCTGATTGCTATGTCAATCTTTATCTTTCTGAGTAATTTTTTAATGTCAATAATTGTTGTGTCTGCTTCTGCTGTTCATGCATTACGCTGCTGTAGGGACAATTTTTGAAATTCTGATTGGATTCTCAGCTGAGGTCTATGGCCTTTTCATAGCAGAGACCTTAATCAGTTTTGAAATTCAGTCCCCTTTTCCATGAGGAATATGCTGAGTAATAGCAGTACATGATTGCCACAACATCTTGCAGAAAGATTCAGAAGGAGAGCTCTGTTTTCTTTTCTCATTTCTGCATTTATTTCTTTCCAATACCTTGGGAACAAAAAGGACCAAAAAAAAATTTATTTTCTTTTTCATACAAAGACATGTAGGAAAAGGGTATGCTTTAGGTCCTTCCGTCTGTAGGAACAGCCACTGTTGGATGGTGTTCTTCAAAAAGGAGGAGATTATGTAGAAAATTAAAATATGACTCCATTCTACTACATACAAATTTTAACATTATGTACTTAAGTTTTACCTACATATAGAAAAACATTGCAGGCAAAGATGGACTGACTTTAGAGGGTAAGTAATCAGCAAAATGACAAGTAAGAATAAGAGGCTTATTTAAGAGTCTGTTTGAGGTTGCCACACCAAGATTGGGAAATTGCCTATAATTGCCATGCTAGTAAAGGGAAACACAGCATGTTTTGAGGGCACTCAGAGCATCCAAAACTTTTAACATGATTTGTAAAAAACATAGCAAAGGCCATAGAATTCAAGTAGAGGAAAATATAATAATTTAGAGACACTTAGGTTAAACTTTACAAAGACTGAGAAAAAAGTAGTTGATGTGAACTTCCAAAAGCTAACATTTTCCCACCATTTCAGTTGGTATTTCTTAAACTATAAGACACCAAGTGTCTTTTGGCTGCAAAATAGACCCTGACCCCTGTCTGATCTAGAAATGTTTTTTAATAAATTAATTATGCAGGAAAGTAAGCATTCACTTACTTTGACAAGAGATTTATTTTACAGACACTTGTATGTTGGACATTTAAAAAACTGCTCAGGAAACATTTAATCAGACTCTCCTATATTTTTTTCTGTAGCTCATTTAGAAGTTAAATAGCCCAAGAGCAACTTTTGCCATGGTCAACAGAATTACTGAATGTTTTATGAGAAAACATTAGCTTGGGAGTATTTACAAATCTCTGTAAATGAAGTGTCTGTAAAGGTACTTTCTACTGAAATAAAATAATTGTATTTTTTTACTAAGTTCTCAAAACAATGTTCAAAAATATCATCTTGCTTCTCTCAGACCCCTTCTCTACTTGCAGATTCACAACTAGCAGTACACAGCAAACCTGCACACTTACTGATGTTGTTTATTGCTGTACAATCTGCAAACAGGAAGCACCTGGGAGATTAAATCTCAGCATGCGTTGTTAAAAGGGCAGGAAATCTGAGACCCTGAGAAGGCAACTGCTGATATACTGAGAGCAGATGAAGTATCAGAATTATGGATCAAGCTAGTGATTGGCAGGATTCTTGCTTGACTAGAGGATTGAGATGAAATTAGGGGAAGTAGTGATTCAGAAAATGTGCAAGTTCTGTCTCTGCTTGTGAAGAGGGAAGGCCTGACTACATCCTGGATGTGCCCTAGAATGCCCTAGACTTTCATAAATCAAGCTTCTTGTGTTTTTTTGCTTGTTTATTGTTAATTGAGATGAAAATGTATGAAAGTTGCTTTCTGCTCTCCAGATAATTATCTCCCACTAATTATTGGAATGTGAAGGCTTGTGGACACTCTTTAGCAGTTGAGGGGAAAAGTACATGCTAGGAGAATTTTCAAAAGCATCCATATAATTATTAGGATTACTTTTTTTTCCGCTTGAGTTTTAAGTGAATAGGTTTTTAGCTTTGTTTCAGCTTGCTCTCTATTACAGAAAGAATTTCCACCATCTGACCCTGCATTAATCTAAGCTATGAAAGACTTTAATCAGATGCTGCAATGTGCCCATTTCCTGCAGGCTCCTAACATGAATTGGAACCTGCTGGAAACAGAAGCTGACTTTCCTGGTAATTCGCTGTTCAAAGTGAGCAGGAGATCTCAGGAGTGGCTCCTTTTATTCCTCAGCAGGAATGGAACCCCTACTTCACTGGAGGAAAAAAAAATGCAGAAAATGCTAAGAGTGAAATGAAAAGTTTAGGAAATAAAAGTTAAGGGGGTTGGATAGAGGTATTAATGCAAGTCTGATGGAGCCTGCTCTTCAGGATCATGCCTTTTACTTCAGACATTCCTACCTGCTTACAGAGCTTGTCAATGTAGAGGGTCTGCAGTGAAAGGTGTGCCAGGATCCCTATGTTACAGCCAAAATATGTTGTCAATAGTATTAATAATAATAATATTAATTGTAATCTTGTTAATCTATATTATTAATCTTGTTTCCATCCCAGAGCAACTAACACTTGCTCAACCCTAACCAGACCCAAACTCATATCTGGAAGCTAAAGAATCTGAATATTGAATAATCTACATTCTAATCTGTATCATTCCCTGATATTTAACATTTTCTGCCCATTTGTCATAAAATCACGGAACATTTTCTTTGTACTGTAAAGAAAAAAAATCTACACTCTAAAGGGTTTAGTGAGCTAGTGATATTATAAGAATTTTTTTCTTTGGAAGAAGAAAACCAGTATGTAGTTTTCTAATATAATCTTTATTCCAGTGCATTTCACTGTTCCTGATGAAGGAAAAAGGTCTGCTTTTCCAGTTCCCCAGTTCAAGCAATATTTGTTCAAGAACACCATCCTACCCCTCTAAAACAGAAACTAACACAAAACAAACCCAACAACAACAAGAAAAAAGCAACCTAGATTTTACAGCTTGGAGAATAGAAAACATAAAATTCCTATTTCAGAGCCTAGCCAGTGTGAGACAAAAACAGTGGAACCAAAAGCAAAAAGAACACTTATGTCTGTACATTTATTGGAGAGGAAATAACAATAATAGTATTCTCATTGTAAAATATTCCTTTTAATTTGTGTTAGCACTGATGCTGGTCAAAGATTAGCCTAGAAAAAGCCACTCCCTGCTTGTCCTGCTTACTCAGCTCAGTGCAGCAGCTGTTCCAATAAGCAATTTGATGTTTAGCACCTGAGAATTTGCTCTTTCCTTCAGCCAGGACTGCAAGCTCAACAAAACTTATAAAAGCATGAAGTTTCACAACTCTTTCTCCCTAATGCAATAGCCATAGAAAATCTGGGTTATCGTGCATTCATTAGCCTTCTAGTAAAATTAATTTTTATATTTTAAGGCTTTCCTTTTTTTTTTCTTTTCCCCACACAATGAAAATTTCTTCTGTGTGTCCAAAAGGAAGGATTTAAAAGAAAAAGAAGGGATGGGGGAAGAGTACAAATGAAAGATGGTACTAATTCTTACCTCCAAATGGCTTGAAAAAGATATTCTTAGCTTGTAGCCTACAATCAGCAGTTTACTATTATTTAAAGCTAAAAATGATGAAATAGAAAATTAGTCTTTATCATATTTTTCAGGTTTATTTTAAAAATGAAAAGTATTTATTTCTCACATTCTCAAAATTTGAATTCACATAACTTATGGCTACTCTCAAGTGGACTTCCCTCCAAATTTCTGGTTTACTCTTCCAGTTTTTTCAGATTCAGCAGAAATTAATATCATTATATGAATTTTAACTTAAATTCCTTGAGTCATTGGACTTATTGTTGCTGCTTTCTCATTATTGCTTCAGAAATGTTGGCTCAAACATACTGAACGATTTCAGGAACAAAAATTTAAAGCCACTTAGGAAAAGAGTTCTATTCTAGAGGAATATTGATAATTTTTTTTTGTGTATTGCATGAATTCTTCCCAGAGTGACATTGCTTCCTTGGGTATGACAAACTGTTCACCAATCCCATTTTTCCTGGCTTTGCTTCTACACCAGTTCTTGGCTGCTTTTATTTGGGCTCCTCAGGCTCTTGCCACCTGAGATTTGTGGGGGTTGGGTACATGGAGGATGTAGTCTGAGAAACAGGAAAGATTTTGTGAAAGCAAGGTTTGTCAGAGTAGTTTAACCTAAGAGCCCCTCAAAGTGTGGTTAGAACCTTTTCAAGTGGATATACATCTAAGCACAAAAGGGAACCCTGTGTTTGTTTCCAGGCCTTTAACCTCTGTGGCATTAAACTTCATGGGATGGGTGGAGGAGAAGGGAAATGGGGTGGGGAGGGACAAGGTTAAAATCCTCTCTCTCTGGATGCAGCAGTTATTTCTCAAATGGTGCATTGCTTTTTTTCTGAACTGTTTAGCAGTCACCAGAAGTACAAAGTTAGACCGTGAAAAAATTCTGATGGGAATGAGAGAATTAAAAAACCCTAGTAATGAATCATCAGTTTCTTTTATGATTTACTGCTAAAAAGGAATATTTCATCAGCTGTACAAGCAAGAAGACATTGCTGTTAGCTCTGTAGTTGTTGCTCCTGGAAAAATCTTAGTGTGCATTAGAATAGATCAAAGCAAGCCCATCCTCATATTGGAATTAAAAAACGGGTTTGCAGCTTGCTAACTGATTTACCAGGATTACTGAAAGTTTCTGGCCTATTTCCTGTGAGGCTCTAAGGCACTGAGGAGAAAGGATGTGAAAGCTGAAGGTGAGGTTTTCAGTGATTGCAGGGTGGGTGCAGGTGGAGAATGTAAACCAAGGAGAAGGTGAAAAGGATCCTAACTATGGAGGATCTCCTCTCTGAATACAGATTTACGACTCTTTATTTTACCCTATTTTCATCAGGCATAGCATGGTATGAAGATAATTTTACAAGATTATGAACTTTCATGGTATTTGTGAGGAAATTTATATTAATTTCCTCAAGACAAAGATATCTTGCCTACTTTTCCAACAGAAATAAATTGCAAATTGCATCTAAAGATCTTTTCAGTTCATTGCTGTTGAAAAATACCACAGATCTGTAATTCGCTTGAAATTACTCTGTCTTCTCTTTCCTCTGTAGACTTCAATGAAAGTTTACTTTTATAATTGTTTTGGTCACAGCAAACATTTTCTGTTGTGCCTCATATAGCAAAGGACTTCTGTTAAAAAAATTCTGAGAGGAAATTTGGAAGTCAAGTTTTTTTGTGTTTGGCATTCTGTTAGCGCAGAAGGGATGAAGTTACAGGGAGAATTATTGTCTTCAGTATTTGTGCACTTTCAAACACGATATTCTTAAATGTAGTTGCTTGGATAGGAGAAGATGATCCTTAAACAAGAATCGGCAACAATGCGTGTTAGTACACTGCTTATGTGTGCAGTAGTGTTGTCTGAGTATTGATGACTCTGGTATTAAAATAGCATTTGACAGATCCTGTCCTATATAATTTCTGGATTTGTCACTTTACTTTTGTGGCTCATTCCATTCTTCCCCTTTTGTCTATTCAGACTAAAACTTTCTTGGAGTTAGGGGATTGTGCAATCATCATAATAAAAGACAAGGATGAAACTATGAGAAATCTATTCCTTCAGAGGGTTTTCTAGACAGTGCTGCCATATGTGAAGTCATCCAGCATGCAGGAGCAGTGTGGTTTTGCTTCTTCAGTGCCTTTGGAGACAAAAGCATTTTGTATCTGTATGCAGATAAAAGTACTTTAAATTTTTTTGGATCTCATTATTGATTCTGTGGACATGTGTATGCTGTCTCAATGTTCAATGTTTTGTGATCATGCTACAATATTAAAAATACAGACTGCTGTAGAGAGGGCTGTCAGTAGGCAGACAGTGTAAACAATACAAATAGTGTTTTTACCAAGCTTGGCAAGATCATTATTTGGAGGGGGTTTTAGTTAAATTAGGTGAAATGACAACACATTTGGAATGAAATGAGATTTAGTGACAAATTGAGATTAATCAAATGAATATGGCATGCCTTCAACTGATAATGAGGTTTGTGCAGATGTGCACTGCTTTCTCTGTTCCAGTGATTCCAAGGGCACGTAACTAGCTGAAATGTGTGCAGTGCAGTATTAAAACTAGCTGTAACTTCACTGATCTCTTGTAACAAGAGGTTGCTTTTGCTTGAAATGCAACAGTTACTCAAATTCCAGGAAAGAGTTGCTATTCAGCTTAGGAATCTCCTTTCATTTTCTGTCAGGTTCTAAACTTGAAGTTCTCTATGTGTGCACATGGTGCCACATGACACAGGTTAAATGTCAGCATTGTGGCAGCCAGCTTCCTCTAGGGGACCTCTCCTAATGATAGCTATTGATTCAGTGCTCAGTGTAGCTCCAAGGCAAGACCAGCTTCAATGCTTTTCCCTTCTCCTGCCCTCTCATTTATAGTGAAGTTGCCTTCAGACATGGCCTTCACCCTTTGGGATGGAACCTACTTATTGGTGAAGTACCCTGTGCATTCATTTATCAGATTTTACTGCTGCATTTTAATCGCATGTTTGTAGCTAGAACTTTCCACAAGAAGAAATCTTTAATATGATGTGAAAATATCTGCAGGGACCATTAATATTACTTCAGATATGAAGATCTCACCCATCAGTAGTACAATGCTGTGTAGAGCAAAAGTGCTTCTGTGCTTAACATGGGGTAACTTTTATTAGCTGAAGGAAGTTTTAGAGTGCTATTACAGAATAACAACTGTCTGGTTATGCTGTGTAGCCTCTCAGTATGTCTGTTGATTACCATACTATTAGAATATTAAAAAAAAAAAACTTCAAATAATATTTTTATAAATGGAAATTAAGATGTGATAAATTTGTATTTTTGAATATGATTATAAAAAACCCCAATTTGATATCTGGCTTTTAAGGAATTCAGAGTGCTACTAAGTAAACCTTTAGTCTTTGATTCTTCATTTTATGGAGACCATTAAAACTGAAGTAAAAGCGATGCACAGTGTCTGTGAAATGCCTTGCCTTGAATTTTCAAATCATTGTGTTGTCTGTGGATATTATTTATTATGCATCTCTAAGGAAATGTGTACTTAATGGGTTTAAATAATGACTGGAGCAATGAATGGCAAAACCCACACAAATCCACCATGTGTTCAGGTGGCCCTGTCTCAGTAGCAAATACAGGGAGGCTTGAGGGTCCCTGGGAACGTAGCACTGTGTTCTCCTGCTCTTGGCTGCAGCCAGACTACGACAGAACTAGATGGACCTGTGCTCTAAGTGCTGGCATCATTGCTCTAGAACACAAAATATAACCCCCTCACCCCGTGGATGGAAATCAAGCCAAGACCAGTATATTTCAGTGAACACATTATTTTCTTATGAAAAGTGAAATGGAAAATTCTACAATGTAATGGTGTTTCAGGACATTTGCTTGTTTGGAATAGGGAAGAAAATGTAACTCCATTTTTTCACCCCCTCTTTTTAAAACAGAAAGAAAACAGGTGATATGAAAATCTGAATCTAAGTAATTTGTATTTTCCACCTCTAAAATAATCTTCATCAGGTACATAAGCCTGCATGGTTGTTTGTAGATAGAATTTGTTATACATATAGTTAACTTGAGGAAGTAATTCAGAATCTAGTCACTGCTGAATGATTTTCCTCTCAAGCGCCTACTATGCAGTTTGAAATTTAAAATATTTGAACCATATTTTTGGTGATTGGTCCTGCTGAATAAGAAGTATTATATATAAAAGTTTGTTGTGCTAAATAACTTGCTGAAAAACACAAGAATATCCATCAAACAATAATGAAATACAAGCAGTTAATTTCAAAAGGTTCCTACACAGAACTTACTGGAATGTAGTGTAGCATCTGTAAATGCTTCTGATGCCTTGGACCCTATTCTTAGCACAGGCATAGATTTCATCCCAAAAGAACCTTTTTTTACTTAAAATGTGACACAGAGAGATAAACCAAGGGAGAGAGAAAGGAAATGATGGGTGATTTTGAACCATTAATATGTTAGGCATGTCAAATGCCCCATGGAGCCATGCAGTGCCTTAACCAAGGATTAATTTAGTCTGAACCATAAACTAAAGATAAAACAAAATTGCTGTGAAATGCTAATAAAAAAATTTCTTCCAAAGCTACTCTATCAAGCAAATCTTAAGAAAATGTTCCACGGCTGAAGACTGATTAAAGAGCTAAAATGGAATGAAAGAAAGAAAATAATAAAAATCCAAAATAATGCAGAAATAGAACTGTCAGTGCTAGGTATGCTAATAACCTTGCTGCTAAATCACTGGCTTTCAGATCACTTGTACTTCATAAGTTTTGCTTTTCTGTGAAGATAAAGACACTGAAATAAATGGGATTGAGTCAAGGTGAGGGTGGGGTTAATAATCTGATCAAGAACAAGAAGAGATAAACCTCAGTTTAGCTATGATTCAAATGAATAAATGTAGGGATTGACATTATGGTGGTTAACACCAGGAGACAGCCTCCTTTTGGGACACAAGTAGAGTAGCTTTGCCTGGAAATGGTATTCTAACATTTAACCAGGTTGAGAAAAAAAATTGCCAAGTAATTGAACTGGACAGATAAAGCTTTTTTTTTTTAGGGAATTCCCAGTGTCCCTAGTTAAAAAAAAAAACCCTCTCAATACACTGTCAACAACTCAGCTGTTGGTTGTAAGATGCCAGGAACAGATTCAGTGAATGATTGTTGTTGTGATTGCCAATATGTTAAAAATAGAACAAGAAAAGACACCGTATAAAAAACCCAAAAGAACAGTTTGTAGGGTTTTTTTTTCCTATGAAAAAGAGAAGAAAAGCTAAAGAGAAATCCAAATAAAAAGGCAGAAGTAATAGAAGCTATGTATGTATGTCTGTAATATTTAGTAATGCTGGGTGTATTTGTCCTGTAAGAGATAAAAACTCTCTTAACAGAAAAATATGTATAAAGAGTAACCCTTCATAAAATTCCAGTACAGAGATATATCTTTAGTTTTTATTTGAAACTCAAAGATTCTGTTGCATGCATATAAACTACATATTCCCAGCTATAACATGAGCATCCACTTACATGCCTCGGCAGACCAAATCAGAAATGCTGTGGAAGATGGTCTTGGCAAATATTAACATTGCCAAATACCTTGGCATACACAAAAATGTTTTTCTGCTTGACCCTACAATGTACTGCGCTTAAAATCCCAACAAAACTGCACTTTGCACCAAAGTGAATTGTGCTGGAAAGTCACTAAATTGGACCCAAGACTTGACTCCATACCCTGTGGCCTCAAAGGGAGTATGTGTTGCTTGGATAGCTGAAGCCAAGGTGCTCATCCTCCAACTGCTGACCTTCTGAAATGCAGCATGACTATTCCACTGAAAGTTAATTACTTTCAAAGAATGAATTAGGCTCGTTTTTATTGTTTTGATTTGTTATTTTCCCAACAGTTCTAAAAATTAGAACCTTCATAAAGAAGACTGCCATGAGACCAGTCTCTGGCTGGATGTGGGTGTTTTGGCCCTGAAGCATCAGAGGGATTCTGAGTAGCTGGAGCCTGTGTGGGACAGTTTTCTCTAGTGTGTTCTGAGAAGAAGGAAAGGGGAAAGAAGACCACCAGCAGAGCACTCTGTGAGGAAATGCTGCACTTCCCCACAGTATCTGCTTCCTTGTCTTTGTATATCATGTTAGGGTACTGATTTTTCAGGAATATCTTTGGGAATGAGAGAGTTTCTTTGTGACCAGTTTTTGAGGGATTGCTGACTCATGCTCTCTTCTTGGAAACAAAAGGAAACTTTGTTCTATTAAGTTCAGTTGCTAAATATACTGACTTCACATCATAGAAAGGAGATATTGGTGACATCAGGAGACGAGTGATTTAGGAGTCCTTTGGTTCCTGTTCACACTGTAAAGAAGGTGGTATTTGGCCTAGCATCCTCTTCAAATGTTTTTCTCCTTCCCTGTTTATATCAGACATCAGGTGCTTTCAGTGACCTCCATCAAATAGATTGAGCAGAAGAAAACTGGCTCTGCTGCAGCCACGCTGTGGAAAATCAATCATTCTCCTTGGCAGTGCAACAACAATAACAACAACAAAAAAAGGCAACCAGACAAACAAACACAACCCAAACACCACCCTATGCCATACGTCAAGTTTCACAGACTTTGCCCAGCTGGGCAGCCCTATGGCAGAAATTTAAGTACCAGTTTTGGGAAAGGTCCAAGCAGTGGGAATGCTACTAAAGGAAAAGCTTTCTCATTCTTGGCATCCTCCACCTCTGTGTATTCAGGACAGGAGCATTAAAGATCAGAATTAATATGGATATAATTTTCTTCCTTGCTATATATATCTTACATATTTCAAAAATACCAGTTTCAAAGGAAGGATCCAATGTGCCGAACTATTCAGGATGCAATTATTATTAAACCTATTTAGGCCAAAACATTGGTTCTATAAAACGTGGATTATATAAAACCTTTATTTAGAAATGCAAATGAAATTCCATCAATTCTACTGGTTAACAAAACCAGTTTCCTGAACTATAAAACTTGCAATGTTTAGTTCTTAGTTAAACCATTTTTTACTTTATAGAGATTCAGAATTATAATGTCTCTTCTCTCTTCAACAAACATGGTGCAGAAGCACAAGTAAAGTCTGGGGACAAAAGGTCTTGGGTGTGGAATGAACTTTGAGAGGACATTAGGTGAATTGAAACTGGCCTTCTTTAAGGAAGGTTTTAAAACCTCTGTGTCTGATAAAGTCCTTCCATCAAAACTACAATGTCACTTGCAACACCAAGCACTCACTTATCTTTTTTTAACAGTTACAATTCTTTAAAATATCACTAAGAACAGAGTATTTTTACAGCCCAAACAGACAGAAGGGCCAGAAATTCCACATGCTTTACTAGAGATTTCATTAGCACTAATAATTTTTATGTAGAAACATTCACATTCTCCAAAGCTGGTGACAGTAGAAACACTCAGATAAGAGGAAGAAGGGTTTTAATGCAGTCAGAAGGTTTATTTTTTTCATTGTCTTGCCTTTCAGTGTAATTTCTGTAGGCTTTCACAAGTACTGATCACTTACAACATAAGGGACGTGGAAGCCTTGTGCTGGATGAAATAATTTTGAAATGTCTGACTGTGATATATATATAAGACAAGAATGTGATGACTTTTTTACAGAATTATTTTAATTAGAATTATGTTTTCTTAAGTATTTTATACCAGGAAAGTGAAACTGAATATGAAAAAAATGTTTTCTTTAGAGCCAAGTCCTTTTTCCAGGGTTATGGCTTTATAGCTAAACTTAATGTACAATTATTTCATGTATTCTGGTAAAAAAAAAATTCCATTTACTGAAGAGCAGCAAAATTATTCTTTACTTGTTACTTCAGCCCTTTGCTGTAGCTCTGCAGAGGTAACCTGCATTGGACCTGCTTTTAGCTCTTGTTATCCTCTCCTTCCCATCCCACCTCAGCACAAGATTTGATGCAAAGAAAGTTCAAAGCAGGATAATGAGGCAATTTTGGAGATGCTTACTGCCCACTGCTCCAAGCATGGGCAGTAGCATGGAAAAATGTACAGGGTTTATTTGATAAAAAATGAAGAGGGCAGGATAGGCTGATCTGTTGGATCAAGTCCAGTTGTCTTCTCAGCTATGGACAGAAGGATTTTTAAGTGGTGATGGGTGTTATGCATCAGGTGCTGTATTGAGTAGAGATAGAAAAAAATTAAAGAATTATGTAATACCTGAAAGGAGATTGCAGCAAGCTGGGGCTTGGTCTCTTCTCCCAGGTAGTAAATGACAGGATCAGAGGAAATGGCTTCAAGTTGTTCCACAGGACATTTAGATTAGATATTAGAAAAATTTCTTCACTGAAAGTGTGGTCAAGCATTGAAATAGTCTGCCTAGGAAGTGGTGGAATCACCATCCCTGGAAGTGTTTGAAAGCTGTGTGGATGAGGCATTTGGGGACAGTTTAGTGGTGAACAAGTGGAGCTAGGTTATCAGGTGGGCTTGATCTTAGATGTCGTTTTCCAACATCAATGATTCTATGCTTCTCTTATTCTAAGAACTGGATGAAAATGGGAAAAGAACATTAGAATGGCTGAGCTGTTTCTATTGACTTGTAGTTTCTTGACTTGTAGTTGACTTTCCCTCCAAAGAGAAAAGTGGCAGCCTCTGGAAGCTTGGTTGGGGATGGGAGTTACAGTAACCTGATGTGTCAGACCTGCTTCTCTGCTTGGCTTGTCATAAATTCCCTTCCACCCCTCCAGTCAGCATGAAAAATTTTGCTTGGTTTGGAGATTTTTCTTCTTGTTGCTAGATTAGCTTGTCTCTACTTGAGCTGGCACCAAAATCATTGTATTTCGAAGCCTTCATATGGTGTGAGATCTGCTTCCTCAAAGTGGACTCTGCTTCCTCAAAGTGGACTGGGCATTAATGCCCAGTAAAACATCTCAGTTTTATGGGGAATGGTGAAGCTTTCAAAAAGAAGGTGCGGCTCAGGAGGAGTTTAAGATCTGTCTAACAGGTTTCTTGTCATGAGGATGCTTTTGTGTATACAAATTAGAACAACCAAACCCGCTTGTTAGAGGCAAGAGCCAAAAAATGGCAGTCAGTCTCATCACTGAATTTTTCCTGCATGTAAAACCAGCAACATTATGACTGCAAGAGGAGAAATTCTTTTCTTTTCTAATCACCAAAGCAGGCATAAGTAAAAGAAAAATCTTTAGGTGGCCCAACATGTGTAATGTTATACTTGTACACACAGTATACTTCAGATATACACCACAGGGGTATAATAGGGTGTATTTAAGCAGCAAGCATTGTCACAAGACTGCTCACAGCAAAGAGCTTCAAGGACTTAAGAGATCCAGTAATATGAAATTAGATGAATAGCACAGTGGTTACCCATATAGAAGAAAAAGTGATTGTAAGTGAAGCTATTTCAATTTAGGTAAAGCATTAAATGGGGTCCCTGGGGATCATTACTTGAATTTGTACTGTTTCTAATCTATAAAAATGCCCTAGGTGAAAAACCTGACTGCAAACCCATACAGTTTTCTGTGAAATAAACATGGGAGAAGGTAGAGTACAGAACAGTCAATGAACAAATGTAACTTTGAACTAGGTCAGTATATAGCAAACAGAATCTGTTAAAGAATATATAGCCAAGCAGATGGGATCTCAGAGCTGGGTAAATCTGACAGGAATAGAACTGTACTTGGTTGAGAAAAATTTAGTACGGAACACAAATGAATTGTGGTAGAAGGCAAGAAAGAGCTGGTCATGTAGGTAGGCTGGAAGGCTGGAGACTCTGACTCTGAGAAGTATAATGGCAGAAAGTAATATTTCATCTACAGCAAGGGAAAGTGGAAAAACTTGCAAACTCCAATTCACTTTTGGAACAAGCAATTCCAAATTAATTTAAACATGAAACCTGATCCAGCTTACTCTGCACCCCGAAGAAAGCTAGGGAAGTTTGAGATGAATGCTGGCAAAATCTACTGCCGACCAATTTAGAAAACCTCCAGTGATCTATCCCAAAAACCTGAGCCAGAAACAGATGTACTTCATAATGCCTTCCAGAAAAAAACTAGCAAGGAGACTTGGAAGAAATAAAAGGAAGTGTCAGAATTTTTGTCCCAACATTTAAGAGTATTAAGTGAAACAGTTTTCCCTATGGATTATTCACCTTAGCCTAATTTGCTTAAATGCCTTGCTAAGTTAAAGATTTTCCTGTTTGTTTTTGTTTGTTTGTTGGGTTTTTTGTTTGTTTTTTCAGCAGTTTTTGTTTGTTTTGGTTTGGTTTTGGGTCTTTTTTTCTTATACAGGATTTATATTTCTGTAATTTTGAAGTGAGATGTATATTTTTGTCATTTTGTTTTGTCTTAACTTGTAGCTCTGCCAAAAATTGCCTAGAGTTTCCAAAAATGCTTTTCTATTGTTTGTCTCCAGTTAACAGATTATCTAAAAAACCCTAGGTGTATTTATATGATCAGCTGTGTTGTCAGATATAACTGAGTACTGACTGGAATTCCCATATGACTATGAAAAAATGGTTGGCTTTTTTTTTTGTTATACATGGATATGATTTTTTTAATCAAACCTTGTTTACTATGACAACCTCTCACATGATACATGAAAAATATTTTAATTACATTATATTCCTTCACTTCTATCAGTACTTTTTGTTTATCAGGTGCAAAAATGCCTTTACACAATGCATTTTACACACCTGCTCCTTGCTGTGTAACTTAGCTGTAAATAAAGTGTGGTCTTGATCTCTCTATCTCTTTTATTTCTTCTCTTTTAAAAATTATGCACAGTGTGTGTGCTCTGATATCTGTTTCTCTCTTTATGCCCAGACCAATGTGTCTCCTGGGCTCCTCTTTTGGCATAAGGTAAGAACAACATTTCTACAGGCAATGGAATTAGCTATATTTTGATTTCTGGGGTGAACTTTGTCCACAGAAGACTGATTCAAACTCCCCTTTAATTATTTTGGTTTATCTGCTTTAGGAGACTGAATGTAGGATGAATTTTTAACATGGTAACAATTATTCCTTTCCACTGCTGTTAGGGCATTTTCTTTCTCACCCATGTGCTTAGTTTCCTCCTTAGAGGGAACAGTCCTTCCTCTAAGTTGTGTTTTTCACCCATTTATGTTCCATTATCTGTTCCTAACTACTCCCTGGAGCATGGGCAGGGTTGATGCACAAGAAAGCAATGTCCTGCTTGGTCTAGTCAAGTTATAGACTATTCACCTGGATTGGAGCAGTGAGCTGACAGAGGTGGTGTTTCTTGTCAGCAGCCCACATTGCTGGAGCTTGCAAACTACTGTGAAGTGATAGAATCAATTTTCATCCATGTAATTTAATTCCTTACTTTTTTCTGTTGTGGCAGCTTACATTGCCATAATGGCTGCAAACTTTAAACTCACTCATAACCTTACACCAGTGTTCTTCTTAATTGTGACTTCAGCATCAGAGAATTGCTTTCCTTTCATAATCCCCCTGTCTTAATTGTGTACTGGACAACTATGGTTGTGTTCTAAGTTATAATTGCATAGTTCAGGGTTATTTCTGCATTTTTCAGTGAACACTCAGTTTTTATTCCAAAATAATCATATCTCAGTCACAAGCTTATCTCATATCTGGTCCTAGTTAGACTTGTAAAATTGGCTTAGATTGATCACAACCCCTTCTGTAATTTCACATTCTTTTGTGCCCTGATTAAAAGCACATACTTCATGTGTTTCATTTTTACAAGGAATGCAATGCTCCTTGAATTTCTGGTACTGCTTCATACTTACACTTCTTTAAGATAGCTGAAACTATTAAACATTTTGTTCTGGGTCAGCCAGTGCTATGTGAAAAATCAGACCACCTCCCATGTATCTTCTCATTTTTTGGCTCCTATTCTATGCAAGCACATCTGAAGTGCTGTGTGAACCTCCTTATGTTTTTCCTTTTTGTAGATGTTTCCAGCTTTCTTCTTGCTTTTAGTTCCCTCATTCTTCCATAGTGCACATCATTTAAAGGACAAAAATGTCATTACCGCATCAGTTGCTAACCTGAAATCAGAGTCAAGTTTCTGTGAAGAGTGCAGATAATCCCTGTGTTGTGAGCAGATGTTGCCACCTTCAGAGAAGTGTTAGTCCTTCCCCCTGAAGCTGGGCAAGCTGGGCTGTGCAGCCCTGCAGCTGCACTGCAGTCTGCAGCTGCACAGCCAGAGCGGCCGCACTGGACGCTGAGCTTGTCTGTGTGAGGTGGCAGCATCTACCTGGGGAGGAACAAGAGGGATCCAGCTACACTTTTTTTGCATTGGTTGGCAGTCAGATCAGTGTAGACAAACCCTGAAATCACACCTGCAGACATGCACCATCCAGTTTTGCTTCTGTGTCACACGTGTGACATGGTAGGTACAACAAACTGCTTGTCTGTGCCTCTCATTCCTCATCACGTCTTCATTGAATACCTCTGGACTATGTTACAAGCTTAAGCGTGGTTAAAGATTGGCAAATCCCTGAGAAGCTTTAGTTTTCCTGGGTTTAAGTTCTTTTATTTTTTTCCCCCAAATGCTGGACAGTATTATTGTACTAGTATTTATTCAAGTAGTGAAATGGCCTCCACACTGAGAGTATGGCAAATTATGTTTACCTTTATACCTCTTAGTTTAGAGATATTTATCAGCTAGAGCATGTTTAGGAGTAAAAAGACTCACAGAAAACCAAAATCTTCCCCTTTGCTCTGCCTGGTTCTTTCAGCACAGCAGAAATTATCCAGTGTTGAGGTGATGTTTTCCAGAGTAAAGAAAAGTAAATTAAATTACAACTTCTTTTATTCTAACAGTCACATTTCTACTGAATTTATACACAAAGTGCACAGATTAAAGAGTTTCACCACTCAATAGAATTTTAAATTTTAAAAAGCAGCTCTTTTTTTTTCTATTTTAATTTTCTTCATGAAACTAAATGCATGTCATAGGAAAAGAAAAAAAAGAACAAACCTGGTGTTTATAGATGGGCACTGGAAATGAAGCAAGAAGAGCAAAACAAACGAAAAGTGTTTTTGTACTGAACTGCTTTCCTCATCCTTAACCTTAAATAGCAGCTCTCTCAACGTTGTTGATATCCAGAGCATGGTGGGAAGAGCTGAGATCCACAGTCAGAGCTGCAGCTGGGAATAGCAGCATTTTTCAAGAGACTCCCCTGAGCAAAGCACCCCATCTGTTTTGTAACACCACTGCCTGTTTCTAGGGCCACACGTGAGGCACAGCTGCTGGAAGCCTCAGTGGTGGCTTCTGGCACAGGGGCTCCTGGGGCTGCAGAGGGAGCCCTCTGTGCTGAACTGGGAGCGCAGAAGTTGCCAGCATCACAGCAGGGACAGCAAGATAGGCTCTGGAGGAGGAATCCTCCTGCACAGACCCTTAACAGACAACAGTGAAGGGAGGTTCCTTACCAGTAAATCAGTGGGATTCTAGGACAGCCTCCCACAAGGACTAGTGTGACAAGAAAGCTAACTGGTTCCAACATTAAGTTTTATAAATGTACAGAAGGGATTTTATACTGTTATTGTATAAAAAAAGGGAATAGTGCTCTGTGATTAATGATGTTTCTACTAGCTTTAAAGTCTAAAGCAAATAAGAAAGACATTTTCTCAATTGAAATATATAGGTGGAATGGTGGAATGGTTTCACTGTGGAAACCTTCAGCATATCTGAAAAGGCTTTGTCACAGAAACCTTAACAGAAATGTAACCCTGGAACACCAAAAGGTTGTATTCTGTATTGATGACTTCTGTACTGATGGGTCCATCAGTAACTGCTACAGAATGCTGATATCATGTCATCTTGAATCTATCACATCCTCCTAGGACTTAGAAAAATTATCTGCAAACTGCAAAACTAGGTTGCTTTTATTTTACCAGAAACCTGTGATGCAATAATGCAAATGGTCCATCAGTCTGGCCATAGCAAATTGGAGGGGAGTATAAAATAAAATAAACTGTATATAGAAGAAACTCCATGGTAAATTGTGAGTTTTCATGTTTAATTAAAAAATCATCTTATTTATGTGGGGCTGCCTCAGAATTTTTAGTTCACTGCACTAGAATTACATAAAAAAACAGCCAAATTAGGCAGAACTGCTTGGTACAATTTTTAGGCATTGGCTATTAAATATTTCTTCTCTCCTGTGAACAGAAGATTTCCTGTATTGTTTTTTTGTCCTCTGGTGAGAAAATCTGCAAGTAAACCTCAAGTATTTACAAAAAGGAGAACTTAGCAGATACAGTTTGGATTGCTCTGAAGTTAGAACTTGATTACAAAGACACAAATTTCTCATCTTTAATTAAATGTATAGTAAAAATATTCTGAAATATGCATATTAAAACTTATAGTTATTATAACCCTAATTTAAACATTATTTCAATTTGGCCAAATATAGTTTAAGCTGTCTTTTAAAAAATACTGCCATACCATGGGCATCTTGGAATAATCCTTTATATTAACTGCAGCAAGCTTCTAAGGATGCTCTGATAGCAAGACTGTGAAGTGCAAGTTTACATGCAGTGTTGAAGATATTCATTAAAATTGTAATTAGGCTCACGATTAAATTCAGTCGCAGTAGAAACTTTGTGTGTAAGTGTTGCTACAGGAAGAAACCTCCAGTCTGAAAATTAGTTCAACAGTCTGAGCTATTTTAATTATGCAGAGTTGATTATCATTGGAGAAAGAAACCTTTATTACTGCACCAGAATACTGATTCCTTCCACCCCCCAGCACACTGCTTGTTTTTCTGGGTTAGAGTGTGGTCTGTTTTGCTAGCCTAATGATGTTCTGTGTAAATAATAGGAAAGTTAATCTGAGTAAGTTCAGGATCCTACTATTAACATTTTATTAAATGACCATTGATATTAAATGACCATACGATATAAGCACCTATCTTGCTTGCACCTATCATGTTACAGTGGTAGCTTCTAGTTGTATATAGAAACTTTTAGTGAGGTGTTTTTTAATTTGCAGAATTTTACAAAGCTTCATTCCAAGGCAACATCTTGTTTCCATTTTTGCAAACCTAAAGCTAGTGACAGAGATGCTGATGGATGGCTTTAACTGTCTCAAATGTCACAAATATACCTAAATTTGGCAAATCTGGGTATAGCAGAAGGAAATATCCCTCCCCCTATTCATGTCTAATTTGATTATCGACAGAGTCCCCTATCTTAGCAGCAGATTTTTTACATCAGTTGAGAAGAATTTGATTCTCTGAAACGGAACTTGACTTTATTTCAAGTGAAAAAGCAGAGGGTACAGCACACACTCTCCTTGCCAACCCCTTCAAGCACATGTCCTACTATGGTTTGGAGGTGATGAGTAGCTGTGCAAAGATTTTTGGGCAGGATAATCTGACTGCAGCACTGTTCTTTGCTCCCTCACTTAGTCTGCAGTGGCCTGAGAGTCAGGGCAGTTGTTGCCCTGGTCTGAAATGGTTCTTTCATCCATCCCCTAATTTTAATCCATTCTCCTGGAGTTTAATTCACACACAGATTAGTCATTGCTATTTTGTTTTAACAGTACCTTCAGGATACCTTTGTTTTTGTGTGATTTGTTTCTTCATGTCTGCTGCTTTTCAGATGTGTGTACCTTTTCCAAATGTGCCAGCTTTCTCCAAGCTGGTTCTTTGTATGTGTATCTGTGATTCTGAGACACTTGGAGATGTGCATATATTGAAACTTGGTGATGTAAGCCATGTAAAGTATGAACTATTTCTTTAATTTGTCATAAAGCAATGAATATGTTAAAATAAATAGATGCATTTAGTCAGATTTACAAACTTAAATCCCAACTTCATATTTAGGTACTCAGATGTGATTAATTCTGCTTTTGCCCTACTATCTATGTTTCCGTGCCTAGAAATATGTATTTTTATTTGAAAATAAAGTATTTAAGGGGGAGTTAGGTTTATACAGGTGAGCTAAGTCACATGGCAAGGCATCACCAGATGGAAGAAAATTGCTAGGCAATTCACTGAAAGATGTGGCAAGTTTGTTCTGTGGTCTAATATAAACATGCAGTTCTTCATCCACTTGCTATTGTTACTGCTGCTAAAAATAGAGAAAACCCTCATCTAAGCCTTCAGATCAAATAGATCTCACTCTGTTGTCACCTCTCAGTTGTAGAGAGAGGCAGCAGCTCTCGTATACCCAAAATACTTTGCACTGCTTTGTATTTTTTTTTTAATGAACTGGTTTGTGTCTGCCTGAAAATGTTTGGTTTATTGGATGCACGAGTTTAAGATTAATTCCTGATTGCTGTAGGTGTTGCTACATGGCTATTTTTTGTATTTGTAATTGTTTTCAATAGTGCACTGTATTAGGTGCTATCCACATATTGCTGACAGCCTGACCTGTTATTAATGATGTTCCACATTATTCTTTTGGGAGGGAAGAACAGACCTACAGCTTTGTGATCTTTTTGAATTCTGTGCTGCTGGCAAATGTATTTTGAAAGGATAAGGAAGTTTCTGATACAGAGCCAGCCTGGGTGGATACATGGGGGTGAGAACCCCAGACAGTGACATGAGTGGTTTCTGTGATAATTGAACAGTGATTTCACTTGGTTTTTCAGTTATGTTGCCAGGAAATGATTGGAGCAACACTATCTCCACATTAACTAAGGCTGGTTAACTGATTTGTTAGGTGCTTTCACAATAACAGCCCTGTCATAGGCACCTAAGAGTACCTTAGTGGCTTCTCCTTTCTGGGAAGACTGCTAATGTCCAATTTACTCCACAGGAAGGCAGAGGGTATGTGTCCTCTTGTGAATTTGGTCAAGTGTGAGCACCCAGTGTAGGCAAACATAGCTCTTCATCATTGCTGGCAGGTTTTTTGCAAGGTATGTTGGATTTGCTAGATAGTTCCAAATTAAGTAAGAAATGAGTGGGACTGTCTGATGGATATTCAATAAAATTCTCTACAGTTTCTTTACTATGAGGGGATTTTTTAAAAATTGAGGAAGGATGGAGGGGAAAGACTGAAGGAGTAGCAGTGCACATCTCAGTCTGGGCATTGAAGTACTTTCTGAAAGGATTTCAGACTCTTGGTCTCACTGAAAATTATTTTTAAAGATACTGTAGTAGTTCCTTTATAGAGCTTTTAAATTAAGTTTTACTTTATACAGTACAAGGTACATGGTAATGGTGGTTTGGGGTTGTTAACTGATTTACAGAATATATTTTTTCTTACATGTTATTTTCTGTCTTCTGTCTGTATTAGAGCATATATTCATTGTGCTTCTGCTTGGTGACAATTGGTGCTGCTATCTTTTTACTACAATGGAGGCTCTTAGTCATGTGTCATCTCCTTAATATGATTTTTCAAATAAATAAGTTTTTCCTCTATTCCAGCCAATTGTCTGTGTTTATGATAATGTATATATCTTTCTCCATTGAAATCCTGAATGCAGGAAAAATATGAGTTTTAAGAAATATTAATGCGACATGATCAATACAAGCCTTACCAGGTTTGACAGTAACACAAGTGAAGATATTCCTCAGTCTGTCTCTGTCTTCTTAAATAGCTCTCTGCAGATCATGGTGGATGGATTGACATGAAAGTAATTTAAATAGTCATTTTTATTACTGATTTAAAGCCTGAAGCTGGAAAAAATTGTCTCAAGTAATAGACTTTTAAAAGGCTTTTCCTCCCACCACTTTCTGATAGAGGAGTTAGTTTGTGCCAATGCATTTGTACTTTGAAAGTTGCAGCTGCCATTGAGCGTTGATTTGCCACAAAATTTTGCCTTTACAATAAAAGAAACACTTGATGGTTATCCCATACACACTATTTAAGGTATTCATAAAGAAGGAAGCATATATTTGGATTACTATCTGAAGTAGATTCAAGGATTTAATGTTCTACTATCCTAGTGATCTATATTCTGAACACCTTTGGAAGCAATTGAAATTTAGTTAATAGATATAAAAAGTTCCAGTGAATTTAAACTTCAGTTAATTTGAATATGCTGAATGTATAAGTAAATAAGTTTATGAATATACATTTCACACACACAAAAAATTATTTAACAAAATACATGTTTTCTCCAATGTAGGAACTGATGTATTACCTTTTGGGGGACTCAGTCTGCCAGGATTTAGAAATTGTAGAACTCATTCATTAATGCTGAGTTCTAGCCCTAGTCATAGAGGGGGGAAAAAACGTTGGGATTTTTTTCAGGTGGTTGCTCTGTTTTTCATTATCTAATCACTGAATTTGCTAGCTGGATAAGTAGTAGTGAAGAGAATATCCCCTCTCCCTGGTCTTCAGAAGCTATTGCAGTAAATTCACCTTGAAAAAAAATCTGGAATATTAAGGTTTTAATGAGACACCTTCACACTGCTCTTGGACATTTCACTAAGATTGTCATAACTTGAAATTTAAAGTCAGGTTTTTTTTAAATGAAAACATTTATTTTAAAATTATGATTTTCACATAAACTGCTTAAACATAGCTTATTATTCCTATTAGATGCTCATTTGGTTTATCTTTTTTAGTTATCCCTATAAGAATATATATCCCTATATAATAACAGTACTGGTATTTACTGGAGTTAATGATAAATTAATGAAAAGAGCTAATAGAAATATCACATGAGACACGTTTCTCCCCACCTCTTAATTACAAAAGGGAAAAATGAGGAAAGTCAGGCCATGAACATCTTTTGTTTTCTGTCATTTTACCTGGATTGCACTGCTTTATGTCAAGCTGCTGAAGGGCATGTGCTTACACAGAGAAGAGCAGATTTAAAATGGGCACACAGTCTCTCCATCCTCTAAACTGTGGTTTGTGCTCAGCAAACAGAGAGGTTTTGGTCCCTGTCTGTTGCAGGGTGCATGGGTATCTAACATGCTAAAGTACTGAGTCCTTGCCCTTCAGCTTGTATTTGTAGTGGAATAAGAACATATAGGTTTTACAAATATCAGTGATGTGCTTCTTACTCAAGGATCCTTCTAGCTTGGGTCTGTGTGATTAAGTGAAAATGTGTCTTGAACCATCTGTTGGCAACAACTCTGAATTTGCATGTTGGGCAAGAGTGCCCTGCAGCAAGGAAATGGTGGTGGGGGATAGGGTTAAGTGGTAACAGGCTAAAGTCACTTCCTCATCAAATTTGTGTACAATTTCTGGGCATTGTCAAAAAGTCAGTAGGAGAACTTTTGCTTAAATAACCATGTTTTAAAAAATCACATTTCAAAAATCCATTCTTTGGATTTAGCATCTTTTTGTTGCTGAAGAGAAAAATCTTGAGTAGGTGTTATGGAAGGATAAAAAAAGGCCTCTAGGATTAAGGCCTCACAGCTGTTTGACAGTATATATTAAAAGATCCCTTTGCCTTTTTAATTTTTGATTTTCCTTTCAAGTTTCTCTTGGTACCTCAGTGGAATTGGGGGAAAATTATTAACACAATACTACAGCTTGCAGTTGCAAGGAATTCTATTTGAGCACTAGACAGGTAGGCTAAAAATGGCTTAAGGGAGTAACAAATATTTTTGGTATGTGTTTTAAGTGCTTGAGAGTGGAGATGTCTGAAAAGCATCAGGGGAAATAATGAAGCAGCCGAACTTGTCTGAATATTTATTTTCCCTCAGTCATATGTATATACCAGCTATTCTTTTTTTTTTTTTTCCTTTTTTTATTTTAAAAGTGCCTTATAGCTGCATACTCAAAATAATCTCCTGGGTTCCCTCCCTTGCAGGTTTTCCCTTGTGGACAGAATTTTACATATTTTTTTTCATGTTATACAGTGTGCTGTCTGCCATGAAACCTATGTATTTTTGGGATATTTTAGTCCAAGAACTGGCTTTGAGGAGGCAATGTAGATTTTAACTCCTTATGTACAGCATGATGGCACATTGCTGTGAAGGAAATTATTTAGAAATGGTGTCCTCTCAAAGGAGACTGTCTCAGAGCTGGTGGTGATAGAAGATCAGCTTCACAGAGGTACTGCAGGCTGGCAACAAGGGGTGCTGAGAAAAAAAGGGCCCTCTCTCACTTTCCTTGCTGAATACCTCCCCAGGGGGAGACTGGAGGGTTATTTGTGCAAAGGAATATAAACGAACAAACAAATAAATATACAAATATATAAAATGTATTTCTTGAATATACTAAACTGCTACTGTAAACAAGGTAATAGTGTAAATTTTATGTGTTAGCAAAGGAAAAGAGTTACCAGAAGCAAACAATAATTTGTTGTCAGTATTTAGCTCAAGCTAGGCACTGGAGTTAAAAATCACTTGGTGCCTGTCCTAAAGATAGTGGGCTAGAATATCTGCAGATGACCAAGATTAAGTACAAGTGATACTAGACATGGTAGTTCCTGTCTGATTCTTTTACATTTAAGAGGAGGAGAAAGAAACTGTAAATGATGGCAGAAGAGTCTGATTCTCCAAACCAATGTCTCTTTGCATCTCGTGGGAGACTCAAATGCCAATTCAGCTGTCTCATCTGACACACCTTTTCCTTGCTTCAATTGCATACCACTATTATTTCTCATGCCAGGTTGCTGTCTTCACTGACACCCCTGCACTGGCTGCCTATTTGTGTGTGACACCTGTGGTCTCACAAGTGTCCCCTAATACTGCATACTCTACCTCAGGTCCTGATGGAAGCTGGTCATCTAAAGGAAAAAAAAAGCCATGCAGGCTATATGCCTTCCATGATTTTTCTTACTGAAGAAAAAAAATTTAAACAGGTGATTGAAGCCAATACACTCCCTCTAACCCTTGTAGGAATGCTTAACTTGCTGCAAATACTGTTTGACATTTCTTCACCTGTGTTGAAGGAGCAGTGACAACTTGACTGATGGATGGAAGGGCCTTGTGGCTCTCTGGCTGTCTTTGGCCCTTCTCTATTTACAGCTCAAACACTGCTTTGCTACCCTCTGAGGTGAGGTCTCAGAAAAATCAGATTTAAAAAATACTGTAGGTCTTTGAGCATATGCACATTGTTAGTGAACATTCTTTTTGTGTGCATGTATAAAGGGAAGTATGTCACTTACTTTTCCATTAGAAAGGGACATAACATTTACTGCTCAAGAAACCTGCATGTAGGGCAAAATGTTCCTTGTTCCTCTGGAGCTGCTTGCAAACAAAATTTGTTCCTTTTTAAATTCAAATATAGAAAACAGTCTTCTTGCTACTAAGAACTTCTGCACTTTGCCATCTCACAAAGGCAGGTATCTTTTTTGATTAAGAATTTAATGATTCATGTGCTTGCTGGATGGGTGGCTGAAAGGATTACTTCAATGCTGAAACAATGATTTTGCAGGGGCAAATTATAGTTGCCAGGCTGCCTCTGCACACTGTAAAGCCAAATTAATAGAAGCAAGTAAAAAGCACTTATAGACAATGAGTATAATGTAATGAACCTCTGGAAGTTTTACCATCCTCTTTCCCTATAATTTGGTTAGTTTCAGAAGACTGGAAAGAATAGGTGATTTTAGTTGGCTGCTTTCATACTAAAGGTGTCACAAAGCAGTCTGGAAGAAGAAAAGAAAAATAAGCAAGAAAAGACTGAGTTCTAGGATTGTAGTGGGAGATACAGTCAAAATCCTATGTTTGTTGATTGATGTGATTGTGTTAGGCAGCTCAACTTTCCACCTTTAAAAAAAAAATCAGAATAAATAAGTATGACAATACAAGGCTTTTTAAAAGCTGGAATTTCTCTACTTCTCATTCAGATGATTGCTTAGAAAGAATTCACTGGTTTGATTAGAAGCATTGTTACCACATAGTCTATGACACTTTTCAATTTGTGAAAAGAGGATTTAATAGAATATTGTCATTTTAACCCCTTAAATGCACAATTCCTTTCAAAACAATCTACACTTGCAAAGGATTTCTGAATTTATGCAATTGTGGAGAAAAAGATAAAATGAAAACATAATTATGTACTATTTAACAGGAAACAGTTCACTGAACTGTGCTACCACCACTGGAATCAATACTTCTGCAACTGGCAATCTCCAAGATTTTATTAGCTCTGAAAATCTTTGGTTTCACCTTCTGGGGCAAGCACAGAAATCAGGCAGAGGAGTGAGGCTGCCTCAGAAGGAGGAGCTGGTTTATGTGGTCAGATTGGAGAAAGGAGCCTGGCACCTCTGGCACAGTGGCCATCACGAGTGTCCTCAGTAGGTGACCCACAGTGGTGCTGGGCCATGGCAAAGTGAGTGTAACTGCTGCAGTTGTGCTGAGGAAAACCTGCACTTCAAAATTATTATTATTTTAACCTTTAATTTTGGGTCTGTCAGTGAAGTATAATGCCCTGTAAAGGAGGAAGGAGTGAATTACAAGATTGTGGATGGCTAAAATATTTGCTTCCATTGTCTGACCTTGCAGCCTAAGTCCTTTCCAAAGTGTTTTTAAAGATGCTTTTCAGCATGCCTGGAAAAACCCATACCTCATCAGTAGTCATGAGATGAAGCTGCACTTGTTAGTAAATGGCCTATCTGGGCAAAAGCATTTCATGCCAGAACCCATTTCAATAAACTTAGGTAGAGCAACACAGTAAAGGAACATGGCTAGGCCAAGAAATTTCTGTATTGCTGTGACATGGGAGAAACATTACAGGCAACTGCCTGTACTCCACTGAACAGGATACAGTTTCATTTCAGCTGAATTCCTGAATGAAAGTTCTAGGTCTTTCTATTAAATAGGGCAAGGCTTTATAGAGCTGTTCAGGATTTACATATTTCATTAATTTTTTTGAGCAACCTGGTCTCATTGAAGGTGTCTCTGCCCTTGGCAGGGGAGTTGGGACTGGATGATTTTTAAGATCCCTTCCAACTGAAAACATTCAATGTTTTTATGATTTAAATATCAATGGGAATAATGCTGGCAGTTATGAAGTCCTCAAAATTTGAGTTATGGAGGGGATGATGTAGGATTAATGCATTTTAGAAGGTTTATGACAGAAGTGATAAGGAGATTCTCTTGATTCCATAATAGAAGGTAAAAATAATTATAATAAAGAATGGAAATGCACAGTTAATGGAAGAGCAGTTAAATTATTATCTCATTATTTTTGTTAGCTATTGCAGAGAATGAAAACTGAGGTACCCTTCTGATGGGGTCTCTTGTGTTTACTTCTGAATTCTCTAATATCTATAGGCTTTTGTCAACAAGGGTAAATCAGGAGAAATTGGACACATTCCTGAGCATCAGCCCGGGTCACCATTCCTAATAGTGAACAAATACTAAATAGAGTGCACATGGTCCTCTTCATTGTGCATATTGTGGACAGTTCTCACAGAGAAGACATATCCACTACATTAGACAGAACTCTTGCCAACAGAGTAAGAGTGATTTGAATAGAGTTTTATTTAGAGTAAATAACTACAAAATGTGATGAAACAAGAGACAGACCTCAACAGTTATCTACACAAAACTAGTTTTAGAACTTAAACAAAATGTCAAGGGCTGATTATTATTCATGAGAAAACATTGAAGAAAATTCATCAGCAAAAGACCCCTTCTGCATTAACAATACCAGTAATGATCCTACCCTCCTTTCTGAAGAGACATGAGTACCTGTTCAATCTTGGTTTGAGGTAAATATTCAAATAACAGCAGAGTTGGTGATGTTTCCAGTATTATGTAGTCCTGTATTTGACTGATTCCTTGATGCATATGTCTGTGGTCCCACACTGCTTCCTCAGCTATCCTCTCTCTCCCTGGATGGATCATGGACCTCTGGATGTTGTAGGCTGGTGTTGGGGCAACTGTGTTGGGGCAGTTCTTTCCCTCAGGCTCCTCCTGCCCCCAGGGTGGTTCTGCTGAAGTAAGCATTGTTTTTAAGCTGTACAAAGTGTATGTCACACAGTCCTCACTGCAAATGCAGGCTAAGATTTTTCAAGATTCTTAGGAGGAAATGGCATTATGGTATTTAATTTTGGTTCTTCTTGCCTTCTTGCTTGACTGCTCTGGAAGTTGGGATCACCACTCTTGCAGTTACAGTAACTTTCAAACTGCAGAACTTGTCCTGACAGATCCCTTTGGATGTCTCACTCAACTACTTTTTCAACACAACTTATAAAGGGACCTCAAGGAAGTAATTCCTTCTCTGGGGGAATCTCTTCTAAGGGTTTTATGTCACTCCATTCCCCTTACATGTATATGGACCTCACCAGTAGAAAGAAATTTTTCCCTTGAAGATTTTCTGTCCTAGATAAGATTAAAATTTTCACTCTTATAATCCCAGTGGAAAACCAGCAGGGACAATACCAGTTTTAGGCTGTGGCCTGTTGTTGTGTTTTTCAGCTTCATTGCCTGAAACCAAAAGTACAAGACTAGAGTAAACTGTAGCTCTTAACTATTCTTAACTACCAACATGTAAAACTATTTGGGGAAGTTTCAGGAGCTGGCAGATAGGAAGTTGTTTGTTATAACCTGCAAACTATAGATAAGTGCCATGGATAGCTATGAAGAATCCCCAGTGTTATTTTCTGACAAAATCTAGATTTTACATCTAAGCTAGATTTAAAAAATCAGATTAGAAACTCTTTTGGAGTTGATTTTAAATTATTCTTTGAAGAACTCACCTTCCTAAAATTGCTAAATAAATGTCTTAAAAGATCTTCAAATATATAAATCTACCCAAGAAACAATTGGGAAGTGCTTTTAACCCCTCACTTAAAAAAAAGTTATGATAGAAGGAATTGTTTTGACCAGGAAGAACAAATCTCATAATGCCATTTAGTTAAATGAAGACAATTTCTTATTTATTTCATTTATATTAATTAAACATTCTGGTATCAGCTACCAGTACAGAATACTTTTGTAAGTGCATACCTTTGATATTGCTATAAATAACCCTGACCTGCTTTATCAAAAATATGGAGGAGTATCACACATTGCTATCAGCATGTATAGCTTTCTGTAAAGCAGCTATGCAGAATTATTAGAATAGCATCTCTATTGTTGGTCAAATGTTAAATTTTTTTTTTTTTAGTTTCATGGCACTAATATCTTGTCCCCATAATGCTTGTGTTATTTCTAAATGATTAGTAAACACACTGCAGTAGTAACTTAATTCATATTCATAGAAATAATTGTCAAGGGAGCTTGTTGATCTTTCAATCTGAATGAAAGTCAAAGTAGATTTCTGTTGGAATTTTCCTTTTTTTCTCCTCTTAAATTAAAACAAAACAAAACGCCCACAAACAAAATACGCAACCCTACCCCCCAAAAGACCACCAAACAAACAAAAAAAAACCCCAAAGCCAAAAAACCATCTGAGAAAAATTCTGTCATACTGATAGTACTACCAGCTGTCTAGGCACAAAAGTAATGTGAGGTGATGCTGTGATGGTGCACTTTCCATTCTCCTGTTCCTCCTTGCAGTTAGACTCTTTCTTATTAAGGAAAAATGTCTGTTCCCTGCTTCAGAAATTGTGGTTTGAAATAAAAAGGAGAACACATTTCAGAGAAGGAGTAGGATTCTGTCAATAGCATTTTAACGACGTTTTTTACATAATCTTTATGGAAAAAGAACATAAAGCAAACAAAGCTATAGAAGGCTTTTGCAGTGCTGTGTTACTGTGTCTGTAAAACCTTTTTCTCTCTCATTTTTTTCTTTCTGGACTGCTAAATAGGAGCCCTAGCTTGGGAATCAATAGTTCAATTAGATTATATGGTAGGTTTTTGGATGGCTGTTAGCATAGCCGGGAGATTACTTTCCCTGGATATTGGGGAAAAGCTGCTCTGGAGTGGGAGGCTGTAGCTGCACTTTGAGCCAGCCTGCACTGGGACAGAGCTGCAGTATCAAACAGCCATAAGCTTGTGGTTTTGTTTTATGCTTGCTGGATGCCCAGGGACTGAAACATAATTAGCTATCCTGCATCCAGGAGGAAACAGAAAGCATTTGCACTACATACAAACAATGAAAGGAAGTATTAGGCCCAAGTCCCAAAAAATATGTACTTTAACTTTGCAAATTGTTGCACTGGAATTAAGAGTACTGTCTAAGTGCTTTAGAGTGCTGGAACATGAGTGCCATAAAATGACACTGTGCAGACATTATGGGATAGCTGACTAGAAGACTTCATTCTAAAAGTAAAAAAAAAATTAAAAAAATTTGTTCCATGGTGAGGTAAAATTCAAACTAAAGTTTACTTTTAAAAATCTTTAATAAGCATAGATGTAGACAAACAACCCTGGCTAATAGCATCAAAAATAGCTTGGGCAACAGAGAGAATGCACTATTGACCTGCTAAAATAAATGTTTGTAAATTCTCTTTTCCAAAATACCTCACAGCAGAGTGTGCTGTTCTGTAACATCAACATCCATGTGCATTGCACAAATTCCATTTGCATATTTGGTGGATATCTAACACAGAAATATTTGAACATGGACTTATTTTGTAGCTATGAGATCATTCATATACATTGCACTAGATTAAATAGGCTTTGGTTTGCAGTTTTCCACAAACACACTTCACACAGGAATGAATTGTATTCCATTTTCATTCACTCCTCATGTAACAACGAAGTGTATTTCAGTTTGGGAAGCTTAATTTTTTAATATTCCTGTAAAAGTCATGTGTAGATTGGAGTAAAAATAGGCATCTATTCTCCAAGTTAAATGATAGTGTATCATGACTAAAGCAAAGGTTGGCATCTAGGTGGTCTTCTAGTAATGTTTTAAAATAAGAAATAAGTCTGAATTGTTAATTTAAAGAAGGCTAAGTACTTCCTTAAAGATGTCTTATCTGGAAGCAAGCTTTTTGATTTATAAATGATCTGCCTTCAATATTATAGTTAATATTGCAGGCATTCTCTGGGGAGCTCAGGCATTGCTCATTCTTGTAATATTTTCATATGAGAGGTTTGAAAATGTTAGTCTTTATTTTTATAGTTATCAATTTAGAGAAGATGTAATGAATCACAATTAGAAAAATAACAGATTTTATCTTGATCAAACTCCTATTTCTCGCTCAAAGGATCAATTTGATGGGAACAAGAGCAGCAACAGGTGCTGTGGAATTTTGAAGTTCAGAGCGCATAAGAGAGCCCTGATGCCTATGAAATCCTGGCTGCTTATCTGGGTAGCATTTTCTATTTTTGTTGTTTGTTTCCAACTATGTCCATAAATGTCCTTAAAACCATGACATCTCTTTATAAAAACCACCAAGGTGTGTAAAAGTAGGAATGAATTTAGTAGTATTTATTCATGGCTTCTGTTCCATGAGAGAGAACAGAGCCACCAGGGAAGAAGCTAGGGACACCAGTGTCTCATTCTCACCAAAAAAAAAATTATATGAGGTAGAAATGCATTATCTAAAATCTAATTGCCATCCCTAGCTGCCTAGGACAGAGCTACATGGCATGCAGTGACATTTGCCAATGCCCCAGGAACAGCTTCTAAACTTTGCTTAGTGCTACTGTTTCCAGAACAAAAGCTGTCCAGAAACAAGCAGTTTCTTTTTGATTGCAAGTCTATTTACTTTCATTTAGTCATCTTTACAATGGGCCAGAACTCAAAGACTAGCAGTGACATAGCAACAACCCTGTAAATATAAACAGAAAATAACTGATGAGACTGTTACATAAAAAGTAGTCATCTGATGAGAAATGCCAGCTGTTCCTGATCAAGTATGGTCAAAGGAAATGAAAAGCAATTTCTCAAGTGTTGGAGGGTGAGATGGGCAGAGATAAGCTTGAATGGACATATCAGAACCAAAGCAGGTTTATGTGATTTAGAAGAGATATGAATTATACATTTATATTTTTGATATCCCTGACATGAAAAACATAAGCCAAAGGAATAAAGTTTTGTTTAAACTACAAAATGTATAAGCAAAATTTCTTGGAGAGACAAAGCCACTGATGAACTCTATAGAGAAAATCAAATTCCATGAGTGTAATGTGGTGGGATTCATCAAAACCAAATTCCATGACCCAGTGTGGTGGGACATGCATCTAACTGTGCAAACAACAGTGGACTTGTGGCATGTATAAATGATGAAATTATTATTTCACTGTCTGGATTGACAGAACATGGAAGATACCTTGGTTTTCACCAAAATAGAGAGAAAAGTAACCACAATGTGTAAGGATTCTGGTTCATCCTTTAATCTGCTACACTGAAGTTAAAAAAGAAAAGGATTCTCTGTTTCTTTGGAGAGTGTTGTCATTTCACATTACTTTCACAACAAGGTAGAGATGACCCCCAGCAAGAGAGCTCCAGATCTGACCCCCCCCCGAAGACTGGGAGGTATTTTTGTTCTGTGCCTACATGCCCATGTGCTGAACCAGTAAGTGGCCAGAAAGCCATTGTTCCATGTCTTTATATGACAAATAAGGGAAGACTTGGTTTGCCATTCCCCTAAGCATCAAAGCTTAGCCTTGAAAAAATGTTGAAGAAAATAAAATCTATAAAAAGCCCTAGACTTAATTGGCCACTGCATCTTTTAAGGGTCACTGCCTCAGGCAGTTCTTCTGGTTCATCAACCACGCCTGCATGAGGGACAGGCTGCCACTCCTGCAGCGAGTTGTGCTCTGTCCAGTGTCACTGGGTTATTCTCCCTCAAGAAAAAAACAGGTGTAAGCCAACCTATTCTCAGTGTAGCTGCCACCATGCAAGTGAGAACCTGTCATGGTGCTGAAAAATGCCACTGATGCCAATGGATGGGTGCCCCTTTCTTCTTCCTCCCTCCAGTGAACACAGTTAAAAGGTGAAGGCCAATAGCTGATGTCACATTGGCAGCAGCATTGGATAAACAAGTACAATAGAACAAGTACATTCAGCATGAATTATTGTTTCATGTTTTCTCTACCAAATCAATGACTAAAGCAAATTGAGCATTTATCTGTAAATAAAAGTTACCGCCCCCCAACATGTTGGCCTTCATTGTATCTCTTTTAAAATTATTAATATTTTGTGGTATTGGGGCTGTAAGAAAAACTAGAGACATTACTAAAAATCTCTGAGAAGCAACATAAAGAGCATTATGCCTGTGATGAAACTTCCAATCGGTGGTATAGGTTCATAACTTTCTCAGTAATCTAAAACTTTCATGCCATAAAATAGCCTGATCCCTAGAGGTACTGACTGCAGCTCAGCAGCTGTTTGGTACACATACAGTTTATTTTTTCTGCAGACAGAAAGGGAAGTGTGGTATCTGCTCCAGCAACATTACATGAGAGAGAGTTGGAGATAAAAAGTAGACATGGAAGATACTTAAGATTAATCACTTCATGTGATTACAGCTGAACCAAATTCTGCAGCCTCAGCTCTGTGATGTTTCTGTGGGATTGTGCTGCTGTAGCTGAAAGGGGCTATGTCTTACTCTTCCTTATAAAGTTTCATCCCTTCCTCACCTTCCCTCACCTTCCTCTGTCCTTCTTGGCCATGCCGTCTTTTCCAGTATCTACAATTCAACACCAACTGAGGCTTTTTGGAGATACTTGTTCCATTTATTCTTCCCCAACAAAAGACAATAGAGCTCATGTTGGAGTGTCCCTGCCTTCCTGCTTCAAAAGTGGCGGTAGCTATAGGAGTCTGCAGGCTGTACAAAGGAAGGAGGTGCTGCCTCTCTTTTCCCAGAGAATTTCATAGAAATGTGTAATTTTCAGGAGCCCTGAAGCAGGTAGTTGCTGTCCAAATAGCTGTTCTGCACTAGATACTATGCTATAGCCTGAATGGATGTGTTTTGTGGTTTGAATGTAGCCTGAAGCCTGCCTGCTGTGTCACACTGATCTGGAAGTTTTCCTGTGAAAGTAAGATACACACACCCCCTCCATCCATTTTCCAAATTTTATTCCAAGGCTACTGTAAGAAATATGCTGGCAGTCCATGAGACCCTAGGCAAGGAGATCATGTGTACCAACAACACTAAGCTGGGAAGGAGTTTTGATCTGCTGGAGAGTAGGAAGGCTACCTCAAGAACTGTGTCCAGTTCTGGGCTCCTCACTTCAGCAATGACATTGAGGAGCTGAAACAAGTCCAAAGAAGGGCAACAGAGCTGGGGAAGGCTCTGTAGCGCAAGTCCTGTGAGGAGCAGCTGAGGGAGCTGCCACAGCTTAGCCTGGAGAAGAGGAAGCGCAGCAGGGACCTTACTGCTCTCTACAGCTGCCTGGAAGGAGGTTGTAGCCAGTTAGGTTCTCTTCTCCCAGGCAGCTGATACTGGACAAGAGGACATAGCCAAAGGCTGCATCAGGGGAGGTTTAGGTTTGACCTCATGAAGCATTTCTTCACTGAAAGAGTGGTCAGACATTGAAATGGGCTGTGCCTGGAGGTAGTGGAGTCATAATTCCCAAAAGTTTTCAAGAAATGACTGGATATGGCACTTTGTGCCATAGTCTAGTTGACAAGTTAGTGTTCAGTCAAAGGTGGGACTTGATGATTTCGGTGGTCTTTTCCAGCCTTAATGATTCTGTGTTTCTGTGATGCTAAATTTCCAGTGGGGAAAAGGAAGCCTGGATGTGAGACTGGTGTTGTAGCCATGACAACCAATACAGAGGAGATGTGAATGAGGCAGGCGCTCAGAAACAGCAGTGCAGGACCTTGAAGAAAAGGCCAGATCCTCAGAAAAAAAAGTGAAGCTGGTTGCTGGTATAGAGGAGTTCGATCAGAAAAAGCACAGTTGCATTTTCCAACATGCTGTGCTTGTGAATGGTATATGGATACTTTTATGAAATGAGAGGAGGGTGTTGCCCATAAAAGAAAGAAAAATACAGCTGTAGAAATGATTTGGAAGAAGAAGAAGAATGTCAGGTGATAGGGTTTCAGTGCAAGGAGAGGTATCTATCATATCTGGAAAGAATACTGTGATGTTGACTGTGACACTGTAGGAAGAAAAAGACAGTCAGGAATGCAAATTAGGGGTGTCCATGTTTTAATATTGAATTATTCCGGTTAGAAGTGCCAGACGTGGTTTTGGTTGGACAGAAATCAGATGCGAGTGTAGATACACAACTGAGCTCTCAGCAAAATGCTGCAGTTGAAGGATGTCAATGGCTGTACCTGCCCAGGCAGGGTGTAAGCAAAGCAAAAAAGCAGTAAATATGTATCTGGATATATAAATCTGGATTATCTCTAAGCTCTGTCCCTGACTTGCTGTGTGATATTGCGCAAGTAATTTAAATCTCTTTCTTATCCGGTCCTGTGACTTTATATAATTCACAACAATCCATGAAAAGTATGCTTGGGGTTTTTTTAACTATCTGTATGTGAAAAGTTTACCACAATTGGTCTCACTTTCAGTTTGATCTTTTAAATGTTTTTTATAAGGAATCTACAAATGAAAACCAAGTAATTGTAAAAAAGTCTGAGGAGCAGTGCAGAGTATCCCAAAGTCCCAGTAAGTTACTGCCTCTTTACTGCTTATACTCATTACATAGTGAACTTTTCCTTCAACCTGAGTGTCTGGATTACCAGTTCCCCAAAATGCTTTTGATATGCTATAGAGCACTCCTGCAAGTCCTAATGGTGTTGAGATTGCCTGCTTCTAAAATGATTGAGTCCAAGTTTTTGTTTGATTCTTGAGTGTAAAACCGTTCTAGAGTTATTGTACTTACAATAATGCAAAACATTATTGTTTGAAAAAGAAAATTTTTCGGTTTGTTCTGCAATAAACATTCAGTCAAATATATATATATATATATATATATATATATACACATGTATATAAGTATGCATTTATTCTAGATGATCTCAGATTTTCCTGATTACAAAATACAAGTAAAGCTACTAATGAATGAAAGCCAATGAATGACAGTTCTCTTGTTAACTTCTTGATCTGATTCTTGGCTAATTTTGGGGAGGCTGTTAATTTGGTCTCCTTCCTTCCAATCCAGGCTAGTATAACTTTGAGAATTTTTCTGAGGTTATGCATTCTCTTGGTATGTTACAAAGCCTGCAGTGCTTATAGCTGGTTACATCTCTGGTAGGTGGATGTAACCATTCTCTTTTTTTTAATTGTCTACATGAAAAGCAATAAGCTGGAATGCTTTTCATGAAGACATGTAACTCTACAGAAATTGTGGATAAATTCAACTGAGTAAAAGAGAGATTAAGGCTAAGTCATTTCCAGTTTATGCTTGCAATATATGCCAGCTATGGCCTATGAGTGTGACCTGCTTTCTTTCCAGTTCCACATTTCAGTGGAGAGACAGATCCTGTGGATCTGGCCACCTCACATCCTTTGTTAGGCTACTCAAGGCCCATACAGCTTTGTATGCTGCTGGCACAACCAGTAACTATGGAATCATAAATCTGACCTGTAGTCTTTTTTGTTTTCCTGTAAAGGGACATGTGTATTCATTTGGTTTCCCACAAATAATGCTGCTGTTCAGAGCACATGTAGTATATGGACACTGTGCTGGCATGGCCACCAGGCATGATATCAAGCAACAAATTAGTACAGGAAATCGCTTGTATTGACTCCTGAAGATTTTGCCTTTCAGTCCTGGGCAGCACAAGAAATAGTAATGTGAATTTATTTTAAAAGATGGCATCACAAATTAAAAAGAATCTCTTTATCTTTTTACCTATTTAAATGTAAGCATGATCTTTTTGGTATTTTGAAACAGATTCTTTAGATCCATAATTTTTAGTGATATGGTTGCTACCTAAAGAGTTAATTTCTGGGAACATATACCCAGAGCCAGAATTCTCTTTGACCAGTAAAAAACCAGATTGAATTACTAGTTTATTGCTTAATAAACTGGTAGGTTTTGCTTTGATATTTCTCCTTTTAGTTACTAAGAAAGCTACAGATGGTTTCTCAAGAATTGTGCAGAGTAGAGTAGGCATTCCTTATTGGTTTTTCAGATGTTTACATTTTTAGCACTGGAGTCTCATCCTAGGGACAGAACAAACTTACTGTTTCGGTCTTGTGTCCATTATTTTAAATACTTTCAACTATCATTACTACATGAACAGAACTTTATGCACCATCAATATTTCAAATGTAAATAAGATAGTTCTTTAAAAATGAAGATCACTTAAAACATAGTGCTGCTTGAATGTTGAAGAGCCATTATGTTTAATAGCATTTTTAAACTATTAAAGTTGAGTGGTTACTTTTTATTTTGCATTTAGTCACTCATGGGAGACATTTATTTTGTCCCATACTCTGCAAATAGTGATGCTGTTAGTAGAGAAGATTCTCATTTTGAATAATGGTCTCATTTATATAATATCCCTTAGTATAATATATTCATATCTTAGAGGGAAATGAAAATTCACAAACTGTTAAGGGGTGTACAGAAAATCAAATGAAATATGTCTATAAAAAAATCTTGGGGGAGGGAAGTAAAAGGGTGAACACCTTCTTCTGGCAATTATTAGGTTTGAAGTTTAGCCCCTGTTTTAGCAATGATGACATAAGTAGGAAATAATGATAATAAAGAAATAATTTTTATTATGGATTAGATAAGCTTTTTTTCAATATCCTTGGACAGCAAACTCCAGGACAATTCAGAATGGCTGACTGCATGAAAACGCAGAAAGAAATTATGGAATTAGATGCAGCAGTTTTTATAGCCCTGACTTAGCTTTATGTAGGCATTTGAGAGTCATTCTTGCTATTTTTTATTCACTTTTTATGGCTATTCCAGCATGTTCCAGTGATTCTCTTTTTATGCTGTGGTAGCACCAAAAAGAAAGGCTCATTTATTTGCTACAAACCTTGCAGAAAAATGAATAAAAGACTGATTCATCGTTTGTTCCACACAACGTATTTTTTCCTATTACTTTTGGGTGCTTTGCCAAATGCCTGGGTTTATATTTCATGATCCTGAGTGATTTGAAATTTGAACCAGAAAAATGGACAAATTGTAGGTGTAGGTGTACAAGTCTTTTTGGACACTCTTGATTAAGACAAAGAAGTGGGAACCAGAAGCAAATACGCATTTATTAGTACTTGAATCATTGGTGGGATGATGGATGTTGGGTAGATAAATGTGCACATGGATGTGCAAATGCTAGAATACATATATTTTGCCACCTTCTTAAATATACAGCTGTTATTTGTATCAACAGGAATTTGACTGGAATAGAATATATCTCTACATTTTAAGTAAAAACTGCTTTTAAAACAGTTATTTATAGCATAAAATTAGCATTGCCTTTGCTAGATTTTGCAATTGCCAGAGCTGCAAATGGAAAGTCACCAACAAATTCTGGAGGTTTTAGTGTGGTGCTGGTCTCTGTGATCATGTTAGAAGGGACAAATCAATGCATTGCAGCTTAAATTATATCGGTCTGCTAAAGATTCCTTAGAAGCAAGTGAGATAGTAAAAAAAAATCTGCACTACAGGAATATCACTTTGTTATGCTATTGTAAATTTTAAAATGTACTTTAGTTTTAAAGAAGCAAACCCTGCAAATTCCTCTTTTTCCTAAAGCAATCAAAATGGATTCAGGCAATACCTTTCTTACTAACCATGTATCATTTAGCTACCCACTTGTGCTTTGTAACCTTGACTTGATAAAGCTGTTTAAAAAGTTTTAAGAAATCTTTTGTATGAAGGATCGTTAATACATGGAAAAGATCCTATTACTTTATCTAAAGACTAATGCACTACAGTAGCCTTTTCAGTGAATATAAGCTATCTTCTCCAACACGTCTGTAATACTGTTAAATATCTATTTAAAAGATGTCTAACAGTGTTACTAAAGTGATAGATGTTATTTTTACTTTTAAAACTAAAAAGTACAGCACCTTCTGAAATATTTTAAGATCGTTTGTGTGCAAAATGAATGCACATAAACTTTAAAGAATAGATTTTTCAACTTGGTAATTTTTGCACTCTTTGAGATTGTTTCAATTGCTACAATAAGAGAATTTGAACTCCAAATAATTGGCAGCGCATTGTGAGTTTTATGTGGAATCTGCGGTCTTTTGAGCATAAAGTATAATTGCTCTTTGCTCTTAGAAAGATCTTTTTCCAATAGCATATTTTCTCATTCTCATTAATGGAAATTAAATAAGTTTTTTTTTTTACTTGCAAATTTTGGGAAAGTTTCTGTCTAAATTTATATCTCTGTTATCTGTCTAATTCATGCATTACAGGTATTTTCATATTCTAACTATTAGTGTGGCATACAAATGCCGTAGCTAATTGATGCATTTTATATTGGGCTGTATGGCTTGGTGTAAAATTTTAACGTAAGCAGGAATTTGTAAGGAAATTTTCAAAGGAAATGATCTGATAGTAATAATCAAATAAATTTTTATATCTTGTGTTATAGAGAGGCATAGATATACTTGATCGATACATACCTTTCCCTATTAAAATTTACTTATATGGAAATAGCGGTATCTTGAAGGAATTACTAACCAAGCTTCTTATTTCTTTTGCCTTCCACTATCTCCTAAAGAGCTTTTAAGCCAGTAGATTCATGGCAAATCTTGCTTTTGTAATGCAAATAAAACAAATGTTTTCCATATGATTATGGTTACATGATCCCTGCGCTGTACTCTCTTACATGCAATGCACACTGCTCACTGCCAAGGCATGGCTGCTGTCCAATGTATACAACCTAAAGAGTTCAGGCTCCATACTCAGGTTTACACCTTCAAATCACTACACTATTGTGATCATACTATATGTGCATAGTAATTAATGAACAGTGAATTTCCTTGTTCACTAGAACAGTGTTTGGAAATCAGCAAATCTTCTGGTCCAAGATTTCTATGTATCTTCATACATAGAAATGTTTAATGAATTTGAGGCTACTGTATTCCTTATTTTGGGACATTTTCCCAAAGATGTAACAGGTGTGACATCTGGATTTAGGCAAAGTAGTATTTCCTGTCTGTGTGCAAGCTGGTTTAGCCCTAGAAAAAAAGCCTCTGATCATTTGCTTTTCACAATGTTACATATTCTTACTCACCATGGTGTTGTTGAAAAGAGGGTTCATGGATATGCACAGCAGAATAAAATGCTGTACACTAATTTCAAAGAAGATGCTGTGTATTCCCCTCCCAAATCACTGTCCTGGTTCCCACTTACAGACATAACTTTAAAATCACTGTTCCCACTTTAAAAATAAAAAAAAAAAAGGAAAAAGAGGCAGATTCTTCAATGCACAAGAGGAAATTTTAAGGTCTAGGGATAAAGTAGATGTATTGAAATTGTTTTGCTAAACACAGTGCCTCAACTCCCAAGAAGTGCATGAACTGCAACACATGCCTTTGCCAAGCATTCCTTGTTGTTTAAGCTGTGTTAGCTTCTCATTTGGCATGCAAACTTTCTGGCTCACTGAGAGACACCTATTTCTTCTCCAACTGAATGGGGCAGAAGAGTCATACCCTTCAATATTGACATTTGTTTTAGGAGTGACTTGTTTACTTTATGTTATTGATCTGAAACTTGCACCGTATGCGTGGCTTTTGTGTCTAACATCAGACACTTTACAGCAAAAGGGAAGCTTGAATTGTAGGTTCATGGTTTCTATGTGACATGGTCTAGAGAGGTCTGTACTACCTGAATTTTTAGAAGATATGGAGGATGATGAGTTCAAAGAATGGAGTTTGGAGTGGAGTACCAAGTACCTACAGGAGCTGATATATACTGTGCCCCAGGAGTGTGTTTCTCCAAAGTAGAAGCTTCTTTAGCAGAAACCTAAGTTTCTTAGAACCAAAATGAAATAAAAGTCCCTATTTTCATCTGAACAAGTACTTCTTCTGATCTTTACATTTATCAGTAGTTAGACATCTTTTGTCTAGGCCACAGAATTTCAGTTATTATCTCTTCAATTATACCAGTTATATTTTTTAGCTAGTGTTGATTTTCTCATTGATTTTGATTCAAATTTTTCTGGACATGGGGAATCCACCACTTCTCTCAGTACTTCCAAGAATCTTTTGCTGCCATTGATACAATTGTACATCCTTTTTCATATTTATTTTATCTCTATAAAAATTCCAGTCATGGTTCCCTGTTCCATCTGTTTCTGCAGAATTTAGAAGCCATTTACAGCTTGGTGATTTCTTCTTTTAAGGATCTTAAGTGTCGTAATCACATCTCAGTCTTCTTTTGCTAATCTACACACACCAAATTTGAACTCTTGATTGTTAAATTCTCCTTACCTCACATAATTGTTTCAATCCACTTTTAATATACTTTCAAAAATCTCTTCACCAGAATGCATGCAGCATCTCAGTAGTGCTGCAGAGAAGGGTAAAGCAATCTCCCTAACACTGCAGGAAGTGAGGGGAGAAAAAAAGTTTCTGGCATTGCATCTTATTAAGGGTTGCTAGTTTGCTTAAGATTAAAAGTGAGAAGTGTTTACTCTCCTAAAGATGTTGGCATGTAAAAGTTTAGTTCTGCAAAGTCCTTATTCATGTGGCAAACTTCACTGATTGATCAGGTCTGATTTTGCCACCATTGCCTGATGTGAAGCTGTGGGCTGTGTCTGCAAACTGACTGAGCAACTGAAACCTCTAAAGGAAGGAAAGGGCTACCATTTAAAAAGGAGTTTCAAAGTAGTACTTGGCATACTGGGTCCTACCCTAGTTGCAACTTTTAGATACTATGAAAATCTAAAAGTTAAATTTATTGTGATAATAAAAGATTGTGGGAGCTGTGCTGCTGAAATCGATCACGGTAAGATTAAACAATAAAATCTGGTTTGTGTCGAACTCACCAGTAAGGAGGAGCATTCATCGGACTTTGGATCAGGCCCAAAATTAAAGGCTTCTTTCTTAAATGAGATTTTATATTCACTATTCTCCTACACAATTTTTCAGGGGTATTTAAGAAATAACTACTTAAAAATTATCACCTTTCTTATGTTCTATGTTACTTGGAAGTATAATTTCTTAATAAAGCAGTGATAGGTAGTAAAAAGAAATGTTTTACTTAGGTAGTAAAAATAAATGTTTTTTTTACTTTGCAAATACCACCAGCATGTCTTAAAGCAAGTAAGATTCTGCCTGTGTTTGGAAGGGAGAGAGCTGGTGTATTGATCAGCAGAAGTGCTGCAGAGACTATAAACTGATAGTCAGAAGGAGGAAAAAAAAAACCTAAAACAAATCACAGGAGAACACATAGCAGCAGAAAATCTGTGGAAAATGATCCACTGCTGTCTTCTTCTCAGTTTCTATCCCCAAATGAGACTGTATCTCAATCTGTTTCTGGTCAAGACCAAGCATAACAAACCTTAAACATTTGGTTTATATTTTTTCTCCCTGAAACTTCGTATGAATTATACAAAAAAATCACGGCACGTCTTTAAAAATTCTGATCAGGTTTCCTCTGGAGTCTTGCTGCTGGAAGAATGTCTTATGGGTAAATTTCCACTCTCTCAGCAGGGCAGTGTTTTGCATGAACCAACTCCCAGGAGAGAATGTTGTGTGCTTATTCTGTACAACAAGGCTCAGGCAGCATCTCCATATTAAACTGACCAGAAGGAGGGAGGGGAAGCAGTTCACCTAAGGGGAAGGGGTGAGGGCTGAGGACTGAAGATGGTGTTTATTTCCAAAGCTAGACAGCACTGTTCATAAAAACAAACAAACAAAAAAATCAACCCCCAAAATCCCCCAAACTAAAACTAAATCCTATGGAAAAACCCCAAAAAAGAGAAAAAACCCAGAAAAAAGCCTTCTGAAATATTTCTACAGGTATATTATTACTATTATATTATTAGTTATTATTAGTTGAAGTATGTGAATACCACCTGCCCAAAAATACACTCACTGAAGGTATGAGATAAAATCCTCAAACAAGAAATCCTTGTGCCCAGTCATTTTCTTGTCTGTTTTAGAGAAAGTTGGCAAAATACTTCCCTTCTTTATTATTTTCCTGCCTGGACTTCAGATTTATATTCTTCTTCCTTAAAATTGACTTCACTTTAGTCTTTTTCGAACCTGGTTGGCAGTACATACTGTTTCACTAATGGATCTTGTTGTTACTGGGCTATTTCTTGGTATGGTTCTGTGATTCAATACTTTTAATTATCTTTTTATTACAACATGTACCAGGTCCTAGCATACAGTAGATTTACTGATAAGGCAATATACTACTTGTATTGTATTGTATCCATTTATAGTCATCTTTATAATGGTATCTTGCTAATAAAATGTTATCTTATTCATTCAATTTGTGTGTAATAAATCAACAGCCTGTTCGCTTTCTTCTCATGCAGATATCGGAGTAAGTATGTATGACTGTGTGCATGTACTAAACCTGATGATGTTGCTTGCATACAAATGGAAATTAGCCTAAGCATTTCATTAATGAAAGCGTAGCTGTTTTTCTGTGACCTGAGTAAAATTAATACCCCAAATACATAAAATAACATGGGAATTTATTTTATCTCACACGAGTCATTTGAAAAAATGCACCCACCCCATTTTTTCCCTGCCATTATTCCCATATTACAGATTTCAAAACCTAAATAACTGTAAATCAGGGTTTTCTTCTGCTGTACAAGATAAATCAGGGATTCCCCAATTTACATTTTCTGTGTAATACCACTAAGATGCGGCATTAGCTAGCTGTGGAAGTAGCAGCAAATCTCACTCTACATATATGCAAATGAGGATGTATTTAGCAGCTTACACTACATTGATATCACATTTAGAAATGTGTGATATACATAATGAAAGATGAAGTAATGCTCTATGCCCTTGCTTTAAAGGTGGCCCATAGAAAGCAGCACTTACGTTGTACCTCCTTTCAGAAGAACTTGAATAAGACTAAAAATATCTAGAGGATGTGATGACAAATACAAAAATATCTTGGATTTAGTCTGGATGAACTGTTGATTCTCTATCTGTAAACTCCAATTTTTAATTCAGAGAACAAGAGAGAGCTAATCAGTATCTCTACAGTAGTCCAGCCATAGCTTGACCAATGCTATAGCCTCTGATACAGACAAGAGAAAAATATATTGTGTGTATACAAGGTATTTGATGGTTTAAGTTATGACAGGTTTTAAATAAATTTGTCCATCTGTTTATGAAAAGACAAGTTTGAAGGCAAAGTGAAGCAGTATCCTTTAAGATAGCATCCAGCATGTCAAGAGTTGAAACAGGATAACTATGCTAAATTTGTAAACATTTTCCTGTTTTTTTTCTGTTTTCTTTCAGAGGGAGTGTTATGAACTCATAACAATGGTCTTTCTTTTAAAACCCAATCAACAATAATAATAAAAATTGTGAGCTGGGGAGGGGGAGATGTGGGTGCATAGAAATACAGATTTTCCAAACAATGTTCTCTTCTAAGCCAAAATTGAATCATCAAATACAAAACCAGGTAGGGGGATTAATTCTCCCAAGCACAGTGGAAGCAGAGTGACTGTGACCTTTCCTGTGTAAGTAGAGTGAATGGGGAAAAAAATTGTCCATTGCAAGAAGTATTTTATTGTCTAAACCCCAGCTTTTCATGTACAGGTGTTAAACAAAATACAAGAATGAGATAAAAGAATCCTAATGCTTTCTATACACAGGATTCACTGTTTTAGTGAATCGTTTCTCAGTCTGAGCTCAGCTTTTTCAGTTTGCATGAAACGTTATTGCTGGCTACCCTGAAATCTCAGAATGACATGCCAGACCTGGAATCCTGGCTGTACAGATCGATTGTGCTAGTGAATTTTATTTCTCTTCTGCAGCAGAGTCCTGGGTGTGCAGACAACAAGGTGCTTAACATCAGTGTGAGTAAAGTGCTTAAGGTTTAAGCATGTGCCAAGAGCTTTACTGGATCTGCATTATAGTTACCTGACAGACTTTTCTATAAAGTTAACTTGTTATTCAATGGCACTGTTCTGGATTCAGAATTTGTATTACTCATAAGTATTACAGATAGGGGAAAGTGGCTAAAGATGAGCATGGCAGATCATTGATAAACAGTGATCTCAGATTGCTTGTTTAGGTAAGTGGAGGTGGGCAGTGTGTACTGTAGTATGGCCAAATGGAGACAAATTTGGGACAAAGTCAGTGTTTGGGAAATGGAGACCCTTGTTCTGGAAGGCTGTGGCTTTAAAAGGTTTTTGAGTTCTGGTAAATAATCAGCTAAAGGTGAGCTGCCAGCTAACATGGTAGGGAAGCTAATGTGAGGCTTCAATATATCAGATGGAGAAATCTCAAGTAAAGGATAGGAAAATTATAATATTTTGGGAGTCTGATGAAAATCTAATGGGGCCTTGAGTTCAATTTTGGCACACACTTTTTAAGAAGGATAATACTTTGGAGAGTGTTGGAAGGAAAAAAAAAAGAATGGTTACAATATTTTTTTAAAAATATGCTTTGCAATGAGAGATTCTGAGATCTCCATCTGTTTTCTTATCAGAGGAGGTTACTTAGTCCTGATATACAAGAGCTAAAATAGGGAAGAAAATTCTAGAAGGTTACAGACAAAACAAAGCAGCACTCTGAAGCTGGAGATTGAGGGCACTTTCTTAAATGGATCATTGTAATACATGTTTCAAAATCAGTGGAACAATTTACATAGGGTTTTTAACCCTATGATTCCTTACTGCAGAAAACATATAAATAGGCTTTTCTGTTAAAAGTCTGTGCTCCTGTTCAAAACAAATGAAAAAAAAAATCATCTGCATTCTGAGTTAGACATAAGGGTCAGTTTTCATGACAACAATGCCTCTTCAGCCTTATCTTTTTCTGATAAGAATCTGTAGGAAGCAGCTTAGTTCCCTCATTTAAGAGAAAAAAAAATCAAACTAGTTTGATTTTTTTCCAAACAATGTGCTCTTCTAAGCCAAAATTGAATCATCAAATACAAAACCAGGTAGGGTGTCCTCTCTTAAAGTCTGTGTTACCTTTACACTAATCTGAAAATTATAATTCCCTTCATATGCATGAGGAAAAAATACTGAGAATTATGGGAGAGTGGACACTTTGGCTTGAGACTGAGTAGGTTTTGATTGGATATTAGAAAGAAATTCTTTACTGTAGGGTGGTGAGGCACTGGCACAGGCTGCCCAGAGAAGCTGTGGATGCCCCATCCCTCGAAGTGTCCAAGGCCAGGCTGGATGGAGCTTTGAGCAGCCTGGTCTAGTGGAAGGTGTTCCTGCCCACAGCAGAGGGGTTGAAACTAGATGAGCTTTCAACACAAACTATTTTATCATTTAAAGACTCTTTGCTTTTAGAAGTCAAAACAGCACAGCAGAGAAATGCAGGCCTAAAGCCACCTCATATTAACCAGACAGAATGCTGAACTAGCTGAAAATCCTGTGGGACTTGAGTGTGATTTTCACTGATGAGAGTTTTGGATGGAGCTGTCCCCTTCCCTGGGACTGACATGCTGGGAGGTGGGCACTGAGCAGCCAGCCTGGTGGTGCTGGTCAGGAGTGAGAGTGGCTCAGCTCACAGGATAGCAATGCTCCAGCACTATAAAGCATTAATATGTTTCCAAAAGGGATGAATCCTTTAAGAGCTGGATCATGAAGGCACAGCTGCAGGGACTTTTAATCAGTGAAAATTCAGTGCTGGTGCCCCAATTGTTCTTTGAGGATGTGGGTGCTGAGCTCTGCTGCCTGGTCCTAAAAGTATCCTCAGGGCAAGCTCAGCATGGCCTGACCTGGCTGCTCTGGGCAGTGACACCAGAGCAGCAGAGTCTCTGATGAGTGTGATTGCATCAGCAGTGCTATTTGTGACTCAGTTGAGTCTGTATATCAGATGTTCTTGGTGAGCATTTTATTTAAAGCAAAATGTCTGTTCAAAACCACAAGTGAAAAGCTTCTACTTGATTTTAAAAAGTCTGTTTGATATTTCTTTGTGTTTTTGAATTGGTGTGAATTTCTTTTAATTACTTTGCCATCTTGGTCTGTTATGACGTAGCTTAAATTAAGGACTAGGTTGTACTGAGGTCAAAGACCAGCATGCTTTGTTGTCACTTTTTGTACACAATGCTTCTACCTTAGACTAAGACAGTGCTTACCCCTCTTCTAAAATTACAGAAAACTCATCGGGGTTTCATTTTTTTTCTTTATGAAAGATTAATATAGATGAACCTGATGCCAGTCAGGTTTGAACAGACAAGTCAGATTGTCATATAGCTTTATGTTAAATTATAGAAGGAAGAACCTTCAGAAATCAAAGTCTTTTAAAGAGATTGATGGTATTTAGGCTTGATCCTGAATGGTATTAAGCATTCTTTCCTTGGTCCTGTAAATTCTTAACTTTTAAGTTCTCTGCAGCTGTCTCTGTGTTTTAGGTCAAACATGTGTTTAAGTGTTTTGTTGGATTTGGGCCAGAATGTTCAGCATTATAACTGAAGAGGTTTAACCTGTGGAATCTGGATCCCTTAAACTTGAAATCAGACATCTAACATTTCCAGGACCAGCAATTCAAATAACTTTCAATCTCTCTTGGCTAAAGTATTGATTAAGAAACAAATCTTTGGTTGTGCTTAGATTCTGATCTGGCAAACAGCTGCACATATGCTGCACATCACTAACCCATATATTTCAGTGTTAACATGTAAAGACTTTAAGTGTTTTGGAGAGAAAAATCATTCTCACTGCAGTTTTTTACAAGGACTGTGATACAGTGGGGTCTTTTGGTGAATCGTAAAATGTTTTGGTCCAACTTTTGAAACACATCCTGCCTTCCCTGACAAGGTTTGATTTCAGTTATGATTGGCAAAGAGGAATTTGCTTGCTGTAGTTTGTAATTTGGCAGGGGGATATTTTACTGGTTGTTAGAGAGAAATGAGTTCTGCTTCCTAGTTGGGACTTTGTTTTCATTGGATGAGAATGAGAGCAAATATTTGGACATAAATGTTTTATGGCAGTACCATATGGTCCTTGGTATTTTATTTTTAATTTTTTGCAGTTGCATTAAAATTCCTTTAATATTACCAATGTATTTAATTTAAAAGATAACTGCTGCATGTAACCTGAACAGCTGTTTTTCCTAAAACTGCCATAGCATCAAAACTTTTGCTTCTTTGAAACCTGGTGGTTTATCTGAATAGGCAGTTATATCACTGGTTTGTTTGGGGAGAACTTGTTTCTATTTTAACTAATAAATACCATGTCAGTTATATTGCGTTGTCACAGCTTCGCTCTAAATTATAGTTAGTGATTAATTTCTAATTGCAATCAGTGAAATCAAATGGTTGGTTAATATGTGTTGCCAGGACTTTCTTCCCTCTGAAAAAAATAGCACTAAAAGAAATGCAAAGAAATCAAACTACAAAAACATTCTTGCTTTCTCCCTTCCCTTCCCAAAGGAAAAAAATTCCCTTTACTGGTACTTCAAACCTGAAGATTTACCTTATTCTCTTCTCCCAGGGTAGTACTACAGGGGAAATGAACTTCACCATCCAAAGGCCCTTGTAGCACCTGGGGAATTGCAGAGACAAATGAAACACACAGGGTTTTAATCTTATGAGTATCTTCACAGAAAAAAATGGTAGATTGGAGTAAAACAACTATAAAATTATCACTCCTTTTTTTCCAGTGCTCAACAAGTGTGCATGCTATTTAACTAAAGCAAATAGAGTAAGAGCTGTACCCAAGCAGCCCATGTATGAACTAAATTATACCATCACAAATTGGGAAGAAGGACAATGGGGGCACTTGAAAGACTCTTTGTTTTTTTTTTTTTACTGTATCTTTCTCACACTCTTTCTTCTCTTTTAAAAATTCTGTAATTTTTTGGGGTGGGGAGAGGGAGGAGAAGAGTAATATTTCACATCAAAGTCTTAATTTTATGCTTATATTCTAAAAACTTATTTTCTGTGAGAAGTTAATTCAGTAATAGTCACCAGATGGTGTGTAAATACTAATGAGGGATGTTATGACTCTTGGGTTCCTTGTGGAGGTTGTAGGAGTCGGCATCTTGCCATCAGAAAATAGATGCCGGGGGAGTAGAAGTGCTCCCTGGGGAGGATGTGACTGGACTGGCAGGGCTTAATTTTTGTTGCTGCTTTGTTGGTGGGAGTTCTACCAGTTGTAAGAAACTTTTTCTTCATTAGCTTTAATGATAGACAAAATGGTGGGACATGGTGTTCGGTATCACAGCTTTGAAGACTGTGATTAATCTTCATTTTCATTGAACCTGAGCAAATACTTAATACAGTTTTAAAAAGAGAAGTAAAGCACTACTTTTTGGAGAGTGGGTGGGATGGTCATGTATGGGACAAAGAACCATTTATTTAAAGGGAAATGTTATCATTTTTTCTAGAGCAATACTTAATGCTACCTCTTCAGAATGATAATGCTGTGTGTTCACTGCCATATGATTTATTGCTAGTTAATCCATCACATCTGTTCGCTGTCCCAGTGGCAGCATATAAACATTGTAAGGCAAGCAAGATGAAACGGAGCTCTGGGATGTCTTTTATAACAGATCTCTGTAAGTGTGAAAGTAGAAATGTCTGTTGATTCATAGCAGCATGCTAAGGAGCTTCTAGTCAACAATGGGCACTGACATGTCAATTCCCTTGTGTCACTTGGGCTCTTTTCCCATCCGCTCACTCACTCATCCTCAGAATTTATGCTGCCAAACTGAAAGGAAAATGTTGACAAATACATAACACTGTCTCTTTCAGATACAATGTATTTATATTTACCAGCAAGAGAGCTACTGACTTCAACTCCTGGAAACCCTGAAACACACATTCAGGGCTGTGTAATGAGATGTAGAGTTGTGTGCTGCTGTGAAACCTGGTGCAAGATGGTCTGGTCCAGTTTGAAACAGCCCATTGGTCTTATTCAGGTGCATGAAAGGGGCACCCTTTCATGTAATCTCTGATGAAGTTCTTTTACATCCTTCCTGGTGAAAATTGTTAGACACAGAGATTTCTATGCAGCTCTAACATGTAGGACTGAGACATACTTGTGAAGAATCTTGGAGAACTGCATTTCTTCTGATTTCAATGATAGAGCTAAATGTCTGCTGTCATAGCCTTTTTATGAATACTAACCTTACTGAGAGAAACAAAGAGCCACAGCAGTTTTTTATGTAGTAGGTTTCTTGAGAGCACTAAGGAGAATAGCTGAATATATATGAACATAAAAAGAACCAAAAAATCCTTTAGGAATTGTAGTGATGTCAGTGTCATTAAGGTGAAATGAAAATATTTTAAGAACAATGTTCCCTGTTTTGATGCCATCAGTAAAGCATGTAAGTTAAAATATGATTAATTTAGGGGACAAAAAATGGACCACTCGACCAAAGTACAAATAGGAAAAGTTCAAATGCACCCCAGTCTCTACTCCATGACATTTTCTTCTTTTCATTCCATTAATTTCTGTTTACAATTGTAAGTGACATGTCAAAAGCTAGAATATATATATTCATATCTCTGAAATTTTTATGTTCTCTGTTATCCAAATTATTTAAATTGTGGCCAAGATTCTGACCTTAGAACTTAAAGCATTTTACTATCTTTAATAGTATGCAATGTTACACATTCCTATTGTAGATGCCTGAAGAAATTCTGTATGTGTAACTGGCATGTCAGAACATAGATATGGAAACCACTTTTATTACCATTGCAATGGTATTTATACTCCTCAAAATAAAAGGAAAAAAAAAAAAGAAGCCTGTACAGTACAGAGACAAGGACTTGATCACTTGTGTCAGCAGTTCTTGGTGAATAATTTTCCCTGTGGAGCTCCTCATCACACAGATTTTCTGTTTGCATCTAAATTAATACATAAATATGAGAGAAATAGCATTCTGCTGAACTTCACCTGAAGTTTCAAATTTGTTTGGGTGGGAAATTTGATAATCACAGAAGCACAAAACGGCTGAAGTTGGAAGGGACTTCTGATGGTCACTTTGTCCAAAGCTGCTCAAGTCAAGCTGCCTAAGGCAGGTGGTTTAGGGCCTTCTCCATAAAACCCACATATGAAAGAATATATGGGTTTTTGAATAACCTGAAATGCCACTCACCTCCAGAGTAAAAAAGCATTTCCTGGTGCTCAGAGGGAACCTCCCATGTTTCAGTTTTTGCCCATTGGCTCCTGTTTGTCACTGGGCATCGCTGAGAAGAGCCCGACTCTGTCCTCTAAGAAGCAGGCATTGATATAAACAGAAGAGATCCCCTGAGCCTTGTCCTCTCCAGGCTGAACCATCCCAAGTGAGTCTCTCCTGTCCCTTCAGCATTCATGGCCCTCGGTCAGACTTCCTCTGCTGTATCCATGCCTCTCTTCTACTGGGGAGCCCAGGACTGGGCACAGTATTCCAGGTGTGGCCTCACCAGTGCAGAACGGAAGGGAAGGATCCCCTCCCTTGACCTGTTGGCAACACTCATTCAAATTAAATCAAATAATATCTCTCATGATTTGTGCTTTATTGTAGCAGCTGAGACACAGCCACATCTAGCCTTTGTATGCCTTCAGTTTCCAAGTAATTGAAATCAGCTTCAGTGTCTGATCTCTTATCAGCTCCTGATGAAACTGATCTTTTCAGATGGCCACAAGAACAAGACACTGCACTCTACAGGCGTATTGTTTTCAGTTTGGGAAGTTACATAAAACAACTGTTTCCTATAGAAAAGTAGGTTCTACACAGTTATATTTGTTACATATTACAGAGGAACCTGGCACCTAATCAAACACCTTTACTGGTTTGTTTTCAGCCCCATATGGACAACTAGGAAGCAAGATAGTTTACTGAGGCTGTATTTGTAAATCAAGCAGCATCCAAGATGTTCCCAAGCATTGCCATTCTGCTAATAGTTTGGGAGAACTGTTTCTGGCAGGGCTTTTTTCTGTGCCCAGCAGCTTTTTCCCAGATGATTCCCACACATAGCCCAGGAATTAGTGCAGGTGAGGGACCACCTCAGGCTGTTGGCAGATATTGTCCCTTTTTTGGATGCTCAAGATGGTTTATAATATGGCTGCACACCATTCTCTTCTTGCTTACCTCAGTGCCATAGTATAGTCTCAGGCACATTTAAATTACAATTATAGGCACGACCTCCATCCCTGGGTCCCATGATGCCTCCAGTATGTGTGCCAGGATGTAAACATGGAAATGAGGTTATAGTGCAGAAAGAGCTAAATGAACACAGTGGAATTTTAAAGCAGAGCTTATAATTCCTAATCAATACCAGATGGAAGAGATTTGTAAATACCATTGCAGAAGTAAAGTTAAGAACAGGTTTAAAGGCTAGAGTAATGGCATTTTAAAAGTTTGGTGGAGGGGTTCTCTCTGTGTTCCAAGCCAGTCTGAAGGAAATCATCAGTGCTTGCAGGGCAGCAGCAGGAATTTGATCTTTGTATTGTTATCAGAATGAAAGGGGGGATGGGGACTTAGTAAGGTAAGAGATTTATGCAGTAGTTTGTTGTGAAGTTCTACAAGGCATTTTGTTTACTGAAGCAGAAGTCATCAGCCAGTCAGCCACAGGGCCTGTGTAGTTTGGCATGATAAACAGCAAACTGAAAGACCTCAGAATTTTCCAACCAAGAAGTCATAAGCCATAGCAATGTAGCAGTGATTGGCTTAGTCCTGTAACTTGTGATCATCTAAGGAACAACAAATACAACTGCAAATTATGTTTACTGTAGTTGCATATATTCACCAAAACACACACATGTATAAGGTTAGATATTCAACCTACCAAAAGTTAGGTAAATTTTCCGGTTTCTGTATCAGTCTCAATAGCTTGTATAATTGTAAATGCATGAAGACAGAGGAGTTAGCAGAAATATTTTTCCTAAAATAATTGTGGGAATATCAATCTACCTAAGGAGAATGGAGATATTATTTAAGGCACGTTGGGTTAAATGTTTTGGACAAAAAAAAGCAATCGAGCAGCTCACTGCTGTTGAATTTCGTGTGTCCCAGACCACCACTTCAATGTGTTATGCAGGTGATACAGATCCTGATAGTTTTGTTTGTGTCTTGCCCTTTTATTAGACCAAAATGTGGTGGTTTTTCTCAGCTTGAAGCAGAAGTTACTTACAAAAACACATAACCAAAAGTGCTGTTTGTTGTGGTTCAGTCCAGTGGCAAACTCTACAGTAACAGCTAATCTAGAAGTTCAATTCAGTCACAGGACTAGAAACTAATTTCCAATGAGCTGTTTACTATATTTAGTTCAAGGGCAGATCATACCACATTTCCACTGACACATTCAAGAAGCAAAGGACAAAAGTATGACCATGAAAAAAGGAATCTTAAAGCTTAGTAATAAAGGAACTTGCTGGAATAGTGAATACTTAAAAGTCAAAGAGAATGGAGATGGAATTGAAGTCCTAGGAGCTGCCAAGAGGTATGTTTTCAATTCTGAAATCTTTTTTGCACTGTGATGGAGCTTTACCTTTTTTTAAGTGCAATTTATTTCTTTTTCATCCTAATCTAGATTTATTAGGCAGCAAAAAAAAAAAAATAATAGTTTTTCAGCTCTATTTCAGATAAGCCTTTAAACCACTTGTGGAAATGACAGAATAACTGCCCTGCACAGACCTTGAATCTTTTTCTGGTGGATGGATATCTAAATTATTTAAAAGTATTTTTTTCCTTTGTAAGTGACTTGGAGAGGTTGTGGCAAGGGTTTAATATAAGAACAGGAACCACTTTTTAAAATATATAACAAATATAATATAAATAATCATTATACAAGTGTAGCTCTCCAGTGACTTGCTAGTAGAAAAAAGAGAATTTCTTTAGGTCAACATTGTTATATGTGACAGCAACACTGACTTTTTATGAAGGTGGGGATAGAATGCAGGACTGCTGTGCTGTTTCCCCTTGACACTGAATATTTGTAGTAAGTGAACTGGTAAATCCCTGTTTTCACTTCATCTTTTAGTGGAAGGTGTTCCTTGCTCATGGCAGGGGGGGTGGGAAGAGATTCTCTTTAAGTTTCCTTCCAACACAAACCATTGTATGATTCTATCATTTTCCCAAATGCTCTCAGGGCACATGTCTGGAAAACAATCTGAACTGGAAATGTCCACTTGGTGAGTTCCACCTTTCTTCATAAATCCATATAAAATAGGATTTTCTTCCCCGAATGCATAAATTACTTAGTGTTGATTGCAAAGTGTTGCAGTTTCTTGCCAATCCGCAGTATTTATGAACAGGTAAAGATATTTACTTTCTATATATCTGTTCAGAATACTTTTGAAAGTCCATTAAAATAGTTTTTTACTGGTAGATCTCTTTACCTTGGTTGAAATAATTTTCTAATTCACTTGAATTAGGTAAATGATCGTGCACTGTACCGAGTTTGGCCTTCACCAGTGTTAATATAGTTGCTACTTGATTTTTTTTGGGCTCTTCCTTTACCATCGAGTTGTCTTGGGATATAGACAGGGACTTGGTGGGAGAGGCTATTTCACAAGACAGGACTTTAGTGTGTCTAACTGCTGCTCCTGTGGCAAGAGCTGCCCCTAACAAAGGCACCAGGACTTTGTGATCTCCTGCCTGGTTACCAAGGCTGTGGTGAGCTCAATGGTGCTTTCCTGCAGACTTGCGGGAGATACGTTCTGGATTTTTTTGGAGTAAAAATGAGGGATTAAGAAATGGTTCTGAGAGGACTGCCTGAGCTGAGGTGGTTTGGTGTACATTTGGGCTGCCAAATGGATGTTTAGCCTCTCAAAAAGAGTAGTTTCTCTGACTGTAGCGTGACCTTCACATTTATGAGGAGAGGTTTGTGTGTGCAGGAGGGGAGATGGCTATGTATAAACCTGAGCATTACTCCACTGAATTAACGTATTTAAGATTATAAAGCATCTTTCACAATGAGATTTTTCAGAGGAAAGAGTGTTTTTGTTTGCATACTGAGTTATAATGGTTCTGTGAATGGTTTTAATGGTTAGTGAACATTTACTCAACCTTTGCATTTAGGAAACTTTTCTAATAGTTTGTGATGGTGACTCCAAAGACTGTCTGATAAGTGTTGCAGTCAATGTCACGGTTGCCAAACAGTGCCTTGAAAGGTGATAATTTTTCCTGAATACTGTTGAAAATCATTATTCATTTATTAAGTACCAAAAGTGCATTACTGCAATACAAAGAACAGAATAAAACTCAGTTTGGCTCTAAGGAAATTACAAGACAGTAGATATTTAAAGGAGTAAATGTACTGGGTGATTCAGATGTTCTGACTGGCAGTAATATCATTATTTTTTCTTCACCTGTGCTCCCTCATAGCTGACATGAAAGATGACGAACGACCACTTTTATCTAGGCTGGTGAATGCTATAAAAGAAACATTTGGCTTGGGAAACACACGATGTCTACACATGAGAGTAAAAGTGAGGCCCGGGCACAGAGTTCCAATCCCAGTTTTCCTGCATTACTGTGCTACCTATACAGCCAGAGGGCTGCAATGCTCACACTGTTTAGTGGCTGCAGAAGCAAATTTGACATGAAGACTATAATTTTATTTCTCACAAGCCGTATGACCTTAGGGAGGTTATCTTATTTATCAGGGCTTCAATTCATCCCACTATAAAAAGTGGAAAATAATGTTTTTGCACCTTTCAAAAGAGCTTTATAGATAACAGAATATTAGTGATATTCAAACTGATTGGAGAGAAGCTCCTTATCTTCTTACTGATCACTTGGGATCAGCTTTTTTAACTAGATTTAGGCACATCTCCAATTATTGGTATTTGTAAAGCAGTTTCAGAAAAGTTTTTAAATCTGTACTTCATGATCACATTTGTGTAATTCTTGACAAAAAAGAAAGCTATTTCTTCCTATTGTCATTAACTATTCCTCTGCAGAGTTTAGCTAATGAATTTTAAAGGCAGATGGGCCTTCATATGGTCATTGTCCAACCTGAACCTGTTTAGAACTTACCTCAAGTCCAGTGGTTCTCCTTGAGTGATAGATTATCTTTTCAGGGTGAAAAAAAACACACAGAAAAAACCAAAACCTCATTCCAGTCTTGGTTTAAGCATTTCTAATAATAGAAAATCCACTAAAAACCTTGTTAAATTGCTCTGGGGTTAATTGTGTTCACTGCAGAAATCTTTTCCCTAGCTTGAATTTGCTTAGCTTCAGCTGAGGTTTCAGTGTTAATTCTCATATTGATCTTAAAACGTGAAAATTCTTTTTTATTTTTAACAGAAAATGGGTCTGACTTCTAGTACACTGTGGAATAGAAACAATGTTGAAATTATTTTTCTATGAAATATTTTTCTTGTTATTCAGTCAGCTCTACTATTATCCTGAAATAGTGTTGCAATTTTTTAACTCCGATTCATTTCTTGGGAATAGAAGTCAAACTTATGCAAGAGTAAATTTCATAACACTTCTTCTTTATTTTTCATGAATATTTTGTTCCTTCATTTGCTTTTCTTCAATCCAGTACCTCCACAATTCTATTATTTCCATTAAAACACCATCAGTGGTATACATGTAATTTCTTTTTAATTCCATAGAATGCATTTCAAGAGGCCTTTGCAGAACTGATGAGGTTATGTGGTGAAAATTAGGGGCTGGGTAATAGCATTTTTTTCTGGAGAAAAGCAAAGGACTTCTGCCTTTGTTCCATTTTGCATTAAAAATACATTGTTATGAATATACATGAATTTTTAAAAGAAATTTTGGCAAAAAATGACCATTGAATCACGCTACACAGAAAAATGAAATATTTTATAAATAGTAAATAAATCACTTGCAAACATAATTGCCTAGTGAAGAGAATTATAGGGACTAAAATGGACTGGTACATATATACAAGACTGAAAGCTTGGTTTGTTTGCATTTACTCATGCTCAAATAAAAACCTATTTTTTCTGAACTGAGGCTAAACTGGAATACAGCAGCTACTCGGTAGAAGTACAGCAGGCCCTCCCGCTTGTAAACTGTTTTGAAAAATATAAAATACATTAATATTTGCTATTGTGGTAGCAAATGTATTAACAGAAAATAATTTGGAATATATGCTGATAAATCTATACTGAATATAGGTATGCATTTCTGAATATTCTATAGAACCATAGAATCATAGAATGATGGCGTAAGTTTGAAGAGATCTGAAAGATCATCCAGTTCCACCTCCTCTGCCATGGACGGGAACAGCTTTCACCAGATCAGGTTGCTCAGAACTCCATCCAGACTGGCCTTGAACACTTCCAGGGATGGGGCACCCACAGCTTCTCTGGGCAACCTATGCCAGGGCCTCACCACCCTCACAGTAAAGAATTTTTTCCTAATGTCTAATCTTAACCTACTCTCTTCCATTTTGAAGCCATTCCCCCTGTCCTGTCACTATGTGTCATCGTAAAAAGCCCCTCTCCATCTTTTCTGTAGGCTCCCTTCAGGTAGTGGAAGTCCACAGTTAGGTCACTCTGAAACTTTCTCCTTTCCAGGCTGAATCCAATCCTAAATCTCTCAGCCTTTTCTCATAGGAGAGGTGTTCCATCCTCCTGATCATCTTGGTGGCCCCCTCTGGACACACCCCAGCAGGTCCCTGTCCTTCCTGAGCTGGGACCCAGAGCTGGATGCAGCCCTGCAGGTGGGATCTCATTGGAGTGGAGCAGAGTGGAGCAGAATCTCCTTTCTTGCCCTGGTGCCCTCAGTGCTTTGGATGCAGCCCAGGACACATTTGGCTCTCTGGGCAGTGAGCACACGTTGCCAGCTCGTGCCCAGCCTCTCATCCACCAGAACCCCCAAGTCCTTCTCAACAGGGCTGGTTTGATCTGTTCATCCCCAGCCTGTGTTGGTACCTGGGGTTGCTCCAGCCCAGATGCAGCACCTTGCACTTGGTCTTATTACACCTTTTGAGACTCCCATGGGTCCAATTCTTGAGTTTGTCCAGGTCCTTCTGGATGACATCCTACCCTTCTGGTGTGGCAACCTCAGCACTCAGTCATCTGCAGTTTTGCTGAGGGTACACTCAATTCCTTCATCTGTGCTGTTAATGAAGATATTAAGTAACACTGATCCCAGTATGGATCTGGGAGGAGGGACACCATTTGTCATTGGTGGCCATCGGGACTCTGAGCTATTGACCACTACCCTCTGGATGTGTCCAAGCACTTTGTTATCCATCTTGCAGTCCACTCATCAAATCCACCTCTCTCCCATGTAGAGAGAAGGAGGTTGCAGAAGTCAGGACAGAAGTTCAGATAAAAGACATCTGTAGTCCTTCCCTTGTCCACTGATGCAGTCACTCCACCACAGAAGGCCGCTGGGTTGGTCAGGTAGGTAGGACTTGCCCTTGGTGGAGCTCTGCTGGCCATCTTTAATCACCTCCCTGTCCTCCATGGATAGCTTCTCCATGGAGAACAGCTTCTAGTAGGATCTTCCATTATCTTCCCAGTCACAGTGATGAGGCTGACAAGTTGCTAGTTCCCAGGATCCTCCTTTCTACCCTCTTCTTAAAGACAGGCACAATATTTCCCTTTTTCCAGTCACCTGGAACTTCACCTGTTTACTGTGACTTTTCAAATTGTCTGATGTAGTTGCCAAGCCACTCTCCATGATTTGGAGAGTGGTTTGGCAACTACATCAGACAATTCCCTCAGGACTCTGGGATGAATTTTATTGGGTCCCATAGACTGATGTACATTCAGTTTCCTCAGGTGGTCACAAATCCAATCTTCTCTTACAGTGGGGAATACTTTGCTGCCCCAGTCCCCATCCTGCTGTCCATCTATGTGAGCTGTGTGGAAAGAGAGATTGTCATTATAGACTGAGCTGAAGAAGTTTTTGAGTGCCTGAGCCTTATTGTCATCATGCTGCTACTTTTCCAGCACTGTTTATTAGGGCGAAACATCTCCTCTGACCTTCTTTTTCTGATTATCATACTTTTAGACTCTTCCTGTTATTCTTTGCTTCCTTCGTCAGGTTCAGTTCCAGCCTCATCTTGGTCTCCCTACACAACCAACCTTTGTTTCCATACATTCCTGGGTCACTTCTCTGTCCTTGCTTCAGCTGTCTTTCTCTTTAGTTTAACCAGCAGGTTCCTACTCAGCCATGCTGGTCTCCTGTCTTCCTTGCCTGATGCATATATATGTATATAAAATATACAGAATATATACCAATATAATTCAGAATATACACTGATAATAATGCAGAGATACACAAAACTAGAATGGCCAGTAATGCTATTTGTATCTAGCTTAGGGCACTGCTGTTTGGTGGGGGAGGATATGTGTAATTGTTGGTAAAAGAAATGTCAGCAGTTTGCTGCAAGGGAGGGTAAGGAGTACCCTGAGTACTGAAAACCAGGTGGGTTGTTCACTGGTAGAAGTGGCTTTGCATTTGTGTTGGCGAAGTGACCCTAGACTTGATGGCTCCAATCCCAGCAGGAATGGAATCTGCTCTAAGATATCTCTGGAGAATCAGTCCTGAAAGAGTGGTTTCAGACCATCTGGAGCCAGATGGCCAACTTCAGACTTCTAAAATTTAAAGGGCAATTTATTGGGCTTATTGAAGTCTAAGTGAGCTTTGCCATTGATTTCAGGAAGGGACATGAATTTACACAGGGTTTTGAATTCAGAAGTATTACCAGGTTAAAAATCTTTTAGGATGGAAGATGAACACTCATAGAGAAAATGTGTGGGAGCTGTACTGGGAACAAGAATCTGGATTTTCCAAAAGCAGATGGTGAAAAATATCTTTGCTGCTAGCTGGTGCCTGAGCTTGAATTGCACTACTTTGCTGTTAAAATCCAGTCTATTCAGAGTCTGTCTGCATGAATTTTACATTTCTAAATAAAAGTGTAATAGGATAATTTAGTAATTTGGTCTCTGCTGTCTACTCACTTTTTCTTCCTAGATAAATTACCAGGATCCAAATACACTAACCAATCAGTGTCACAACTATAGACATTGCTGAATGGTATTCATTGGTAAACTACTGTCTCTTTCAATTTACCATTATTTTGCAGGTTGAATTATCTTCTGTTCATTATTTATCCATTTAAAAGTTTCTTGCAAAAATAAACCCAAAAATATTATAACTACAGATAATGAGTCCTTCATTTGAAAAAAGGTGAGGGGACATTTGCTAAAAGAAGAATTGAGAAGGAAGTTCATATATTGGAAAGAGTGGTGAATTATGGAACAAAAGAAGGTGAGGTGTTTTTAACAGTTACATAGTTCAGTGCACAAAGTAGCTTATTTTGGGCAAAAGTAGTGGTTACTACAAGATGATTTTTATGACTTTCATTGCAATTCTGCAAATCCTTTGTCTCATTTTCTGTCTCTGTATAAATAAGGATTGTTGTTTGCATTCTGTAGCAGAAAAACTATGTCATTCCATGTTTTTCAGTATATGGGAGCTTGGATTAAATCACTACCTGTGGGTTGTGGCCTCTGCTCTGAGGCTCTAGTGATGCCCAGGGGAGCATGGCAGGGAATTCCCTAAATGAGTAAGATGATCAGGTAATTCCCAGTGCTGTGTGGTACAGCACTGTGCAGTCCAGCCTTGGCACTCGTGTGTCAGTCCAGCCTTGCTGATGGGTCCCAAATGGCATCAGCTGTTCTCATCCCAGCATGTCCCTTCACCTCTGATCTTCCCTGCCCTGCATGGACACACCATAGAGACCTCTTCAGCTACTGAAAAAGAATGGAGAAGAGGATTGAACACTGGAATAGGTGGAACATGTCCATGGATACTGAGTGCAGGCACTAGACACAGAGGTCAGATAATTAAATGTGAGATATCTGCTCTCCAAACGATACTAGCATTGGCACCCAGAATGGGCATCATTCTGCTTTATTCTAGATCTCTCCTACACCTTCAGTTTTAGTTTTAACTTGAAATATGAACAAGTACTAACCTTATTACTATTTCCAAATTATCATTAAAGAAAAAAAACCATTAAGTTGTTCAAAGACAAACAGAATAGGGTGGGATATATAAATATCCCCATTTAGGGATTCCTTGCAAACTCCTTGTGCTAGCAACTGGTCAGTTGTTCAGGACTTAATTCATGTAATATGGGCTATTCTTGATATTGTAGAGTCCTCGTGTTTCAACTGGATTGCCACACATTACAAATTCGTGCCTTATTAAAAGGTTAAGTAAATTGCATTCAATTAAATTATATTTATCAATTTTTCAACTTATTCCAGACTTGTAATCTATTAAAAATAAGTCAGGTTTGATTAAATTTATTATCAGTAAAACTGATTAACTAGCATTATTGAGATGTCTTAATGTTAATTTTTATTCAGGTTACTACTGTATGTGATATCCCATTGGTTTAATCACTGGATTAAACCTAGGGCAGTAGTTATCTGATTTTATCACTTGGTACTTTTTGAGTATTTACACAGTGGCACTCTGCAAATCATCTAGAATTTCCTTAATGGAACAAGATTTATTACGGATTAGCATCAGTATGACAAACATTTTATTGGCCATTCCTTTAATATACCTAGGTGAAGATTACTGAGATCCACTGACTTCTGAATATTTATACCAAGTCACTTTTTTAACACCCAACTCTGTCACTAATGCATTAAAAAATATCATCCAGTGCACGTTACCTTTTGTCATAGCTAAAGAACACGTCAAGTTTTTCGATGTCTTAGCAATTTGTCCTCTTGAAATAGTTAATGCATTGCTAAAAATCCATTTTGTATAATAATATTCTTAGCAAAAAACCCAAAAAACCCCCAATGAAATAAACAAAAAACCCAGGAGCCCTGTCAGCCCTGGATATTCCCAAATGCCTCTAATTTTCTTCTGAGTCCTTCCTTGGATTTTGAGTAAAGAACTGTGCATTTTTTCCTAGAGAGTAAGATTTTAAAAAGCTCTTATTTCTATTTATTTGTTGTCTTTATCTTCCCTGCCCAGTCAGTCTTACATCTTTCTGCATGTTTCCGAAACTAGCTGTTCAAAAATCTTAAATGCATCTGTTCTTAGTAATTTCAAATTCTGTCTATATGATATCAACAGATCATGCTTCTACATCCTACCTATACTTTATATTTTGACCTTAGTTAATATAAAGAACAATCTGAAATAGTTATCTCATATTGAGTTCAACTTCTTTTAAGTTATTTTACTGCTGCTATTGACTGAACTGCAAGACAGAAGTTTGTTATTTGTTAGGTGAGAGTTTCCACATCTGCCTTCCAAATGGAAGTACCCCAAAATATATCTCTCCTCCACAGTTTTGAAAGTTAAGAAGTACTTTATCCTGGTTTTGGTATAATTTATTGTTTTATATTTTGTGGGTGTATGTTTGGTTTTTAAAATCAGATCCTTGCTGTGGGCTTTGTCACATAGCACATCAGTCTGCTTCCATTTGAGATCCTTTGCCTTTGAGCACTAAAATGAATATTGTTTTCAGCACAGAGTGTCACCCTGTGATTTTATTTGCAGAGGGATAAGTGCCCCTCCACTGCCAGCCATGCACCTGGTGTAAAATCATAGTTCAATACTGCAGTCATTCAGACCATCCCAGGTTTCAATGGCTGCCCACCATTTTCTCCAGATGAAGTGGAAGCAATATAATTTTGAAGTATTTGTATATAAAGAACTTGAATTCTTAAGCAAAAGCACTTTTAAATACTTCTCATTTTTTTCTTTGACATTTGTAATGCATACTTTAAACATACATTTATTGTATATATATCAGAAGAAACAGAAATACAAAATATCTTTCTCCCCATATCAAATAAAAGGTGTACCCTTATGTCAGGAAGCAGACCCAAATCCTCTGTCATCAGGGGTCCATGGGCTAATGAACTCAAATAAAATCTTGTCCCAACTCTATGACACAGCAAGTCATGAAAAGCTTGAACCAGCCAAAATAATGCAAAAAGTTTCAGTTGCTTATAAATCACAAGTATCAAACAACAAGCAAATAGTGGAAGTCAGTCCTTGGAATGCATTCATGCCTTCAAAACTGAAATAATGTTAGGTCTTGAGGTCTTTTAAAGTCTTGGGGACCTTTGCAACGTCTTCCTATCATCTGCATAATGATTTCTATCCCCAGATGAAGTATTATTCCCTGCAATATTCCTATTCCAAACTGTTTCCTTACTAGTAATTACTACAGTTTTCAAGTCTGAAAACTGTACGTCTGAAGTAAGTTTTCAAGTCTGAAAATTGTTTCATCACTCAGCAGCAATATAAGGGGTCTGGATAAAATGACTTTCAAATACTATTTATTTAAATTCTTAAACAGTGCTTATGATTTTGGTCACAGTTTCCAATCACTAAATTCCCAAAGGTTTGTGAATCTGAAGCTGTAAAGATTTTTTATATGTATAACCATATTTTAATTTTGTAAACATGCCAATTATAATTGGCACGGGTATAAAATACTTACAGTTTATTAAATACTATGTAAAAAGATCTTTCAGATTTATTTTCAAGTCAATCAATCAATCTATCACATATTTTGGAAACAAGCCAGTTGGTTCTTAGATATAATGGCTATAAGCCATACATTCCTCAGCTAAATACATAATTTTTTCCCATACAAGAACAACTTTGAGCATTTTATCTTCTGAGAGCTGATTTCAGAAATAAAAATGTGTTGCTAAGATTTTTAATCCTTGGTAAGACAAACCTGCTCAGTATTTCAGGATGTGGTTCACAGGGATGTGAGGCACACAAAGAACCATTGAAGTCAACTGGAACTGTGATCAGTTCCCACTTCTCATAGCCTGAAGGGCTATTTGCTTTCATCTTGTTAGTGATCATGTAATGCTAGTTCAGATCCAAGGTGCAGGGATAAAGTCAGCATTATATAGGCAAGAATGAAAGATCTTCATAAGATTTTCCCATGTAACTATTATGTAAAGACATTTCAAAGAAACATGGGGCCCTCCCGTCAGTCATTTCTACTGGGAATAGATTTTTAGGGCCCAAGACTGGCTTTACTATTTATTATGTAGTAATGGAACCTTACCTTTGTTGTGAGACTAAAGGAAAAAGTTGAAAGCTGGGTTATAAAGTCTAAAGAAAGCCTCTCACTTGCCAGAAGTAGCCAGTAATTACCACAGTGATAAGTTTGAGGACTCGGGTCTCAAGCAAAATCAAGAAATAAGAAATCAAAGGGAGGATTTTTTTTTTTCTGTACCAGTTTCCTCTTTTCCAGGAAATTCATGTAGTCAAAAGTTTCTTTTAACAGAAAATTATTTACAGGTGCTGCTCCTGGCTCTGTCACAAAGTTGTGTCTTACACCTCCTTCTAAGTGCAGTCAGTTTTTGGATCAATGTGACTTCTTCCTGTAGGGGTCTTTCTGTTAAATCACTGCCTGCTAGAGAACCAATGTCCAAGGCCTTCCAGAGCTTTGGATGACTCAAAGGGCAATGACTATTTTGGCTGAATGTAGCAATAATATTTCTAGATGAAGTTACAAATTTGTAGATAGGTTACCGTGTTTCAGAAATACTTCAGAGGAGAATGTGACCATTTAATAAAAAACCTAAAACTTCAGCCCATAGCTTTTCCTTTTCAGTGTAAACCCTGGGGTATGAGAATTAATGAACATGTTTGACCATTAGTGCATGACACTGCTTCCAATGAGGTTTGTTATTTATTATTATTTAATCTTTTTGCATTCCAATTAAGCATCAGAAATCACCATTAGTTCAACTAGAAACTAACTTAATTTAGAGCTTCTAGTACCTAACACTCCAGAGGACATGTGCACTATGTTATTGAAGATCTGCCTCTTTTCAGCTTTTTTCCAGTTTCTGAACTGAATTCTTACTGTTCAATAGCTTTCAAACAATTTCCTTTTCAGACATTTTTTCCTACAACCATGAAGTGTGGAAATACAGTTCGTAAAAATGATGAAAGAGAAAAATAAAAGAAAAAAAGAAAGAAAGAAAGAAAGTTGAGATTCAGTCATAACCATGTGAATCCCGAAGCTGGGGCTAGAACATACACACCTTTAAAGCCCTGTGAGTTGGCACTGCCCTGCAGGTATAATGAATTTCAGGTTATTTTGCTTTTGCAATACAACTGAACTCAAATGGTTCTCCTTCCCTTAGCTCTGATGAGCTTTTTTCAGGCCAGTGTGGGCATTTCAGGGCTGAATCACACTTTGAATAAGGCTGGAGCCAGGTAAGAGAGATGCTTCCAACAATGTTACATGAACTTCATGTTCTAATTCACCCTAACAGTGTGAAGAGGTGCAGAAATACTAGAGCTTCAGTAATTTTTCAAAATGAAAAGAGATTTTCAATTACATAAAACAAGATGCATAAAAAAGTCACGTGAATTAAGTCTAGCACCATTTTGAAGTTATCTCAAAAGGTTTGATCATGTAAGATACTTGTTATTTAAATTTGATCTAATTTTAAAATGGTAACATTTACCTAGACTGAAATTTCTTTAGAAAATCATTTATCTAAGGAAAAAAGTAAAGAAAATCTCAAAAATAAAAAAAATTATCAAAATGGGATTTATCTGAAAGACCTTTAATTAATTTTTCATTATTTGTCACCTCTTAGTAAAAGTAATATATCTTATCCATTTACTGACTTAGACTTTTTTTAGATTAAAAAATATCTTGATAAATGGGGACCTATAACCCTGAGGAACTTTTATGTAATAGAATAGTGACAATTGTGGAATGTTTCCCCTTTATTGCCTTAGATCCAAGAGGTTTGAGGGCTTTTCTCAGTCAGCCGAAACTCTAAATGTGAATCTTCCAGGATTCATCCACAACTTAGAGATTTTCACTTATGTGCTGTAAAAGTCATATCTTCTGTGCACACACAAGTGAAGCTTGCCAACTCCAGCTCAGTGTGATTTCAAACAGCTGAGTTATTGAACACTCATAAAATGAGTTTTGTAATGGAAACAATTCAGCATTAGCTATGGCACTTTTAAATGTATGCATACATATTAATAACATAAAGCAGCATTTTGCAGCATTTTATTCTTGCTGTCAGGTAGCTGAACAGTTAGCAGGTTTTTTGTGACAAATTCAGAGAATTTATGCTTAGGGCTTAGAAGGAGAACATTGCACAGATCAGTTGAATAGTGAAAATAATTACTTACTAAATATTTTTTGCTCACTAAAATATTGGAGTTTCTGCAGCAGAGTCAGTTGAAAGTTGTGCTTGTTTTTACAACTGAGTCTTTTCCATTATTCAAGAGTGGTTTTCCCATTTCAACTTTCTCCTTCCCTTCTTTATTTTTCCATAGTTTTTTTGAGGTTTCCCTGCTTGGGCCTCTTTTTTATCCTTCACTAAGGTTGAATTCCCTGATGGTAATCATAATTATAAACATATGTTGTTACTATGGGCTACCAATTTACTTGCAGTCCATGGTATTTTAAAAAAAAGTAAGTTTTGGAATGTATTTTACATCATCAGGGCATATCTCATGAATAATTAAAGGAAATCAAATCTGTAATAAAGAGCAGTCTCTGGAACTAAAGACAATTCTATACAATTTTTTTAACCAAGTAACTACTAAAAGAATTAATATCGTGGCACAAGAATATTTTTGAGTTTCTTTACCACTCATGTTTTTATAATTGTCTTGAGATTTAGATGACTATTAGCAAAACAGAAAAATACCGAAATAAGTAGACTTAGAATATTTAATTTTTCACAGATAATTACTGAAGAAAACCCTTTTTCAATTAAAGAAAATTAAAAAAAGGCACAGAATAAATACTCTAAATTTTACATTTATTTTAGTGGCTTCTTTCACAATCTGTCTTCTCTTCAGGGTTATTGCAAAGAAGTGGCTCTGTAATTAACATGTTAGATTTTTAGTGACTTATTTTACTGTGTAGCATTTTATTGCTGATGTGTCAGTCAGTGTAATGTTGACAGTGCTGCAGGGAATAATCAGAGCACGCATTAGGCATTTCATATTGTATTTGGTATCCTGGTAAGACAAGATAAAATGTTTTGAAGATTAGTTTAGAATTTAAAAAAAATCAACAAAACCAACTATACAAAGACTGGGAAGACATAACAATAATAAAAGAAAGAATTTGAAAGGAATGTATGTCCATTTTAATTGGGTTGGACCTGATGAAGTTTGCAGTACTTCAAGAATAGGTGTCAGCAGTGTCAAGCCCTGAGCAAGCAGTTCATTCATGGATGTGGTGACAGGAGGCAGAAAAAACACTGTCTACCAGTGAAACACAGCAACAGCAATGCTGGGGACTTACACACCCCCCAGCTTAGCAACAGTCACTGGAAAAGCACTGGAACAGATAATGAAGACTTGTTAACAACTGTGTAACAAGGAAAAGAATAAGGGCTATCATGGCTTTATAAACTGAATGTGTCAAACTAGTTTAATTTCTTTGCTTAATAAGGTAACAACACAGCATAAATATTAAGTAAATAAATGTCATACATCTAGTTTGTACCCAGGCTTTTGTCATTGTCTGATGGCACAGTCTGGATCAAATCCCTATAAACTGAATAAAATACTGGTTGGAAAGCAGTGTGTATGGTAGCAACATAGAGCCTGCTGAGTTGGAAGGGACACACAAGGATAATCAAGTCCAACCCTTAGCCCTGCAGTGGTCACACCATGTGCCTGAGAACATTGTCCAAATGTTTCTTGAGCTCTGGCAGGTTATGTGCAGAGCCAGCAGCAGATACTGAGCAGGGCTCTGCAAGAATCTCTCATGGCTGTGGTGAATTGCATGGTGTCAGCAATGGAGGGGATTGCAGGAGAAAGAGCATATGTACTACATTCACAGTGCCTAGCTGGGGAAAAAACAAAAGTCCTGGGAAGGAAGAGATCCAATTCAAAAATCTTAAAAACCATCTGAAAAAATGCATGGATTTCAAGGAAGAGAAGTACAGGGTTAGGCATGAACAACTGTACAAAGATAAGATAAGGGACAAAGGACTCAGATATGGTCTTGGAGGTGTGGGAGGCACAGCACATTGGAAGCTGAACATTTATCAGTGGGTAGCACAGATCAGCAATGGCACACTGCTGGGGAAAGGTCAGCTGTTTTACTGGGATGGAGACATGACTATTGTCTGGTCCATCTTTTTCATCTACTCAGGACAGATGTTGCCTCAGCTGGAGAAATCTGTCTATTTACAAGCAAAACACTTTGAGAAAGATGTGTATCAAGTGGAGAAACTCTTTTCCTTCTGTAGGTAGAGAAAATATTGGTCATAAACTGCAGAGAGAAAGATTCAGGCTAGATATTAGGGATTCTTATCAGAATATTTTAGTTTGGGAAGAAATTGCCTAACAGTGTAATGGAATTACTGTCACTGGGGATTTCAGGAGCAGATTGGGTAAACATCTGTCAGGAATATGGTAGTTATATTTGATACTCTGCTGAAGCAGAGAATAGACTCGATGGCTTCTCACTTCTCCCACCCTGGTTTTTGATGATTTGTTGAAATGATCTCAAGCTACCAGTTTTGACTAAATGACCAACTGTTCTTATGCTGAAGTCAAGTGATGTCATTTTCTATTGATTTCACCAAGCTTGGATCAGGAACAGGATGAAGGTATATAAATGCCAACTGCAGAATAAGTATATGAAAGGCCTGAGCCCCCTTGCATTAAATTCAGAAGAGACTTGATCTCTTTCAGTGGAAGTTTAGATGAATTCTAAATGTGTGCCATGCATACATATGTGTAGATATATATATGTATATATAAATAGATAATGTTAATACAGTTCTGTCAGTTAAGCAATATCACTGAAAACCTACTGTTTGAGAAAGTGTGAGAGAACTAAAACTTTACCAACATCATGTCTTTTTTAGACTCTAGCTCCAAAGTAAGAGTTCCCTGGTGATGAACATTCCAGGAAATTCTCATAGACCTGCTGATGGCACCTGGTTGGATGAGGTACCAAAGCATTTAAATGTGTGGCTATAATGAATAAGATGCCAGGAAAAAAAAAAAAAGGATACTCTTGATCACCTGCATTTTTCTTTTTTCATTTTAGGGGCTTATACTGTATTCCATGAGTGATAAAAGTGGGATTTTGTGGTCTTGCCTCCTAGGAGTGGAAGAAAACTAGCAGTGGAAATAATCAAAATGTGAATAAACTCTTTTTGGCTTTTCTGGGACCTGGCCAAACTCATAGATGGCAGCACTGTAAGAAAATCCCCTTTCAAACTATTTCATTTTTAGTCTGGACCCAGGCTTGTAACTTTGTGTCTTTTACATTAAGCGAAGTTCCTTTCTGTTGTCTGGAATTTATGCTCATCCTCTTAGCACACAATTTTTTCATAAGCCTAGCCTTAGGAGTTTTACAGCTTCCAGAGCCAGAGAGGCATGGCCAGGTTTAAATAAACATCCATGCTAACTGTTTACCACCAAGCATTATGATGTTTGCTAACACTATGGGATGCATCAGCTGATAAACTGCAATTTTTATTGAGGTTTTAATCAGAATTCTGTAGCAGAGAGAACAGAGAAACCCAGAAACCAGCTGTGTGTTCCCTATTGGAGAGAGGCAGTGATATGTGATTATATTCAAGAAAAGCAAATTCAACCATATTGGCAGAGATCAGGAACAGTGCACTCACCCTGCCATGCATGGTCAATAATTAATACTTAAATTCTTGAAGGAAACAACATGACTCAATGGGTAAAACAACAGATAAGAACAGTTGTACTGCATTACTACAGTACATCTCTAATTTTTTGAAGCCACTTAACTTCCTTATCTTTGTCTCATTTTCCCTATCACAAAACAGAATGAACATTCATGTGAGATTCATTAGGCTATGAGGATGAAAAAGGTGTTGAAAAAGAACAGTTGTTCCATAGTTAACTAGAAACGAATCACTAATGTCTTCATGTTATCTCTTCTTAACATTTACTGAAAACATGAAACTACTGAAAACATGAAAACAGTTGCATGTTTTGCAGAATACTTCAATCTACATCTGGTTCCTACTTTCCTAAAGCTGTCCCTAAAAAAGGGTCAGCTTTACCCAGGGTAAGACAGACATTATAAATGAGATACTAGACCACAGAATAGTCTTTTATTAAGTAAAGACAACTTTCTTTTTTAATACAGGGAATATAGATTTGTATTTCATCTTAGAATTTGCTTGGGGTTATCCAGTGGAGGAATGATTCACAAGAGATAGCTTCTAAAAACCTGTGCTTCCAAGTTTTGGTGTTAGGTTGATAATGAATGCAGCTTTTTGCACCACAAGGGTTAAAAGTTCTTCACTCTTGTGAAAAAATGAAACTCATGTGAAGAAACAACAAAATGTTTGAGGACCTTCCAGGTCATCACAGTCCACAAAGGTGGGCTTCTGCCTTGTTTGGAACATTCCTCTGAGGGATCCAAGAGGCTTTCAGACCTGAGGTTCTGTGTGCGTGCTCTGAGAGAACAACGTCAGTCAATAGACTGGCCATGAAATGCCTGGAGGAATCTGAAGAGCAATGTGTGTATGTGCATGATGCATTCCGGTCTACTGTCAGCCAAATCCAGCAGAGGAAAGAACTAGAAAGGTTTCAGGAGCAAGAGAAAAAATGTGTAAAGGTTAAATTCAGTGCTAAAATCACTGACATTTGAACAACAGAGATGTAAAAGAAAAGTGAAAGCATCAGACATTAACTCGGGTTATTGTACTGGAAACTTTATCTCAGTAATGATTTCAAAGCCAAAAAAACCCCAGTATAAACCACAAAAAACCTCAACAAAAACACCCCAAACCAACAGACTAGGAAGACTGTGGGTCTGCATAAGCTTTTTAAGAAATGCTGCTAATTGGAAAATATGCCTTTATATGGATATGATCAATATAAAATTTTGCTTATCGCACATGTATAAATTTACTCTTTTGTAATTAACACCAAAACTAATTTAGAAATTAATGTCATAAGAGCAAAAATATTGTAAAACAGAATTATAAAAATTATTTCATAACAGTTTTTTTTATGAATTATGTATTTCCTTAACATCACTTAATATGTTTTACTTCATCTAAATATTATGGATGGATTAATTGACTGTTAAACTATTGCTTACTTAAGGTACAGGCATGAATATTTCTCTTGTTTTCTTTCTGATTGAGAGGACATGAACTTTTTTATGAAGAACAAATCAAAGCAAAATTCCTGCTAAGCATATAATAAGAAATGTTATGTTTAATTTTTAAATTAATATCTCAATGTGCTTATACTTCACAATAGTAATCCTTCTTAAAAAGCCTGAAATCCTGAAAGACCAAGAGAGGCTGGTAGTGCCATATGAGCTCTATCTGACGTACCTTCAAATTTTTTAACAAGTGTTTGACATATTGTACGTTGAAAAAAATATCCATATTCATCAAGAAGGTTTTCTGAACACCAGATAAATAAAAGTAAAAACCAAATGGAGCAAAAAATGTAAAATACCATGAATTTGGTGAAGAATTATTAAGATTTATACAGATAAGATTTACTTTGTTACTTTCTTAATTGAGAACTTACCCAGTTCTCAATTAAGAAAGAACAGACATAGGTATATATTAAGTTCCTTTCATTTAATCTCAACACAAATAAATATATTGAAGATAGTAATTGTTCTTCAGCTAGCCTGCCCTTGCCATTGGTATTTCTAGCTCTTGGGATACTTGCTAGGAACATAGTTTTAAATCTCTCCTAAAATCTAGATGCTTTTAAGAGACCCAAAGCAATAAACATCAATAATAAGCCATCAGCATCCCTCCTATGAGCATATGTGTATATATTCAAAAGTCTGGATCATTTTTTGTAGTGGCATGAGCAAGCATGAGCTATTTGTTTGAGACCTTTTTAACTTCAGTCTTTTTGTGTCTTCCACTTAGCTGACCATATTGCCAAATAACAAAGAGGTATTATACTAAAATCACGTCTGGAGCACACAGATGCAAGTCCTCCATATTTTTCTTCCATTCTGTCTTGAAAAACTCATCCTTGCTCACACTGCCTTTCAAACATATTCCTGGCCTGAAGACTAACTGATATTTGAAGTACAGTAAATTTAATTTTCAAAACCAAACAGTAGTTCATATTTAGAGTTTGGCTAGAAAGTCTTAGTTCATCTACTCTGTTTTGCTTGCCACAGGGCTGGAGAGGGGTAAAATTGCACCCAGCTAGGGGAGCTCTAACTGCAGTTACTGATATGACAGCAGCCAGGCTGAGAGGAGGTATCTCAAAGATCAGAGCAGGGCTAATGCCTGAGGGTGTAGCATGTAATCAATAAAACCACAATCATGGGAGGCTGGGATCAGAGTGTGCAGGTTCTGAGCACAGCTGGGTCAGTTCCTTGCATCTGATCAGCACAGGTCTTCCAAAGTGGTCCTGAGTAGAGAGGAAGAAGCGATGCCAAGGGAAGGATACAGAAAATGAATAATTAATAGAGACAGCACCACTGCTCAAGAGGGTCTGTAATAACTTTTAAAGTCTTGGGTTTCTTTCATATATAGAATAGTTACTTTTTTACTTTTTATTTGCCTTGGAATGCATTTCCATTGTTCAGCATGTTGGTTTCCTATATCACTCCTATCAGGCAGTATGAACCTTGGTACTTTGGAGCTATGTAGTTGCTTTCCACGTTACCCTGGCAACTGAATAACTAACACTTGAAGAGGAAGCAATAAAGAAGTGTGTTTTAATTCTTTTACAGTTTGATAGAGCTTGAGAGATGGAGAAACTCTGCATTACTTCATAAGAAGGGAGAAAGTAAACTGCTTTTTGTTTATATCTTTTAACTGCTCTGAAAATATCTACCCTATTGCTTTTATTCAAAGAGCACACTCTACTGCTAATCTGAATTGATATATTTATGTTAAATGGAATACTAGCTATAGATTATTTGTAATAAAGATTTATGTGTTTAGCACAGTAGAGCAAAAGTGAAAAGAGAGAGGAATGAAAAGGCTGAGCCACATCTTAACCACTTCTTAAACCCTTAGCCTTCAGGGACAGTTCTGGTTATACAAGCTGGTCAATTTTACCTTTTGTTTCACTCAACTTCAGAAATGAAAACAGGTGGGACAATTCAAAAAGGCAGAAGGATAAACTGGCAATTTGACTTTTTGAGGAGAGAGGATTAGTTTTTGGAGAATCCATGAGGTGGATGGATAAAATTGACATACCAATTTTTTCAGGAAGTGGTTTGCCTTTAGATAAGGCACATAAATATATCTACAGATAGACTGATATTTAACCCCCTCCCCCCCCTTTTCCTTAAGGGAATCATTCCTTCTGTTAAATATAACTTTATTTTTTTGCTAAGGAGGCTGTTATTTATCCCACTTGGTGCAGAGTTGTGGAGGATGGCACCAGGGAACCAGTCTGCATAAGACTCAGAACATGGTCAAAATACTGTGGTCTAGGGACTGTTCTGAGAAGACCAAATTTATTTGAATCTTCTTCAGAAAAGGCAGATGTACAAGGCCTAGGATAACACTTATCAGAAAAGGGTGAAAGAGTACAGTGTCCCTCTAAAAAATCCACATGTCCTTTAAGAAAGATGTTTATGTCTTTATTGCCTCTTTACTTTCCTCTTTCTTTTTTTCTGCTGTTTTCTGTCTCATACTTTACTTTTCTCCTTGCATAGCCCCAACGATTCATTTTAATCAGCTCCTCTTCCATAACCTGCGGCTTTAGTACTCTGCCTCTTTCTGCATGCTAAAATTGCTCTCCAGAGCACTGCTCCACCCACACTTTGATGGATTGGTGTTTCCAAGTTACCTCTCCCTGCTCTCTGCAAACGCTGCCTGCACACAGCACTGACACTTCCCCACTCAGGTACAGCATGGAGCATGGATCTGGCTGGACCTGCAGTGATTTCTATGATTGTGCTTGAACATGTCTTGCTATCAAAACCAGTTTTGGAGAGATGGTCCTTCCTCATCAGACACATGTCTTGTCTGACTCTAATTTTTTTTTTCCAATTGCATTTCTCTAATCCCTCAGTAAAGCACATCTTCTGCTATTAATGATGCTTGGCAGGTACTGTCAGTGTCCTATTAAGTTAGATAATTTGGGTCATAAAACTGCTAGCATGCTTAAGATTTTGGATAGTTTTAATTTGCAAAGTTTTCTGATGCATGGGAATATCCCCTTCTTCCCCTCAGAGAAACATAGCAGCAAATGCTGGTTTCAAACCTTTCAGTCTGTCCTAACTTTCTCCAGAACATCCACCACAGAGGTTCCTTTCCACTAGTGGTGAGTTGGTGATATAGAAAAGATGATCACTCTGAAAGTCCTGTTCATAACCTTCCTTTTCTGAATTTGTAAGATGACAAATAATTTCCACCTGAACACCTGTGACATTTGGGTTCTGAAACAGTCTCAAATACCATGCTGCTCATTAGTGGGGATTCAATTTCCTGCACCTCTCTGCTTCAGATTTGCTTCAATGCATAGAGTGTGCATATTCATTAAAAGCAACAATAATGAAGTTTTGCCGAAAAAGAGGGGTGTGTAAATAGGAGATGCCTGGGGCAAAGCTGTGTTTTGTGTTCTGGACATTTATATAGCTATTTACAGTGCTATTCAGTTAAATAATAATAATAATAAAAAAAACCCCAAACCCCACAGAATTACCATAGCAACTGAAGCAAGTATGTGTTACATTTTTAATCTCTGAGATACACAAACCCTTACTAAGGAAACAAGCAGAAGAAAAAAATGTGAACTTGTGTGCTTTCCCTATGTTTGAAAAGAATATTTTCTTTCTTTTTTTTTTTTGCCAGTATTTAATACTGCCTTTGTTAGGGGAGTAGCTTTGTTCTCTTTGCATTGTTATGCTTGCATCTCAGGCAGAGGATGAGTTCAGGAGACAGCTGGAATGCATTCTCTTTCGAGACATTTTGGAAACTGCCAGGAGTGTGCAGCAAATGGTGGCTGTGAAGCCACTACAATATTTTTTCCTGGTACACTGGAATGTATTCCACAGGTGAGCACATGGGGAATACATCTATAAATAAAAATTGTATTTCACTTCAGCAGAAAACTACTTGCTATGCTCTTTGGAATCTGATGTACACAGAAATACTTGTTCAAGTTTATTTTCCCTCCCTCCCCAGCTCAGTTGTTCAGTTTTACTTGGTTTCCTTAAATCCCTTTTGAATTAGAGTACACAACACTTCCACTATATAAAAGATCCATAACAGTTCTGTTTAAAAATATATAACACACATCAGTGTGTGTTTTGTCTAAGAAGAGTAAGAGGAAAGAGGCATTGGTTAATCCATCAGTAGCCTTTTCACTACCCTCTCCTATGGTGGTAAATTGGGATTTATTTCTCTTGTTGATGGCAAATATTTTTTTTCTCTATTCTGTCCACTCCTGTTATTGGCACAATAATTACAAATCCTCTTATCAAGACAATCAAGGGCTAAACTAGCTGCTTTCTCCATATTACTGCAGCACTTTGTTTTGAATCTCTTGCGAAAAATGGGGCTTTTGCAGTAACATGCCTGGACACTTCACTGTTTCCAAGACAAACAGCTCTTGAGCCAAGACTGATTTGGACAGCATGCAATAGCTTACATGGGTTTTTTTTTCAGGAGATTCAGTCTTTTAGAAGAGCTAAATGAGCTTTGCAGCAGCCCTAGAAGGAACAGCTTGTGGGTAGCTTGAGGTACAAAACGATTGTGCGTGGCCAAAGCTGTGTGAGTTAGTGCTGCAGAGGATCGCAGCTCTCTGAACAATTTCAAGTTTGATCCTGTTGATGCAAGATCCCAAAATCCATTTTAACCAAGTAGATCTTCATGATCCTTGGAGAAAATTCTGTCCTCCTAATTTCCCACTCAAATATCTGCAATTTAAACTATTGCAAAATCAAGCAAGACTCAGAATTTTGAAGACATTCCTTGAGATACTAATGTTATGTGCTCTTTATGTTCCTTACAGACATAAAATTTTAGGTAGAACCTTACTGTGTTTTGTCAGTATGGCTGCATAGCATCCTTTCCAGAGCTGGCCAAGAGAGTTTCTCTTGGAAATGAATGTTTTCTCAGAATAAAACATTGCATGGGAAATCAGCCATTTCTGATGAAGTTTCATTTTAAAAGTTTTTGATGGAATCACAGCAGAATGTGTATAACTCCTTGGGTTAGAACACAGTAATTTGCTTGGATACTATGCACAGTGTGAAAGTCAAACTGAACTAAATAGCTGAAGTTTATCACTAAAGAATATTTTTAATTATAAGAAGATATAAAAAATTTATTAGAATTTTCTTTAAAAGTGAAAATTCTGGTGTCATCTAGCTCTAATTTTTACCTCAAGATGGTGAATAACAGCAGCACAACTCAGATTTTTTTCTGATTCATTTCTGCTAGCTAGCCTTGAAGTAGCACTTCCAGCTCCTGTGAATGTTGGGCAAAATCCACAAATGAAATATGAATTTTCAATAGCTTATGTTCAGCTTGAATTAAAAACAAGTAATTTTTTCCTTTCTTTCTCATCTTGGAGTTCATCATGCAGTGACAATTTGAAATTTACAACCCAGACATTTAACATCCTTCACAAGAACATATAATTTGAAAAACCTGTGAAGAGAAATGTCTCTGCTCAAAAATGGCACTATCTCTTTGTAAAAAGACCCCTGTCTTTTAAATTTCTGTTCAGTTTCCTATCTTAAGCTAAATAACACTGACATATTTTTTTTTCAGATGCATTTTTTTGGAAAGTTGCACAGATTAGATATTAGCTTAAAAGAGTTTTAATGTGACATTTCTGGCTTTCTTCTATATCCCTTTGCATAAATTTGCAGCTATTGAAGAAAATGTATTTTATTGAATTCCATTGCTGAAAATAGAGACGATGTCATTTAGTAGATATTCATAATCCTGCAAACTACTGAGGCAAAATTCACCCTAAATTTGGAAAATAAACCCCAAGGATTTTCTTTCAAAAATGTAGGGCAATGTGTGTTTTGATAAAACCTAGCAAGGAGTACTTAAGATGAGATTAATAAAACCAGGCTTGATGTCGAACTCTGACTCCGCTGGATATTGGACAGAATCTCTTCTGGTAAATCCCACAAAGTGCATGTCTTTATTTTCTGTTAATTAGCCATCCTTGCAAATCTATTTTTTATACACCAGTAGCTATCTTTAAATTATGTTTGGCATACATGATCCAAGTAAATACCTCCTTATGTCAAGACCCCAAAAAGCAGGGATTTTTTTCTCTTAAATTTAATAGCAACACTAATTTCTGCACTAAGCTATAGAAAATGCATCGTTTAGAACACAAGTCTTGTGGGAAAAGGCTACCTTGGAAAGCTGAGTTCCTTCATATTTTAATTGGCATTAAAAAGTCTTTTAATTCTTCAGTATTTCTAATGCAGTTTAGACACCTCCTCACACTGCCCCCCTCTCCTTTTCATATAAGAGACAGTAGAAAGAAGAGAGAGGGAGAAATTCAAAACTGAACCTCCACAAAGTTTGTTCTTTGATGTGGAACTTTCATTTGATAACAAATTGGACAAAGGTGAAAATGACAAGCACAAGACACAAGAAACTGTATTTCATTTGTGAAGCAGTGGAGCAGATTTAATATTTTGATTAGATGAGATGCTTATCTCGAAAAAGTTAGCAAAGAGGATCCAAAAGAGTGCCCATAAAGGGCATGGTAAGCTACATTGCCCCACAATGTTTTCTTTCCTCATCCTCAGTAAACAGGCTTATGATTATTATTAGAATTGCAGACCACAAAACCAGTATGATAGCGAGCCAGATTTTACGCTAGGAAGTGCTCCCTTTAATGTGTTTAAAATATGTACAGAATCTTTTTTAATTCAAATACTGGTATCAAATTGAGGGAGGAATATTTCTGTAGGGCAACTTTGATGATGATCAAGAGGCATAGAGCTAAACTTGCAAAGCATGCAATGTAAGTGCTTAATTCCCTGTTTCAAGAGTATCTTTGAAGCTGAGGAGTCCTTAATATGAAGCATGTTGCACAAGTTACAAGCAATCCTTCTATGCCAAGTAGTTATTCAGGGGTGGGGGTTGCTTAACATTTCCTACAGCCAGCCAATGCTGGATGCTTGCCAGCAGTGAAAGACAGCAACTAATACATACATAAATCCACTTTAAAAATGCACATGGGGAGACAGGTACATAAAGCTTCTGTATTTTGAGTTTATTAGTTATCTACCTTGTTTTAGCTTAATCTTTCATTCACGTAGTATTTCTATGATGAAAGTGATTCAAGTTGCACTGCATGAGCTCAAGACTGCATACAGTCCTGGGTTGACACATTTCTCCAATTAGTGTTTATTAAAAATGTCTATAGCCAAGTTTACTTTGTGATCATCCATGTCTTGTGCTTTATATTATGAGCATACTTAAAAACAGTACCTTTTCCTTGTCTGACTTGCAGCTTGAGACCTATCTGCTCATCTGGGAATGGTCATGGAAACAAAGAGGTAGAGAAATACTTTATAGGTTTTTTTGTTTTGGCTTGGTTGTTGGGTTTTTGAGGTTTTTGTTTTTCTTTTGGTTGGTTCTTTTTAGGTTTTTTTCTTTTAAGTTTCTTCTCCTTTTTTTTCTTTTTTAAAAATTTTTTTAATGAGTGGTTCAAGCTACAATTAAGGCCAGAAATGGCTATGCTTTCAGACTAGATTATCATCTTTCCATTTCAGGATTCACAAGGGGAATAAAAGTATGAACAGGGACATAAAGGGGTGAAAGAAGAGATCACTCTCTTGGCAGCATCCTGTATTGGTGGTCAATTTAGGGAAATGAGCTACATGGGTCGGGAGCATGATTTTAGTTCTAAAAAGAGAAACAGTCTAAAATTGCTCAGAAAGTAATTTCTAAACTTTGGTATGTTTTGAAGCTGGGCATGAACTTCTCAGTTCCCTTGGAGTCTTTCTGAACCCACTCACTTTATCTCTTGTCCCCATGCTGTGCTGCAGTTTCTTTAATCTCTGAAGCAGTTGCAGAAGTTCACAGGCCCCTCTGTTTTGTAGTCTGGTAGATTTTCTGATACAACTAATTGGTTTTGACTCCCCTAGAATGGTCCATTGTGGTTTTACATGGTTTGACATTGTAATGAGATATGTTTGCTCACAATGTTAATTTTTTTAGCCCTGAGATTCTTTATTTCTGGGAAATATTAAGAAACACAGAATGAATTTGGGATCTTCAGACTTGTGCCATAAGCAGCAATGTAGATTACAGAGAAGTCACAATGTTTTAATTCATTCTGCTATGCTTTAATTCCTGGGTTGTAAGCCCAAATACATTTCCCTTTAAATGCTTTAGAGGTAGACAGGTTGGGTTTTCATTTAGCTTCTAAATATGTGGCTGCCTTGGGGCTTCTAATTTATTTATTTTTTTTAATGGAGTGAGAGGCTATAAAACCTATGTGCTGTAAAGCAGGCAGACAAAGTTTCCTACCAGCCCACCAGGCTCAGTTGAAAGAGCAGACATCTTCAAGTTTACTTAACTCTCCTTCCTAGGCTTCTAATTAAAATCACTGAGATGCTCCTCATTTTGAAAAGGTCACATCTGATTTCATCTGAGACATTCCCGTTGTCTCATTTTAGCTGTCTCTGGTTTATACACTTATAAAAACCCAATCAATTATAGTCAACTGTCCATTACCCATAGGAAGATGATCTGGTTGGTGGATGAGCACTGGCAGAGGTGTGGACACAGACTCCTTACCACTACAGTACCTTGGCAGAGCTTGGCCCAGGAGTGCCAGGTAGAGACTCATGAATAACTGCATGAAATGAGGGAGCACTGGGGAATGGTGTAACTATGAGTGAGTTTATTTGTTCAGCCCCAGTGCTTAGGAATAACAGAAATTTGATTCTTCTGATTGTTATTGTATTAATTAATTCAGTTCCAATCTATGGTTCTCATCTCAATAACCTAAAATACCAGAATTTTGATGCTATTTATAAGGTTAACTTTTTAATATATTTTTAAAAATATTGTAATATAATAATTGCCTTTGTGTTCAGGAGATTCATGGGGTGCACTCTTCAAATGTGGTTATTTATCTTCATCTATTTTCATGGTTCCCATTACCATAATATACGAGTTTCATATCCTTTAATGTGTGAATCTGCCCCAGGCCTCTCTGAATAAGTGAGTACATTAGCTACATTTTGAAAACTGAATGTAATTCATAACATCCAGCTTTAATTGTCTGAGTTAGGCCTCACTTTGTTGCCTTTGATTCCAGTACAGGCTATAAAAAAGGTCAGTCTGTTAACTCAGCCTGGCTGGCTTGTACCCTGGTCTCTGAAGAGACTGTTCAGGAGACTGAGCACCTAAATAAGGTAGTAACACTATCCCTTCAGGAGACTAGGTAACAGGTTTTCAGAGATGTCTAGACACTTGAGAAAGCAGAAGAATATCAAATGGGATTAGAAAAAAAAGCTGAAATGCTTAGGTATGTTGAAGACTTACTGAAGACATTTATGTCCATCTGCCTGTCTTGCCAGAGGAGAGAAGGGTCTGGAGGTCAGGTCTGCAAAGTCCTTTACTTCTGCTTAGTCACTGGGTCAGTCATCTTTTTTGCTGCTGTATTTTTCTGTAATTCATGTCTTAGGACAGATAATAGACGTTCTGCCCAGTGACCTTTGAGAAGTCTTTCTAATCACATCTGTGCCCAGGGAATACCAGTAAAAAATAACACTAACAAGTACTGCATGATGACAGGGTCAGAAGCTGTCCCCTGTTGTGTGGGTAAGAGGAACAGTAAACTTTGTCCTTCATAACTATTTCTTTTTAATATGTGACATAAGAAGAAAGATAAATATCACTTCCTTTATTTGTATAGTTTATGATACTATTCTTTCTGGAAATACTAGACTATAAGACTTTTTAATCAGAAAGCATTTGAGTCCTGGCTCAATCGGTGCTATTTGCTTTAACCAGCCATACCAAAAGGTCTGTGCTCCTGTGTACCTGGTGCTGCTCTATGGCTTTATTGTCTCCCCTCAACTTTCCTTCCATTAATCTGAAGCCTTAAAAAAAAGCACCAAAATTTGCTGCAAGGAAAGTAATGATCCTCCAAAAGAAATTCACTGCAACTGGAGAGAACCATTTTAATTAGCTGACAGAATTGCATTGTTTAGGTTTCTTTTAAAAAACAATGAAATGGCTGCAAATGTTTCTAATGTCTTCATGTCTTTAAAACTCTCACTAGGGAGCCCTCATTCCTACCACAAAACAAGTTTTTATTTTTTTGAAATTATTATAAAGGCAACTTGTACTTGGAGGGGGCTCAAATGCACTTCATGTCTCCAGTGATTTTCTGAGTTTCCTTGGTGGAAAAAATATTTTTAAAATCCTTGCTCTATTTCTGCTTTCTTCTGGGTTTTGGGGTTGTTTTTTTTCTGACTGTATGTGGGTCAGATGTGCATGCTATGGATTTTTACTTTTTTAGAATATTGTGCTATCAAAGTCTAAGCCTGAAGTAAACAATTCTTCTGAAAATCTCTCTGTCCCATGAGGATACCACAGACTTCTGTACGTAGGACCGTGCTAATCTAAGATTATCTGAAACTGTTGTCTAACACCCAGGTCTGGATCAATCTTCCATTCATGAGCAGAATATACAGAATTATGCATATTGCTCTCGTAATGCTCATCAAGTGGCTCCCACTGCCTGAGAAGGGCCTCAGGACAGCACCAGCCAGCTCTGTTACACCTCAGGTGAATATTGTCAGGGACCAGCTATTTCTAGATGTCAAACCCCTGGAATAGTTCACACCAAGCCTTTCTTCACTGATTGGGGCTTTATGTTTGCACCAACCTGGATTTATATTCCCAAGCCCTGAGCTCAGCACTACTGGCAAAGAGCAAGGTGAAGAAAACTTTAAGAACTTCTGCCATTTCAGCATGGTTGGTGACATTAATTCATCTCTTCAACAGTGTGTTTCCCTTCTGTTTCTGAGTGTTGTTTATGTACCTGAAGAACCCTTTTTTGTGGTTTTTGACATCTCTGGACAATTTCAATTCAAGCTGAGATTTTGCTTGTCTAGCTGCACCTCTGTACAATGCCTTTTTAGTTCTCAACAACTAAACAGGTATTCAACAGAGGGTTTGTCTTCTGGTTTACATCTTGGGGACCAGCTGAGGAATATTTCTTACTGCTCTGGTTCACCTGACTCATTCTCCAGTTGTGAAGGTTTGACCATTGTCATTTTGGATCTCACCCACTGAATCCTTAACTTTGTCTCTCCCTCTGAAAAGAACTGATTTAATCTAAGTTGCTTTATAAATGACAAAGAAACATTGGAAAAGTGTTGCTTTTTCACTTTTATTTTGTCTTCTCCTTAGAGAAGATTTAGTAACAGTATTAAGCCAAGTTCTGATGACATGTATGTGTGTGCAAATCTCAAATAAGGTATGTTCTGCTGGACACAATTACAGAGGAAGCAAAAATCCCATCTTATAAACATGAACTGCTTTTCTGTTGGAGCTTTTTCAAAAGATCAATCATGAGTCCAGTCCTTCATTCCTTACCCCCAGGAAACTTATTTGAATTTTCCTTAATGAATATCAGTACTGTTAATCTCTAGTGATTACAAAGTCACAGGCAACCATAAAATACTGAAATCTTTGAGACTTCTTTATATGGGAAAAATTCTTCTTGAGACCTTTCCTAACTTCCTATCCAACATAAACAATACTGAAAAATACTCAATATTTTACTTTCCAGTTCTCTCATTCCATTAGCATGCAACAGATAATATTGTTGGTATTCTATTTCTATCACTTTTGAACTCTATTAGATATTTATGCATTATTTCCATGTACACCACAACACTACTACAACAGCTAAATCATCATTAGAAGTTATCATTATTCTTATACAGTGTCTCTAATTTATTTTTTTTCTGATTCAGACTCAGTTACAATATTCAGTTCTCTCTGTCCGGACCATTCCTAGCTGATCACTTGTAAATGTGGCAGTGTTTGTGAAAGATAAATAGAATTTAACTTGAAATCTCAATTCTTCCATAGCATCCCTCTTGAAAAACAACCTAATTGATTTGAAACTGCTTGCCTTAAAGGTTAGGAGAGCCTTAATATAGATATTTGATGGAAGAAAAAATAAAATTCGGTTACTAGAGTTCTACCTCTGAACTTACAAAGACAAAATGCAAACATTTCTATAATACAGAAAATATGTTTCACAGTCATATAAGCAATCAATAAAAACATTCATTTGGAGGAAAATTTAACAAACTGTTTCAAAAATTGAATGATAAAATAAGAAATACCCAATCTATGTATCAAAAAAGGTAGAAGGAATGTTCACTCTAGAGGATTTACTGTTTAAATGTTCTCATGACAACAAAACTGAGAACATTAGTAAAGGAAGAGAAATCAAAGGTTATTTTCTGTCTTTGAAAGATTTTATTTTAGAGAACTACAAACAAATTCAGACTGAAAACTACAATGTATTTTTATTCCTGAGGGAAAAAAATAGTGACATAGCTCTGATGTCAAAGTGTGCCATAGTTTTAGGAGTAGGATGAGAATTTTGAAATTCATTGAATATAAGCATTTTTCCCCATCAAATACATAAATGACAAGTAAAGCTAGAAACAGCTTACACTGTATTTGTTGTACAAATACAGTTGGAGGAAACGCTATCCTGATTTGACAGAAAGCTCCTTGTGAGGCAAAAGCAGCATAATTGTTCAAGGAGTTTACTCAAGAATTGGATAGGAACTCACTTCAGCAAAGGAGGAATCTCCCTCTATTTGGAAGCCCTCTTCCCTAGATACACCTCCACAGCTGTGAGTAACATCTATGACTTAATTCAGCCTTTTCATAAGTGATGATCGGTGACATAAATGTGATGGTCATATTTGGTTCATGTAGTCAAATTTCAACAATAGTTAATTTTTTTCCCTGACTTTAAGTCTTATATTGTTAGTCCATGAATGATATGGGGAAAAAAAAAAGAGAAATTTCAAGTGCAAAGTCACAAGATCCTCCAGGAAGCTGATGCTGTCATGTACTTGAAGTGCTAATATGACATACAGTTACACAGTGGCCTTGTTGAACTGCTTTTGTTAGTTGTATCACTTCCTAAACATCTGAAATCATGAAAGGACTTAAACGCTGGGTCTTTTGATACAATTACTGTGATGGTCAGCATTGTTTATTTAAAAACTCTGAGTATGCATGTGAGAACAAGAGACCTGCTTTAGTAGCCAAATTTTGGTACACACCTCACACTCTAGGATGTGGAGAGATATTTTTATTTCTTGTTTCGGAGTGAGATAAGTGGTCTAGGTGTTCACCACAGGATGGTGACCAAAGAATGTGTGGGCTTTTGGCTCAGCCTTGCTAACAGCCAGTTAGCTTGTGTCCACCAAGCTTAACCTCACTGTGCACTTTGCTGAAGTTGTTGGTAGTGGTAAGAGTAACTAAAAAAGGTCTCTTCTGCAGTCACAAGTTATTTCCATTTTATGCCTTCCCAGCCTGTAATTCCAACTTTTCTCAGGCTGTTAGTCATCTTCTAAAACTTTCACATTTCTGCTGTTTAGAGAGTTTTTAGGCTCAGAGAGAGCTGTGAAAGTATGCAATTAGTGACAAGGATGAGAAATGGCAGAACCTTGTCATTTCATTACATTTATATTGTAATGCTCACAGAGCTTCCCAATAGCCAGCTGCCTCTTAGGTGAGCTATTGCACAGAGCTAGCAGAAGACTGCTGCTGCCCTCACCATCTTAGACTTCAAATTTGGACTTTTTGTAGTCTTTCAGAGGGGAAACTGGAGTACTTATATTTCAAAAACGATGATATCATTTGAATGGGGTTGACAGGGGTATAGCATAGAAAAGCACAAGTTAAGATACATCTATTGCAGACTTCACTGCAATGCAAAGGTACTAAATGGGGTTTAAGTGAGGTTGCTCAGAGTGAGTACCCACAGCAGCAGAGAATTCAGTGTGGAGTATCCATATGGATGAGCAGCTAAGCTGCATGATTTTATACTTAAATAGTATGGGGTACTAGAGTGAGCTGCCTTTTTTTTTTTTTCAGCTGCCTAGGGTATATCTACATTGCAGTGCCATTTGTGGTGTGGATGCAAACTTCTTTAGCAAGATCCAGATTTCAGTTTCTCAAACACTTGCTTAAGCAGAAAGGAAGCTAAAATTCTCCTATCTCTATTTTTATGACTGTGGCTTTCCAGGGTTTCTGTTTTCTTCCAGATTGCATCACCATGTCACATGTAAAATTGCACGTCCAAGAAAGCAGTGGAGGGCTATGCATCTTCTGAGCTGAAGAACAGTCTGAAATCGTTTGTGCAGTAAATGAAAAAGGCTCAAGCTTCCTCTATGGTATGCAACTAATTAGCTGATGTTCATTTTCAAGTTCGTTGTTCACAGTCAAGCTGAGACAATGCCTGATATGCATTATAATGTCCCAGGAATGTGTCCTGGTTTTAACTGCTTCCTTTTACCACTGCTGCTCCCAGCCATGAATAAACCCTGCTTGAAATCTTGAAACGTGATGGGAGTATTTTGGAGATATACATTTTCAGCATCTGAATCTGAGTGTTCTGTGATGTAAAGCCTGTGAAAGAATGACTCTGGCACTACAGCCTAGAAAATGTCTTCCTTTTAGATTTTCCTCTCTGTTTCTTCCTCTCTCTTCTTGATAGTCATCAAAAATTTCAGTTCTTTCATTAAAAAAAAGTTTATCAGAGATTTTTGACTATTTTCATCCATTTAATTTTAATAATGCATGTACTGGGTTTTAATGGTAGCAATGAAACATGATTTATTTTCCATTATTTATTGCTATTTATTTAGGATTTAGTTAACAGTCTCTGTAGTCACAAGCTATAAGCCAGCCTAGTGAGTCATTTCCTTTACGCTGACACCATTGAAATAGCTCCCTCGCTGAAAATTCACTGATGTAACCAGACAAGCAGTATCGCGAGAGGTCATAGCTCATTATTTCACATTTGCTCAAGTATGTGAATGTTTCCAGGACAGAATAAAATCAAAAGGTTCTAGGCCTAGGGAGGTCAAGGACACAAGGGTGTATGGATTTTATTCACATGAGTTGATCAAAATTTGTTTGCAAAATTAGGTTTAGTTACCACCAGAGACAAAAATGGGGCTATAAAAATGTTTTTATTAACACTCCCTATCTACACAAGCCCTGCTATCAGGCTTGCCTATGTGTTGGGAGATAAAGAATTAAAATCGTGATAACTGACTTGTAGAAAAAGCAGAACCATAATTGACTTAATATTTAGAAGCAGCTAAACTAAATAGACATTATTAGTTCTTGGCATTTGTACGATAACTTGTTCATTTACTCATCATGGTCATCTGAGGCCTCAGTTTTCTCCCTCACTGCTTAGAAGGCATGTAAGTGGATCAAGGAGAATTTTATTTCTGGAACATTCAAGAAGAGTTTGTAGCTGTATTTTATTGGTAAGAAATCAAATGCTTACAATGTATCAAGTGTAAAGGCATGCATGTAAATGCTGGAGATCAAAGAGTTAGTCTTCTATGGGGATTATCTAATGTTACTACTTTCTTCCTCACTTATTATTATGGCATCACTCAGAATACAGTGGGATTTCTTGTCATATTTGTTGATATACTGGAAAATACTTGAACTTCCTCCAAGTCTGCAGATCTGTCTGCCAGGATGGATTCCTGCAGAACCCAGAGGGGCAGCTTTGGGAGCATCATGGTGGTTTTTTCACTAGACTAAGATACATTCAATAAATAAACAAGCAAACAAACCAGCCTACCTTAGGATAAATGAAGTTCCAGATACTGACCTAAAAAAAGAAAATCCTGCCCTTGCTTGTTCCCTCTCCTCAACAGCATCATCCTGCCATGTGCTGGCTGTCCCTGCAGACCCCACTGTGCTTCATCTTCTTTTGTCACACAGCTTGGCAACTCTTCAGGCCAACAAACAAACTGGCATAATAAGAACTGAGGAAAGATTTACTTTAGACATTAAATGGTGTCTTTAGTAATGTATGATTTCTTTTTTCTTCATCTTTTTAAGAAATCCTCATGGCTAAAAAAAAAAAAAAACCCAGGTAAATTTGCATTTTAAAAACAGATACTGCACGTTTCCTACCAATTCTGGGGAAAGGGGGAAAGTGAGATTGAGGGGGAAAGTGAGATTTGGCTGCTTTGGAGTGTTTCTGCTCAGCATCCAGAGGGAAGGTATGTGGGTGACCAGTGACTGCAGTGGCCAGGTGACCACGAGGCTGCTCCAGTGGCCACAGGTATTTTGGTGTGCCTGCAGCAATCTCTGTGCCTGCACATCCTCCTGCTGCACGGCTCCCACGCCCTGTCACAGCTTCACTCCTGAAATAAAAGGAAACTGACAGCAATGAGGAATTAAAAAGGGCTCTTCTGGAAGAAAGAAAAGCATGCAACTGTCCTGGAAATTTGAGTATAAAGAGTTTAGGAGTTAATTTAGACTTCTTTTGCTTTTGAAATACCTAAGTTCTTTTGTTTTGCTGAAGCTCATTTTATGATTAAACAGACATTCGTCTCCCATTCACTTTCTGTAGAAAAGGCAGGTGGAAAGGAAGCCTTGTGGCTTTGTGCCACTTTACATTCTTCACATTGGGATAAATAACCCCCAGTAAGAGGTGGCAAAGCTTGAATTTCTGATTGTTTTCCCATAAACACACAACAGTATTGTTGATTGACTGGAGTCTGTTATTGTTAGGTACATTTGTTGCCTTCATCACTGATGCCACAGCATTTCTCAGGGACATTTGTTTGCTGATCTACAGAACTCCTGAGCAGGAGGACTTTGCTGTCTGCTTCTTTCAAGGCATCTCTCTTCACAGGGGAGACCTGAAAGTACTTGCTACAAAAGAATCCATCATGGCTCATTGCCATCTTTCTTTACAGGGCTCTTTCTGAAAGTAGTTATGGGCTTTTTACCCCACTGACAGTTTTAACAGCGTATGTGAAGTGCTCATGACAAGGTATTTTGTGAAAGTTTGTTGAGAAATATTCTGGCCATGATATCATGCTATTTAGGGGAAGCAGAATAGACTATGCTTGACTAACCATAGTTCCATTCATTTTGGGGCAGATGGAGAGGTTCTATATAATTCTGCATATTTGTGCTGCCTTTTTTTCTTCTTTTTTTTTTTTTTCCACTGTACTGATCTATTAGGGATAAAAATGAAATAATTAATACTTAATTGCATCAAGTGGGCCCAAATATGCTCTGAATTGCATGCACATACCTCACTGGCAATTGTACTTGCAATACCTGGAGGCATTTGGATTGCTTCATAAGATTCCCTTTCTTCTTGCCAAATACATAGTACTTCTCCTCTGAGATCTGAACTGTTTTATTTAGTAATTAAGGTAGTTTGTGCACCATCTTAAAGATGCAAAGGGCAGATGCATCAATGCCAAATCCAAAGACTAACCCAATGGCTCTTAAAGCTTTTCCATTAGCAAATTCTCTGAAGACAGAGAATTCTCTTGAAGGCATATACCTCTACATCTGGATTTGGCCCATTTTTAACCGGTATCAGAGACATAATGAAAGTAAACACTCCTAAATCTAATGGACATTTAACTACATCCTTTTTACATTTTTAATACATTTATACAGTTTTAATACTTTCATTTGCATTTCCATCATGTATTTTAGAGCTGACTTTCTCAAGTTACTCACAACCCTTTGGTCACTGCAGGTTTGATTTTGCTCTACAGAAGATGCATGCACAAATTGAAATTAAGTTAACTTTGTGCACATGCTTGCCAAAGAGAATCCTAAAAAGATGCACATTAGAGTTTTTGGTAAGTTCCAAGATTTTGGAAACTTTACAGCAACCTTGAGCTTGAAGATAATATTTCAATCATAAAGTTCCCCAAGCACAACTGAGCAGGTAAACTGCAGCAATAGAAATTGAATTTCAAATTCACACCTTCTGCATTTAATAGTACTTTTGTCCTAGGTTCAACATGTATCAGTGAAAGAGGTCTGACATACATGTAGTAGAAAACTATATAGTAAATTAAGAATGACATATTGGGAATTTACTAGTGGATGAGTGTCACTTCTTTTACAACAGAAGTATTTTGCATTTTGCTGCCTTCCTACAAACCTCCCCATTCATATCTTTGAATGCTCAGTTTTGGTTGGTCTTTTATGCCAGAGATGAATGAGGGATGTCTTTCCTTAGGAAGGTACTGTGATCCATGCCGCCTGCTCTTTGATTTCTTGTCTTGTGCTTGATACCTCTAGTGGCAACACAAGAGCGTTAAGAAAACATTCAGTTATTTGTCTACATGCTCTTTTGCAGTCTAGGTATAGATTTTCTTTGCACTCTTAGTTAGGCTGCTAGATTTCTTCTCAATGCAAATGACTGTAAGATTTTAACTGGGCTAGGAAAGAAACTGAAGTCTGTTCCAGAATTCAAAAAAGATTTTGTCTGCTTTTGGGGAAACAAATAACTAAAATTGACAGATGAACCTAAGATAAAACACTTCATTTACTTTTGAATTAACTCCTTTTAAAAGACATGTCAAAGCAAAAGAACTATTTTGAAAATGTATAATCAACAGTTTTAGACACAAACATTTTTCTCTGATGATTGTGAGCTATTTGTTTCCCTACTGCAGTGCATCCTGCAGCAAGTTTACTATTTACTGAGAACACCCTTTTCCACCATTCCACCTGACCAGCAGAAACTTCAGAAAAGACAAGCATTAGCAACGACATGGAGCTAAAATTTAAAATGTTTGCTCTGCAAAGAAATTGCTCATGCATTATATAAAGTAAGAAAACTTTACCAGTTTAAGTACAGGAAGAAAAGTAGGCAGTTTCCATCTTGTAACAGTTCCTGCTCTCTGGACTTGTCAAACACAAACCCAGAGCACCAACTTTGTGCTTGGGCCTAAGGATAATTTATCAATCTCTTCTGATATCCAAGCTTCTTAATCTAGGTGTTCCAAACCAGTTTTCACTGGCTATGTAAGTACAGACATTTTGCAGTTCTCTTTAAAAAGATGAAGCACCAAGAAAAGCAAAATCCTTTGGCACAAGCAAAGACAGCTATCTTTCAGAGGTTTAAACCCATTTTAATTCTACTATTAGCCTTCGTGTTGGCTGATTTTATCTAGTTGTGGGAAAATATCTTGTTTAAAAAATTCTCCTATTATGGTTCAGATTAAAAAGTTGGTTGAAGTTTACGGAACTTCTGTGTGCCCTGGCTCTGGGGACACCAACTCCTGAGAGATGTGGGACACAGAGTACAGAGCAAGAATTCCTGTAACTATTCCAGCTTAATCCACTTCCCCACAGGAATTGGCACCCATCTTCTTGTTTGTTCCAACACAGTGGACTGCTTATAGGGTTTCAGCAAAGGCTTTGAGATATTCCTGTGGCCCTGATGTCAATATGTGTGTTTCTCTGTAGCTAGGATTTGTAGCAGCAGGTTTGTGGTGTGTCTATGTGTGCCCATAAGAGGCTATTTCCTGTCACCCAGTCTTCACACCACCTACCACAATACCTGTACCTATAAAAAAGTGGGTGTTTTGGATTTTTTTGAAATTTGTCTAAAAATTCCTGCAACTTCTTCTAAAAAAATGACATTATTTTGGCTCCATTTTCTACTGTAGAAGAAATTTATGACTTTTTATGAGAGTGCCTTAACTGCAGACATTTAATTGAAGCTTGCAAGACAGTCAAACAAAAAACGTCTGCCTCTTTCCAGCTGTCACAGTTGTTTAAGCCTATTTGGTACTGTATCAGGAGTACTAAAATATTAACAATACTGAACAGTAAATGACACTGTTTAGTAAACTGTATCTCAAGATTGTAAGTATCTCTTCTGTAATTGGCCAGTAATACACTATTTCAATCAGGCAAAAGAAATAGACAGTTGTTGCTGCTGCCATAAAATGCATTTCTAAAACTGACAGGAAAAGAGAGCAACTGCTTGGAGCTTGTTTGTCCACGTTGTTTGTGCTGTAACACTGTCAAATGGCACCACTGCAAGGCATTTGCTCTACACCAACTAGGCATGAAGCTGTGCTTAATACAAATTACACTCTGCACTTCACAAGTGAAATGCAGCTGAGTTTCTTTGCCCAAACACGGGGATAAGTAATAAATTGGTCTCATGTAACTGGTTTTTAGCATTATTTTATATATTGCAGATGAACTCTCTTCTCTAGGCTCATTTCCAGGATCCTATGTAAATTATCAGATTCAACTCTTCACAAGAAATGTTCTCTTAAAAATCTGAAAATAGGGGATTTTTGAAGATTTCTTACTAGGATGCAACTATAAACATTTCATACATTGTTTATTCCCTCTGGACACTGCAGAAATGAAAATTCAATATTTTATATTTAAATTCTCAAATATATGGATGTGAAGTAAAATAAACTATTTAAACTTGGTTAAAATTAGATGTTTACACTTAAAACACTACAAAAAGAGGTGTATGCTGTGTGGCATGAGTATGAAATAAAAAGTATGGTTTAAAATTCCTGGAGTTTTTATGTCTTAAAACAAATAAACTTTAGTTTTTATTCCTGAAGAAATAGCTAAGTAATTTTTTGACAACTTTTGAACAAATAACAAGACTGCTAGAGATAATCTACTAAATATAAAGTCTTTGATTTAAAATGTACCAGGCATGGAATTTGAATTTGAAGGAAAGTTGAAAATTGAAGCATGAAAAAATAAGGAAATAGTTTATTTCAGAAAATGCTATATTCATTTTCATGGAATTTGAGTGGCCCTGCTCAGGTTTTACTTATTTGATGAGAGATTATTTTCAGGAATAATTACATGGGAAAGAAGGACAAAAGCAGAATGTTGGAAGTGATTCATTTGTAGCAAGAGTGGGGTCCTGCTGGGTGAGTGATTATCAGTAACTTTGGCCAAGCAATAATAGCATCCTGAAGGCATCTATTCCACACTACTAAACCTGTAATTTTGAAAAAGAATGTCATGCATGCATTTTTGAAAGAAATGTAAATGTAGGATTGGTTTTATGATGTGATATGTTCCCAAGGTGCTGTGCTTCACCTGCCTCCCAGGAGGGCAGAAAACAGCCCAGATCCACAGAGTGGATGCGGCAGGGTGTCGTCCTCTGTCATGCCAACCCCACACCTCCCACCCACACCCGTGTCCTCTCTGCTGTCCTGTGGACACCAACGTGTACATCACAGCCCTGGTGAGCTTGGGCTGCAGGTGGACACCAATATTGGATCCCTTGCAGATGCTGGACTCCCAGAATGCAGTTTATGCATTGAATTCCCACTGGTGTCTCCTGCTGAGGATCCACACTCAGATACTTGTACATTCTTGTATGAATTTTGAACATGTAGGAAACCTATTATTATTATTATGTTGTCTTCAACACATATGGGCCTTGGAGAGCACAGGATTTCTAAAAAATTGTATTTTCAACAAGGCAACTTACTGTGAGCACGTAAGAAACATCCTCAGGTGCTTTCACTGGCTTCCCTTTGGATTTTAAATCAGAATCAGGGAGCTGTTGCTTAGATTCAGCTGTGTACCTCATTGCCTCATACACCAACAAAGGCATACTTCAGTGCCTTGCCCAAGATACATAAAGAGATGTGGAAGGGATTTGTTGCTCACCACACTTCTATGAAAAATGGAGTGCTCTGTATTAAGAGGGAATCTCATCCCTGTGGAAGGGATAACTTTCTCCAGGGCTGATCTCACACTGGAATGAACTCCGGAAATTTAAAAAATCCCCACAGACCTCACTGCCTTCTGCTCCAGTTGTGAGGCACTCTTCTTTGACCCTCTCCTCTCTAATGTAAATATTTAACAATATACATATGTCAAAAGCAACAGTGACCACAACTCTGAAACTCTACCAAGCAAAGCACAAGCTTTTCCCATGGGGACAGGGTATTACTGATGGTGCTTCCTGTATGACTTTGCTTCTCCATACACAGCAAGAGAGCACTGACTGTTCCACAGAAACCTCTGTAAGACATTAGAGCAGCTCTAGGCTACTTTTGGGAGAAAAAGGTCTAGCCCTGCAGTCAGCTGCCAGCCCAGACTCCTTTCAATTTGGATGAGGAGTTGGAGATGATTCAGGGAGATGGGAGGTACAGGCGGCCTGGACCTTGTGTCCATATCCCCTTGGATTTTGTAAGATATTTATTTCACCTTTATACTGAGGTTGTAAGACCTGTGTTTTAACTAGTATGCCATGCCACTCCCTGCTAGTGGCAAAATGTCAGGTATCTGAGTGCAGCATTCAAGGACCATAACATTTATTTCACTTGTTACCTCATCAGGGACTAATGGCCAAGCTGATAGCCTGACCTAGTCTTTTTCCAACTGTATTTCAAGACTGAGATGAATAAGTTAAGGTATTTGCTCAAACAAATAATCAAAAGTACTAAATCCGGGTAATAAGAATTTGAAAATAAAAACTTTTTATTTCTTCCTTGGAATATAACACCATTACTTCTTTCTCTCCTTCCCACTCCTTTTGATTTTTCAGGTACCACTCAAATTGCCCATAAATCTTGGCATCTTAATTTAGAAAAAAAATTCTCAATCTCTACCACCTCCAAAAGAATAGTTCTGGAAAATGGCAATTGTTTTAAACATCACATTGTGGGTTTTGTTCTGCTCTCAGTGCTCATGCTACTGAAAACACTGGAAGAAAGGCAAAATGAAAGTAATAAAATAAAAATCTTAACTGTGCTTAGATTTTTTCCACAACACATTGAATAGAAAAGACTTATCAAGTTACACTATTAGATTAGCTGAAATCTACCAATTCCACTGAGGTGCAACTACCTACATAGACAGGTTTATCTGGTGTTTGTGAAAGGTTATACCCAGCAATAAAACTCATAGAATTTTTGAAATAGCACATATGCACCTAGGATACTTGAAATATATTGCATAACCCTGGGATCATGCTTTTAGTTGTATTTATAGGAACACAGAGACCTTAAGTAATGATATGGCTACTAATGTCCCCTATTCAATAAAATATATCACAAAATCAGAGAACTGTTAGGGTTTGAAGGGACCACTGGTTATCATATATATATATATATAAATTTATATCTACATACATAACCAAAATAATCACAATACCTAAGATTTTATCTAATTAATGTGTGACCTGTGTCCCATTTAGGGGAAAAAACCCCAAGCCTCATCTCCCTTTTCACCATGGGTGTGTGCATGTCCCACACCCCTGCACTTCTATCATTACAGGCAAATTTTAGATTCAAATAATCATCTTCTGTCCATGTTTTCTGTCCCATCTTGAGAGGGAAAATGTATATATTAAGGTCTCATGAAGTTTGCTAAAAAGCTGAATGGAGTAGCCTTTGCTTGTCTGAAGCTGGCTGTTTGAAACCCAGCCTAAGCCCTGGCATCTGGCTGCAGGCAGAAGCAGAAAGGTTTGTGTTTCTCTCAGCCCAAAGGATTATATAGCTGCAGAAATCCACTTCTATAACAATACTATGGGAGCAAAAAACTGTGTTTTTCTGGTGACAGCAACAGTCTTATCATGGTGCAATTCTGTTTAAGTGGCAACAGTTATTTTAATGTTCAATTGTTTGGGTTTTTTTCTCCTTTTGCAAGTGTTTGAAATAAGAATTGAGTTAGGCATGCTATTAATGATTCTAGGAGTCTATATTTTTAGGAATGACCACTCTACCTGTGCTCAGTGTGGCTGAAGAGAACAGCTGTTACTCTGGTTACATTATCATGTTTTCAAAATTCAAAGAGGAATCCCATCAGAAGCACTACTCCTTATTCACTTGTGCTCCCTAATGGCAACTTTAAATCCTGTATTCTCTATTGTCTTTGCTAAAGACACATGACTTTGTGCCTGTGCTGTCAGAGTGGCATGTGTGTGCCAGCAAAATGCAGTCAGCACCTGACATGCATTTACAGATCTTCTAAAGACTTATATATACATTTATCTTCTCTCTTTTGTAGAGGGTATGTGATTTCTTCTATCAGGGCAGCAGCCTGTGATGTATGTACAACGAAACATGAGGCCAGTGCAACCAGATACCTTTTCTATTCATATTGTGTTAAGGGTACGAGCCTTCTTTGATGTCAGTAAATTTAATAATGTTTAGAGATATAAAAATCAAGTCAGTACTCACTGACTAATAAAGCAGTACTAGACTCTCTTGCTAGCCTTGGTTTTTACCAAGTTTTCTATTTCTATAAAAGAAAAAGCATTTAAAAATTGAGATATATGTTATCTTTAAAAAATTCTTAAACAATATTTGGAAAAGACTGTTCACTCCAAATTTGCACCATCTTTTGGTCATTCTATAGCACACAGAGAGGTGTCTTGCAGGGAAAAGCACTGCAGCCAGAATCCCCCATATCTTACCCACAGAACTCACAGCAAATCCAAATTGGAAATTAATTGAGATTGGTGAAGAAAAGCTAATGCCTGATCCCTTCTCACTGGACATTATTTTTACTTTGACACATAACCACATTTTCATAGTCTGAAGAGCATTGAGAATTCTTAGGAACAAAGGGTGTTCACTGAACATTCCCACAAAGTTCATCCCATAGGCTAGAGAATAAAGAGTGTAGTAATTTTTCCTTTTTTACACCTCTCTATAAATTATTTCAAACATGTTTTTAGTTTCTCAAGTATGAACACTGCTCAAAATTTTGTAATAAAATAGATATTTTATCGCTCAATTTTAGTCCTTATGTAATAGAAATGCTGTGTTTAGTTTTGATTGTAGGTAGACTACATGATACTTTTTTCTCTTCTTTTATTTTAGGTCTAACTCCTAGAATAGGCTGACTCACAATTTCAAAGTTGGCTTTCACTGAATATCTACCAGTATTTCTTGTTGTGTTCTATATCATTCGGTTAGTGATGGTGATTACTATGATGGATCATGTAATTTATAATGCATCATACAATCTATTTGCTGCATTACTCATAGAGATTGAAAATGGAGGGGCACAAAAATACTTCTCTGATGCTGTAACACATAGTTTTGAGTTCTGTTGCATTATCCTTTCATATTTCCCAAACAGAGCATGATTCTGGTCACCAAATATGCAATGAAATACCTAAAAATCTAGTCATAAACTGAAATGCACTAAAGTATGTGTTGAAGAAGTTCTTGAATAAAGGCTCTTCCTCACGTTCTGAGCATAAGTTTGAGCCTTGAAACTTTGCTTCTTATTCATACTTTGTAAATGAGGGCTTTTGCTATGTTTCCACTTGAACCTGAGCCAACTTCAGAGTAATGCCCATCCCTCAGGTTAGTTTATAGTATCTAAGGTCAGTAATGCAAATGCACAAAGCTGGACAAGGGAACTTGTACCTGGCACCTTAAATTTAATACCAACTGGGTCTGAGGAAGTGTCAATAAAAGGTGGAAAAGAGGCTTGTGACTGTCTCTTGCCTTTTGCACTCATAGTTGCCCATGATTTTCAAGAATGCCTGCAGCATGTGCCTTCACAGTATCTAATGGGCTTTTTTAAAGTACAGCCCTGTCCAGAGTGGGACCATACATGCTGGTGCCACACCTTGATTTACACATGGTGTTTCATGAGGAGATTAGCCAATGACTGAAATGTGCCCATGAGTATAACAACAGACCATAACACCTATGAGCTGGCTGTCCCATGATCACAGCAGTGGCTGAGGATTAAGGCAGTGGCAATAAGATAAAACAGGCCTCTTCATAGCACATAACAGCAGAGCTAATTGGGACTAACACACCATGCATTTATTACATTGTGTGATAATTCTCATTCTGGAAGTCAGCATTGCCATGTATTTCTCCATCTTTTATCCAGAGGGCAACATAACTCTCTGTAACTGGGAAATCCTAAGCTTTTAAAACACCTAAAAATGAGGAGACATATTACCATGATATCATATAATATGTGGAAGATGTGACACTTCCTTTTCCTGCATCTCACTGGCAATACTATAGATCTACATATGTTAGCAAAGTAGATGACAGCCTTAAACAGTGCATGATGAGCATTTCTTTTGTGTCCTTGAAATTTATGTGAACTATGTCTAGTATATAAATACCAGTTTGCTCTGGCAAATACAAATGTAAAACTGTTAAAGAAATTCATTTACATGGCTATATTGGCTAAGTAATTGAGAAACAGGCCAATTCAGATTAGCTTCCTCACAACCTCTACTTTAATGTCTATACCTCTTTTCTAAAGGCCAGCTCGACTAATGTAAATGTCCCATGATCTGAATTGCATGCAGTAATCTTGAGGGGAGAATACATATTTGGCACCATTTTCAATGATCAAGACACTTTACATGACATTCTTGTTTAAACGGCATGAAAATCAGAGTTAAGTGCTGTGCAAATGAGGGCAGAATAGAGCCCTTTGTATCTCATTTTCCAACTGCCCTGGGATCATCTGGAGGTATAACCACATAAATCCCCCGAGGATATGTCTCCAAGTCTCTCCCTTAACATGCTGTTCCCTGATCACACTGGAAATCCACTCAATTTAGATTTAATCTCAGCAAAATCTACCCAGGACTTGCTTTCTAAATTTGAAATACTGTCTTTTTGGTGTTTTTTTTTTTTTTTGCTTGGGTTATTATGCTTAACTGCATTTTTCCTTACCCATTCTCAAGCCTGCTTCTCTGTGGGGCTACCACTGTGTGCCAGGAGGGCAGGGGTCTCTAAAAATTAGAGATGAAACTGTTGGCTCAGCCTCATGCATGGGAGCATATTGCTTCCTCTGTCACTGAATGCTGCATGATGTTAGCATTCTTTCTGCCTTACTTATCTTATATAAAATATGACAATTATGTTTTCCAAACGTTTTTAACTTCCTAATTTTTTTCAACCTAAGACTCTGCATTGCATGGAGCAAAAGTACAAATATTGCCCCCACCCAAAAGGAAGCTTGTAATGAATGAGTACAGCAAATTTACAAGTAAAAAATAAATAGCAAGTCGCATGTGGGGAAAGAGAAAGAGACACAGAGACAGATGGTTTTATATAAATTCAGCTTTTAAAGTGGTGGTTGGTTGGGGTTTTTTAAAATTAAATAATTGTAAGCAGTAACCAGCTGTAGTATTATTCTTCACTGTGTAATCTGCACAGTGAAATGTAAACAGGGGGTCAGGCTCTCCTGTGGCCATATGACCCTCTCAGCAGGAAAAGGGGGCACGGCGAGAGGCTGTGCACAGAGAAGCATACAAGGATATTCATGAGCTGGGAAATTTTGCAGCAAAAAATAGCTTTCCTGCATAGTCAATGGTGCATAGCGTTCAGTTTAAAAACCCTTATTAAATTAAGAGGAGCTTTCTGCATCCCCCAGCCTTTGCTGCTGCTGCTGTTTGTACTTCCATAATGTTGTTGAGAAAACTGGGGCTTAATATCAACTTGAAGGTTTAGAAAAATGCAATAACATTCAGATACAACTTGATTACAGACCAAACAGAGATACAGAACACAAAAACTGATATGTCTCGGGAATCTAGCTCTTCTGAATCTCTTTGTTCCTTTAAAAAAGACTTATTTCTTAAAAAATAAATGTGTATGTCTATATGCATTCCTTTGTCAATACAGGAAGATGGAGGGATTGGCAGCTAGGCATTCTTCAATTTGTTAATTATCTAATGTTTTCTGTTCTTTAAAATTATCTTGTTGTTCTTCCTTTATTTTTTCTCCGATTAAAAGGCTCAGCCCTTCTCTTGCACTCTGATCATAGTTCTCATGCTGTGTATTTAACACAGCATGTTTTTTTAATTCACAAACATACTCTTTCTGTCATTGCTGTGGCCACTATAGCTCTGACTACCTTTTTGTTGTGGTGTAAACATCTTTTCCCTGCGGTATGTTTATGACATAACAAACCTTTATTTATTTCTTCATTTATTATTTTAAAAACCAATACAGTTTTCCACCTGAAATACCCATTTTTTACATAACCTTGAGATGCCTATTCATTCTTTCTCAGGAGGAGTTCAGGGGAAAGGTGCAGCGCCCCTCTAAATCACAAATGAAATGAGTTTGTTGGCTTGAATAGTATTTCTCCTTTCAACCCTCACACATTTCAGTGCATTCCATTAGTCATTGTTCAAATGAGGCTGTTTTCTGACCCCAGAGGCAGGGGAGGAGGGAGTTTGGGGCTTAAATGAGTTTGCCGATCAGTACATAGAGGCACATTGTTTCTCATCTTATATTTTGCATGTCCTGTTTACAGAATATAACCCTGGTTCCCACCACCAAAATGTTTCAGGTTTTGAGCATACTGTATGTTTGATGCAGCTAATTTAAATAAATGACTTTCACATTTAAGCAATTAAACCTATAATTAGCACTGTTTGAATGAACTAATCAGCTAATACCCCATGACACACGGTTCTTTTTTTCTCTAAATATTTTTAAAGGGAAAGGAAAGAGATTTATAAAAAAATTATAGAAGATGCAGTAAAAAAATAAGCTTTGATTCATGAAAATTAAAAAACACCACCACAACCTATTTAGACCAATGTTTGCTTTTGCCTTCCAGGGAATGTGGAATTATGCACATTCATTTCCTCTGAATTCTGGGGGAAAGACTGCAATAAACAAAGTAGTGAATCTTTTTAAAATGAGGCTAACTTCTACCACTGTTGTGTGTTTTTAATACTTAAACACACTTTCAGAGGTTCTCTGGGCTCACTGTATTTTAAAACGTGTCCATACATCTAATCCAGTGGTAGGAGAGCTGCGTAAGACACACCCTTGGGAGATTCCCTCTGACTGGCAGAACTTTAGCTGCTCTCAGTAAGATGGAAATTTATTAGGAGGAAATTGTCCTGGTGTCCTCTGAAAAACAGCATTTCTGATAAAAATCTTGTTCTCTGACAGAAGTCTAACAAGCTACATTTGTCAGCTGGTTTCACTCCTTAGATTCATCTGTTAATTTCAATTCTTATGTTGCACTGCTCTGTATTTATGTTCTGAGGCAGACATGATCTATGTGTGCACACTGGAGATTGAGAGGGTGGTGGTGAGAGAGCACAGAAGTTTAGGAGAAAGTTTCCCTTTTCTTTTTTTTTCCCTCTACTTACAGGGGAAGAAAACCCTTACATTTTTATTAAATCTGGAATTTGTAGATAAATGTTGTGCTTTTTTGTGTCCCTGTTGCTATAGATTTCTATTACTAGAGAAATAAGCCTAACTTACCATATATTTTTTCTTTTCTTCAGCACTGTTGTCCCTAAATGTCATAGTGCCGCACATAGGCCATACATCACATACCAAAATTTTACTTTTTTTTCCATTAGAACACCATTAAATGTCTTCAAATGTGGAAAACAGCTTGAACACCCTTGAGTTAAACTCTGCCTGTTTTCACAGTAGCTCCACTAAGGCTGGGATTCAAGATCCTTCTCTGCAGCCTAGTTTTCCCTCAAGCCTCTACCTCATGTGGGGTTGAGGCTGGAAGATTTCTGAAGAAGGAATGTTGATTTTTAATAAATAAAGCTGGCATTAGGAGCCCCTCTCCCAGCATTATGACTTACCAGAGTCAATGGGTATGCAGTGGTCTGTTCTTGCAGAGCAAAAGGACAGCAGGAAGATGGCTCATAATCTTTAGTGGTTATATGGCTCACCAAAACTTAGGTGAACTTGTTTCTCTTTCTGTGTGATAACTGCCCTCTGAAAGTACTTTTTCATCTGTCAACCTTAGGGTAAGAATTAGTTTAGATTTTGATTATTTTTATCAAATATTTTGGGTAGAGTAGGAGAGATAAAAGGGGTCAGATGAAAGTACTGCCATACCAAAACTTTTAAAAATAGAATTAGATTCACCCTTGCTTTGGATGGAAAGTCTCACTTCAACAGGGAATTTTATGGTGGTTTTTATTTTATTATTTTTTTTTAATAAGAGAAAGGTATGCTACTACCCTATGCAACCAATACTGAGAAGATCTGGGTTTAAATCATTTGGTTCAGAGAAGAAACTTGTACCTCAGGCTTTTACACTTTGTGGTGAAGGACTTAATCACCTAGTCATTTCCCATGGTGAGTCTTTCTGCCTGATGCTTCCAAATATTTCCTCCAACCTGGACAAGGGAAAAAAATTATTTTACTAAGATTTATCGTGATTTCTTAGCTCTGATTCTGAAAATCAGGGTAAGGATGTCTGAAGCACTGACAGTTCTTCCTGCAGATGAAATCTGAAGGAGCAGCAGATGACCAACAGCCCAGGAAAACCAAAGCCTATGTATTTAATGCTGGGCAACTAATCACTGAGGCACTCCAAACTTGAGGAATTTATAAATTTTAGTTTTAATCTTGCTATGTTTTGAAGCTAATATGCAAAACCAGAAGTACTCATGCTCTATTATAAAACAGAAGAATTTATCTGTATAGAAAGAGGTGCCTCCATTTTGGAGGTACATTATACTGGAGAAGTTTCTAGAAGAGGTCATGAGAAAATAGATAATTTCTTATTTGGGTAGCTTTGTGTAGTGAAGTGTAGTGAATATTATATGTCAGGGCTGGCAAAGTTCCCACATGGACTGAAGAACCTTTTTCTATGATAAGAAAATCCTGAGCACTGACACTCAGCACCAGTAGAAAGGAGGTGGCCCCACAAGTCACCCCACTGGATCATGGTCAGTCTTGCAGAAGTTCTCTGGAAATCTCAACTATGATCACTCCAGGGTGCAGATTAACTGGACCTTTTCTTAGTGCACATCTGCTGAATCTATATGTTGGCACAACAAAGGCCTGCTAGAGAAATTCTACTAAATTACTCTAGTCATAATTTCACGGATTTGGAATGAAGTGTTTTTGCTACCAGGTAAATCCTAACTTCTTGAGCAGAATGAAAATGGGAAAGACTTCAAAACTACTTAAATATATATATATATCTATATTATTTAAAAATGTCTGTATGATATAAAATAATGGTTGTTCTGATTAAGTATTGACAGCAATTACCTCTAAATGCAATTCTTTAAATGCCAGGAAATATCCAGCTAAAACAGCTTCTCTGACATAACCACCTCTTACACAGCACTCTAACCTATCACTTTGTTAGGGTCTGCGCCTCTCCAATGCTGTTAGAACAGCTGACCTCATGCACCAAAAATTATATCTGCAAAAAGATTCTAACTACCATTCCAGTTGGTTCAAGGTTTAAGATTCTCCTTTGAAACGTAGAAATGTTATTCTCAAAACTATTCTGCTTGTTGTTTTTATTCACTGTTTCCATGGCAGAGCTGAAAACTGTAACAGCTGTGTTTTGGGTGGTCTATTGTATGCCACTGTTGGTTTTGATTATTACATTCAACACTCTCTTGGTATGTGTTTCACTGTCCACTGTCTCCACTTAAACATGGAGTGGTGCTGCCTCCACCCGTTGTTTATTCAATTGCTCTGGGTTACAAAGTGGGAAACCTAACTTTTTTTCCCCTCTTCTGCTTAGGGGGTTGGGTTCACAACTCCTAGAAGCATGCCATAAACACTAGGTTATAGCTCAATATTTAAGAAGACATTGCTCTGCCCTTCCCTCAGGAAAAGTTGCAGAGTCAAATATAGAACACTGAAGAAGCAGCAGAATTCAATGTCCAAGGGACAATGATGGCTGGCTGAGATGAGGACACCAGGTTTCTGCTGGTCAAATTAAAAAAAAAAAAAAAAGAAAAAAAAAAAGAAAACCCAAAACCACCACCACCAAAAAAACCCCAAAAAACAACCAAGTAATGTAGAAGGACAGATCTAGCCTAAGGTATTCCTGGCCTGATTTTTAAACATACTCTTATAAAGACTTGCTAAAGTCAATCAGGCAATACATATATATTCCATTTGCCTGGAATATACTGCACAGTGTAACTTTCAATAACATGAGGTTGAATGTCTGAATTTGAACATTGCTCAAAAAGATGTGATTTATTAAAGGTTCATAACCCTCTAAACTGTATTATGAGTAGTTAAAATACTGACTGCTGTCTGTAAAATACACACATCATTTGCTGCAGAAAATATATTAAAAAAAAAAGGGGAAAATAAAAGACACAGAATTGTGAAAATGAGTGACTGATGGTGTAAAATTAAGGATTACCTGTAAAAAAGGACAGTTATAAATACTGTGTGTCTAAGCTGACCAGAAGAACCTGTCCTGTGCATCAGCTAGCCTGGCTCATGAAACCATGTTGGGGCCTGTTCTCTCCTGCTTTCAATCAGTGGCATTTGATCTCATGCAGATGAAGCAGGACCTTGCAGCCTGGCCATAAGAAACATCCCTTGGAAACCTGAATCTTAAAGTGTGCTTAGGACAGTGAGACATGTACCTGGAATCAGAAGTAGCTGATGCCTTGCAACAGTCAACAGAAAACTTTCTTATGCCGTGTATTTTTCTTAACTATGTGATCTCATGTGGTTTTAATTACTTGACGTAAGTGTTCCCATTTTATTTTGGTATTTCTTTGTCCAGTTTTCACCAAGAATAGGAAATATGCAAAGGCAAGATTTTAAACTGAAATCACAATTCCAAACTTTTGGTGTTTGTCTGAAACTCATCTGAGCTGTCTGCATGTGTGTCTCTACGTTAGTTTGGGCAATATTATTAAATGAACTTTTTGAATGTAAGATCTTCAATCATTGATGTAAGATTAAGTCATTGTTACTTGTGAATTATTAAAGGGTTCTAAAATTAGGATCAATTCTCATGAAGGAGCAATATACAAGATAGGACACATCCCCCTCAACACCACTAAGCTTTTGTATTCAGGAGAAACAGAAGCCTGTAACCCACTTGGCTTAAGAGTAGAGCTGGAGTTGGTTGAACACCTGAAAGGGCATAACTCTGGGTTAAATGGGGATGACCACAAACCACATACATCCTACTGTGAACACCATTGCCTCCTCTGTTTTCTCTGGCTATATCCAAGTCTTGAATACATATTTCAAGGAACTGTGACCTAAATTCAGATGATTGATCACAGTAGCAGTAGAGTAAGCTTTCAGTATATCTTCACATTGACAGTGAACCTGGTATCAAACTTTTACCTGCAGCACTTTGCTTTCATATAAAATAAAAATATTCTGTCTTAAATCATTACCTTTTCAGAAACCTTAACAAAAACATGAAGGCCAACTTTTTTCTCCTTTCCACTGATTTCCATATAATTCCAAGTTTCTTATCTCTGTTTTCTCATGTACTCCCCCTTACCTTTCCTGATCTCCCACAAAACCCTGGCAGACTACCAGCAGATCTGATAGCTTCTTCTGGGCTGGCTGCCATTACCATATTTATGTCCTTCAGGGTTTCTGTGGGACTGATGACGCACAATACATCACTGGGCTGCTGTGACCAAACAAGGTTTGTGTGCTGCAGCTTCCCCCAGCATTTTGCCAGAAGTGCTGAGACCTGTCAAGGGGATGAAGAAAGATGAGTAAATGTTGATGAGGGATGGAGGAATAGTGTTGAAACAGAGTAGATGTTGGGTAGGAGGAGAGGTCTAAAAACAGTGGCAGGGGGAAGAGTTAGTAGGTGTTTCAGAAATATCTGAAATTGAAGGGAAATATAAGTATTCTGGTTCAGGATAAGTTGTAAGGAATGGACTTTGAGAGGGAAAGGAAAATTGGGTATTAAACAGAATAGATGAAAAAGTTGAGCTTGTATGGGAAGAATGATGATGCTCCACCCAGCACAGGATGATGAAGATGAAGAAGAAGCTTCATTAGGATTTGGCATTTTTGTGTCTATGCCTTTGGCTGAACTGAACTCTACTTTCCAGCCTTTGTGAAATAGCCTGTCCCTTGCTGTGGTCCATCACTGAATGAGTGTGAACCAATGCATGATGAGGATTATGTCTACATGGCAGGATAGGATCCCATGGGTGAGCCTTGTAGTGATGCTCTAACTGAGTGTTAGGAGAACAATGGGATGTGCTGCCTGCCCCTTTACCTCACTGCCAGCAGAAGACCTGGCTTCATGAACTGACATGTGTGACTGGAGAGACATCAGTCTGAACAGCTGGGCAATCAGTGTCACAAGCACACTGGAGAGTGTGTCTGCCTTGATACTCACCACCGGGTTCCACTGATCCCATGCTCTTATGGTATGTGTAGGAATAGCATTTGCACACAATATGCCTACAGAAATGCCATTCTGAAATTAGCAATAAATTATGTCAAGCTGTATGCATGATATATGCTCCCAGTTTCTTACAAGAAACACCATTAACTTAAATTTTAGGTTGTTAAACTTCATTTAGCACCATTGTACCCTGTAAAAATTCAAGGCTGCTAATACAGTCACTCAGCTCACTATTCCAGTCTCCCCTCTCAGTCTCACCTCTTAACTCTTTATCATAATGAGCAGTTTCTTTGAAGAATGGTCGTGGGAGATGCATGACAACCCGAAATACATGTAAACAAAAATTTTGGAAGATGAGGCAGAGGGGTCTCTCCTTTTTATATTACAGCTTCATTACCTCACTGAGACTATGACAAGTGTAATCTCTGCCTACATAAAAGCCTGCTTTTTCCCTAAAGATTTTCCCAGTGACTCAATTTGATTGTTTTGAATCAAGGACATTAATTTGAACTTGAATTTTAGGATTTCCAAAGTGTCAAAGGCTTAAAATTGTGCCAAAATACATATATTTACAACTAAGACCTGGGAAGAAAGAATGAGGTAAAAGCAGTAAACATACAGAAATTAGTCTGGGTAAGTTATCAACAATAGGACTTTATTTTAAAATATTTCCTCTGTACAAGTTAATAAAAATGAAGCTTAAGTATTGAATACTTAGAACAACTATTACTGCTTTTGACTTATTTGCCATCAGATGAGCTCCTTAAAACTATATAGAGAATCCTGAGCCACCAAATGGAAGTGTGACTGAAGATCATATACAAACTAGCTGTCATTTCCTTGCAGAGGGAATAGTAGCAGCAAGGACTCAACTGATGGGTATATCCTTCCATGAACTTGACTACACACACTGGTCATGTGCTCATCCTGACACCCCATCCCACTGTTATTTTAATTACTTCACTAAAACACCCTCAGTGAGCTTAGCTGTGTCTGGTAAACACTGTGGTCTGGCCCATAATGCAAAGAGCTTCAGAAAATTGAAACAGTTCATCAAAATGTGAAATGGTTTAAATGTTGGGGTTTTTTCAATGGCATGTTTCAGTGTAGACTGAACTCCAGTTCTGTGAACACCTCCTTGGTTTTGATCTCTATGCAATGCATATTACTAACTAGGGTGTGATTATAATGTACGTATATACATGAAATACAAAGGTTGTATGAAGACTTAGAAAATTTTCAGTGCTCATGCTGTTATTGCAAAAATGTCCTGCAATTGTCCTTGTTATGTTCATAATTCTTTAGCTGACTAAATGTCCCTTCTCACACACTTTCATTTGTTCTTTTCCTCAAATCTTAAGATGACCAGTTTAAAAATGCAAAAAAGTATAATACTCTGACTTAGAGTCTTAATGCCTGAATTCAGTCCAGAATTTCATATCATGTTAAGGATGTTGTTAAAACAATTACAAAGTTGTTTTTAAAATAATGGGCATTGTTGTGCTACCCTTTCTAGCTAAGACATGCAGGTCCTCTGATAATTGTACTTGCTTTTTTGGCTTTTGCAAATTAACACAAATGTCTTGCTGGTTAATTTAAAGGCTTTTATCTTCCCTCCAAAATTTCTATCTTTATTGGATTCACATCTGTAGTTTTATTTAATGTGAACCAGATGTTGAAATCAAGGCAATGTTTACTAAGATACTTGCACTGAAGAAGGCATGCTACAGAGTGTTGTGCCAGTTCTCTGGGTGTTGAGAAAAATAAAGTGTTCTGGAGGTTTTTTCTGTTTGTCTAATTAGAACCAAACTTTCTAATCAATAACTTTCAAACTTCAAGCTCCACAAGCAAAGAGAAATGGGAAAATGCACTAGAATTCCACAAGCTGTTGTACTGCATGCACAAAACATTGTGTTTTTGTTAAAATGGTGGGATTTTAGTGCACCACTATAAAATCCACCATGGCATGGCTGGAGAGTACATGCAATGGGATGATGCTGGGAAGACAGCAGAGAGCAGAGAGCAGAATGCACTCTTAGAATCAGAAATCAAAGATAGCAATGAGGGTTGAAGGTGGGAGATGCAGCTGCTGCCATTGAGCAGCTGGCTGGTGGTGCCCTGTCTGCAGGAGAGACAGTGGCTCCTGATGTGGGCCAAGTTTCAAGTCAGAGGGAGCTCAGATCTGCTGCTTCTCCAGAGATGTCAATATCTTTCCATGCTCTCTGCAATATGCACATGCCAGACTTGTTTAAAATGCATCTGGTGTGTTTTAAATACTGAATTAGATCCATGTTCATTTTTTTGGTCATTGTTTGCATATATATAGGTCACTGAGTAGCACACCAGGAAGGTATGAGATATCAGAAGAACAGAATCTATGAGATAGAGTAGATAAAGATGTATTTAGTATATATTTTCCTTAGCCTCTATTTTTCTGTGCAAAGTCATTATTCACTTAAAGGAGAGGCACAGCCAGTCTTTCATCCTCATGAGCTGGAACATTTTGCTCTTGCAGCATAATCAGATTTTCCAAGCAAAACTCCTGGTTATTTCACTCACATTTATGCAGCCCTACAAGGCCTTGGCAAAATTCAAGCACTGCAGAGCATGGTAACATTTCAAATTATAAAACTTAAAATGATAACATGTACTTAAATTTTAAAGACCAAATTAAAAAAAAATTATGTTGTGTCTACAAAATATGCATACAGGTAATTGATTGCATTTTTCATGTATTGAGTGTGCAGTCTAAAGCAGTGGAAAGAGTACCTGAAACAGTGATACCCAGAATCTCAATGGATTGTATGCTGCATGCTTTCATTTCCTGGCAAGTTTGGGCTTGTGTTTTGCAAATGCAAAGGTCTAAGATCAAATTAAGATCAAAATGCTTATGATGAAGTCTTTACAAAAAAAAATGGAGTATGAATTATAAACGTGAAATAAAAGACAAAAAAAAAATCCGTGTAGTAAAGAATATTTTTTCAATATAAATTTCTTTATGCAATTGGTTGGGACTTTGTGTTAAAATAATTGAATAAATAAAACAGAGTGGCACTGCATGTTTTGTAGTAAAGTATAGCAGTTGGTTCAGAACAACATGGTGGATGCAGCCCAGGTCTTGGTGGAACCTTGTTTCATTTACATGGTAAAGACATAGTTACAAGGTCCAGATTGGTCTGAAATTAATCCCACCTTGGTACCAGGCACAGAATTTCTCCATGCATCATTCCCTTTCACACCAGTTCTCCTGACCATCCCTGGCTTGTTCTGCTTAGTATGTATATCTCTGCTGTGCAAGATCCAAATGCAAATCCTTAAGTCATAGTTTCCTGAGGTATAACTACATTTCTGCCATTGACCTCCTCAGTCATTCACCCCTCCCTTACCTTCCATGCCTGTAAAATAGGGACAGAGACCTATATGCAGGAGGTTGCACAGTTTTCTCATAGTGCTAATCACCACAGTGTCTCTATGAATGTTTATAAAGTGCTTTGAAGATGAAAATTGCCAAATAAGCTAGGGCTGATTATTATAAGTTAATGAATAAATTTCAACATGTATTTGATTGCCAGGTAATTCAGAAGGGAATCACCAACCCTACCCTCTCTTCGAAGAAGAAAAGTTGACAGTCAGCTAGTTGCTAATTAGCACTCAACTGAAATGCCTCCAGAGCTGAGTGCTCCCAGTTGAGTCCTTTAAAAAGTAATCTTTCAACTAATTGAAATATGCTGGAAGTTGAGCAGTGGGTGAGGTGTGTAACAGGTAAATTGGTATGGTGGAGTTGGTTATGTAGAAGAAATACTAAGCTTTTCCAGGTAGGAAAAGCCAGCCAAAATGAACATCTCTGGTCAATCACCAGCCAAAGCAAGAATCTCTTTTTCATATTCACATATCTGTTCTAAGACCCAGGTTAGGGAGGAAGGGTTGTTTGGAGAGTGTGTTGAAGCCTAGTATTGTTTATTTCTTACCATATTAAAGGGCAGTTATCATGATTCTTGCTTTGGACTGATACTGAAGAAATTTGAAATAAAACATTGCCTAATACATTAAAGCTGAGTGACTGTGCCACCTGCATTTAATTCTTATTTAGCTTGTCTGTAAGGGAAACTAGAATATCAGAAAGTGGCTCAGATGCTTCAGGCCCTTTCCTCTCTCCTGACCTGTCTGATTTTTTGCTGGAGGGTCAGTCTGCCAGACCATAGTCTGCTCCTGCAGCCTCCCCCACTTCTTTGGAGATTTTTCTGTGGCTGTCTGCCAACGCTATAAACCGCAGCACTGTCTTCTCTGCTGCTGAAGGCTGTTTTCTTCCTCAGCCGCTGGGAGATGGCTGCAAAAGGCAAATTACAGGAATTTCATCCTTTTCTTTCCCCTGTTTCACTGCTCTAGATTCACCATCCTCAGCACCACTTCTTCATACTTTCTTCAGGGGAAACACTCTCAGCAAAACTTGCTGAGCACTTTGAGTGGAGAATCTCAGTTGCTTCAAACAGTCCTTCCCAGCATCAGTCTCCAGTGATAATCCACCCCAAACTTCAGCAGCATGCAGCCCCATGCAGGTGGTGGGGGAGGGAAAACCCAGTTTGTAGAATGGGAAGCTACCAAGGCAGGTATGATTCATGGAAAAGGAATTCCACTCCAAAAGTGGGCAGGTATGAGCAATATGAAGGAAAAGGGGAGATGGAACAAAACAAGACAAAAGTGTTCTTGAAGCTGCTGGATTCTCAAAAGCAGCCTTCATTGTGTCCTCAGAGATTCAACAAAATCAAGGTATATTAAATCTCTTTGCTGTTTTACTAGTCTGGAAGATGCTGTCAATGGACAGCACCATATCCCTTGGTCTCCTGAAGCTGCTGCAGCCCAGATAAGCTTCCCTAGAGGTCAAGGGCTGAATAATATCACACTTTAGACCTCTTACTATCCTCCCAGCACCTATTTCCCCTAACAGTAGTCCCCCTCACATGGTCACAAAGTACTTTGTAGTTACAAAGTGTGATGCACGGTAGGTGAGGACTGCCCAAGTCCACTCAGGAGCTGCATTGACAGTGTGGTGAGGAGCAAAATGAAGCCACTTAGGCTTAAAGCAAGAGTCTCCTGTGAGCTGAGGAGCTGGACAGCAGCTGGGAGCTCCTACAGACCAGTATCCCTCTGCAATGGCACAAAGGGAGGACACTTAAACACACAGCACTGGCTTACCACAGCTTAATCAGAGAGATGGCAAGTCAGTTTGTCTGCCATATCTTGGTGGGTTTAAAAGGCCAATCAATGTAACATCAAGGTAAGATTTTCACCACTCCAGGTTTGTTCCATGGTTACTTCCCCTGCTCTGTCACCTTCGGGTACTGTGCAGGACCCGGATGAGTAAAGCAGACAGACTGCTCAGTCAGGCATGGGCAGGCTCCTCAAAGACTGCTTTCAGCTGAGCATTCATAAAGTGTCCAGACAAAATTAAATATCCATTTTGATTGAGGACAAAGACATTGTGTACATTGAAGAACTCAAAACATTCAAAATCCTTCTGTGTTATCATCAATTTAGAAGTACTTCTAGCATCACTAGTGAGTGCTGGAGCTGTAACTCTAATTTACTAGGATTAAATAGGGAAAGAGAATTCTTAGAATTTTCATTTGTATTGAATTATAATTACATGTAATTTATGCAAGGTAGGCTTGAGTCCGCAAAAAGCCTGAACCATTTAAAATATGTGAACCCTTCTTGCCACACTCTGAAATACAGTAGTTTTGGTGGGTCCTACTTATGGATTTTTTAAAAACCCTTCTGATAAAAACAATCATGCCATTCATTAATGACAGAAATTGAAAATTATTACAACAAAAGTAAAATGTAATCCACATGGAAAAAGTCTGGAAGTGTACACTGAGCTCCGTAATTTTTTTAACAATGGATTGAACAGATTTATTTGGTTTCCTGTCCACAAATTATCTGTGAAAGGGCACTGTTTTCTGGAATATATTTTTATTTCAATGTACTAATATTTAATGCAAAGAAATTACAGGTTCTACTTTTGCTATAAATTGCAAGCATCTGGTACACTCTATTCTATAGCTGTAGAAATGAATGGAAGTAACCTGAAGCCTGTCAAAATCTGTGTCTGAGCTGTGCAGTTGAGTATATGTTACAGATGGTTGGGTATTGCTGGTGGTTCTTCATTGTGCATCCCAGCTTTTGATAAGCATATTTCATGTAGTCACTCTTGAGCATTCACAGGAAAACAGTTTTGTTCTTTTACCTAAGGCCACTCCATCAGAAGTCTTCAGTACTATTTGGCTTTTGTATAAACAAAGGATATGAAAATGTAGTGTTGTTAGTTTTTTAAAAAACAATCTTGTTTACTTGAGCATTCTCAATATTCAAGTACTTGTAGTTTCTATCTCTTCATATGCTATGTGTCTTTAACTAAGATCAGTCTCTCCTTTACTGTCTTTCAACAGCTACAAACCACCTTAAATGTATCCTTGTAAACCTGATTTAAGACAGAGACTGAACAGTCAACACATACTAGGGATAAATACAGCAATTACACCTATTTTCAGCTGTATCGCTTTTCTACATTATTATGATTATTATTACTAAGCAGTTATTAAAAATAGAGCTGCCTTCAGAGCTGTTTCCATTGTCAGCCTGGCAGGGTGAGGGCTGTGCCTTTGGCAGGGCTGTGCCTTTGGCAGGGCTGTGCCTGTGGCAGGGCTGTGCTCCAGGGCTGTGCCTGTGGCAGGGCTGTGCCTTTGGCAGGGCTGTGCCTGTGGCAGGGCTGTGCCTGTGGCAGGGCTGTGCTCCAGGGCTGTGCTCCAGGGCTGTGCCTTTGGCAGGGCTGTGCCTTTGGCAAGGCTGTGCTCCAGGGCTGTGCCTTTGGCAGGGCTGTGCCTTTGGCAGGGCTGTGTTCCAGGGCTGTGCCTTTGGCAGGGCTGTGCCTGTGGCAGGGCTGTGCTCCAGGGCTGTGCCTGTGGCAGGGCTGTGCCTGTGGCAGGGCCGTGCCTGTGGCAGGGCTGTGCTCCAGGGCTGTGCCTGTGGCAGGGCTGTGCTCCAGGGCTGTGCCTGTGGCAGGGCTGTGCCTTTGGCAGGGCTGTGCCTTTGGCAGGGCTGTGTTCCAGGGCTGTGCCTGTGGCAGGGCTGTGCTCCAGGGCTGTGCCCTCCCAGTGCAGGCTGGGCAGGACCCCCTGTGCCAGGTGCTCCAGCATGGACAGATGAACAGATTGCTCTGCTTCATCCTTTCTTGCTCCCTGCTTTTGTCCTGGAAGTTTCTGCTCTTGGTTTTTGGTTCTATCGTAGTGCAACGTGGCTACTCAGAGGTGCTACAGGTATCACAGAGGTGGGTGCAGAGACAGAGGACATGCCCCCTTCTGCTCCACCAGACCCATGCTTTCCCCCAAAATGAGAGGAAATTGTCCTCCTGAGCTGTCAGGAGTCCTTGACTCGTGTGGGGTCCTTCTGTTTCTGCCCAGGAGAGGGCAATCCAGCACCCAGGCAGCAGGCAGATTATCCCAGCCCTCCTTTGGGGTGCCGAGGGACGATGTGGTGGTGAGTGCCTCGCTAGAGGGACACAAAACATGGCTCTGTGTCGGCTGGTGGGTCTAATGGCACACTTCCAGCCAGCTGGGAATCACAAGCCTGTGTCCTGGTCCCTCTCTGCTCTGGTGCCTTGTTTCGTGCTCATGTGCAGCATGAGGGCAGAGTTAGGGTAAGCCAATGCACTGTGCAGGTTTGGGGACTGGGGAACCAAGGATGTGTCCCAGCACTTCCTTCCTGGCCTCCAGGCACTGGTGTAAGTCTCACCACTCTGAGGTGCAGCAGGATTTGCATGTGCATACACCCACCTAAAGACAACTCTGCACATGGTTTCCTCATCTGTTGGTAGCCATGCCTATGCACAGGCACAGGAATAGACTCATGTTCAGATCTGAGAAGACTCTTCCTCTAGTTTTCCTCCACCTCTTTTTCTCCTCTGCTCTCATTAAACTTGTTTTCCAGATTAAGGAATATATTGACTGCCCTAAATCTTGGGCCAGATATTTGCCTTTGACCCCAGGGCCACCCCATCAGCTTGATGCCAGTGGTTCAGGGGCTTTGGAGCAGCCCAGGCAGTGGGGCTGGCTGCATGCCCCCTAACCCACGCCCCCAGAGCACACACAAAACTTAAAAGGCGGCAGATCCAAGTGGGAATCGAGATGACACTGTCAGGATCCCTGTAACTTTATGTTCCTTTGATTTTGCCTTCTGTTTTACTGCTCTGCACATCACACTAGTCTAGATGATAACAGGCAACTGGAAGAGCTGCCGGAGCCTGTAATTAGCAGGCTCCTACCCTGGGACTTGGTTCTTGCTGGTGGGCTGTAGGTGTGGGATAATTTGCCAGTTAATCAATGGGAATTATTAAAATATCACTGCATATTTTTGCTTTGTGCTAGACCCATACACAGAAGCTCTTATAAGGGGGTTGAGGGGAGTATCTGGGGTTTCTACTCATGAAAGCAAATTCTACTGCTCCTTCCTTTCCCACCACCTCAGCCAAAATAAAAATACTAATATAATTGCCATGTTTAACTTCAGTGAAACAGTGAATTTTAGCTTAATCAAAAAGCCCTTAAAACAGAAATAGCTTACAAGCTATGCAAAATTCCACCATTTTAATTACAGAGAGCAGTGTGTCCTTTCTTAGGCAAACATATTATATTTTGGATTTGCTTTGCAAAGAAGGTAAAATCCATAACTTGGCAGATTTCTGGTCGGGTTTTTTTGACATTTTTAAAAGTATGTCATACTTTGGTTATAAATACTGTGTTTATTAATGCTGTAACTCAATTTTTTCTGGTCATTTTGGGTTTAAGTTTTAAGGTAGCCTTGCTGCGATCTTTTGGAGAACAAGGTGGATGCAGAGAAGTTTTCTCGTAGGTGTGTAGCCATGCTACAGGGTTTTCATGGGGTCAGCAAGCCCTGGCAGAACACTGCCACAGTCACTGCAGCACTGCTGAGCCAAATGTTGCACATGCTATTTATTAAACTCAGCACCTCCAGTAATGGTACTGGAGTGGCAGTGTAGTATTGCTACATAGCTGGGGTGCTCTTAAAGAGAGAAGTGACATTCCTCATGTATTATCTGTTGTCTCTGTGTTTAGTGACAGAAGCTGTGGGAAGTCTATAAAAACAGCTCAATACGTCACTTCTTATGGAAACTGTTATTCCATAAGAACATTCAGAAATAGTTTTGCTAAACAACTACTGGTAGGGGAAAGATAAATTATGATTCTGATCAGTGGCCAGTAGAATATGAAGTATGAAATGTCATATTTTATCCTGAAAAGAGAGGTCAGACTTTCCAGAATTAGCCAGATGCCAGTGAAAACTAGAATTTTTCAAATATCTCTTAAAATATTCCTACATTCAGTCAGATTTAAATTAAATTTTTGACAGTGGGTAAAGCCATACCATGCTCAAATATTTTTGGGATTATTACAAAAATTTAGAAAAAGTAATGGCGTGTGCCTTGATTTCCCCATCTGTGAAATGGGCGATCCCGCAGCGCTCATGCAGAGCACTCCGACTGAGAACCGTTGTGGCTGCAGCTCATTGTTATTCTCTTAATCATATTAGTTAACTAAATCTGTTCCTAGAGTGGTTCCATTTGCTTGAATGAATTTACATGAGAGATTAATTCAGCGCTGTTTATTGTTGTTTTTACATTTATTCAGTACTGTAAATAATGCCTGATACATACAGCTGTGTATGAGGACACAGTCTGTGCTTCGAGGACTTTTCCTACAGGTAATATGAAGGCTCCCCTTCTAGACCTGGCACTTTCCCATGGAGTACATGAGCCCATTTTGTTTATTCTATATTTTTAGGACTTTTCGTTCACGTGGTGTCCGCTCCCAGCACTTTCCTGCAAGTATGATTCAACAGATAAAGTTCATCCCTCACCTCCAAGGGGGGATCTCCTCCCCTTGCCCTCCCCTCCTCCCTCGGGACCCCCCTCCCGAATGTCAGCTATTCACTGGCAACGCTCTCTAACCGCTACTGGATTAATGCCCAGCAATGATCCCCAAATCTGGGAGCAGTCTCCCACCTAGCTGCCGACGCCTCCACGCCGGACAGCGGCGTCCAGAACGCCCCATTTGTGTTGGGCTGACCCCCGCCGAAGGGCACTGCCGCTGCTTGTCCGGGGGTCCCGCTCTGCCACCCGCCCCTTTGTGCTTTCCCATTTTCCTGGAGGTTCCTGCGGCTGGCATCCGAGTGCTCTCTCCATTGTGTGAAGTGTGGCGTGCGGGGCTATTTCTTTGTGCCGTGCCGTGCCCCGGGTGCGGCCCCGGCCCGGGCAGCGCGGAGCGGCGGCCCCGGGCGGGCAGCGGGCGCTGCGGGAGCCGTCGGGCGCGGGGGAAGCGGCGCTGCCCGCGGCGGGATGGCCGTGGCCTGTGTTTATGTATTTTGTAGTAATCACATTTCTGACATTACCCGCGGGGTGATTGGCTCAGGCAGCTTTTAAACCACCTATATGCTAACGAGCCCGCCGCGGCTCCGGCGGGGGCCTGCGGGGGGACAGCGAACCCCAACCCGCACCTCTGCCAGGCGGGGAGGGGGGGATGGCATTTCTGAACTAGTCGGCAGCGCGGACAGGAAATGACCCCTCCAGAAACTGCTGCTTTAAAACCGAGCGGCGGTGCCTGAAGCTATCCAGCCTCCCGCTCCGTGTCTGGAGCCTGAGCGCTCCCGCTCCCCCCACCCCCCGCCCGTCTCCGCCGGAGCGGGCTCCCACAGCAGTCCCCAGCCAGTGCGTGCAGCCTGGATGTGTGTGTGTGTGTGCGCGCCGCTACTTTGTACTGTGAAGAACACACAGCCCATGTGCTCTGTATGGATGTTGATGATACTCTGTGTAGCTTGAATCTCTGCAAGCAGGCAAGATGTCCAGCACACCACATGACCCTTTCTATTCTTCTCCTTTTGGCCCATTTTATAGGAGACACACACCATACATGGTGCAACCAGAGTACCGAATATATGAAATGAACAAGAGGCTGCAGTCGCGGACGGAGGTAAGTCCCCCAGCCTTGTTTTCCTGTGCATGGACCGTGGTTGGTTTCAGCCCGAATTCCAGCTGAAGCGTCCCACTAGACAGTAGAGTATATGCAGGCATGAACCCTAATTAATTTAGTAGTTTAATTGGGGAATCCCTCATTATGTGTCCACGCAGAGCAACTCTTTAAGGAGATACCAGCTTAGGCTGAAATCATGAAATTACAGTACAGCACTTCAGGATTGATTATAACGCTGGTCTCAGGAAATTTCTTTGCCTTAGTGTGTTGTTTGTTCAGGATCCGTCCTGCTGGCATTTGCAGCTATAATATTGTGAAGTATTGCTTCGGCTTTTGCACAAAATTAATTCTGGAATGTTGCAGGTTTAGGGGGAGAGACGAACATTTGGGTTTTGTTGTGTGAACTCATTAAAATGAAAAATGGATGATAACTGAAAAAGAGAGAGGAGTTTTAGAAACTTATTCCTAGGCTACTCTTAAAGAACACATGTTTGGGACAACCGACAAGAGAAATTTGTGTTTACATTTAGAATGCTGTTGCTTTTAGCAAGAGAGATGGTCAGTTCACTACTTTATCATGTAGCTGTCAAAAGTACCCAGTAATGTAAACTACATTCACTGTTGGTTATGCTTTGTAAAATGTGTTAGTGGTTTATATACCTATCCTGGCTTCAAAATCCAGATCAGCCACTGCAAAGAACATACTGAATGAGAGGGGTAAATGCTTTTGTCATTAAAAAAAAAAAAAAAAGAAATACTGGGGGCTGCATCTTGTTATTTACATGGTTAAGGAAAGCACACTTTTCAAGTCTAATGAAGTGAAAGTGAATCAGGCTGCATTTCTTCCATGTGTCTGTGTTTGTGCAGCAAACATTCTTGGTGCTGCAATTTTTCATAGTAGTCTATTAGTGGTGCCCTGAAAAGACTTTTTAAAAGTATGAATCTTATCTAGTAAATGGCTTTATGTAGTGCCAAATGCCAGGTTTGTGACACACAGTGTGGTGAAGGATCTCAGGCTGGTCTGTTTGTCGTACTGTGATTCTTTAATGTAACATGAGGTTATCATAAAATAAAACACACATGCCTGAATTGTCAGCTAAGCCATGGAGAATCTGTGACGTTTAATGTATATGATACAGCTAACGAGATGTGACCTGCTTTCTGATTGGGCACCGCCACAGGGTAGCTGCTTTTCTATCCCTGTTACCACTGCCAGCCTTGAAACGTTGCTGGGGAGCAATTGGTGATACACTTTGTGCTGGCTAAAAACTCCAAGCAGCTCTTTGCTCCCAAAATCATGGCAAGTGTCTGTCAGTTTTGCCCTAAGTTGTTGGCTGCAGAGGGTTGCTGCCATTTAGAATGAGGGTTTGTTTGCTGCTGCTTGTTTGTTACTGTCTTGCAACTCTGTTCCTTACATTCCTGTACATATTAATGTCATAATTTATAGACTTTTTCAAGTGAAAAGAGCAAATATGTATCACTGAGTGATTTCTTCAGGGTTTTATATACAACCTGCTCTAAAAGCTGTCAGTGCTAACTTAGCCTTTTTACATATTATTTTAGTGGTACTTTTAATACTTGACCAGTTCCTGATTTTAGCTCCTTTATGGATGTTACACTAGAAAAGTTTTTGAGGGACTTGTGAAACAGCTTTCCCTTCCTTTGTTGTGGAGGTGTGCTGAATTAAACTTCAGCACTTTTAATTGTAATTTTTGCTGCGCAGATTCAGATGGAGTGTTGTGGACAAAAAGCAATAACCCACTCTTTCTTGTTAGGAGTGCCTTGCTAGGTTTCAGCAGCATTTTACTTTGACAGTCAGTATTTAGTTAATGAAGGCCTTATGCTCCAGCATTTCTTTTATTTGCTCAGAATAAAAATTCTTTTGCTTTGTGATTGTTCAGTGTTTACATTCTGGTTCTCTGTTTTTTCAGTTTATGAGCTCTGTGCTGTAAGCATTGTTGTTCATTGAAATGTGTTTTTTAGCTAACTTCAGTTCATCTCATTCATCTTCCTATGGAAACATCTCCATAATAAACAAACAAAAATATTAAACTTATTTCCTGGGACACTAGAGTGACTAGGTGTGGACAGTCTGTAAAGAATTATTCTGGCTTTTTGGGCAGGTCAGAAAGTGGAAGTTTCACATTTATTTTATGCACTTCCAAACATGTTTGGGATTGGTAGGTGAAGGCTTCTGGAGCATGTACAACTAGCTCTGAATTTTTTGAATCCAGAGCCTCGTATGTCATGGAAGGAATGTGCTTGTGCTGTGGGTGATACAGGCTTGCTGCATGAACGTTTCTCTTCAGGCAGTCTTTGGAATAATGTAGGCACTGGTCTCTGAAGGAGGCTGCTTGTGCTCTGTGAGCCCCAGGGGGTAGGTGAGCACAGGCAAAGCAGCTTAAGGCGAAAGGAATTACAAAGAAACTCTCCAAAAGACTGGGAGTAGCAAGCTGGCAGATTCCACATGGACCCAACTTGTGCAGAGGGACAGTGGCAAATGAGGATGCATTAAAAAAATGGGAAACTACAGCCTTTATCCCAAATATATCCATGGAAAGCCTTTGGGATTTTTCTGGTGTCATAAAACATAAAAATGTTCTTAATAACCTGTAGAGCCAGATTCTCTACTGTCCCTTGCAGAGGTGGAAGTTCCAAGGCAGAGCAAAACATACATAATTTAGTAAATTTATACAGAGGATGGATGGAGAGCCTGTGAAAGGAGCATCTATATGTCATGTCTATCTGTTTTCTCCTCTCCCTTCCCATTGTAGTGCTCCAAAGCTTGCAGGTAGGTGAGAAATTACTTAAAAAAAAAAAAAGGCAATGAGCTGGTAGAAGCACCATTGGGGAATCCACCACAGGCCATTCCTGCTCCTGCTCTCCCAGCAGCAGGGTCGATGGCTGGGGGAGGTAGAAGTGTTCTCAAAAGGGCTCAGTGCTTGGGGACCCTTCCTGAGGAATCCACTGCTTCCACTCCAGTTTCTGTCAGCACTGGGTGGAAGGGAATAACAGTCAGTGTGAGGGATGTGCTCGGTGTATTAAGCAGACAAAGTACACAGTGATAAAGAAAGGTCATTTAGATGCAGCATAGCTATCTTTGTTGTTCCTGTTTTCTTTAGGAAGAAATGGAAGTCATGAAAGTAAAGAATTAGCAGCTTTAGCTTGTGCTAGACGTGCAAACTTTTGCTCTCCAAACTTCTTATAACTTTATGGGCTCCTCAGACAGAACCTACAACTGCCTTTTTAAATTCAGGGTCAGTCTTAGGCGAAGAATTCCAATCACACCCAGGCAGGGGGTGGTTTTATGATGTAAGTACTGGCAAAAGTCCACCACCTAGCTAATTCTTATGTGATCTAAAGTAAATTAGGGAGTCTGAGTAACTAAACAGTCTACAGGAAAACTGAACCTTCCTTAAAAGTTGCTCAAAGAAATCTAATGTGGTAATACTTTTTTCTAAATTAATACATGCTTTCTTAATAATACTTTGGGAGCATCCAGTGCCATTTTGTAATGCATCAACAATCCCTATTTAAAGAAGTAAAATGAATATTTAAATGTTTAATAATCTCTGGCAGATATAAAGATAAATCTTGCTTACTTCTTTCATAGTTGATTAACTTCTGGTTAAACAAAATGCAGCTGTTTCCTTGCTCTGTGTGTGGTTTTCAGGATTTCATTCCCATTCACTCATACTTGGTTTATCTTAATTTTTTTATATCTGTGTTAGTTTAACATTTCAAGAAAGTAATCCTGTTGTGGCATAATCAGCACTTTCTGAAGTTCTAGGTAGCAATACACAATATAAGTAAATGTCTCTGTGTTTCATAAAACTTGATGTTTAAAAAGGCACCTCTTTTCCTCTTTGATGTTGTAAATCCTTTTCTGTTCTAATTTTTAATCATTTGAAACTGCTTACACTTAAAAGAAAAAAAGGTGATTATATCTTGTATATAATTATTCAGTAACATTACAGAGTGCTGTGAATAGATCGCTTAAAGTTGCTGACAGCTTAAAGTTTGAGGCGTTGCTTTATTGTCAGTAATCAAAGAAATGTAGCAAGTCCCCTGTATTGTTAGAACTTTTGTGTATCACAATACATTAAATTCACCTGTATCTCTCTCTGTCACTACAAGAGATTATGCTTTACATCACCATTGGATGCAACACACAGCTTTCCCTCTGGCTAAGGGAGCAGTGTTTTTAAGGGTGACTAGAGACCTTGATTAGTAGCATATTTATTTTAAAGACAATCAGCTTAATCAAATGATATTAAACTCCTATTAAACTGTATAGTGAATTTAACAAAGATTTCATGATGGAAAAATATATAAAGAAAATTAAAAGGAAAATAAAGGAGGATGTTATGATTATTTAAAAGCTGCTAAATGAACTGGAAGCTTACACAGACATTCATACGCAACCAAATATTTAATGCAAATCAAAGCAAAACAAATTTTCTGCAGTTTAATGAAAGTCTCTTATTTTTCTTTCTCACATTGCTATCTGATGAAATAATCTTCTTCTTCCTGATGCATTTTTAATAGATTAGTCATAAAAATCTATGTTGTGACATCACATTTGTTCGCCTAGCAACTTAGTATGGCAAACAGATCTCTGATATTGTGTACATAAGTCTGAGTTTGTCCAATGAGTTTGTTTTTTTGAGGGGAAAACACATAAACTTCTGTTTTAAAGTAATTTTGAGAAAATATTCTTTCACCCACAAATATATTAATACTTAGCAATTCTAGGAACATGAGTAAAGTATTTTGAGAGTACTTATGAACCATGCTTTGCTGAAACTAAAAGGTCAGTGTTAAAAGAAAACCCTGGAATGCCTTTAGGCAGACGCTGACTTCAGAATGGATTCAAGGCTCTTTTTACTGATTTTCTTTTATTTCATACATGTTTTCTATCCGTTAAAAAAATTTCAGTTGCAGCTGCTTTCAATTAAAATTGTTGCAAACTAACAATTCTTATGAGGCCAGGGGAGAAAAAAAAGACTCCACTTCCTTTACATGTTGATCCTTAGCTTACGATCAGGGATATCTTGCTGCTCCTGCCCACCCTCCCCCCAAAAAAAGTCATATAATAGAAGGGAAACTGCAAGCATGCTGCATTTGGGGGTAGGGGCTGGTGAGGGTGGAGAAAGAGTCACTGCAAAAGTGTAAGAATGGGTCTTGTTTGCAATTATTCTGATGCTTACTAGATCATTTTCTATAAAGAAACCTTTTCAACTCTTCTTTTTTTTTTTCTTTACTCGTTAAGCCATAAATCCACTCAGAAAAACCCCTAAACTTTGGCTTTCCCTGATGTAAACAAGATTTACTATGCAGATCCAGTCTCAAAAATAGAAGCTGTTGGTTAGTGAGAAGGAACAAAATAGAGATCATAACAAGGAGCCAGTCCTGTGCTATTATTTAAGCTGGAGTTTCGCCTGCAGTAAGATTGCAAGATCAGATAAAAAAGAAAATAATTTGGGTTTTGTATATGCATTTTCTTTGTTTGAAAAGGGATAAGATTGCTAAACTCTTTGCAGTATTTTTTAGCTGGACTTCTTACTTCAAATGGTATTTTTTGTGCATCCCTTTGCTAGAAGTTGCACATCTACTATAAACACGCATTTCACCATGCTGGTTCTTTGTTCAGTTGTTTCCTCCCCGAGAAGAGCCTTCTTCCCTGCACTGTGCTGTGTAAACAGGTCAGGATAGATCCCCACTTTTGCCAGGTACTCTTTTCCAGAAGTTGTGATTTGTGGCATGAACAAGGTTGCCCCAAAGAGGCTGACGATTAGTCTCCAAAAAAGGCTGTGGTAGGGCAGGACCTGTTGGACAGTTCTCAATGGTCCTATTTATTACAAAAAATTAGTAGTGGAAGAAACGTCACCAAACCCCTGGCTAAAATCTTTTCCCCCAAGCCTGCGCCTTTCTTTTCCCTGGTACATTCTTTCTGTGTTTGGTTACTGTCAGAATTTCAGAGAGAAGGCAATTTATGGTCAGAATACTGTTTCTATCACATTGTGGTTGACAGCCATGCCCTACTAAACTAAAACCTGAAAATTATTGATCTAGGCTGAGTAGTCCACTTGGTACTTCTGAGGTAACAGGGAATTGGCTAGACCATCTGCAGAACTTGAACCTCAGTTTGAGAACAGCAGATACCTCTGAAAACATCTCCAGTACTTGCATGCTTTAAAAGGTTAGTGAAAAACCAACTGCTCTGGAAAAATGAGACCTTTTCAGAGCTAGACATGAAGTAGAACTCTGTGTGTTTCTAAACCTATCACCTCTTCAGGATTCAAGAGTTGTTGGTTCTGAGGAGTCTTTGCAAAGGCCATAAATTTTACAGCCACAGGCTGTCCTCTCTGTCAGACTTAGGTCATCTTGGCATCACCTTGGTGTTTCTGCAGTGTTGTCAAGGAGGCATGCCCATGTTGAAGCTTCTGGCCAGGGCCTGTACCCATCCTCAGCATACAGACTTGAATCACAGACTCACAGATGGTTTGGATTGTAGTGATTTTGGGTTGAACTAGAGCCAAAATAAAAGTATCACACTAGAATTTCTCCCTGAGGTCTTTCTCTTGTCAATATTCACATTCAGGTGCTTATCCAGAGCAGAATGGCAAACTCAGAACTGATGCAGTAAAGCCCACAGCTTTATGTAGGTTTCTAAATGTGCTTAAATCTACTGCTGGGTCAGCTGCAAACCAAATAGTTTGCATCCTTTGGAGCACCTAATGAACTGGAATGTTGCTGTAAATCTGTCATATGTGATCTGCAGTACCTGTTGATATCCATCTTCCCTGGTTCTAAGCTTGCCAAGCATAGTTAGCTGAGCAGGAACATCATTTGTATGTGTATTAAAAAGGGGAGGGAGAAATCTAACCTCAGGATAGTTTTGACATCAGGTTGCTCACATAAAGCAGATTCATTATCTGTCTAGATCCCATGCTTTTTACCCAACTGCTAGCTGCAGACTGTAACATCCAAAAAGAATTGCCTGGCTGAATGACCTTATCTGTTGCATTCAAAGTACAAAGACACATTATGTGTGTAAAAAAGTCACCCCCTGATTAAAGCAGACTCAAGAATAGATTGAATCATAGATCCACTTTGCTTATTCTTGAAAAACTAAATACCTGGAAAAAACAATTGACCATGTTTGAGTATTAATATGTGCAGTGGACTATTTTGACTTTCTTTTTGGACTTTCAAACATTTGGTTTTCCCCTGACTACATTTTTATTAGGTTATTTTCTAAAGTAGTAAATTGAGAAAATTATGACTTAGAGCACATTGTGCATTTGAAGTATTTTATGTACCTTATTGTGATTTTTGTTCCAGTTGTGTAGTTTTGCTCAGCCATTAGCAGAGAATTTTATCAGACAAATAGCTGCCATCTGTCCTAGAGCAGGTTACAAATAGATTTCTGAGATATTAATAACTACATTATACAAAAAAGAAATATTCTAAATCTTTAAATACAATAGATACATGAACAGAGAAAAATGCTCAGAAATCAGGAAAATAGAGTGAAACTTTTTCATTTTATTTCTTCTTATGCTGAAGCACCTTCAGCACACATCATTCCTTAGGAAGGTAGTCAGCACCAGCATTTCTAACCATCTTCTGTGGACTAGACATGCTCGAGGATGAGGTGGTTTGCAACCAGGCCTCTAGCTTTGCAACCAGGACAACCCTTAATAAGTGGAAAAAGGGAAGATGAAATACCTTGCGCCCAGAATGCTGTGTTTAATTTCTGCAGTTTACAAAAATCTCATGCATGGGTCATTTGACAGTGGAGAATGCCTACAACTGTGTTTTACTCCCCCACATTCTAATAGTAACTTGCCTTTTCAGATTAATGCCACTCACCATCTTCCATAGTTCTTGTAGCTGGTTTGAGTACTTAAAATGTTACCATGTTACTCTATCTCTCATCACAATGATGTGAAAGGAAAAGAGTTGCTATATAATAGTTCCTTTAGAGCAAATGAAAATAATTCTTGTTGTTCAGTATGTTGCAAGAGGGACTTCCTTCCTTTTGGCACTCATTTATCCACCTTTTTTCTCCATACCAAGATGTTGAAAACATTCACAGAATCTTCACAGTATCTCAATTTCACAGAATCTCACAGAATCTCTGATGGACTTGAGAGTTGCAGTTGCATTCATACCTTTTGCTGTAGTGGATAAAGGCAACACAATAATTCTATTGCTTCTACCTAGACTTAATCACTGGAATATCAGTTAACCCTTAGGGTAATTAGGTAATAATGTTGATGATGTGATTTGAAGTATCATTTCAAGCAATTAGAAGTTCAGATATAATGTGATGCAGTTATGCATTGTATAGTGCATCTATCCATTTTACACAGCAAAAATTACCATATGTTTTTTGGGAAGCTTGGCATTTTGCAGTGACTGGGGTTCTGCTTGTATTTATGAACAGCATGCCTGTAAACTGTGGTAATAACTCTTTGAAGGCCACACCTATGCACACTGCTGATTATGTTAAATAGCATAGGCCCATTTTAATGAATGTGTTGGCATGAATAATGGGACATGAAAAGCCAACACACTGGGTAAATGTTCATTACCTGAGTGCAACAAATACTACATGAAAAATTTCCGTGACAATTCACTTGAGTTTAGCAGTGAATTTGCTTTGGCTGTGTTCGTGCTCTTTATGCTTTTCTGTGAATGTTTGATCAGTGGAGTTTTATTCTTACAAATAATTGCAGAATGCAAATTTCAATTTGTTAACCATTACTGAAAGAATTTGCTTATTTTATACGGGCTAAGCTGAGAGGCAGTGTTTCCTGTTTTGAGCTTACCTCCCAGATAGAACCATGATACTTAGAAATTAAATACACCAGAGAAGAATCTCTGATTGCTTTGCAGTGAGGACTGACTGGTGTATGAATGTAAAGCAAATTAATAACAATGGCTGGTTGCAATGGGAAAATTACAAGTCAGTAAATATGATGTATGTGCATAATTTTTTCATGGAACGGAATGCTGCTTAGTGTGCAGTTACATTAGAAAAATGGTAAAAATTTTCTAAGCTTCCTGGCATTTTAAGCTCTAGCTCCATCTGTGCTCATCCAGTCAAAGATGCAAAACAGTAACACACAATATATGACCAACTACAATATATAGTCTTAGCAGAATATTACATGCTTAGAGCACATTGCTTGTTATGAAGGGCAAGCAGAAATATGTCATAAATTTGAATAATTAGTGCATTCAAATAAATTGTTACTAATTCCTAGAAACTCTTGGTAGAACAAAGTGGTATTCATAAAAATTTTTATTTGATATGAATGATTAGCTCAACTCTTTTCAGTACTTCCTAACACTGGCAAGGTTAATAATTCAAAGTGAAAAGATTGGCCAAGATGCCAGGGCACCAAGTACTTCTCTTGCCCGACAGTGCTGTAAGATTATTTAATGCCCGTATAAAAAACATCCTTAGGCAACCGAGTTGCACCTTGACTGATCGTTTCATCCAAAGGTCTGCACTTCTAAATATGCAGTGTAGCACAGACTTCCTCGCAGGGAGCGGTGTTAGCACTGGTTTGTAACCTGAAGCCACAACCTGCGTGTCCAGACTGACAAGAATCCTACCACTTGAGCCACTGTGACACCTTGTGGCTTGTGAAGCAGCACAAGCATCTTTTAGAAAACTAACAGGTAAAAAAAACAGAGGTTAATGGGTATTGACAAATGTCCTTTCATACAAATACCAATAGAAATCTCTTTGCTAGGTTGCTATACTGGGTTTTCAAAATACAGTTAAATTAGGTTTAGTGGGCTCATTTCTGTTTGTGTCTTTATAGCATGTATTTTACTGCTAAGTGGCAAAAGCTGAGGCATCATTTTGCTAAGTCTGACCTGCTGCTATTATCTCCATGGCTTTGGTGTTTGCTCGTCAGTCAGATTACATAAAGAAACACTGGTTTTGGATGCAGTACAGAGTAAATATATTATTTGTTTGAGACCACTAATTTGGTGAACCAAAACAATGCTTGAAGGGTGAAGAGTACTTTTTGACACTGAGTATGTTTTAAATGGTAGCTAACTTCAACTAAGTTATAGTTAGCATTTGGCAATGAGCAAGTAACTCTGTACAACCATGAATCTGGGGTTAAATAGATCAACATTTCACCTTTGGATAGTTTATTAACTACAATGAAGCTGTATTTTGCTGAGAAATTACCATTAAACTTTGGCCAATAGTGCATGGAGCTTAGAAAGAACCCTGCATCTATAAATGCTCAGGACCTCAGGGTACTGTACTAGTGTCTTGATTGTCACTTGTTACATCTTCAAATAAGCATGTCCATGCTTTTCCACCATGATCCTGAGCATCTGAGGGGACTTGCCTGTAAACTCATGCTTTATGTCCTGTAACAATTTCTTGGCTCTGATGTTTTCAAAAACTAGGCAACAACTGGGCTGAAATAGTTGCCTTCTGTTGCCAAACACCACCTTATTGCTGAATACGCCCTTATGATGCAGAGGGTCTGCATCCCTCTTTGTCCCTCATCTTCAGGTGTGTCCACAGTGCTGTCACTTAGCATAATACATAGACAAACATGCCCAAACTTTCATTTAACTTGATGTTGTGGGGAAAGATAGCAGCCCAGGACTCAGGGTGTGCAATCTGCCTTATTTCATGCACATGTTGATCCTTTGCTGAGCTTTATGCTTGTAAAATTAGGTGGTTACTGATGCTCATAGTACCTTGTCTTCACGATGTGCACTTTTACTAAAAGGTTCTTGGGCCTGGAACCACCTTCTCTCTTCTTGTACAGTGCTAAACTGTAGAATTCAGGTCTGTATCTGCAGCATGCTTTTATTATTGTGCTGTGTATTGAAACTAACTAAAGGCTAAAAGTTGGTAGTAGTATTTAAAATACTTTCAAACCCAAATCTATATATATCATTGTCAGTTTGATGTCATAAATAAAACATTTTAATTGATATTATGTGTATTTATGCACTAAAAAGAATTGTCTGACTAGAAAGTACCATAATAGTCTAAGTTCTTGGAAGATGACTGTTTAATGTTATTAACACATTTTGTTACTTCTCAACTAATTCAGCACACCCGTGCAAATCTATTGGTTTTGCCAAGGAACCACAAATATATTTGAGCCAGTATTCTGCTGGTTGATTTGTACATCTGATATTGTTATTAAATAAAAATATCTTTTGCTTTTCAAGTGTGATTTTTCAGTAGATTCATGTCAATCAAAGAAGTCCATTCTAATTCCACATTTTCTTAAGAGTGGAAAAGCCATCTTAAATTCTACAGGACAAGCATATAATTTTTGATGGGAACTGGTGCTGTGGAATATGTATCTTATTTCATGATGATTTGGGGAGGGAATATTGTAAAGCCTGGTAATAAATTAAGTTCTTGTAATAAGTAGAAATGAATCAGGGAGGTTGTTCTAGGGAAGAAAGGCAACACTTATTTTTTCTTTTATTGTTTGCACTCTACTGATTTAATTAGCCAGTGAGAACAGACCCACTTTGAATATTAAAAAGACAAAATCAACTTCCCCCTCCCCCGTCCCCACATCTGTTGCCTTTTGAAGACTACTTATAGTACCAAAACTACCCAGAGTCTAATGGATTTTGCTTTTTAACAGACATTACCTGTATTTGCTCACAAATAAATGAGGTACTTATTAGTATTTTATTCTGGGTCTGGGAAAAACGTGCTGTTTAAAATGTCATTTTGAAAGGAACTGGGCTACCTTAAGCAAAACCAATGCGTTTTTAGTGTTATACAAATGAAGTCAGTCTTGATGCATTTCTGAATGGTGATCTAATAGAAATATCTTAATGGTTACCATATTATAGAAACTTAAATAATTCTTAGGACTGCTTGAAGTCAGAAAGAGTGAAGTCCTGTGTGGGGTTATATATTGGTCAGGAGCAGGAGAGCATAGATTGATAAAACTACTGAAGTGATCTCTGGTCTGTTTCATTATGCTGCTGCCTTCTGGAGTATCAATTAGATGGACTGGATTTCAGTAAGGCAGTGAAGCAGTTTGCTGCACCTCTGCTGGGTTAGGCCCACCCTTGCACAGAGCTCCAGCCTTCTTTCTAATCACAGCCTGGAGTGTGAATATTAATGCCTTACCCAGACTGCAGTGTTGCAGGGCCAAGGCATCCTTGTCAGTGGGTCCTGCTCTGTGACCATGCTATTTTGACACCTTTTATCACCAGAATTATGAATTCCCTTAGCTTTGTTTAATGCCACATTTAAAGCCATCAAAAAAGGGTGAAATTTTTAAATTGCATTTTTTCTTGCCATTTTTATAGGCATACATGAGCTACTTTATTAAAATATTTTTCCTGTTGAGAGGAAAGAACTCTCTCAATTTTGCTGAAGGTGGCTTTTTAGAAACACAATTACCTATATAATTTTCAAGATTATTAGGAAATATATGAAACTATTAGGACCATGGGAACTTGGATAAACCCACCTGGTGTGCAAATTTTGTTACCAGAATAACTGCACTAAGGTTGAGAACACTGTGTGTGATTATAAGAGTCAACTGAGAAACATAAATTGAGAGCTCAGCCCAGCAGTCTTTCCCTTCCTTGGAGATTGATGGCACACAGATGCACAATTGCAAATAACATAATTTGTAGGCCAGCGGTGCTGTTGTGATAAAAAAAAAAAAAAAAGGAAAAAAAGTGGGAAAAAGGAAAAAAAATCTGTTTCTCTGTCAGAAGCTTCCTAGGTTTGCTTCAGTTTGGTCTTGTAACTGCAGCTCCTTATACCATGCAGAGATTTCTTCTTTAAGTCAATGAAATGAACAATATATATGAAGGTGTTAGAATGCTAGAACAAGGTGCAGAAACTGGAACAGCAAAAACTTGGTTTTGTGGAACCTACCTATTCTAATGGATTTAGCAAAAGGACTGGTAATATTCATCTTTTCAGTGTTGTCCATAGTTGGCTCTGCAATAAAACTGCGTGTTCAGGGACTTGTATTATGTTTGCACTTAAAATTTCACAAAATACAAAAGGTATAATAGAAAGCATGGTTAAGAACAAGCAGCAGTCATTATTAAGGAGTATTGTGTAGCAAAACAAATAACAGAAACTGAGTGAAGTTTTTCCTCAATCAGAAATTTAGCTGGAGAGAAATGTATGGCTCATAAATTAGCAGAATAGTAGGTAGATCTGGCAGGCTGAATGAGGTGCATAATTTAGGTGAGCTTATCAACACTTTGAAAGTGGACTACAAAGCCCACATTGTTAGATGTATTAATAAAAACAAAATTTTCAAGATTTGGGGTTATTCTAATGCTGATCAAAACCAAATCCTGGATGTGCATAGTTAATATTTTCCAGTGTTTTTCTCCAGGAACTGCTAGCTTCTGCTGCTTTACCAGGAAGGGGAAGGATGATAAAATGAAATTCACAGCCTTTTAGTGTCTGCTCAGCCTGCAACTGGCAGCATTTGGGGTTTGTGGCTGCTGACCTGGCAGACTTACAGCATTTTTATGACATCAAGTGCACACATCATGGGTCTGTACAAGCTAAATACGAGCTTCAGCCTCCCTTCTACGCCCCCCACCCCCATTTGTTTTCATTTGGGAGACTAAGGACTTCTCCCAGTAAAAGTATGAGAGAGAGAACTGAGCTGTTCACTGCACTCTCAAACTTGTGTGTGGCAGCGTGACCTGAGTTACTGGGCTCAGCAGCTTGTTTTTGTAGAGATGCTTTCTATATAGTGCTTTATTTGCTTGGTATGGTAAATGGTAACTTGATGGTTTAATAAGTGAAAAATGGATGCAGCTAGCAAATCTGAGCTCTGCTCAAATAAATAGCAAGTTCTTCATTAGCTTCAATATCACCAGCACCATATAAAGTATGGATTCCTTAGATTGCTATTTGTATGAACTTTTGAGCTCTTTTGTTAAGAAAATGAGATTGAAATAATTATGTATCTACAAGGTTTTATATATCTTGACAAAATGTTACTGTCTGTTTCACACTCAGTTGTATTTAAAACCTGTGGGTGCATTTCAGGCCATAAAATAAGTTTACAAAATAACAGCCGCTTGCATTCACAGTTGTACTTAATGATTTATTTATTTCTAGGAATTGCATTTGAAATTCCCAGACATCTAAAGCTTTTTCAGCATCAAACTGACCACTGATCTTAGAAAATTATCTACATCAGCACCAACTCAATCACTGACAAGGGCTGGAGGAAATGAAACATCTGGGATCTATTAAGATTTTTATTTATGCTTTTAAATATTGAAGTGTGCATAGCTGCTTGGCTTTTACACTTTGAGCATGAATCCATTTAAGAAAGCTCTCACAACACAAACAGTTGCAAGGAGAAGTGATTTGGGCTGGAAACCTGGGACCCCACCATGTAATTGCAGGGGAATTGCAAGGAAGGCAATGACTGTGGTGATAGGTTTGTCTATTTATTGTGGTGACAGAAAAGTTCTTCCCAAAGATAACTCTTCAAATTTCTCAAGGCTTCTTGCAGAATATGCTTCACCTTTGCATTTATCTCCCTTCTGTATGCTCTGCATTTGAGGTGCAACCTTGCTGCATCTTCAGTGGTAGGTGATGGCATGAAGTTTTGTTGCTGTCAAATAAGCCCCTGCCTGCACCCTCACCAAAGGACAATGTGTTTGATTATTAGCTTGCCTGTGCTCTGGGAAGGAGGCTGTTAGGCCAGGGGCTCAGGCTGTTTCCACAAACTCTGCTAAATCTGCTCTACTCTCCTGTGTTCCTCTGGAGTGCTGGGGTGCAGGATAGAGGTTGGGGTTGCAGCCTCTGAGATGCTCTGTCACCATAATACCTAGCAGATTGTAAATATATAGTTAAAGACTGAGGCAGTGCAGCTACCAGGCTTTTTCAGAGATCAGTTAAGGACAGGCCTGAGTGGGAATGCAGTCAGGTTTTCCACAGGCCAGCCCTGCACCTCGAAGGCAGCATCTCCACCTGAACGAGGCATGTTGTGGTGGGGCTGAAACAGCTGGGCCTGCAGACTCCTGATGCTTTCTAAACACACCTTTGTGCCTTGCTCCTCCTTCAGCCAGTGCCTCTGATTGCTAAGCTACAGAATGGCCTGGGCTGCTCTCGTTAATGAGGTGCTGGCAGAGGGCAGGCTGCAGCATGGCTGCGCGTACAGCGGCCGGAGCGCTCTGCACCGCCAGCAGGGCTGCAGTGGGGCTCCAGGCAGGCACCAGTGAGTAACTGTGTCCCATTGTCACCTGGACCACTCACTAGAGGGAGGAGATCTTATAGTCTGGGTTAACAAACCTCGAACATCACAAGCATTTCGGTGGAAGATTGTAAATCCTATTTATAGTGGCTGGTGGAAAGAGAAGTGCAGTACCAGGTAGTGATCCCTCAGCTGAGGCCAAGCCTCTTCCATCCTGCAGAAACACTCCTGTAAAATATATTTGGGATTTTGTCTGTGGCTTGCTGATTTCACGGAAGACTCTGAAAATAGCATCTGGAAAGAATTAACTGGAAACCATGTGAGTTTGGGGAAGAGGAAGGAAAAAGGATGCATTCTTTCAGAGAGCAGGTACATTCAAGGTATGCCTCCCTTAGTGAGTTTTACCAGAATTTTCCATTCTTTACTTTGGGATTCATGGAAATGGGAGAATGATACAGTAAATAGTGTTAGCCTTAGGAAGAGATAGGATTTCAGAAGTGACTTTCCAACAAATACATGAGTCTGAATGGCCACAAACAGGCAAAAGTTTAAATACCATTTTAATAGACATTACTAACCTAAAGGGAACAATAAAAGCAAAAGGGTTTCCTGGTGTAGCATACAGTGTCTTTAAAAGGACATTTTGAAATTTCTTGTGACCTGACATGAAATTTCATGATTGGATAATAACCTGTAGCAAAGGTGACATAGTTAGTTTAGTTGTATTGTCTTGATGAGCTCCATTTAAAACTTGCTTAGGATGTATCTCAAAAGCTATACTGAAGCAGTAACTCATGGAAAGCTTATCTATTATTTATCAACAAATGTTAACTAGGTTGCACAGATTTGAATACCCTTCAGGATTTCCCTTTGGGTCTTTTCACAAGTAGACATAAAAATGTTAGATACATCAGCAGAAAAACTTAAAGAAAAATGAAATTTGTTGAAGTTTCACCCAGAACCTGCATTGCTGATACAGGGAACTGCAATGAATACAGATGATTCCACTGATTATTATCATTCAAAATACCAGCGCTGTGGGTTTTCCCCTATAAGTGACATTGTAAGAGAGATTTATTGTTTTACAAGTTTAAATTGGCATTTCTCATTCATTTAGAGAGATGCACTATGTTGTAATACCTAGCAACTTAAACTTAGGCTATGAATGAAAAAGCACATTTAGAAAATCTTGGAGCTAGATCATAGTGTGGCAGCTCTGTGAAAGATTGCCTGCTCAATGATTAGTTGCAGCACTCCTACCAAATGTGTTTCAATTCAGTTTTTGTCACTGAGAAATCAAGAAATAGGTGGCTTATAAAAGGTGACCACATCCTTTTATGCAAATTTAATGCACTTGGCAGGTTTATCATGATAAATAGTCAGGATGAGATGGTTCATGATGTATCTCTAATCTCTTCTGTGAAGATGTTCGTGTCTTGCAGGAAGTAGCCCCTTGAGAGTTCAAATCTTTAGAAGTATGTGACAGATGGTGATGTCTGCAGAGTCTCATAGACTTGCTTTGAAGTAACTCCAAATAGTGCCTTCAGTTCATGTTCAGTTTTTGCAAGTTCTCTGGCTTCATCTCTCCTTTGGTGCCCTCCTCTCTCCTCCATCATGTTGCCTCCCCAAGTTGTTCCACGTACTGAGAGGACCACGCGCCACATCTTAGAGAGTACATTACAACTCTCTCCCCAGTCCTGTCATATTTTTGTCTGTAAAGTTGTTCTTCCATTAGACATCTTGCATATTTTAAGGAAAGTGATTCACAACATAAAAACAATAAAACAGAACAAATGTCTTAGAAAATCCCATCTATCATTCATGCATCATGTTTAGTTTTTTAGTAACTCTTTTGAGTAAGGAGCTAGCATCAGTTGCCAGTGTCATATTAACTGTGCTATGTTGTGTTAATTATAATCAATTGTCAATATTAATTAGGCCAACTTCTCTTTAGATTAGTAACAAGAAATGGTTAAATTTTAATGCTGCTGCAGGGGATCTGAAGGAACTCACATAATCAAAAAAAACCACTGCAAAGTTTTTTATGTAAATCTTATTCTACCAGAATACAGTTAATGAAATTGATATAAAAGCATCAAAAATACATAAAAAATACATCTGAATAATGGTATATTTTCAGAGCTTAATGTTTTCACTTTTCATTACTTGGCCGTGGTTGATCTGAGTTTGGAAGGGCTTCTCTTCTAAAATCAAGTACCAAATTTCATGTAAAGTTTTATACCTGTCATAGTTCCTTTCTAAGCTCCCATTTTAGAATAATTCTTCTTAAATATTGTTGTTACTATCACCACTATACATAACCTTGTGTGTAATAATTGTTAATGTTTAGTTCGGTATACATAAATTTTTAGTGTATAGATGTTTTTTGGCATGACTTCTTTCTCAAATGGAATTCCCACAACTTTTCAAGGAAAATTTGGGGAAATCATTAACTTCCATGATTAGTCTGGTTTAAAAATTCTTGGGTTTGAGGTTGTACTTTTAGCCATCAATCTATGCCATTAAATAACCTCATTTTGGATGGTTGACATGTTTTAATGAAGTGTCAGTAATTAAATGTTGAAGGACACTAGTACATCTTCATCAACATATGTTTTAGATTCTTATTATGCTTTGAAAACATTGTACTTTTATATCACAGTGTAATTATATTATAGTAGTAGTTGTAGTAATAATAATAAAAACAAAAGCCCTGAAAAATGGTACCACAGACCTGATCAGCTGTCTATAGTCTAGGAGGGAGGTACTGATGAATTGTACAATCTCCATGTTAAAATTCTGCTTGTGAGTTAAGAAAAAGACTGTAGTGACGTTTCTGGCTCTGTGACATTACCTTTGTTTCTGATTATTGCTACAGCATGTTATCCTAAAGTGATTTATGGAATCACTTTGACTGATTCTCAATTTATAAGAATTTATTTGCAGAGCAGAGGTGTTATTTTGTTTCTGTAATGAAAAAGAAAGTCCAAAATTATAGTTGCAATCTTTATTTAAAGATATATAATTTTAATTTAAAGATACATATATTCTCTTATCCAATTGATACTCTTTATAGTCTACATCTACAAGATTTCTATTTCTTACATAAATAATTCCTGCAGTTCTAATGCAGACTCAATAAACATTTTAATAATCATGAGTCTTGTACTATATTTTAATAAGTTATGTGATGAAATGCATAGTTAGATTACCCTTAGTCAGAGAGCCTGCCTGAAAGGTCACCATTACATTTCTTCTCTTGCTTTGAACTGGCAAACCATTTGTACATGTGAATGAAACAATGATAGATAATCACCTGCTTACTATGATAGATAATCACCTGCTTACTACTGCTGTCAGTAGTTTGGCTCATGGGGACTGAAGCAGCACCTGTAACATGCTGTGCTCCACCACAGACCATATTAAAGTGGAATGGACCTTGGAGCCACTGGAGCCAATATGGCCATGACCAGAAGATTCATTTGTTCACTTCTCACCTATTTTACGATTCAGCTTTTGAAAATATGTCTGGATTGTGTGAATCCCTCTTGGTTGCTGCTGTTTGCCTGTGAGCCATGCTGGTTGTCTCTCCTTTGTTAAGCAGTACTGTTTCTTTCCCAGCTTGCTTTCAGACCCAGACCTAGACCTCCTCAGTGCCATGTTCTGGTCTAACTCTCTTCTCTGGCCTTGGAAAGATAGTTAATAATACTGTGCCATGGTTTTACTAGTGAAGTTCAGTAATGGATGTTGAACTTCTCTGCATCATTTTTGAGCCTTTCTGGAGCAGCACCCAACCAACCAATAAACCAACCAATTCTAAATTTTCCAACTTTGATGTTAGTTTTTTGTAGATTTTTTTTGTTTTGAATGATGGGCAAATAAACTTCATTCACTATGATTCTGATAATTGTCATAATTATCATATACCTGCATTGCAAAATGTATATGCAATCCAGTGGTTTCAGTGAAGAATGTCCTGAATAGTATATTCATTGCACACGTTGTGAATCATAACCCAAATCTTTTATCTAGGGCATCTTTTGACTGCTTATGAGTGGATTGCTATGATCTTCAGAAGAGAAAAGCTGCTTAAGTGGAGAGAAAAAAAATAGGAAAAAGGGGGGGGGGGGGAAGATAATGCCATCCAGACTAACTGCTTCACCAATAGGTAATATCTGTGCCCACAGAACTGATACTACTTAGCAATCAATAATATGCACTGATAAAAAAGAAGTGGAAAACACAAAATATTTACTCGACAGTCTGTTTGCTTTTATAGTAGCAACCAGTCTAGGCTTTTATTTGCAAACTGTGAACAAAAATGGAACATCAAAATAACTGTGCAGTTTCCTAAATTTTTTCTTTTTTTTTTTTTTTTGTCTCTTTGGAAGCCATTTACATGACTGTCAGTTTAGTAAATGAGCACATTTTTAAACTTCAGGCATCACACATGATAGGTGTATAAACTAGCTAGAGCAATTCACTTACAGGAATGCCAGCAAAGCTCTGAAAACTAAAGTATATGCTAAAGCTAACTGATTGTCCTGGCTGTGTGGGCACAAACATGAAGATATGGTGCCATCTCTTCTGTGTTGCTTGGCCAGACTGCCTGGAAAGAGAGATCAGGAAAAGACAGATTGGCATAAGCCCTCTTGCTCAGTTCCTGTGAACACCATGATAAAACAGATTCAAACTCAATAGTACTGGGGGCTGGCTAGCAGAGTAAGGAAAATATTGGCAAAGTAACAGCTTTAGAACAGGGTTTAGAACAGCCTGGAGGCTCTTATTTTTGTGAGTCAGTAAGAGGAAAGATAGTTGATAGATGCTATTTAGATTAGTCAGCTTTGATGCTCTCTTTCTATTACTGAGGATTGCTTTAAATAAATCTCATTTCTTTTTATTCATAGAAGAATATTCCTCTGGACTTAACAGAAGTGTTAAGAAGGGTCACCTAGTGATGATCAATACAGTAACTTGTTTTTCATCAGTGAAATGAGTGTGCACAATGAGTGAGCCTGTAACCATCATGTTTATGCAAAGGACAAAGCTGGTAAATAGTTTGAAATGTGTTACTTGACAATTTTCTGTGAGATCTAATACAGAGAAGAGAAGGTGAAGGACAGAGTCTACAAATATATCTGATATCTTATAGATGTAAGGAGCTGTAAAAGGAGATGGTACTGCAGGATTCTCTTCTGTCCCCCCGTATGTGAGAAAAGAATGTGTGCATCAAAGGAAGCAAAACAACATGAACTCCTGGCATTATCTTCAGCCAAAAAGTGGCAGTTCTGCTTACCAAAATAATATAGGTTTTGTGTTCTCAACAGGAGAATATTGTCAAAAGGAGCAAATGAATAAATTCTCTCTAAAATATATGGGTTCAGGTCCTGTGAATTTCTCATAGTTGAGTCTAATATCACTTAGGAAAATGTAGAGCCCTTGAAAACACACAAGTGAAACCCCTAGAAAATTCTGTTGTTGCTTTTTCATCCAAAGTCCCCATTTGACTTTGTTTAAGATTCATATCTGAAATTATAGTTAAAAATAATACTGTCAGCTTTATATAAAAAAACAAGACACCAGAATCCCTTGCCAGTAGTGCCATAAACAGAACAATTTTTAAAAAGGTCTTCTGTACCTACCTCACACCATTTAGTGTGTATTCTTCAAATTTGCATAGTGTTTTCTACCTGGTAGTGAAAATACATTTTTTTTTTTTAATTCCTGGTTGTGGTGGATTTTTTGGAGGTATTTCCTGGAGCTGGTTGACTGGTTGGCAGGACTACTGATAAGGGTTTCATAAACGGTAACCAGGAAGAAAAACTCCTTGTTGGAAACCTTTATTTGCCTTACAGATGCTAGCAAATCTACTTAAAATTTGTAGGTGTCTGCATATTGTGGTTTCGTTGTCATATTTTAAATACCATTGTGCAGTATCTGGATTACAAATAAACCAGTTCATTTTCTTCTACTTCAGACCTGATATGCAGGCTTAGAGATCTCAACACAGATCCATTGAACTTCTTTAGTTCTGACTATAGCTCCCAAGTTTGTCTGCTAATTGATAAAAATAGTAAACAAAGACTTAAAATGATCATCCTTACCCACGCGCACAACAAAAAAAAAAAAAAGGCAAAAAAGGGCTGGATGCTTGGCTTGAACTGCCAGACATTATCTGTTTAAATTCTCAAAGAGAGTGAGTGAAATCTGCATAGAAACTCAGAAAGAGCATCTATAGACTGAACACTTTCTCACATGTCAGTGCTCTCACAGGCTGGCATGTCAGAAAAGGCTTTGCAGTTTTGTTTTTTAGGGTGTCACAAGCTAGCACAAGCATGCAAGCCTTCTTCAATGCATGAAATTTTAAGAAATAAGTTGGATCACTGAATGAATGGAAGGAGTGAAGCTCTCAATGCTGGCAGTGAAAGTTTAACATATGAATTACATGCTTCATCCTTCAGCTCATCTAACTACTCTTGTGCACCTGATAAGAGCTGGGCTGGCATATCACTCTCTTACAGTGAAACAATTTTTGAATTTTTGTCCTAATCTGCCTGCCTAGAATCTTGTATTAATACTCATTGCATTGTGTGTGAGTACTTCCCAAGTGTCAGAACAACAATGATATCTCTCTCTTCCTTCCCCAGCAGGGATGGAAACAGTTGGTTTGTTCTTTCGTCGTCAGGGAACTCAAAAGGGGTCAGGGAGGCAGGATGGTTAACAATATGGTTTTGTAACTTAGCTGCCTGGGTGGATTTCATCCCCATTGTTGCTTTCTTCCTGCTTTGTGGTGGTTGCATGCTCACTTGCCAGCTTCCCTTCCTGGTCATTGGCACAACTCAAAAGAGGAAAGGAAGGCTCTAAGTGGCTGGGTGCAGAATTGAGGCTGGGAAGAGGTGAGATGTTGTATGAAACAGACTGATAAGAAGCTTGATGACAAGATCAGATAGAGGAGCTTTAGAAGGCTAAAGTCAGACCTGCTGAGAAAGATTTATTGCAGTAGAAAGAGGTCATGTATTTTTCTCTTGTGAAGCCCCATAGGAATGGACTAGAGTGCAGAGAACTGTGTGGCAGACCCAATAGTAAAGGAAGATGAGTTAGTTTTTCTCACAAACCAGTGGAGAGGAAGTCATACACTGAATTGTATGGGTAAATATGCAAGGTGGAAGTTGGATAGCTGGGAGCAGGCCTCAGCTTTGCTGTAGTTGGGTGCTGTGTAGTACCTCCTTCTCCCAAAGGCAGTGACTTTACAGGATCCTTCTAGTAGACTACTCATGTACCAGAAAGTGACTGAAAATATTTTTGAGTGAAATAAAAAATTAAAAATCCATTGCTGACAATAAATATTTATTGATCTCAAAAACATTTTAGCAGTGTCCATGTAACCTCTGCATGACAGCTGTGAGAGATTTCATCCTTAATCTTCTGAGACAGTTTGGATGGAAGAAGGGAAGTAGAACAGGAAAGACAGGGTGGTGCTGAGAAGCTCAGAGCCACGGGACTGTGGAGTGTAGGACCATTCTGCCTCATTAAGGCAGGAGACAGCACTGGCTCAAACATGTCAGACCTGCTGGCTGCATGGTCAGATCAAAGAAATGCTGCATTCTCACACACTGGGGTTTGCTAGGCATTCCAGAGTGGGTGAAATGCAGAGGGTTTGCATTTCTTTTTTAAGAAGATAAAATGTCTGTGCACTGTATGTCCACTCCAACCCTCTGTACAAACAGCAGTAGTGACACAACTAAGTGTAACAATGCAGCATTGCACATGATATTTCCACTGTGCTCAGTAATTTTGACAGGATTCTTAATGCAGGGAGTATTTGCAGTATGAATTGCTGCCAGAACTACAGGCACATTATTGCTAGAACAGCAAACAGCAGAGAGCTAAAAATACCAGGGGTCAAAATTTACTGTTGGAATAAATCTGAGAACTGCTTTAGTTTTGAGGGACTTCCTCATGCATGACCAATTTGCCACATATGTTGCTTGATATCTGGCCATACAAACTCTTTGCTTTCTCATTTTTGTAGTCCAGGATTTATCCATATCTGCTTTATGTCTTTTTGGAAGCAAAGTGCCTGGCATTTGAGAATTCTCTTTCCCTCTGTATTTTTTTTTCCTTCCTCTGTTTTTTAACCCTTCCTTGGTTTTGCACACCTTTGGTTCAGAAAAGCTGATGTCTTGAGAAGCTGTCAATGCACAGGATATTCCAGTGCCAGCTGGTGATTGATAGGTCCTGTACTGAACCTTGATGTCTTTCTTCATCCCCTTCCCTTACTGTGTTTCATTTCCTTTTCCCCTCGACAATATAGTGTTTTCCAAACTGAATGTCTTTGACTCTGCTGTGGCTTTAAAAATACTTCAAATTTAGATATTTTGGGAGTTCTGGAAAGGGAGAAAGAATGGTGGAGGGCTTTTGTCTTCCTCTTATTTTCTGATGAAGTTTGAATTTCCTTCAATTCCCACGGGAATTTCCCATGGGAAAGAGAGCAACTTTCACAAGGAACAGCTTTGCCAGGCTGTCTTGAACTTAGACCCTGGGAACTTGCACAACTATTCACCTGTACTATGAATGCAACAGTCAGAATATCTCCTATAATTTTCATCTTGGGATTCAGACTACAAAAAAAAAAGTTCATTCAATTATAAGAAAAAGAAAAGAAAGAAAAATAAGAAAAAAAAAAAAAAACAAGAGGAAAAAGCAGGTGTCCACCTCTTACTATGCTTCCTCTGTCAGGAATTAAAAGGCTTCCTTTTTTTCAGTGGTGTCATCTCTTGCCTTTGCTGAGGTTTTTGCAATGAAGATTTGTCTCTATTCTCCCATTTTCCTTTAGAATTTGGATTTGGTTCGTATATTTGTTCTTCCATAAAGTGGAACACAGTATCAGAGGCAATTCTTTGCACATCACTCCCTGTGCTAATGTCCCCTCCATGACCAGAACAGCCTGATTGGCTGGCAAAGCCCCTCATCTGATAATTGTATGTATTTGTTTAATGGTACTGCAACTCTCTAAAGAGTTTCCACACACCCAAACTTCGGTTATATCCTCTACATTGCAGGTATATTATCCTGTCTCTATTTTCTGTTGAACTTTGCACTGTTCAAATTTGAAACTCCCTGGTGCAGATGAGACTTGGAATAGGAAGTTTTAAGCCAGCCCATCTTCCAACTCCATATTTTTAAGTGATAGCATGAAAGAAATGGAAAGCTGATTTATACAGCCCAAGAACAATTTATCTTTGTACAGACATCTCTGTGTGCTGTGATAGCAGAGAATTCTTATGGGAGTGTGAAGTAACCTGTGCAGTATTTGGGGCAAAACTGCTGATGGTGGGAAAAAGAAGTGTTTCCTGACCACTTCTATTTTCATGGGGTTGAAAACAATGTTGGCCATTACTTGTTGACTGAGATGCTGCCTTGATCCTTTTGGCCTCAGAGACCAAGAATAAAAGTATGAAAGGCTTAACATGACTCAGTTACAGGCAGTTATTTGCTACACTGAATAACACAATCTAGACATTTTCACCCTATCTACATGTTAGCTTTGGCTTAATAGTTCAGGAGGGTGATCCAGAAAATAGCTCTCCTGCCTTAGTAATTTCAGCAAGCATTTATTTGTGTTCATATAAACTGCATGCAGTCTGAAATTCTTTCAAATAATAAATATAATTCCCTCACATGCCACATGTTTTCTACAGTCTATTAGTATTTATTTGTGTGTGTGTCTTTAAAATAACACTAGATAGAAATGCTAGTCCATGCTTTTTTTCCTGTGCATGATTCAGCTGAACCCTTCTCTCCATGGTGGACTGTTCCTACACCCCATTCCCACAGGAGGTTTTCCTCTCCTGAGATTGGTTGTAATGCCATAAGTATTAGGGTAAACACATAAATATCACGATAAACAAGCCTGATCACTAATCAACACTCAGCATTCCCCAGGTGGAACAACACCTGTTCCTTTGGACATGGGGAATATGCAGTGAAACCATTCCTGTTACAATAAATAATGTTTTGTTAGCTTTGAAATTAGTCTTCTAAAATATACAAAGAACTGAGGAAAATTCTGGGTGTATAATTCTATTAAACATGCTTGTTTTGCATTGATAAAAGTTGATGAATGCTGATGCTACAGTGACCAGATTAATTGGGGAATACATATCTGACCAACAGAAACAAGAAAGGCACCTGCCATACAGGAGCATTTTAAATTCAGCTTCCTCCTTCAGGACTGGATGACAGATGATGAAGGAGGAAGATAGCATCACCCATGTAATCCTGCTATGATCCTTCATTAAACAATCCAAAGTGATAAAGAAAAAGCAAGAGGAAACTTTTTAGAAGTGTTATCCCTCTTAGGCCTCCCTACTTAAACCTTCAGCCTGTTGATCATGTTTGAAGATGTGTTACACTACATGCCTCTGGGCCTTTACCCTCCTTCTCTAGGCACCTCTGGATCACGTTAATTGGTTTTGCTAGTGTTCTGTTGTGTTTATATTTGAGTTTTTGTTTAGTTGATTTATTTTTTTCTTAAATCTGGCTTCTTTAGTTTGAAGTGCCTAATTCAGACTTAGTTGTAAGTTTCAGCAGTGAGATTTAAATATCTTGGCCATAATGTTCATACTGCACTGAAATATTGAATCTGTTCTCGCTAACAAGGCAGTTTTTCACACATTAAAGGAATATGTCGAATGTTGAATCTGTTATACTCCTCAAGTGTTGGATCTCTCCCCTACTCAGAACAGCAGTCCTCATCACAGATTGTAATTCAACAGTAAAATATTGAAATTCTATTGAATCACATGGATTCTCCCCATGCTTCAGTTCTTAAAAGAAAAACCAAAAAAACAAAGCTCAATTAACCCCTAGAGCCTGAGACAAAATTTCATTGACACTGTTAAAAGGAAAAGTGCCTTAAAGTACTATATTATCTTTTAGCTTTATATGTCCTCTGCAAATATTAGGGGAGTGAAACAGCCATCACAACCCACAGTGATTGTGTATAACATGTACTGCCTATTCCTTCCCTGAATCTTTTCAGGTTTAGTGCATGGCACTGTCTGTGTCTCTGCTCAGAGCTTGTGTAAAACCAATATGCCTATTAGCTTTCTGTAAACTCTGTTTATATGGTCTCCTGGACCTCTTCAGGAGACATTTAATTCACTGAGAAATACCTCAGCTCTTTTATAGGTAAATGATAGAATTCTGTGCTTCAGTAAAACTGAGGTAATAACACATCTTAACAAAAAGTGAAATAGCTGGAACTTTAGGATACTACTTAAAAAAAATAAAACCTTCTAAAATAGAATTTTTAGTGAAACAGCGAGCAAAGCTGTGCAAGAAGTATCTTTAAAAAGCAACATTTCTGGGTGATTAGAGTTTGTTTTTAGTGTTAACAGTACTGAGTTGCACACATATATTGAAAGCCCATAAATAGTGCTTCAGCTCCTGTATGGGAAGAGGATGTTGCAGAAATAATAATTATGACATGATGTGATAACCCCTTCCTAAAAAAAAAAAAAAAAAAGGAAAAAAGCAAAGCAAAACAATACTGCAGTGTTCTGGCCATCAGGAAACCACTACAATGCTCCCACCTTTTTCCTGTGGCTTACCCAGAGTTCCTTCCAGACGACAGAGATAACTGACTGCTGTAGACTGGATCCTGTGCCAAATGAAAATAATTTTTTTTTGTTAAATATATAATCTGATTAAAAATTACTCTTAACAATGCTTTTTTTTTTTTTTTTTGACATTCAATTTTACAGCTCTTTAGCTAAAATATGTCTTTGTAACTTGAAAATTGCCTAATTTCTTAGTGTGAGTGTTACTCCAGCAGGACAAGGATGAAAAGTAACTTCATTTTGTAAATTCATATTTCATAAACTAACCGTGATTGAATAAGAACATTGTTCATCTCTGTTTCTGCTTAAGAAAAACTACTTAAAGTTAGCTTTTATGATTCTCTGGGACTTGAGTATTCATGAAACAATTTGTCAATAATGCTTTTTAAGGTGCATGTGACTCAGGGAGACCTTTCACAGTGTTTGAAATGCAGATGTACTCCCCTACATGTGAACCTTTGGGGTTGTAGACCTTTATGGACATCCTCCTGTTCTCTGAGCATCCATGGGTGTGTTTTACTGTCCCCTCTGTTCTCTGGGTAGGGAGGAGCTGGAGCAGCTCTGCAGCCAAGGCTGCAGCAGTGCAGGAGTTGTGGCTTTAGAGGTCCTTGGGGTCCTGCTTAGAATGAGGCCCCTTTTATCTCTTTAGGAATGGTATCTAGATAAAACACCCCATCACTGCAGGGCTCTGCAAGCATGTCCATGGGAGGTGCAGCATGGATTAGGAACTGGCTGTGACACCAGGGTACAAATAAACTCTTGCTGGGCAAGAAGGAGTCTCTCTGGTGTGTGTGAGTGATGCTGGGATCCACAGGGCCTTGCTGTGCTTCCCATCAGCACACACACACAGTTATTCCATGCTCTCCTTACAGATTGGGAATTCTTTCTAGTCCCTTGTTTTCAGCTCAGCTCACTCAGTTAATTTCCACAGGCATTTTGCAGGGTTATTTATGCTTCAGCCTGGACTTAGCAGCCAAGTTATTTTTTTTTCTGACTGGCTACTAATGAAGAATAAGTCAATTTATCCTCATCAGTTAAATTATAAATACAGAGAAAACAGAGTAAAAATGTCACCACATGGAGATGGCTTTGCTTTTTTCCATTCCCTAAATCCTGGTTTATGTAAACTGAGATAAATATTTATAAAAAATGCTGGGCACACTAACCCTCTTTTTAAAACTATTTGGATTAGCCTGTGAGATGTAACTATTGATAACACAGTTTGGTACCTTTGTAAGTAGATTTACTTTGTACAGCAATGTCATCCATTAAGTTTTAAAATAAATGTTGTGTTTTATTTGAGCTGTGTAAGAAAAGAATGTGCGAACCACCAAAAAAGAAGAAAAGCTGTCAGAAGACGGTTAATTTTTATTCTGTATATTGTGATTTTAAAAAAGAAAATGTCTTACTATCAAGCCAAAACTTGTCCCCATACCAAATGGAATTGAGGAAGACAGACAGGAGGAACTTCATGGAATGTTCTGGGCACCCAAAACTTGTGTAGGAAGCAAAGTGTCAGTGCAGGTGTGCAGGTCAGCTCCCTGCCCCTCAGCACGTGGGCTGTGGGCAATGAGGCTGCTGATTGTCTCCATCAAAGCCTCTCTCAGAGGGGCTGATCCTGCTCCTCTTGAAATCAATGCTAGGGCTCCCCTGTATTTCACATGAACAGGGTTAAACTCTTCGTTACATGCCCTGGGGTTTGTCCTCTGGTGTGACCACCTTGTGCCACCTCATCCTCACAATTGCTACTTCTGCTGTTGTAAGTGTGCAAGCCAGAAGTGTGAGAGTTTTGGGGTTTTTTTCTGAAGTATACAATGAGGGATTTCAGCATCTTGCGATGTTTTTAATAATTAATTGTCAAAAAACACAACAAAAATAGATGGAGCATTAAAGCAAATTTGCAAGCCATTGAAGTAAGGAGCTGCAAATAGAAGCAATGGCTGTGTTCTACCTTTAGCTATCAGTATAAAACTCATCAAAGTAAACCAGTTTTATTTAGACATCTGGAAAATGTACTTTGACAAACATCCACTTGATGACTGTCAGTGTCTTATAAAAAGACTTTGATATCAAAGATCCACGGAAACTGTCAGAATAAACTGATTGTTTTTTTTCTTTTGACAGAAGGTTGTTTCCTAGCCACGATTTCTATTGTCTGGATGATATGATTTTAATATCTTAATACAAAGGATTATTTTTACAAATGTTTTTGTATCTACTTGTGCAAAATGTCATGACTTTAAGAAGATATATTTACAAGTTAAGCAGACTAGAAATGCAGACTCTGTATTCCTGCTCCTTCCAGCAGTCTTAATTGTTCTGTCCTCGAGGTTAATGGATAGTGATTTTAAGACTTTGTATTTTTGATAGACTCACAGAGCTTAGGTAATCTATCAAAACCTCTTTTCAAGAAGATGAAGAGAATACAGTAATCATGTCAGTATCTGAAGGGAGGGTGTTAAGAGGATGGAGCCAGCTCTGCTCAGTGGTGCCAAGTAACAGGCAAAGAGGCAATGGGCAGAAACTGATGCCCAGGAAGTTCCACCTGAATATGAGAAAGAATTTTACTGTGCAGGTGACCACAAATGGAAAAGTTTGGCCAGAGAGGTTGTGGAGTCTCCCTCACTGGAGATATTCAAGAGTGTCTGGATGCAATTCTGTGCCATGTGCTCTGGGATGGCCCTGCTTGAGCAGGGCGGTTGGAGCAGATCACCCACTGTGGTGCCTCCCAGTCTTACCCCTTCTGTGATTCTTGGATACTGTACTTCGAGTGATATTGTTTCCTTGCATTTAATACTACTGAATTATATAGAGACAGAGCAAAATGCAGTTGATTCTGTTACATATTTTAGCCTTTCTACAAAAGGCTTTTCATCACCCATAATCCAGCATACCTCACCTTAGACAGAAAGAACTGTTTGAGGCAGTAGGTATAACTGCAGATGTCTAAAACAGCTTTTTCCTCTTGGCTTTTTTTATTTTATTTTTTATATCCAGAAAGAAGGTGTTGCCTTGCAGTGTTACTGGAGATGCTGAATACATTAAAGTAGGAAGATGAGAGGAATGCCTTGTGGGGAGTTCTTGTAAACATGCAGCATGATTGCTTTTTATTGGAAAAGGCATTTCTGCGATGTTCAGTGCAGTGCTGTAGTGCCACAGACATGTTGAAAACGCTATGAAATCCTTAACTATTTAATTCTCATAATCCATCTGTGAGCACTAAGTGATTAGTTGCAGTTTATCCCAGTATGGATGCTGGGATAATCCTGCCCTGCAAGGTCCTGCTGGAGATGGCAATGCCCAAGCTCAGTGTGGCTGGAAAACTTCTCTAGATGAACAAGAGAGCTGGCAGGGTGGCCCTGGGCAAACAGAAAAGTCTGCAATAGGTGAGCAGTTTAAACTGGTTGGAAGAGTAATAGTGTAGTTTCTTGATGGCTACAAGGATGGTTGTACTGACTAATTTTAGACATCAGATTTAGGACTATAATTTCCTGTTTTGTCATTAGGGAACAGAGACTTCTCATGTATATGAACCAGATCAAGAGGAAAGCTAAATTTTAGGATATATGTATACATACATACATATATATACACACACACACATATATATATATATATATATATATATATATATATTCTTCTCAGCCTCACTTACATAGTCTGGTATTTGCTTAAAGGTAGGTTTCTGTACATGTGTTTTTCTGGTTCCAAAGATATGCCCTGGCCATTGTCCCAGCTTTGGGCGAGCACATTGTTTTGCAGAAAGGCATTTTATGGACAGATAAAATAAATACAAGAATCTTGAAACATTTTGTTTTAGGAAAGCAGGCTGCCTTGGAGTGGATATCCTGTGTGGAGTCAGGAAGGTATAGGAGGGTACAGGAGATGCTGTGCTTGCAGTGGCTGTAGATCTAGAAATGGATAACAAAGGGGCGGGGGAGGGAAGTTAGTTGCTTTTTTGCTCATTCTCTCAGACACAGATGCTATTTTTATCTAGCAAATACCAACTCATCAGTATTATAAAGCAATCCTACTAAGGAAATACCCTTTTTTAAAGTCTTTGCTAAAAAATTGCAGAATGTTTAGTCAACTGTACTTCAAAAAATGAAATTTCTTCATTATTTCACCATTTACTTTCAGGGTGGCTAAACAACAATTCAGTTCTGTCTGAAATACTACACTATTTCAGAGCAACTGTTTGTGGTACAGGCAATTCCAGGATACAATTCTCTCATGTAAGGATGGCTGTTCAGGGAATCACAGGTATCAGCATACTGGACACAACTAGCATTGCCTGCAGCATTAACATTGGATTAAACAAGTTTGAAGGAGGCCATTTATATCATTAAGGAGATGCTGGAGAATTACCTAAAATAACTGTATGCTGATAAACTCTGTCCTGCAAGGCAATAATATAAGCTGTTTTGACTAGGTGGAGAAGTTTTTAATGCTGTGGCCTGGGTTCTTTGAAAATAGCTTGTATGTTTGTGGCAGCTATGTCCTGGATTGTATTGACTGGTTTCTTTTTATGACCATAAGTGTTTGAGCTCACCAACATGGATTTGGAGGAAGGAGCTGCTTTCAGCTGATTTGGGTGGGTTGCTTTCCTTGACCTGGGGATTGCGTTCTTCCTCTCTACCTGCACATCTTTCTTGAGGGAAGTGGCCTCCTCTGCTGGTCATTCTATTTTTTCTTCAAATATGTGAGAGACAACTAGTATCCTCGTTTCCCCTTTTTTTTGAATCCACAGAAATGATCTTCAGTTGTTTGTTTTGGCAAATGATTCCTACAAAAGGATCCGTGAGAGCAATTGTTACTATCATATTAGCTTCCCCTAAGTTCTTTGTAGCACCACTCCAAGTCACCTCCTTTCTCTGCTTTTCGTCTTCTTGACTGCTTCCACTCTGGTTTCCTTTGAGGTTTTTTTGTTCTTGTTGCCTGTTTATATCTTTTTGTTGTCTTTTCAGTTATGATTTTTCATCCATCAACTCACTGCTTTTCTAAGCCAAGCCAAAAAAATTGCAGTAGTTTGCACCTACACTCACACAGAGATTTAAATCTTCAAGCTTCTGACTGTAATTTGTCTGCCAGTTCTCACCTTTTTTCCCCCTCTGTATGAACAGCCTGTGTCTTTCCAAATTCCAATTTTGGGATGCTTTTCTCTTCCCCCGTCCCAGTTTAATTCCTAGGAAGAATAAAATCCTGGCTCCACTGCATGCTCTTTGCTACAGAGCAGTGCCCACACTTTCCATCTCTGTGACTCACAGCCTACAAAATTAGTGCCTGCAAAGCTCGAGGAGCAGGGAGAAGCTGCAGCTCCCAGGAAACCCTGTTAGCAGGCATCAGCTACTGCTCTCACTGAACATGGCGACTTTTTCTTCTCTGGGCTTATCCCTCTTGCCCGCCCTGCCTTTTTTCCTTATGCCAGAAAAAGCATTTGTGTAACTTTCCCAGATCAGGACAAGATTTCAGTTAGAGCAACTGGGGGAAATGAAAGACTAATTTGATTTGTTTTGTGTGTGTCAAATGAAAATATTTTTAGCTTGATTTTTTTCCTTCTTTTTAAGGACTTTTGATTAGTTGTTTCCAATTTTTGTTTTCATGGATTCTGTGATGATAAAGACTACTTAAATGCTGTGTGCACTGTCAGAGAAAATGTCCAAAATTTTACATTATACATCTGTTCAGGTTTTCCTGTGGTAGCCAGAGACCTGCCAAAACTATGGATTCGTAGGGAATTTCCCAGGTCTCCAATGAAATCTCATATCAGCTACAAATTTATATAAAAAAGAAAATAATAATTTTTTTTCTTTTACCACACCATTTAAGAAACAAAAGTTACTATCATGCAGAAGCTTCCTGTTTGGAAAGTATTTCAGTTGTAAGTGGAAGATGAGAAACTTGGTGTATTCAGAGCATTATTTCAGCAACTGTAGCTAACAATGTAGTTTTAAGAATAATTTAGAACACAGGATTAAAGTTGTCATGTTTGTTTCCATCTAAATCCAAACTAGTCTCCTTATTTGACTTAAATTTCAAAACTGTGTTTTAATAATTGTGTATCTGATGTAGTTTCATGTATTCAGTGTTTAATTGTTATGCTGAAAACTTACAGTTGGTACAGATAAAAATATTTAAGGGTCCAAAAAGTTAAATTATCAGATTTTGATTGATCAATATGTATACACGCAGATGCATATATATGTATATATATATATTTATTTATGCATATGTATACACTGTTTCATAAATATAGCTAACAATATGTTTTTCTGCTAGATGAAAAAACACCCAGTAGAGCAGGGTGTAAGTAGTGTAATAAGCTAAAATAAATAATCCAAAAAAGCTGAGGTGACCATATTTTGTTCAAAGCTGCATAACTGCCCATTTCAGAATTATGACATAATAGATATTTATAGCTGTCATCACAGTTTTTGTAATTCATCCAGATCTTAAAACATTTGAAACAGCACATAATATTCTTCTCTGTTTAGGGGTGCTTTCCTGTAAATTTAAGTCAGCTCCTAAATGCTAATGCAAGAGCTAGTTATAGTTCAGTTGAATTTTAACAAGTGTTTCTGTGAAATAAAATTCAGTGTAACTTTCCAGGGTACTTGCTCTGCCAAGAAATATGTAATTTCCCATGCTAACTGTATTTAATTGTTGGAGGATATCTTGTAGTTTCTAGTGGTAAAAATGGAAAAATATGCCAAAATTGGTCAGGCTAGGTAATACTATTTTGAGCTCAGTCCTACATAGATAGCACTGAGTATCTCCATCATTTCTTCATCCTTGTGGAAGGAAGACAGCCAGGAGGGAGACCCAGTGATGCTCATTTTCTTTCTGTCCTACTTCGTAGTGCAGTTGTGGATCCAGAGCAAATGGATCACTCCTTAGCCCCAGATGGAGATTATACCCATTTAACTCTGTGTTTGTTCTCTAACTCCTTTCTGAGAAACCATTTCCTCTTATAAGAAGGATGGCTTTTGGTTTTAACTGGAATCAATTCACAGAAATGGGTTGGAGTGAACAAATACCAGCCAGCTGCAATGGTTGTGTGGTGCTTTTGCAGCACACGAGGGGAAAGAGAAAGGGGCTGAGTGCAGGCTGGGGGGAATGTGAAGGAATGAGGGAGGGGTGAATGATGGAGCACACTCAGCCCTGTGTCCTGGCTGGGCTGTTCCATCAATGACCTCTTAAGCTCCTGGTTTTTGTCACAGTGGTATCCTTCCAGCCATGCCCTCTCTTTTAGTTGCAATGGCACATCTTGAACCCCTCCATGGATTGATTTGTCTTGCTGAAGAAACAGAAAGCTACCACAGCAAACCAACAGTGAAATCCCTGCAGTGTTTGCCAGGTGAATGGCTTGCCTGGCCCACAGAGGAGCTAGATGAGCCCAAAGCAGGAGGTGGAGGGCCTGCAGAGCCATTAGAGAAAGGGAAGGAAGCTGAAAGGCTGCTCATTTTGACACAAGGTGCTGTCGGACAGGCTCCTCTGTGCAGCTTATCCACACTCTCAAAAGAGGATTTATGGCATCCAGGACACTCTGCAGGGAACCTGCCACCCTAGTCACCAAGAAAAACAGGAGGAAAACCAGGAGCTGTAAATCTTGTCTTTGCTTTGGTCTTCAGGGAAACATTTCATTAGGGCTGTTGGCTCAAATGCTTCCTGAAGCAGCCCATTGATCCTTTTCTGGCCCAAATTTATTTCTTTGCTTAAGGTGCTGGTGAAGAGGTTCCTCAGCTGTCTTGCTCATGCTGAGCTAGCATGGTGGTCCCAGAGAGCTGCATATGTGCTTACTGAGCAGGGTGGGGCTGGAGAAGAGACTCTAGACCACAGGTTAGGGAGTAGGGCACTCACCTGAAATGGGGAAATCTGGGATTCAGCCCTGTTCCCAGCACACTGACCACAGCTCTGATTATGTGCAAAGAGGAGACTTCTGCAAATAGGAAGAGTGGGATTCACCTGACCAAATGTGGATGGTGACCTCTGAGTCCCTTTTCTAGACTCCATGTACTGGAGAGAAACATGTTTGCACAGAAAACAGCTCTCCTCCCATTGTGGAGATTTGAAATAGACACGATGAATTGCAGCTTCATCTTATTCTCTCTCTCATACTACAAGGAATTTAGAAAAGCAGCCCACATGTAGATGACTGCACCAAAGGAGCCTGGTTGGCATAAATGTTGCAAAAGGTAACTGAGGAATTCAGGGGTATTTTGAGAACACTTTCAAATTCTATTGTCTGAATTTTCCTATCAGCTTCTAAGCAATTTAGTGGAACTAGGTCATGATACCTTACAGGATAGAATCCTTCTGCCCCAGAATAGATTTTTCACATCCAAATATCTTAAAAACATATACATATCCATATAACAGGTGTGGCTGGCTGTGATCCAAACAGGTTGGTGTCAGAGTTTGTGGCATATGAATAAAGTCTACTCAGGACCAAACACCAGTGGCAAATAAAGACTTCCCTATCCTCCACTGCCTATCCATGGGCTATAACAAATAGTGGCCTTACTGTGATATTTTCCTGTCAATATAATTCTCCAAGTCAGAATTTAGGTTTAAAATCAACATTTGCATTTTTCATCAAAACAGTAATATTTCAGCAAAAATGGGCTGGAAGTTTTAAGAAAGAAATTATCCATTATTTAAATAATGAGATAAAGTGAATTAGTGAGAACTAATCAAATTTAAGTATTCTGTATTTATATATCTCAGAGTATTGCAGTACCTTTCAATCAAATGACAGTTGCTTTATAGTGACTGTGGTACCAATCATAGTAAAGCAACAGGTAAAAACCACAGTAATTTAATTAATTAAACTTGAAACATTAATTTTCCCTGTATTTGAGTCATAGTTTTGGGAAAGAATAACAGAAAAGTTGTGTTCATTATTAGAAGTTGTTCCTTCATAGAAGATTTGGTTTAGCTTTTTTATTTTTTTATTTTCTAAGCTTCACACAGTGGTTTGATTCTGATTTAGTTAATGTTCAGCCTATTCAGAAGGGTAAAATTACTGGAGTGAGCCTTTATTGCTGTAATGGAGGTCTTGAGAAATTTAAATTGAGAAGTATTCTAATGCATCTCTGTAGAATATTATCTGCCTCACTTCTGAATGCTTTGCTACCATGTGCAGAACATGGCACATAAGTGGCTTTTGGGGCTCAATGCACTTATGCAAGTGTTTTTCCTTGCCATCTCTTAACACAACAAAAAGACACTTGAAGCCTTTACTTGGGGCTTATCTTTATTCCAGATTTAAATGTAAAGAGACCAAAGTTCATCACAATGCACCTGCAGGCTTTTTTTTTCTTTCAACTCTAGACATTGTGATGATTTTCAATGGAAAATTCTGTTGCCAAGGAATTGCTGAAGTGAAAGTTTGCAAAATTCTATTGTTTAAGGTAGAGCCAAGATTAAATTTTAAAAAATTATTTTTGCAGTGGGTTGCAGGTGAAAATTGTTTATAAGCTTATATTAGCTAGTCAGGGAACATAAACTTTATTTTGTGCTTTACACAGACTGTTCTATAGTGCAAATGTTGAACTGCATCTAACAAATTATCTAAGGAATATGCCCTGTGAACAGTTGCAAACATTATATGCTGAGATATGTTCAGTACACTGTTCATTGAGCAACTCTGAAGAGTAATAGTAATAATAATAATAATAGGAGCCTATTTGCAGACAGTTGCAAGCAGGAGAAATGGCTAAATGCTTCAGTTAAATTATTCCTTATTTGCCTTGTCATACTATGTGGTAACAGTTAATAATATAATGTGTTTTAATAATGGATTGGGGTTTTTTCCTGTGTTACTTCCTCTGTCCAGACTATTCTCTTCCATTAGCCCATTCTCAGTGGTTTATTTGTTTGTGAAGTCCATCCAATGGTTATAGGCTGACTTCAAACTTTGCTTTCCTGCTATGTCCAAGTGATGAAGTAATGTCTTTTGTGGACACTTATCCAGCAGATCTACTAGAGGGTTTTACTGATATTTTACTGAAATTCTTCCTGGAGACTTGGTAATAGCTGTGCTGAGTATCAAAGCCGAAGATGAAGATGGACCTTGGCCCTCCCTTACACATTTCAGATAATTTCTAACCCCATTTTCTGATCTTTAATATTATAAGATACTTCAACAAATATTATGATTGAGATTTTCAAATAATCAGACTTAAGATAGTATTAGGTCACTTTAAAATTACATCACTTGAAGTTCTAATGTGAGACTTTACACCTCACTAAGCTTTTCTATTTGTATTTAACTCATCTATTACTTTCTGCAGAGAAAAGTATTTAAGCTTGTTGAGGAACATGTCTTCTCTGAGCTGTTTACAACGAGCTGATTAATGTAATGTGTTACAAATAATGTGGTATTCAGTTGTTTGGGGTTTTTTTAAACTAAATCAGTTCATATCAGATTTTATAAAAATGCTAACGGCACAAAATATATTCAGATACATCCATCTAAAAGCAGAGGAACATTGTGCAGTAGAGTGAAACAGGAGGAATTTCAGTGTATGCAGTAGATATTGCCACTTGCATAACAATTCACCTCTCTCTGTTGCTAGTGAATATTCATATTCCCATAGTAAGGCTCTTTGTATTTACTGTTCTGCCGAAGAGTGAGATGGCATCCAAGCCCTCTAGTGTTTTATCGGAGTAGACATGTCATTTGCAATGTTATTCTAAGCCTCCCTAAACAGAACAAGCTGAGATGAACAATACTCTTGTATACCTCTCCTAAAACTCCTTAAAATGTAAATGTAATGTGATATTGACTCTGTTATAACTGCCTGTTTTTGTAAAATCCCTTACACTGGCTTGACTTGGAGTACGAGTGAAGATGGGGGAAGGGAGAGAGTGAGCTTCTCTGGACCCTGGGCAGACCATATTTGTAGCCCAGAAAGCAAACTAGGAATCACCTGCATTAGAAGAAATAGATTTCAGCTTGCAGGAGAGAACTATTACACAGAAAAAAATTTCTATAAGTTACACATGAATCCATTCAAGGATTCTGCCTTTTGTGTATCTGAAGTACAAACTTTCCAATAGCCATCATTTCCTGTCTGTAGAAGCACAGCTTGTAACTGTGAACCATAGACTGCTTAAAAATAAGTAATCAGCATGATTCCTGGCAGTGTTCCCTGCTCTGGCTAGTCCTGCCTTCAGAGCTGTTCCCTTGCTTCTTACAATGTCCTTCCTACCTGTGCTCTCCCCCAGGCCTTCCCACTCTCACCTCAAGTTTTCACGTGCTTCATCTTTTTCAGAAAAGCAGCAGTCCCTGGTACCAACAGCAGCTTGGGGGCTGTGGTTGTTTGCCTCCTCTTCCTCACCCTCTGCTGCTGCCTTTCCTCTCAGTCAGCTCATTACCTCGGCAGGTTAAGTAACACCCAAGAGTTACATGCAGCTGCATTTACAGCTGCATTTGCTGCTTTTGCCTAGGGAGGCCCCACTGGACTGATCTGGGCACAAAGCAGGACAGCACTAGGTGCTCTCCCTGGCTCTGGGGGGCTGTTATCTCTGTTCTCTGAGCAGTCTGAGATGAGTGGAGTTTCAGGCAAAGCCTGAAATCAGGACTATCCAGGTTAGATCCAGACAGGAGGCAAGGATACAGCACAGCTTCAGGTGCTTCCAATGTTTCAAAACAGATGTTAATAACTTCTGTCTTGAAAGGGATTCAAACCTATCTGCATAGTCACCCTTATCAGTTAGCTTGTTCTCCTACAGTTAATTTGTACAGTGTTTGTGTGCAAATAGGGCTTTAAAGTGATCAGACAGCATAATTAAGCAAAACTGTACTTTAGAAATACCAAGTGAGTTTCCTCTTCATCTTGGTGGGAAAAGAGATAACAACCATCAGGCCTCACTCTTTAGAGTGACAGAGTTGTATGACTCTGTAGCTGCTCTTCAGTGCCTCTCTAATCAAGGTGCTTCTCTTCAGATCACAGTTGATGCTTTGGGAAATCTTCATCAGCCTTCAGTGCACTGCAAGGACTGGGAATGCAAACATGGAAATAACAACCTGTTGTTCTGATGGATTGTTGTGAGTTGTGCAGGGGCTGGTGAATGAAAATCAGAGGGGTGCTGGAAGGTTTGTGTTCAACTGTGCCAGAGAGGGCTGAGCTGCTGGTGTGCTTGATCAGGAGGTGCTGGATCCTGAGAGCAGCTCTGCAGCTTCAGTGGTGCAGCCCTGCGAACTGCTGAGGGCTTTTCTGGGAGCCATGGGACAGGGATTCAAATCCTGCAGACAGACAGACAGACACCACTAGGCAGTGTAAGGGAAATACTTGACTGCTTTTATCCACTGTCCTTATTATGTGTATTCCCAAATATATGAAGGCAGAGTTTTTGTCCTCAGACTGTGTGGTGACTTTTGCGCACCATCTGTATTCACTGTATTTTATCTGTATTCTCTAGAAATATGCCATTACAGGTAAGTCATATTTATTCAGGTGCTTGTTCCCTAATGAAAACCTCATTGCCACAGGTTTCTGTCAGGTCAGGAGCCATTCAAGCAGCAGATGGGAGCCAGGTGTCTCATTCCAGTTACATTTCTTTGACTTTTGTGTGTTGCCACTGTGATCCTGTTGGGTGTCCTTTTTGCTAGTATAGTTCTTACATGTGAGTTAAAGTACTGATTTTGTTTAGTGATTATTGCTATCAATAAAGATAATTTTAGTAATTATCTTCCTATAACATCTTAATTTTGCACCATCACTGGGTTATATTTGCTATTTGATTTTATTGCAGTCTGTTAATTTGAGTCTGATTCTTCTTACCTTATTACAATAGCCACTATATTTTATAAATATAAATAACTTATGACTTGAATCACTTGAGACGACATTATAACTTGTCATTTTGTATTTTGGAAAACAGATTTTCATTATTTTGTCAAGGAAACTTTAGGATAAAATGCCCCTACCTGTAAATGAACAGTGTAACTTAACTTGGCTGGAAGATCTGATGTAAGTTGAGTAAGACAACAACATTGCTTTGTGTGTCTTGCACGGGTGATACTTTAATCAAAAATAATGATTCTTAGAACCATCTTTTCATGGGAGTTTTTCCTTGTCCTCAACACTTCAGAACATACAAGAACTCATTTTACAGACATATATGTGTATGTAGTTAAAGATGGGGTGTATTCCAGACAGCACCAGATGCCTCTGATGGAAGAGAAGGGGAATGCAATTGCTTCTGTGGAAGTCTGTACATATTTGCCAGAATTTATAAATGTTTACAAGTAACTGGTCTTCACATAAGCAGGGCCCTCAGGGAGTGCTAGGCCCCCATCTGCTGGAGAGTTTTATGTCAATTCTGGTGATTTTTAGGTTATTTTTCCTGCATTTTTCTCTAAGAATTATCATCACTTGGCTTACTTACTTAAATACTGAGAGTGCCTGGAGAGGCAAAGGCCTTATTGTTTGGAGTAGTCTACATACATATGGTGAGAGACAGTTTCTCTCCCAACAAGTTTTCCATCTAAATAAACAAGGTTAACAGGGCTGGGAAGAAGCAGTAACTCCCCATTTCACAGGGGAAGTACCAGCAAGTGAGAGGAGCTGAGCACTGAGCCCCAATCCTGACAGGCACCAAAACGTTTGCTCCTGGCAGGGCCAGAGGGTTCTGGAAAATATTTTCAAGTTGAAAACAGTTGGAAATGTACTTCAAGAAAAATAAACACTGCAATCTGCTTGGATAGCTAAGCAGGAATGGCACAGAACTTGGTATCCCAGAGGTTCTGGGGATTAAAGGCTCTCAGCTACTTTTACTTTTTTGGGGATATTCTGTGGCCTCCTGAGTGTTTTTTGGTAGCTAAATTTGCAGCTTTTCCTTGTGGCAATGCTGCCTAGAGCTGTGCCTTTGACTGGAGTCTCTCAACTGTAGTTACACAGCAAACATGTGACTGAAGTCTGAGTGTGAAATGATCCTTGCTGGTTTTGAGGAGCCTGAGAAGGTAGCTGAGATGCCTGCCTTGCTGTTTGCAGAGAAGGCTTGCCTGAGGACACAGATGGGGACTCTTTCTAGGATGCTGTTTGTCTTCTGTGCACTGTTGGTTGGATGACCATCAGGAGCATGTAACTGAGAAGAGTCAGGCTTGTACAGAAATTCCTTCCTTTGCCCCATCTCTCCCCCAGCATGGCCACTGCAGAAAGCAGCAGTGGGAGTGCTCCTGGAACCAGCCTTACAGCTCTTGGCAGCCACCTCAGGGCACTGTGTTCCAGTGGCTGGAGTAAGATTAATTGCACACTTGAATTTCACACACATCTTTGAGGGCACATCTAATTATGAATGCATTACAGATTGCAGTTAAGATTGTAACATTGGGAATGTTTAAAAACAGACATTTGTCATCAGCAGGGAAGCCTTTAAGAAGGTAAATCTTACATTGCTATTTCCCTCTTCTCCTATGTAGGAATAGTAGTGGGCGAAGAGGGAAAATCAAGGGTATGGTAGAGGAAAAACCTCTCTGTCCAGTGGAGACAGCATTACAACATCCAGGTTTGGGGATTCTTTGGGAAATCTGTTGTTTTTCTTCTAGTAGACCTAAGAAATAGCTCACAGTCCTGCCCAAAGAAACTAGTCTGAAGCTGAGCCCAAACTGTGCCAGCAAAGAGTGGCACACATTGTAGTTTGAAGAGACTGGGTTATCACGTTGGGCTTATTTGCAGGGAAAATGAATATTTAGGTAGAAATGCATATTTAGTAGAATCTATTTATTGCTGCAAATTACAGTCACTTTGATAGTGGATTGATTTACCTGGTTCCTCTGAAGTCCTCCTTTCATTCTCTGACTTGATGTGGTGTAGAAAGAATCAAACCATCTCTATATTAAAAAAAAGAAAAGAGAGAAACTGTACTCAAACCATAAAAAGGTTTTTGGTTTCTTCAAAAGAAGAAAAGCAGTCTTGCCATAAATTTGGTAAACTGCTTTTATAGTGCTTATGCCCACAGATTTAGCTTGTAACAGGGAAATGTGCTATGTTTAAATACCCAGAAGGAGTCTGGAAGACAGATTTGTCCTGATAGCTTGTCATTTACCAAAATGGGTAGTGATAATTGGACACAGGAGACACTTGCAGATCAGCCTTTAGTGACAGTGCTGATAGCTACTGAAAACATAAAATATCTCATGGTGGAGCTTCAGTGTCTTCTCTGTCATCAGCCCAGGCAATGTCCCCAGCAAACACCATATGCATCATTGCCAACTGCATTTTATCAAAATACTCTCACTTCAATCCTTTTCTTGGTCTTTAAAATATTCTACAACCCTACACATTAAAATTTACAGAATATTAATGAAATAGGAGAAGTGTAAGGGGGATGGATAAACCCATCCTTCCTGTGTTGCTTTTGGCTGTGATAGCTCTGGCCTGGAGTGAAGCAGGCACATTAGCTGTCTACCAGGTATGAACGTGTTTTCTGAACCTTGCTCCCCTTGATCAGCATTATGTTGCTAATCTTCCCCTTTTAGCTGCCCTGTTGCTATCCTGTGCCCTAGGACTCAGTGTTGCTCTGATGGAGTGGGACAAGATGAAGAAGAAAATTACTTATTTGATGAGTGAGTTATCACACTTAACTGAGAATCTGGGTATCAAAAAGCCCTCCAAAGTTCCTTAATTAGAACCCTTTCTTTTGCATTGCTTTTAAGTATAATTTATTGCAACTTCCTTGTTATTTAGCTTGTGCTTTTGAGAAAATATGGGGTTTTTTTGGGGGGCACTGTACGCAGCTATAAAATAATTGCAGAAATCCCAGCAAAAGGTCGTCTATCATCCTGACTTCTCCAACTACACTTCTGCCAGTCAAATAACTTAGAAGAACTGGGTTTTTTTTTACATGCTTGAGTGCCACATCTCAGATGCAGGATACTTTTCTCCTTGCTCTGAGCTGTTTTTTCAGCACTTTCAACTGGTCCCTTTCCTGCTTCTTGCAAAGCATGCACAACACGGCCTGCAATGGATGCTTGTATTGCTTAGTTGTAACATTTGGCTGTCTAAGGAGCTGCTGAAGATTATATTCAGATGAAGCTAAATTGGCAGCTAAGTATTGAATTGAGCAGTAGATGGTGATGTCCCATGTGGTATTTTATTATTAATCTCATCAGGAGGTTGTAAAGAACAATACTAGTAATTAGTCATACCTTCTAACCCTGTAAACCAGGACATATTGGTTATATTGCCCTTCAAAGTGTACTTTATTAATTAATTCCTATTTTACTGATGTATTATGATGTAAGAAGGATTGCTGGATCTTAATGAAGGTATTATGTGAACTAAAGAATAAAATTTGACTGAACAGGTTAAAATTTATTTATTCATAACTAAATCATATCTTGGCATCTTAGTGTGTATGATTGAAAAGGTAGGTTTTTTTAAAAAATGAGACCTTGGATTAATAAATGCTGTAAAGATTTAAGAACTTCCTTTTCTGCCCTTTTGCTGATGTTGTTACCCTAGATATAAGGTTTTCAGGCTGTATGTTATATTCATATCCACTGCTTCTAAGACATGTGACGTGAATGTGGCAAAAAGATAATTTTATAATATAATGGTAAGAAACTATAAGAAAAGGAAATGAGGCCAGTAGCTACCCTATAATGAAGGTTCTGTTTGAGGAAAAGATCCCTGTACAGCAGAGCTGTTAATATCTGCTAAAATAAATGGCATTTAGGCATATACATAAACACACACCCCAGTGTTATTAATCAGGATCAGAAAGTTTTTTAATTCAGTCAAGATAAAACATATGAGCATGTTTTCCCTGTCTTGTTGTGGATTCAGTAAACTGTATTTTCAATTACATCATTTTACCTAAAAGTTATTGGGAAAAAAACATCCAAGGGAGTTCAGTAACATAGACTCGCTCAAGTTCTCAAGACAGCACAAATACTAAATACATTTATAGATTTAACTTTCAGGCATTTTACTAAAAATTACTTGATTTAGCATTTCTTGCAATGTGCCAGAAACAGTTCCTCTGCCCATACGTTTGATGTATGTATGAATATCAGGTTGGCTGCGTGCTTTGAACTGGTAAATATTTACATAGGAAGTTGTTGGTTTTTCTGTAGCTATCAAGCTGATGAGTGGCTGGTATAGATCTGATGTGAAGAGAAATTCCATCTCAAGTCAACGCTCCTCAAAGTAGGCCAGACACCAAGTCCATCTGTTTTGCCACAAACTTGCTCCCCACAAGCCACAAATTGCCCTTTTAGGAAAGCAAAGCAACCTTAAGGCAATAATAATCTGCACTGCTCAGGCAAAAGCACTTTTTAAATGGGCTTGCAAACATTGCTGTAGAAAGACACAAAAGCAATTAAAACTTCAAATAAATAATAAAAGAAAAGGAGAAAGAAGGTAATTTTAAATTTCAGAATGGTCTATCAGTATTTAAACTTAGGTTTGAAATCCCATCTCTATCTTGAAACCTACAGATTGGATGTAGAAGAAAAAAATCCTGCTTTTCCTCTTCAGAATCTTCAGATTTTCATTTATTCTTGTCTTTGGCACAAATGAATCCAACTTGGATAAACTTAATGTTCTATTTTTTTCAAGCGGTTGAGGAGGAAGAGGAGTACAAACCAGTTTTCAGGTCTTTAGAAAGCAAGCTTTAGTGCTTGCCTACTTTTTTTGTTTGTTTTGTCTTGGAGTGTTGGTTTTTATCACTCTATTTTTTTTTTTCTGTGAGAGATAGGCTGATCTGACAGACATTCAAAAACCTTGTAATCTGTATTTATTACTCAGTGGAAGACACAAGGCTAATGGAACAAATTGAGAGTGCTCTATATACACATGCTGTATTTACCTAGTTCTGCTTAAGTCTGAATGGAAATTTTACTTATTGTTTAACTAATAATTAGTTTACCAGCTATATTAGTTCTGAGTATTGATTTTATGCTAGTGGTAAATTTGATAGATCTTTTTACAACTATTTAATTGTTTATTTCTTTGTTTGTAGATAATAGAATTAAAAGTTCTAGCTGAGATACTGAGGTGCCAAGAATAAACACACACCTATAGAAACACAAAAATAATATTTTTCTCAGAAAATTCTTTGCAGATATCAAACTGTTTTCTGATCTTTGTACCCACATATATTTAAATATTAAATTTTTAAAATTTAATACTTGTTGAAAATACTAGTTGAAAATACTAAACCACTATTAGTTCTGAATCCAAGTGTCTGAAGTTGGAGTAAGATGCCCAGTTATAAGTCCAAATGAGGAATAAAGTTTTAACTACAGTTAACTGTCCTGCAAATTTTAAATTGAGTTACAGATGCTTAAAGGTGCATGGAACCACTGCAGGGGAGAGCAGGGATCTAAACACTACCCAGGCCCCACTTGAGTTAGTGAGGCAGAGTCCTGATAAATCTGTGTTTAAGCATTGTTCCTGGTGGGTGCATGGTAAAGAAAAGCATCTTTGGAGAAGTGTTGGTTTGGAGTGATGTTCTGTTGCTCATTTAGATCATGAACCTTTGTCAATACGAACAATTAGTGGGCTAAAGATTCCATTGACCACACGACAGGAATCAATACACACAGTACTTGTTAGTTATTTACCACAGAGTGTATTAAAGCCTGTAGATTCACCATAAATCCTTTAAAGCTGTCCTGCTATGATCCTTGCCACAACATGCATTGACACATCAATAAATCCTTTTGACAAGGGCGATATGTGAAAATCAATACCAGTTTATCAGCTATTTCCATGTAGTCTTTTCTACAGAGGTTTAAAGATCTTTTCCCAAAGCTGTACAACTGACATGGTGTAGGGACGGATCTTGAATCAAATAGTGACCTTGATTAATGCTGTTCACACAAAAAAACTTTTAAATCCCATATAAAGGACATACAACCATTTCTGATGAGGTTAACTTTTGGAAAGTGCTTTTCAAATCTTTTAATGATTTTTTTTCTTTTTTTTGGAAAGTGAATTAACTTTGTGTGCACACAGACCACAATGGGTGCTTTTTTTTCTCAAAGAGAAAGTTTTTTCTGCTGATAAAAAATTGCCAGATGTTTCTGTTTCACTAAATTATTTTCTACAACACGTTGCCAAAGGCTGTGCTATGTACTTATTCTGCTATACAAACTTTATTGCATTATAAAAATAGGTTCAATGCATATATTTATAATGGGAAGTTTACAGTTTAGGCAGAGTAGAACCATTTTTTAGTTGGTTCTTCTGAATTGTTTGAGGAACTTTGAACTGATGCTATCTGACTTCAAGTGTCAAGAAATCTTTTAAAAATCTAGGCACCTTAGGCTTCCAGTGGTGGTTATCTTTCATGTCTAAGTAACAGATTATTTAGATTCCTATAGGGATTCCTTCTATGCATACTGTCCTCCAAATGGATGCAGTAGTTTTATCCTGAAGTTTTATACATTGCTTATTTCATCAGGAAGTTCTAATTGGCCTGGAGGATGTAAAAACTTTCAGAGCCAAAGTCAAGAAAAAAAAGAAATGTCCCTAAAATACAGAAATATAGTTGAAACAAAACCAGAAAATAATGGCTACATTAATTACACTAATTGTTATTCTTTTTAATTTAAATATTTTGCCACTTTCTTGCACAAAAAATTAAATATTTTAATTCCAAGGTAGGCAAAATATTAAATTAGTTCTGCATCTTGCATTCAGGGGCATATAAGTTATGCAGCAGCTTAAAAAAGATCTCAAATTCCACAGAGAGGAAAAGATAAGGAAGCCTAATACCTGGCTCTGTGGGACTACCTCTGCCAAAATCAGCTTTGATAGAAGCAAATCCAGTTCTCTCTTTAGTCGATGGGAGCTGGCACTGCTAAAGGCAGGGTTTGGTTCTGACCCTTGGTATAATTTTTCCTGTGAAAGTTCAGTGTACTGAATGTGTTTCCTGTAAAGCTTTCTACAGATACTGACCCTAAAGGAAGGAATAAGAAAGCTTTGGCTTATGTTGTTTTAAGGGATGCAAAAGCTAAGTGTAACACTCATGATGGAGATTCAGGTCTCTTGGTCTTTCCCTGCCCAACTCTATACAACATTTCACTGTAAAAATCTTACCTAAAGCCTCCACTCTAAAATCTCAGTTATGCTGCTACGTGTATGATATAAAGCACACCTTGTTATCTGCCTTTCTTTCTCCCCTTTAGTTTCCTCTCCTCCATCATTTCTCCTTTATCATGTTCCCTCTGGTGAATCTCTTTAAGTATGGATAAATGTAATGCATTAAATGGCATTAAAATACAGGAAAAACTCTGTTTTGTTTAACTACCTTGTTTATGGTAATAAAGACATTTAATTAATATCCCCTCTTCAGTTAGATACATGAACCATCCTTAAAAATAATTAGTGAATTTGTCACTTTTCACAAAAGATTTGTTAAATACCTTCTCTCTGTCTCTTTATCTTCTTCAAAGAGGAAAACTGTTCTCACCTAATGCTGCTCTTTCCCATTAGAGTAGTCTGGATTTCTTGGTGCACAACCAGGATGGGGTTCTGGTGTGTCCCTCAGGGACTGCAAGCTGAAAAGGGAAGACAGTATGAAGAAAAGGGTGGAATAAAATCCACGTAAACAAGTGAAGAACAATGATCCCTGAATAAAAAACAAGGTAGAATAGCCTCGGGCAACAGATAACCCAAGCTCCATCTGACCTTGGCAGCATGACTGGGTCTCTATATAAGGACAGAATCCTCCAGCAATTTCATCAGTTTTGCCCCACTGTCAACCTTGCATCCATTATTATTTTACTTTTTTCCCCTTATGCTCACATGTATTTATTGCTTAAATATATTTGCTATGACTAATAGAAGGAAGATCCCTAACTAAGCTTGAGCTTTCTTAAGTCTCTCAGACTCCTGAGGACTGATGAAATTCAGGACCCTTTTTTTTGTTTCAAATCTTCTGAGCCTGAGAAAATCAGACACCAGCTCTGCATCACCAGGGTTGAATTTTGAGCCTAAGAGCAGTCTTGCTTCTCATTTTGGCATAGTTGTAGAGTGTATCTTTTGTCCTTTCTGCTGTGAATGTGGAGTTAAACTAACAGCAGAGGATGGAAAGGCAGCTGTCTTGAGCCCATCACTTGGCAGTGACCAGACCTTAAGCATGAACAGATTTGTTGAGGCAGCTTTCCCAGCCTATTCAGTACAGGGAACCAGTTCTGAGCCTTGTGTACTATGAGCTGATGGGGTCTATTAAATATCCTCATATAAAGTGTGCCAGGGGCCAGTGTAAGGGAAAGAAAGGAGTATTCACTGAGAGATGTAAGCTAAAAACTGTCTTCTGTGTTGCCAAGAATTCGTTTGTTTGTGAAGGATGCATCAATGCATCCTGCTTTAAAATTGTATGGGCTGCATGGTTTTATATCATGTAAGAATTTTGGCATTTCTTTGGCTATAACAAATTATCATGCCACTGCATCCACAGCTGGTATATATGAATGAAACTCCATATATTCAGCTGAGAGAGGAATATTGCTTAGTGGTGTTTTTCTAACAGGCTACCATGTACCCTATGCACCTGTGCTTTAAAGTCACAACATTTGAACAAGAGTCAAACACTTGTGAACTAAGCTGTACAGGATAAAAATGTGTTACCATGGTGTTTTGATGTTTTAGCCATTTTAAATATTAATATAATTTAAGAGAGTGAATTGCAAATTTTAGTTGATCATTGCAGAAGGAACATTTCTACTGTTTGAATAATTTTGTGCATATCTTCATTTGATGCTGATGAACTAATTTCCAATGTGTTTATTTTTAAAAGAAAGAGTCCTATAATTTAAAAGCACACTAGTAAAAATACTGTTAATTTTTAATGCTGCTGAAAATAAAGGGGCCTTGTGCTCATATAATTAAAAAGGAAACTTCTTTCATTAGAGTAGATTGATAAGTTATTACATGGAACATGGTTTGCTGTTTTCAAAAGCAGGGAAAAATTTTGTAGTTCTTCTGGTTACACCCATCTTCATCAGATTTTCCTGCAGAGGAGGTGCAGGGGAAGAAATCTGTGAAAAAAAATATGGTGTTGCTGCATGACCATGAGGTCTCTTCAAGAAATTATTTTTCCTTATTATCCCTTATTATCCTTATCCCATCCTCTGTAGTTGACAATTTGAGTTAGGAGAAAAGTTAAAAGTTTGAATGATCAAACAAACAAATGGGAAGAAGCAAGAGAATCCTGGGATTTCAGAGGCAAGGATTTGTTTGGGGGCCAGCAAGATGGTTTTATTCCCACCCTCCAATCTGACCCATTTCCTTTGCTTTAATTATTTCATAGTTTTATGTGAGCAGTGATAAAGCACGTGTGCTAAATGCCTGTCAAAAAGAGGTTCTATTTCAGTAGAAAGTCTGTATCAATTGCTTTAGTTAGTTTGTAAATATGCTTGTAGAGATGCTGAATTCAGAAGTCCTGAAAATGCTGCATAAATGTTTACCTGAAATAAGGATAAGGTGTAAAATCACACCAGGCTTCTAGATGGGGGAGCAACAAGCCTATTTTGGTTTCACCTTCAACTGTTGTCTGACAAAACCAAACCACCCATTCTTCACTTTGTGCCTTGCACAGAGGGAATGACAGAATATTTTACTTCTCTTCAGGTATATGGTGCTAGTGTTCTAAAAAACTCAAATTTTTTTTTTTGTTTTTCCTCCTAGAAATAATATCTCCTCAGCTTCTAGGATCACTGATGTAAAATTCTTTGAATAAAAAACCAAAACCAAAAAAAAACCCTCCAAAAATCTCTTGGAAGCCTAGTGTGTGCAGTCAGTCCACACATTATATGCTTGTTCATGGGAATTTCTTGTTTCCTGGGATTCAGACATCCCTTCCATAAGCTGACTGATACTGGGGCCTGTGCTGGACTCAGCTTAAAAGAGGAAGGGCTTACTTTTAAAGATGTCTCTGTGCATTTTGGCTGAGGTCTTTTCGGGAGCTGTAAAGAAATTTGTCAGGTGAAATGCAGCAGTCCTTTGAAAAGATGTTTTCTCATGTTTGAACAGCTCTGGTGGCCGCTGCCAAGGAGGGACAACTGCCAGTCACTCCTGAACTCTTCCCAGCCCTTTTTGGGAGAAACTGATGTCATGATTCATCTTTGCATGAGACAGTGCTCATGTTTCCCTGCTGTTTTATGCCTCAGCACAGGAGGAGGTTCTTTGTTTTCTCTCCCCTTGGGCTCGTTTCTTGCAGTCCCATGCAGGGCTGAATACAATCTGGCCTGTGGTAGATATTTAGAATCTGTTTGCTTGCTCTTCTACAGCTTTCAAGGCTTGCCAGCAATACTGTGGGAAGCCTGGAAAAAATTAAAGTGTTATTCTATCCTGAAACTTGTTTCTGCAAAAATGCTATTCTAGGCTTCCATGTTTATTGTTTCTCCATGATTCTCCATATGAAATTTGATCTGTTTCAAAAGGGGAAGGAAAAAAGCAACAAAAAAAAAGAAATAAAATTTCTGATTACCTGTCCAGCGGATGCCTTCTTTGAGCAGACAACCTGAATTCTCTCTCCTCAACCTGAGAATCATAATCTCTTCTGGTGAAAGGAATCAGACCCAGCTGAGAATGGCTCTGCTGTGTTTGAACTTAGAATTCTTTTAGCTGAAAAAAAATGAAGCAACTTCACAGCAAATTCACAGTGCGAGGTTATTTTTAAATGTTAGTATACTGGCTGGTTCATAGGGAAGGCAGGACTGTAAATAGTGGGGCAGGACCTGGGGTTTCCTCTGAGAAATCTTTTTGTCACCTGCTTTCCAGTGTCATTTATTCAGCCTGCAGAACAACTTCTTATGTTTCAAATGCAAGTCACAGACCAGTTTTCCACTGCATGTTCTTACAATAGCCCAAATCACCCCTGTATTAGTCCAGTTGGAGAGAACCCATGAAGATTTAAATATTTTATCTCTGTAAAATTCAGTGAAGTTTATTGTGGAATTTCCTTTGGAAGCTTTTATTGGGAGAAGATGTACATGGTACATAGCTTGCCTTTACCTTTAGGCTGGTGACAGAGAAGTTCTGAAACTGTGTCATAAATACAGGGAGGCCCATCACAGGCCCTGATGTGAACATGACCTGCAAGAATTCTGGATTGTAAACAGCAGATTTGTTAATGGTCAGATCTTGTAAACTGGTGGTGGCCTTTCTCTCATCTGGAAACTGTTTCTGTTTATATTCAAAAAACAAACAAGTATGTTCTATCAGACCTTCTTGATCAATGAAAAATAAAGTTCTTCTGAGCTACAGAGCCACAAATAAGACACTTTAACCACTTACTTTCCAAGGAACTAAGAGCTTGGCCATTATTAGTTAGTTTGGGAGTGTAATTACCACCTTAGATATAATTTATAAAGATCAGTCCTAATGGACCACTATTTTTTAAAAAAGCCTGGAAAAGCCAGGAGACTCAGAAGGCACATATGCAAATCTATCTTTCAATTATAGTTATATCTATACAGCACCTCTTGATAGTCACATATGAGAGGCCAGAGAAAGGGGAGGGACTCTGTACAAGTCCTTGCAGTGGTTCCCCTCTGACCTGGTGCCACGTCCTGGGTTAGAGGAGCTGCTGGCTCTGGGTGCCTCAGTGTTTGAATGCTGGTGTTGCTGCCCATCACCAGGAAGGGGAACTGGGCTTCACTGCACTCAGTGGGGTAAATTACTGCCTCCAGCCCCAGTCCTAGCTGTGACTCTCCTTATTTATCTGCATTTAAAACTGGCTTTTCTTCAGTTAGTATGTCTCATTTAAAATACTGCTAGTTTCCCATTTTTGAAAATCAATCATAATTTTAAAAAATTGTGGATATTTCCAAACAAAGAAAATTGCAGGGAAATATTTGTTGCAGTCATTGCCAGGGCTGGTGTTACAATTACTTCGAATTTTAAAAGTCCTCTTGACCCATGACAAAAATGACTTTTTAAATTTGATGACAACTTGCAAAATAAAATAATGGACTCTTAAAATAATGTGCAATGAAATTACTACCAAAATCTATCACTGAAATCTATGTTTTCATTACATCAAAAGCATCAGTAATCACATATTTTGTGCTACATTTTGTTCTCTTTGGTGCTACAACAGATAAGGTTTTACTAAGGTTGCATAATGTTATCCATGATAGCACCCAGTTTGCAGTTGCTGATAGCTTTGCCAGACTTTAACTGTTTGGCTTCTCTGTGAGGTGAAGCTTTTCACACTGCTTTTCTTCTTAGTTGAATCTGTTTTGGAAAATTTCAGAAAAAAAGATTCAAACATTTCCAGGCATTAGGCAATGGGAATATATATTTTTTTTGACCACACTGAAAAGTCCTGGCAAACCTTGCTCTGAATAGCTGTAGCTTCCCCTCCCTCCTTCCCTCCCTCCCTCTACTGCCCATCCTATTGTTTGAGAATACAGATTTGAAATTTGGCAGGAGGATGCTCTTTGTCTAATAAAATTCTTATGAAAAGCATCACATTGCGTGAACTTAAAAGTCTTTGCGAAAGTGTAATGAAGGCAGGTGGGAGAGTGGAATCAGCTGAGAAAGGAATTGTTCTATCTTTGGAAGTATTGGTGGAAAGCAAGGGGGAAAGGGATATGAGCAGAGAAACAGTTAATTGAGGATGAGACACTGATACGAACCTGGAAGTCAAAGGGAGTTACAGGATTTAATATTTACTACACAGAAGATCAGGCCTTGGAATCAGCCTTTTCAGAAGGGAAGATTTATGGGGAAGGAGGGTCAGATGTCAACTATCCTGCCACCAGTAGCAGATGGATTGGGAAAGGATAAGTGAGCAAAACTGGGAAATGACCAAACATTTTTTACTGATATATCAGCTCATCCCAAATGGGAGATTGTGCCTGGAGCACTACATTCTGGAATTGCCAGTGGATTCTGCCTCTGCTAATACACCTAATATGTTTTAAAATTTGTTTATGCTTGTAACTTGAAGCCCAGCAGCAATGAATTCTACAGCTTGTGCATTGCATGAAAAATTATTTCCTCTTACTGGGTTTAAAACTGTGAGCTAATTTTATTGTGTCCTCAGATTTTTTTTGTAATTTATTTATTACAATGATGATTTTTAGACTTAATAATCATTCTCTAATCACAGAAAGTCCAGAACTTTCATGACTTGCAAACCTCCGTTGTACCCATCCCCAGTTACCTTTTTTTTCCTGATCTGAAAGCATGTGGTTGGCCTTTTTTATTACTACATATCATTAAACCAACATTTCCATGGAATTATCCATAATGGTTCAGAGATTTTTGTGCCGCATGATAATAGCTAGGGTCCATTGTGGTGTAGATCTAATTAGGATTTTTTCCCTCATATGCATTACTTTGCATTCATCAATACCCTCTGCTGTTTTATTGTTGTTTAGTATTTTAAGCTCCCCACAACTCTTTGCATTCAGATCAGCTAGCCAGAGTGACTCTCCGTGCCTGGTAATTTTTTTCATGTTGTTATCCATCTTCTTTCAAAGTCCTACAAGACTCTACCTAACATCTCAGGTCCTTGGGAGTTGGTTAGGTAGCTTTCCTCTGTTGCAAAAGCTTGCCAGTTATTTCCACCCTTTGTTTGCTATCTTTTAATGATTTATTGACCAAATCATAGCCTTCCCTTTATTAAAACTTAGAATAACATAAAAACTGTCTGCGTTTCACAAAAAACCCCTCAAATGTTGTGGCATTCTGTAAGAAATTCTGGATGAACAAAGACACATACAGAGATATATAAATAGATGGACCTTTGTTCATAAGATCCTTCTTTTAAGTCTAATTCAGAATTCCATTATTAGTATTATAAGAAAATATCTTTGTCTTTAGGCAGCTGAAGAACCATTGTCCACTATGGTAAAGAACAATTGCTTGCAAATGATTAGACTTAAATGTTGACAAAATAATACCTAAATTCTTAAGACAACTCTCGTGTTTATAAATCAACACCAGCTGTTCCTGTTTATTCAATACTTTGTAAACATAAAAGAATAAAATAGAACATTATATGACAGCTCACAGACCAAGATTCAGCTTTTTGCGAAAACAAATCAGGCCATTAAAAAAACGTGGGGTTTGTGTCAGATATTCTAGCAAAGCCAGCTAGTCTCGTGGTAATAAATGTAACCATGTTTCTCTAATGCCTTTAGGCATATGGCAGGTACCTGGAAAGGAGATTCTAGAGCTGAGGCATCAGAGAGGTTTTCTTGCTCTCTCCTGGAAGGGACTAATAGGAAGAGCCCCCCTCACAGGCAGCACCTGTCAAGCATTCCTGAGCCATGTCAGCTCCAAATTTGCCCTAAGTGCCAAATTCTGATTTCTGTCACACAGATTCTGTCACAGGAAGGGAAAGGATCCTCCAAAGTCAGTGGGGTTTTCTTTAGTTTAATTGTCCTCAGATCATCCACAAATCTCTCTTAGGAGTAGATGTATTGTACATTTGGTACATTCCTCTCTACTAAACTCAAAGTTAAAAGCTCTTGCTTATTTTGGTGATTATTTCTCATGTGCAGAGGATTAGATGTTAGCTAAAACCAGTTAAGTTTGAAAAAAAAGTAAAGTTTGGTAATCTCACAGCTAGGTGCATGGCCCCCAGAAGGAAATGAAACCACAGGCTGCTTCCATGTGAAGTGCAGTGTGAAAGCCAGGCACCTCAGAGCAGAGTTTCAAACTAGCCCTTTGCTAAGGTGAGCACTGAACTCTTGATGGTGTGGTCTTTAGAAAGGGGGATTATTTTCTGTTTTTTTTGTGGAAGCTCAGCATCCTATCAGAGCTGGGATTCACCCAGAGAAAGCTGCCTATCTAAATCCCTGAGGGTAGGGACCTAAAATTTTCTTCTCAAAAAGCAGGCAAGAAATGAGCTCTATTTTTCCTCTTAATTTTTTCTGGGAAAGTTAAGAGGGGATGCTTCTTCACCACTGCTAATGTTTTAATTTGTACTTGGATTGCTGCTTTGGAAGTAAGTCATGTGAATGTGTCAATTTACTGGATGTCAGGGCATGTTGCAAAGCAGTCTTGGTGTGTGTGAACTGCACTTGAGGGTCTCTGACTACTCTTTGCCACTCAGCCCATGAGATTGGTCTCAAGCCAATTGAAATTTAACCATTTCTTCCTCTTCATTTGCCCTACAAAATCCATATATTGTGGACATTGGATCAGGTGCAGGACCTTGCATTTGGCTGTGTGGAACCTCATGTGATTTGTCTGTGTGGAAGCTCATGGCACACTTCTAGAGTTTGTCCAGGTCCCTCTGAATTCTGTCTCACCCCTCAGGTGTGTCAGCTGCACCACTCAGCTTCACGTTGTCTGTGTCACTGATGGAGATGAACCAGCACTGGTCCCAGTGCTGTCCCTCAGGGACACTGCTCAGCACTGGAGAGACACTTAGGTGCCCTTCCTACCTACCAAGCTTTGTGCAACATCTGGAAACTGAAGACAAGAAATGCTGAAATCTCAGCTTTTCTGTTTAGAGATTTTCTGGGACATGATATTTCAGGGGCAGAATCCACTAAATAGAACACATTATTTTGGAACTCTATTTTTAGCTTCTTTATTTACGACTTGGCAGACTCCTAGTCAGGAGGGGATAACCCTGGCCCTAGTGATAAGTTCTAACAACTACATGTTTATGCACCAGTAGGTATCAGGAGGTCAGTCATAAAAACCTGTCAGTTTGTATTACTTCTCTGTTGACTCTCTATCAAAGCATGAAGGAAATGGGAACTGCCATCTTTCTTTTCCTACCACTGGGTAGTATGTCATGAATTAGATAAAATAACCCGGTTTTTTTTTCTAATATTGGTGCAAAATACAGTCCCTTTGACAACTGGAGGAAAAACAATTAAATTTCTATCTAGCTATTCAGTTACTGAAGCAGAGATACCACTTTTGCAGGTGAAGGCAATGGAAATGTAAAATACATGATGCTTCTGGGCCTTTTTAAAAACACATGGGCAGTACTTTCAGATGCTTGTGAATCTGGTGTTGAATTCTGGTCAGGTGTCCCCTAAGCACATCTCTTTGGATTTTAATGAACTGTTAATTTTTTAAGTTACACACAACAGGGAATTGTGAAACTTGCATCACCTTTAATATGTTCAGGTCACTTCCTTTTGAAGTGACCAACACTCAAATCAAAGAAACTGAATGAGATAAGAGAATATCAATGATGATCATGGTTTCTGCTCCATATGAGAAATTTATACTCTGTTTAACACCCTGCCTCCAAGTGAGCTTCCAGTTATTTGATATTGATGGCCATGAGAATGAAAATACACAATTAAAATACATAAACCATTCTGTGCTTCTTCACCCAAAGCATAGCCAGGTCTGAAGATGATGCCATTGGCTGAAATTCGTCCTATTGAAGAAGAAAAGAGTTTGGAATTCCCTTTCTTTCATTGCTCATGTTTAAATGCATTTCATGACACTCTAACTTCTCTCTGCAACCATGGCTACAATTAGGTTAGACTCCTGTTCAGAAAAAAAACCAACTTTATTGTTTATCTAGAAAACATGAGAGCTTTGATTTCAAGTTATTTTTTTGATAGGACAAGTTACAGAGTGCAAAGTCTACAGAAGAAGAGTTGGGACTGAGATATTCTGAGCTTGTATCAAGAATCCAGATACTAAAGACTGACAATTTCAGAGTTCTGCAATTCTATCTGTGTGCTCCAAGCACCACACCATGCAGAACAGATACTGCTGCATCTCACCTCAGGTAGACCCTGTAGATCAGGAAGGCATCCAGGATTATTTTGATCATTATCTGGATGGAGAAAAATATTTTCATTTTTATAATGAAAATGTGTATATGTATATATATATATATATAATGCGAATTCCTTAGAGCTGTTTATGATAGTAGTAGTCAAAGTAGAAAAAACTGTAGCTTGTTTCTCTTTATTTTATCATGGGTCATGGGTTTAAGTTACTTTTGTGTTTTTCTCTTTTAAAATCTAAAACATAGACACCTTGGAAGTACAAAAAGGATTACTTGATTAAATCTATGAAGTATACCTGGCAAGTGGACATTTTCTAGGAGTGCAAAAAGATCTTTTCAAGTAGGAAACATAAGTTCTTAGAGCAATGGTTACTTCACCCTGTATCATCTTTTCACCCTGCATTTCCTAAGGATACATTTATTATCCCTGACTGCTGTGCCTATTATCATATGAACATTGTGGAACACCCTGCTTCCTTTTATGTTTGCAAGGCACTGCTGCTGATGGTCTGATAGGTTAGATATTTCCCTAGGACATTCTTTATTGTGAGACTCATCATGTACAACATAGACTGCACTTCTGTTTTCACATCCCATCTTGACCATTGCATTCAGTTGATATCTATATCTATCTGTATCTATCTATCTATATCTATATCTATATCTGTATCTATATCCATATCTATATCTATCTATATATATAATCTATATCTATATCTATCTATATCATCTATATCTATATCATCTTTATCAGCTATATCTATATCAATGTGTATCAGATTGTTCAACAAATGTGTATCAGCTCACAAACCATTTTATCTGCTGCATACTACATAATGCAGCTGAAAATATTCAGTATCTCTGCAGTTTCTAGGCCATGTGCCCTGGGCAGTTTGGTGTCACCTCTTTGACTGATTCTATTGAGTGCTTGGAATATTGGCAAAGGAATGAGGAGAGTACTGACAGTGTAATCCTGCTTGTGGTCCCTTCAGATCAAGGTGCATGAGTGTTTGCAGGGAGAGACAGGGAAGCTGCTTTGATTCTGTCCTTGTTCTGCAAGTCTATTGAGACTTCAGGATGTGAAGGCCTGTGATTGTCAGCTGTACTGGAGAGGGTTGAATCAAGTCAGAAGGAACTCAGTCCAGACCTGACTCCTGCCAGTTGCTGAGCCTTTCTGAACAAGTACATATACAGGAGTCTGAACAAGGAGCTGCTTGCTTAATTCAAAGTATATTTGATCCTCAGTACACTCCTTTGCCCTTGCTGATATGCCATGAGATACATGGTGGGCTCTGTGCTGACCTGGCAGCTGCTGCTGGGCTTCTTGCAGCTTTCAAATCTCACATGTGGAGGTTATAAAAAGTTCACATTCATTCTAGAATGCCTCAGGTTGGCGATAACTTGATTTGTGATTTTAAGAAACAGATTACCTAATCTAGGAGACACTACTACTGAAGCTGAGAGTATCAACAAAAATGTGTGTCTGTGCATCTGATTTTAGAAAAAAACTTTACCAACCAGAAAGTAGAACTAAGAGAGGAAGAGGGGAGAAAAAAAGAGTAATTTTGTTCTAGAGCAGAGAGGTGATCCTTCAGTGTGCCAGATAGAAATCAGATGTAAAATTCAAGTGACTGGGGAAGAACTCATTTAGAGGAGTAGAATCCTAAGAAGAGTCAGCACCTGAAGCCAGCACCCTCCGAAGGGCATCTTTGCTATTTTGATATAATATTTCATTGAGGACCTAGAGAGTGATCCAGCTACAACTGATTTTGTAGGTTCTGACAAAACATAGGGCAAAGAAATATGATAACATCTCACAGTGGTTGTCATTGCACGAGTAGAAAACAAGCTGCTTGATGTGGATCCATATATTCTGGGCTGAGCTTGACATAAGGTTCTCCTAGTCTAAGAAGGCATTAGCACTGAATCTTTTCTGATTTTCTGTCTCACTTTCAGATGACAGCTCCTCTGGCAGTTAACACATTCCCAGAAATGGAACTGTGTAGTTTCTTGGCTTTGTCAATGCTATTACTCCTGTCTCAGGCTCCTTGGTACTACGAACACTAATCTTTTAGGAAAGCTCTGAAATTATAGATGCTCTGGGTTTATGGCACTCCAGGGAAACACACTGTAATTAGAAAAAAAATTAAGGTTCTGAACATGACCATTGTATATTTTAGTTAGAAATGCACAGCTGTAATGAAACAGACAAACAATGGTATGCCCAAAGTATATTTTATTGTTAATATATGAGGATTTAGATTTTTGAAAATAGGTCTGAGCTGCTCGATAGGGACACTTCTGTGAGCTCCTGAAGTTATTTCAGTCTCCTCTGCAGCAACTTTGTCCATACTTATCCATGTTATGCAAAACTGTTTTCTTTCTTAAAATAGTTTTCTGTGTGTTTGAGCTTTCTCACAGATTCATATTCTTTCTGGTTTTAAACATTTTGTATCAACACTGGTAGGTTTTTTTAGGCTGTAGGTACACATATGTCTCTAAATCCTATTCCTTAGCTGGGGAGGAAGGAAACTGCTTTTTCAAAAGCTTTGCTTGCTCTTTGTCAGGAGATGCCTTCACCTGGCAGGCACTGAGGGTAAAAATCTACATCAGCGGTCCAAGGTGTCACTTGGCTCTGACTAATGTGAAAATGAAAAATCAGAAAGACACATTAGTCATTATTTCACAATGTAGCTTGCTGGCTGGCAGGAACACACCAAGAAAGACCCGAGTTTCAAAGCAAATTCACGTTTTCTGTAAGCAAGTTTTCTGAATTGTCACTTTTTTGCACTTCTTTATGTACTGCAACTTTACACAGAGAAATTTTGACAGCATTAGAAAAGAGGAAAGGCCAAATATCACTTCTAGCAAACTAAGAAATCTTAACTGAATCAGTTTTACTGATTTAACATGTCCACAGAGTCTGAAGTGATTGGTTGTAGTTCATAGGAGGCCACTGTTGTAATGAAAAGATGTTTAAAATTTCATTAAAAGTTTACAGGCCCAGAGGTGAGGCCCCAGTAGATTATCATATACAACATAAAGGCATATTAAAAAAAAAAAACCTAATACCTGTTATGAGCTTTCAACTGGATTGTATCAGGTCTCAGCTTCAAGGACGACCTTAGTGGGTGATTTCCTTGACATATGTAGCTCACACTTGACTTTGCTTACTTTGTTTAAATTTAGATTTATACATTTTTCATGTTTAAGCAGTAGGGTAGCTAGTAAATAGACATTTTTTGTAAGTAATTGCTCATGTTGTTACTAGTTGACTGACAGCAAATGAAATCCTACAAGGATTTTTATACATACTAGTGATAGTGATACAGCTAAGTGGCCACTTGGTAGGTGAAAGCTTTGTTTGTCTAGGGTTTTAGCATAATCATTAAATCACAGCTTTCTCTAATTGCTTCAGCTGCAGCCAAACTCAGTTGGATGGGATTCTGAAGCAAATGGAATTCTGTCACATTCAATATCAGTGTTTGCTTTATTAAATAGCATTTCTCTGGGGACCAGCATAGACTTTTGGAGTTTTTAATTTGTTACAGTATGTAGTAGCTGGCTTCTGTAAAGGAATTGTTCACCAAGCTGCAATTTTATTATTACTATTGATGCCTTTTTACTTTAAATGAGGTTGACAAGATAAGAGATGCCATTTAGAAGAAAGCTTTACTTACTTTCTTCGATGAAGACTGAGTTTTGAAAGGGAGCACTTCTTGGCATGCATAAATTCTCCCATTTCTTTTGAAGTGAAAATGTAAGGTAAATAATTAAAACAAACACACAAACCCACTCTGTTATCACAACCTCTGTGCTTCATTCTCTCTATATTTCTTTCAGTGCCTTTCAGTACAGTATACCCTTTGATTTAGCCACCGTAACAGCCTTGTCAGTGATCTGTTACACTGTTCTACAATATTATAGCAGCAATAACAGTAAAAGTTTTGATTCTAAGTAGATTTTTCATGGCGAGCAGGCAATTCAGACATCTCCATTTGAATCAGAATTTTAATTTGTAAATGCAAATGTCAGTTTAAAAAGTGCACTACCTTGTGCTTCTCACCACCAAAACTTGAAAACCATTGTGTACACTGAGAATATGCAAGTGTCTGGAGCCCAGCTCATCCTCACTTTGTCAAAGCAACCTGAACTCCTGATTATGTTCCTTTGTTAGCCAGATGTGGCTGTACCTGCCCAGCAGTGAGTGTTATGTGCTGGGAAGGGTAGTGCTACCCCACAGAAACAGAGCAGCTGAGTGATCTGAGGGCCACAGGATAATGCAGGAGAAATGTCAGTATTTGATTTGTGTTGTCTTGACCTGGGATTTCCTTATATTTCAGATTACCCAGGACATAGGAAGATATACATAAGCAATTCTGTCTCTAGCTTAATTGTATTTTGGGCAGGACTTTTGTATCCAAATACAGTATGAGATTAAAAAAAAAAAGGCTTGAGGGCCTTTATTTGCAACTATGGCTAGCTGGGGAGTAAAGTTAGGAAGCCAGGCAAATAATCACATCTTCTTCATTTAAAGTATTTCATACTGGCAGAAGTCTTTAACCAGTTCTCCAACTTCTGTCTGCCACTTGGAGCTTTTTATATGAAACAGCAGGAACCTGGCAGCCTGGAGATCTTTGAGAATTGTGAGCAGAAAACTTGAACATCATTTATAGGTTTTCCTGCCAAGACTGTAAAAATCTAGACAAAGTAGATACAGTTGTTTCATCCAGCTTTTCACGTATTTTTGTCCTTCACTAAGCTCTCAAAGCCTCAACCAGTTTTCTTTCTGACTTTTAAATTCTCAGTAGATATATAGAATAGGATTTATCTTACCTATCTTTATCCCTAAAAAAGTTACATGGCTAGACTGAACCATTCTCTAGGCTCCCTCTACAGACAGTGAAGAGACAGAGATCTGCAGGAGGCTTTTTATCTCACATGAATTTAGACAACTGTCTTGGGGTGAGATGAATCCCAGCCCTGTTGTCACCCTCTAGCTTTGATTCAGCAAATGTAACAAGTTCCATTTCCATGCTGGGATTTGGAGCCTTGTATAGAATATTCCAACACCTGATTTCCACTTAATTTAATGGAAAATGAATGCGTAAGTCTTTTAATTAGCTTTGAAAATCTCTGCCTTAATGTTTGATTAAGTTTGAATGCACATGTGTTTGTATATTTAAAAAATTGCAAGCCATAAATGTAGCTGTATTATTTTCAAATACCTGAGCATCTGATAACTGCAGCTGACCAGTGGTTCAAATGGCCACTGAAGATGAAACTATGCTGCATTGCTGAAAACTGGAAAAAGTAAATAGAGTCTAAAATATAGACTTAATAACTTAATACCTCAACGCTACCTTTTTTCTTATCTCTCTCTTAAGTAGAATTTAGATTCTGAAACACATTTAACACAGATAATATTTGTAGGTAGAGTGACATCACCAGCTGACAAAAATGACTGTGATTACCCATCCTAATAAGTACAGAATGCACACAGGAATTAACTTGGAGTGTAGTTTTGCTATAAAAAAGAAATAATCTTTTAAAAACTTCTACAAGAGTGGGGCTTCTGATATGGCTTAAATAAAAATTGTGAATGAACTTTTAAGGGACATAATTTGCAGGTCACTGTAACTCTTTTATGAAATTATTTTTTAATTACCACAGTGAAGTTTTTTGCTTAAAGAATATGCACTGTTTATGAAGCGAAGATAAAGAGGGATTTTTCTATTACCTATACATAACAAAGAACTCATATTTGTGCTTTACCATTGCTTCTTGACAAAATTTCTGTAGAGTGCCATAATGTTTACTTCTCTGTACTGTCTGGAATTATACAGTGCTTTACAATTTCTTTGGGTGATACCTGGACACCCAAAACCACAGTCATATTATTAAACAATTAAATGCAGCAATATATAATTTAAAGTATAGATAGGGTTGTAAATTTTAAAATGAGTGGTTTCTTCAATACTTCTTTCTTAATTGTTTTCTCTTTTTCTGACTAGTTGCTAAATTAAATTTTTGTGCATGAGATTACCTGTCCTCCAGAGGAGATGGGACACACAATACACTTGATCTTTTCCACTTCCTGTACCTTCCCAAGAAATAACAGCTCTTTGGCTAGAGCTGTCCATAATTTTGATATGCTCTTATCTGGTTGCAAAGCTTAATAGGAAGTTGTAATTTTGAGTTAATTAGACTTGCAGACTGGCAAAAGCATAGATGGATCTCAGCTCAGCAAAACATTTAAACATATCCTAAATTTTAAAAGTCTCTTGCTGAGTCTTAGCAAGAGTTTTCTCAAAGTCCTGTGGGGTAAAGTTGTGCTAGAGTTCTGTATAATGGGCTGGGCTGGAGGGGACCCTAAAGATCATCTGCTTCCAGATCCTCTGCACTTTTTACTGGACCACATTGCTCAGAGCTCCAGCCAGCCCAGCCTTGGACACTGCCAGGGATGGGGCATCCACAGCTGCTCTGGCCAACCTGTGCCAGTGCCTCACCACCCTCACAGTGCTAATTAAAACATGCTGGCTTTCAGTTTGGAGCCATTTCCCCTTGTACTATCACTACATGCTCTTGTAAATAATCCCTCTCAGGCTTTTTTTCTGTATGTAGAGATATGTATCTCCTCATCTACATGTCTTTTCAATCCATATAATCTTTTCTTATGATGAAATCAACTCTTTGTAGCTGCATTACCTAGCCCTTTCACTATTTGATACTTCTGCTCCAGAATGTAACTGGGAGGATGGCTTGTCTTACCTGTGTTTCCCTTTCCTACCTAGATCACCAGATTCACACAAGAATAAGGAAAAATACATAGCAGAATAAGTCTGTCAGCTCAGCTGAAGAGCCATGTATGACCTCTCAAAGAACAGTCTGTTGGATCATAGTTTAGACTGCAGTTTTCCAGAATCAGGGACCTCTGAAGGTCCCAGCTTTGTACTCGTCTCCAACGCCCGTGGTGCTTCTGTGAGACTGCAGTAATCAAAGGGGTGGGGAGAGTCCAGTGTGGAATGGAGGTGTCAAGGACTCTCCACCATGTTCCAATGTAGTATTTAGAAGCTGTCAGTAATAATTTTTTTCCCACTGTAATAAATGATAAAGGGATTTGTGTTCACTAAATTTTAGAGCCTTGGGAGTTGGTGCAGTTGGATAGATAGACCTAGAGAGACTCACTTAGTAATCTTGCTGGGAATATGAGTTTTTTTTCTGTGCCCTAGTGACACATAATATTTGATGGTCTATATTCACTCAGGGCAATACTAGGTATTGCCTTTTCATTGGAATAGATGGCATAGCAGCTTCCATTTACTCATAGAGATGGAAGTAAACAAGGTAAAAAAGAAACCAGGTCAAAATGTCAGAATAAAATAAGAACATTTGTATGGCTGACAGTAGTACATTAGATAATAGACACACTTAATATTCCATCTCTATAAACTATTCTCAAAGGCAGAGGCTGTGGGGTATTCTCTGGCAGAATAGAGAAATGTAACTGTGGTTCATTTTTGATAAACACAAAACTCAGGTCTGTGATTTGTCTGGAGTGATCATGGATTGAGAATATTACTAAGTAAATCTATTACTGTTTCCAGCCAGCCAGAGATATTTTCAATGCCTATTGAAAAAAGGGCTCAATTTTAAAACAATTTTGAATATTGATTTAGTATGCACCATATATATACCAAGTACTAACAGATAATCTGCTGTGGGTGGAAGTGTATAGCTCTGTAAAAACTGCACAATTTGGTTGTTAATGCCCAGTCTTTTTGTTCTCACAGCCAGAATATAGGTCTTCTCCCTGGAGACCAAGTGCAATCTATCCCATATATTTTAAAAGGACAAAAGAGCATCTTCTGCTGGTCAATGCTGATATTGCTGTGAAATCTCAAGGATGATGCCACATTGGCAGTAAGGAATTGGCAGTGGAGTATGTCTTAAGCCCAGCTTTACTGCTCTTTTCCCTCCCTTCTTTCTCCTATCCATTCGTGTGCACAAGTTTCAGGAATGGAAATAATGAATTCAAATTAAAGAAGCCAGTGAAATGACACATTTCACAAGTTAACTCCTTCTGCTCTGTACTGCTTACAGACAAGTATTAAACTGCAGTCTCCTGTCTGCTGCAGGTGAATAGTCAAACATGCAGAGAGTGGATATTTAAGAATTCATTTCTCTTTTGTCCACAAGCTTCAGTAAAATTTAAAGACTGACAAATAATAGGTTTTAGACCAGGCATTCTTCTCTGATTCTGTTATTAGACTGAATCAGGTATGTCTCTGTCTTATCCTTTCCTGACAACTTAAGTTAAAAATCTCTGTAATTTTAAGCACTACAATTTTAAAAGGATATCCAAATTGTTATACATGTGGCATCTGTGTAGATGGAAAAATCAGGTGGCTGAGATGTAGTGGAATAACTGTTCTTTTATAGCTGTGTGTAGACTGGTCTTGCTGTTTGCCAGCCTAGTGAGTATTTCCCACAAATACTCTAACAAAAGGTATCTAATTTGGGCATATGTTAGTGCAAGGGGTCAACTGTCCTTATGAACACAAGAAAAATATTAGTTGTCCTTATTTCAGTGTGAGCATGTTTCAGTTAATCTGGCAAAATTTCCCAGTGAGGACTTGCTATTTGTGACATAGAATTGACATTATCTCAAAGCACTATATCTGCAAAGCTGAGTTGTATGACAGTGTCATTACAGCACAGTGTTTTTGCTAAAATGATGCTGATTCTCACCTGCCTGGGTTCAGAGTGCAACAAGAAAATGGCATGGATCAATTTGTGTATTTTGCAAAGCCTCTCTCTTTTTCTATTATTTTTCCTCCCATTTGTATCTGAAATCAAATAATTCATGTTTGATTTTCTGTTGCCTGATAGTGTACTGATTTATAGGCAATAAAAATAAGATCCTTGATATATTAGGCATTTCTAGTGAATGTGTAAGAGTAACTCCCTATTATCGACCTTTCCCTGGAATTCCTTTGGATTTTTAAACTTACTCCAGATTTACATGAGAAACAGAGATGTTGCCCCCATTTTGCACCCCAGTCAGTCTCTCTGAGGAAGTATTGCTGTGAGGATCTGTTACATGACTATACTTTGCCTTTTCAGTTGAACAGAAACTTGGTGGTGTTTCTTTACTGTACAATTGAAGATAAGTTCCTAAGTGAAATGTAAACAATAGTTCAATTAATGATTAAGTGAGCTGAAGGACTGATATGTTTTGGGCACTGAGCAGAGTTTTGGCAAGAAGTTGCAAGTGTATAATGGAACAGAAAACTACTTATGACCAAAGCCAAGTCTTAAAATCTTTTAGCCAGGTTTACTACACATTGTTTGAGACATGGAATCCAGCCACACTAGTAAGTGAAATAAAAGAAAGCAACACCATTAAATTGTGAATAGGTGTGAAATAACGAATGGAAGGAATAGAGTGGGGCATTCCTGGCAGGGAAAGGGAGATGGAGATTCTGTAAATTACCACCAGGTGCAAGATTAAAGGTATATTTAATTCTGTGTAAAATATGCTTTATATTTGAAATAAAATAAATGAGATAGAATAACAAATGGAAAAACAATGGAAGAGGTTCTTAAAAACTAGCCCTGAGTAACCAGATTGGTCCTCTTTCTCAAGTACTTTTACTAACTATAGGGGACCACATATTCTTAGCAAGGATACTGGGGAAATAGGAAAGGTGTGCATGTTCTTGTATAACAGACAGCCATATATGGGTTTGCCACCTACATACATATGAGCATTCCACTCTTTCACTCTGTTCATACTGTTTCCAGGAAAGCCAATCATGGACTCAGTATCTGTCGTCCACACTGGATGTATACAAATAGCAGAAAGCCCTATGCCAGATTATAAAACCATTGTGCTTTGCAGGGCCAGACCTACAGATGAGTGCTCAAATTTCCAAATCTACACAATTAAGATATATAGATCCCTATTAATTTGTTACTCATTTGTATCAGAATCTTAAATATATTAGGTAGAGACAATATTGGTCTAATTTAAAACTAATGGGGAAATTATTGATTTCTTGTATTTGGACATTTTATTTAACATGGTTTTTCCGTTTGCTTTGAGTATAGACTTCAATGTCAGATTTTTTTTTAACCTGTGAGTTTTGTAATCTGTAATGTCTGTGGAGTTTTTCCAGGTGTATTTAATGGCACAATCTTATCTTGAACTGCATTTTGAAAGCTCAAGTGTAGTTTAATTTGCTGGGAACAGGAGGAGGGAAGGAATGCTGTTCTTTCCTTAGGGAGACAGCAGTTCCTTGTGCAACATTAACTTAAAAGAATATGAGACACATATATGTTGCCAACAGGAATGTAGATGTATAGAGTTCTGAAAATAGTAAGTGTCAATAGGGAAGGGTTGCAGATGCCAGAAGAAAAATGTAAGCTCCCAAGTGCACACTCTCTTTTTATTTTTGCCTTGTCCAATGCCAAGATTGACATTAAAATTCAGGTTTTCCCTAAAAAGTGATTATTTAAAAAAAAGTCTGACTTCAGAACAGATGTGTTTCCTGCGTGTATTCAGAATTGTATTTATTTGTTTCCGTAACTCTGTTTGAATGTACTGTTTTCACCTGTTAGACATGTGCAGCCAAAAGCAGTGTGAGGGAGAAACCACATTGAGGTTCTCACTGGGCGTGAGCTGTGGAGCTGCTGTACAGGGGCAGCTCTGCCCGAGGCTCGTGGGCAGCAGGATCTCTACACCCGCTCCCCTTGGGAACACAGCAGTTGTGCTCTGCAGCTCTTTCCCCTCTGCAAAACACTAGCCTAGAAATCTGTAACAGGGCATTAATCCACTTAACCTGCACTGGCAGCAAACTGAACCAATTATTACTTCTATCTGTGTTAGCCACCAAGGACGAGTGTTCACTCTTCTTTATAGCAATCTTTTCATATAGTTGAGGACTGTCATCATGTTCCCTGTGAGTTTCTTCTGTCTTACACAAAACACAGCTAGATCCTACTACCTTTCTTCCTTTGAGTCTTTTGGGGTTGGTTGCATGTGTCTTTAGACTCATTTATTGCTGTGGTTCTCAGCTAATTCCTTTAAGAGTGGGTGGCCCAGACTGGGCCATAGTACTCCAGAAGTGGACAAGCTATTGCAGTTGAAGTCTTCCCAGAGATGTGTTTGCTGGGTGGAAGGGTATTGTATCTAAGACATTTCCTTTATTCCCAAGAGCAATTGACATATTTGCTTCGTGATCTGGACCGTTTTCTACAGTACTGCTTAGTCAGTTATTCCCCATTTTGTTTTTGTACTTTTGTCACTTTACTTTATTGAATTTCATCTTCATTTCAGGACATTTCTCCAATCTATCAAAATAATTTTGAATTCTGCTTCTGTCCTGCAAGATATCTGCATCCTTTAAAGTGTAATTTCATGTACTGACTTTTTATGTCAGTCCATTCTGCCTTCCAAGTTATTAAAAATAAAGGAATTTGAAGAAAATGCCATAGTCTCAGTTGGCCTCATATTCCAGTTGCAAGATCTATCACAGGCAAATGGAAAAGCTTCATTTAGCTTGCAGACTCTTAATCATGTAAGTGTGTAAGGTGTAAAGAAGAACCCAGCTTGACTCTCAGATCACACAGTGAACATACGGGACTTTTAGATGGAAGGGGAAAAAGAACATCATTGTACTTAAAATCTGATTACCTTTGCCAAAGAAAATCAGAGTCAGGAAAAAATATTGAAACAGTAGGATTCCATTTACTTGGAGACCCTATTCAGACTTGAGCCATGCTTCAAATTACAAATAATACCAGGGGTGGAGGGGATCAGAGGGAACAATGACATTTGTGGAAGAAGTAGTTTTGCTGCTTGGGTACGTGGCCACAGCAGCACGGCATCTTCACTTCTGACCCAACTTGCTGGCTGTGTCTGCCCTCTTCTCTCCTGTGACCCATTCCTTAAGTTTATTTTAATACAAAATATTTTTAGAGAATTAATATTTTTTTGGTTATGTTTAGGCCATTATTTCAGTGTTTGAGCATGTGAGTGCACTACGTGAAAGGGAGGTTGCCATGGTAATTTCTCATTATTGTTGAATAGAAAAATAATTACTCTGGCGAAATCCCCCATAACCTGTCAAAGCATAAGTTAAAGATGCCTGAGGGCAGTCTTGCCTTCACCATCCACTTTTTGCAAAAAAAAAGAAATAAAAAAAGAAAAAAAAGGGTTTTTTTTAATAACGGGATCCTATTTTGGTTTGGCTGGGGACACCTCATTGGGTTTTGTTCACATTTGTCTTTGAGAGTAGGTGGGCCCACCTGTGACAAGGGTGGGGCAGAAAATTAATCAGCAGGGCATTTCAAAGGTTGACAAGATATATATACTCTTTTTTAAGGATGGGTTTTCTTTCTGGGGGTAGGGTGTTGCATTTTATATTTTTCTTTCTTTCTCGCCTAAAATATGCAAAAGCTTAAGATAAAGACTTTGGACTGTGTTCAAACTTGAGAGAGTCTGGATATTTCATCTGACCAGGGAGGGAATCCACAGTAATTCCATTTCCACATTCTTCTTGCTTTCAAGACTGCTTGGGAGCCAGCATGAGTGCAGATATGTGTGGTTTTGAGGTGAGGCCCTGCACTTTCCCTGCTCTTCTCTATCTTTCCCACATGCAGTTAAGTCCTAAGCATGGCATGGCTATGCCATGCTCTCCTTTGTGTTCCCATGTCATTGGATGCTACAGGAGTAGCTCCAGTGATACCCAACATTAACAAGAGCTGCAAATGTGGTGTGTGGCATTGCTGAAATTCTTCCTTCCCTATGACAAGTATGTCCAAAAGGTTAAATGGTACTGCAGCCTCTCTTTAGTCAAATGGCAGAGTGGGAGCTCATAGCTACTCGTTGGACAATACACCCTGCTATGGGCTTGTAATGCAACCCCCAGGTTGTGCTGAGTGCAGGGCCCTGTGCAGGAGTGTGTTGAACACCTGTGAGTGTTTCATGCTGCCCACTGTGTGTTTCATCCTGCCCACTGTGTGTTTCATGCTGCCCACTGTGTATTTCATGCTTTCTGTTGTGGCTGCTTGGCTGCTCAACACAGCAGCATTTGCACGTGGGAACACTTATCAGGTTTACACCAGGAAAGAACAACAGCTCTCTGTGACAGCAGATTTCTGAGATGTGGGGACAGCTTTGATACCTCTTTGTGTGACTGAATGGCAGGGCTGTATGATCCTGTCACTGCCAGGTTGGATGAGCCTTGGCAGGGAAAGTGTATTACAGGCTCTGACTCAGACAAGAAGTCTCTCTAGGGTCTCTGGAAGGAACCAGATTGTTAAAACCTGTCCTTACCATTTCTCCATTGGATGCTTGACAAAAAATCAAAGTGAAATTGAGAGGAATATATACCTTGCTTAACATTTTGGAGCGAAATCCAAAAGTAACATCATCAGGAAATACAGCAGCAGAACTAAAATCCCCAGATTGCTCTGCATGTGTACATAATGAATATGATAGATGCATATTTTCTTTTAAATTGGCATTTTATCTCAGGATCTTTTTCCTGTGAAGCAAACATTTGTTTGCTTCATCTCTGGCCTAATCTATATTGCTCAGGCATTAAGAGGTGCTCAGACCTCACTGCTCAGTGAACCTGGCCTTGCTCACTGGAAAGGGAGGTACTGAGTGGGATAGAGTGGCTCTGAGGAGTGCAGCCAGGGCATCTTCAGAAGTGTATTTCCAGCTTTGTTACTGACCTTGTGTGCTACAAGCCTTGGGGCCTCAAAGGAGCAGAAGAGACTGAACCAAAAATTTTGAATCCAGCTATTAAATATAACCATAGCTTTCAAATGAAACAGTCGGTGGGTTTTGTGTTGCCCAACTTCTATAAAATCCTTGCAAGCTGGACCACTTGCTCAGGTGCTAGACATTGAGGTGTGTGCCTGTTGTTGATCATCCAGGTCTGAAAATGCCTGGTTCAATTGATAAAGTCAAGGAACTTCCTGTAGTGCTGTGTTGGTATATGTTTTACATTGTTCACTATTTTAATAATTGCCCTGTTCCAGCTATGTGTATTACTCTAAGTATGCACAAGTCATCTTAAATTTTTTTTCCACTGCTTGTATCACACTTAAAAGTGAAGATTTCTCACAACAATTACATTTAAGTAACTAGCTGGTATTTAATCAACCTGAAGTATTGTATTTATATTAAATTCATTGGAGTTGAATGGCCATTATATTTCGTTTCTAAATAACTTCCTTGTCATCTTGTGCTGATGATGAGGTTATGTAACATTATAGAATTAGGTATGGAGGATTTTTCATTACCAGGGCCAAGCATTTGAGACACACAGCCCAGAAAAGGAGGGAAAACTCATAATTGCTTTATTTGCAACTGATATATAATGCCATATTTAACATTTGGAGAAAAAATGTTATGGAAAAGAAAGTTTTTACATATTTAGTATGCTAGATAAAATGAAAGTTTATTATACAGTAAATTAAACACTTCAGGTTTTTTTCCAAAATTAGAACCACAGCTTTATCTAGGAAAAATTAGTTTGAAATATCGTATAGACATCTGTACCCCAAAACCACAGGTGAAGGAGCCAAACTAGGTGTGATCCTGTTGAATTTCTTTTACAACAGATGAACATATTTTCGTTTTGCCTCCTGTTAAGTGAATGATCTGTTGCTTCCTAGGATAGTGACAACCTCTGGTGGGATGCCTTTGCAACTGAATTTTTTGAAGATGATGCAACCTTAACACTTTCATTTTGTTTGGAAGATGGACCAAAGCGATACAGTAAGAAATGTATATTTTTTGTTCTAATGTTAAGTATGAGTTTTGAAAAACAGTTTATCTGTACAAGACAGATGCAATCCTGTCAATGACAAAGTCACTTGTGTATATTCAGTGACTATTAAGTTACATTAAAGAATTCCATGAATTGGGAATCCATTTTTTATGGAATTCCTCTGAGTTTTATTACATGAAAATAAATTATTTCCTAGCAGAATGAAGCAAATAATGAAATATAATCTTTGGATTTTTTTTAAATTAGTGGGCTTTGTGGCTGTGCTGGCACTCTTTGGTAATTTGTCTTCTGAAAAAAATCCAAGTATTGAGTCTTGTGGGCAAAATCGTTCACAGAAAGGGAACTTTATGGCAAATATCAGTATTATTGCTGGAAGGGCCTCCAAAATTAAAGAGGGATCAGAAAAAGAACAAATTAAAATGTATATCTTTGCTGATGTAGATAAGTGTTATTCCATCAACAGTGTGGATCTGTGCTGCTTGCCCACATTAAGGACCAGCCTTGGATGCTGTCTGAGCAGTAGTGGAAGTGTAGAATACTCTCAATTGAGCACTAAGTGAAAGCTTGAATAAAAGTGAAGCAGTGAATAAATCTGATGGCATTGGAATCCATTGCCTGCACACACTGAGCAGCAAAAAGGGATAAAATTCATTGAACAAATTGTTTGAAGTGAATAATTCACTCAGCTTTAGCACCAAGCAACAGAGGGAAGTAAACACTGAAAAACTGCATTACCAATTGTTTGACTCCATTCAGAGTGACCCCTGCTTCATGGTGACAGATTGTGCTCTCTACTTAATGCTCTGAATCTTTTGAGGTTCTTCTTTTTCATGAGAGTGACTGATTGTCAGCCTATCACTCACATACTTCTAATTCCTATTATCAGTTATCTCAGGTATTTATTTGACAAGTGTTACCTTCTTCTGAAGAAAATATAGCAACCACTTTGAATGCACGTTTCTGGGATTAGTGTTGACAGAATTACAGTTTCTTGCCTTTCAAAGCAAGTGATAACTCTCTAAAGGTCCTCAAATTACAGCCTATAGCAACGTTGGTAACAGCTGATCTGTCCTGATTAGGTTGAGTCAACTTGTCAGATATCAGATTTGCTAGTTGTGTTATCAGTCCAGAAGGCACAGATACATCAGCAAAAAAGCAATTAATGTCCAGTTAGATCAGAGGGAGTTGTGATTCTGGAAAACAGTGCTGCATATGAAAGAATTTGTCAATGTGTAAACTACTCCTGTTGTCACTAATGCTTGAGAATGGTTGTATTGTCTGTAACTGGGACAGTTTGGCATGGGGTAATACTGTGATTCTTAGCATTGTTGCTGATAAGAATGATCAATTTACTGTAGTCATGGTTTTAAAAGTGACTAGTACACAGAATTTTTCTTCTGGTTTTAATTTCTGGCCTCTGAACAAACCGATTGGTTTATTCTCAACATCTGGAATTGAAGCTCTGCACTTAAGGCTCTTTGCTGGTAATTAATATTTCCTTTTCTTTGTTAGTTAATATTTACTAACTAGTGAATAGTTAATAGTAAATCAATAGTTACTGAACTACAGTATTAGTGATGCTTTTTGACATGAGCAGTATTCCAACTCAAGGAAACTCTGAAGAGCACGCTTGTGGCTCTTCCAGTTTGAGACTTCCATTGCCTTCTTAGAAGGCTTTGGGAGCAGTCTTGAGGCCTCTGTGCTGTCCAAGTCCCTGCTTGGGGACACATTTGGCATTGCAGTGGTGGCTGCAGGGTGGAGGTGGGATGCTCAGAGTAGCCCTCTCTTCCTAGTTGGGAATTTTGTGTCCAAAACCACGTCCAGGAGTTGAGAACAGAGAAGTCTGCTCCCCTTACAGCTTCTGTTTTGAGAGAGCCATGCTCATGCTCTGCTGTTCTCTTATGGGTGCTCTTGGCATCTCCCAAGAACCACAATGGCACCCAGAACTTCTATTCCAAGCTGGTGGAATTGCTAACCAGGGGCTGTGGCTCCTGTTAGGTGAGTATGGCTCGTGGTTGCAGCACCAAACATGGGGTTCTGAAAGGGGTGAAACAAAATTGCCCTTTCCTTCATCTGTGCTGTCTCCGGCATAACACCTACCTCCTTGCCTAGAGAGTATGCTCTTAAGGGTGGAGAGGGCATTAAACACACTGGAACTGGCAGAGAGGAGAGAGGAAAGACAAATTGTTTGTTCTTATTCTTGTAGGCACAGACAGTAATGGAGGGAACCAAGATAAGGCCCAGGAAAGGAGAAAAAGGCATCCTTTGAGAAGTTGTTTATAAAGTTGAAAGTGATGAAAGATGCCAACCTCTTGCCTTTGCTCTAGGATTCAGGTCAAAATTGCCTGCCTTTGTCTTGCTTCAGCCTGTGAGAGCTTTGCTTACATCTCTGACATTGACTGTGGCCACCATGTCTTTTTTTTTTTCCTTTGGGCAATGTTTTCCCTCTTCTGAGAACTAAAATATTCTTTTTTGGAGCAAAAAAATTCAAAAAAACCCACTGCATGTGTGCATGTGTGGAAAGGACAATACCCTTTTTGCTGTCCAGGGCCTCATTTTTCTCTGGGTTATGGCAATTCCAAGTCCATTTCCCTCCTTCTTCTCAGGCGCTATTTAGCACTTGTGTTAAGCCATCACAGACATGAAGAAGCACTCAGTTTTGTCCCAGGTTCCTTCTTCAAAGCCCCTCGAGAATGTTGTGGGAGGCTGCTGGGAACTAATCTGGAGTGCAGCTCCCAAATTTCTTTGGGGCTTTTTTCTCTTGGTTGCTGTAGACTTTTTCTTTCTGTGAGTTTGGTATCATAGCCTGTTTCCCAGCTGGCTCTCTCTGCCCTCTGCTCTTACCTGAACAGTCCAATTCCACAGCCAATGCAAATGTTCAGAGCAGGCCTGTAAATCAGTGTTTGTGTAAATGGTAGAAGATTAAAAAAAAAAAAAATTACTTTTATTTGCCTCCCTCTTTGGTTTAACTTTAATATACACTTTTTTCCAAGAAATTATAAGGGTTGTGAACTCACCTTTTTTTTTGCTGTCTCAAAAAAAAAAAAAGTTGCTTATTTACTTTTGTGGCCCAAAACTGAAGCTTTATGAAGAACACAAAATATTTTTAGGTGTTTCATTCATATTACCATGTTTTACAGCACTCCTCTCTATACTGAGAAAAGCAGTTTTCTTGCCTTTGCTGTTCTCAATGTTTCTCTTCAACTGTCAGCTCTGAGATTCTTTCATTTGTAGGGAAAATTAGATATGGTTAAAATGGGGGTTTTAAGTCACTGGGTTATGTTTACTTTGCTTCACGTCAGGCAACACTATGTACTGATACTTGAGCCAGCTCTAAATGTCCCTGTATCTGCATGGCACAGCATGTAAAGGTACTTACTTATGCCCTGGGAAGAGCGGAGGTTTGTTAGTTCAGTGATCCACCTGTGTTAATTAATTTGATTGCCAGGTTTGTTAGACCTAGACCTAGTTATCTGTGCAGAACAATATTCTGCCTTGGAGAGATGTGACTTGAAAGCCCAGCTTAACTTTTTCATGCAGAGTATCTGTGTCAGACCAGAAATAGCTGCTGTGCCCATCTTTGCAGCTCCTTTTGTCTTTCTTCAGTATTTGATTTCTGTACATGCAAGACCTTTACCTTCTGCAATCCTTTCTCCCTGGCACAGTGTTCCAGAAAGAAGATATTATCTTCTTTCAAACAGACACTGAAAATATGTTTTTCTCCTACTTGCTTATACCCCTCAGCTATTCTTTTGGTCTGCTATTATCTATGAACCCTACTTATATTACTGAATTCTATGTTGAGATTTTAATGAAAATGATGCAGAAAATAAAGATATATTTTAAGTTAACAAAGGTGCAAATTATGCATTTCTCTTGTCTGGCTTTTCAGGGTAGCATGGCTACCCTGAGGTGGAGAGAAACCTCACCAATGAAACATTCCAATGCTTAAAAACAAGGAAAGATTCCCAAAAGTAGAGATGCTACCTGTCTTATTATAGTCAATAGAAACTAGGACGTAAACACATGAAGTTCATTCTACAGTGAGGGCAAAAAGAAATTTGCTCCAATATATTATGCCCTGATTTGATTGTTCAAGAAATAAATAGGATTTAAACAAAATCGAAAAAAGAAAATATGCCTAATGAAGCAGAATTTTTGTTTCCTTGTTGTGGATAAAGCATTCATTTCCTGTTAAGAGGCTTCTATCCCTGTAAAAGAGTAAATACTAGACTCTGATCCATTGTTGCCCAGGTTCTTTGTTTCTCAGAGACAAAATATTTCCCGAACAGATAAGAGAAACAAGTTTGATTGACAGCTCTTAGCAGAGTCTCATCAGCTGCTGTGCTGACAGCCTGGTGATGCGCACTGTGCTGATGTGGTAGGGACTGACAGGTGATTGACAGCCCAAGACTGGGGAGACAGGAAAGATGAAGCATGCTCAGTAAGAATAATGTGCAGTGTTTATGCAGCACTGCAGAGAATAGGAGCTAGAAAGTTAACTCTTTCAGGGAAAGTGCTTTTTTGAGCACATAATGAATGCGGTTGCCACTGTACAGAAAATTAGAGCTTGTCTACGTTTCTCTTCTGTTCACTAAATGGTTTCTGTCCACGGAGGAACTATAATGCTGTGAGGAAGCAAAAGCATAAGCTATTACATTTGTAGCTGTAAAAAAATTTCATGTGTAGTAGATATGATGGAGTCCTCAAAATGGATTTATTGATTTAAGCTTATAGATATAGAATATATTGAGAATTTCAGGCACTTTTTATAGGCTTTCATCACCCAATTTCATATGGCATTGCATAATGTTACACAGTAGAAATTTCAAAAGGAAAAATTTGATCACTTTGCTCTCCCTATCCTTAGGAAAATATAGTGATTTCAGTTTTATTGTTGCTCTGAATCTGTAACTGATAATTGAATATGTGTTTTCTGTTATAATTTCTACTGCAGTTTGTGTTTGGAATGTACAAGGTAACTATACCATGCTTTGCATTTTATGCCTTTTTTTTAATTTTCTCTACTTGGCTCATGAACCCTGTTTGATTTTTTTTTCATTTCAAGAAAGAAAGAAATAAAGAGGAAGGAAGGAAGGAAGGAAGGAAGGAAGGAAGGAAGGAAGGAAGGAAGGAAGGAAGGAAGGAAGGAAGGAAGGAAGGAAGGAAGGAAGGAAGGAAGGAAGGAAGGAAGGAAGGAAGGAAGGAAGGAAGGAAGGAAGGAAGGAAGGGCTGGCTTACTGGACAATAGTCTCAGAGTGAACTTTGGACCAAGCTGCAAAATCATCAACTTCGAAGTGCTTATCTAAGTTTTTCTGTGTGCCTTTAGAATATATTGCATAACTGTCTTTTAGATTTTACTACAAATTATTCAATTAATGCACAGCAAGAAAGCTGCAACAGATTCATTGTGAATTTGTCCCTGTTTTTATAACCTGTGCAATGCAGGTAATTTTATAGCCCTTTATTGAAAAAAAAATTGCAGGAGTTAATGGTGAGAAGCTACATCTAGTGGGTATTTCTTATAAGCATAATTTGGGAATAAACAGGGAAAGTTCATTACACATTACCCACTTGCATAACTATTTTCAAAAAGATGGTTTGAGGGGCCAGCATGTTACATTATCACCCCAGGTTTCTCTAAAACTCTCATCTAGCTTCTCTCCTATAAGTCTTAGAGAGAAAATTAAATTTGCCTAGAGAAAGAGATTGTTTTATTTCCAGGAACATCTTCTTTATTTTTCCCTTTATTTCCTTTATTTTTTTTTTTCACAAGAAATCACAGTCATTAAATATCATTTGAGCATTCAGGTACAACACAGTAAATTGGCCTAGCATTGTGAGACAGATTATTCTGTGTGACTCCCTGGTATTCATCTTTATATACCACTAGTCTAGTTCTTGGTTTTTTCAAAGTTTCTTGGCATTAGTTTTGAATTTAATTTCAGAACATAGGTAAAAATTTCATTAAAATCAGATGTAAAAGGTCCACAACTGCCTGGATCACCACTAGCCCCTCCATCCTCCAGCTAATGATTTCTAATTAACAATTACTTCCTAAAATTGATGTTTTAAAGAGTTCTCAATCAATTTTACATACACTCTATGAAAATTGTATATTAATAAAGGTCAGTAAGAATATAAGTAATGCACTAGAAAGTTGAATGCTTTACAGGTATCTAAGTGTATTACAGCCATGCACTTCTCTTTATCACCCAAACTTTTGTAAGCTCATCAAAGAATAAAATGAGATTTGTTTGACAAGTGCTATTTTGCATAAACCCATGTTGACTGGCATTAATTACATCCCTTTCACTTCAATCTTTGTCAGTTAAATCCTGTATAATTTTTTTCACTATTTTGTCTGGATTGATATCAAGCAAGTGTATTATGTTATGCTGTTCCCTGACTCTATAGTGTCCCTTAAATATCAGCTCAGCAGTAGCGGATTTTTAAAATTCCCTCAGTAGTTCTTTTATTTCTTTAATTAATATTTTAGAATACCAGATAGAAATGGGAAAAAAACCCCTTAGAACTGCTAATTTCAAAACATTTACTTCTCATAGATACTATTTAAGATCCATCTTAGTTGCCAATGGACTAGAAAGCACTTTTCACTCAAGAGCAACATTCTTTCCAAAAGTAGAACAAAAAAGCTTCTTATATGTTGAAAGTTTTTCCGTTCCTAAAATAAATTAAGGTTTGATAAATTTCAAGGTCTTATTTTCGCTAGTTTTTATGGATATGAATTTTTCACTGCCAACTTCAGCATCTCATTCTGATATTTTATATTTCATAATATGTTTTTACAGAACATTTCCCCTTTTTTATCTTTGTTTTATTTTCTACAGGCATCATAATTATCAGGATTTTTTTCCCTTCTAATTATTGCTTTCGTTTCCCTACTTATTTTTTTTGCTGAAGTTGTTTTCTTTTTCACCTTCTAGCTTCATCTTTTAGATATCTTAGGAAGTCTCTTTAACAGATTGTTAATTTTCATGCATAGTTTTTTTCTGTATTTTCTCCCCATCAATTGAGCTATGGTGAATCCACTATTCTGAAGCACCAGCTGTATCTCTCCTACTGACTGGGATTGCCTTTTCTTTGTCTGTACTGAATGCATGTTTTGGATGGCATTTGTGCAGAAACATGTGGTCTGATTGGAGAGTGTATAGGGGAAAGCAAAAGTCTTGAAATGAACTTACTAAGAAAAATTGAAGAATTTGAGTTGGTCAGTCTGCAGAAAAGAAGACATGGAAAAAAAGGAAAGAGGAAAATGGGACATAATAACAGGACATATCAAGAAAAGGCATGTGGTCTGTTTCAGTAGCCATGATGAGCAGGAGAAGAGATGCAGGCCTTAAATTGCAGTTTTATATATATATATATATATATATATATATAGGTGTATATATAGGTATATATATATATATATATATATATATATATAGGTATATATATATATATATAAGTATATATATAGGTATATATATATGTATATATGAAAAAAATAAAAAAGAGGGGTTCACTCTTACAGGTGATAAAAAAGGGAGTGCTTGGAGAGATTTCCTGGGGAGGCTGTGGAGCCTCCTGTACTCGGTCTGACCTTCACCTCTGTTTCCCTGAAGTCACCAGTCCCAGAGCTGGTGTCAGTTTCAGTCCCCTGGTCAGTTCAGTCTCAGCCATCATGTCCAGTTCTGGAACAACCTACTCATCTTGGATGCTAACTTTTTTGTGATTAAAAACACCTTACTATTTCTAATTTTGAGTAGTAGAAATAATGCTTTTCTAATACTGCTGGCTAAGCAAAACTTTGCACATGCATCTTCCACCAATTTCCTTCAAAAGACCATTTTTCTTTTTCTCCATATTACTGACAGGTGTTAAAGGAACTGTTCCTGCTAGTTCCTGATTTGCAATTAGCAGGTATGAATTAGACTCTCACCTCTGCCAGCTGCAGTCTTGTTACCTAGCTTAGTATTCCTGCACCTCTGAGTTATCAATACCTCCAAAATACAAAAGAAGGCTTCACTGCAAGGTGCCAGCCACATGCAATGTGTGTGGGTGTTGCCTGTGTGCACACACAACATCAGTTAGGTGGAAAAGTTTATCATGAAAACTGTTTCATCAGCCTCTTTCTCAACTATCCTAACAAATAATGTAAAATTTCAGATATCTTGTAAAGGGAGAGGTCAGATTTCTTCTGCTTGTAACTAAGCCTGTACAAATCAATATGGGAGACCCTATGTCTGTGAAGTGGTACATGGAAAAGGGCTACTCATGTAATAGGGGCTACTAACTCCAAATGTGAATATTGTGCAATTATATGGAGCCTCTAATTGCAGTTTCTGAAACTGTCCAGTCAATCAGATTGGTTCTGCTGCTGTATAAACAATTTAAGTTTATACAGATAAGCCCTCTTTAGGAGAAATCTTAATATCACAGGACATGACACATTAGAGGTGTCTCGGGTCTGTTCAGAAGGAGAAAGAATAAAGGTAAAATTAAAATGAGAGAATCACAGTGATTTATGGGCTTTTCCCCTGCTCAGTACAAATAATCCCTTTGTTGTGGTTGGCCTTTGTTCACCCAATTGGTCCAAATTATGTAGCATTCAGTTCTTTCTGCAGGAAGTGATGTTAATAAAATGATGGAAACTCATGCTAAATAATGGAAGTTAATAGCTTTTTACATCAAAATATTAACCAATTTTACACTATTTTAAAATTCATGTTAAATAATTTCTTAATTGTTTTGTGTGCATAGTGTAATGGAAATTGTGAGGAATTGGTCAGTACTTTTTCTGTTTTGCTGAATAACTGTGTTTGACTTCAAATGTTGTCTGTACATTAAATAAATTTTCTTTTATTGAGAAATAAAAGTGTTGCTCTACTAGAGACATTTTAGATTTTTTCCCATGAAATTGAAAATATCCAGTGGTTAATGTTATCAAGTGATTTTTAAGATGCTAATTTAATATATGTTATGTTTTTTCAGTGAAATGTCCTAACATAGTTACAGAGTTCCTGTAAGAAACAAGACTGAATGAGAATATTCATGTTTCCCTTAGTAGTCAAGAATTTTTTTTCAGCATTTTTCATTCTTTTCCTTTTCTTTTGTTACATTCATGTTCTTTCTTTTTCAGAAGTGAAACACCTCACTTTATGAATTACCTAAGCAACACCATAAAAATACAGAAGTTTTGTGGCAGAGGATATTTTCATATTGTTGTCTCATTTCTAAAACAGAGAGGCATTTAATTAAGTATAGTAGTTTTATCCACAATTGGTATGAACTATAACACTTCTGAGCACACAGATTGCCTGAAGTCATTAGAAATAAATTTCCTTTTATAGAGCACTGAATAACTAAACTATGGGCCAGATTTTTTCTTCTCTTTTTTGAATCTTTAGGTATAAGTGATCCAGTACAAAATTCCTAATTGTTCTAGGAAGTTATGCATATTGGGATGACTTTGTAATACTTTATAAATACTGTATTGTGCATTTACTCTTACTGGTGCAGTTAGTGGTGTTGAATACTTCATGGCTTTAGCACACTGTCAGGACAGGGCTTGTAGGTGCAGATGATCTTTTTTAAGTTCAGATAATAAAATATTTGCTCTTCTACCCACAAATTTAATCTTGCAGACCTGTATACACACACAAATAGAACACAGTCAAATAGACAAACACACATCTTAATATAGTGTAGGTTCTATTACACAAAATGTGCATGCTTCTGTTTAATGTAGAAATAAAACTTTATTAAGACTTTTACATTGTATTTCTATGATGGAGTAGAGCTGTTCCACATAATGTACCTTATTTTTAGGCACTAGGTATTTACTGTAGTGCAATATTTTAAATGGCTTAGGAGAACACAACATGCAACATCACCAAAAATTATAGAATCTTTATAGAAATACATTTAAACTGGGTCAGCTGCAGCTCCATGATTAGTAGAAATAGACCCAAAAGCTGATTCTGGACACTGAGATACTATTCCCAATTCCATATTGAAAGTTTCCTTGAATTAATGCAGTCATGATTTATTTTTTAAAGTCTACTGTGTATGGGAAGGCTCAGATATTATACAGTGACTATCATTCTTTATCATATTGAATTCTGCACTCCAAATTATATTACCCTTAAAATGTTGCTGACATTTTGCTGTTCCACTCTTCTGATCCATATAGGTTTTATACCATAATATTTTAAGTTCATTCTGGTGCATATAGCAGTGTAAGCAGTACCTTGCATTTCTTGTTTCTTCTCCCCTTATTTTCACAGAAAGTGGTCTCTGTGAAATATTTGCTTAAGATTTTTCAAGACAAATGAACTCAATACATAGATACTATTAAAAGTTTACATCAGAGAGGACAGTTTATAAGTATATGTAGAGGATTTGGAACAGAATGATTAAGATTTATAATATTCCTTTGTTTTCGTGGAGTTTGAACTACTTTTCTATTGAACTGCTGGGAATATCCTGGCCCCTGAAGGACACTGGTGTCCAGCTCTGCCTGTGCAGGACAAAGTGCTAGTGCAGGTCCATTGTTCCAGATATGCTCTTCCTTGAAGGATCTGTTTCAGGTCATTGAAAGTGTTGGTATCTTGGTTTTATATTGTATGAGAAAGCCAAGAGTAGGATTGCAAGCAAGCTGTGTGCTGCTGAGGAGATCCTGCCACAGCACATGGCATTGCCTGCAGCCTTGTGGTTACACTGTGTAGGGCTGTTCCCTTGCTGCCCCCCAGCCAAGACATAGGAATCAGCAGTCAGTGGCTGAGAAAATTTTGTTGCTGAAGGGCACTATCACATGCAGAGTCTGGGTGTTGTCTCTTCCATAGCTCTGCTCCAGAATAAACTGCACATCTAAGTGTTCCTTCAGCCAAAGAGGCTTGTGCCTTGACTCAAGGGTCAGGAAAGTGCTATTCCTTCATTATCAGTGGTACCCTTTGCACACCATTCAGCTTCAAACATGTTTTTGTCTGTGACTTGGGCTAATCTTAGCTTCCCATTTTGAATATAGTACAGGAATATGTGCAGAGAAGCACCAATGCATAGCTGTCTGTCCAATGGCTGCTTCTGAGTCAACTCCATTGATGCAGCTCACTGGGTACCTGAAAGTAGATGTTGACCATTTTGTTGTATCTATTGAAAACTCATCACTCCCAACTCCATTTGGCTGTGATAAAGGTTTTTATATACAATTTTATCTAGTCCAGATATATTAGAACACTCTGTAATTCAATTTTATTTTTGTCTTTAATGTCTGAACTTGAATTAATACAGCATTACTTTTCATCCTGATATCAATCTTGTTCCTTTCATTCAGATCCAAGTTCCTTTGTAGTACATGATTTAATTCACTAAAATAAGGTAAAATGAAACCCTGGTCCAGGAAACATTAAACTAACATATTGTTCATGTCATATGTGATAGCAGCAGTCTGTTGTATAACTGTTGGTGTTTCCCTCCCCTCTTTTAGTTGCTGACAGACTTTAAAACTTTTTTCCCTCTCAAGAATTGATATTACCTCTATTTGTTCTTCCCCCCAACCCTACCCCCATCTTCAGCATTAAGGAAAATCAATTAATCCATTATTAAATTATATTAGAGAGATTAAAAAACATACTTCTCTTTTATAAACTCAAGTCCCTATTTTTTAAGCAATTTTGAACTCAAACTAGTTTGGTATTCTCTAACTGTGGATCTGTGCTTTCTTTTGTGGCAAATTAGTTTTGATTTGACAGCTATTTTTGTTTCAAGATTGTAGGCACACCAGCTTTACTGAGGCTTGGCTCTTAGGGACAGTTGCACATGCATGGCTGGCTGTGCATCAAATTCTGTAATCCAAAGGGATGCTCCAGGTCATGGTCTTAAAAAAAAGAAAAAAAAAAGAAAGGAAAAAAAAAAGTCCAGGCAAAAAGATTTCGAACCACGACATGGACTTGCAGCAAGAAAAGATATATCAAGCTGGAAAACAAAGGAATGTCTTTCCTTTCCAGACTGTTTTTTCTGTTCAGTATTCTTCTTTTCCACATTATGCATGCACAGTTAAAGGAATTAGTTAATAGTTTTAAAATGCAAATCAAACAGAGGGTATCTTATACTGAGAAGGCTTAAACTTAGCTTAGTGAAACATGCACAGCCTGTAGTGTGAATTTGTGTACAACTTGGGAGTTGTATTATGGTAGGGAGAAGGTTCTTGACTAAAGAGAAAGTCTGGACAATACAATTCCAGCCACCTTCAGAAAGGCAGAGTTGGTACTGTCAGTACTCTCAGGGCCAGCTTGTTGATTTAATTTATAATCTGTTGTGCTGGCAGCTGGATGCTACGCTGACATCAGCAGGCAGTGCAGTGCAGTCAGAATTGCAGTATTGAGGGCTTGCACATCCACACAGCTCACGTTTGGCAGAGGTCCAGCCTGTTGGTTGGCATGCATTAAGTGCATTCCTGGAGTCCATCTGACTCCTTTCTTATGAAGACTTTAGAGTCTGTGAGCTTAGAGACCTCTCCACATCATGGACCAAAGCAAGGTGATTCAGCCACTGACTTCAGAAGTGTCCCCTAACTGAGCTAAAAAGTGAGTGTGAATTAGGTATGGAGTAGGAATTCCTTTGTCATAATGCCTTCATTAGGCACCCAGACAGATGCCATCTGTGCCCTCCTGGGACAAAAAGTTCACTTAATTTTACTTTGAAATTATTTATACCATAGACCTAATAACCCTCTGCTGTTCTCCTTTACTTCTATGAAAAGCATCCAAGTCCTGGAGGAGTCTATTCTATATACTCAGCACCAGTCATGTTCCTTGACAATGCTCTTCTCTGGTCTGATGACAATTCCTCTTCCTCAAACACCTGGTTGATTTTTTTTTTCTCTAGAGCTGTGGAGAAGGTAGACTGTTCAGCACACAATCTCCCACCCTTTTTGCTTATTTTAGTCTTTGTGAGGTCTGCAGCCTTGCTCTACAGCTGTGTCTCAGCCCCTCCTGTGCTTGGCAGTAGCTTGTTGTGCTGCTTGGACCTATTTCCCCCATGTTGGGTTGAGGAATCAGCCCCATCTGACAGCCCTAGAGTGCTCTGTAGGAACCACATCTCATGGATAAGGTCATCATGCATGCTCTTGGCATACTTTGAAAGCCAGTCTTAAATCCCAAAATGCTTTCTTCTAAAGCTTCTTTCCCCCCATCAATTCTCTTTAATAATAACAAAGAAAAAAAACCTGTTTAGGATCTGATGATGTGATTCTGCAGTAGAGGGCTCAGATATAATAAATATAACTTTGGCTGCTCCTAGCAATAACTTTCAACAGAATGTAACCAATATGTCAGTAGATATATTGTGAACTGCATGGTTTCAAATAAGTATTAATATACCTTGATATGTCTCTGGATTGTAGGAAGGGGCACACATATATATATATTTACACTGTAGTAAATTTGTATACTATCAAATTCATTTGTGCAAATATATGTGATCATGTAATTACACTCTGTATTATTGTGATACAGATGCACAGGGAAGCAGGATTAAGATTGTGCTGTCAGCTTCAATTTGAATAACCCCTGGCATCTGAGAACACTGCAGTGGAACATTAGCTATTGGTGTGGCTTTTGCTGCAGCTGCTGGAATTAGGATCAATGCCTGCATCTCTTTGGCAAGTTTCTGCTATCCTGAACACAGGTGTGTGTACCTGGTCATTCTGATCAGTGCACTGCTCATCAGCAGCACACAAAAGAAGTAATAGAAATGAGGGTAACGTCCATGGGGAGCATTAGCTAGGACAGAAATGGCAGTGTAGCTTCTCAGCAGGAGCAGTCACTGAGAGCTATGGCACAGGCTACAGAGCAGAGCTTTCCATGGACTGGGCCAGCACAAGTGCATCTTGTTACAAGAAAGTAATGAAGTGGCCTGCTAGAGAGTTAGCAAGGACAAGCACTCATCATCACCCAACTTCCAGATGTCCTACTAGAAAGGAGAAGAATGTCATTATTTTATTTTTGCTTGTTTGTATAGAGTATTATGAGATAGTCATTCAATCTGTTTAAGTTGAATGATTGTTTAAAGACATCTTAGTATCTACTGAAAGCGCTAGTTAATAGCAGAGACAGCAAACAAAAGATATTGTTTACAGGGAGCATGTAAAACCATTTTTAAGCAATGCTTTAATGAGATAATATTGGCACATGAGAATTTTCTGGTTTGCATGTCTTGCCAATTGAGTTTTCCCCTTCTGTCACTTCTGTTTTAAAGTAAGGTTTATTGGAATTGCACAGCATATATATAATTTGTCTTTATGAAACTGATACATTTACTCACCAGACCATGACACATTTCTCTAGACCTGTTGATAGGATCTAAACTGTACTTCTTCTGTGTGCTTTCAATTTGAAAGCAAAAGTCAGCAGGATTGAAAGGGACAACCATGAGTCATTTACCATGAAATTTTGGAACAGTTTTAATATGAGAGGAAAAGAGCTGGAAGCCTGCATCAGACAGCTGTGTTACAATAGCACAATACAGTGTTTCAAATGCACATTACTATATGATTTTCATTCTCACTGAAAAAAAAAAATTGGAAGCTTTTCAACTGCCTTAGTCTTAGTCTTCTCCTTCATTATACCATCATAGTTATACTATTTTTGTCACTGTTAATTTATGAAATGATGTTTGATATGTCTAGCTAGTTTAGTTATTAAGGAAGGAAGCAACAAGAAAGTAGCATTCTACTATACTAATTATATTCAAGTCACCAGTGTTTGGAAAAAAACTCCAGCTTTTGATATATACTCCTCATTGCCTTACCTATGCAATGATGAGTCAAAAGGACAGAGAGCAAAATTTTCAGAGGTCACTAATTCTTACAGTCATTTTTACAAATGTTAATGTAAACCTCTCATTAATATATCCATACTTGCCATTATATACAGCCATCTGATGAAAAGAAAAATTGTTATTAAAAATATTGGTTTATTTGTTTAGAATCTCACCATCAGTTGTGAAACTTTTACTTTTGCTTTTTTGTAAAATAATTATTAGTGTACCCAGTTTTCTGGCACAACAATCTTGGTAAAATGTCATGCATATATAGCCTTCCTATTTGAAAAGCAGTCCAGGAAAGATAACATTTGATTGACTGCTTATGAGTAAACTTCCTATTCCAGACAATGTAGCTGAACATATTTTATGCAAAAATCTTAAAATGAATGGTTTTCTGAAACAAAAAAAAAATGATAGGCCAAAACATCAGTGATTATAAAAGTGTTTATGCAATACAACAGTTCTCTTTCATTTGAAAATTACCTTTTTAAGCTCGTGTCCAGCTAGCTCTGTATATTTTAAACAAAAATAATTTTCTTGTTAATTCGTGGCAGAGCTCCATCACTCTTCATCAAAATATTGGTCTGAAATTTTGACTTAGTTTTTGATTTTCTGGACTGAAGTAAGCAACTCCTTCTTGGATTTCCTCTTCATCATTTGCCACTCTATTTTTCCATTACTTCAAATTACACCATATTTAGTTATAGAGTCATAGTGTGGTTTGTTTTTTTTAAGTGACCTTAAAGTTCATCTGGTTCCAACTCCCTGCCATGATCAGGACCATCTTTCACTAGACCAGGTTGCTCAAAGCCCCACCCAGCCTGGGGTGGGGGCTTGAACACTTCCAGGATGGAACATCCACAGGTTTTTTTGGGCAACGTTTTCCAGCATCTTACCACCTTCATTGTAAAGAATTTCTTACTAATAGCTACTCTAAACCCACCCTCTTAGTTTAGAGCTATTACCCCTTGTTCTGTCACTACATCACCTTTTTAAAAAGTCTCTCCCCAGCTTTCTTGTAGCCCCCTTTAAGTACTGGAAGGTGCTCTAAGGTCTCTCTGGAGCCTTCTCTTCTTCAGGCTGAAACAGCACATCTCTCTCAGCCTGTCTTTATAGCAGAAGTGCTCCAGCCCCCAGATCATCTTTTGGAGTTTGCCCAGGTCCCTCTGGATGGCATCCCTTCCCTCCAGCCTTGCTGCATCACACAGGTTGGTGTCATCTGCAGCTCTGCTGAGGGTGCTCCTGATCCCACTGTCCATGTCATGATAAAGGTGTTCAACAGCCCTGGTCCCAGTACAGGCTCCTGTAGAATGCCACTTGTCCACAGCTCTTTGAGTACAACCATCCTGACAACTCCTTGTCCTCTGAGTGCTTCATCCACCTAATCCATGTCTCTCCAGTTTAGAGACAAGGTGGTTGTGTTGTACAGTGTCACATGCTTTGCACATGTCCAGGTAGATGGCATCAGTCCCTCTTCCCTCCTCACCAACATTGCAAATCACAGTGTCTGTGTCTGGACGAGTTCTGCCCAGTGCTAGCAGCCCTACACAAGTGGCAAGAATTCCCCATCTCAGTACAAGCCAAAGAGTGTGATTTTTATTTTTTTTTTGCCTGTCCCTTTTCTCTCTAACTCTGGTTGGTACAATTTTAAAAATGGGAAAGCGTATACCAACTTTTTAACTCATTGCTTATTTTTCAGACTAATGATAGACAAGGATCATGTTATAGGGATGACAGATAACACAAAAATCATTTAACAAAACATGTAAATGTTTCCTTGGATGATGTGAAAATGTCTACAAATGCTCAAAGGGAGTTTTCTTTTTTTTCCTGCTTCAAATGTAGTTCAGACTTCTTTAGTGATATTGCTGAGAACTATTAACAGACTTAGATCAGTGGAAACCTTTCTTAAAAGTTACATTTTCTTTTTTTTTCTTCCAAAAGAAATCTAACTTTCTGTTTCACATCTCAGATGCCTTATGCTCACTGAGAATAGCAGCAATCAGGTTTTTCCTGTTGCTGAACTAGCTTAAATATATACATCTACAAAGGTGGCAGTAATGAATCTCAGCTAATATCCTGTTTATTTTTACAGAGCTTTTGTACAGATTCCTTTGCTGTCACTAAAGATGCTTTTATAATTTCTGGAATGAATTTGTCTTTCAAAACAGCAGATAATCTTTCATCTGTTTGCTATCGTTGCTACTTACAATTGCAGTGGCACTAAAGATGATCCTCCTTAAGTTTCCAATCCACAGTATTTTCTCAGGTGCTTCAAAACTGCAAGAAGTTATTTCAGAGATAATATATTTAATAAAGACAATTAAATCTGATGCCTTCAATTCCTCAAGATGTGTCACAAGTGACTCAAGTTCTTATTTTTTTTTCCTATGGACCACATGAGAAGATCCTTTTATTTGAAATTAAACCAATTTTATCCAGTACTAAAAGTGCAATGAAAATTAGTTCAGGATGGTGGAAATATCATTATATATATATATATATATATGTATATACGTGTATATATATGTATATACGTGTATATATATGTATATACGTGTATATATATATATATATATATGTGTATATATATATATAAATAAATATATCAGAGTCCTCCAGTCAGTGCTCTAGACATGATGCAGAGTAGGATAGTCCAATTTTCTGTCTAATAAAAATAAAAAGGTATGGGAGGATGGGTAGGGATGTTTCAAAGTCCTCCTTTGCTTTTACTTAACATGACATCTTAAGTAGTCAGTTCTTTTTTGACAGTTCTTTCTGGATGGCAGTTGAGTGCCCAGTTCCCTCATAGACCTTCACACCCCGACCTTCTGCATAATCTGAGAACATAAAAGTGGGAGAGGGCAGGAAGGGGCTCTGGCTGGCTGGAACCCCTCTGAGAAGGACTGGTTACGCTGACCAGCCCCGGAGCTGCCAGTGCACAGCACTGTGCTATGTGACACACGGGAGTGCCCCCTGCAGCCTCCAGGATGACCCTAATTCCCATGTGCTTGGGAGCTGAATTGCCTCAGGAGCTGCTCCCTGCCTCTTAGTAGAAAGAACCATCTGTTTATCCTCTTTGGGAATGTTTACATTCCAGGTGTTGAGCCTACTTTGCCCTCACCAGGCACTCAGGCTCATAGCTGCAAGGATCCCCAGATGATCTTTAAGGTCCCTTCGAACTGTAGCTATTATATGAATCTGTGTTCCTTGAAATGCTTTGAAACTAGGACTTGAGTGATTCATCCCACCTAACTGAGCCATCTGTTAGAAGATATCTGGATTTTTCTGGTTTAGAGTTTTAGGATTCTTCCTTTTTAAAATTTGTGTTAAAGTAAGAAACTGCAAGATTCAGTCCAGCCCTTTTCCTGTTCACACAGCAATACATTGCTATGCAGAATTTTACTGAATAACACCTACCTTTCATCTGAAGGTTGATCAGACTCTGCTATTTCTATTAAGTTTATTGGGACACAAGTGTTCATTAGTACTACATCTCTGTGGCCAGACAAGTGTCTTTTGGAATTAAAAGAGTACCACACTTCTGAATCTCAGTGTCAAGGTGTACAAATTTAACACAGCTGGGAACAGTTTTATTATTCTTATTTCTGTAGAATTTGGACATCAGAGCAGAGCTCCTCCATGCTCCCATTACCTGCCACTTCCTTCATCCCCTCCTCTCCAGTGCATGAAAAGAGACAGCAGGGGCCCTGCCACAGGACCAAAGTCTTCTTCTAGCTGGAGATAGAAGGTCACTGGCCAAAGAAATGGGACCTGAGACTTTGATGGGTATCTGGAACAGGGGAAAATGAGGGGTTGTAAAAGTTTATTGTATCTGCTGGGGGGGTAAAGCCAGCAGAAGGAGGTAGGAGAAAGACAGACCACAAATACTCTTTTTAGTGTGTTTATTGCTAAAATGTAATTGAGAGTCAGAATTTGGCTTACAGCAAGTAAAGGCCATGCAGGGAAACCCAGTACCTGAACAACATAGTGATTGTGTTCTGGGGTTTGTTTAAAGCAGACATCAAGACAGGCTTGGTTTGCTTTGGTTGTTTTTTTTTCCCTCTAATTTTTCAGTGTTCTGAGGTCTTATCTCTTCTCAAGGACAACACATGACCAGGATAAGTAGTACTCTAAAAATTCTGGAAATAATGAGTGCAATATGAATTGTCTTACTCTAGTTACATGTAGATGATAGGAAGAAAACCCAAATCCTCTGAGTTGTAACTCCTGAAATTTCACTAAAAATCAGATTTTTTTTTTAGATCACCCTTTCTGAAGTTTTAGACAAGATGTTGTGTAGTTAGAAAATTATTTCTTTAGTTAATCTCTTCTTTTACTATTACTTATTGCTCTTATTTTTCTAGTATTGTCACCTTTGGCACATTTTCCCTAATTTTAGATAGAAGGTGCTGAAATGGCATGGGACCTGCTGTTTCCTCAGGATCTGAAAAATTGCCAAGTCCTGTGCTAAATGGCTTATCATTCTAAGAGATCAAATCTGGTTCTAAAATCAGGCTCAGTGAGTTCTAGCTATGTAACCAGAAGTTTGAAAGCATGCATGATCTAAACTGGGCCTCTAGTGAGTTGTATAGCACCATAAATTGCAAAGCAAATATTTTTCTCTTGCTCTAAGTACTGTTTGAGGTCTGAGAAGAATTCACAGATCTTCCACAGGAGGAACAAAAATTCTCTCTTCCACACTGCCATCATTAATCCTATGCCATGCATTTTCTAGGGCAAAATACAAATTAATTTTATGTAGCACAGAGCTAAAAATCAAAGGTAATAAAACCTTGCAGGTTACTTCTAATCTGTGGTATGTCTGGCTGCATCATATTATCCATGGAGAAGAGACAGTTTCCATTTGAGCAGAGCCTTTTTCTGCTTTAGTTGGTTTTTTTTTATATTACCTCTAGTTTTTATGAGGAAAATTACCATGCTCTCATCTATTTTGTCTCTGACATTTTTATTGTCCTGGAGGTTAAAAAATTCTATACACAGTGATTCCTGTCCAGTAACTGTCCTGAAAATTTGTGCTTTTGCAAACTTTTTTCTTCTTTAATTCAGAACCAAAACCTGTAGATAACACTGTGCAAACAATGTATTAGCACATATATTGTATGTGCTAAATAAAGCTGCTGCCTTCTGCTGTGATTTGTGACTGAAGTTACACCTCAACAAGTGTAGGTCTAAGCCATGCAGCCAACAGGATCAAAATCTCATCTATTCAGATTGTGACAGTTAATTCAGGTAAGATTTTTTCTGTTGGAAAAGTCCAGATGCTTTTTTTGATTGCCTATCCTAAACACTTCCTCACATGGGAGATGGACATCAGGCAGCTCAAACTACCCACATGCACAGGTTCTGGGAGCCTCCAGGCTCATCAGAGTTACCTTCTGCACAAATAAATGCAAAGACTTTCCAGTTAACCTTCTTGCAAATAGAAGTCCAGAAACCTTAGATGGAAACAGATAGTGTGAATTTTGGATATGATGCTTGCAATAAAGTGTTTGCTTGCAACACACACCAGTTCTACTTAGATGTGTTCTTGTATCTCCATTCCTTATTACCCAGGCAGCATTTTACACTGTGAGGATGAAGAACACGGACAAAAAGTGTCCACAACAGGGTCCTGAATATGTTCTAAAACGTGTGTCTAAAGCTATAAAAATTTACCTCATTTTCAAAATTCCAACACATCTAATTTTCCACAAAATCAGTGGAAGTAACTTGCATGGTTGAGGGGAGGATTGTCATAGGCATGCAAAGGACAGAAATGCCTCCGATGTGTGGCAAGCCACTGGAAGATTCGGTGGCTGATATCACTAAGTGCAGTTGAAAGTGCAGACCTGCATATCAAAGCATATTTAAAGAGCAAATCTGTGCCATGGAAAAAACTGGTCCTGCAAATAGCCAGCATTTTCATCTGTTAAGTTTTTAGCATCTAGGATACTGTCAGTCTGTAATTCCAAGTTTCTCATAGGTGAGAAAGCATCTTAGAGGCAGAAGATAAATTCTGGTCTCTCTCTGTTATTAAATATCTGATAGAAAAGGGCAATAGTTGTTCAAATCACATGGCAGTTGTACATTGGATTTGTGTGGCTAAACTGTTAGTGATTCATAGCTTTCTCATTTGGGGTAGGAGAGGTAACCTGTTATGTCCTTGGGAAAGACCAAGCCACTTCTTCAGTTATATCTTTTCAGGCAGCAGTGACAGCTTGTGTAGACTGCATCATCTTATCGTTGTCATTTGTCTTGTAACTGTTAGGTATCCCTATAGATACACGGCTAAGAAAATATAATTGAATGAACTATACAATAATTTTATTAGCTGACACAAAAATCAGCTTCTACATTTTCTTCCCCCTAGAGAAATACCATGACATTTGTGTAGATGTGAATTAAAAATGCCATATAGATAGGGCCTGGACTTCTGAACTCTGTTGAAAATGGAATATATATAGCTGTCAAAAACAGTAACAAAAAACAAGGCAGTGAGGAGGCAGATCTGTCATTCAGACTGATTGGGCTTACATATATTCACCACTTTCTGTATCTTGAACTGTGCAGTACTTGATTGTCCAGATGGCTTTTATCAGCTGTTCAACTGACAGAAGTCCATTGAAAACTGGCCTAACAGTGTTTGAATTACCTTGCTATGATTCCTCGGGCACCTGAGGGCGGCTGTTAAAAGTTGAATCCGATTTAAGTCTGTGCTCGTGTCAGACTACACAGGTGTTACTTCTGTTTTTGTTTTATCTGGTTTTTCGTTTAACAGAAATTGCCAAATTAAAAAAAAAAAAAAAACCAACAAAGCAATCCTGACAACTTCCTTCAGCTAAAGAGAGGAGAATTTGCTGAAACACATGCTTACTCCTTCTCTAATGTCAGTTTTGTTTCCGTTTCTTTAAATTACATATCCATGTTCAATTAAATTTAGTTTCCTCAAACAGCTACTTGTCTGTGCTTCTTCTGAAGCAAATTAGGCTTGAGGTTTTGCTTTATATATTTTAATGTAAAAAAAAAGACAGGAAGTATCAAAGAAAATTGAAACAGAAGGACCTTATTTACAGGAGAAAATTCTACAGATGTTACTGGCTTAAATCCAGTGAGTAAATTTTATTTTGATATTTCATAATTCCCAAATTTCTCTGGCTACTTCTGAAGTGCTGTTCCTGCTGTTTACCAACACTTAAAAATTTAAGAAGAGCAAAGACTTATTACATTAGTAGATTCATCTCCATTTCCTTGTCCTTTTCTGTTTTCAAGGTCACTCACTGCCTGGCAGGGAGCAGGCTGTTACCTCACCCTGCTCCCTCTGATACTTGTAAATGTAAATGGCCTACTGCCTTCATGTAAAAGGTGAGGCTCTTAGGACATGGCTAAATTGATAGAATCTAAGTAGCATAATGCATGTGGTGTGTTACACAAGTTAAAAATCACATACAACATGAAATGTTAATGGTGTTTGATGCACAAACCTCTGTCGTGAATGTAAGACTCACTGTGTCAAGCCCACATTGAAAAAACACCTTCTCCATTCTGAAGCCATCAGAAATGTGTCAAATTAAGGGCTTGTTTCTGTTCTATATTCTTTGTGTGTGTGTGTGTGTGTGCTTGTGTATATTTTCAAGAGTCCAAAAGTCGTAACTTATGGCTGCAGTTTTACTTATAAGAATAAATATTGAAGAATAAAACTTTGTGCGGACAAAGTTCTACAGTGCATAACATGAAGAGAGACATTTAAATCTCTCTGCACAAGTTGTAAGTCAGATTTGGCTTGAGTCTGTAACAAATCAGTTTGAGAAACTGAATTCTAGGAGGTGGCACCTCAATCTTACAGCACCTTGTTGTCCCAGTGTTGTCACTCCTTGGCTTGCAGCAAATTGCAAGACTAGACTTACATATGTGTGAAATGAGCATTAGACCTTTCACGAACCTAAACTTGGTTGTCTAGAGTGGATCTAGATATATAATTTGGATATGTCTACATTAGATAATAAAATTTGCTCTGTTTGGCAAGGAAGTGGAACTGCAGAGCATCTAAATCAATAACCTGAATCTCAAAAAATCCCAGTGCCTTCTAGGAGAACACAGGCATAAGTTTAGCATCTGTGACCACTTCTCTTGTTCTGGGTTACATGTGGGGTTCTACAAAGGTTATCTACAAAGAAATGGTAAAGGCATCAGCCTGATATCAAACCAGGCACTGTAGTTCATTTTTTGAGGTTTTGAAATAGATTATGTGAGTACAAATATTTGTCAGAACTGGTCCTGGCTATTCACTGATTTTAAACAACTGGATGACTGTCATACTGCTTCCCTAGGTGCTAAAAATCAACGATAATACCAGACTACTTCATTCATTGTTATTTTAGAAAATCCGTAATCAAAACAAGTATAAGTGCTGATGTGTGCTCAGTGGTGGAGTTTTGTGTGTTCCTTGGAAATATTATATTCCCTGGAGAGAGAGGAAAGGATTAGAAATGATAACCACTTTTTAAATACATCAGCTTGCTCATGTGTGTGGTGTTTTTTATCAGCTTTGCAGCAAAAGCTTCATTTGATTTGTGCAGGGATGTGGATAATAGGAAGAGAGGCCAGCAAGCTGATTTTTATAGTCTGTTTGTAGCTTAAACAAAGATCTGGGATTTTGCGGATAAAGACCAACTGAAATACCACAGATTATGCAGCTTTGGTTTTTTTCAAAGATTTGTTAATTTTTCCCCCACAGAGCCTGATTTTCTTGTGTCCACTCTACATGAAAACGTGGCGTTTTGAAATGGAATTTGTGTCCAAACTTTATCAAATCCTGCTCCTTGATTGTGGCTGATTCGCTGTATTTAGGAATGGGTCATAATTAGACACTCTCGCTTTTGTCATAAACAGGGTTTGAACTTAGACCACAATGGCATTAGCAGGCACAGTTCTCACTGCAAAAATGCCACTGTTCTGGATAAAATCTTTGAAGTCAAACGAGATGTGGAGCAAGCTGCTGTCTTTACTGGAAGGGGAATTTAAGTCAGTGGCATGGCTCCAGTTTTGCTGTGACACAGTTAGAAAGCTTAATGAAAATCATACTACATTGTCTCTTGTACAGGACTGGAAGGCACAACCCTGCCAACAGATTTCTCAATCCAGGCAGAATTTCCTTTTTTTCCCTTTGTTTATGGGAATACTATATCTAAAAAATGTGAACAACAGGCAAAGTTTACATTTTGTCTGGGGGAAAATAGCATTTCCTTTTTTTCATTGTATTTCTTTTGTGCAATGTGTACCTTTTGCTTAAGTTAGGATCACTTGAATGCAAAGTGGCTTCTGGATGCTGAGAGCTAAGTGAAAATTGCTGTTAAAGTCCAGCAGTGTGGCTCCTGCACAAACTGCAGTTCACAGCTTGCTGTCTTGTGAAGCTGAACCAGATGCCTTCACAACAGAGCTGGGTCTTCCTGCATTAGATGTTAGCTGGAAGTGCAAAGGAGCAGATAAATGAAAAGCATCACAGAGATGCTCTGTGTGAAAGCATCTGCGTTATTTTTAAATGCATAGAAGAAAGCCAGGCAAGTGCAAGGCGGAGTGGCAGGACAACACATCACTTTAGTGGTACTGCTCACTTTCTTATTTTGTCAAAGTTGTTGTTTTCACTGTTGGAAGAACTGGATGTTTTTAAAATTCATTTTTAGCTTGGTCTAAAATTTAGCTTCTTTCAGAACCTGTGATAGAGATGTTGGTCACATTTATTTTTAAATTCTAAGGGAAACAAATATAGAAATAAAATCATGTTTCCCTGCAGCACTTGGAAAACAGCTTTTTCATCCACCAGAACATGACCACCTGGAAATTCAATTGACTAAAAATTGACTAAACGAAAGAGAATCTGCAAGGAATATTTCCATTGCAGAGAAAACTCCAAGGAGTAACTCAGCAGCATTCTTGCTGGCATTGTGATATAGTGGGCAGAGCTCTGGCACAGCTCTGGGGCAGCATGTGGAGACATAGGTCTCAACTCCTGTAATTTGTAAAACAACTAAAGCAATGCTTTTGAATTTCATATTTTAATTTTTTCTGATACACGCCTTATATAATTTACATTTTCAACAAGCTACCTTTTTTCTTTTTCTTTTTAAAGCAGGAAATAGCAAACAGAAAATGGTAGTACAGGAAAAATGAAGCATTTCATTTAATAATGAAATTATTAAATGAAATGCTTCATTTAAATAAGCTAGAGCTACTTGTGGGAAGACTGAACCAGCTGTCAGTGACTTTAAACAGCTAAAACATGGGAGCTGATTTTGCTCTTAATAGCTAGACTGTCCCTCATTTTAGAAGACTTCTACATATTGTCAGCTTGTGTTTGAAAATGTGCCTTCTTAGATGTAGTCTTAGCACACCTCATGTACAATTGATGAGAGATTCCTGAGGACACCTCAGCCTGAGTGATCAATTGCTGCATATTCAATCTGTAAAGCATTTTGGGTTCTAGTCCTTATGGTAGGTAGCTAGTACCTAAGACTGTATCAGCTTCAGTGGGGATGTGTGTTGAATGCAGTGTTATTCAACATGAGTTAAGGTAGCTCACATAATCCTCCAAAGAACACATATGAGTATATAATAGATATGGTTTAAACAAAATGCCTTTATAAAACCATTGGCTATATGGGAAGAGGAGAATCTCAGAAAATAATACTCAGAGCTTTCAGAAATACAACTATTGTGACCTCTACCTCCAAATCATCAATAAGCATGCTTTATTTTGTAGTGCACTTCTGCATGATACCAGGCTGTTAGTTTAGATCATTTTCAGTTCTCTTGCAAGTGCCTGGCCCCAAAACACAGTTCTGAGTGACCTTCTTTTTATTTTGCTGATTTTAAAAGGACTGACGTGGTGTGGCTGCTGTTGAGGGACTGCCAGCCAACTGCCATCCTTAATTATATCTGGGCCTCTTCAGCTTCAGTAGGATGAAGTCACAAAGTCCCTTTAAGAGCCTTTTTTGCTCTACAGGAAATGTCACGTGTAAGGTATAGTAGAGTATCTATCATGAAGTGTTCATTTATGGGGCAAAACATTGCTAAGGGAGGTAAATTTGGTCTCTGGGAAGCAGATGAAATAGAAAGCAAGCTAAGAGTCTCCTGTATAAATGAAAGAAAAGTATCAAAAGAGTAATTGTGATTGTGTGAGATAAACCCTGTGTTGCAGTGACTTTCTTACTGCTGGCTGTTGGAATTCAGGGTCAGGTTGTGCTGGATACAAAAATGTATACATTGAGGACTTAATCCAAAGGGAAAAGCTTCCAGTGGGACAGGCTGCAGCCCAAGACTGAGCAGGGGTTTGTATGGCCACATTCATGCCATAGGACCTGAAGCAGAGGAGTATTGCACAGCTCAGTGTTTCCTTTTGTGTGGGTCAGTGTGGGCTTTTGAGCTGCGCCCACCATGCCTGGTGAGGAGCCCCTTGCTCTGGGGTTCCATGGGCCATGCTGTGGCATAAAGGGCTCCCTGTGGCATAAAGGCTTCTGGCCAGCACCAGAGGGAATTAATTACCTGAGATTTACCCTTGCTTGCTCGCTAGAAGGCTCCCACAAAACTGTGTCCCGTTTTTTAAGAAGTGGGTTATCTCAGTTGAGCATGTTGACTTCATTAGGGTCCTTTGAAGGTCTCCATGAGCTTTCTCCTGCAGGTGGAATAGGGACTCTCTGTCTCCACACCTCACTTCCAAATCATCAGCAGACTAGAAGTGAAGAATGCCCCAAAATTTGGTGGTGGTGGCAATACTTGACCCTCTGTATTTCCCAAGTGCTGCTTCCAGGAGTGCCAGTCGGCAGGAAACAATTTTTGTGTCTTCCTGTCTTGTTTTCTGCATTCCATTGATCTGCTCAGCACTTCAGAAATGGTAGAAACATGACTTTTCCTATGAATTTTTAACATAAGGGCCCTTATCTTACAAACTTGTCTGCATCTGCACACCCTAGAGGACTAAAGTCAGAACAGCTTGATAGAGTAGCAACATTTGTTAGCAGAGATCATCCTGGCAGAAGTGAAGCCTAAATTCTTTATGATTCTTTTAGAAATATAAAAAAAATTTAGGTTTTCTTTTTTAAAATATGTTAAGCAGAATCAAAAATTTAACCAGTATGTTACTTTCTCACCACATAGCAGTAATTTCAACCTGTTCTCCTTAGTATATAAAGTTAATTTTTATGCTTGAGTTTGCAATTTGGAATAGGATTTATGACATTCTATTACTGTACACAAATATGACAACATTCCACTATTAAACTTAAATTTTTTAACACACACTCATGGTTGGAAACAATCTCTGTTATTGTGAGACTGTTTAGTAATAAATTCAAGCTGAAATAAGTAAATTTTATCTGTTGAGAAAATAGTCTGTCATTGCTAAACAGAATTTCTATTATACACATATTGTTTACTGTTATTTGAATTAAAAAGAATTTATTCACATTACAAACTGTAAATTTAATTTACTGTTAAACAGTTAAATTACAGCATTTGCAAAGCTAAGCTGCCAGTAATTTGACCATAAATATATGCGATTTTTTTCCCCCAAATGCCTTACATTACACATTATGAAAATTCATACATTACAAGAATCCAGACAGGGAGTTCAATTCAGCTTCTCCTAATTTTTATCTGAAAATCTAACCATTTTCAGCATTAGAAAGGGAGATGCGATAATGTATTCAGAGTGATAGAACAAGGGATTCTGATGGCTTTCAGCATCTAACATCCTTCTTAATGCTTATAGGTTTTGATCCTTTCAGATATCATCTTGAAAATCATTGTGAAGGAAGCTACTATGATTTATGTGATACAATGCATCCAGTATCTGCTTTCGTGCTTTTTTTTTAGCTGCCCTTTTTTCAAGTGCTTTAAACTCATACATATTTCTAAATTGCTTTCTGTAGTCAACAGTTACTACTGACAACAGTTTTCCTATAATTCATGAAGGTCTGGGTCCTACAAGGTGTTGACTGCTGTGCTGTTGGTCTCACAAGGGTTCCCTCAGCTTTAACCAGAGCTCTTGTCTCATTTTCCCACTGACTTGGCAGTAGGGAGGGCTCACACCTGGCTGCTGGATTTGGGGAAGGAGCAGCCTCATGGACAGCAAAACAAGAGACCTGTCTGAGACTTGGCATCCACAGCATATGAGCCCTGAAAATGAAGGTCCAAATAAAGGCTATAACCCTTCCTTGCTGTCCATTCTGACTTCCAAACTGAAGGCTTTCAGTTCAAATTCTTGCTGGCATACACTTCTGGATGGCAGAAGGTGCTGTCATGTATTTTTCCTGCCCTATAAACATTAGCTCTAGTGATATACAGAAAGGAAACATATGGTGAGACCAGCCAGTCCACCAGCAGGACTAGTTAGTTTGCAACAGTGGTTTTTGAATGGTTAGTAGAAATTTTAAGTTAGTAGTGGGACATGGTTCTTATTTGATGTTTTCTTTGTCTGTTTTCTGTTACTGTGAAATGCTCAGAACACATACAGATCATTTGCCACTTTGGCACTTAATTTAAGCAAAGATGCCTATGGGTATCAGTTAATTTTTCAGAGACTATAAGGACATACTTTATGTGATCAATTTGTCCATTCTCTATCCCAGGAACTTAAAATTTGCATTTTCTTATATTAACTGTTCATTCTGGACATGACTTTTATTTTTTCTGCAGTGGATGGACCCCTATATTTAATTCTGTCCCTACCTACACTGAGACTGTGTCTCTTCTTTATCTGTACTGACATACCCTTTCTTCATTTTCTTTGGAACAGAAGTAAGAGTCAAATTTTTTCTTATATATAACTGGACAAACAATAAGATACTTTTAAATTTGATAATGGAGAACAAAGATAATTTTAACATCTTCAACAAATGACAAGCTGAAGTGCTTGTGCAAGAGCAATTGGAGCAATTACAATTTCACCATATTTCTTCTACTTCACCTATTCTACCCACCAACTTCATTAAAACTCTGGTGAAAATCTCATCCTGTCTTTCCATTTCCTTTAAGGTCTGCTTCTGTACCCATCACCTCTTACACTGAGGCACACTTGATAAACCAGAGTAGTGTGTGTCTTTACTGCGCTGTCACATCCAAGAAGTGTTTTGTGAATCTCACTGCTGGTTTCATTTCTACATGATGTGGTACAGTGTGTTTGCACAAGCTGTGCTGGCAGATAGGATGGAATATTGTACACCTACCTTGAACAACTGGTCTTTTCAAACATTGGTTGACTGTTTTGAGTTAGATCTTCTCCTGAAGAGAGTCACTCAGTGATAAACACGCTACATGGGCTCTTCACATGTGTTCTGAGAGAATTTCCTGTCAGACCCCCGAGGCACCAATGCAGCTGAATGTTCAGCTGATTGATCATGTGCACCACTGGCCCATTCCCCAGCTGTCCCCAGTTTGCCTGCTGTCAGCAGATTCACAAGGAGGACTTTGTGAGTAATGCTGTGGGCAGCTGGTGTGAACCAGTTGTTTGAGATGTGCAAACTCCTTTCCAAAATCTGAAAGACCATTACTTGGGGTAAGAGGAGGTCAGGATATATCTATTACCAGCAGGAAAGCCCCTCATTTGAGTCATGCAAGCAAATTTACTTGGAATTTCTTTTTCCTTTGCTCGGTGCTGTTGAGTTGCACGTATTGAGTTCCTTGCCTCACAGTAGTGTACCGTCAGTAGAGCCCTAAAAGGTCAGTATATAATGATAGACCAGTTTGTACTTGACGGCATTTTTCACACCGAATTTTTTCTCCTGAACATTTCTGAAAAAAATCACACAGTTTTTAAGCACTTCTGAGCTGAATTTGAACAAGCTGGCTTAGGAATTCACCATCTCAGTGCTCACCCATCCCTAACCTTGAAATGTTTAAAAATAAATAAATAAATGGATTAGCATAAAATAATATAGTAACCCACTGAATTTATTTAGTTTAATTTATGCTAATCATGGCATATTGGTACTCTGGCAGATAAAATAAAGCTGGTGGAGAAGATTGCGTCAAGGAAACTATGACAATTAACCCTGGAAATTATCACCCTGAAAGTGTGTTCAGCTTTGCCATTGAAAGGAACAAGTCCAGCAAATTCTGTAAACTGCCTCTGATAAGATCGATTTATTAATTTTAGGAATGTAAATTTAATTTTTTGATTATATATACACATATGTACACATGCATTTTCTTAAAGTTGTGCATATTCCTGTTCGATATTAGAATTTTAAATATTTGAATATAAGAAAACAACTTAATCCAGAACAACGCTCAGGTTATTTTACAGTGTTTTTTAATTATTTTTGGCTTATAGTTCTCAGAGGTTTTTCAACGGTTGCATAATATACCATGTTAGAAATAACCATACATAATACAGAAGTTAATATTAGTTTAGGCTTTCAGTATCCTCAAAAATAATGAAAATGACTAAGCAGAAAAGGTTGTATATAGTTTACTATTATTTTATCAGAGAAGGATAGATGGACTCTATCATGCTGTATCATTTATAAATGGTGTCTTGGCTCTGTCTACCAGAGGAAGCATACAGACCACGTAAATAAATAAAATTATTATCATAAACAAACAAGTATCTTAGGACTTCTCACATGCTTTAGTTCAAGTGTTTGCTAATTTAGTTTTAGATGTAAATTAACTCCTTTGGTTTCTCACTTAAAGCCTTATATAACACTCAATAGAAACAGAAATGTTCTATATAAGGCTTTAAGGCTTTTTCACTCAAAATGAAAAACTGAAATTGTGAGGGAGGGAAAAAAAGTTCCTTTCTTCACCTTAGACCACATCACATGAGGTAAATGTCAGATAGGACTTGAGTGCAAGCAGCCTCTGAAAAGGTAAGATGTACTCGGTTAGGGTTAGCATTTTTGTTGATTTGATTCACTTTTTAAGGTGTAGAATCACAGGCTTAAAGGTGATGGCAAGGATTTTGCAAAGAAGATGCCTCAATTAGGTTTTAATTCTCTTTAGGACATAAGTAGGTGGCCTGATTTTCAATACTGCAGAGCAAGCAATGGCAATCCAAGGCCCACGAGGACTGCGGGATTTTTAAAACTCATCCATTTTACTGCTGCATTTTGTGGCTTTAAATTGTTTTGTCCTGAACCTTTAAACAGATCTTTCCTCCTGATTACTGCCTGCAATGCCTGAGCAAATGGCAGGAGCTGAGCAAGTGAATGCCTCTGCACAGGGCAGAGTAAAATTGAGCATGTGCAACTTCTGCCATGCATGCAAAATGAACATGAAAACAAAGCTCATTTTCTCCAATGCCTTTTGTTTGCTGTTATTATTTGAAGCAAGAGACCCTATCAAATTTCCAGATGCTCTTATGGATTGCACTGCATGTTGAACTGACATAGTAGTTTTCATATGAACTTCTTGGTTTCAGTCAATTAAAACTTGCCAAAGTGTTCACTTGGAGGCTAAAAATACTCCTGCTGCACACCTACCTGGGAATCCCCTGTGCCTGAACATGGGTTGAGCTGTTTCCTGGTATGGGCCAAGAAAAAACAAACTTTTCCACGTTGTAGAGAATATTTGTAGACTCTGACAGCTTGTTCAGCTGTAGGTAAAAACTTGAAATTGGCATGGAAATAGCTCTCATGAAGGAGAATGCTATTAGTTTTTCTAGAGAAAATTGCTTTTGATTTGACTGAACTGTAAGCCTTTGGGAAGCAGAACAAAATTTTATTCTCTGAGCTTACAGGGTGTGTAGTAGAGGAAAGACTCCGTGCATATGGTTAATTTAGTGAAAGGGCAGAGTATAGTACAACATGCTTCTGAAAATGGGTGGAGGCACCTGAGGCTGGAACTTTATAAGGTACAAGGGACATGTCGAAAGAATTTTCAATTTATAGGTGCTAAGGCAAAGGCAGCTCCTTCTCCTCAGCTCTCAGAGATCTTACTAGCACAAGCAAGAAGGCTCTCCTACACACAGTCATATTACTCTGTCCCAGAAAAGCAAAAGAAGGAAGAGACTTCAAAGAAGTTTTTTTAGCCTCTTTTGGAATTGAAATGACATTATGGTTCACTACAGAAAATCCAGCAGATTTATCCTGCCATATACACCATGTCCCAGGTAGCAGGGTCTGTATCTAAGCTAGCATTTGCCACATCTTCTGCCTTTGTTTCTTCACTTCTATATAACATCAATCCCCCATTTAAGTATTTGAAATCCGTCTTTGGGTATCTTTCAGATTTTTAGTTTTCCTCACATTAAACATTAGTAGGGCTTTTCCCAGCCATCTTTCCAAAGATTATATAGTACACCCAGTCCTTTACCAAAGCTTATTTTATTAATTTAGCTATCTTTCCAATAGGGTCTCTACATTCTTCGCTTCTGTAATGTTCAGACTGGTCCTCAGGATAAGATGACGTAGGACAGAAGAAGGAATCTGTGGCATGTTCCTTCAAGAATAGCTTTTGTTTCCTGGACAGACAGCAGCTCTCCTGAGCTGTGAAAGGCTCTACCATGGCTCCAGCTCCTGAGCACCTCCTGCCTTTCTCCCTGACTGGGCCCTGGGCTTCCTTTCATGTGTAGCTATGTCACCTGGCTGTCACTTCAGAAGTAGATCTTCAATCCAGTCATCCATGAATCCATATCTTGTTGAACCCAAGATGTACTTAAAAGACCAGCTCTGTGGCAGGTCCAAGCACTTCACACTGTGCAATTTTACTGTCTAAAGCCCTGCCCAATGTAACTCCTCTGATAGACACTGATAGACACACCCCCTCCAACAGAGTCAAATCTCCCTAAAACTTCCCTCCAGCAGCTCTGGCTTGACTCTCTGCCCACAGACTTGGGTTCTGAAATTAGGTCAGTGCTTGGAGAGCAAGGCAGTTTCTCTCTGGTGTGCAGAGAGGTGTAAAAACCCTCCCTGAAGAACCTTCCTTCACCAGAGCTTCCTCACCAAAGGATGTCGGTGGAGACCAAAGAGACAGAGCAAGGGCACATCCATCATAGATCTACCTGTTGTAGAAGGATGCAGTGATTTTCATATTTCCCTTGTCTTTATTACAAAGCTCTTTTCTCCAGAAAAGCTGCCAAATAGACACATCATTCACGCTTGCTCAGGCTGTTGCTGCCTGTTGGCGTGTCCCGCTCTGTCAGAGCAGTAACGCTCCTGACCCCGCTGGACTTGATCCCTGGAGATTTTAGAGAAGGGAAGTATTTCTCCTTAGGCCTTTAGCTACCAGGCTTCCCCAGTACAGAGCAACACAATATCAAAGCCATTTTATTCACTACTAAATTAATTATGTTGTTAATTGGTTAACCTAGGGCAGAATGTATGGAAAAAATGCTTAATATGTGTTTGTTGCCAAGAGCGGATGGAGCTGGGCAATGGAGGTGCACAGATTATGACAATGAGATACTTTCAGAGTAAAATGTTGGAAGATGATGTACAGTCAAATGTTGTAAAGTATTGCTAATATTATTTGAATATACAGTATTCTCTAGAATCAAATCACAGACACTTTAGGACTGAGTGTAAGTAGTTCTGCTATCTCTTCACTTTTTTATGCTTAACTGGCTATCTTACCATTGCCTTGAGTCCTGTTCCAGCAAAAGGACAGGATGCCACTGCAAGCATAAAAAAAAATAGAAAGAGAAAAGAAAACTGGAAAAATTTCCAAAAGCAAAACCTCTCTGGAAATGTGCTGCAAAGAAATAAAGCATAATTAAATTGCCCAACTCATTTTAGCCCCAGAGCTTGAAAATGTCAGTAAATAAATTATTGGTTATGTAAAGATTACTCTTTTCTGCTAATAGAAGAGACGAAACAAAGCCATGAGGTGTTCCTTGTTTGATCCATAGCAAGAAACACAAACATAGTCAATATCACCAAAATGGAAAACAAAAAATACATATCCTTTCATAGCTGTCAGTACTCTCCTTGCTTTGGAAGGGAGGAAGGCAGGTTATCACTTGTGTATGTGTGAAATTCAGCCTTGTTTGCAGTATGATTGTATAAATAGCACTTTATTAAAAGCTAACTGTTATTTCCAGACTCTAAACTTAAACACAGACAAGTTCAGGGATAGATATAAAATCAATACAGCTCTTCAAGTAATGCAAGCAACATTTTGAACGGCAACTCTTTAGAGTGTAGCAAGTGATTTACTGATAAAGTTGCTCTGCTGATCCGTTTGTTGCTGATTTGCTATACCTTGTCCATTAACATGCAAAATGGGACTGTGAGCTTGGTTTGATTCTGCTGGAGGATTTTTATTTCATCCTCTGAAAAAAACTGAGAGCAGCATATCTGATACTTTGTAAGAGAGAACTTGTGACAATATGAAGCCACAGTGTGTTTTTACACAAAACATGCTATGCATTTCAGATGGTCTTCTAATCATTGTGCTAAAAATCTTGTATTTTGGAACAACTGGGTGTATACAAAACCCTAGCAGTGCATAAGCACAAGTGATGAAATAGAAAAAGACCATGTCTTTAACTATTCCTATTGCCTTTATATGGATTTTGAAGAAATGACACATGTATTTGCAGTATTTTGCAGTATTAATATTATTTTCCTTCAGTTACATGGACTGAAGTGAACACAGTAGCCATTAAACAAAGTTTCAATATTTCCTCTATGGCCCTATCTTCCTACCTTAGTTTCCCAGTTTATCTGGTTCTGAGTACCATCTAATAGGTGAATGTCATTCATTTCAGAGACATTGGTTTGATGTCAAATGTGACTTAGGCTTTGAGGTTGATGGGATGATAAGCAGCCCACCGTTTCCCCCTGTGGGAGATAATGTCTGCATCAACCTGCCTTTTTACATTCAGAGGTCATGTCCAGTTGAGAGAGCAACATGTACAAATGGGATTTTAGGTACACATTACCTTTTGCCCCTGAAAGTACAGGGGGGTTGTGACACAATAAATATGCAGGTTTTCCTTCAGTCCTACCTGTTCCTCTGACTAATCAAGCAATTTTAAAAATGTACACAATTTAGCTTAGACATGCTTGTCTCTTTAATTAGATCCTTCACCAGAAAAGTCTGCTTTTCAAAGCACAAATCAGTTGAAAGAACGAAAAAACTCCACAAGCATTTACTGGACAGTGGTTTTTTTATGTGTAATTGCTGTGATGAGCACAGTAGGACTCCTGTATGGTTTGAGGACAACAGATAGAATTGCTTCAGAATTATTTTTTTCTGAAGAGCTTTTTAAGTGAATTCAGTGATAGTACACTTTTGATCATATTTTTTATTTAGTATTTTAGGTCTCTTATTTTACTACCTACTCTAAACTAAAGTATAAAAAAAGGACATATAAATGCATACTGATACAGTGTTGAGTATGTGATGGGACAATATCTTACCACTTGGTAGTTCATATTGTGAAAATATCATTTTTTAATTGTGGTATTTATGCATAAGCACCATATTTTCAACCAGTGTGAGTTTTAACAGGTGAGACATTATTTTGTCCAAGGGAATACAGAGTTTATGGCAATATCACTGCCAGACCTCTAACTGCTGTTACCCTGACACTTCATAGTGACACTAGTGACCACCAATGTTATGAGTGTAAATTCTGCATGCATTGAGCTTTTATACACAAGTTGAAGGGTGAGGGAGGGAGGACAATGCTTCATGACTGGCTTTAGGGATATTAAATCCTTGCCAACCACTTAGATGGAGAGCACACTGTTTCTAAAATTTGCAAGTCAAAGGGAGACAGGCCTAAATTCTTTCCACTATGAAACCCCCACAGTCCTCTGCTTTTCAGGCAGAAGCAAAAAGGAATGGAAAATTCCAAACTAACGAGCGCTTCATTTTTTTTTTCTGCAGTGCTGTGCTTAGAAAAATTGCACTCTTTTTTTTCTAAGGCAAAGAAGTAAAATTAAAGTTGTATGACTGTTATAAATATTACATGTTCAGGGTATCAAGAGTACCTGTAGTTCTCTGGTTTCTGAGGGTGTTTTTGAATTAACCCTTTTATAGATACTGGCTGTTGGGAGGAAAGGATTCATTCTTAGGCAAATGTTACACTGTTAAGGAGAAAATATCCTATCCTAAAGGCTTGTGGTGTTTGTATATATGTTGTTTGCATAACTGTTTTGTAGAAGTGGACTGTAGGGCATTGAGAGAAATAATGACTTATCCAAGTTTCCCTGACAAGCCAGAAATGAAGCAAGAAACGGAACCCAATATCTTCATTCCAGATTCTCTCATGTTTTTTAATCCTTTCAGTTTTACTGAATATTAGAGATTAGTCAACATAAATGTTGGTTCTATATTAAATGCATCCAGGAGCAGCAGTAATTCAGGATTAGAAGATGGTGAACTTTTACTGAATTTCTCAAAGACTGAGACAAATATGCTGTCTTGTTTCACTGACATGTTTAAGAAGAACTTCTGACGGGTCTTTTGGGAGGAGTAATATAAGATGGAAGGAAATTGGAGCAGCCAGATTTCTTGGCTGAGATGTCCTCAGTCTGAAGGACCCACATGAGCAGGAATGGAGGTGCAGGAAGGCAGACTCTCCTGCTGATCCAGCCAAGAAACGCGCGCTGTGCAGGGCACTGGCACTCAGGCTTGGAGGTTGCCTGGAATTCACTCGGTCATGACCTTCACTTTAGATAAGTACTGCTCTTGCAGGGGATGAGATAATCCCAGATATCCTTCCTCTGTGGGTGAAACACACTTGTAGCGTTCTGCCGGGTCTTGTATAAGCAACAGACAGGCTCTCTATGTCCTTAATTATTCCATTTGCAACATCTTCCTAAATAAAATCTGCCTGTAATTTAACCTATACTGTCCAGATGACTATGATTAAGAAGAACTTCCATCTTAAGCCAAAGTCAAAAAGACTACCATTCAATTTCTTCTTTTTTCTTTCTTGTGATACTCTGAATTATTTTTTTAAAGCTGCTTCAATTCTGCTTCTCCATTTACTCCAGTCAATTTACTCATTGGATCAAACTCTATTTTTCCTTTTCAGCATAATACCTCAGCCACACTAGCAACTTTGTGCCTGCCTCCAGTCTTCATTTTGCAAGCTGCTCATAGCCAGTCATAATGATGTTGTTTCATTTTCTTCATAATCTTTAGCTGTCTTTGGGCTGGTTGATGTTCCCATAACTTTGGGAAATGTTACCCTACTGAAATAAATAAACATGTTAATTAGATTGTCAGGTATTAATGTAGATGGGACACCCCTAATGTAATTATTCTTTTCTGTATTAGTGTTTCAGGAGTGAATCATTTTTGTATACATGTTTTGAGGGTCTTAAATTGACTTCTCTCTCTCTCCTGCAGAAGAAATCAGTGATATTTGAGAAAAGTGTACCATTATGATAAACTTATACACCTTTAGTAATTGTATCACAGTCAGGCCAACAATTTGAAAATATATTAGGCTTTGTATTTCATTTATGTGGCATTTCTTAAACATTCTCCAACATGTCTGTCTCTTTAAAGTATTGACTTGCTTCAAAGCTGATTTTCCCTCTTACCACTATCTGATGAGAAATTCACATGTGCTAAATATACTTATGATAGTAATCTTATTTTCAGTCCTCCAGTAAAGATCCTGATGGTCTGAAAGGGATTTGAGTCTTCAATGGAGCTTCCCTGCCATTATTTTTTCCAGCAGATTTCAGGAGAAAGAAATGGTTAGAATGCTAAGCCATAAATACTGCTCTAATGTGGTTCAGCAATCATTTTGTCAATATAATAATAATATAGCAATAACAGTATGTTCAATGAAACAGTACAGTATATATAATAATGACAATTATGTTTGTCTCATAAAGGACTTTTAGAGAATAAGGGACTACAGAAAGGCATTAATAGAAATGAATTGCTTACACATACAATACAGTCCAGGTGTGAGAAGTATATTCCTCCTATGTGATAAATTTGGGACAGCAAGGAGTGTTGCACAATTATTAAGTTGTTCAACCAAACTTCAATTTGATTTTCACATCTCTGGGTTGCTGCTTGACATACAGACTGTGGCAACCCTCTCTGGTCAGTATACATGCATTGTTCTTGGATAGAAGTCAGTGAGACTATTGCAAAGTCACCTCAGAAAGAGCAGACGTAATTCAGGTTTCTTCTGGAACAGATCTCAATGCCACATTTCATCAATCATTTTGTCATGTTTAGGACAAATGGCATTGCCTGTATGGTTATGTGCTTTGTTTATACCACAGCTTAATTAGAACTCTTCTGATATTTCTGTGTTAGTCCTCTAGCTAAAGAAATTTTAGTTCCTGATGTAGCTGAGGCAGGTGACAGGGCTTAGGCACAACTACACTGTTGGCAAGTAATTACTGGTGCAATGCTCTGCAGAGAGAAGAGGGCACCCTGGTACGACTCTTGGTTGCCTTAAAAGTATTTGTGTAGCCTACAAGTAGCAATGTCTGTATTTTCATATCTTTGCCTGAGCTGGTCCACACAGAAGGAAGCAGCATGGTCAGTGTCCATCAGACATTTCTGCCAGTGAAACAAGAAAGCTGTAATGAGGTTCTGGAGGCTGCTGATGCAGACCTGTCAGATTACTGGTGAAAGACTAAAACAAAGAAACAAACAAAACCCCCAAACAGCAGCAACAACAAAATTATGAAACACAAAATTCCAAGATCTAAAAATCTGGGCATTATTGTTGAAAAAAGGTGGAAGGGAATATATGTGACTGTTATACCAACAGTGGTTTTATTACTGCATTGTTTCTTGAGATTAAGGCAATCTGTCAGAGTGGGATTATTTTTGAGAGTGAGAGCAATACGAGAGATCTCAGCCAATATATAGAGAATACAAAACACTGGGGTTTTGAGCTCCAAAAAAGAATCAATTTAATGAACTTTCTTTTCCAGATGCAGTCATGCAGACCATGAATTTTACTAGACATCTGAGCAACTTACTGCATACATGTCAAAGTTAGGTGGAGTAAATTACAAATTAAAACAATGATCAGGAACTGAACTCTTACTTTATTGTAACTGAATTTTAGATTTGAGCTAAGACCTAGATTTAAGCTTTTGTAACTTTGAGACTAATAATAATAATAATAATAATAATAATACCAAAGAATCTTTTTCTGTCATGAATAATTTTTAGGTTTTTCAGAAATTCCTAGTCTTATTCTATGAGAGTCTCCACATTTACATCTTTATTCATGGTGGTAGTTCTCCTTGAAGATTTTCACAAAGTTAGGGTTGTATTTGCAAATTCCTCTCCATCAAAACAATTGAAATAGTAGTAGAAGGTACATAATGAAAAGCTTTATCTGAATATTTAGCCCTGAAATTAAATAATAATTCAAATTATAAATTATAATTTTTTTTTTACTTAATTGCTTATCATGTCAGAAGATACAGATAGATAAATTAATTTTTCTGGTAACATTTTGAATAAAAGCATAATTTTAGTGATCAGGTTAACATTTTCTTCATTCTACTATCAAACTGACAGAAAACTATAATGCAAATGTATTTTTATAATTTGAAGACATGTTCCTTCCACAAATATTTGACCTGACTTAGAAAGTAAAGAAGATTATAGCTGTCTCTTGGTGTTTCATACTCAAGTGATGTTGGTTATCTAACAGGAAAAATTAGTAATGTGGTAAAGAGTCACACAGAATTCTGTGCTACAGAAGGGCATTTTATTTAGTAAATCTTACTCTCTTTTATTTTTCTTAGGTGAAAAAAATGAAATTTGGTTTTTATTTCTTTATAGTGCACTCCACTACCTCACATGCAGGTTTGTTACAATTTAGCAATACCAATAAATGTTTGAGCTCATCACATTTTATCCTGTACCTTAAACTAAAACCAGATTTTTTTCATCCTTGATTTCATGTTTAAATGGAATTTGGTTATTTATAGAAATAATTTTTGAGTATTTTTCTGATTCATTAACATACAAAATTCACTTTTGTCAATTTTGGGAAGCTAATTTAACCTCTTAGTGTGGTGTGAAATTTTAAGAATAATGGAGTTATAATACCCGAGCTTCATTTAATAGCTCAGTTTACAAACTCTGAGGATTGTCATCTTTAGGTAAGGAAAAATGGCATAGGCTTTCTACCCTTTTAAACCAAAATTAGTCAGTCAAGTGAATCACAGAGATATTTAGCTTGCTGGAGGTGTTTGAAGGCCATCTGCTCAATGCTTTTTCTCAAAGCAGGGCAAAAAGTTCAAAGGTATTCTGAAAGATGCATATCTAGGATCTACTCAGTGACAAAATAACCTATTCATTATTAATATTATTTTTTTAGTGTATTTACTTTCATTTTCCTTTAAAAAGGAAAATAACTGCAGTTCTTCCAGAAATTAAATAGTGGGTCTTTAAAGCACAGATTTCTGTATTTTATAACACAATCTAGATTAAAGCAGTTTTAGCTCAGTGAAATCCCATCATTTTTTATGCATAATTTGCTAGACTAGTGGTATGATTAACACTTCAGCTTGTTACAAATGCTAAAAGAACTAGAAAGGAAACAAACTGTTCCTTTTCATTTTATAGATAAATAATCTAAAAGGCTACAGGAGATTTCTCCAGTCAGAGCAGTCAGAGATAGGAATTGAGATGAGACACCCAACTTTTATCCACTTGTTCGGAAAACCCATGTTCTTTCTGTTCAGCTGTCCTCCCCATATGCACTAAAATACATAATTCTCACATAGCTAGAAATAAAATCTAGGTTTCTGTTTCCTTCTAGTTCCTCCAAACTAGATGGCTTCAATACCATCTAGTAACTGTAATAGCAGAAAATTGGTGATTTTCCCATCTAGGTCTTAGTCCATACAGAAGCTATATGACTTGTTGGGCATTAGAATTCCACAGTCAGAAATTTAGAGTGCATGTAAGAAACAAGATGATTAAGTTTTTGACTGGACAAAACAGCTGAAAAAGAAATCTAATGGAATGTAGTGATTTGGCACCATGAACAAATCATCTGCAATGAACACCAATGTTTTGCAGTAAAGTTTCTTCTCCGTCTTTCATCTGAAATTATACAATTCAGTAAAAGTATTTTGGATTTCAGCCATTTCTCAGACTTGGATTTCTGTGTTTCTCCTCAGTGTCACTGTAGATGTGAGAAGCTGTGAAAGCAGTTGCTCCTATCTTTTGGACTCAGTGGTCACTTTGTACTGTTTTATGTTGATTAACTTTTGCAGAGCCATCCAAAAATACCAAGGGAGATAGAGTCCATGGTGGTGATTTGAAATCACAGAAATTTTGGTTCTCAGGGACCTGGACACCAGTTTTCTTTACTGCACACTTCCTACCAACCATATGAAATTTAACACAGACAAATGCCAGATTCTACACCTTGGATGGGGTAGTTCTGGATGTAGGTTCAGGCTGGGGAATGAGATGCTGGAAAGCGGTGCTGTGGAAAGGGACCTTGGGGTCCTGGTTGATGGCAGGTTATGTCAGCAGTGCCCTGGCAGCCAGGAGGGCCATCAGGGGGGCATCAGAGACAGCATGGACAGCTGGGCAAGAGAGGGGATTGTCCCACTCTGGTCTGAGCTGGGACAGCCTTACCTCGAGTGCTGGGGGCAATTTTGGGTGCCACAATATACAAAAACATGAAGCTGTTAGTGAACATCCAAAGGAGGGCAACAAAGATGGTGAAGGGGCCTTGAGGGGAAGCCATACCAGGAGCAGCTGAGGTCACTTGGCTTGTTCAGCCTGGAGGAGACAGAGGGGAGACCTCATTGTGGTCTTTAACATCCCCATGAGGGCAAGAGGAGGGGCAGGCACTGATCTCTTCTCTCTGGTGACCAGTGACAGGACCTGAAGGAATGGCATGAAACAGAGTCAGGGGAGATTTAGGTTAGATACCAGGAAAAGATTCTTCACCTAGAGTGTGGCTGGGCGCTGAAACAGTTTTAAGGAAACTTCTCTGTCTAACAATCCAAAAGCCACTCTGGCAGTCTCTCACCCCACTTGAGCCAGGAGTGAAGCCCCTTTGCAGCTACACACCCCACACTCCCACAAGTTTTGTTACCAGCTCGATCCCAGGTTTCCCACAGCAGAGTCTCAGATGTCTTGATCCTTACAACAGTTTAATCATAATGCAATAAGAAAATAGTTCAAACTGGGTGCCTCCAAGGAGGTGCCTTAAAAAAAATTAGTGTTTTTATACTCTTGAAGTACAATCACGTGAAAAACTTGGGTAGTCAGCTCCTGCTGTGTCTCTGAGTGTCTGTGCCACAGACCCCTGTGTCCTTTGTCATGCAGAGGGTTGGCAGATCATGGCCTCTTGCCCAGGACTCCAACCCCAGATGTCAGACTGCAGCAGCACACCGAGCTACTGCACTGAATGCACTCCTTGACAACAGGAGCCCAGGGCAGTGGTGCCAGCACCAACCTGACAGAGTTCAAGAAGTGTTTGGCAATGCTCTCAGGCACATGGTGCTCTTGGGGCTGTCCTGTTCAGAGCCAGGAGCTGGACTTCCATGATCCTTGTGAGTTCCTGCCAACTCAGGATCTTCTATGATTCTTTGCTTCTGCACTGACTGCTTCTCCTCCTTCTCTTCTGCTTTGGCTGGTGCCACATGTTTCTGTAGAAGTGAACTCCAGTGCATTGCCATCAGATCTTTGAAAACACTGGAGTGAGGCTTCCCCTTCCTTGTACATTGAAGCCAAATGGGAACATAATGTGGACAATGGGCTTGGGCAGTTGAGGCCTTTCCCAGGTACATGTGAAAAAACAGAAACCTTGATATCAATCATGTGGAATGTATTATTACTATAGATAGATACATACCCACTCCCCCTCATCCCCCTTTCCTTCACAAGAAAGAACTTCAGGCTTCAGTGCATCCCTAGAGGATTCACCATCTGAAAAAAGGAAGAAAGCACAGATAATAGAAAAATAATTTAAACAGGCAAGAGGAAAAAAAAAAACAACAAAAACAAAACTGGAGAAGTTCCCAAATCAGTGTATAAGCCTTTCAAAAATGTCACTAAATTATTCTCATAAAGCAGCTTAGCTCTCTGTTTTGACACTCTTCATCCAGTGTTTTTGTGAGAGAAAGCAAGAAAGAGTCTCAAGTGAAACTGGTCATTTTTGATTCCTTGGTCATTCCCTATCTAATGTTTGGATTATTTTTCTTTCCACACTTAAGAAACTTGTAATGACTTTCATTTACCTCATCAGAGACCTGGGAAGGAGGAGTGTCTAATTCCCTCAGTGAACCTGATCTCAGCTAGGAACACCTCTCCTTCTCTATCTGTTTTTCTTCTCTTTTTTCAACTTCATATATATGAAGTATCTTCAAATGTATTTTTTAAGGCCAGGAAGCTCAACAAGGGGAGAATCATGTCTTCACTTGTACCAACTGTTTAAAGAAATTATATCACAGAATGATTTACAGATTTTTCTAAAAAGCAGTATTTTAAGGCATGAACAGTTCTTTTTATTTTTTTAAAGAACAAGCAAAGAGCTGTAGTAATTACCTTCAGTCAGCATAACCCTCAGCGTTCATTGCTGTCACAGAATAGAAAAATATTTCTTCTTTGTATTTCTGGATGCAATGTTTTCCACTTTTAACTGCAGTATAAAAGGACAATGATTTCCTTCTCCACCCCCAGAAGAGTTAGAGATGAATGTTTAATTAGAGCCAGAATTTGTAATGTTCACAGAACAATTTTTCCCCATAAGTGTCTTGGCTGATATGGATACTGTTTGTAGCTCATCTCCCTGCATCCCTTCTATCTACTAGCAACAGAGCCCTGCTGCAGTTGCTGCATAAGCAGTTTTTGCCTTTTTAATAAGGAGAGGGGAAGTCTTGTGGTTCATCCCAGTGGTGCAGTTTAAGAGAAAAACAAGAAATGAGGTAAACAAGGGCAAAGAGAAGATTCTTTTAACTCTCTGATTGCTTTTGCCACATTACTTAATTTACACTGGTGACAGAAATTTTGGCAGTGTGTCTGGTGCACCTCATTCTCCCTCACTGCCGAGAAATATCAACTGGCTACTGTCAAATGACTTTTACTTGCCATTTTTTCTTGCATTACTTGTCACAGCTTGTTATCTCCTGTGAGTATTGGCTCCCTCAGGTTGCTGTGGCATGTCAAAAAGGAGGAGGAGAAATAACAAACTGTTCAAATGGGATCTGTTCAGCAGGGCCCTGGTGAGAGAAAACCTGTAGAAACAAAAAAGAAAACTTGTGGCGAAAGCAGAGGAGAATGAAGACCAGGACAGTGACTGCCTTCTATTTTAAACTTTTTATAGAAATCACCAATTGTTTTCCTTAACTTTTGGCCTAATTTAAAGTTATTATAATGGAAATAATCTTATCGTGTTTAAAGGAGCTATTTGCTGCAATTTTTTCAGGAAGTAATTTGCCATAGTCTCCTGAATCTTTCAGAAACAGGTGGGAATCTAAGGGCTGTGTTTTTAAGGTGTGTTTGCCTGGCAGAAGCTGCACTGACCTTCACACTTTGCATCCTAATAGCCAATTAATTGCTCTTCTCTGATTCCAATGAAACCACTTACAGAAAGACAGTGCACTGTTGCCAGGCATAACATCCAAACCCCAAAGAGAAGTGGGATATAGGAAAGGGTGTGATGTTCATGTTAATCACTAATTCCAGTAAAAATGAAATATTGGGGATGGAGGGTTATGTGATCCCAGACATATTGCTGGAAGGAGCTGTAGCATCTCATTTATGGAGCAGTGAAATGTAGGAATGATAATAGCCTGAGTTTATATAGCACCTTCCATCACAAAGGATTCAGAGGTGATTTACAAACTTAAATTGTTACATAGATGGTACTTATAAAACAGAACACAATTGCTGTTTTCAGAGTAATGGTCTGAAACGCTACAGATTGCGTTAGTGCTACTGAAGTGATTTGGGCTGTTATTGGGGAATAGGTAGAATTCTTTATTTTTGTAGAATAAAAACTGAATCATAATGGCCAGCTCATGAATGAGCTACAACAGCTGTTAAAATGTTCTTGGAAAAGCAGCAAAATGCAGGATCCAGCACATCTGGGGAAGGTCCCTCTTTACACAGAAACTTTTGGAGTGATTCAGTAAAAGCAGTAGCATTAGCATCCCATGGAAAAAAATCTGTATGTAAGGGGTCCTGATCTCTCTGGTGTGGCTTTTCAAGAAGTTGTGACTTCTGCATTTCCTGAAAAAGTCTGTCCAACAGCTTGATGGCCCAAAGCACTGCAGGAGGAAAACAGGCTTGCAGTCCAGGTTCCTGGGGAGAAGTGGCCTCTGCTGAATTTGCAGTCTCTCTCCTGCCAACTTTTGGCTCCCTTGCAGGTTTCCTGCCCAGAAGCTGGTGCTGCCTGTGATGTTTAAATGTGGTTTATGGGAAAATAAACTGAGGGTATACTGTATGAGAAGTCCATATAGGTGTATCTGACACCTATAGGAGCTATCATTGGTTTTGTCACTCATTATACCTTTGAGTGTGATTGCAGAAGTGGTCTGGGTTGGCTCAGCTAGAAGAAGGCGGATAGAGGCAACTGCTGTGCAAAGTGCAGCTCTTTTGCCTGACTTCCATGATGCAAAGTGTTATCTCCCATGCCCCTGTTACAGGTGAAGTTACAGCACCACTCTCTCCAGCACAAATGTATTTCATCACTCATCTGACTATAAATCTTTGTTTGTATAGACTGAAAGCACATGTAGGTGAAAAGGGGTTCCAATGACTTCTACTGCTTGGCTACTAATTCCATACCAATCAAGAGGAAGTGTGCTGACACCTCATGCAATTCATGCTTCTGTCCTGGGCCTGCATTTCTGTGCAATTACCACTGTTCAATATTAAATGGAGGTTGTTTTCATCAGTGCTTTCAACAGTTTGTAAGAATTGTATAACATACACACTGTAAACTGTTACTGTGAAGTGTTTGGAAATATTTAGAAGATGGGCAGAGGAACTGTGTGGTTTTTGTTTCAGCAATAGATATAGTCAAATAAGCTGTTGGGAAGCAGTATCCATTTTATTTTTGTTTTCCTGTTGTACTGATTCATTGCGGACCCGTCCACTCCTGCAGTCTCTTCTGACCTAAAAAAAAATGTTTCAGATGCAATGTATTCTAACCACATAAAATTGAAGGAATGTGTCTTGCTGGCTATATGAAGTCTATTAACGTTAATAAAGTAGGGATTAAAAAAAATGTAAAAAATTTCTACTGAAAGATGTGAGATCAACTTGATTCTAAGCAGAGTGTTGGCAAATCTCTGTGTGGTAACAACTGTAACTATGTGACTCTTGTGCAATTTAGTCTGGAAAATGCAAGCCTTAAAAGTTTGCAAACCAATCTGAAAATATATTTTCCTGTCCTGTACTTATTCCAATACGGAGTGAAGAATAATTTTAAATGCAACTGTAGCTATACATACTGATCTACGTAATGGGATTTGTAGATTAAAGCTTAATTACGGCAAGTAGCTCATGAAAGCCTCCTCCAAAGTGCAGCTCTCTTCCCAAAAATGCACCACAGAGCAACTGGTAGCAGTCTTTCACCAAACACTCCTGTATTTGTAGCTAAGTAGACTAAATATCAAAAGGAGTATTGGTCTGGAATATGTATCTTGGTGCTGTTAAATCTGGAGTAAAGAACCACTGAAGTAGATGAATGCTGTGGGCTTTTTTTCTTTTTCTTGGTGGGAAATGGGGAATTTGCTCAGAAATATTAAAGTTAAAATAATCAACTATATGTAATCCTTCTTCACAAATGCTTGTACAAAACTCAAAGCTGTTCTTAATTCTTCCCCAAGAGATCAAATATTCTGCTCTGGACAGGTTGCTTTTTGTGCTAGATAGAATATCAAGAGACTGTGCTTCTATTTTGTTTAGCTAGTAGTCTGATACATTTTCTTACTATTGTTCTTGTCTTAATAGGTTTATTTCTTATATATGAGTTAGAAGTTGATGAGACAAGCTAAGACAATAATACTTTTCCGTGTATTCACATTTTATCAGTTCTGCTCAGTACAGCAATTCAACACAGAGATGCTTAAATTTAAGCCTGTGCATGCTTACTTTGCTCAAGTGTGTTCTTACTGTTCTTTTCAGATTTTGTTCACTATTTTGATAGCACTGTTGTTGATGTCAGTGGATATTCTGTCTCAGAAAGAATTCACTAGAACAAAAAGGAAATTTGAAGGTCTGACACAATCTACAAAAGGTTGAAATTGCTTGCACCAGAAATGCTGGCACAGAAGGCAGCTTTTACACAAAGGATGGTAATAGTGTGCAGCTCTATCCAGCTGAAATTACAAGGAAAGGTTACAAAGACATAATGTGACAACCCAAATTAGATTTTGGCAAACTGGGCAAAACTAACACTTTACCCTCAATTTTTTTTATAAGATTTCCAATGTCCCCAGTGGTCAGGACCTTAGATTTATTTCTTGTAAGAAAACTGGAGTGTTCAGGAGTAACACATGTGAATTAGAAGAGAACAGGGGGAAAGTAAGTCAAACAAAAAAAAACCCCAAACTAAACAACAAAACCCAAAACCCAAAATACAAAAAAAAATTAGAAGCACTTCTATTTATATGAGAAGAAGATAACAGTGTGTGCCTAGAATGCTAAATTTCTGTGTGTAGATCTGAAATGTTGCTGTTTTATGAAATTCAGTGTTGATCAAAGGGAGAGAATCAAGCTGTTAGCTTCTTTGAATGCATGCTAAAATGTGTGTTTTACTATGGTTTCAGGTACTTTTCAGCTGTGTGAATGCCATCCCTGTTGGCTGAGCTTGCTGGGGCTCCCAGGAGGGGAGGTGGGTGCAGGACCATGTGCGGCTGGGGCTGAGGGGCCCCGGTGAGCTCCCGCTGCTGCGCCGCTTCAGTGCGAATGCTTTTCACCAGGCATCTCATCAGAGAGTCCTGATTTAGAGCAAAAATATTTGTTGCGGTCTGTTTCGCTGATGGCCAGTTTTTGTGGGAAGGAAGGGCCCCTTGGAGACTGCACGCCAGACTGTGCTGTTACCTGCTCATGCTTAGTTAGCAGCAGGCTGAGGCAGACCTGGGAGAAAGCTTAGCCTTTACCAGGAGTGGTTCTGGGGAAAAAGAATCTGTTCACTGATGCAGAAAGTCTTTTCTTGTGCGAAGTGCCCCCGGCTCGTTCAGTTTTGTTTCCCAGAGTGGCTGTAGGCTCCTTCTGCGGCAGCTGGGGCACCACCGGGAGCCGGCTGTGTGTCCCCGGAGCATCGCCCGGCTGCGGCTCCCGGAGCGGCGTGCCGGCCTGCAGGCACGGCACGGGGGACACGGCCTCTGTCCGTGGGCTCTGCTGGCTGCGGGCATGGCCCGGGGGACACGGCCTCTGTCCGTGGGCTCTGCTGGCTGCGGGCATGGCCCGGGGGACACGGCCTCTGTCCGTGGGCTCTGCTGGCTGCGGGCATGGCCCGGGGAACACAGCCTCTGTCCGTGGGCTCTACTGGGGCTCAGCCCGCCCCGTGCCCACAGGCATGGCCCGGGGTGTCGTAGACATCTTTTTGTGAAAATCCTTTCTTAGGATTTTTCCCGTCTGAGAAGCTAAGAGGCCTCAGAAACAAAATGTAAACAATGGTTATCTGCTGGTGTGGAATGCAACAGGTGGATCCGTGATTGGTCTCCTGTGGATGTTTGGAATTAGTGACCAGTCACGGCAGAGCTGGCTCTCTCTCTCTCTGTCCGAGCCACAGACCTTTGTTTTCATTCCTTTCTATTCTTAGCTTAGCTAGCCTTCTGAGATGAAGCTTTTCCTTCTATTCTTTTTAGTATAGTTTTAATGTAATATATATATCATAAAATAATAAATCAAGCCTTCTGAACATGGAGTCAACATTCTCGTCTCTTCCCTCACCTGAAAACCCTGTGAACACTGTCACACCGGGGGACAAAGCCTCCGTCCATGGGGCTGTGCTGGGGCTCAGCATGGCCTGGGGATCACAGCCTCCATCCATGGGGCTCTGCTGGGGCTCAGCATGGCCTGGGGATCACAGCCTCCGTCCATGGGGCTCTGCTGGGGCTCAGCATGGCCTGGGGATCACAGCCTCCATCCATGGGGCTCTGCTGGGGCTCAGCATGGCCTGGGGATCACAGCCTCCGTCCATGGGGCTCTGCTGGGGCTCAGCATGGCCTGGGGATCACAGCCTCCGTCTGTGGGCTCTGCTGGGGCTCAGCACGGCCTGGGGTACACAGCTTCCGTCCATGGGGCTGTGCTGGGGCTCAGCATGGCCTGGGGATCACAGCCTCCATCCATGGGGCTCTGCTGGGGCTCAGCAGGCCCCTGGCTGAGGGCACGGCCCAGGGGACACATCCTCCATCCTTGGGGCTGTGCTGGGGCTCAGCACGGCTCTGGCTGTCGGCCCTGCTGGCACCACTGCAATGCCCACCCTTGGCAGCGCTGCACAGTGTGACCGTGCCGCTTTACAGGCACAACGCTACTGTGTCCCCACAAAAGCTGATCCACTCGTGTGGGTGCCCCCAGCCCCCCACTTGGACGATGCAAGAATTAGAGTAGGAGCTCATTTCTTCTTCTTTTCTCTCTGCCTGCTTGTACAACGCGCTACTGGGGACAAGGCAGCGGCTGCCAAATTGCATCCTACATCTGTTCTTTTCCAAATGCGCCTTTGTTAGGTGAAAAAGGAGGCCTCATTATTGGCTGTAAGTATGTAGTCACTTAGGAAAATAAGTCAATAAGTAAACATCTGAGTGAACAAATTGGTGATTTGCATCTCCTTGTTCCCTGAATGCGTTCACAAGTGGTGAGAAAAAGAGCCAGTGTCTCCAAACAAGTCCACGTGGCATTTCCCCACAATACAGTTTTTCAAATAGACTGTCTGGCTTTTTCAGCCAAATGATATGTAGTGAAGTCTGGAGAGAAGAAAGATGGATGTATTTGATTTAGCAGTATGGAATACTGAGGTGCAGGTACAAAGATTACGTTCCTCCTGGAATACTTCTGATTTACTCCTAAACACAAAGTTGACCATATGGAGAACTTTCTGTGTCTGAAAAAAAAGCAACTCCCTATTTCAGGTCTGCAAGGGAAATTTCTGCTTCTTGTGATAGTAAATCTCTGGCCTATCCATTTTTTCTATTCAGTAGACTGAAATTTAGATTCAGGAACAGTATAGAATTAGAGGCAAATAAACTGTTAGAGAAACTCTTAAGTCATATTGACTAAAGTGATGAACTCATGCCAAGAAAGTTAATGCAGGCAGCTCTGGGGGAATGCTGATCAACTGATTTATTCACCTCTGTTTGTTTTAAGCAAAAACATATGTCTAAGGAGGATTTCAAAGCAGATGAAAAAGCTGAAAAAACCCAAGTTTCCTTTAGACCCTTGTTGTCTTCACTCCATTGACTATATATTTTTCATGTACAGATAAAACAGTATGAAGAGATGAAAATACAGCATAAATGCCTTTTAAAGTACCTCTTTAATTCTATATTGAGATTTATTAAAAAGTAACCTTGGATTCCAGGTTGTGTGGTTCCACATCAGTAGGGCAGAATCTGGCTGTATGTTTTTGCTTGCTTTGTTCACTGCTGATCACCCTTGCCCACTTTGGTTATGCTTGCAGCCACTGCCTGTGGCTTTCTTATAAATTATTTCCTACAATTTATGCTTGACTGTAAGTTGGTACAAAGGTAGCTTAATACCCTAAGATCTAAAGTAAGTTTAGGCTGTTTCAAATTCTAGATGCATGTTGTCCACATAGACACACGGTCCCTTGTTGAATGAATGAATCTTTTTGGTTAGTAGCCCCCTGCATGGAATCCAGTCTCACCCTGCTATATAGATTTTTTGAGTCTCTTACTGTTAAAAAGAAACTGGATCCAATTTTCATTTTTATAACAACTCTCTGAAATGGAACAAAACAAAAATTTCATAAAAACTTGCATGAGAATACACATAAGGATTCTAGGAACACAAAAATATATTTTGTTTCTAGACTATAATTTTTCTTGGAAATGAATAAATATATGATGTTTACAACAAATTTGTGCTCTCAATTCAATATGGACTTTAATATAGCTAGTGACTCATTAGCATAGACTATAGAGCATCTGCACCAAGGCACTGAAGAAGCTTTTAAATATTGTATTTTTAATATATTTAATAGGGACTTACAAGTTCAGTTGTGATTGACTACCAGGCAAATAGTGCATGTTGCACTTGGAAACATACAGCTCTGAGGATTGACTGTGTAAATTAAATTTGTTTTGTAACTGTGATTGTGCATGCATCTGCCTGTTTCTGTGATAATCAGATGGAAAGATTACCACATCAACAATGAAAACCCACACCCATGAGAGATTTCACGTCTCTGTTTTGAATCCTTTCTCATAAGAATTCCTTGCATGTGCCTGGCTTTATTTATGTTTTTGCTTACATAAGAATTTAAAGGCTATCTTTTCTGCATCTGTATGTAAACATTGAGAAACACATTTAGCTCTACACACCACAAAGGAAGCATGCTTTTCTCTCCAAGAACGTATTTTTTTGTTCTTAGCTGTTCAGATCATTGGATGCTAGGTTATCAAAGTATTGAGAAACATTGTGTCTTTGCCCCCATATTCATTACCCCAACTCCTCTTTGCCACAGCATAACCATAAAGCTGCTTAACAAATAAGGAATCTGCTTCTCAGAGACTTTTCAAGAGCATTGTGATTGAGTGGCTATGGACTGACCAGCATTACTTGAAAGGAAAGCTCAAGTCCATTTGTTTGAAAGGGAGATAAATTAAAAAGAGCAGGTTTAGGCTGAATGCAATGGGAAAATGTCAGATGGGCCCAACAGCGCTCTCCACTGTGGAATGGTTAAATAAAACAGTTGAGCTGGATTAAAATTTAGGTAAATAAGAGTTTGAGAAAAGGCAGAGAAGTGTACCTCAGGGAATGATTTTACATGGTTTCAGGAAATGACCAAATAATACCTTCATTCTTATCTCTGTTATTCATCATAATATGAGCCAAAAGCTCTCCAGGTCTCTGAAGAGGCACATGGCTCATCATTTTTCAGTGTATATAGATAACAGAAATGAAATCCCAGATTCTTTCTTTCTCTCTAACTAAAGCACTCATTGTTAAACCTGATCCACTCTTAAGAAAAGGCCTTCCCCATCAGGCACATAAATCCTAGTGAACATAAAGATTCCCAAGTTGCAGCATGATGGAGAATTTGGATGTGAGCAGAATCAGAGGTGCCTTTGAATTCCTGAAGCAAAGGTCCTTGTTCATTAGCCCAGGAAATACTGCTCAGGATAGGGAGTTCTAGAGATGAACCAGGAGTTAACACCGAATATCTGAAAAGCATTTGTTGCATATGCAGCTCATGATAATTATATATGTGAATAAAAATTGTTGCACCAGACAGTAATGTCTACAGTTCACACTTTAAAAAACCCCATATATTAACCACAGCTGAAGTGTCTCCTGGCATAAAAAATGATGGCAATATTATATTTAAATTTGGAATTGTAAGTCTTTGGTATTGTTGAAAGACATAGTCCTGGTGGATCAAAAAGCCATGGCTTTACAAACATGAAAAATATTCTGAAAAGTCCCTCACAGATGACATATAGAATCATCTTTAAAAAGTAATACAAATAAATATAGAAATAATGAGGGAAAGTGGAAGTAGAAGCACTGAATTTAAATTACAGGTTTAAAATGCAGGCAGCGAAGAGGAGCTAAAGAAATCAATGAGCTATAAGTAGAAATAGTATTAAAGATAGTAAGAAAGGAGGAATAAAAATCACCTTTATCCAAGATAAAGGATATCAAATCAAATAATACAAAAAATTAAAAAATACAGAAACATTCAGTTAATAATTCTGTTCAATGTTTGAAGAGAAGTAAGAGATTAAAAAATGGTGGATGAAATGAGAAGTTTACCATCTGCAGTGAAGGCGAATGTGAAACAGTATGTTTTATAATTAAATGCCATAGAATCAAGAGCCACAGGGAAGTGCAATTAAAATCTTAGAGGAATTATCCAAAGAGCAGAAAGAGCTGAGTCAGTATGTGATTGAGACATAACTCTAGGACTGGACAGGGATAATTACCTGTGTAAGACAGGCTTGTTGGAAGCTTAGATATCACAAACAAAAGCACGTGAGGGTCCACTGGGCAAACATTGAACTTGAACAAATTTGGCCTCAAAGGAGATAGATTTTCCTTGTATTAAGGTAATTTAGCATGGGAACAGCTCACCAAGGAAGGTGGCAGACTCAGTTGGAGACTAAAATGAAATAAGATAACTCTTAGAAGAGTTGTGTCTCAGGAAAATTCTATTCTACAGACTACATTATCAGAGCAGTTCTTTTCGGTCACAGCATATATAAATTATAAATTAAACTCAAACTAATTTAGAAAAATATGTTTCAGCCCAAACTAGAGACTAATTTACTGTCTCCTGCATTAAACACTTCTCTCTTATAATGTCTCCAGCATAACTTCCATTGATTTTTTATTAATTAATTGCACAAGTTTCTGATGTGGTCTGTTTAGTGGCCATCTAGTAATTAGGTTCCTTTTGTGTGGCTAAGGTATATGCACATATAATGGATTATATATATAAAAAGGACTGCAAAAGAACTTACTCTCAAAAGAAAGCATGAGAGACAACAGGTGGGCAAAACAGTCCCATTGAAGGGGTCTGAGGGATGGTACAATACTTGGTGGAACTGAAGGGTTTCTATTGAGTACAAGAAGGTGCCATATGGTCAGACATGCCTGAATGTGTTCTGGGGGCTTTTCAGCAAGACTGGCTGCTCTAGCAAAAGGCTCACAATTAGCATTAAAAATGACTAGGAGGAAATTTTTATGAATTGTCAAAAAAAGCATACTCAACAGTGGAAGGTACAACAACCTGGCAAATACAGAGGGCAGCTGCACAGAATCTAGGCCTTCATAAATATTTTCAATATCCTTGTTTTAGAGGATGTTGGCATCCTGAGAGAAGCTGAGTTGAGTCATTAAAGTTATTCCTTGAAAAGCATTGAAACGTGTACTACTGTTCTGTGACACCTTCTTCCAAAAGTATCTGAGCAGTGTAGGATGTTTTATCATTGGCTCAAATAAAAGACAGGATGTGTCTCCTAGCATTTAAAATAAATTTGGAATGGAGCTGCAGTAAGAATGCATGTACTAAGTGAACTTTTAGATTAAGAAGTGTTGTGCTGCTTTCTTCCTGATCATTTGGAAGGACAGAGTGAACCTGGTAAACCCTGTGAAAGATACCCTGCTTTTAAACTCTCAGTGGCATTCTGTGCTTTACTGGGTACTTTTCACTTGTTCAGATACTGTTCTAAAAGAGTCTGGTTAATTATCTTTAAAGTATAAAGACAACAAAAGAAAAAATAAGCCAGATAAGCATCCTTCAAAACAACTTGCAGTAGTTGGAACATAGTGGGTTTCATATCTATATATATACACACATACATATAGAATTATATATAATGTGTATTATATAGTATTTATTTACTTACTTGTTTATTTCTGTAGCTAGCTGAATTGGTTGTGCTAGATAACCTACAATGATTCCTGTATTTCTGGGAAAGTATCCATGATGGACTGGGGAAACTAATTCTTTACTTGTAATACATGCAGTGGTATGTATATGGATACTTTTGTCTATAGCTGAATGTGGGACAAGTGTGTAAAGGGTGATAGAAAGCTTCAAAACTTAATGTGTCATCTCAGCTGGCATTTAATGTGCACTGTATATGGTGCTCTTATCTGTCGCTCTCCATACAGCTTGTTAAGAAGCAGAGGCAGTGGTTTGCTAATATGCTCATATATACAAGTACTGTGCAGGAGTACACAGTGCAAACTGAAATGTGGATCATTTGAAAAGAGGATTTTGTCCAGTGATTTCAGTGGGCAACAGATCAGGCCCATACCATTCATCATCATTTCTGTTTAAAGTCCCAGCAGCTGCTTCTGAAGAGGTGTGCAAACAGCAGCAGCAGAAAATCTTTATTTCTCAGCAACTAGTTAAAGTCATTCACTGAAGTATTGTGTGTGTCTGAGGAAGAGCAAAAGTGCTTGTGCTGCAGTAAGGCAAGATAGGCACCATTGGGGATTTTGCCTGCACTGAAACCCCAAGACTGGGACAACGCTGTAGTTTTTTTAAACTCTGCATAAGTCAGTTTGTATTACCATCATAGCTCATGGTCCTTGGCACAGGAAGAAGGATTAATAAAAAAAGATTCTTAATACATTTCTCAGGGCCCATGTCTGCCTGACTCTCTGGGTGTCTAATTATCAGTCATAGCGTGGCCTTCCTAGAATGCTGCACGTATTTATCATTGGACGTGTTTTTTCAGTCTGCTCTTTTTCTTGTAGAAAAGTAATGAATTCATAGTGCAAGCTGGGATGTTTCTAATATCCCCATAATCTGGAATTCAGGTGCATTAGGAGAAACTGGTGATGCTATTCTTTGCCCAGACAATACTGATCTGGAATCATTTTATTTTTTTCTAAAAATTGAACGATTGCAATCTTAATACAAATGTTAGATAGTTTTAATGTATCATTACTTATGCAAGCAGAACTATTGATTACAAAACATAAGTGATGGCAGATAGCTTCTTTTGTTTCTTACTGTGTTTGGCCTCACCATCTCAATTCTCAGACAGCAACTCTTTTCCTTCTTCTATGAAAGGCACATTTCATATTGTATTACTGAAATGTACAGCTGTGTTTAGTAGCTCCATTCTCACACATTTAAGAATAGCCATGCCTGATTTTTTTGAGATTGTGCCAGTATTCCAAATGGCTTCTCTTTTGTTTTGGAGAAGTTAAAGCTGAATTTTGGCATTTATCAGTTATGAAGTTATGTTCGGTTTCAACAGCCTTTTTTTTTTCCTAAGATGCATCATTTGAAATAACCCTCAGTAATTACAAGAATCAGTCAGGATGTTGCTGAGCACCTCCTGTGTGTGTTTTTGGAGAGAGGCGTGGGGCAGGAGGCGGGGAAGCACCAGCCCTGCCCGGGGAGTGCTGCCCAGCGCTGTCAGCACCAATCCACCTCGGCGCCTCCCCGCTCTTCAGTCAGGCTTTGTGGCCCCTCGTTGCTTGTTGTTCAAGCTGTGTGTCACAGGCAGTCACAACAGTTACTTCAAGCAAATTTTCACACTCTTTGGCTCAAACTGCTGGCAGCATTCCTAAAGACTCTGAGGAAATAATTCCACAAAGTGGCATAAATTAATGTGACTAATTAACATGATGTTAATTATTTGTAAATTGTATGTTTGGATACACATTACTTGAGAGGCATATGTTACATTCAATGTTTACTGAAACAAGTGACTGCTAATCGCATCTCCTGAGTGTTCCTTTCACAACAGTCAGCAAATAGAAGCTTTTCTAAAAATAAAAATTGTGTCCTAAGGGAATGCATGAACTATAGCATGCAGTGAAATGAGGAACTGAAGTAGAGAGTTACCTTCGTGGTGGCCTAAGAAGTGTGTTGAAATGAGTTTCATAGGTAGTAACTACTTTAATATGTAAGTCAGGACGTATTTAGTATATTAGCAGAAGATTTTCAAATGACCCTTTCCCATGCCAGTGGCCAAAATAACCAGAGCTCCTGCAATTAAAAGTTGCACACAAGGACAAGACCCCAATTTACAGCTGAAAAACCAACATTTACCGAGTTGTTTTCTAACTTTTGAGTTTCTGATGTGATGTTGAGACAGTCCTCCTGCATCACTAGCAGAAATTGCTGGCACTTGAGAGGTAAGTGCAAGAGGGGCAGAAATGTGACCTGCTCAGTAAGCTGTGACTTTCTCAGCAGGAGAGCCTCGTGTGGTGGATGACAATGTCTGCAGTCACCCACTCCCACTACAGCTGGCAGCAGACTCAGGTGCACGTTGTGCTGAGCCCACACAGGTTCTCCTGTGCTCTAGAGGGCATCCACAGATCACACTGGTGCTCATCAAGGGCCACTGCTATGATGACCAGGGAGTTTGGTTCTGAATGCCTCTACTAAAGGGCTATAACAGAGAAGTGCAGTAAGTCCAGTAGTGTGGTACCATATACTCCCTTTATTAAATTGGTCAAGCTCCATTATTTAGAATGTTCTCTCAGTATTGCTGTCAGAAAACTATTTTAGAATACAAGGTGGTAATGCTTAAAAACTCTTTTTATAATTTCTAGCTTACATTTCTCCATGATTGCTACAGCTATTCTTTTTGGTCATACCAACATTCTCTTTTAGATTAAGTAGTTCTTTTGCTTCTCCCACATTTCCTCTTCCATCTTCATTTGCATCAAATCTTTCAAAGTCCAGGTTCATAAAAGCTTAATTACTTTAAATGCTGGTTATTGTCCTGCCATAGCAGCTCCCTAAACTCACTTACCACCTGACTGCACATGCACTAGAGTTGGTGTAAAGCAGAGGAAGGGACCATGTGTTTGTAATATACAGGCACAGAGAGAAATATAGACAGAGATAAAAAAGGACAGGCGTAGCATATCTGTGAATTACTTTAGTAATTAGAATTTTGAGAAGTGATTTTTCAATCACAATACAACCATATTCTAGATATTAAGGAAACTTTTGTATTTCATTTTTTCTCTTCATCCTTCCATACTTCCCATTTTTGCTTCACAGATCAAGACAAATGAGCTTCCCAGTAAAGAAAAAGCGTATGACTTTTTTTAATTTTTTTTTTTTTTACCACAAGCAGACAACATATTTTTCTAACATGCTTTCTTCTTTTGGAGAGACAGAAGCTGCTTTTGTTGAAAGTTAAAAGATAAAATTTCATCTGAGGCAAACATCTAGCCTGGAAAATTTCAGTGAAAAAAATTACAGCTTGGCAAAGACTTAAGCAACTGAAACCAATGTATTATAATAAAAAATATTAGGCAAACTTAGCCAGAGCTCTTGTCTATAATAAAAATGTACGCAAGCATACATATGTATATACCGTGCTATTTTCTTATACATGTAATGAATAATGCAGTTCATTATTTTTGGAACTGTATCATTTGCAGTACTCTTTCAAGCCAGCTCCTGAATTCAATGGAGCTTATTGTATATGTAAAGTTTAATACATGCATAACTCTTTTGCAGAATCATATCCTACAATATTAATGTGGTATTCACATTATGAATTTACCTGCCTGAAAATCCAGAGTTTTTAAAAATATGGCAGCACACACACAGACAATAAAATTAGAAATCCTAGCATTCTACATTTTATATTTTTTTGGTGTGTAAAAGAGTTGCATATATTGAAAAAAGAAGACAACATGTAACTCCTGGATTGTTTTTTTTCTTGTAAATTTATTGTGGTTTGTAGTATTTTTGTGATTGTTTTTTCTTTCCCTGGAAGGAGAAGGGAATATGCATGCAAATGCGGATTGTACATTATGCTTGTTTAGGGAGTATTTGGGTGCATTGAGTTCATTACTGGCTAGGGTGGGGTGGAAGTCCCAGTTGCTGCTGTGATGAGGTGCAGATGTTGAAGAGGCTGGTTTGGGGCATGTGTTGACCTATCTCTACTTGCATAAAGAGCCTTCCATGAGCAGATGCTCTGAGAATCTGTTTTGTGACCAAGATTCTGATCTGTTTGAAATCTCTCAGCTGTTAAGTTAAAGGAAAAACTCAACTCTGGGCATGGATGCGCCACCTGGACTGGGATTTGGTGCTGAGATTATACAGAATATAACAGCAAACTTATTTTCAGAAAGTTACAAGTTCCAGACACTTTTCAAAAGAAACTTAGAAGAGCTTTATTATGCTGCAGTTCATAGTAACTCTGAATTCTCTGTACACTGTATTTTCAGATAAATGGAAAACGGTGAGTACTGGGAAAAGTTTTTGTTCATAGAAACAAAAATACAATCTTTGAGGTTTTGCAGTTATGCTGAAACCATACTATGGTTTTTTAAAGGAGAAATGAGAAATTACATAAAAATAGGGACAAACTGCAGGTCTTTAAGCTATGAAGTTTTTTTGATATGGAAATATTTATATATCTGTTCCTCAGTGGAAGTAGTTTTCTTGGCATTTAGATATTTCCTAGATATTTTGACAACAAAAAACAACTAGAATAACTCAAGGTATTTTAATTTTTTTTTGTTTTTTTTAATAGAAAGTAGTTATGATCTCTCACTCAGCCAGGCAGTTGCTAGCTGACTCTGATAGCAATTGAATCTATTACACTGACTAGGCCACCCTTAGAAAGATGAAGATGAAAAAGCATCCTGGCATGTCCTGTCTCATGTGGCTGTGTTGAGTCATGTGAAACAGAGACACTACCCACAATAAAATAATACAAAACAACCTTTGGATAGGGCAGGAGGTAAACAGCAGAATTTGCCAAGGAGAAATTGAAGCCTGCAGGCCAAATTAATCACCAGAGCTGGTCCTGGAAGATGCACTTGAAGTAAGTCCCAAGAAACACCACCTCACCTAAGCACATGTGCTAAGGACTGATTGTTTGGGGATCCAGTTTCCCCTATGGCATAGTCCTTCAGGGCTGAGAGCTTGCCCAGGCAGCTGGGCACTGAAAGGAAAGCTGTGGTGTGTTTGGCCACTCCACAGTGCTCGAGTGAGTCATCACTGGATGTTTCAGGCACAATCCAGCTGGGATTAGTCAGAGGACAGGCTGAGCTTGTGGAATCAACCATATACATGAATGTAACCTTAAGGACCTGACACAGACCCAGAGATTTGGTGGGGAAAACTGACTTCCACTCAACTGTTAACCATTTGTAGTTTTCTTCTTCCTGGTGACTGCACTCCCTGTGCTGATCAGCCCACAGAGGAGCTGTTGTGAAGTCCCAGGTGTGAAGGTGTGTGATGTACAGCTGACAGCCAGGGTTTGCTAATCCAATGGGTCTCAGTGGGTGTTCAGCCAGAGCCCAAAGACTGCGACAACACAGGAAACCCAGTGCTCTTTCTAAATTACCCCAGTCTTCAAGTTGTATTTTGTAATGGTACAAGGAGGAATTTTGGGAGACTGGTGGCTTTTTTTTTAACTTAAAGGTCAGTTTTGTTGATGAACTGGAAAATCGAAGAATCTCCAACAGATTATGGTGATCAAAAGGGTCAGATTAGGTCCCTAAAATTTAAAGTACCTCTCTGGCTGGGTCAAGTAAACTCCTGTCTCTTAAGGAGTTTAAAATTGAAGACAGCACTTAGGTTACACCCTAATTTCCTACTGGGAAAAATTGTGCCAATTAGATGTTTTTAGTTTGAGCATATACTGATTCACAAAAATAGCCAACTAAGGTTCAGTTAAACTGCAGGCATAAAACTTTTCATCTATGCATCACCTTTCTTTTAGGGGTGCTTCTATTTGTAGGTTTATCCCTGGGAACATGCATATCCCATCAAACAAAACTGAAAAACCTTCTCTTACTATATCCTTAAGGGACATATTCTTGTTCCACCCTTCTCTGCCTGATGGGTGACACATGGGCCAGATACACCCACCAGCCTCTTCAGTTTCATGTAACAAGACACAGTTCCAGCCCTTGTTAAGACGCCTATTGGCACTGTGCATCTCAAACATGATAAGTATCAGAATGAAAATCCAGCCCAGCATCTCTGTGTTAAAATTAGACATGCACAAAAAGTCACATGAATGTAATGTTCTTGTTAACTATATCCTTAAAAACTGCAATGACGTTCAGTAGTGTGTTTTAAGAATTTTGTGATAATATTGTCACAATTTGCCTATCCATTACTTAGGTATCTCAAATGGATGGATTAAAGGGCAATGGTGATGTGTTTGCTTCATTTATAGTCCAGTCTTCTCTCTAGCTTTCTGGCCTCCAGTGGGATTTCTATTTTTTGTTAAATCCCAGCATAATGGATACCACAGCTGCAATGGACAGCTGTAATTTTTACTGACTTCTGTCTTGATGTGTGTGACTCAGCTATGCAGTTCTCTAGTCAGCCAGTGTGTTTTGAAAATGGTTTTGAATAATATCTGTATATATTGTTTAATTCATAATAGAAAATGTTTATCCTTTTGAACTTCTCACTGTTAAAGAGAAAGAAAACGTGTCTGTTTTGTATTTAATATTAGCATTCCCTAGGTGCTTAATGAGGGAATGTACAGGACAGCTGTTTTGGATGTACACAGAGTGGAAACCCACAGTAGAGTGGGTTTAACTTTTTGAAATTACATTTAATTTTAAAGTCTCATGAAAGGTAAAGCAGTCACAAAACACTGAAGTGGTCATAAAATCTTATTACTAAGAGAACAGGATCCTTAGTACCTAACACCATGTTTTTGTGCTTGGAGAAGGGTTTCTTGCCACCATTTACTAACTCATTTTTCACCCCTGCACAAAAGCATTAGAAAGTACCTTCATCATCCCTGAGCTGAAATCGAATTGATATACCCAGCTTTTCACTAGAATATCCCAACACATTCAGCTTGTCATGTTCTACACTGGATCTTGTCCTTTGAATGACACCTGATACCTCATATAATTGAACAGGAATTGTATGCTGCTATTGTTGGGGTTTGTACTTAATACCAGGTAATACACACTTACATGTAACCTTCTTGAAAAGCTGAATATTTTCTTCTAAACAACTTTTACTGTGATAACATCTGTAAACACACACTAACCTCATGTCACTTTTCTGTGGAACCAAAGAAGAAAGATTTTATATTTGCACACACTGAAATGGAGCAATGTGCCCCAAAAACATGCTAAACTTAGCTTTTTGCACAAAACCCCCTGACAGTAAGAGCTGTCCCTGAGAAACAAGACAAATATGTCACTCAGCAATTTGGCCTCTCTGGTTTGTACCTGATATGCCAATGAACATCTCATCATCTTCTAAAGGAAACCTAAATTACTAAATGGTTTGCAGATAAAAAGCACAGTGCAAACTACAGTTTAAATATTTAAATATTATCTCCTCCATTGCATTAGGTAGAAATCTGTTTGCTGTCAACATTTAACTAGTCCAGCCTAGGATTTTACAAGAAATATCAGTTAATCACAAGTCTGTCTCTAGGCTATATGAGTCTCTCAAACATCCAGTTCCAGGAAAATTGCCACAGGGCTAATGTGTATCCAGCACTGCAGCATGTAGCACTCTCCATGAGATCAACTGTTATAGAAAAGTGGAAATAAATGCCTTAGTCTTTCCAGGTGGAGGTACATTAGTGTAGTGGTTGGCCATTTTTAATACCATTTGATATCTTGTAAGTGCATAAAAGTATTGAGAATTACTACTCTGTCAGGTGGTTTTCTAGCTCTTCTCCAGGTGAGAGAGTCTTGCTGTTAGCAGAGATATTTTAAGAGAGAAAACAGTGTCAATACATCCATTTTTTTATCTGATTGCTGTAGCTATTTAACATGATTCTTTACACCCTTGGTCAGGAAGAATGCTAAATACAGTCTGCTAATTAAAACTGGAAGGGTTTGGGTTTCCTTGGAAACTTTTTGGTCAACTGCCAAGTGAGTGGTCAGCAGAGACACTGGATACTTATGACAATATTCAGCTTCTAACTATCAGAGTCAAATTCTGCATTGGGTTGATAAAATTGAGAATATAAGGCTGTAAGAGGCAATGTAATAATAAAATTAGTAATCTTTGATACTTGGAAAATTGTGATAGCCAAGTACATTTCGAATATTTACAATTGAAACTTTATGAGCTTTGGAAATCAAGTTTTGATGTTATGGATCAGCATGTTGTTTACTGTTCCATTTAAGGGAGTTTGACTTTTAGATGGTTTAATACAAAGACTATCACTGTATGAAAAAAATCCAAACTTGTTCTTTCACCTAGCTACGATTTACATGACTAATGCAGTTAATGTAATAACACAGGTAAGGTTCTTCACAAATATACCAGCAATGGTATTATCCCTTTATTTATCTTTTGGTATTTACCTTTGCATCTGTGTGCTGTTGATTTTTCGTGTTAATAGTTTAATAATTTTGTACTCTCTTGTCAAATAACTTTCCATTAGAAGAAATGCCTTGTATGCAAGATCAAATACTGCGCTATGTACTCCACTCATTAAGGAATCAATAGCTGTTTTCTGTATTGTAAGTAGCTTGTTCAAAGTAACAGCTTGCAAAAGTAATAGTAAGACATCTCCAGTCTGTTTTTCTGTTTCCCTGGATATAAAAGGAGCAGCTGGTTAGAATCTGTTCTACCATATTAAATGACATCCCAGTAGGAACCGCTTCTCTCAGAGAGAGAAATCTAACACTGACTTACCAAAATGTGCAGTGTTGATTATACTTCAGCTTTTACTTTAATTTGTCCTGTAGGTCATGTCTAGGTACATGTTGCTGTTCTTCTAGGTATGATTATTCATTAATGTATTTCTTCATTATTTAATTTAAAAGCTCATAAATAGCAAGGAACATTAGATTTTTCAAAGTGAGGATGTAAAACTCAGATCCTGAATTTGAAAAGTCCTTTGGGAGGGATGGAAATTCTGTAAAAATATTTTTGGTGGCAGTTACAATATGTATGTCCACATATTAGGTATCTAGGCAAAAGCTGTGTGTAAGAATTTTCAGAAGAGCTTTGTGTATGGTGAGTCTGCAAATTAGATGCAGAGGTTTATTTTATTTAAAGTGTGTAGACATTTGTCACATAGCTTGGAAATAAGCTGCAAGTTAAAAAGTGTATGTCAAATTTTACAGAGTTTAAAATGTCTGAAGAGCATTCTGTTTAGGTGACATCTTTGACTATTAAGTACAAGGTACTCATCTGAGTGCCAAATATAAACTGTTAAGACAGCTATTTGGTATGTTGGCCTGTTGTATGTATTTTTTCTAAAATTTGCATTATAATACTTGTTAGATTTTTAAAACTTTCCCTTTATTTTGTAATCCAGATTTGTTGGTGATTATATTTGGAATGTGTTTGTGTAGATGTGCACAGACATACACCCTTAGACATAAGTATAAAATAGTGAGGTAACCATTCATACAGTAGTGAGTTATTAAAGCTTTAACATTGGTTACAGATTCATTATGCTCTTTGACATCATTATATCTGTATGAATAAACCATGAATTATTCTTCTTCCATAGAAAACTAAGCTTGTATTACTAAAATAATTAAAACGATTAAAAGGTAAAGTAGTAGTTAACCAGAAGCTCACCTGATGAATTAAATTTTATTTACTTAATATCCACTCCACTGTGCAGAAGTGTGGAGGAATTTCATGCAGATCTTCTCCTACACTATACCTGCAAGCAAGCAGTTGTTATTATGTCTTTCAACTAATCTAAACACAGGATTTTGCCCAGATTGTGTTGCATCTGTGCATGTTTGACATACCAGGGCAACATTTAGAAGCTGCACAGGAGACCAGATACCACCAAAGGCACCCCTTGTTTGTTGGTAGAGGTAGAGAATCTGCTCTGGCAGATGTGAGCTGTATAAATTGAGGCCAACTGAGGTGCTTCATCAGGACCCAGGTCAGCACTACCATGTGCCACCTTGCCTTGCTCAGGCATGGGGATGTGCAGTGCTGGGAACAGAAATCCTGCAGTCACTGAGGAAAGGCCGGGGAAAAGACTCTGTCTTTCATGAAGTCACAGAAATGAAGGCAACGTGTTACAGAACAGATTCCTTTTTTTGTTTGGAGCCTTTCTTAGGATGATAGAACAGGATTGTGCTCCCTCTGTTTGCTTGGGTTTTCTTTAGGAAAGGAATTTTACAAAGGAGAGAGCAAACATGTACTACTGTCCATGAGAGAGGTCAGTAAAATGTGTGTGCCCCCATGATGGGTTACAAAGACAGCTTTGTCATTAGAGATGGTGCGAGTTCCAGTGATATGTGTACAGCAGATGAGAAATTATTCTGGCACCTGCAGTTCCTGTAGTAATAGAAGCAGCTCATGCAGTAGTGAACTCTGGTTTTTATCTTTGTTGCTGCTTTCCATAATGTGAAATATTGGGGCCCATCCTTGCTGACTTTCCTGCTCAGACTACTGCAGTTCCATGCAAAAGCACTGCTTGTGGAGAAATTCAATACCACAGTCATGGAAGTTGCTGCTCTAGAAAATGATGCACAAACCAGCTCATCACATAGAAAAACATAAGTTATTCTTATATTCAGCTGGATCTGTGGTAATACATGTATAACATTTTAACAGAAAGTCGGAGAAAGTACTGTGGTAGTCTAGGGAATGGCTAATCTTCCTCAGTTTTTTCAGCTGTTCCTTACCAATGTACTTGGTACTATACCTTTAAACTTTCATTTCTGGTATTGAAAGTGTAGAGGAAAATGGATTCTGGCTGATATTCCTCACAAATAACTTCATTCAGGAAACAATAATTTTAATCTTTTCATTAACGTCATCTGATTCAGTCTTTTTTTTTTTTTTTTTGGTCATCCTTCTCTTGCTGTCTGCAATCAATTTTTTTATTTTTCCTTCTTGGAAGAAATGTGTGGCTAGATTGTTTCTTCCCATCATTCCTCCTCTTAGCTCTAACTTTCCCTTCATGTATGCTACAGCATGTACCAAAAGATCTTACTCATTTCAATAACCAAACAATCTCTGAGGTGGCAGCAGCATTTCTTAGTGTTCTGTAACAATTTTGGGAAACAGGATTAAATTTGGTGCAATGATGACAGGAACCCATTCACTATCATGGATAGATCATATTTAAATTGAAGAAACGTTTTACATTACAGGTTTATATTCATAAATTCCAGGGTGAAGGAAATAAATTCAAAACCTGTTCTTCAAAGCATGTAAGTGAGAGAAAAAGGCTCTTACAGAAACTAACTTTATTCATATGATAGACACTGCACCAGAGGAAAAGGGTCATCACTCCTGAGCTTTAAACAGGATTTTAAACATCCCACACCCAGATCTTTAAGTCACTTGGAACTAAGGCTGCAGAACTGACCTTAATGTAATATTCTGGAGGGAACTGGTGATTTGACATATTCTTGGCAGTATTTCCAAACTTATGGCTGAAGTACCCTACAGGCCTCCCTTTGGGAAGTGTTTGGTAGCCCCCATCCCATTGTCTGACTACAGAGGTGATTGTGCTGTGATCCAGGTAAATCAGGAGTGAGCCATATGGCAGCCACACAGCTGTCATATTCACCTCCTGGGTCATGCTGGGTCGTCTCAGCATCCTCCATCACATCAGGAAGGGCAGGAGCACCCCAGCATGTTCCAGATGGGACATTGTGGAGTTCCAGAAAGCAGGAGAAGGCAGTGAGGCAATCCCAGGAGGCACAGCTGGCCTCTGGTCTGGGCCTGAGCAGTCTTTCATTTAGAATACCCTTTCAAATGAGATAGAATACTGCCATATTCACTATTTATGGTTCCTTTCAATGTGATGTTTAAAGCTCAGGCAAGCTGCAGTGTTAGAGCCTGGTCAGACCTTCCTTTCAGCTGTGGATAGGCGTGTCAATTTAGTTACATGCTCTCAGAAACATCCTTGTTATCAGTGCTTAGTGGTTGCCTTCTGGGCAAGTACAGCTCCCCAGTAAAGATCTAAAAAGCTCCGGGAAAAAATGGGTCTAGTGGTGCAGAACATTTTCCAAAAACTCTTTCCACAGTCACATAATAACTACTGAATTTAGGCTAATAGCTGTGTTCACTTTCTGGCAATGGCAAACTCAAAACCCTTGCTAGAGCCCAATGCTAATCAGTCACTACTGAAGTCTCTAACCACCCTGGGAAATGTGCTGTTTGAAGAGTAAAAATTCATGTATTTGTAATTTTTAATTTTTCTGCCTAGCACTTATTTTCTTGCTATGCTCCATGGTCAATGAGAAAGAAGCTGGATAGATTGTCACAAATCTGTGCTTTCCAATTCTTTTCCTGTAATGTGAATATGCTGAATGCTTAGTTTGTTAATAGATATAGGAGGATAGTTATGTTTTAAACAAAGGTTCATAAAAAAATGTTTATTTCTTGCTACACATTGTATTGTAAGGCTCTCTATCAAATCTGCATCATAAATTATACTTTTTCTTACAATTGTTTTAGATCACTGCTGGTTAATAGCCAATTTTAAAGTGCTTTAGTTAATTTTTTGCATATAAGTTGTCTTTATTTCATAGGTTGCTGTGAAGTAAAGTTTCTTTAATGACAATTTTCCTAAGAGGTGATTTACTACAGTCTCATTTTGTCTGACCTTTAGATTAGTTTTATGCAACCACAGTATTAGAGCATTCAAGCAAAGGCAACATAGATTTATCAAAGTTATTATCCCAGTCTACATTGAGGAACTAGACATTCAGAAAATGTGGTATGCCTGATATTAGTCAAAGTTCAATATCTGATACAGGATCACACGTGGGAAATTATTAGTCCAGCTGAACAAGGTGAATGTAAGTAGTAGCATTGCAGAATGGAATAGAGCTGAGTAAAAAAGCCATCACAACAAGTTATGTTAAATGGAGAACTGTCACACTAGAAGGAACATATCAGTGGACTTTTTAAAGGAACAGTCTAGAGTACTTGACTTATTTAGCATTTTAATTAATGGTTTTGGCACAAAAGGTAGAACTGGAGGAATGGAATTTGGTGTGGCAAATATATTGTGAGGCATCATTGATGTAAAGGATTAAAGGATGGCCAGAATATTATGCAGGAGAAATTTTCTGACCTTGAGGACTAAAGTAATAGAAATAAGATTAAATTTAAGAATACTGATGGCACTTAAAGGCTGCTAGAAAGAATTTCTGTTAGAGACTTATCAGTTGAAAACAGAGGAGGCAAAAGACCTGGGTGTAACAATCAGTCATAGAACAACTATGAGTCACCAATATGATACAGCTGTGAGGAAAGCAGTGTGATCCTAGAAAGTATCAAATGAGATATTTCCTGTGGAGATGGGTAAATCTTAATGTTGTAGCAGCACTGGAGAGCTTGCTTTTTCAAAAACTGTACACCTGCTTTTAAGGAAGATTAAATCCAAGTGATGCAAGTGATCGGAAGGGTTATGTGGATGATTAGAATGATACAGAAGCAAACAATATGTACTGCAAACAGAATAAAAGGCTGTGGCTTGTTTAGGGTAATAATATATGGGTGAGAGGAGACTAGATTGCTGTCCACATGGTCTTTGGGGGGGAAACAGCAGGGTTGGAGAAAAGTGGCACTTGAGACTAAAAAAAAAGTGGATATGAGTGAATATGGGCTGGAAATTCAAAAAACATTTCTAGTGATCAGATCAATAGGGTCAGAATCAGCAGCAGCAGTGAAGAGGGGAATGGACTGGTTTTAAGCCAGAGCTCAGTAAACTTGTGGAAAGGTTTATATGGTATGATGTGATTTCACATGTTGTGATTTGCTGATTTAGTTGGGAACTAAATCTGCAGATTTGTGAAGTCTTGCATTCTTCATTGCTTAATCACCTGTGTATGCATCATATGTGTGTGATACTCAGAATAGTTATGTTTTTATACTTACTATAGACTTTATAAAGGCCACATTACAGTCTAAAAAAATATGTAATTATTTATCTGAAACTCACATTTCATAATTTTGGCAATGGCAACAGAATGTGGGTGCAAACAAAACTTCTGGGCTTCTAAGAGGATGTAAAGCACCTTTAATATCAGTAAAATTTACTGATATTATTTACTTCTTTTCTGACACAAGTGCAAATCTTAACAAAAACCCAAAAGCCCATAGTGTCTGTTCTCCCTATTGCATACAAACTTCTTCAACAACTTCACTGGAAAAGTGTAGTAGTAAGTTTTACTGAAGTAAGAGATTAAATTTGGCATAGAATATAAAGAAACCTCTTGGATGCTAAGATCCTTGCAATGTGAATTCCACCAGTAGAAATTCTATCAGGATAATTTCTATCAAGATGCAAAGGTTCTGGTTAGATAAAAATGTTGATCCTCAGATGCTTGTCAGTAACAATTAAAAAATAGAAAAGTATTCCCGTTAAAAATACTTGTAATGGGCTTTTCCAACCTTAGAAAATAACAATAATTTTAAAAGTATATGTAAGAAAAGTAAGAGGCTCTGGCAAACAAAGGTTACCTAATTTCAACCATGAAGTGTTTTTTCACTTTACTCCTTTATAGCCATGGATTGAGGGTGGGGAGGGGAAACAGTATGTCTTAATAGAGCACTTTAAATGACAAGAGTTGCTTTTAAGAGGAAGGAGAAGAAATTCTTAGGGAGGTGAGCATCTTGGATTTGCCTGGCTCACACTGCTGCAAAGTACTTGTCTTGTTTGAAAAATATTTTAGTATTTCAATTACAGAACCCTCTGGGCTCTTTGCAGAGCACAGTATCCCCTGCTTTACCATTGCAGAGTTTGCAGGAGATTGTGCATATGTTCTGCAAAGAATCAATTCTTCCAGTAGAAACATCCTCTTTGCAGAAAGTTGAAACAGAAAAAGAATGCATTACACTGACATGTTGCTAAGCAGCATATGTCAAGAACCATCCATATCTTTTGTATTAGTACACTTCCCTTCCTCACACCTTCATCACACAAGCTGTTATGGTTCTTATGTTCCCAAAATATGGAGAGAAATTACATAGAAGATAGTTTTTCCTCATTTCTTCTCTACTTCCCTTTTTTAAAGATCCAGCATTAAAGAGAGGTCCTTGGTGGGTCTAATCTGGTTGAGACATTACTAGTTTCAGGTCAGTTCAAGGCTTTAGGCATTTTTGGTGTGGATGATTAATTCATTAGTTGATGGGCATCCTGTAGTGAAGCCTTTTGGGTCTGGGATACTTCCAGAAATAAAATGAAAATCTTGCCAAAAGGGAGAATATTAACCTTAGAAATAAAACTGGCCTCTCTAGACCATGAGGAGGTCAGCAGTATTCTGCTGGAATAGTTAAGATCTACAAAATGGTGACTGCCAGAAATAAAGAGGTAATTAGAAAACATTAGCAAGTAGGAATTTTGAGATGGTTTTCACTGACCCCTACTTTATGTTGTTTGCCATATCTTTTATTCACTGGAGTAGGGGTAGCTTCTTCCTAGCAAGTTTTCATGGGTAAAGAGTTACAGTCTCCTTCTTGCTCTCCCAGAAACATTTGTGTGAGCAGTTTCGGTGACATGTATTTGTAGAGTGCATTAAAGACTTTTTGATAATTGCTTACAATTTTTGCAAGGATATATTTTATGGTGGTGACATTCCATGGTTTTAAAAACATTTATTTGCTGTGAAACTGTTACTGAGTACTTTCAGGACACACTGTCTTCCTGATAACAAATCTCTTCCAAAATGAAAAAGAGCTTTCCTTAATTTAAAATTTCAGTGTTGAGATTATTTTTCATTATTACAGCTATTTAATAATCTCTTCCAAGTCCTTTCATATTTTCAAGGTCAAGAATTTTTAAAAGGACTTACGGGACCCAAATTTCTTTTTGCTTCTGTCAGACCAACTGTGATGAGGTAATGGTGTTCTGCAAGTTGGCATTGGAACAACAAATTATACATCAGCCAGGGCTCATGCCTTTTTCCCTATGTGCCCTGTGACTATATGACTAATAAAATGCCTGTTTTATTGTGTGTGTGGTCCAGCTTCAGAATAATAATCATCCTTGAAGATTTAATTAATGAAAAATCAATTTAGCAATCAAATATTTCAGCCATAGTGGGTGGCTGAGTTAAGAAGGTATTATAAGCAGAGTATAATTTGTTCAGACACATATAGGCAGTTGCTGGATTTCTTATTCATCCATCAATTACTGCAAAATGGTTAGCTGAAATTACAATTAAATAATGGTTGCAAACCACACTGTTAGAGCACAGTCACACATGGAAACAGCTGTAGTTATTTTAGAAATGACCATCCCTGCTGGTTTTTACTGCTCTTCCTCTGGAGGTCACAGACATCAGAAAAGGGCTTCTGTCATGCCCTGCCTTGCTCAGGCAGCTTCAGCCACCACCAGTCCCTGGTTTGGGCAGGAGCCTTCCCAAGCCCTTGTGGTGTCTCCTGCTGGGCTTGTAGCTCCCAGCAGGGTGGCTGCAAGCAGCCAAGGCTGGTCACGTCCTGCCCTGCTCCCACTCTGCCTCAGGGGGTTTGCCTGTGAGCCTGGGCTTTGCTCACGTGGAGAATTGGTCCTTAACCCCTTTCAGGACAAGGCATTTGTAATGGCATCTCCCATGCCTGCATGCAAAGAGGGCTTACCCCAATAATATGTGTTTGCCCAGTGCTACTGTGACTGCTCCTGAAATGTCACTGCTCTAAGTGCTACAGTAACATTTACTGTCCAACAATTGCACTTCTGTCCAACTGTGCCTAGCTTAGCAACTAGGCTGTAAGAGCACTATTTTCAGGGAAAATATTTGAGGCTTTCTGTTTCAATTCCCCACCTTCAGTACCCATCTTCATGAAATGAGTAAAAATAATTAATTGCTTCTTGATTAAATAATTGCCCCCCAGTTTACTGTGTACCATAGGACATTACAGAGGACATGAGAGAGGCTTTGAAATTTGCTCTCAAGGTTTCCAAGGGAAAATGATGATAAATTAAGAATTTGGACCTCCTCATGATTTTGTGATTCCATTTCAGGGAAAAGCAGTGACTTAATAATCCAAGCCAAGTAATTCCTTTTTATTCATGGTACAGGGGGTTTTAGTACTTGCTATCTGTCTCACAGAGCACTATATGCTCACTTACATATTGGGTGGAAAGGTTGTTCTGTGCAGGCTTATCTGTTGCAATAGTTCTAGATACCCTGTTTTAAAGCATGTGCTGGTGGCCATATGTATGCAATACTTCATGAACAAATGCCAAAAAAAATCCTATAAAAACTTATTTTGTGTCGTGAAAGAGGATGTAAGTTCAGATGTGCTCCAGTGCTGCACCACGGATGTGCCTTTTGAGCAGTTTTACATGTAGGCGTTTGCTATTAGGTGTTTGCTATTGTTAAAAGTGACAGCTACATCCCCCTCTTTAGGTGAGCCTTTTAAAAATAAGTGTAATCTACATATGGTTTGCATATTTTAATTTGTCATTTGCATATGTTAATTGACAGCCATTGCAGCAGCAAATGCTATTGCATGTAGTCAGCCTGAGTTGTAAGAGTTACAGGAAAGTTTGCTCAAAGGCTCAGGAAAGACTGAGCTACCACTGATTGTCCCCAGTGATGCTGAGGATGGGGAGGGCTCTGTACTGCACACTTCAAAAGTGTCAATGAATAAACACAATGGTTGATCTCCTGGTTTTAAAACACATCTTGCAACTTTGGAAGGGAATTATTCCCTGCTGTGCAGTAAACTTCGTGCCAGATCATATAGAAAATTGTTCTTAAAGTGAGCCTACATTTCTAGAACTTCTGGGGGGAAAGAAAATCCTAATTTTACCAGTTAGATAATATATGAAGTAGCTATCTCTTGTACCCATGCAGAGGAGTCAAGAGACAGAACTGAGGTGCAGAGTGAACCACATGAACCCACCACTTTGTAGCATTGAAAACACGAGATTCATTTCTGCAGATCACCCATGTGTTTTGCAAGAACAAGACAGATCAGCATATTGAAAAACATCTATTGGAGGAGACATCAAAGTTTTTGCTCAAAAAGGTGTTAGATAGGAAACGACATAGTAGGCAATAACTACTTTAATGATATTTGGGTTGCTGAATATTGCAACACTTGACCTGTATTGGAATAATCTTGTAACAGGAGTCCCCTGGGATTCTTCTGCTCTGTAGCAGACACACTGGCATCAGTTTATGTATTTTCTAGGCCACTACATTTCAAATAAAGGCAGTTTCATATTACTACTGTCAGTGATGCATTCTGAAAAAATAGTGAAAAAGACAAAAAGAAAACCTGTACAATTTTCCATCACAGTGACACCATTGTGGTATCGATAATATGAATCATCCATCTTGCAGTAGTGTTTTCCTGTGGTTAGCAGACAAGTGGCCAATGACTCTTCCCTTCAGCATATCTAATGACACTGGCAGTACAGTTTTTATTTCATGTTTCAGTGAGACTTCAGCTTAGAATCACATTTAATAAAGGCAAGGTAGAAATTCCTGGTAAATCTAAGAGAATGATTCATAGATGGGCAGGTATTTGGAAGAATCCCCTATAATTGTCATCTCACTGTGCCTTTTAAGAAACATCCATTGGCAGTCACAGTCTTGGGCCTAGTTTACAAATGCAGCAGGGGGAATGCTGCATTTGGCCTAGGATGTGTCACCCCAGTGTACCACAGTCAGTACAGGCAGCATGGTGAACAGAAAGGAAATAATTATTCAACATCAGTTGGCTAGTTATATAAAGGAGTTTTTATTTAAAATAGATTACTGTACAATATATCAAAATATTCTTAATATCTGGAATCACTGGGGAGACAAAAAAAGAGACCCATAACATAGATACTATAAATTTTTTCAATGACATCGGAGTGTAAACATAGACATTTCTCTGAAGAAAAAGAAAAAAGTAAGAATTTTTCTTGGTTTCTGATCCTATTTGGGTTAAAATTTACTCCTTATAAAGTAAACGCCACTTCTTCTTGACACTGTTAAGAGTGTCATTTCCTCAAGTGTAACTTGTAACTGATGCAGTAAACAAAAATGTTGTTTTGTTAATACTACCATTTGCTCTTAAATCTTCTAACACTTGCATGAAAACCTGTGTTTTGAAATTCAACCATTCTCATTACCTTTCTTATGATTCTGAAGGTTTGGGTGCATTTATCACTACTCAGAACATACAGAGCACACATAACAAACAAGCGGCAAACACAAATTCTTCAATGAAATGCTTTGGGTGACCCTGTGAGTGACTTCCATGTGAGTACCCCTTTGAAGGACATTGAATGGAGCAGACAGCTTACAACATGGGAGAGTAAAATGTGAATGGGATGACATACAAGTGATGAAACTCAAGGGGAAAAAAGCAGGTGGAAATAGAAGAGGAGGAGCAAAAGTTCAGCTTCCCTAGGCAGCATCCCCACGCAGAGCAAAGGCTTCCTGTGAAGTTGCTCTTTGGGGGTGTAGCCTGCCATCTGCCTTGGAAGTGGTGGATTTTTAGGAGACATTAAAGGTGACAAAAGTCATTCAGAGCCACTGTTTGTGACTATGCTGCACACCACCTCATGGGAATAGCTCTGGGAAATCAGACTCCTGCTGCCTTGCTGACAAAATGCGTGTGTGGTTGGGAGCTCCTGTTCCACCCCAGCAGGATACTGCATGAGTGTGTAGGCATAGATGGTTTTCCTGGAGAAATTCAGCATTACTTTGCTAAATGTGTAGTGCTCCTGAAGTGGGCACATTGTGGACACAAAGCACTGCTGTGACAGAGGGTTGGTCTTTTCTTCTTTCAGAAATGTGGGGCCCTATGCCCTGTGCCAGCGTCAGGGCAGTGACAGGGGAGACTCAGCTGTGTGCTGTGGCAAAACAAACCACCCCTGAATCTTGTCTGCAGCTGTGTGACGTGCTCTGTGGAACATTGTGCAGTGTGGGCACCTTCTGGGTACATAGCCTGGGCAGGAGAGGTTTTATATCACATTGGTTGCTGTGAATTGTTTTCTATGTTATCTTGCATACATTCAAATATTTAATGGGTTATTTCTAAGTTCAAAGCCATAGCTCAGCCCATCAAAGTAATTTCAGTCTCTTGCAGTGGCAAGGAAAATTGCCATCCCTTTTTAAGGCCCTCTTGCCTCTGAGGTTCTTGCAAAAGCAGGAAACAACAAGAATTTCAGGCTCAACAGACTGAAAGAATAAACTTCCTCACATGATTTTTAGCACTTCCTAACTCTAAGCAGATGTGAGGTATGCAATAACAGCCTTTTAATTTATAATTGTAGTTGTGCTGATTCTAGGAGCAGGAGGATAGGAGTGATGTGGTTAAAGTACTGTATGAAATACAAGACAGTTGATCCAAAAAAATTTTAAATGTCATGTTCAGTCCAAGGCTTGTGCAGAGGTCTGGGAACAACTCCTATTTATCTAAATTGCTTTATGCTTCACTGTGGGCAAATTTTCCTCCATTTCTTCTTTTTTTTTTCTTCTTTTTTTTTCTGTAGCAAAATGACATTTTAGTTTTGAATTAATCCACAATTTTGCTGGAAAAAAATATGCAAGCTTCACTTTGTATTAGAGAGCAGCTGCAGAGAAGAGCCCATGTTTTCAGGTTGTGCTCAGCATGCTTTATTGGCATAATCCAGAAGCATGGGGAGCAGAAACAGTGCAGCCACCTGGCCTGCATCAGAGTACAGCACTGCTCCTCTGCCCTCACCTCGTAGCTGACTAACTTCACATTATTTTCTTTATTCTCCTCATCATTATGCAAAAAAAATTTCTGCTGTTTAAGTGGAGATCCATGGGAGGCCAATGTTTGTGAATAACCAACTTTGTAGGACTGTTCTTTTCTATTACTCTTCTCTGTAATGGATGCTCACAACAGAATAATTTTGGACTGGTGTTTTCTGCATTTTATTCCAGCGCATTTTATATTTGTCATATAATAAAAGTATGAATTGGTTTCTACCAAGCTTAGTCTTACATGGTGTTCAGTTTTGTAAACAAATAAGTCAGCTTTCTATTCACTGCAGTAACTCTGTTTCCAGATCCTGAGTTGAGTTTGCAATGCTGAAGTTAAAAAAAACATATTCTTGGTTGTGAGATATGTACAAATTATTTAAAAGTCAAGGAGATATTTCAAATACATATGAATACAGTAATATATTTGCATGTTCACACTGCAAGGTGGAGTATCTTATTTTTTATGCAGAGTCTTTGACATAATGGGTCTGAAGTATACCAAATTAAATTAGGTTTCCCACATTAGGTGCTTTCTGTACATTTTTAAAATTTGGTAGATTTAAAAAAATACATTTAATTTTTCAAAGAAGCACTTTGAATTGCATAGTCATATATATATTAGGATATCAGAACATCAAGTTATTTATCTGGGATTCTCTTGGATTTTAACAGGGATTCTTATTGGGAGACTGGTACTATAACCCTATCAAGCACTGCTGATAGATAAAAGTTTTTGCTAAACCTTTAGAAAAGGGCTTCCCACCTTGAATTTCTCTCAGAGTACTGCAGGAAAACATGTTCCAAGAGAATTTTTTTATATGCTTTCAGCCTAAGATAATATGGTCTGTATATATTTTCCCGTAATTAAATTAGGAGGTTTTAGGGGTGGCACCTGGAGAGTGGGGTTCCCTGCTCTGTCACTATTTGGATGTCAGTAGCTGTTAGTACCTCTGACTTCCTTGTCTAACTGTAGGCAACCATCACTTCTGTGACTTTCCACCTATTTGTTTTTGGAAGTAGGTGTGATGGACCAGGGCAAGGATTGTGCCACACTTCTTTTTTTTTTTACATTTTTTTCTTAGATTTCTAGTTTGTCTGCTGTTAAGCAATGATGTTGTTCTGGGTAGACATTTGGGTTCATGCTGTGCAGTGGTTGTGGTCAGGCAGTCCCTGAAATTGTCCAAACAGTGGCAGTTCAAGACTGTCATGGGAACTGTATCTTACCTATGGTAGTTCCAGAAATCACAGTGAGTCATTGCAGAAAAACTGTTCCAAGAAGATAATATAATGACTCTCTAAGAAATGTGAAAAAATGTATCATACAGCTAAAAGGTGGTTGTTTCAACTTCAGCACAGATTTCTTGTAGTACTTATTACTGATGTTACCTTTTTCAAGTTAAGAGGATTTTGCATTGCTTGCATAAAATTTTATTAAAAACCACATATAATGTGTGTTCTGACTGAAGCTTATAAATCTGCTACATTGCTTGCCCTTTTCTGAAACTGCTGCTTTATTATTTCATGTTCTTTTGTCAGACATCTGATTTGTATAAGTGAACACAGGGCACTTAGCTTCATTTTAAGGGTAATAAACAAGACAGACTTAAAACCAACAAAATATTTTTAAATAGTAGACTATTTTTCTAATTATCTTGTCCACTGCGTTCAATCCCATTTTTACTTTCTCTGCAGTTAGCTTCCATGATCTTGAAAGAGAAAGAGAGTGGGAAAGCAAGCTTTGTTGCTGAAAAAAAAAAAATCAAAGCCAACTTCCAACAGCTTTTTGAAAAAGAGTGTTCTGGTTGTTATAAAACATGTATATAACCGACAGCTGATATTATCCACTGGTGAGATATTGTTCATACATCTACAGCATAACATTACCAGAAAAATCATGCTGGTTATCAATCCACATGTGCTCAATGCAGTTTGAGGATTTTAAGAATGCCATGTATATCTTTTATCATGTTACTGTAACCCCTCACCTCCCACCAGTTCTCCAGACACACTCCCCACTACGTTATCTCCCCTTTGATGCACATATCAACCCATTTCACCTCTGATATTTTTCACCTGAATGTGGACCATGCTGTGATGCTTGACTGACAGTGGATGAGCACTAAGTCCTGTGTTGGGGGAAAGGATTTTTTTTCCTTCACATGGCCAGCCTGTGGGTTTCAGTCTTGCCAGGAAAATAATTCTTACAGTGTTGAGGAGGTCAGCTGCACCTGTGGGGCAAATGCCTGTATGAGCTTGTTTTCCCCCCACACACCAAGCTGATCAGATGCTGTGTGGCCATTTTCATGTCTCAGAGCTCCTTCTTCATGGGAATGGCTTCCTCAGACATGATGCTGAGCTATGCAAACGTGTAGCTTTGGGGTTACTCCATGTTGGTGTCTGCCTACAGTATGCTTTACAGAAATATCCATGGCTATGTTTGCACTGCACCAACCACAGTGAAGGAATAGCTTTGAATACTTAACCTAGCTGCCATAAGTACTGGTATTGCTATCTCTCAGTAGAAGGGAGCTTGTGGAGAGCTGCAGAAAGCATCCAAGAAGAAAAGTAAATTCTGCTTGAGCTAAACCCTCTGAGGTCCCAGCAGCCTGTGCTTGCCCTCAGACTTCACATCATGAGTGGTGTCCTCAGGCTTTTCATCGGGCATGGTGGTGATGACATGAGGTGCTATTCTGGCAGATACAAACTGGACTGAAACCAAAAATATAATTTATCATAGTTGCAGCTAATTGAAGGTGCCTGATGTTGCTGATTTTGCCTGGATGAAAATCAAGAACTTTAGAAGTGGAAAAGTCCTCCACTACACATGGTACACATGGTACTCTGTCTCAGTCACTCACAGCTTCTCTTCCAACATTTCTAAGGGTCAAAGTGCATTTTTCAGATCAGTACTTTCTCAGTTGTTTAGTCTTCCCTTATATAGACTGCACATGTTTAACAGTATTTCTAGAATACATGTAAGGCTTTTTTCCTGCCTCAGCTTCCCATCTCAGTGTGGCTCAGAGGAGACACTGGACATGAGAAACTGGTAGAATATATTTGTAGACATCTGTCTCCAGGAAAATTTCACTCCAGAAAATATAGCAAACAGATCTTCCTATGTGTTTTCGTAGCAATAATTGGAATATTTATAACAATTTGGGGGTAGGAAGGGGAAAGGGAAGTGAGATCCCTAGCATAACAACCAAGTTCTTAGCAAGTGGTAATTGGTGTGGCTCTAGTGAATTGCCAAATTTTCATTGAACTGTTTGGTTTAGACCAATAAAAGAGAAATCAAGTCAATGGCTGTGAAATGTGTGGGTTGGTCACTTAACCCAGCGCCAGCACCACACACCACAGAAAGGCAGACACCTTTGTTCTGCAGCACTCAAGCTTTGGTTTTGAAGTTTCTGTCTACATTCTGATTCAGACCAGCTTGGGTACCTGCCTAAAAGGATTGTGGCAGTATGTGAGGGTATGGCAAATATCACTTTATCTTTACATCATTTTGCTTAAGTTTTTACATAATTCTTTTTTTTTTCTCATGCCATGTTTAGCATTCTGCTAGGTCAGATGAAGTCAGGGGTCAGGGATATGCTTGATTTAATACAACTGGATGGTTTCCCTGGTTTTTGTCCATTCCTTTTGGTGTCCTGTCATTTGAATTTTATGGTTTTGTCTTTATTTCTTGAGACAACTTTTCTGGGTATCATTTTCTCTGCTGTGTTGGTCCTTTATGCTGGTACAGATTGCATTTGTTCATCTAAAATGCCTGTCCTGCACAATTTCCATCATTTTTACAGTCTTACATTTTGTCATTTTCTGCTTGAGTTTGGTTGTGGTTTGTTATGTTTTGACAGTGGTTTGTCATACAGCTGTGAATAACCTCTTTGGTTTGCTTTTAAAACTCTCTTCTTTGCAGTTGTTGAACAAAGTTAACTGAATTACTCTTTCTTCAAACTGAATGATTAGCACAGACAGAAGTGTGAGTGGCTGTATACTGAAAGCAGGCAAACCATTTGTTCTGGCTTGATTTGCATTCAGAGTGTAGAATTTTTATGCAAACACAAATACTCTCTTGTCTAAATTTTCATCATGGGATGAAAATTTGATTTATAGGACATAGAAGTTTTAGAGTTAAAACTGGAGCTTCCTCATCTAAGGTATATCTTTTTGTCTGTGGAACAAGAATATGGGAAACCCACCCATTTCTCACCTCCAGCCTAAAAAAATTAGACTGTATGTTTCCTGATAAAGCTGCCTGCCATGACAAATTCTGAATTTTTTAATGTCGTTTGAGGGTCTGGCCTGCTCTGTACTATTAGAAATCTAATTCAGTTGTTTAAGCAATAAATTGTGTGGGCTCTGAGTTTTCATTTTAGGATTGAGTAGCAGGCTTCCTAAGTTATTAGTGTTGTCAATGGATACAGAGGAAAAAAATTAAAGCTTGAAGCTGGTACAGAACTGTGCAGGGCTGGTGCTCTGCTATTTGTGCTTCAGCTTGAGACACTGGTTATGAGACCTGCAGGAAAGGAGCTGAGAGTTGAAGATGACTGTGAGCCAGCAATGTGCCACTGCAGCAAAAAAATCAACAGCCTCCTGGGCTGCATAGGCAGAGTTTGAGGGAGGTGGTGGGGGTGATCTTTCCCTCAGCACTGGAGAGGCAGATCTGGTGTAGGATAGTCAGTTTGGAGTCACCATTTAGAAGCAAGACATGGATATACTGGAGTGAGTCCAGAAACGAGACATGAATGTGATTAAAGGCTTGGAGGATTTGCAATGTGAGAAGTGGCTGAGAGAGTTGAGACTCTGCAGCCTGGAGAAGCCTATAATGTGTGTAAATATATGATGGGACAGAGTAAAGAATATAGAATCAGACTTTCAGTGTTGTGGAGTGTAATGCAAGAGGCAGTGAGCACAAAGTGCAACACAGAAAATTCCATTTAAACACAACAAAAACTGTTTTCTTTCAAAGGTGGTCAAACACTTGCACAAGTTACCCAGAGAGGTTGTGAAGGCTTCATCTTTGGAGGCACTCAAAACCCAATTGGACACAGCCTTGACAAGTCACTGCAGATGCCCCTTCTCTGAATGGAGGGTGGGATGATTTCCAGAGGTGCTCTCCAAGTCCAGGTGCTATCCTGTAAAGGGATCTTGGACTCTGCTGTTTGCTCTCTACATTCCCTGGTCTAGATTCTCTTAGCCTGAGGCTGAAATACTCGAGATGTGATAAATGAATTTTGTACTGAGCAGTTCTTTAAACTCTGGTGGTCAGCTACCAGTGTAATAAGAAAAAGGTTGGGAGGAGATTTTGTTGTAGGGTGGCCTACAACAAACCCTAATTAAAAATTACTTTCATGCAGTTTAGCTTTGTGCTGAGACATATAGGGGATTTTATAGTTCTTTTCTCAATTTTTTTACCAAAATGAATTCTAGTGAAATATTGTCTCCAGAGGAATAAAGGATTTAAGACTGAGTTGCAGATTAGGTGTCTATTGAGAATAAGGGTCATAAGGTGCAGGGAGTAAAGCTGAGGTCTCATTGTCATAGTTTCTGTTACTTGCTCTTGACTCAAGTGTGTTTTAGAGGATTGAAGTGCTGGTTACACTCTTTCGAGAAAAGGAAATACACTGTCAAGTGAATCAAATTTTACACACAAATCCTCACCAGGGTAAAATGTTGTTAGAAAACACTGGAGAAAAGGCACAGTCAGATCTAACATAATGATTGAATTACACAGGCTAGAAGGAATTGGAAAGAAAAAATCTATACATTTGCAACTTTATAAGCTTTAATATTTTAGTTTATAGCCTTTAACTGTAGGCAATGTTGTTGATATAAAATAAATAAGATACTGCAAACAGATCCCATGAAAGTGAAATGGATCTAAACAAAACCATTGGGTTCTGGCTGTGGGAAGGATTCAATTCACTCAGTAACAATACTGAATCCATGTTACACTTCCCACTTTGTAATTTTGACACAAAATTGAGAACAAAGGCAAATTGGTTAGAAGCATTAGATTTCCACAATGTCCAGAAAGTGCAGTGTAGATAATTAAAAATAAAAACATGAGTTTAAGTACACGGGAAGCATATATATGTAAGATGCTAATTTAACTCCTCAATAGGTGTGCTTTTGCAATACGGAGGTACTATTTCCACTCTCTTCCAAATTTCATGGTGTTTAAAATTGATAATGTGTGTAGATTATGCAGATGGTTTTGGAATGTGCAAATACAATGTAGCATATTACTAGTATAATACTATTAAAAGCACACTAGTGTACTCTAATACAGTATTATCTTTATTACTATTGTATAGATTTTACATCATACTTTTACTTAATATTTAATTAGTATAAATAACCAGAAATCTCTATTAGTGAAAATTAATCATACATTCTAATTTTATTTTAAAAGTAATCTACGTGATAGAAGCCCAGTCTCACACACTAGATAGGGATTAAAAAAGGACAGGTCTGTGTGTGCCAGATTTTGCCTTGGATACATGTGGGTGGTTTAATCAACATGGCCCACATGTCTCTGAGACAGAATTTGGACTTATTAGACTGCCTTTTCACTGCCTTCTGTGCAACACTATCAAATCTGACAGTAGCTTTTCCTAGGAATTGACTGATTTGTGTTGTTTGGGTCTGAATCCACTCAGCAGATAAGGTGTTACAGAGGTGGAGGAGCAGTCCCTTGAGCATCCTGCCTTGCAGCTCTTCCAGAGCTGCAGATTTGCTGTTGTCCAGCTTCAGAGAGGGATTCCTCCCTGCACATCCCAGCCAGATGCACTGTGTCTGGAAGAGAACACAGCTGATCTGCTCTTTCACTGGGACTATTTTGGGCAAACAGAAGTGTAGGCAGAGCAACAGCAGTGACACCACTATGTAACTTTGTGAAGTTTTGCTCTGTGTGTACTGGTGTGTTTACTTCAGTTACATATGTTCAGAAACATATGTAAATGAACATGCCAAGCCCTGGCCCACGCAGATGTTAATTGGCTGTGCCCACAGATGTCAATTAACAATTAACAGAAAGCTCATGCTCTCTTTTGCAGTGCCCAGAAAGGCTCATTTGCAATCAATGGGCTGTTGTCTCCTGGCTTCCCTAGTCCCTGCATCTGGCTGAGGAGAGTTAGTTACATCTCCATTTAATTACTGAGATCCAACTGTGATAATCTCTCAAGCAAGAGACTCTCATAGTCTGCCTAGAGCTTTATGGGACAGCTCAACATTTTGTGTTGGAAGCCAAAAAAACCCCACAGCCCCAACCAGCAGAGTTCCTCAAGCCCATCTATAGTGTGCTGATGAGATAATCAGCTGCAGGCTGCACCAGAGCTTCCAGAGCTCCTTTGAGCTATAGGCAGAGGGTGTTTTTTCATTCTGTTGCTGATTCTGTGGAACTTTTAAGGGCTTTTTATCTTTTATATTTTTGCGGTTTATTTGTTTCTGTTTTATTACTTATTTTATGACCTAGCTTTAATTAAAGACAGAGGACTTGACAGGATTCAAGCTGCAAAAAACCAGCCTGAAAACAATAAACCAAATATTTTTATTTCACTGATTAACACTTCCATTGTTCTTTGCTACACCAACTTGGCAGTTATTTTACATGGTATATATGCTAAATCCAAATGCCTGATCCTGAGAGCTTCTACTGTAAATGCAACACATGAGCAGTTCAGTGAGCAGGGAGGGGTTTGCTATCAGGCCCTGCTTCTGCAAAGAGGCCATGACCCCTCATTCTGTAGAGGGGGCACTGAGATTTTGACAGCCTATATTTGGCACACAAAGGGAGGAAATGTTCTACTATTCCTATCCCACAAATAATACCAGTTTCCTGTGAACTAGAAAAACATGTTTACTTTCTAATTTACTCAAATCTTCCTTGGGGGGAAAAAAACCCAACCATTCAACAGTACCATCACCACCACGCTGTGTGGTGGTACCAAAATTATATTGTAAACTATTTTTTCAGCTGGCTTTCTACCCATAGCTCATCTGATGCTTGGAAAAACCCTGAACTTCACAAGTTATGGATAATCCCATCTGGAGATCATTGGACTTTTTGGCTCAGTTAGGGATGGAATAATAATTCTAGAGTTAAACACATTCCTAACAGAACTAAGTGTTTTATGCTCAGGCAAAGATATCTAAAAGGGAAAATAAACTAAAGAAACAGAGTGAGAGAGGGACATCCTAATCATCACTGTTACATGGCCAGGCCAAAAAACAGGAGTGTGACCTCAGTGCATCCCTCCTTGAGAGGCAGGCCTGGGGCTGTTTAATATGTCAGATGGTTTCATTCTATTCTTTAGAATTCCCCATGGGTGATACTTGAAGAATTATATACAATATAACTGTTACTGACCTATAAAGCTTCTCACCTATGTTCATAGATTGAATTAATTGATTTCTGGACCACTCATATTTGAGGGGGGGGGGGGAGGTCACAAATCTATCTTACTTCAATTCTAAAATTGCTTTTTTGTCTCTGATTCATGGAAAAGTTACATGGAATCACATTTAGCCAAGCTGTCATGCTACAACATAAGCTAATGTTATGTCATGCCAGTGGATGACAGAATTCTTTATTGGTGCAAAATATTCATTTCTGATATGCCTTTCTTAGAGACATTTTCATGTAAAAAAACTATTTCTTGTGGCTAAATCCAGCTGATCTTTGTCACTTTGCCTTGCTATTTGGGCAACTGCTAGCAAAATCAAGCAAAGATTAAGTGGCAGTGCCCACTTCTCACAAGAAATCCTCCCTCAGCTAGGGAAGGATGCTGCCCAGGACAAAATGATGATTTAAAGCAGCATTCCAGTGATCTGGAATTAATGCCTGAATGCTGAGGAGCAGATGATTTTTCCTTCTAGTATATACAGTACCTTGCAATGTGGAGTGTCACATTTCACACCATTAAATGCTCTTTTCTGGATAATAGGACATAAAAGCCTGTTATTATTTGTATAGATGAAGGTGGTTTTTCCGTGTTATGAAATTATTGCAAGCTTGTTTTAAAATGTTTAAAAAAAATATGCTTTGGAATAGGGCTGCTCAGCTTTGTGGTAGGTATATCCCTTTGTCCTCTTTGTGGAAATCTGACTGAATTTAACAGATTTCTAAATATTTTTGGGAAAAGAAAGGTGCCCATTCTCAGGTATTCAGTGCAAGCTTTACTAAAGCTTGGCAGCTACAATTTTCAAGGTCTCCCTTCCCAGGAACATAGCTCAGTGGGGCATCCACATGCAAACTACACAGAGTAACTTGATATTTTGCAGGTCGGGGCTATGTGGAATCACGGTCATTTCCATTACAAAATCCACAGGGCAGGCTCAGCCAGGTGCATGCAAGAGCAGGAAACACTTTCTCCTACACTGCTGGCAGATGTGCCTGGGATCCAGGTGGCCTTAAGGAGGAAGGAACTTGACCTGAATGTAGAGGAAAGAAAAGGGAAGAGGAAGAGGAGAAAATGGAGGGTAAAAATCAGGACCAGATGCTATTGATATGATAGAGGAGAGAGAAGTAGTAACTGGGAGATGAAAGGAGAAGATGGAGGATGATTGAGTAAGGAACGGTTGGGAGTCAATGAGAGAAATACAGGGAATGGGGATATGTTTGGCTGGGTGAGGGTATACAGAGAAAAGAGGTCCTCTTGACTGGTCTCTGGCTGATGAGAAACTGAAGGAAGCAAGGAAAGATGGGATTAATTTGGAGAAAGAATATGCTGTTGCAGGGAGAGAGTGGAAAAAGTGCAGAGAGAGAATGGGGCACACAAAATCAAAATCCAGGAGAGCTTAGGCTGCTAAGGCAGGGAGGCTGGAAAAAGCAGCTGTGGAAGCCTGGATGGGTAGGAAGGGCACTGAAAAAGTGTGTGTGAAGCTGGTATTTTGGGCAGTGAGGAAGGAAAATGAGAAAACTGAGACTAAATAACTGGGCCTTCTTAATTAAGAAGAATAAAAAAATCATGTAGATTTAGGGTAGGTATTGAGTTTCCTTGAGCCAAAGAAAAAGAGGCATCATTTGAGGGGGAGGAGAAGGCAAGGAGGTACTGGGAGTTAAACAGTGAGCTTGGAAGATAAGCAACCAACCATAAGCTGAGAAAACAGGACTGGACCATGAGGATGGGTGAGGAAAAAAAATGGAGAAAGAATAAAGCCCTGACATTAAGAAAGGAATGACAAGAACTTCTCCATATTTAAACTGCTTCTGCAAATGTTCAGCTCAGAGCTCCTTTAGCTAAGATCTATATGCTAGCTCTGAAGGCTCCATGTGATGCTCTAGGGAAGAGTGGTGTGGTAGGGAGGAGCCCTACAAAACCATGCACAGACACACATTCTTCAACATGGATTCTCTGGAGTAAAAGCCAAGCTCTAAAATATGAGGAATTCCAGTAAAGCGCATGAAGCTTCATTCAGCAATTGGATGTGCTATAGACTATACTTTCCATTCTTGCTGTGAGTGGCACTGGGGAATTGCAAACCCAAGGCCAGGCTTGCTCTGTGCTCTGCAAGGGGTGAGTTCATTTCACTGGCAGAAGGATGGCTGGACCACCTCCTGAAGTGGCCACAATTATCCAGTTGTTCTATAGTTCTGCCTTCACATTATTTGGGGTCCTCCTAGAAAGTATCCTGCTATCTCCAGCAGAAGATATGTGGTGTTGCTAAGATCTTGTTGACATGTACAGCAGCAGGCACAGGTGGAGTGTGTGCATCCACGTGTGAGCATGTCCATCTACTGCAAGTAGGGAGAGAAAAACACCATTGCCGTGTTCCCATTCTTTTTCTCAGGAAAGGATTGTATGTATGCATGCGGCAGAGCAGGGTGTGCACACACAGATGAGCATGTGTTTGCATGCTCATCTACACAACTATGTCTTGGAGGAGAAAAATTCAAGGAATAGTCCTTTGCATTAAAAAGTGTTTGGGATGATCTCTAGACTTCATAAGAGTTATTCCACAGCCCTTTGTTTTTCTTGGAAATTCCATTTCCTGCACAAAACCCCTTGTTACTGCTGTGGAGTTTCATGTTTATCCTAGAAATTAAATGATTTTTAAAGCCATTGGGTGCTTCAGGAAGAGAACCAAAACCTTGAACATGCTTCAGTCTTTGGTGGCAAAACTGACGTCTGCTTATTAACACAGGTTTCCATTACTCTTTCTTCTGGAGCTGAATATTTAGCTATAAACATTTACACTGGATATTTACATCAGTTATTTTCAGTTCTGCAGACTGACAGGGTCTGCACGTGCATCTGTCATGGAAAATGAGGTTCCATGGAGCACATCCTTGTCTGCACCTCTATTCATCTTCAGTTCTTTGGTCTCCCACTTTGTTCTCAACAGTAGCATATCCCTGTGGCAAGCGTAGATAACACTTACAGGAAAAAACTTTTATTAAAAATGCTTACTATTAATAAGAATAAATTATTTAATGTATTTCTAGCCTTTTTTAATGTGTTGTAGCTGTAAATACAGGGCAAAAAGCAACACCACATGACCATGCTGCTTTGGGAACAGTCTATAAACTGCAGTTTAATAGTTTCAAGATATTTATGCAGTGCATAAGTCACAGGAATAGAGGTTTATCACAATCAGTAGGAATGCTGGATTTTCATATCACCCATTTGCTGCTTAAGATGATTAGCAGGAAATTTAATTTGCACTAATTAGCCTTAGGGGAGCAAGAAATTAACTTGATGGGTAAATTTCACTTTTTACTGTATACCACACCAACATGAAGAAATTTGAGTTGAACCATGAATTAAATCCTATGCTAATATGCTGGACTTCAGTTTTTCGAAATTAAATTAAAAGACTGTAAAAATTATTCTGTGCATGGTTACTGGGTGGGGTTATTTTAGGATCTACAGTTGTACAACAGTCTTTCAATATATCCACTGAATTGTCAGCTACTTCCAGAGAGTGTGGTATATTTTTGTACATTAAACTACATTCATATGTGATCTTACAGCAAAAGCTTTTACAATTCCTAATTTTCTCTATTTGCATATTTTCATTACACAATATGCGTTATGACTGCCTATTCAATATTTCACATTGCAATGCACAGAAAAAAAACAGTATTCACAGAACTGCTGTGAAAATTCCCTATTTTTTAATTTGCAACAACCATTTGCAAATGCATTTTTAGGTTCAGGAGCCTTTGTTCATATGCTGGCAAAATTTCTATGAAAATAGTTTTTTAGAAATCACTCTCAAAAGTATATAGCAAATAAGGGAGGCATGAGTCACCACATAGTCCTAATAGAAAAATTAGAATTAGGAACTAATAACCTCTAATCTTGCCTGTGGATGGTGACTTTTCTACCTTATTCTTCCAAGAGACCATTTAGATTGCTTGGTTTTTCCCTGTAAAATGAAGGCAATTTTTATGTATCCACCACTCAAAATTACTGTGGATTGATTAATGCTTGCAAAGCAATGAGTCATTTGGTATGGAAGTATCCATCTATTATAATGTGAAATGTTCTCTTATACCAGGCTTGTGGTTACATTCAAATTTATCTGTAAAGAAGGAGATGGAAAGCATCAGTTGCATATGAGATAATTGCCTTTGATGTCAGTGCTGCTGCTGGTTTGTGCATCTGAAGCACTCTCAGAAGCTCACTCTCACTACTACATTTTTGTAATTAGACCTTGCAAAACTTACCTAAAACTACTACTGAAGTGAGAGATGTGACTTCAGTGAGTTTTGCCTGACTAAATAATTTTGAATTGGGTACTTCAGTCCATAGTTAGGGGTTTAAGTGGTGCATGTAAGGGAGTCCAGGTGTCTGCTCAGACTTTCAGACATAAAGCCTATGACATAAATACTGGTCTAAAGAGAGATCTCAGATAGATCTATGGGTAGTCATATATTGTATAACATTCTATTTTCCCTTCTCAGTCCTCCTTCAATCCCAAGTGCTCTGATTTCTCAGTAGCAGCCCTCCTGTTGGATCCAGAGTGCATGTGCATGTGTGTGTGTGCACATGTATGGGTGGGTATATATAAATATACCCGTGCCCACACACAAAAAAACATATATGTGTACACAACCCCCTTATATAAAAGTGCTTTACTTTTTTGGGTGTAGAAATTTCTGTCAATACTCACCACTTGTATTTGTACACTTATGGGTAATATTCAGCTTTCAGTAGTAATTGACATCATGTGGAGTTTTGTGTAATAATTACTTTGGGACAAAAAAACCTTGCAGATGGTTTCAAGAGTGACTCTAACTTGCCATCAATGTAAAAAAATTAAATATGATGAGCCCACTCCCTCTGAATGGAGTCAGCCATTTTCATTGATTTCAGTGGGAGCAGGCACAACTTTTTGTCTATACAAAAGGGAGAGAACATGCATTATATTCATTAAATGAAAGTTTGATTTCATTGCACTTAAAATTATTCATGTGCTGTTAGCTAATGGTTTAAGATTTTATAACGTAGAGCATTTGCTGAATTCTGCTTTGTATTTTCCTCACAGCAATTGGAAGAACGCTCATTCCTCGTTATTTTAGCACTGTCTTTGAAGGAGGTGTAACAGACCTGTATTACATTCTCAAGCACTCAAAAGAGTCATACCACAACTCATCCATCACAGTGGACTGTGATCAATGCACCATGGTCACTCAGCATGGAAAACCCATGTTTACCAAGGTAATAGGGAAGACTCAATAAAGCATGTTGTTGGTTTTTGGTTTTCTTTTTCTTTTACAGTGTGTATAAGGGTGAAGAATATTGGCTGTTGAATTTTTCTGATAGCCTGAGATTATTTCTAATACTGAAAACCCTTGGAGCCATTTAATTACTGTTTTCTATATTCATTATGTGACTGGAAGATTCTGTGGGTATCTCCTGTAATTCTCCCAGAAAGATTGCAAGAGGAGTACATAATGCCAGGTTGCCAGAACTATCAGTTTTATGTGAATTAAATTCACATAAATCTGCCCATCTCCTTTTCTCTGGCTTTGATTTTAAAGCAACAATGAGATTTCACATTGCTGGTACCTACCATTTGGGATGGTATGCATTACATTTGATACTTACCTAGTACAAGGACTATAAATCTCTAGGAAAATACTGATTTAATACAGTAGGATGCCAGTCCAAAAGGCTAGGAAGTCAATGGAAGGAGTCAATTGAAGCATGCTCTGGCTAAAACAGTTAGTGAATATTCAATATTTGTAATTGATAGTGAATTATCTTCATGCATAGAGCACATCCAGTCCTGTAATTAAAATGGGTGCCATATATGTGTATAAAAAAGCAGTACCAAAAGGGTGAAAAATAAAAATTAAAACATAATTTTTCTTATATTAAAAAAATCAGTAAACTTGCTTCAGAGTTACATTTTAATACATTAACAGTAAATAATGATACTAGGAATTACTGATTTCCCATCTTGTACCTGTTCATCTTTAACTTTTTCATAAAGAAAAGAACAAAGGAAGAAGGGCCAGCAGGAGAAAGTAGCTAATCTGTTTTGCCCTTGAATTGCAGGACTGTGGAAGTTTTAATTTTAAGTCCCTGGCTATTGACAGCATCATGACAGGGTTACATGGCTTTTGCTGTTTTAGCATGTATGGGAGTCCCATCCCTCTGCAGGTCCTGCTCTGCCATCTGCCCTGGGTGGGGCTCAGAGGGAGGAGAAGCTGCTGGTGTGCGGTGCACTGGTGAGCCAGGACAAGAGAGCCCATCCAGCCCCTGTGGCTCACACAGACACAGACAGACAGAGAAGAGACCAGACTGGCACCTCTTTGCTACCTCACTGCTCATGAGGAGCTGTGAGTCCTGGCCAGGTGCAGATGTGCCAAAGTTCCACAGTAGCTGCTTCATTGCTGAGCTCCCTACAGCGATTTCTGTGTCCTTCCCCTTTGTGTTGGCTTTAATGCAATAGCAAATAAAAGGGAGTTGATGTGTTTTTTTTTTTTTAACCAGTAAATACATGATGCTTTTCTCAATTCAATTATATTATTTTACTTATCATGGCAGCACATGACAGTGTTATTTTGGAAAGGAGGTTTGAGGTATGGACTGGGCTGGGTGCCCCCTCGTGTGAAGGGGCCACGGTTGCCTCCCATGGCACTGTCCTACTGTGTACAGTGGGTCCCTGTCTGCTGCAGCCCTGGCAGTGCACAGCTTGCCTCAGCCTTCACATTTCTCTGGCAGATTCCAATATAAACCTGTGCTCTGGTAGAAAAGTTCAGGTGGGGATTTGATTTGGATTCTAGGAGAAAAATTAGGAAGTTTAATGACTGCGTGTTTAAAATACAACTTTTTAGTAAGAGCAAATCTGAAATAAAGCACAGTAGTTGATGGAATAGGGGAGAAGAAATAATACTCTCTCAGAAATAAGTTAAAGCTGAATGTTGTCTCAGCTGTGCTTGTTTACCTTCTAGCAGAGATACCAAGGGCACAGATCTTGTACCCAAAGGTAAATTCCTACTCTCACAGCATCAGTGATGGAACAAAGCAGACATCCCATAATGAGCACCACTGCAATGGGCTGTGTAGCTCTTTGGATCATATCTGAATTTGACCCTCTGAAACTATCCTGGGGCTTGAGGAGTTAACGCAAAAATACAAGCTGTTTCAGTTTCACAAGCAAATTCTATGCTGCAAATTCACTAACTTCTAATACAACAGACTAAACCACTTTTCATTATGTATTGAATCAAAAATCCACAGAATCAAGAATCAAATGTATTTTATTCATTTGAACATTTTGCTAGTTAGAGCAACTCACTGCATACAGCAGTATTAGATGAATATATAAAATGGCATTTCCAATTCTTTTGTAACAAATATGGCCAGAACATGCCTAGCAGTAAGAATATGAATAGTCCAGCTTGTCTTTTGAGGCTAAAAGGTCCTTGTAAAATGTCACACGCTTAAAAATTGTTTCATCAAGATGTAAATAAATAGTATAAAGATTTTATAATAGTTCAATTGCATAAATAAAATGTTGTAAAATACTGAAGCCAAGACCACTATGCTTTTTTACCTGGGAAATGCTCCACTTTTTTCTTCAGGCAGAAGAAAGTTTTAGGAGTCCTCCTAAGTCCCTTTTTTCACTGTGTTTACTCCAACTCTGGCACTCCCACTTTATGTGTAGGCAAATTGTTTTTCTACAGTGATCAATGATTATGTTTCCCAGTTGTGTGGTTGGGGTGGGCATTGCCCTCACCACTAAAGCAGTGAGTGCCCCAAGTGCTCCCTACTCACAGCCTTCTCCCAGGAGTGCGGCCATCAGCTGGATTTTATTGGTGAAGCCCTTAAAATCAGTGAATCTAATCCCTACTAATAATATCAGGCATTGCCAAGATTTTTATAAGCTTTAGGTTTCTTTTAAAGCAACAACTCATGCTTGAGAAGTGGTAGTTAATAAAGGGGGAACACTTTTAAATGTTCCCCCTGTGCCATGTGTTTGGAGAATGAGACTGTGAACAAGAAGGCATAGGACTAAAGCTGGTTTTCATAGGCACAAGCAGTTGAAATTCCTACAATTAATAAGTGCAGTGAAGGGGTTAAAAAGCTATTGGTTAGTTTGAGAAATGTTCTTTTTTAGTTTTTTCCTGGCCTAGTCTAGAGCAACCACGTGATACACTGAATGCCTGCCAGCCTCTTTCTTGTTGATCCTCCGGAGACCATCTGTGCTGGGGGCATTGATTAGAGTGTGTCTGCTGGGATTACATCTTTTCTGTTGCCATGCCAACTAATCAGCTGATTTTGGTTACCACAGAAACAAAATGTCAGAGCTCACAGTACGGTAACATGAATTCAGCACAACAGAAAATGTTTTCTTAATTGGAGACCCTTTTGATTTTTTGGATTCTATGTAAAAGGCAGCTTTCAGGAAAAAAAATAGCCCTTTTAAAATAAGAACTGTGCCAATTTTATTGATTAAAAGCAATGTGTAAAATTCTACTTTACATGAGGAAATTAAATTTCTTTATAAGATGCATAAATTTTTACCACTGTAATATGAAGAATGTGTTATTCTATTAAAATTTGTTAATGCTAGTGCCTAAAATCTGCTAAGAGCTTTGGTGGTGTGAGCTTAACAAAAGAAACATTTGAGAAGCCACTGGTATTATTATGAAAAAAATTGTTTTAAACCTGAAATATTTTCACATTAACTGATCAGTTACCAGGATCTTTGGCCTCAACACAGCACAATTAATACAAAATATTTTCCTACTAATATTTTCCACTTATGTGTGTGCATGTGTATTGTGTAATTTCTCATCATAGTGCAGGTGATGTGAAAATCAAAGGTGAAACATAAAGCACATTAAATATCTGAAGGCATCACTAAGGTGTGTTGAAAAGGGCAGATGAGAACCTGTTGCAAGATTCTCCTTCACAGGTCTGTAGGAATTTGTCCATATAGTATGCCTGTTAAAATTACCTGTGTGTTTTAGCAGAAACAATAAGGAGGAAAAATTGTAAGGACATTAAGTGGACTGTTAACAAGAAAAGACACACATTGGCCAAGTGAGAGCTGGCCAAGTCTGAGTTGGAGCTTTTAAAAAGGCTCAACAGACTCAACTGAATCTGGGATGGTTATTTTTCAATCAAATACTGTATTAAAATTAAGGTTTCAGAAGCCCTCTCATTTGAAAGCCATTACACCCTGTTTCCACAATATCTCTGTACCCTGCACTTGCAAGTTTACTAGAAGAGGGATTGGAAGCCTAAATCTACAATTAAAAAAAATCAACAGAGGTAGTTAATTTTCAAATCAGACATATTTTTCAATACTCCACAGTATCCTCAATCAAGATACCGTGTTGGGCTTGTATTTTTCACCTTAAAGAAGACCAGAACCATGCACATTTTCCACAAAAAATTGTGGAGAGTTGTTTAAAAGTGCCCAGTAATTTATTTTACTTTTCATTTATAGGTAGTACCCTTTTGCTACATTTATTCCTCCTATATTTTCTGTCCCTTTTTAGACAAGATTCCTCACAAAGCTGTGTGAGCCACTTTCTGTGGAAGTAGCTCCATTTTCTGGCTCTCCTCTGCTCCCCTCACTCTCAAACCTGTGAGCAATGCAGCTCATAGGTTCCCATGGCAGGCACCCACCTGGCTTTCCTTGGAAGAGGGGGTTAGTAAAATTAGATGAGAGGAAAATAAACAAAAAAAAACCCACAATAAACCCCCCCCCAAAACAAAACAACAAAACAAAACAAAAAAAAACAACAACAAAAAACCTCACCATAAAAAACAAACTGAACAGAAGAAAATGCTTGGAAAATAAAAAAATTATTTAAAAAGTTATGAAAAATGATGAAAAAAACCCAGGTTTGGCCACGGGCATTCAGGGCACTGCCTACTCCAACTGGACATGAGAGAAAGGTTTGTATACCAAGCTGTAGTAAGTCTAAAACAGGTTGGGAATGACTGGTTCAGCAACTTGCCATCAAGTGCACTCACTTGCACCACAGTCACCTCCACTGTGAGGTTCAGTCATTAATTAGCAGTAGCAAACCATGAGGAAAAGAGAATTGATGCAATAAATAAGATTTAGCACACAATATTCTATGTTTGTAAAATGCTATAAAATCTATAGCATTATAAGTTACTGTCTCTGAGGTAAGGCCTATGAAGTAATTTTCCCACATTCATTTTTTCTCCCCGAGAGGATGAAAAACAATTAATCTAGCAGAGATGAACAATAGAATACTGCTCTGATATTTTTGAATGTTGTTTAATCGATGATACAATACCAATGAAAACAAAATTCCTGAGAATTTATTTCATGCATTTTATATATTCTAGGTATGCACAGAAGGACGTCTTATCTTGGAGTTTACTTTTGATGACCTTATGAGAATAAAAACATGGCACTTTACTATTAGACAATACAGAGAATTAGTCCCACGCAGCATTCTAGCCATGCATGTAAGTAATCCTTTATTCATTTGACCTAATGCAAAGAGATGAGATTAGGTTTATGAAGAACTCTGGCAAATTTCACACCCAAGGCAATTAACTATAAATATTTTGGTCTGCCTGCAACTACATCTATTCACAAGTTCTTCCTCCCTTGTTTTTCAGTGCTCTATTATTGCCACTGTTGCTATGTTTTCATTCTATTTTAGCACATAATTTTCTTTTTAATCTCACTTGGTGGTTTGTATGATTTGGGTCCAAAATCTCTTCCTATTGACCTGAACTATACCAAAATCTGTGAATTTTCATTGTTGTAGGTACCAATGATAGATTTGAAATGAAGCAAAGTGATGTTGCCCTTGCATAGACAGAAGTTAAGAAATTGACATATATTTACTTAGAAACCTTTAGATTTTAATTTTAATGCAGACCATTTTGTTTCACATTTCACAACTTTCTTTTGTTATTTGATGAAAACACACACAATGAAACATTAAAGTATTAAATATTCTACAAGTTAAAGTCAAAATACAATAAGGTAAATTGTAGAGAAACAAAGAACATACTTTATTGACACTTTCATTTCTTCAGCATAGACCCACTCCTGCTAGTAGCGCCCTGATATACAAAATCAATTGCAGTACTGGGGTTTTATAAAGGGTAAGAACACAGACACAAAGATTTTCCTATATTTTGACATCAAGTTACTTAGATATCCCCAGATAAAAATATATTAATAGTGAGGAATTGTATACAGCTTAAACTGGACTTTTTTCAAAGTGCTATTACAAGCCTGAAGAAAACACCTTTGAAAACCCACCCCACCATTTCTGTCCCAGGATTATCTGCTCTTTTAAGGGACTGATCAACTGAGCTCTTCAACAGTATCCCATTAAGGGATGATGGGGATGGCCATGATTGACATTATGGATTTAGGGGGCTGCTAAATTCAGAGTGGAAGCAGGTTTGACAGCAACCAGCAGGTATTTTAGTAATGAGATTGATCTCATTTTAAAGAGGAGGCTGGTCTCACAGGTAAAGCTCCTGGCTAGGGTCAGGGAAGGACTATACTTGTATTTTTCCCCATTTAATTCTGGGAAAATAACTTAGATCAGAAGGGTTCTCCACACTGTGCTTAATGTCAGATATTTGATGAGGTCTTTCTGCTGTAGTTTCTTCCCCACAAAAGGAAAATGATATGTTCTTTATTCCTGCCTTTTTCTGTCTAGTCCCCTGGGACTCACAGCCAACCAATAGAAGGCTCAAAGTGTACTGCAATCCCTCAGGAAGCTCTTTGGTCACTTGCATGACCAGACCTCTTAGGTCTACCTTTTGAATGGGTGGTCAGGGATCAAAGGAACATATTGGAAAACAGTCTTTAGTCTGCTCCAATATCATAATGCTTTGCATTTTCCCTTGCATATGGAACTCTAGCTTATTACATAAATTTAGCATCAGTGTGTAATTTTTCCATAGCAGTGGCACTGCTTTTAAGGGAACCCTCCCTGCATTCCACTAAGCACATAGAAAAAATACCCCAATGAAAAGCAAAGTGAAAATTCTTTTTTCCTTTGTTGTTTAGGCACAAGACCCTCAGGTGCTGGAGCAGCTGTCCAAAAACATCACTCGAATGGGTCTGACAAACTTCACCCTCAACTACCTCAGGGTAAGCATACCATAGCTGTATTTTTGTGAGCATTTTTTAAAAGGTACTGCTGGCTTTGAGTCAAGATAATGGCAGCAGAGCCTGTGTTGATCAGGTAAGAAATTGACCTAACCCTTAATGAGGGTGGAGGAAAAACAAAGACACTGCAGTGGAGATGTAGCTGATAACAATAGGCTATTAAAAAGGCTAAGAATTTTATCATTCACTCCAAGCCTTGTGTGAGTAGCCCCTCTTTTTAACAGTCTTTCTTCTCAGTTTTGAGCAATGCCTTTATTTTATTGTAAGCAAGGAATTCCCAGTATTTTTCCTCTCTGTTTCACTGTGCCTGAGAAAATGGCAGCTAATTCTTATTAAAAGCTGCCTGTCTCCTCCAGATTTTCAACCTTGTCACCTCTCCCAGGCAGAGGCAGGGCTGAGGGAAGGTTCAGCTCCAGCTCTGTTTGCAGCAGCCCCTCAAAGCAGTCCTCACTTCACATGCCTCTGGGAGCCTGAGCTTCCTCCTTAGCCTTGCCCTGAATCGAGTGTGGTTTTTACGATTAAATAATGCATTTGTTCCCATTGCTTTTTGACCCTTAAAGTGCATTCAAAGTTTAGATGTTTATTTTTATTTTTGAAAGTGTTCCCTGGTGTGGGCTTACAATACATACACAGAAATACAGATTTGTAGAGTTCATATTTCAAGCTTAAAATTCAGATTTTTCCTATTTCTAGATGTGCCATCAGTGGATAAAATGAGGCAAATTGCACAATGATACATGAAGACAACTTGGCCAGGACTATCTGGTTTTATTCTTTTTAATTTTATGAGTAAATGTTCAACATACTTTTCTTAACTAACACAAACACTAGAAAATGCACTGTTGCATGATTTTGAATAAGGACCAGAAACTAAGCAAAAAATAAAAAAGTTTCAGCCTAATGTAGAGCTGTACCTAAGTGTGCAATTTAGCTGTACTTCATTTAGTTCTATGAACCTTGTAATGCCTTCCCTATGGATGGATGGAGTCCTTTCCCCAGAGTGTTTTGCACTCCAGGGAGAGAGTGCAGAACCGAAATGCTGGTGAGATGTGTCTCACTGTGTCCCCACAGGTTATTGATAGCCTGTAGCTGTACTTACTCTCCCAACAGCATAAGCCATTGCTGATTGTTGGTTATGTGGTCTTAATGTAAAAATTACTGTTCAAATTACAGCCTGAATGGTACAGGGCAGGTCTGGTTGTTTGTAAATGAAAGAAGAATATGGCATAGAACCTCAGAGGAATAATACATTGCATAAGGATTTTTCTGTGTGTAAATGTAAGATTAACATGTCCATGTAATGCACATTGTATTCTCCTGGTTAGTTTAGTTTGTGATTTGGTACAGAGAGAAGCTCTTGTGCTCTGGCAACCCTACAGCCACGCTGTCAGTGTTTTGTGGTGGGGCATCCTCGAGAAAATCCCACTGGGGATTCCTCCTCAGTCATGGCAGGTTTTGCATTTCATGCTTGTGGCAAACTGGGCAGAAAGTGGTTGACTTTTCACGGGGATTTCCGTGGTTTCTTTGCAAACTGTGCAGTGGCACCAGGCATTGACCACATCTGGGGTGTTTGCTCCCCTGGCTGTGACAGGACATGCTGTCACACACCTGGGCTGTCACACACCTGGGCTGTCACACACCTGGGCTGGCCCCCAGCAGCCTCTGGGAGGCTCCAGGGCCAGGTGAGACTCGCGGCATCGCCTCTGTCACTGACCCCTCTGCATTGTCTGTGTGACAATGCAAATGACAAAGGCAGGGCTCTGGTTAGGAGGCAGCTGCCATCAGGTACCCATGCTGCTCCCTCTGTTAGCATCAAAAAAAAAAAAAAAAAGCAAGAAAGGAAGAGGGAGAGGGAGGAAAAAAAAACTCAGAAAAAGAAAAGTGGGATCAAGATAAGCACTAGGGAGATGAGCAGTGAAGTGGGAGGGGATGAAAAGATAAAGTCTTACTTTTTTTCTTCTTCCAGACCAGTTTTGTTAACTTAACAGACGACATTAGGTCTCTGGGTGCAAAGCTTCCTCTGGCTCCTGCTGTGGTGATTCCAAGAGGAAATCTTTTTTTCTCAAGCCAATCTTTACACATCTCTTTTTCTTGTGGTGAGGGATTGATCATTCTGCTCTTTTTACCAGATGTTTGGCTCATCATGGCAGCGTATATTACATGGTGTATTTCCATTTTGATTTGCTTCTTTTCCAGTTACTTTCCTCTGTTAATTTTAACATGAAAATGTTTTCTGAGCTCATGCACTAAAAATCATGTACTAAAATAATGTGGTAAATGTACGTAGATTTAAGGTGTTCTGTTTTGTGTGTTTTTAAGTCAGCATTTTATGATATTTTATTCAGTCTTCCCAGTGTTTAGTAATTAGCTCTGTTGCATGATTTTGAATAAGGACCAGAAACTAAGCAAAAAAATTATTTTCTTTTTTTTCTGCTGCACACAGAAAAGGCTTGTGATACTCATAAGCAAAAACTTCAGTGATGGGCGGAATTAATCATTTTTATTCTCCAGCGTGCACACAGCAGCAAGCTGTGCTGCAGTTTCTTTAAAGGCAGAATTTAAACCTGCATTTCAGATGGTTGTGAAATAAAGGCATAGCCTGTGTTTTTGGGCTCTAGATATCACAGAATGCTAAATCATTGCTAGTTGGGATAATTGCAGTTGCTGGCATGTAAACCTCCATTCCTGAGTGCCACATGCTTGTAGAGCCACAGCTTTGGATGTGTGCCCAGGTTTGTCTTCATTCACTGCAAGTAAAGCTGTCCAGCATAGAAGAACATTGATTTTTTAAATCATATATAATACAAATTTAAAATATTTCTTGGAACCTGGAAATGAAATGTTTTGTCCTATGTCAATTGCCAAATGGGCTTTCTCTCTGTTTTCTCTGGCTCTGTATAAAACCATAGGCTTACTTTCTTTCTAGTTACAAGTTTGTTTTGTTCCAGCATAATTGATTACCTCATCAGTGGGGTCAGCGTACTTTGCTGTAGCTGCTGACTAGAAGTTGAATAGGCTGTCTCAGAAATAATAAGCAAAACCTTGTAGGTTTTAAATTAATATCAGGCTTTTTAAAATGTAATTTCTTATCAAGTCATCAAGAAGTAGATATTACGAACTATCAGATAATAAGGCCAAGACCTAGTCTCAGTCAGTACGAGTCCAGGAACAAACAGGAATCCTGTAAAGAATTTGGAGGTGAAGATAACATTGAGAAGAACAGTTTCCACCAAGCTACAATAATTTAGTCCCCACAGTACCTTTTTTTTTTTTCTAATTTTTTAGTTGCTGAGCTATTTTATCTATATCTTCAATGTATAGTGGATTTGAATGTACTCTAAAAACAATAGCTCTATACTAGCAGCATTATTGAAAATTTGGAACTCAGCTATTTCTTGTTGCCATCTATAAAATGATTCATTCTCTTAAAGTTTCTGATATTATTACAAAGTCAGCCCCTACTGTCAATTAAGCAGGACTACCTGGCCTAAGCCTTGGAAGATAATTGTATCTTGCCCAGCTGGTTTTCAAAATTTGCCTCTGCTTTCTTGTGCTGGCTGGGCTGGAGTGATTTCTCAGAGCTCTTCCCCAGATGTGGATGTTGCCTCCTCCCCACACTGTGGCCTGCTCTGGTGGCCAGTTTATTGATGTTAGCGGAGCTAAATCTGCACCTGCCCCTTGCAATGTCAGAGTCAGCGTGGCAGAGCGCTCCCGCTCTGCGTCAGGAGAGGAGCCTGGGCAGGGGAAGGCACACTCCCATTGCCCCTCACATCCTGTATGGCTCCATTCTCCAGGGCTTGCTTATCTGAGCTACAAATTGTCCAATTTGTTTGTTCTCCATATAAGACAATAACGAGGTGTTACTATTGCTACACAGAGGACAATATTTTCTAAGTCCTCTCTTTCACTAATTTAGTTCCTCGCTAGACATTTTTGGATTTCTGCTGCTGGGAAGATAATGTAAATTCTTTAATGGGACACAATTTTCTAAAGGCACTACTTACACTGTAATCAAAAGCTGTTTGTATGTATACCCATCGTGTACACAAAATTTTCTTTTCCACATGCAAAATAGACACACATGCAACACTTTCCTTTAAATGTGCAGGGAAATTTGATTTTCTAAATATGGTTTCAAGCACGGGAAAGATAAGAGCTGAAATCATTTTGGAGCTGTTTTGCTCCTAATCCATAACAGTTTGTGGCAGCTATCTGGCCAATATTTTATGGCTGTTGGTGTATCTTCAGTGAAGAAGGAGAAAGTTTACATGCATACATGTTCAGGATGCAAAGTCAGGTGCTTGGGGGAGAATAAATACTGTCACATGAGACAATAAGTATGGCATATGAACGTATGCTATGAACAGCATATGAACATGTGAACTCATTTCCCTTTGTGGGTTATGTTGTGGCATCATCAAATGGCATCATCAGGCAGTGCATGGGCTAACCAGCCCTCACTCAATAGCAAGTGCTCCAGTGCTACTCATTTTCTTGTAGGGTCTTCCCCAGTATCATTCTGCTGCCCAGGGAAGTGGTGGAGTCACAATTCCTGGAGGTATTTAAAAGACCTGTGGAGGTGGCACTTAGGGACATGGCTTAGCGGTGGCCTTGCAGTGCTGGGTTAGTGGCTGGACTCAATGATCTTAGAAGTGTTTCCCAACTTAAACAACTCTCTGATTTCATCTGAGCTGCAAACCTTAATGGCTGCATGGCTTCTACCATGCCAGTTAAGCAGGCATTGTCTGCATTCCAGTGTGCACATGTGGCATTAGGGCACATGGATGAGCACTGGGGCAGTCTAAGGGGACAGCTGAAGGGAAGTGCCCTTTCTGAGAAAGCAAGGGCCTGATGTTGCACAACACTTGGGATTTCATCTTGCCCCATATACTAACAACAAAACCATTGCTGTTGGATGCAGTCTGTTGTCTAAGGCTGGCTATGTATGTGAAAGAGTAGATGGTGTTTCTGGAAGCACACTAGTGAAGATCCTTTTTCCATGGCTGAGTATCACAGTGAAGCTTGGGAACAAGGGCAGTTTGGTAAAGCAGCCCTGGGCTACTCTAAGGCCTACCCTTTCTTGTTCTGCAGTCCCTGCTTCTGCCATGTTTCCATGTCTTCAGTACCTACAAGTGAAGCCCTACACAAAGGAATTTTATTTGTTTGTGCTGTGCACTGAATGGGGGGTGCTAGGGAAACAGAGGATGGGTTCAGGTGCTGTACCCTACTGTGCTGTAGATGGTGAAAGCAGACAACAATATTTTGTAGTCTTAATTCCTGTAAAAAATGGAATTTTTCAATCTAAAGCAATTGATCTTGGGGTAGCTCTCCACAGGAAAATACAGCCAAACCCAGAGGATTGTCACAGAAGGATTCAGATTACTGTAGCTGGCTATCCATAATCTATCTGTGCCAACTATAATTAGCTGATTCTGCCAAGGTTTTCTGGTAATGTAATTTCTTAGCATTTATTTTAGTAATGATCACAGTAGTTTCTGTTCCTCTCTTTTATGCATTTAATACTTTAGGGATAGTGCTATATGTTACTTTCAGAATAATAAATGAGAAGAAATGTATTTGCTCATACAGTCAAATGTTAGCTTTTCACTTTTAATAAAGACAGAACATCACAGAATCTGTATATCAGGAGTTAATTCATCATAAGCATGAAATAGCAGAACAGGCATGGGAGAGTTGCAGAAGATGGGGCAGGTAGAGAATTAAGCACCAACTTAGAATTTTCTAAAGCAAAAATGGACTCTGAAGCAATGACTGGATAGGACATGGATTGGAAAGATAATATTCATATTGTTAGAAATAATACTGGTATGCTTTTCATCCCTTGATTTCTAAGTATTTTGCTAAAACAAATGGGAAAATTACAGCACATGAGAAACAAAAAAAAGATGGAGCAAACCCAATAGCATTTTAAAAGTCAGATGACAGTTTTAAACCAGACTGGAGAGTACAGTGAGCTGGTGCAGTAGTGTCCTCTTCTGCTCCTAATGACTCAGAAACAGATTTTAGTGTCTGTGAGCATCAGAAATTTCAGAAGTCAGTGAAAAGTGGGCAATGGCAACAAAGAACAAGAGACAACAGACAGCAGAATACAAATTGGGATTTCAGCAGAAATGGCAGATTTTATCAATGTTCTGGGGATGGTAATGGCAAGTTTTCACACAAAGAGCACTAACAGGCTCATGAGTATCAGTTAAGGAGAAAGATGTATGTGTATGAGCACAAGCCAGTTACTGTGCTCCCTGGACATACAGACCATATGACCTTTGAAATAAAATTAAGGTCTGGGCTAATGGAAGGATGATAATCAGCAATGTGAGTCCTTGAAGCATCCATGAGTAAGAAATCAGAATGAAGTTAGGTTGGAGCAGTTTAAAATTAAAAATGTCAGAAGGGTAGAAGGGAGAAAAAGAAAGACAAAGACAAAGCACTAGTCATATAAAAACAAGCTAAAAGATTTGAACTAATAATGTTATTTCAGAAAAGAAAAAAGATGAAAAAAAATTCAAAGAACACAGCCACAGGCTCTCTTTTTAGAAGACCAATTTGGACTAGTATGCAGTACAGTCATAAATAATAATAACTATTAATTAAGTTTAGGAATGAGACCTGCAGAGGTACAATTTGTATGAAGACCTGAAAATGCCCAAGCCATCTTCTTGTTCAAAGCAATGAAAACAGCAAAAAAATTTAATTAGTTGTTTAATATTGAATATCCATCAGTATTTGGTATGAATTGGTATGCAGGGAGGAGTGAGTGATCCGAAGCAGTCAAGGAATGGGCTTTAATGCAAAGCTGGTGGTTCGAACCTTTGTTCTTGGAAGGTGTTGTTTTAGAGCTTAAAATATTTATTGTGGAAAGCTTATGGCAACCCTGAGGTCTGATATTCATCTGGAAAGGGAATCCTGTAGCATACACATTCATGTTTTTAATCTTCATGAAGATAATTTCATGAGTCTGTCTATTGTGATATAACAAGCAACTAGCTCATATAACCTTGTAAAGTAGTTTTCTATTCATAGTTAACTTCACTGGTTAGCCTGCCTATCCCCTTCCCTTCCCCTACTCTTTGAATGGGTAAAACAGCATTACTGTTTACCCATCTCTGCTGGAGAGATCTTTCATGCACCTCAAGCTAAAATTTGACTGTTCAATAGAAGGTTTTCCTTGGGCTATTGAGTTTGATCCTACTTCTAGGAAGTTTCTGAAAAGCCTTTGCCTTTCTTGTGTGATGCCCTGATCCTTGTGTTTATGGAGGATACCTATCCACTTTGTCACTTTATTCTGTCTATGTACTTCTATTTTATAATCTGTCTATTTAAATCTCTCTCTGTAATCCCTCCATTTTATAGTCACAACAGAACCCCTAAATACCAAAATCTGACTCTAAACAGTAAAATACTTTAGAGACTATTAGTCTGGGTTAGAGACTGGCACACAGAAAGCTAAATTTGTCTTGTGATCACCTCTCTTGTACTGGTGCAAGCACTGTTGGAGTCAGGTCAGGTGACTGATCTGTTGAAACAGCCAATCTAATCCTTTTCACCTAAATTATGACCATCCTTAATAGCTCCCCAAGTGCTACTTGCACTGGGCAGAGAACAGAGAAGCAAGATGGATTCATATCAGCTGGCTCCTGTCAAAGCTGGACCTCATCTCCAAATGTGCCAGCACTGATAGAAGCTGACAAGAAAGAGCTGGGGGATCCTACAGATTAAGAAGGATTCCATAAAGGTGTAAATTTCCCCTTTATTCTTCTGGATCTGGAACATTATACTGATTGTGTCTCATGTATTACTGTTTTAAATGTGTTCATATCATTAGAGTGACCACCGACTTTCAACCGTAGATTTTAGAGAAGACACTTGCTCAAAACAGATTACCATTATTTACAAAACTTGAATTGAAAACAAAATAAGCATAAGAGAAAATGTTGATTTTTTGCACTACTTCTGAATGAAAAAGAAAATTCTATCTGTATACAGTCATGTACCTATATAAAGAGGATACACATTTCTGTAGGTATGCTGTGAACCATACTGTTCACTATCTTTGCAATTAATTGTCACTATTCTCCCACTGGAAACCTTCAGTAAAATTTTTCCTTGATGTATGCACACGTGCATGAATATTGGTGCTCATCATGAATGTGTAGATCTGTGCATTCCTTTAGATTTCTAAGCATAACTTTTGTTGATATTAAAGGGAATATCAACAGGTGTATCAAATTCATAACTGGAAATCCATGATTTTGTGTTTACCCTGCTTCAGGTAGACCCATGGGATATAATGTGGAGAATTTATAAGCAGCACTAATGAGAAAAGGTGCTGAACCAAACCTGTCCTGATGGCCATAAGGCTTGTGAGCACAGGGGGCCAGAGGACATTGAGACTTGACACAAGAACTGTGTCATTTCTAGTGCTGTGTTCTGCATGGCCAGAAAGCTGTGCTGTGGTAAATATTCCTCCCTACTCTGAATTCCTTCCTCAGCCTTGTGCCTTGTTACCTTTTCTGCTTGGTGTTGCTGCCTCACAATTTCACATAATAAGGAAGTTTGTTAATCAAGGATCCAGTTCAACATCCATTAGAGTCAATGGGTATATCTCCTTTGATCCAAATGTCATCTCATAGTTTTTCATTTGTTTGGAGGTATTTTATGCACATAAAATCCAATTTATTGAAATTAATTTCTGTATTCCTTTAGGCAGTTTTAGCCATGAAAATGTCACGCTTTGTGAACAGCCACAACAAATGGTTATTTTTATTGCTTTTTTGTTTTTCTTTTCTTTTCAAATTTTGTGACAAAAGAAAAATTAGCTTGATTAACCACAGATTATAGTTCTGAGGTGAGCCCAAAGGAACAAATATCAACTTGGGGATCTGATTTGAAGAAAGACTTCAAGCATAGAAAAGAATGGAGGAATACAGAAAAATAGAGCTTTCATAGCAAGACAGAGAATCTTCTCATTTTATTAATCGTTCAGGCAAAACTTAGAGCTGACTTAATTAAAGGCCTGTGCACCATTTCTATCCATGATAAGATGGTTTTCCATAAAGTGAGTATGAGTGACATGAAAAAAAACTCCACAGCTGTATTCCCTAGCTAAGATTTCATAGCATTTCATTTTTAAAGCAGAATTGGACTCAGTCGTGCTGGATCAAAACCTACAAAGAAAACACAAGCAGCACCATTTTGTATGAACAAAATGGTGTTGGTGATTAGGCAGAAATCACAGTACTCTGGAGCAGACCTTGTCTCATTCTGGACTTTACTAGTCCAGCTTTTCAGTAATACTGCTGCATACCACAATGGAATGCAGGTTCCATGTCTACACGATGGCAGAGGTTTCTTTCTAGAGGCTTTCCAATCCAAGTAAGGAAATAAAAAAGGGAATAATTTTTTAATAGTGATATGCAAAGGAAGGAAGTAAATTTCCATCTTCTAAACACTACACCAGACCTTTTCACTGATTAACTTTTGATGAGGTATATTAGAGCTATAGTATCATTTGAAATATTTTAGTCTATTTAACAGCAATTCTGTATTTTATAACTAACCCAGCATCACGGTGGTATTCTAGTGTATCCTTGGATACCTTACTGATTTTCTTTAGCAGTGTGTGAGATGAGATTTTCAGGCATACAAAGGACAGTATATCATATATTCTATTGCTAAGTGCTCTTGAACAATGTAATTTTAAAAATGAGTTAATTTTACTAAAATAATTGCAGTAAAAAACAGAACATGAAATATAGCTTGCTCTTTATGATAGTTAACTGTGTAAGAATGAAAAATTATTCAGAACAAAACATATATTCTTGAAGTTTTTCAATGTTATCACCAAATATCATATTCATGATTCTTTTCGTTTCTTTTAGGCACCTTCTTGATGTCTAATTGTATTTTGAAGACCATCTGGTCTCTTTATTTCTCAGTTTCTTTGAGTTCTTTCTAGTTTAGTATAAGGATAGGTTGATTCCTATAGTCTTACTCTAATATTTAGATTCCTACTATGGGCCACTTTACTACCTCAGTAACCTTTCTGTTGCTGTAATAAATGATAAGGAAAACTTCTGCTTTTAATCACACATAAATACAAACTGGAACAACATCTTGGAAAGCAGTGACCTTTCTCCAGAGTGACATCAGTGGGTGCCAAGCTTCTCCTGGGTAGTTATGTGTTTAATTACCTGTAGAAATACAAGGTATGAACATCATCAGATTAATCACAGCAGTGAAGGACATGTGGACACTGTCGTGGTCTGACCTCCAAGGCTCGCTCCAAAGTCTCTGCTATCAGCCCACTTCTGCTGAGGACACAGGGCCCAGCTGAGCATTTCTCAAGGCTCAATTTCCCTTTAAACAAACCCTGTTTAAAGGGAACTGTCTTTTCATTGACTATTAGGGCTGTCTTTTCATTGTCTTTTTCATTGACTATTAGGGCAGAGATTAGAAACTGCAGAAACAAAATCTACCCACATAAACCAAAGCTCTGTAGCCCCCAGGAGACTTGAGAAGGATCCTGTCTATGGAGGTGCTCTCACTTTCTGCTTGCACTGTCCTCCTACATTTCTTGCATCAAATTCTGCTGAAGACCACTTCCTTAAAGAGCAAAGGATACCAGAGAAATCATTGAAAGGGTCATAATATAAAACATACTTCTTAAATGCTGAGTGGTTTGGGAAGATATTTTAGGCTTTTTTCTTGCCTTTTCCTTTAAGTGAAATTAAAGAGGAAAACAGCTTTTTTGATACCTGCTACGAAGGCTGTTACTGGTCATTGATAATGCCTTTGTGTAAGTAGAAGTTGTGATTGCTTAGTACTTTCAAAATGGATGTATCATACCAGCTTTTATTCCTAATTTATATTCTCAAGCAAACCTAAAGGGAGCTTACATTTTTAACTTCCAGTGTTTGATTTCATTGTTCAAAGTTTTATTCTTTTTTTTTTCTTGGTTTCTTTCTGAACAAAAATTAGATTAGAAAGAACTTCAAAGGATATCAGCTGCAAGAGGCTTGTTGATTTCAGTGGAATTATACCACGTTATAAAAAAATCAGGTCAAAACAGGGAAAAAACTTATAGAAGTATATGCATTTAATATTCTTCAAGCTTGCTTTGACAAAGCTTTTGAAAGGTGATCTGCTTGCATTTTGCTCACACTCATTTCTTTTAGGTACTTAAATGGATGTTTTTCCAAGCAATTAATACAGTTCATCTTTGCTCAGCTTCATACTAGTAAGGCTGGAATCAAGTTCTTGAAACAGTGTCTGAGGTTAGTTATAGATGCAATCCAAAAAGCTATTTATTCATCTATATGTGTGATCATGGAAGGTGAGGTGTACAAAGGTGGAAACAACCATTTGGCATTGCATTTAGCATAAAGATGGTCTGTGCCTTAGGAATAAGGCAATATGGACAGATCTCATTAGCCACTTTATTCCTATCTGCAAGGGCTGTTAGAATCATCCATTTAATGACATTCAACTTTCTGCACTTTAATAAATAAGGCTGTATGAATCTAGAATATCATAGGAATTGTGATTATGCAGAAAACTCCTTTGGTGATGAACAATTCAACTTCTCACTTGGGAGTACTCAAAAAACTTAAACAAAACACTGAAGGGGTTAATCTGTCATGACATTTTTGGGTTTTTGCTTATCATATAGATATTTTTATATGAATATAAAATTTTGTGTTTTCCTCAATTTAGTTGAAAAAAACCACCCCTATATTTGTTGACCATTTTAGGCTGTGTTACTGCAGCAATGGGAAAGTCTAGAGAGTGCATCTCTGCTTGGTTATCAGTCTTAAACACCTTGAATAAATAGCATAGCATCAGGAAAACCAGATGACTTCAGCCATCCAAAAATACAAGAAAATGCATTGCCTGCAGCCTCTTGCAACTATTATGAAATAGAAATAATTATGGAGAGGGGGAAAAAGTTCAGCCATGTACATTTACTAAAGCATATGTCCGTGTCATCATTTAAAATGTGCCTGAAAGTTCTAGCATACTAAAGCCATTTCATATAATGAATTTTGTTATGCCTTCTCATTTTCTGTGGACTCTGAAAATCTAGATCTACCTGGACTCTCATCATCATAGTATCTGATGGGTTTGCATTTTTATTTTATTTTATTTTATCCATATGGCTGTAAAAGCTATTATATCCATTGCACAGCTGAGGAGCTGAGGATGCTAAGAAGGACATAAAGCCACAGTCTGACATAGTGGCTTCACTGCAGCCTTCAGCTAGAGGCTTATCTTTTTGGATTTCATTGCTTGGAACACCACAGACATCTGTGCCACCCCAGCTTCGGCCAGTCACTGTGTTGTTTATTTTTACAGCAAAGCGTGAGAGGTGGGAGGAGATGCCTGGCTTTTTCTGGTATTCCAGAGCCCTTGCCCCAAAGTCTTGACATATGGGTCAACATTGTACTTAACCTGAGGGAGTCAAAAGCCTCGTGTGCACATACACCACGAACAGGCTAAAAAAAATATGGTGGGTGCTGTGAGCAACTTATTGAAGCAGGGCCATGATGCAACCAGGAGGGCAGGGCTCCGTGGGTCAAAAAATGAGCCAGGCTGATTCAGCTGCTGGAGAGTATGGCTGACTCAAAACAAGGAGTTGTCTTTTCCAGTCTGCTCTCAGGATTCATTATTTAGTTGAAGAGTGAGTGAACAGCAGGTTGGAGTGACCATGCTAGTGGTTGCTCTTCTGAACATGTACACAACTTGTACTTCTGTGTGCTTAGGCTGTCCATGTCTGACAGACTTAGAGCTCATTTGACTTTTCAAGACCCTCAGGTTTTGTCCATCTTTGTATATTAAACAGCATCTAGTGGTGTTCTTGGGTACCTGAATGCACTGTCTGTACTCTTTTAGAGCTGTTCCTGCCTACTTTGCTCACTCCCAAAGAATTCCTGGGCACAGTTCAGGAGTTGGCATGATAGTCAGCCCACTGCTGGAAGGGAATTTGTATGTAGTCTCCTGTCTTGGTACATAAGAAGGCTTAACTTTGTGAAGGTAGGACAGTCTCTGCCAGTCGGCCTCACTGCCAGAGAACAGTGCTGGCACATTTAATTTACTAGATTTGCTATGTCTTAACAGTCTTAAACATGATGTTTTTGAATTCTGGATTGTTTGAGTATGTACCAGGCTCACCTCAACCAAGGTAGGTGAAACACGGGACTTTTGTGGCTCATACTCTTGGAGTCAAATGCTTAAATGTAGGTACTTTGGGATCCCTTTTTTCTGATATTTGATTTAGTACTACAACTGAGGTCACAGACCAAGAATGAGCTTTAAGATCAGCTCTCCTAATTTTTTTCCAGATATCATTATCACCATTTCATTCAGCTATTTCTTCTGCATTAACAGAAACACATGCCTGTGTGTATCTTTTATTTCTGTCACTGGAAAATGCTACTATTGTTCTCATGTGTACTGGGATCACAGTAGGTAATAACAATTTTCCCTGTCAGCTAGCAGGAAAAATGGTATTCTCTTTTTACTCCATTCCCATATACACTTCTAGAAGTGAAAGAAACTTGTCTCACTGGAAGAGGCCTGCAGCCTGGACTGAAGGCAGGCATGTAGCAGCCAAGCAGAGTGGCCAGCTGGTGAGAATGTGTTCAACAGAACAAAACCCAGGATGTGAGGAAAAGTCCTGAATGCCATGGAGAACCTATAACATTTGGAAATGTGTATCTGGTACACAAAATGGGGCTAAAATCTGAAAAAAAAAATTAAAATTAACAGCTCCTTCTTGCATACCTCTGGTCTTTGTGTGTCTGAGTGAAGTAAGAATTTACCTTTTGATGTCTTCAGTTTGTGCTGCAAAGTCAGGCAGCTGGCACAGATTAGAGGGGCTCTTCCTTTCTGAGTCACATTTTACAGCAGAACAGGTAAGGGCCAAGTGCAGGGTTGATGCATGAAACAGAAGGAACACAGCTTGACTTTCAAACTCCAAGCAAGAATTTGCAGTACTAGCAATTAGGAAAAAGATATTTGTACATGTAAACTGCAAGTCTTATCTGGAAATCACTGAGTTAATAATCTTGGGACCTTATGTTTCCTTTACCAAGACACAGCAGTTTAAGGACACTGTTGTGTGAAACTTTGTACAAATCTGGTAATAGATCAGCTGGTCTGTTTTTAAAAGGAGGGAAGGAAGACTATTTATTTCCCCCCAGAGGAACTGCTACAAAGCTATTTTCCTTATCAGAAGAACACCTTTTTCCTGAATGTTATCTCTGACATTTGTTCTTTATAACCTAATGAGGGCAGGTGGAACACCATGAGAATGAGTAATTGTTGATTTGATATAATTTTAACTTTTGTTGCAAGCCTGCACATGGAGTTGGTATTTTGAGCCTTCATTTTGCTTATTGGTGACCTTGGGCTATTTTGTAGTCAATAAGAGGGGGGAAAGATAGGGCTTCTTTTTACAGCTAGGTTGTTAGATGGCTCAAACTCTTGCCTAGAGACTGTGCAATGTTTCTATTTTTTTTTTTTTTTCATTTGTGAGCAGCAGAGAGTGTTCTCGATGTTCCCACATAAAATGATAGGGCATATTTGTAATTTAGGTTCTTTGAATGTTTGAATTAGACCCCTTACACATCTTGTAACAAGCACACAGTGGCCTTCCAGTCTAAGGGCCCTGCTGTGCAGGGGGAGAGAGGCAGCGCTGTGGCCCTGCCTGCTGCCCCCAGTGCTCAGTAGGGCTGGAAGTCAGCTGGGTGTTGCTGCCCTGGCACACAACCTGACCTTTTCTCCTTAGGAAAGGTTCCAGGAATTCCCCCAGGGATCTTTGGACATGGTCATTCCCAGGAGATGGACTTTCCTCTACCAGACATAAGGGGCTATGCAAACCTTACTCCACTGGCCAGTGGTATTGGCACAGGGATTGATCCTCTCTGCACTGGATGCAGCTTTGTGCACGCAGTAAAACCCAGTGGCTGGGAGAGAAGCTTGTGTGTCCTCAGATATGCCCATGCTGCACCCATGGCCAGCCTGTTTTAATTTGCCTTCTTGGTACTAAACAAGTAGGGGTGACACTGATGTTAAAAACTTTCAGCATGAAAAGTAAAGTCATGAAAAATAAAGATTTAACCTCATCTTTGCCCAGGTGCAGCCTCTTTCTATCCTGGCATGAACCCAGTAGTGTGTTAAATTCTGAATACAAAATATGAGCTTGTAGAGTATCAAAGCTCAGGGAATAGTCTGATGCACTCTCTTGAATCTTAAATGGCTGAACAACCATGTTATTTTTGCATGTCCCCAGTACTTTACAGGGTACTCTAATACCAAATCCTAGATGAAGGTGAATACCCAGTGTTGCTACTCTGCCAGGATCAGAGGACAGCTTCTATAACAATAGGCAGAAAAACTGCTTTGGCTCAGACTGACAGTTAAATGACCATTCTTTGTATTTCCATCAGGAAAAGGGTTCTTCCAAATACCACTTTCTTCTCTTCACCATACTTGGCTGCTGGGAAAACCACAAGAGTCATACACAGATAAAAAGTAATTTAAATGTAATATAAAACTAAATGTAGTTTTTTTCTATTGTCATCTCTCTTGACTACTGGCCAAAGAGATTTGGTACCCAGCTGTTACGTCATCTTACTCATGGATGTGTGAGGGTGATCCTCAAGAGCTCATCCAAGTCTGGGCCTGAGAGCCACAAGCCCCCACAGTAACATCATCCTCTGTGCCAGGATGACCCTTTCTGGGGAGCTGTGACAATCAGCAGTAATAACAGCTAAAATGAGATGGCTTTCCTTAAAGAAGCCAGCAAGAATCTGGCTCAGAACACAATCCTGAAGATGCCTTTGTCTATCACCAAGCAGAAAACTGTCTCCAGTTGCTTTCATATGTCTGTACATTTTCTTAAGCAGCATTGGTCCTGGTTTCAGCCACACATTTCTGCCCACATGCTGCCTAATTCCTTAGTTATTTCTTGGACAGATCTCTTGCCCCAGCTGTTTTGCTGTACAGCCACACAAATAGCAGTGTTTGCACAGCATTGGGACAGCATGGTGCTGCTTTAGCTGGCATTGCCACCTAAGAAACACCAGCCTTGGTGCAGTGTCCTTTAGATCCTGTCCCTTCCAAACCTTCCATGGGATATTTTCTGGCCTTGCTTTCCAGAAGAGGAGGAGAAGGAGGAGAAAACAGTCTATGAATACTAACATCTCTGAATTAAGGTTTTTTCTAAGTAGCAGTTTATTCAAAAATGATGGACCATTCAATCACAGGTTGAATAAAAGTACTTGCAGTCTTTTCAGAAGAAAAGTTTAACTCATTTATCCACTAATTCCCAGATTAATGGAGGGCTGGGGACACTGGGGCATACTTAGAGAACATAAAAATATTGCCATAATTTTTTATGTTCTCCACACCACAAATGTTCACTTCATGGTGCACATACCATATTGCTTTCCAGAATACCCAGACTAGGATTCTTTTGCAGTCTGCAAAACCCATTAAAAGCTTAAAAACAAGTGGTCTGAAAGAGCATATTCCTGCTAAACCTTTACTGGTCAGTGGTGTCTGCAGAGTAATTTATCCTCACTTCTTGATCAATTCACTCATACCATAATGATCTCATCCTTTTCCCATTCAAATTCAGAATGATTTTAATGATTGGAAATCTCTGTCTCTGGCTGTGATTTATACCATTTTATAGATGTGCCATTTTATAGATTTCAGGAAATTTCTTAGCAAGAGTTTCCACCTTTCATTGGAGCTAACTAAGGGGCACTTCAAATTGTATGATTCTTCAGCAGCACCTCCCAGAATGAACCCACTCAGGAAGAACAAGACAAATCAAATAATATAGGCAAGGACATAATGCAGACAATTCACAATAACAAAATATCTGTGTTAGTCTCAAAACAGCAATTCAGAGGAGCATAGGATTAACCAAATACTCAATATATGCCAGTTCATTTGCACCATCTGCTGAACCACATATCAGAAGGTGAAAGGATAATAGACACATGGGGCTGTGTGTTGAAATAGATTTGGAAAAAGAAAATTGCTTCAGAAAGCTATGAAAACAAAAATCTGGGTGCTTACAAATCTGCAGCCAGGAGAGGGAAGAAGGAATGATGTCACTTTGTAGACCTCAGAGATTTGCTTTTTTTGTTTACCATTTTTAGAAGTGGGGAAGGTTGTGGAGCTTGATATAATGTACTCTGGAGCCCAGTTCAGACAGGAATTGCTATTTAACTGTAGGAACCACAAGCATGGTTCCTGTTATGCAGAGAACATGAAGCACAAATTTTTCAAATGTACATGGATGCTGTGAGTGAGTACGTGCAAAGCTGGGGCTTGGACAGAGCCACCAGGACACAGTCCCAGACTGACTGTGTTTAGATGGCTTAGACATTGCAGCCACTTGCTAAGAATCTTCTGTGTTCACCAGAGCATGTGAAAGACATTTGGAAACTTTCAGCTGATCCTCAGATCAATAATATTACTGAGAATGCTTTCCTAGAAAATGTGATCAAAAGCTGAGAAATTACATTGTTCAGGTACTGTTGTAAAATATGTGTATTAGTCAAAAGATGATATTGGATTTCTGCATTGCCAAACACAGGACCACTAAAAAAGGGAAAAAGAGCCCATTATTCCAGAAGTCTGGGAAGTGCTGGTGGATCTCTCTGAAGTGTCATATGGTGTATTAGCATAAACCAACCTATTTCAAACCCTGAAAATATGTGTTTATTTCTCTTCATCAAGACTGCTTAAATATTGGAAGTTACAGTTTTTGCCTTGTAATATAAATTGCTATAAGAAATGTAAATTAATTGTTACTTATTTAATTGATAATAATTACACTTATCAATCTGTGCTGCAAAAGGTAATGGATGTAAAAGTCAAAAGGCATTTGCACAGAAGTTTAACTTGGTGATAAATGGCTTCCTTTTGTGAGATGACACATAAGAGCTGCAAATACAGTCCCATCTTTAAAGACTTGAAAAATTCTAGTTTAGCTGCAAGGAAAAAAAATAAATATCTGTGTCTCTTCTTTTGGTGTTGAATAGGACAGTATTCTGGAACACGATTGTAAAAATTAGAAAGGTTCCTTTAAAATGCAGTAAAAAGTAATTGTTTATTTTAAATTTCAGCTCTTATAGTGTCAGAACACCCCAAAAATACTCATGAAAGCATCATTGATTCATAGAGAGATGGTGTTAAAGGACATAAGGCATCAGAATAGAATTCAGTCTGACTTTATGTATATCACAGGCCGTTATACCTCACTGAATTACTGCCAAACTGAGCCTAGTAGCTTCAATTTCACTGAGACATAACTGGTGTTTGGCAAGAGCAGAAAGTATCCTCAGAGTACCCATTTCAAATTATGGAATTATTAGTTTCCTTATTATATAGATGGGACACAGAGTAGTTTGGGGAACCATTGAAAGGTCTTTCTGGATGCTATATGCTCTACCAAGAGGCTATTTTCTCATGGAAAAAAAAACCAAAAACACCACAGGAATCTTGAGGTCTCACTAACTCCTTCTCCATAAAACTGACTTCTCCTGATGCTAAGGGTGATAATGAGAATTTGACGATTGTTCTGTGACTTGTGAGATATTTTTGTTCCTGGCTGGAACACATTAAAAAGCTGTTTTGAAGATAGAGGATACATTACTGTGATCACACTAGCAAAAAAAGTTCAACATCTCTCCTTGGTCTCTAAAAGCACTGAACTGCCTGAAGAAAATAGATGTGTTAGCATAGGCAAAATTACCCAAACCTAGTGCCAGAAATGAAATTCACATTGCCTTGCTAACGTAAGAAGGTGTAAATTATATTTTTTAATATAAATAAAGTTTTAAAAGCCAAATTGTAGTTGTTTTTGTGGTCAGAGTTTCCAGCAACAGGCACCATGTCTTGTGAGCTTCTGAACATGTTGTGACCACTCTGGAAATAAGAGTTGCACTGACCCCAGCAGCACTGGGACCACTGCACACTCTCTACATGCATCAGTAATATATGGACAGTGCTATTTGCAAGAGACCACAGATATTGGCTTCCTCATGCAGTCTGTCCAATGAGTCCAGTTCCTCTTCGTTATGGAAACAAGCAGGACATTCCAGTCACCAGACCTGTGGCTGTCATTGGGTAGATGATGTCCCCTGCCTGCATTTCTACTAGCAAATGAAACAGACCTTTGGCACTGAGAGCTGGCATATAAGTGTCTGCCCATATATGACCCGTTGGCATGTTATCCCAATTCATCCCATGCCACCTCACTGTCTCCCAAAATGTCTTGGTGCCTTTTTCAGAGCAACCTGGGTGAGAGTGGTTTTTGGTAAGTGTGGCTGAGGCCACCCTCTGCTGGGAGCAGGCAGAGCTGAGCTGTGTGCACACAAGTGCTGCACTGACACCCTTCCTGAGGGCTGAAGAATGGGCCTCAACTGCTCCATTTGGGAATATTGCACTTTATAATGTATCCATAAGTGGTTCTATACCCATTAGCAGTGTATCCTTGTGCATTGGATCAGCAAGTCACATAAATTTAGAATGGCTCAGATTGGAGTAAAATTATATTTCTGTTCTATTAACAAAGCATCCATTGTGGAACTGAGGCTGACTTTGTTGTCTGTGTTGGGCAATACCTGATCTGATGCTGGAATGGAGCTGGCAGATGATCCCTTGTATGCCATGAAGCATGCTGATACAAAAGTAATTGTCAAATTTTCTTGAAAAATATTGAACTGGTCAAATTAATATCTACAAGCACAGCTGTCTGCATCACTGATACCCAGGAGCTTTAACACCAGGGCTGCTGTGCTGCTGAAGCACAACCTTAGTCACACACTTTAACAGCTTTGAGAGCAGTGCTGCAGTGCAATTGGTAGCACTGATATACACACAGAAGACCTTTCTCAATATTGCTGTTACTGAGAACTTCAAATGAATGGATGCATTTGAAAGACTTCCCAGAAAATACATCTCCTTTTCAGCTGGCAGCTCAGTTATTCATCTAAGTAGTCTGTGGATTAAGTAATTTGACACATTTCTTTTGTGAAACAATTGTGTGTTATTGCTCTCTCCTTTTTCCATCTCACCTGTACAACTAACCCAGAAATTCAGCACAGATATTTCAAGGCACATGCCAGGACCAGCCAGCAGCCACCCCAAGTACTCTGTGATGGTTCTGGTAGGCACCACAGGGCCCATAAATGGGTTCATAAACCAGAGAGGCAAAATCAGAAACAGGGAAAGGGTTAAGAATGTTGTTTTTTCCTATTTGCTTATTAGCTCAGTTCTTGGCATAAATCTCTGTGGACATGGACAAAGAGGGAGCACAGATTTTAGTCATTTAATGTCTGGGAAGATTAGTGCAAGGAGGTCAGATTGAGGTACAGCATCATTTATGCTTTATAACACAGCAGAATGATCTGGTGTCTAATTCTTTAAGTGACCAGCTGATGGGACATCCTGATTTTTCTATGTGTAGGAACTCTCAATTTGTTCCTACTGTTAGTACTTTCTTCTGTTTATGCCTGTGCTGCAGGGTGGGGTGGGTAGGAAGAGGCTGGACTCTCCCCATTCAGAGGCAGCTGCCATGTCATGGCACTTTCCTGTGTGTTTCCCTGGGGATGACTTTCCCAGCACAGACACTCAGACCATGAGCACTCTGAGCAGGTGGTGTAAGGCAGTGCCAGTGTCCCCACACAATGTCCCACACAATGTCCCACACAATGTCCCCACAGCACTGCAAGAAGCAGTCGTTCTGGGAAGCAGAGGCCACATGTGCCATTGTGTTTTACATCCACCTGATCATCATATCCACCCACCTAAAACTCCATCTCTGTTTTCTATATAGATCCTGACAGAACAGCTCAAGTACACTGTGTACAGTCAGAGGACAAGTATTGATTTTGCTGTACCTGAATAAAATTCTTAACAGAAAAACAAAGCTAATGTTGGTGTTTCGGTGTTCCTCTCTTTTGACTTCTGTGTGTGGGTTTCTGTTCTCTCCATATAGTATTTGATCTATGTGAGGTGCACAGTCAGTCCTTGATTTTTAAGATGTGCACGACCCAGGCTCTGATCTGTGCAGGCACAATTTCAGAGCCAGTAAATAATTTTGCCTATGTTTTATTGTCTGTATTTAACTGACATGCAAAACAATTATTTCCTTCCTACTGACAAATCAGCTAATCAAATAGACAGCTATTACATTTTTCTGGTGTAATTATGAGGAACCATGCCCTACCACACCACCATTGCCTAAAAGTTTCCATGTGAAGTTTATTTGCACTTCACTGGGCCAAGGGACAGCTAGCCTGATCTGAAGTGTATCCTTATTTATTTCAAAGATGTTGCTGTGAATTAAGGTTATTAAGGCATTATTTTAATAGTAGGTATAGTATGCATTATTTGTGTTGCTAATTATATTGTCATGAAAACATTTGAAGCCTTATTAATGCACACACCATCGATACTTAAAAGCATCATTGCCTGATGGTGATAATACAGCTTCACTAGTGGATGATCTATGACTGCAAGCATTAAATACTCCCTACTTTAAAGTCATTAATCCCTACTTTCTTCGAATACATTTAATTAAAAAGTTCCATTTCCCAGTAATTGCTGTTTTTATATAACCCCGAAATGGAATTTTATTTAGGCGCAAGGTCTTTTATATAAACATCCATCTGTCCACAGCATAGCAGTGCTGGGACAAGTTTTGTGGATTGGGTGAGAAGTGAAGAGATTACAGAAGACTCTGTGTCCCTGTAAGAACTGTGAACTTTTGTCCTCTGTGTAACAGCTTTGGAGCATTTTTGCTTTCAGAATTTTGGTGCCAAACAAGGAACTGCAGACTCAATAGCAGAGAAAATCATGAAACAATGGGGTTTATGCCTACTGGAGTGGCAGTATTAGTTTATAAAAAAGCTCCTTCCTTATGCCTTTTTCTTTTTATGTCAAGGTTTGCACTGCAAAGTATCCTCCTTTCCAGTTGAACACAGAATTAAGCAAACCTCAATTGCATGTATAAAAATACACATATGTATATTTATCTATATATCTATATCTGTCTATCTATATATAGATATATATAGAGATATATCTATCTTCTCTATGCTTCAGGCTGAGAGATATCATTAATAAAAAGAAAATATATTGGTATTAATAAGGTTGGCATTCAAAAAGTATGAAATAAATGCATGGAAGTTTGTCAGCTTATTAATCATTCTATTACAAGTAGTGTTTTTACTTTCATTGCTCTAACATCTAACCACAGTTCACTGGCTAAAGCCCAAGGTAGCTTTTGCACTGGCACATTACCATGCAGTGTACTTCTGTACTTCTCTTCCATTTATTAATGCTGCAGACTTCCTACAATTCAGGCTAAAAATAGAACTGGTTATGTGAAAAACACTGCATTTGTGCTTGAGCTGCAGTATAGAAACAAGAGGATTTTATATGGATGGGGGAAGAGATTCATGACACAGAAGAGCTAGCTGGTTATATTCTGGAAAAAGCTTTCTTTTTTCATGGTTGTAAATAAAATTAGAGTTGCTATGTACACGTTAGTCTGAAGGATGAATCACAGTTGTTGTATTGCCTCAGTCTGTATGAATCTTTATGTGTATCTTTTGTATGAAGGAGAGATGATTTCTTGTACAAGAAAACCTGAAAATAAAACAATGTATGGAAGAGAATTTGTAAAATCAAAGGTGAATGTGATGTTTTGTTTTCCAGTATAGAGACTGTCTTCGTTTGTGGCACGTGTTTTGAGGCAGCCACAAAAATTTTATGCAGATGAAAAACTTCAACCTCACCACTAAATTTTTGGACTTGCATTTTGGCCATGCATAGCTTCTCCTATTGTTCTGCTTTCAGTAACTTTTAGTCAGCGTTTGCTGTCTGCAGACCACCACAAAAACATTTCCAAACTTATTTCCAAGCTGTAATACAGCTGCACACTAAAAATTGTCAGCATTCAAATGCAGTTCTTACACTCTTGATCTTTTTTATAATGCTGTGATTTGTTTTGAATCAACAGTAGTTTGAACAAGACAAACAACATACCGGATTCCATCTGAACCTAAGGCAGCTGCCAGGGACACAGGTGAAGAGTGATAGTGGATGCATTTCATAGTCAAAATGAAAAGTGGCAAAACTGATAAGGTCTCATTGTTGCACAAACAGAAAAAGCTAACAGTTTGCATATCAGAAATATCAGGTGTTAGGATTTGACTCAGAACTGCTGAATAGGAGCTTGTTTGCCTTTGGAGAAATAGAAAGGAAGGAAATGTCATGCAGCAACCTCGCACGTGGTAGTGGTGGGAGATGGCAAACAAGGAAATAGACCTTTCCCATGCTGCTTCCGACAGATACTGCTTGGGCTGGCTGGGATGGTGCACTATTAAGGAATTCTGGTTATTAAATATCTGTGCCTGGCAAAGAATAAGAGAGCAATAAACCTCTCTTAAGTGCATGACAAGGTCTCCAAAGTCACCCTTGTTTTGTTCTTATCTTGGTACTGTGTAAGAAATAAAATTGGTGATCGTGTTAGAAGCCGAGGCAATAATATTGAAATGAGAACAAATTGTAAGCTGTATGATTTTTGAGCTATCTAGAGAAAATGAAATTAAGAAACTTTCAAATGCCATGTGCTTTGCACCAGGCCACTGAAACACAGTGAGATAAAACAATAGCTACTGTGTTTCTCTGTCAATTCATAACCCATAATTGGACTTAAAAAAAGAGGTATTAGTTCACAGGACAAGGCTTAAGTAAAAAAATTTGGTGCAAAGTGCTTAATTCCTCCTCTTAATTACTACAGACCAGCCTTAAACCTTACCTAACAGTGGAACTCCATCCAAATCTAGTATAGACTGAAATTAATGAATCTGCTCCAATTACATTAAAATTTAATTTTGTCCTGACAAGCTCTCTGAAATTGATACTCACTGCAATAGAGTGCAGTATAAAAGATCATATCATGCAGTCAACATGATGCACTTTGCAATGTAATTTAACACTAATGTTGAATTAAATTACAAAGATAAATTTTATTGCTCTCTCTTAAAATCATTTAAGAGCTTAATTCTTATCTGAGATGTGTAAGACACAAATCTTTCCTATTGATCACTGACTATACAGATAATTGTGAGAGAATAATCACAAAATATGATGGGCTGTCCAAGGCTTTTCTTTATGATACAGACTTGTTATTTGATGTGTTAGTCCTTTATTGCAACTAGGACCACTGCTGAAGGAAAAGGCTCAAGTAGCTTGTCCTCATTGAAGAAAACACTGATCTGAACAGTTTGGATGAGGCCAAATTGCACAATAAAGAAGATTTAGACAATTTTAAACAAGACTTGGAAGATTCAGATTGTAGATTTCCGTGGTCCTCAGAACTAAGCCAATCAGGAGGAAGATGAGACTCATCCAAATTTTCATTAGCTGAAAATACATACAGCAACTGGATGCAGTTTGCCCCTGCCATTGGGATTCCAGGAATATTTACTTATGTTATTAAAACCAAGTGCCCTTACTTTGATTTGTCATCAAGGGAAGGGAAAGGAAGCAGATAACCTTCACTGTTCACTTTGGTGTAGGAAGAACTGTGAGCCCAGCTGGTGGAAACAAAATTAAAAGTCCATAAGACTTGTGTGTGATGCTGTTGAAGAAAGAGATTTTCACAACATCTCCCCATTGTACAGGAGGTGAATAGGAAAAAAAACATTTGCTGAGAGGACATTCTTTTGATGTCTGGGTAATGACAGGAAGAGTTTAAAGTTGTAAAGTTCTTGCACAGAATCAAAAAAAATATAAATAATAGAAATAATTTTTAAAAACTTCAAAGAGAAGCAAAACTACAAACAGTGGACCTCCTTTCTAAGCCCTTTCTAAACAATGGATCTTAAATAAAAAGATTAAGCAAAATCACAAGGAAAAACCTTTCAGAGTTTGAGGGAAGGGGGTTATCAAATAGTTACAGCAATGTAAAACATTTTTTTAATGCTTAAGAATATTCTGAAACAGAATTCCTTCCAGCACATGCTGTAATGATGAGCATGCTGACTAAAGTGATAACTAAATAAGGTATATGTCAAAGTCATCTCCACAAATGCACTCAGCTTCCCCTTGGACAAGGAAAGGAGAGCACATCTGTCCAGTTCAACATTCATTATGTGGCACCTTGAAGGTGCTTCACACCACTCATTACTTACAAACTGAAGATGTCACTAAAACCGATCATCTCCACTGTAAGAAATGCTCAGTTTAATATGATATGATGCTAAGTAGGCCCTCAAATTAGGTCCTTTTCAGGGAAGAATGGGCTCAGCTATCTGCACTTCAGCAGCAGCTCTGCAGGAGCCGGGACATTGACAGGGATGGTTCTGGGACTCTTAAAGGCAGAGCCCTTCTGCCAGCCTGGGCACACTGCAGGGAGTGAGGAACCTGCAGTCCTTGCAGGGATGCAAGGAGGGAGGCAGACACTTTCTGAACTGTAAAGGAGGTTGGGCTCCCTGCTGACCAGGTGAACAGTTTTGATGCTGCCATGGTGCCACCAAAGGAAAGGCAGAATGAATAGCCACAAGATCTAACAAAGTTTCCTTAGGAAGTTTCCATAGTCACCTGAATTGCTCCAGAGTGCATGGAGGAGAGGACACTGGTGGAAGTTGTTATCTAGCTGGTGTGTTAAGGAGGGGGAAAAGAAAGGAAGAAAAGAAAAAAGAAAAGAAAAAAAAGGAAGGGAAGGGAAGGGAAGGGAAGGGAAGGGAAGGGAAGGGAAGGGAAGGGAAGGGAAGGGAAGGGAAGGGAAGGGAAGGGAAGGGAAGGGAAGGGAAGGGAAGGGAAGGGAAGGGAAGGGAAGGGAAGGGAAGGGAAGGGAAGGGAAGGGAAGGGAAGGGAAGGGAAGGGAAGGGAAGGGAAGGGAAGGGAAGGGAAGGGAAGGGAAGGGAAGGGAAGGGAAGGGAAGGGAAGGGAAGGGAAGGAAAGGAAAGGAAAGGAAAGGAAAGGAAAGGAAAGGAAAGGAAAGGAAAGGAAAGGAAAGGAAAGGAAAGGAAAGGAAAGGAAAGGAAAGGAAAGGAAAGGAAAGGAAAGGAAAGGAAAGGAAAGGAAAAAGAAAAGAAAGTAAAAAATGGGGGGAGGGTGGGAAAGATTAAATTAGGGTGCAACACTCTAACTGGAATTAGCTGCAGTGGTGGTGATGTCTGTGCTGTTTTAAGATATGTTTCATATCCACTCATAGTTATTTGCCTGAAAAAACATGTTTTTCTAGCTTAGTCTTACCTGAAATGAATGCTGCTTCTTTCCATTATCACTGTTGCTGGGAATTGAAATGGCTGCAGATACAGAACAGTGTAAAAACATGATGAGCTATGTAGCTTGGGAGCAATTGAGCAGCTGAATACTGCATTATTGAGAAATCATTCGCTACCTCTGGGTGTTAGTGAGAAACTGGAGAGTCCTAGACTGGCATGCAGGGCATAGCATAGGGTGAATAAACATTGCTGAGTGCTGAGTATTTGCTAGTGAATCCAGCATGGAGCTTCAGCAGTTGTGTGTCATCCCACTGCATCCTCCAGGGCTGGCAACACACACAAAAGGAACAGTGAATGCCAGGAGCCTTGTGGCAGGATTGTTTCCTAAATAACCAAGTTATCAATGAAATTAATGACATTTTATATGATGTGCAGCAGGCAAAACAGCCATATTTTCAAGTGTCAATGTGTGAGAACCATTTAAATATATATCAGTAGTCCTCAAGGGACTTGTAGATAGATGCATGAAATTGTTGTTTTTATGTGCATACCTGTATATTGCCAAATTATTCCTGGCTTAGTATTTTACCTCCTATCTAGTTAAGATAGGAATCTCTTTAGAACAAGGGGCTCAATATTTTGTAAAATATACATATATCTCTGTCATTTTACAAATAATAAGCTGTAGATGCAAATGATCGCTAATATTGCATTTGTTAAGCTAGAAATTCTAATTCCTAGCTTCTTAGGTGATTGCAAGTACAAATGTTTCTTGACTCAGCATGGTGTCACAAAACATGGAACCTTCTCCCATGCTGAGTGGTGGTTATTAAGTATATCCTAGACCCTGTAAATCTCAGGTTATGGAATTTGTCCCAGAATCTGCTTTTGCTGTGGTATTGTGCTGCAGAAACTCATCCTGTATTTTTTAAAGCTAACACAAAATATCCATTCCATATGGTTTTGGAGATGTACTTAAAATATGAGCCAAGTTCAACCTGATGCAGTGCTGTCTTGCTGAGCCCTGAGCTAGTCTAAAGCAATTTCTTTCAGAGGTGTGATCCCATTCATGTCAATGAGATTTTAAGTCAAAGCCTAAAGAAAGTATTTTTAGTAACAGCTTTAAAACCTTTTCATTACTATCTGTTTAAATCAAATGTCTTTAATTTAGGAGTAAATACAGTAAGCGTGCCTATACCATAATTCCAAGCAGCTTCCCACCTCCTTGTAGATTTCAAAACTCCTATTGTTTCCTACCTATGTAGCAAACCCAAGGACTTCAGTCTGTTTATACACAGCCAATTTAAAAAATCTTTGGCACAGAAGGAATTGGAAATATGGAGAGAACTAGTCACAGTAAACAAGCTAGGGATTACTCTGTGGTATTGGACTACTTAAGCTATTGAGGTTAAGAGCTGGCTTTTCATTCTGTCCCAAAGATCATCTAAGGTTTCACTAAAATAAATGACCCTGTGCAGACTGGATTTTGAATACTCAGGTTAAAATAACTGGGTTTATAATTTAAGTTGAAGCAGTTACTGTATTTGCTGCTTGCTACACTAACTACTGTCAAAACTGAACATTTATTTATTCCATATATGTCACTACATGGGATGTACAATGAACATTTATTAGTTCCACATCTCAGCAGGAGTGCACAGTGGCTTTTCAAAAAGGAAAAGCAGGTAGCAAGAATAGTAAATTGAGTGATGGCAATCTCAAAACCTCTTCTTTTGGCTTAAAGTTTACCTTGCAGGGAAGGACCATGGATATAGCTGATCCACTGAAATGTACTGATGGAAGAGACTTGTATTTGACTTGACATACTGGGCAACAGTTTAAAACAAAGCCAAAGCATTCCCCCCTTAGAAAACAAGTATGTAAAAAAACACCTAATTTCTTTCAGTTTGTAAAAACCCCAAAACATTTCTCATTTATATCTTCATGTTTTTAGTGGAAAACAAAGATGGTTTTTAAGAGGAAAGTGTTCTGTATTCACATGTGATCCTTAAAAAACACATGCTATTTTGAGCAGTGAATTGCAAGCCGGCCAGTGAAAGAAGCAGCAATATGTTCCTAGGAAATTTTCATTCCTCCCTCTGTTCTGCAGGGGAATGAAACTTACATTAATTCTGAAAAACAAGCATGAGCAGAGAAATTTAAAATCAGCCATAAGCTTTCTCTGTTTCTAACTCCAAAAATGAACTGTATTGAGGACTGCAGCAATGCTTTCCTGTTTCAGTGCCATGCTGCTGGGGGTCCAGGGAACTCATACAGAGTTTTGAAACCACTCAAGGAAGACAAACTTCCAAGTATAGCTCTTTTACAAGAAAAAACGTCCCTAGTGTGTCCCCTGCCTCACTGCAGGTGTGTCAGTAACATATTGTGGACATCTGGAAATGTGTACCTGTGGATGGGCATAAAACAGTGGATGTGGATGTGCAGAGACATTTCAGTTCTTTGCAGCAATCCTGCCCCTCTGAAGAAATGGGACCTTTCTCAGGGAAATGCCCTGGGGCCAGAATTTCTCTAGCAGCATGAACTGGAGTTGTTTTCTCTAGAGCACATAGAGGGTGTGCAGAGGGAAGACTACATTTCAGCATAGAAATAAAATGTTGTTTTGTTTAGATTTGTTGGTTGATAACTCAGAGTCTTTGTGGAGGATAAAAAATGAGCTCTAAAAGAACACTGAACCTCTTCAAGGCTGCACATTGTATTCCAGGTATACCTTCACTGTCAACATCCAACCTGAATATTAGCTAATGATTAATCCTCCCATTCAAATGGGGGTTTTGTCACTTTTAGGAAGGGCTGTAAATCAATATGAGCCCTGAATATGCAACAGTTCCTATAATTTTCAAGTGATTAATACAGGCATTTGACCAAGAGATGTTCCAAGTATCAAAGAGTTAAAACTACATTTTAGTAGAACTTCAGGGAACACTCTCATTGCTGCCTGGTTCCTTGCTGGCTCATTCAGAAAAAAATGATGTTACATTATACATTTACATTCTTAAGTGTCATCTACATGAAAAATTTTAGCCATTTCCATTTTTTAAATTGTACTTAGTGAAACTTTTATGTATTCAGACAAAATAGGCAGCCATAGGAAGATAGCTAAAACTTGCTTGTTTTGGTAGACCGTGGGACTTGTTGGCCACCTGGCTTACTGACCAGATATGTTTCCTGATTTAAAGAAACTGCCTGGTGATTCTGTAGTGTCACCAGCTCAATACGGCAAGCCTGGAGGCTCGCCGGTTTCCCTTTGGAACGCAGAAAGCCCCGGGAAGCGGAGCGCTGCCGCTCCTTTGTGCTGCCGGCGCGGAGGAGCGGAGCGCCTTGGCCGGGGCAGCTCTGCCCCCTGCAGCTCCGCGCCGGCAGCGCCGCTTCCCGCCAGGCAAAAACCCTCCCGCAGCAGGGCGGCTTCTGCAGGAGGGGCATCGCCGCTGAAACTGGAAATATAGCGCATGAGCCTGTGGAATGCGAAAGGTAAAAGAGAGCTGTCGCATCCGTGCTTCTTGGTAATACTGCTTCCAGAAGGAGTATCTGTTCTCGGAGTGGAATAAAAACCCAGCATTAGAGCAAAAATCGTAAGGGTAAAACTATTCTTGGTGTGACTGGACTGATCTCAGAGCTGAATATGACCCCTTACTGATGAAGGCTGGTTTGGGCTCTGCTGATATCTGAGGTATTACAGGAAATTATGTGTGGATCCATATTCTCAGAACCCTTTAACTCTGTCTGCAGTGCCACCACTATCTCCTCATATAACTCCATTCTTGAAAAACACTGGGTTTTGAAACCTGTAAATGCTAGTTATCTCCTCAAAAAAAAATAATTAAAAAATAAAAAAAAATAATAATAAAAAAAACAACAACCAAACAACCCAAAACACCCCCCAAACATTATTATGTTCCCTATTTTCATTCCCTCAGCCCCAAGGATATAGCATTACCACTTTGTCAAGTTGGATCCAAGCCCTCTAACTGATGAATTGTCCATAGGATCCATATGGAGCTCCAGGAAAGTCACTGCTAGTGTGTATAGTTCCAAACCATGTGCATGGGTCGCAGTGTGTACTGGACACCCACAAACACAGGCTGCTCATGCCAGTGACCTCCCAGAGTGAAGCACTGTGCTCATCCCTAGAGCTGGCTCCACCTCACAGCTCTGACAGTGAAACAGCAGTGGTTCTGAGCAGTGGTCAGACACCATCACAACAAGCTCAGATAAGATGGCTAGAAACTAATTCTAATAGTATTGGGTTACTAAGCATAATGTGGAGTTCTTTCAGTGAGTTTTAGTACCACAGAGGGAAAGTACATAATCCATTATGATACACATTTTTCCAAATACATTTTAAAAGCTAAAACAAACATAATTTTTTCTTCAAACTTTAGGCTTTGTTCAACTGCACACACGATTAAGGCACATTCTAGTGCCTGTGACATCCACAAGGAGCTTTGTGTCCTTCTGGGACAGCAAGAGCGATCTGGTGGATCAGACCCAGCATCATCTAGGGCATTTCAGCTGCACTAGACACCTGTGCACAGCCATATGGATCCCAACTCTAGTGTTGCCTAAGTGTGGAACTCAGAAATATCTCTCTTGTCAAGCATTGCCATTAAAGGTTCTGTATTCCTAGGAATGTAGAAAGTATTTCTGTAATCATACATCGTCACCGCACTAAATTCTTGAAGTCTTTAGGCTATTTTCTTGGGTGACTGATTTCAAGCTGTGAAGAAACTGCTTGTAAAAGAGATTGGTTTTGTTGGTGTTCCAAATATTATTAATATAGTACTGTAGTAAAAACTTGTACATTTTGGTATTATCCAGTGCCTGAAAAAATGTTAAAATGGATGTTGTGAAGAAATCTCACAGAGGGAGACTAGATGATCTGTGGGGAATAGATAGTTTAAGCCTCAGGCTTCTATAAGCCAATGAATGCAGGAGAATAAAACATTTCATTAGCTCTGTTTTAAGAACTCACTCTGTCAACCCAGCCTGCCAGTTATCTGCTCACCATTGTTTAAAAACATCAGGTGGTGTTGGCCAATCAAGCTTTTAAATGCATCTTGTCCCTACATTTTTAAACTGGCTTTTTTTTGAAAAAAAAAAAAAAAACACCAAGTTACTGATTGTCAATGACAAGTTCCTTGGACTTAAGATAATTGGAGCATAATCATTTCCTCTTTCAAGGATTTGGGTTTGAGTTACTTTAGATTTCAAGTAGGTCTCAAAGATCACCAAAAGGGACTGTGAAATTTGATATCAATCATTTTTAATCCAGTTAATTTTACACTTATGCCAAATTCACATCAGGTAGGTACATTTAAAACTATAGAATTCAATGCCCTGCTATTACTCAAGTATCCAAAGGCGACCTTACAATTTTAGAGGAAGAAAATGGTTGTGAATTCTCCAAAAACCAGAAGAAGAATTCATGTGAGTGGGTACAGCTCCCAAGTATTCAGAAGCTGAGACTTTCCCATGTCCTAGAGTAGGTCCCTCAATGCCCATATGGTTTTCTCTATGCAAGTGAGATCAGTCAAGCATTTCTACACATTGGGTCTGTATTCCATTTTAATCTTGTGAGTGAAGTGAAAGAGGTTATATACAGGATTAGCAGTCAAGATATCCACAGGCAGTGGGGACAGCATAGTTCTCAGTGCACATTATGGTTAGAGCACAATAGCAAACATCTTTGCCAAGATGATAAAGAAACGTTCTCTTTGTTGCCAATAATAAATATCTAGGGAAGAGTAAGTATATAATGAATAAACTGTCCTTAAGGAAATGTTAGAAGAACCTACATATATATTTCTGTATTTTTAGTCCCAGCAGCAGTAGAGCTGTGTGAGTCTAGTGCTCTGCCCAGGGTAACTAGTTTGCTCAGAATTATCACAAGTATTTTTTCCTGCTTGCTGCTGTCAGCTCATAATGAGGAAATTTAGCCAGCCATGCCAGAAACCCAGACTTTTGAGAGACAAAACGATGGTGTCCATTACAATCACAAATCTCTTTCTCACTCACATACACAAACACACAAAACCTGAGCAAGCACCTGCAGGTTTCAGAATAAATTAAATATCAACTCAAAATACAACACCTTTTTCACAGCATAAACTGGATCCTGCATATATTTTAGGACCTGATGATCTTAATTTTTGTTGAATATTGAACTAGACGAAAATCCAAACCCAGAGTGTACTTTGTGATAGTAGCTCTCTATTAGATTATCTTGCAAATATTCATTTACAAAAAATATGTAAAAACTATGTAAGAAAAACATCAATGAGCCAACTGCAGATTCAATTTCTGCAGTTGGAAAAAAATAATTTCTCATAGTCAAGCTCTTTATTCTCCCTGCTGCTTTATGTTATCTCTGTTTTAACTGCTGTTAATGGAAGGCTCATCAAACAGCAGTGCCAATACACAGTAATATTTAAATGCTGAATTAGACTCATTCCTCATGGCAGTCCTCACCCTTTCAACTATTTTCCCTGCATACATTGTGTCTCCATTTATGTGAATGAGAGAAGGGTGCACTTAGGGAGAATGGAGCAAGCATTGCTCAGCTCTGCAGCCCAGAGAGAAGAATTTGTCTCCTGTCTTATATATTTGTCAAAGAACAAAGGGAAAACATCTCCTGCTAAAGAAAATCCAGGACACTCCTTCAGCAAAACTTCCTAAAATTAAGGAAATAATTCAAAACAAGATTTGGCTTAAATTACACCTTTCTTCGGTTGCCATTCTAACTTCCAATAATTTGATCAACTTGTTGCCCTACTTCTGTTGGTAAAAAAAGCCAAACCTGCCCCTGCTTCTAAATGCAGCTCTGCTTTGAAAAGTGAGTAAAAATGGCATGCAGGCTCCATGCTTATTCTGTGCCAGCTACTTCCTTATCATATGTGCTCAGTTTGCAAGTAAGGAGCCATTTCCTCCTATGTGCCAGCTCTGCAAATTTCAGGTAGCACCTGTAGGTCAGCCTGGAATTTTTGTCCTCGTTTAGGATGCCTAAAAACCAAGGCTCTGGCAAACAAGAGTAAGCCCTCAGTCACAGATGTGCAATTTTGTAGCCTTCTATGGCTTTGAGTGAGGTTTAAATGACTGGAAATGATTCTGTGTGTATAAACAGGAGAGACTAGAAAGCAGCATGGTGTTCTTTCTACTGGATCTGCTGTGCTAACAGGAGTAGAAAGCAGTGAACAATATTTAATTATTAAGTGAACAGGTAGAAAATATATAAGACTCTATTTAAAAAAAGAAGTTTGAAATTCCATATTTTCAGAAATCTGTATCCTATATATTCAGCATTCAAGCAGACAAAAAAAATAAAGTGCTTCTCTTTTTTTCCTATATGGGTCATTCATATGATAAGAAGAGAGTGTATAGTCCTCATATAACAAAAAAAGCCCAAAATTACCTGAATTATTTTGCATGAAATATCAAAATAAAAGATCATTTATAAGTTCTCATTGTGGTGTGCAGTAGGTCAGAAGAACCTGTTTTGCTGTATGTGAATGCTAATCAACTATGGGCATTTATTATTTATCAATCTTTGTAGCTTTGGCAATGAAGCATGAACATTTTCTACTCTTCTGAAATCTCTGTAGCCTGGAAGACTAGAGTTGAAGTTTATCTGATATATCCATAAATTACCTAGGATAATAAATAGCAAGAAGAAGTTTTCCTAATTCAGAGTTTTTATTTTGCAATCCAAGTGCAGATTAAACTGAACTGTATAAGGCATGCTCCATTAGCAAGAGTAAAAGAAATCCAAAAATATAATTTCCAGCTATGTAAATACTGATCAATGGAGGCTTTGCTTGGATGAAATTGTTCTATTCTGTTTTTTTCTTCTAGTTGTGTGTTATACTGGAGCCAATGCAGGAACTGATGTCAAGACATAAAACTTACAATCTAAGTCCTCGAGACTGCTTGAAGACTTGCTTATTTCAAAAATGGCAGAGAATGGTGGCCCCACCAGGTATGTTTCACTTCCAAAATTCTACTTATTTTATAATAAAATTAATAGAGAAGCAATGGGAAAGCTTACTTATAAAGGAAAGTAATAAAAACTAACAATGTTCCCGAAGCAAGCCTGAACATTATTCTGATATTTTATGATTTCAGTCTGGCACAACTGATTTATAGATGTGCACACTGAGATGGCTTCACTATGACTAGGATATAATTTAGTACAAAAATATGTGTAGATGGAATGCAAAATGCCTACTGGCTCCATTAGAATTCATTGTTTGTGTAATCCTGCTTCCTGGTGTGACTCTGAAATTACAGCTACAATTCATAATTAATTATCTTTGAGACTAATATTAAGTTATGTACAGGTCTAGACCTAATCTCATTCTTCTTACACTTCAAAATAATAATTCTCTCTTTTTTCAGATTATAAAGATTTTTATATCTTAGAGTTTTCACATGGGTGCCCAGGCCAAATTTTGAGAAGAACAATTGTCCCGCTGTGCTTTGCCAGTTTAAGCAAAGCTCTGTGATTGTCCTGATTCAGTCTGAGGGTTGCAGGCTTGCAGGGCAATACCATTTTGCTTGTTGCTTGCTGTATGGATGGCAGCAGTAGGGTAGAGTTTGAGGCTGCTCCCTCCATCACAGTAGGACCCGCATTTTCATTTAGCACCATTTCTTGCTGTGTGACCTTCAGCAAGTTCCATAGTCACTTTGACCATCATGATCATTATCATGATACTCCCATCAGTAAAAGTCTTTTGAATACCTTTATTGACAATGCAGGGAAAATAAGTTTTGTTAATCCATCAGAAAAAATTGAAAGCAGATTCCATTGGTTTGAGTCCAAATATCATTCTACGGTTTGTATGTTAAATCTAACACAACTGCTGCTATTAAACTTAGCAATTCAAAACTAATTGAAAAAGTATTTCAGCACCACTTCTTATGGATCATTTTAGTTCTTGCTTAACAGTATCTGCCATTTGCTTTCCTTCTTATCATTTTATTGCAGCAGAACCCACAAGACAACCAACAACCAAACGGAGGAAAAGGAAAAACTCTACCAGCAGCACTTCCAACAGCAGTGCTGGGAACAATGCAAATAGTACCAACAGCAAGAAAAAGTCAGCTGCTGCAAACCTGAGTCTATCAAGTCAGGTACCTGTAAGTCTCACTTTCCTTTTAGGCCTGAATCACTTATGGTGCTTTAATTCTTTCCATACATTGTAAAGAAGGTGCATTCTTGAGCCAAACTATCACATGCCAAAGGCAATCTTGCACAGTGTGCTCTGGAAGTGGGGAATTAGTGGAGAGGTGGGAAGAAGCTGTTCTGCAGTGCAGCTTTAATGCAGGACCCTCAAACAGAAGTGTCCTGAGGATCAGATGTGATTTTTTTAAAGGCCTGGGCCAGTTCCCCTTTTTGTCAGGGGGAGTCCCTTCAGTAGTGGTGGGACTCCGCTCAGGCCTCGTGTTTTTAGACATAGCATGAGCCTTGCAGACTTCACCTGCCAGGTGCTAAGCAAGGATGTGTTCCAGTGGTGCAGGAGAGCTGTACCTGAGGAAGCTGCTGGTCTCTCTGTCTTAGTACCTTACCAGGTTCAGATGCTGAACAGGAACAGGTTATGATTTAACTTACCTGCAGATTTTATCTCTTTGTCCAATCACTCCCCTTGCAGAGGGTAGATCCCCCGGAATGTGTTACTCAGCTTATCCACCCTACTAGCTGAAACTCTTGACATCCTAATTGTATAGGGAGACACCAAGTTATTTCCAGAGCAACAACTGTATCAGCTCTTCAATAATGTCACATTTACTGCCTTAGTCACAATACAGGGGTATTCAGACCCCAAATTGTGACAAAGTGTGCCTTAGTCAATAAGGAGATAGCTTACGCATTTTAAAGCTTGGGAAATTAATTTGATATTATAGGAACCATAAAGTCATATCCTGGAAATAATATGCAGGTATTTTATTGGATTTTTGATCAGCAGATAGGAAGGGGTGGGTGTCCTCTGAAACCTGACAAAGAATATAGGCGTTTTGCTAGCACAAAGCAGACACTTCCTGGGAAGCTTGAATATCCAGATTTTAAAAAGAGGAGTAGACTAACACCAGTGAAATGAAATGAAGATTTTTGTTTAGCAGCTGATTTAGCAATCCACTAGTTTACAGCTTTGGGCTTCAGTACATTAAACTCATATTTCCTCCTTGTCATATTAAAATTGGCTTGCATCCCCAGAGTCAGATTCTTTCCCTAATATAGGCATCTCTGTGTTTTTCTGGCAGCACAAAGCAGTCAGAAGGCTGACTACCTGATCTCCTGGTGGCAGGCACCACTCTGCCCCACTGATGCTATCTGCCAGGAAAACCTTTGGATCAATATTCAACCATATTTAAGAAAAAACTGCAATGAAGTGCAAAACCAAGCAACCAGCTAGTTCCCTGCTGTCTCCAACTTTAAAAGACAGTAGACATTTTCTGTCAGCTACATCCTGCTCAGAGTTCAGCAGGACCAGAATGTGACCCCCCGCCTCTCTTCAGCCTGCTCCTCCCTGGAGAGAGGACTTTTGTGGCATTCAGTGGTAGCTGTGTGTACTTGAACGTTTGAATGTGGTTGAGCCCTCTGATAGTTACCTGTCACTCCCACTGATAGTGAAAGTGACTTCAGGTGCTGAAGGCTGCTCCTGACAGATGAAGCAGTCAAGGCTGCTCTTCTGATGGAGATGATAGTTGAGCATCTGAGACATATTGGTGAAGTTTATTATGGTATGAGGGATGGGGTTTTAGCCTTCTTTTACTTTCAGGATGTTGCATACTCAATGGTTTTCAATATTCTTTGCTTTCTGTACCAGTGTAGCAAAATGGTCCAAACTCTTTTGTATGGAGGATCAGGTTCCATTTTTAGGACACTTCTCCTTTCCATCTGCAAAGGGGAAAATGCTTAGCTGTTCAATTTGACATACTAACAGCTCTTCCCATCTTCCCCACAGCAAAGATAGCAAACCAGATGGAATTGATGGTTTGGCCACCCTGTAGAGTAGACAACTCAAAATAATTTTAGCAGGAGGATATTTTGGTGTAAAACTATTCAACGCTTTTCAGTTTAATAAAGAGATGTTATCCCACGCTTCTTCAAAATTATGCATTCTTTGAAGTGGACCTTGTTGCCATTGCTTTCTGAAGATAGCTGCAGGTAGCAGGAACTTGCTTTCTGTTTCTTTCCCATAACTGTACTTTAAAGTGTATCATTTAGTAGTTAATGTTTGGTTTCCCTCACATGCAATAGAAGACAAGAGATCCTTGAACACAATTTGGCAGTTTTCAATTCACTGAAATATTCATTTGGCTGTACAGCTTTCTGTGAATGGGACTTTTCTGATCAGTAGAAAAAAACCCCACCCTACTGAAATCATTCACTTTCAGTGTTAAAAGCATTTCCCCTCTCTTTATTAGAGAAGAGGAATGAAATCACTGCATCATCTATCCAGATGACTCAAATAACCAGAGCTAGTTTCAGTTCCATTTTTCTCATTCTCCTCTCTGGAGAACCCCACAATGAGCTCATATCTATATCAACCCTGGATTAATATGAAGTCCTGTATTCCAACTTTTTCTCCAATGATTTCTTTCCTGCCAGCAAAGTCAGTCTCTCCATCATAATCACATCAAATTTCCTGTCTCTTTTATGCTTCTGTTTTAACTTTGATATTAAATTAATCCTGATTAAATAGTGTTTTTTAGCCTCTATTCTATGTGATGTTTCTTGGTTTAGGACATTAGTAATTATTCCATTTTGCTCCTACATTAATGCTGCATGCAATCTGGCAAATATGTGAACTTACCACACACCTCATCCCCATTTCTCACTCACACCATTAACTTCTGTTTCTTTAATGAGGTCTTCATGCCTAGAGAGGTAAATGTCCCATGTTCAGGATAGTGTCCAGATAACAGAAGCACCATCAGCTATGGAAAATCTTGAAACTTCAGAGTTTTGTCATTTTCCCCACAGCCCCTTCCAGCTCTTCAGATAAATACATTGGGCAAACCTTGATTAATGAGGGAATGTTACTTGCCAGATAGACATTCTTCCACTAGTAGATGGAGAAGGTTGTGCCATTTCCTCCACCTGCATTATTTTCTGATCAGTTGTCCAGGCACAGACAGTGCAGACAATAGAGAGCCAAGCTCAGAAGGTGAAATGATGTGATTGTGTTTCCATGCATGGGTCAGATTGGCACTGCATCCTGAAGTTGTTGAAGCCTAATCGATCAGTATCATTTGTACTCCTTGTGTTGCCTTAAATTTATTAGCATTTCCACAGTGCTGCCACATACTGATACATCTCTAATGACAACCCATAACAGCATCTGAAGGGTCTCTGCTAGTGGGTGGGTACCTTCCCTTTCATCAGGAATTTGAAAATGTTCACTCTCAGTCCATCCTCCTATCTCTAACTATGTTGATGCTTTCTCAACTGTGGTAAATAAAATACAATTTTTTGTCCTTTTGACAGTCACCTGCACTCTATGTACCCATTTTCTCTTGTGATGGTGGGATGAACAGTAGTTTCTGTGATTCAGTTCATTCTCAGGCTACTGATTGCAGACCCTCAGGATCCCCTCAGGATCTCTTGTCAACATGACTCTTCTGGCCCAAGTCCCTTGTTTAATACCTTTTCTATGTACTACATATTTCCTACATTCTTAATACAAATGCAGTTAGCCAGTGGGTCACATGATTGCACCACACAACTCATTCTTAGTTTGGCTCATTGCTTGTCCAGTGATGCTTTTGACCCAAATCCTGTAGGTGCTGAGGTAACACAGTGTAGTGTGGTGGAAGTAGAACTAAGTGCTGCTAAAGTCAGCACAAATCCAAAAACGTTTTTCTCACCAGAAATTTCCTGTTCTCAGGCTCTCCTGGGTGCAGGCTCAGTACTGCCAGTGCTCCCCATAGGTAAATTGCCTGGTTTTAGTGCATAAAAGAAACAGACAAGACAGGGACCCAGAAAGTGTAGTCCTCTCAGCTGCCTTAGTCTCAGCAGATGCCAGTAAGTTAAACTTGGATCTGTTCATATTCTCAATCACATCTGATCTTTGGAAGGCTTATTGGGCAGAAACTGGAGTTACCAATTTCCTCTAGACAAAGAGCAAAGATGAGCAAGAGTCCTTCTGCAAGGTTCATAGAAAACCTGCCTTCCTATCATTTTAAAGAAATTAGTTACCTAATTTGGGTGTGTCATTGTCTTACCACTTACACAGTACTAATAATTTCCTCTAGTGTTTGAAGCTAGCTGCAATAATTTCCCAAATCTTTGCTCAGTTTTCAAGCCTTCTCACTGACTAAAATCATATTCCTTAGCATTTTTCATATTCTTCTGTTTCAAATAAAACTATCCCGAAAGCCCAAACCCTTGTATTGTAGAGCAGTGACTTGTATATTGAGATCTGTGAATTACAGGTATAAGCAAGGTCATCAGAAGGGGTTCATCCAGCTATTTTCACTTAAATATCACTCTCTGTTAAGTTTAATTTTAAAAGGGCATATTGATCTATTTTCATATTTTTGAAACTTGATAGCAATCCACAACTCTCACAAACTCTAAGAACCATTGCTCTATGCTGCTCCCAGTCATCACCACAGAAATTAATCGGTGGATTTTGCTTTCATTTACTAATGAAGATCCCATTGAGTGTAGTGCTGTAACCATAAACCCAGTGAAATACCATGTGTTGGAAAGACTAAAGCATCACTACATGCCACTGAGTAAATGAAACATCCAGAGTCTAAAGTAGAACCTCCTTACACTCTTTAAGCAAGTTACGTACCTCAATAATCTCTTTCTCTTTGTAGCTCTCTGTAAATTCAGAAACCAAATCCATAAATAAACCTGCTAATGTGGAAGGGAGCAATGCATCTCGTATGTGTTTCAGAAACAGGGAAGGTTTAGGAGGTTTGTAATGGATGTTGTAGAACCAGAGCTACAGTGCCAGGGCCAGAGATTAGTGTCAGAAATTATCTCATGTCTCAAAACCATGCAAATCAGTCTAAGATTTAGTAGTAAAGAGTTGAGAGAGAATAACTTGGTTTCCAGTTTTTGTGCTTTAGGAAAAACATTCCAAACAAGAACAGAATGTCAAGTTAACAGTGAGAATTATGATGAGATGTGAAAGATTTTTCTCTAGAAAGTGTTTACTCTGAAACCTAATTAAGTCAGTTCTGTTTCTAAAAATCATTTCAATACCAGTCAGTCTGATGTTTTTCTCATGGAAGCAGTGACCATTATGGCTGTGGGCAGCAGTGGGGCTCTCAGTCAATAATAATTTTTGTGCCAAGGAGCTAAAAAGTCAATTATTAAAATAATTACCACTAACACAATTCCATAAGAAGGAAAGCAGGAGGAGAAACCCTTCTTCCTTTGACTTAGCACTTAGAGGTATGCCAGCTGCTAAAACTAGTGCAGCTTTCAGTCCTTGGAGCATGAGATGTGCTTGAATGATACACTTGAGAGTGCCAGGCATTTTTAATTACCTTAGGCTTGAGAAGCACTGTTTGTCTACTTCTGGGGGCTGTGACAGCAGAGCTACAAACTGACCACTGTAACAGAACTACAAACTGACCACTGTAACAGAGCTACAATCTGACCACTGTAACAGAGCTACAATCTGACCACTGTAACAGAACTACAGTCTGATCACTGTAACAGAGCTACAAACTGACCACTGTAACAGAGCTACAAACTGACCACTGTAACAGAGCTACAAACTGACCACTGTAACAGAACTACAAACTGACCACTGTAACAGAGATACAAACTGACCACTGTAACAGAGATACAAACTGACCACTGTAATAGGACTACAAACTGACCACTGTAACAGGACTACAAACTGACCACTGTAACAGAGCTACAAACTGACCACTGTAACAGAGCTACAATCTGATCACTGTAACAGAGCTACAAACTGACCACTGTAACAGAGCTACAAAATGACCACTGTAACAGGACTAAAAACTGACCACTGTAACAGAGCTACAAACTGACCACTGTAACAGAGCTACAAAATGACCACTGTAACAGGACTAAAAACTGACCACTGTAACAGAGCTACAAACTGACCACTGTAACAGGACTACAATCTGATCACTGTAACAGAGCTACAATCTGACCACTGTAACAGGACTACAATCTGACCACTGTAACAGAGCTACAAACTGACCACTGTAACAGAGATACAAACTGACCACTGTAACAGAACTACAAACTGACCACTGTAATAGAACTACAGTCTGACCACTGTAACAGAGCTACAAACTGACCACTGTAACAGAGATACAAACTGACCACTGTAACAGGACTACAAACTGACCACTGTAACAGGACTAAAAACTGACCACTGTAACAGAGCCACAGTCTGACCACTGTAACAGAGCCACAATCTGATCACTGTAACAGGACTACAGTCTGACCACTGTAACAGGACTACAAACTGACCACTGTGACACACTGATCGAGGCTACGCATTAACAGCAGCAAAGATGGAAGGCAAGGGGATGGGGAACTTTACATTGCCCAACAGATTTTTTTGCCTCTAAACTTCGCCAGGACATTGTTTAGCCATAGGGTGGTCCCAAGTTAAAAAGTTTAGTCACTTAACTGGGCAGGGCAGAGCTAAATTTTGAGGCTTGGTATAAAAAAAAAAGATAAAACCTAGAAATGACCAGTCTGTTAAATAGAAGTGCTTGCATTTGAGTGTTGTGTGAAGTGATCTCTGTTTATATAGTTTATGTGCATCAATTTAAGTTTGGATGGCAACTAGGGTTATTACAGGATGAAAGGTATGATATACATGAAAGCTTCTTTTGTGGTTATATTATAAAATACTACATTTCTATCACATAATGTAAAACGACCACTGCTTTATTTACAGTGCTTCACTACAGCCATATTTTACTATCATGAGACATTCCTTGACCAAAAATGTTGTTTCTAATCACAGAGTAAATTAATAAGATTGAGTGACTACAGTCTAAATCTTTTTTAAACTAATTTAGTCAAATATGTGCTACCATAACTAGGCCATAGCAGTGTGTGCTGCCATGCAAGAGACTAGGGTTTAATTCTTGGATTCTGCTTCTCACTCCATGAGCAGGAGCTAGGAGCACTCCAGAGCTGCAGCCTCAACCCTGGGAGGGATGGAGCCTTGTGTCATTCAACAGCAGTGACCCCCACTGGCCAATTTAAGGAGAAGCATTGAGGGGCTCTAAAAGGAGTCACTTCCAGTCCTCCTCAGAGGTTGGTGGTCATTGCACGGGATCTAGTGAGTGGAGGTTCAATGGGGTGCACTTGGTGGGGTCTTCAGCTTTCAGTCTGAGGAGCAGAATCCTCTGGGGAGGAAACAGCATGTGCGCTTCCTGAGACACTATTTTTGCCTGATATAACTGTAAGTGGCAAGATTGTCAAGAATTTTTTTCAGATGTCCTGACGAATGCTGTGATATCTATCTTTTAAACAGAGCGAGGGAAAACTCCACTAACCTCAATATAATTGTAGTTCAATTCCCAGAGAGAGAGAGAGAAGGACTCAATAGCATAGAGGGAAATACAAGTGCAAACTGTTCTCTCAGTGGGAGTCATGATATGAAAGGAATAATATTTGAAATGAACCTGAGAAATCAGAGGTGGAAATACTCACAAGGTCATTGAACATCTCCCCACTGATGCACGAATGTTTCCTACCACAGATTGAGATTTTTTCCCAGCCTAGTGTTAGGTGACCTGAGCAGTAAAACTAGCACTGTCCCATGGGATGGTTAATCCTCAGCCTGCCATTATCAGGAACAGGAATATTGTTTTAGGAGTGGGGATTACACTTTTGTTTATGTTAATGCCATCTTAGTACCCTAGTCTACATCTCCTCAGATTGGCCTAGAGTGATTGTCTTCCTTTCAGCACTTGCAGCTGTTGAGCACATTTCCCCTCCCCATCATTTGGTGGATGTAACACATATTTAACTCTCTCCCTGCCTCCCCAGCCAGCTGCTGCAGCCCCACAGTGACTTTGGATGTGCTTGTCTGAGTCCCATCCGAGGTGCTGACCTCTTGCTGGTCTGGCAGCAGAGAGAGCTTGAGGCCTGCCCTTGAGAATGCCAAAGTCAAAGGAGCTGTTGCCACCTCGGTGTGTGATCCTGTGTTTCAGCCCCTGGGGTCCTTTTTGCCTGCCCTGTAACCCTGCACACTCACACGCAGCTCGCTGTCCTCTGCCAGGTCTCCTTGGTCATTAATGCTCTCCATGCAACGGGATCAGGTCTGGTCCAGCAGGGCACACCACACATTGCCTGTTCTTTAGAGGGATGGGATAAATTAGAATAAACTTTTGCTTATCAACACCTTTGTCTTTTAAACGATGTCACAAAGCTGTGTGTGAGGTTTTTTTAACCAAATATTTCATGGATATATGGAGTAACAAAACAGACAAAGTGAAGAAGAAATAATGTAAAAATTTTCATATACTCACAATTTTTTTACATAGCACAGGCTGAAAATGTGACACAAACATTCTTTTGTAACATGCCAGCCTTTGCTGAGGGATATCAAGAAATAGTGTAAACACTGGCAAGCAATAATTTATATTGTTTTGTGGTGAAGGAGGTAGATATCTGATTAAAAAGAAACCTTATTAAATGCAAACATTTGTCTTCTGTTTGCTATTAACATTCATAAGGAGGAACAGATCCTTTAAAAAAATGAATCCATTGTTCACCAGAATTCTTGGAAGGGCTTGTTAAATCAGCAGGAACAAAGCTATACATCTGGAATTACTGCACTTCTACCAAGCACTACCTGGTGCCCTGACACCTGAGCTGCATGAAAAGATGCATCCCACATTTCTTTAGCTGTTAGCACAGCAGCCTGATTCTCCCTTGAACAGAGAGAACAAGAGAGCTCTCTGGCTTTGCACCTTTGCTTTCCAATCTCAAGTTTGCACCTTTCTATCCCATGCTGCTTAGGTTTTTTTTGCAGCAAATCTGTGATGCACTGGAGTACAGTAGGCGGTTTACTTGTTTTCATGGAAGGACAATTTGTACTTAAAGCAGTGATTAGATGAATTCTTTCTTTCTTGCATGCTTTAGTTTCTGATGAGTACTAGCTTCATCAGTGTAATTATAATTAGCACTCTTCATCTTGCTTTTATGGTACCAGCTGGACAGATTGGTCCTCTTACTGCACAGATTGGCGGCAGGGTTGCCTACATGGAGTTAGGTGACAGGCACCATGAAATAACAGATGGTAAATTCAGGGCTTGTTGGCAATCAGCAGGTTTTTGCTAATGACTTAATTAGCTATGCAAATTGTCAAATCAGTGTGAACATTGTTTTTATCGAAAACTTTACCTAAATTAATTACCATAATTAAGTAGCAGAATGTCAAGTATATTGGATGCGCAAAAGGGCTTGGCTGGCTATGGATAAGAGAGTTACCATCTTTATTAGAGTGCTGTGCTCCACGTTTGAGAAGTCTGAGGATAAGAAATGTGGTTTCTTTTAAACTACTTTTAAAATACGCATATCACCAAGTTCCTACTGAGATACACCCTGGTGCCTTTCCAAAGAAAATGGCTCAGGAAAGATTTACTGGATAAAGGCTAAATATTTTAAGGAGAAGTTTAAAGGCAGTTTCATAGCCTGTTTATTTGCTTAAAATCAGGCATATTTTTCAGCCTACCTGCTTTTCAGTTCTGGGGTATCTGAGATCCAGAGCCATGAGCATGCGGCTATAGAGATGTGTTATAATTTTTAATTAAATTAAAAATAAAGTGTAAGCCTCTCTCCTTGTTCCTACTATATGGGAACTTTTAACTGTTGTTCAAATGTCACAAAGTAAAAGAGATGCGAATTCTCTAACATAATTTTTTTAAGTTGATTTTTTCTCTCTCAAGGTTTCCATATAACAAATATTGGGTGCTGTTCACAGGATGTGATGGTGGTAGGAGAACCAACTCTGATGGGAGGCGAATTTGGGGATGAAGACGAAAGGCTTATCACTAGATTAGAGAATACACAGTATGATGCAGCAAATGGCATGGATGATGAAGAAGATTTCAACAATTCACCTGCACTGGGAAATAACAGCCCATGGAACAGCAAACCTGCTGCTAACCAGGAGACTAAATCTGAAAACCCTACACCACAAGCTTCCCAATAGGTTATTCTGCAGCAGTGCCCACTGCAATGTACCTCAGTGGGTTATTAATTACTGTTTCACAGCATTCTTCAAAATAAAATTTAAAAGAAACACCTTTCAAATGATACAGTATCTATTTCTAAACTAAAGCTATACAACTTTTTCGTTAGGGAAAACTCTTGTATAAGCTTCCATGTACATTCCTTGGAAGTATTGTCATACAACTAGATACTGGCACTGACCTCAATTAAAATAATTGAAAATTAAACAGCATCTCATGGCAAATTTCTGACAGTGCATTTTATTGGAAGGGGTTGTTTTTTTCCTCATCAAACAATGGCCATATTTTAACAAGTCATCAGTGCTCAGGATCTCATTAACATAACTATGTAAAACTTTTTACAATTGTAATATATTTTCTGCTTTTCAACTTGCACCTGAAATTTCTTGTTTCAGAAAAAGATCAGCTTTTAAAGAAAAGTAAATTAAAGTAACTTTTGTTCAGTCTTTAACTTTTCTTTCATCAGTTAATCATTCAATGGATCCAGCATTTTTAATTTACATTTAGCTGATGCCAGTAGATACTCTATCCATCATTTAATAAAAATACTGAAACAAGAAATGTCTTTTTTTCATCAAAGACATGAGAAATATTTTTATGTGGAAAAAGACACCCAGTCCTATGAGAGTTTATGCTTTGTAAAATTGCTGTCGATCCAGATATTTTAAAGCCATGTAATCCATTAACTTTGTGGGCAGCTTAATAAATCTAAAACTTTTGTGTTTTCATTATTGTATCTGAGTTGGCTTTGTTGTTATTTCTTTTCATAGTATATTTCTTGTATAATATTTTTGTAAAGCCCTCATTTTTTTGTTTTACTTTTTCGTTTTGTTTTGTTTTTTATTCCGGTGTATTTATGTGAAACTTTATAAAAGAAACTAATTTTTTTTCATTTACATATTAATATGTTCAACTCATCATGTAAAGACACAGTGAGTCAGTGTGTTATATAATACAACTGTATTTTATGTATGCTTTGCCAATAAGTGTGCCAATAAACTGTGTTAACAAATGTGCTCTTATACAGCATTTACAGTTCCTTGTATGCACAACAACACACCCGTGTTCAGGATCGTGCACCAGGGATTTCTGGAATTAGTGTTTCACTGAATTGCAGTCTTTTTCCAGCTAAGGGGAAAGCCTTTGGGTGGGTGTGAATCACTTGCAGCTCAATTTGGTTTGATGCTCTTTTTCTAACAAGGATGTGCAGCACCACATATGAGTTACAGCAGTGAGAGCCAAGTGTGAGGGACTGCAGGGCATCCCGTTAGAGAAGCTCCATCCTGAACTTTGCATCCCTTGCCTTCCAGGGCCAAGGTTTATCAGAGCAGGGATTTCCACTCTGCTGAGTGCTGTCTGATAGTTTTATGATGAGAGGACTTAAAAAATTCTCCTTTCTTTGCTTTGCTATCATATCAGTTGTTCACAGGCACCAGTGAAACCCCTGGAGTTGTGCAGGTGCCCCAAGCACAGCCCAGCCTGCAAAGCCCTGGGCTGAGCTGGAGGACTGAGGCACACATAGCCAGGCACCTGGGAAGCCCTGCAAGGTGCACCCTGAGAGTGGCAAACACAGGAAGAACTGTCAGCAGGGAGATGCTGAATCTACACAATCCTGCCTTTTGTGCAGGGGAGGGGTGTTTTGTTCTTCCATGCAACTCTACTTTCAATATTGCTGACATTGTAAGAGCAGCTGAAGAACTCCTAGGTTTTTCTGAGTGGCTGTAAGTGTACCCAGAAGCCAGCCTAGGGAAATGTGTCTCCTTAGCACATATACATATTTTTTTATTCATGCTTTTGCTGGATGTGATTCTACCAAACAGGTTTGAAGCCACCACTACAGAAGGAGTACAAGGCAAAGCACCCTGTATGGCCACTTGGTTCTTGGTGAGAGACAGCTCCCTCCCTGCCCCAGGAACCAGCCTTGGCCCCTGGTGTGGGATCATGCTCCTGCGAGCAAAATCCTTATTCAATGAATTTCGGTACCTATGGTACTCCTTGCAGGAAGATAGCCAAAAAGACATTCCAAGCTCTAGAGCACAAAGGATATCAACTATAGGATTTAAAACTAGCTGAAGAACAAACATGGATAGCCATGCTGCTCCTTCATAACATTTTCAGATTGTAGGAAACTGTAGTTTTATCATTCAGTGACTACATCAGCCCTGATTTCTCCATGTAAATAATTAAATTCACAATGTGTTCCGTTAGGGGATCTCTGGCTTCTATATAACCACTATAACATTACAATTATACACTGTAATTCTAATGTTCAAGAACACTAATCATTCATATTACATCTCCATGAGCACACTCTAAAAGGCGTTCCTTATTATTAATCTTTCAAGACTGGCACTAGTATTTCCATTTTTAAAAGATTTATGATGTCATATTACTCCTGTTGTTTCAGTAAATAAACACAGGAACGCTTGAAAAATGGGCAACAGACTCCTTAGAGTGCTGTCCTTGAATTAATCTCCAAGGACACTTTCTCCATATCTCCTCAAAACCCTTGTCTACAGCTATCAATCCACCCTATTGTGGTTAGGGTGAGCAACAGATACAGCTAGCTGATTTTATTTATTCACTTATTTATTCATAAAAGAAATGTCCAAAATGGGCTAGCTGGAGGAAGTGGTTGAGATGGACAGCAGCTGGACTCAGTCTCCTCACTGTTACCTCCTTCAGCCCCGTGCCTGGGCTGCTGCATGGGCTTTTCATGTTTGAAATGGCATGGTAGACTCAGGACAGAGGTGTGATCCCATTTCTGATCCTAAGAGCTTATGCCCTGTCCCCAGGAATGCCCTCCACAGGCTGAGGATTAAAGAGCAGTGATCACATGAACATGAATGGATTTTATGGCTTTTGTTTGTGGTTTGTCATTAAATGACACTGGGGCTTCCATGTGCTCCAGGACTGCCTGGCACAGAGCAGTGGGAAAGGTGAATAAACACCACAGGTGAGTTGAAGCAACAGCCTTGTAAGGGCTGAGGTTGCAGCCTGAAGAATGAAAGCTGGAAACCAATAGTTAATTCTACTGTAATCTAATCTCACCACCTACCAGAACATTGTATCTCTCTCAGAATTTGGAAGGAAATAATGTTTTTGGTACTTCCCCCTGGGGAACACTGAAGCTATTAAAAGGAGGAAGGAAACTTATCTCATGATGTTGAACTACTTTCAAAAAGAAAGCTCTTGTTTGTTTTAGCTAAATGGAGGGAAATACTGGCCCTGAGAAGTGCCTGCACAAATCAGAGGGAGGAAATTCCAGGAGTTTACTTGGAAAAGTTGAATCACATAATTAGTAAAGTGACCAAATACGAACACTAATAACAAAGCTGGTTGCTGTTACAAAGAACTTAAATCATGGAAGAGTCACAAGCAACTGGGTTTTGATCAAATCTGGTGGGTTTTGATTATTCTTTGAATTGCTTTGTTTGGGGACTGTTTTATTTTTTGGGGTGTCTTTGTTGAGCAAAGTCCATTTTTTAGAGAATGGACTTTTTCAACTCCTGTGAATCACCAGCTGGTCTCACCAGCTGCCCCTTGTGAGAACATTTCAGTTCCTAAAGCTCCTTTCTCTCTTTCCACAACAAGCAAAAATAAGCAGTATTTGCAAATTTGCAATCTCTTCAGAAAGCAGGTTTTCTCATGTTTCATTATCTTAGCATTGATATGTATGGGTCTAATAATTTGGTAGGATAATTAAATTTGGAAGGGACCTTGTATATAGGGTATAACTTGTTATGGGGTATAACTAGAATTTGCATTCTTTCAGCATCACAGGCCTCTGTGAAAATCATGACTAATTTTTAGCCTTGGTCCTGGAGGAGTTACTGCTCTCAAAGATTTGGGAAGTAACCAACTTGTGTCCTTGGGGAACAGAGCAATAGCACCCCATGCCAGAGAGCCAAGGCATGGATGGTCAGTCAGAGTGTGCAGGAAGACAGAGGGGTTAGAGGGGGAGGAAACTTCCTAAGGAAAAGGCAAAACACTGAACACCACTGGGTATTCTCTAACACTGGGGTGGAGAGAGGCTCCCTACCCAGCCATGGCTGCAAAACACCATTAAAGGAGTCTAAATGATAGAACAGACTAAATTTTGCAATTTCACAGCCTCCATGAAAATCCCATTTTAGCAAAGACAGGATGAAAGAGAAAACATGAATGATTGATATTGAAGGAAACCCAGTTTGTGTCTAATATATCCTGGAGAAACTGCTAATGGAAATTGAATAGTCCTGAAAATATTTCCTGAGACTGCAACTCTGATCAAGTAGCCCTATGGTGATATATTGCATGTCCAAATTAAAGCTGCCCTGGGGCACATGGAACCCCAGCAGCTGGTTTTACTGTGCAGGACTGGATGATTTGTATGTTTTTTCTAGCTTTTTGACAGCATATTTTTATACAAGGCTAAGGCCTGAATCTTCTACTGAATATTTAACATCCCATAGAACTGATGTTACTCCAGCATGTCATTATGCTCTATTAGGAAGCCTGGTGGTGGTGCCCCACTGCAGAATGGCAGATGGTACCTTTAGATAGAGAGACACTTATGCAAGTCTCTAAATTTATGGACCATACTCATACATTTCTTGAGAAAATCTGTATTTCCACTGTATGCTCTCTGTATTAAAATCTGTTCTAATTTACCATGTTATTTTGACAGCAACTAGTATCAATTCTTTAAAGGGGAGAGGTTTTATTAGGAACAGTGATGGAGCAATCTAACTGTAAAAGCATTTCTTCCATGACCCTGGGAATCACTTCTGAAATAAAAGAACTTTATCCCTCACATCAAGAAATAATTTTTAATGGGTCTGTGGGCAATCTTAATTCATAAGCACATTTTAAAACACCATTATGTACTAAAGATGACATCAGGAAATAATTCACTTATGCGTACAGAATCAAAAACTTTATAAAAAGCATCCATCTACAAAAGAGCACAAACACTCCAGCTGCCCAAGAAATTCCCAATTCTGCTTACATCAGTTTTACAGGGATCAGGATGAGATTGACCACCTTTAGTTTGAATAAAATACTGAATCCATCCCTGATAATTCATATTACATCCTTTACTGCACATTAGCAGGGAAATGTGCTTCAGCCAAACCAGATAAATGCCCAGTGTGCCTCTACACAATGTCCAATTTGGGTGGACAACCAAATTCAGGATCTTTTAGGTCAGTGCTCATGCCTGGAGTCCAAATTTCTTCAGGTTCATTTTCTTTTTTTTTTTTTTCCTGTGTGTGGTTGTGGGGATTTTATGAGGGTGGGGATTTTTAATTTGGGAATATTTGGGGCCTTTTTTTTTTTTTCTTCAATCTGTACAGTGCCCTGTAAGTACTTCTCAGATGTCCAAGACCATATCAGTTGGAAGGTGACAAGCAGAGCACATGTTAGACTGTGTGTGTAGCAGTATTTTATATTATGTTAAAAGAAACTCTGTGTGATCTCTGGAGATCCTTAAGTTGTGTATCACCCCAGTTTAATTAATAGTTCTGTCTCAACAACTCTGAATTCATCTAAGTTGCTATGTATAATTTTGTATTGAAGAGCTGTAATGTATAAGGTTAGCATCTCCTTTGTAATGCATTAGGAGACATTTTAGCAAATGCTTGATATAAAGCAGGCATTTAACACTTCCTTATCACATTCGACTGCGACTTTCATTTCATCACATGAAGTTTCATCCTCCCTGAGTAATCTCTTGGGGGGTCTAAGTACTGAAAAAGCTTTTAAGAGCTGGTGTTTGGTGCTTTCAGATGCTGGGGATTTTTTTTTCCCATTCTATTTTTTCCATCTCTCTCTTTGATAGCTTATGAAAATTTGTTTGTCATTTTGCACAAAGTTTTTTAACTTTCCATCTTCTTCTGGCCATGTGCAAAACAGAACTCAGGACTCGCATGTGCTCCACACAGACAAACCCATCAAAACCAAGGTGGGTTGCTCCTGCCTTGCCAAGAGAGATCAAATTCAGCAGACAGAAGGTGTGAAATTTAGGAACTGCGATCGATACTGGGGCTTGTGTCTGTCTTTGACTGCAAACTCCATTCTGAAAGGGAATTTTCAGCTGTTTTCTTTGAAATCTCCCCTCCAGGTTGAACTCATGTTCCAAAGGGTGATAACAAAGGGTGAACTACTGAGACAGCTTTCTTTTCATTTGCGTTTGTCAGCGGCTCTGCCTCTGTGTGTGTGCTTAGACCACCAGCTCCTCCAATGTGAATCAGGTGGGAAGTGCTGCAGGAGCTGGGCTTATTGCTCAGGTGTCCCTGGACAGCAATCAGGAACCTTTATTGTGGTTCCTGAGCCCTGCAGCAGCAATGCAATTTCATTTTTGCATATCACAGATATCTCCTCTGCTGCTCTTTGTTCAACAGAGATGGGGAACTTCAAGTTGGCTTTGTTTGTTTTGCTGCTATTTCAGCCTAGAAGCTAAAAAAATATAACCTGTATCGGCCTTCTTTTTTTCCAGAAAATGTACTATTTTTAAATATAACCCCTTTTTCAAAGAAGTCAGGACTTCCTTGTGAAGGGCCTAACTCAAATTTCACACAGCAGGATTTGGGTTTACTGTAGATGCTGGTTGCATTCCTGAGAGGGAGGAAAAAATACTAATGGCCAGGTTATAATGAGGGGCTGAACAGTGGCACTCCACAGGGAGGCAACATTTTTGAGCTCAAGACCATGTAATAGTAGGATATGGACTTTTAAAATGGAAAGAGAGTCGTCGAGTCCTGTGATTTTTCTGTGAGACCCACAGCATGGCCAGTTCTCAAGTAGGGAAGGGAACTGCTGGGGAAGGAAGGAGTGGTCTGTATAATAATTGCCTTCAAACAGTCTGAGGCTTCTGAAAGTGGCAATCTACAAGACAGCAGTTTCCAAGAAAAGGCCATATACAGGGGGAGAAAACTGTAATCAGTAATGAAGGAAACCTTCTAGCAATGGGCCTCATGCAGGCACTGCCATGTACCAGGATGGGCACACAGCTGCAAGGTCAATTCTCAAAGGGGAAAATGGAAAATTGATCTTATTTAATATGTTTCTAATTTTATTAACTTGTTTTATTTTTTAATAATCTGTGATCATGCTGTTCAGCGCCAAAACTTCTGATTTCTTAACTGCAACAACAACCTCCTTTAGCTGATTAACAGGCACATTAATTTGAAATATCCTTTGGGGTAGAAGAAAGCAAACACAGGGACGGCCCTACCTTAAAGCCAGTAGAATCACTGTGTTACACTAAAAGCCTGGCTGCAGCCACAGCTTTTCTGGGACTGTTATACTCATCTACCTACACCTCACCCTCCATCCAGGTACGCTACCATCTCCTCCAGGTGAGTGCCTTACTTAGGAGAAGGTTTGTGGTGATTTGACTATCACTTAAAAATGTATGCCTAAATGACATTATGCAGGCTGCTGTGAAATATTCAGAGTAGATGTACAGGAATAATGGTATCTCAAAATCACGATTCTTTAATATTTTGTTTTGTTGGGGGTTTTTTGTTTGCTTCGTTGGTTGGTTGGTTTTTTGTTCAACCAAAACATTTCATTTGTTTGGAATGCATTTTTCCTTCAGGTTCCTTCTGGGGATTGAAATTTCAAGTTGTACTTTGATAATTTTCTTTCCAGATGTCATTGTCATGAAATTACAAGCACCAAAGAACTGTTTTCAGTTTAAAACAAACAGTTAAAATTTTATGGAGCTTGAAGTAAAATATCAAATACAAATAGCTCTGAACTAGCCAGGGGTGGGCTGATGAGGTTCCCTTCTCAAGGCTCCTGACTAAGCCACAACATTTAACAATGTTAAGTGACAGATTGTGTCCTGCCCAGCTCTCTGCAGAGATATGCTTGTAAACATTGCAGAGAGATATTTTGAAGGACATATGAATGATATAGAATGATAGAGATCACCCAGAGTATCAGTTATTGCATCTTTCTGCTCTCCTTCCTTCCCCAATCCCCTTCAATATTTGAAAATAGACTAATCCAGGAGACTTGCAATTAAAAAAAAATTTAAAAAAAGAGTGGTGAAGACTTGTCAGCTCTGGCTTTCCAGTTACAAGGGCTGGTCTCAGGATGCTGTTGTGTCAGCTAGTGCTTGACATGACCAGAACAGGATAACCCTGACTGGGCTGTGGCCACTGTGTACACGTGTGGCTTTGGGGCCCTTTCTGCGCATAGAGCACAGCAAGCAGCTCCCAAAAAGCACAGTTTCCTATAATTCCCACAAAAGGACTGCACTTTCTGTACAAAAGAAAAAAGGCTTCAGAGCTTACCTGGCCTCATGGCACATCCTTGGTCCCTGATGAGGAGCACAGTGCACTCCAGTGCCCGGTTCATTCCCAACCCCATCCCAGCCCCTGGCAGCAGGCACAGTCCCTCTGCCTGAGCATCCACAGTCCTGCACTGGGGCCACTCAGCCTTTTACACAACCCAAGATATTTGCATGTCTTAACATTTGTGAGTCTTGAGTGGAGCTGGGCCAATTTAGATCCCTTTATTAGCAGTATTAAATTCCATTGTGCAGGTATTTCCACAGCTGTGAGTTATTCAACATAAACTACTGAAGTAGAGAAAAGGCTGCAAATAACCCACCAGGGAACAATTTCTTGAGTGCTAGTCATCCAGCAAATTCCTTTATTCTCAGTTTTTATAGCAGGATTATTTGATGTCAAGGATATGTCCAGGTTATAATGGATTTGATTATTTATAGCAGATATCTTGTGTCATGAGCTCTATTTTAAAATGGACAAGGATTATTGGAACTAGACAGATGTGATGTTAATTTCCAAAACTAACCTCATTTTCAGTGGAGCCTGTGCTATTGCTTGTACTTTTGACTTTTCTGGTAATTTGTCAACCCCCCCCAGTTCTTTTGCTACTAAGCATCCTGTGATTTTTCTGTTTCCTATATCTTTCCTTCATGACTATTTCTATTTCCTAGTGAAATATTTCCCTCCCAATGCCACCAAATGGATCCCCCTGTATGGAAAAAAAAGCTCTTTTTCTGTTCTACTCTTCATCAACACTCAAGATATGTTTTCAATTCTGTGGAGGCCCCAAGAGGTGTCACCTGCTTCATATCCCCCTGAATGGAAACTCCCTCTTCTGTGTCACCTGCCTGAGTGTGGTCTCTCTCCTGGGAAATGTATTTAGAGGATATACACCTTTTTTTAAATGCTACTCCATTGCCCTAAAGACAAGGAGACCTTTACACCATTCTTGCTGGTGTCTCCAAATCCAGCTGTTGTCACAGCTGGAAACTGAGTACCACAAATCTCCTTGCTCACACCCCACCTACCCTTCCACACACACTTCCTCTCTGGTGAGATGGGGAGGGGAATCAAGGAAAAGAAATATAAAACTCCTGGACTGAGATAAGAACAGTTTAATAATTGAAAGTAAAATTTATTAATATCAATGATAATAATAGCAATTGTAATGAAAATGAGAGAGGGAAAGGAATAAAACCCAAGAGAAACAAGTTATGCCCACTACAATTGCTCAGCACTCACTGCCCCATACTCTGCCCACCCCTGAGCAGCAATTGGTGCCCCCCAGCCACCTCCCCCAGCTGATATAATCAGCATGTCCTGTGGAATGGAGCAGCCCTTTGGTCAGTCTGGGTCAGCTCTCCTGGCCACGCTCCCTCCTGGCTTCTTGTGCACCTGCTGGCTGGCAAAGCACAGGGCACTGAGAGGTCCTGGATTTAGAGTAAAAGCCAGAATATCAGTGTGTTATCAACATGATTCCCACACTGAATACAAACCACAGCACTGTACCATATGAAGAAAATTAACTCTGTCCAGCCAAAACCAGGACAATGGTTCAGTTCCTTTTGGAGGCTGTTGCTGCTCTCTCTCTTCACCCCTTGTTTACTATTGAAAATATTTTGACTGACACAGTAACATCCCTGAGGGCCTCTACATCTTGTACCAACAGGGTTGCTGAACACCAGCTCCACATTCAGCTTCTCTGCCACCCCCCTGCTTTCACAAAGGTGGCCAAATTTCCCAGCTTTTCTGCCTGCAGCTTCCAGAGCAACCCATCAGCCCGAGGCTGGATTCTGTCCCACCAAGAAACATGCTCAGAAGGGATGGCAAGTGTGCTAGAGCAGTGGCCAGGCAGTGAAGTCTTAGCAGATGCTGTGCCTCTCTATTTGCAGTTCCATTTGCCCCTTTCTTCCATGTGATGGAGAAACCAGCTCTGGAATGCATTTTTGAGGTTATTCCACACTGAGCAGAGCCATTAAAGTGCATTGCCTACAACTAAGGTCCTTTTTTATTATTTTTGTTTAATTCCCATGTATTTATGGTGTCACACTGGTGTGGTTTCAAAGTGCTGTGCATGGTTTTTATTTGTGAAAATTCCATTGATTTTTTAATTTATTTTTTTTAATAGAAACTGTAGCAAAATCTTTCAAGTGCCTCTTAACAGTGCTAGGATTTCATTCCTGTCATCCTTATCCTTTTTTTTTGCAGACTATTCAGCCAGCAATATTCAAAGCTTTTCTTAATGCCTTCCATCTCCTCTGTGCTGCTGGGAAGGGGCCAGCTATCAGCCAAACAGCAAGTAAATAGACTGCCTGCATTTAGGGGAGTGACAGGCACATATGTTTTTAGTGAAGAGTTTATTTGCCAGAAGAAAACTAGTTTGAAAATTCAGGTCAACTTTTGGTGAATAACTTAGAGCTAATAAATATAAGAGGTGAGGACAGAAAGATTTCAGAAGTGCAAGAAAAGCTCATATCAATTTTTCTGGAACCAATCAGCTCTGTTTAGTTGGGCTAGGCTACTCCTGTTTCCAGCAGGGAAAAAAACAAATAAACAAAAACAACAACAAAAAAACCAACCAAAAAAAAACCAAACAACAAAAAAAACCCCAAACAAAACAGGGAGGGAGGAGAAGGAAAACAGGACAGGAGATTGCCCCAAACACAGCATCTAAGTCAGAGGTGTTTAATAAATCCATTTCCTTTGGTGCCCATGGCCCTCCCTCCCCAGCCCTTGCCCCAGCTCTCCCCCTCTCCAGTGACAAAACTCCTATTTCTGAACCTATCCACTTCAACCTTCCCCATCCCTTGGCCCTTTTCATGGACATGCCCAGGTGCCAGCTGGAGAGCCCCCAGCCCCTGCCATCCCCATATCTTTCCAAAGCTCTGCATTAAATTCCCCTTGTCCAAACCCACCAAGAGTTCCCCACATTCAAGCACCTCCAAAAATCCTCCCCAAATCCCCTTCTTGGTTCACTCCTCTGTGTCAGAGCAGGCACTTGGCTCTCCCCAACTGGCTGCTGCAGCTCACTGTGCCCCCCTTGCCTCCTGAAAAAGCCTCAGCCAGTGCTCCAGCAGCAAGCCAAAGATTCCTGGGGGGTGCTGTGCTCACTAGCAGCACAAAGTCCTGTCCTAACAGGTCTCCATGGGAAGGAAAGAAGTACTATGATGAGGGAATATCTGATGGACAGGAAGCATTTCTTCAGGATATGTTCACAGCAGGCTGAAATGTCACTTATATCCTTAAAAATATTGCCCTTAACAAGATGTAGAAGAGCTGGATTCAGCCTCCCATGTTATTCAGCCTCCCATGTTATGTGAGGGTTACGCTGAAGAGGGGCCAATCTCATCTCCTGTGGAAGGGCAAAGGGGCTCTCAGTGGTATCTGGGCCAGAGGATAGTGAGTGCCTCCAGAATGTGCTGATGCCTTCTGCAGAAAATTAGTCTGTATCTATATCTATCCCCAAAGCAAGTCCCAGGGAATGTGAGCTTGGTTTTTGTACCTCACAGAACACACTATCCTGTTTGCTATTCAGGTGCCACCAGCATCATGATCGTACTGTCATCTGTAAACCTCAAGTTTAATTTTTCTTAAATTACATAAAAGACCAAGTGAACAGAGCATGATTCTTTCAAGCACACCGGGAAATTTTTGTTGAAAGCTGACTCCAAACATCCATACATAATTTAACTTCTTTTTCATTTAGTACATTACAAAGCAGTGCTACTGAGAGATGTCCAGCCATGTGTCCCTGCCATGGAAGGACAAGGGTGTTTTGGTCCCAGGGGAGCTGCCTTGTTCATGCAGAGAGGAGGGACTCCAAGGTACCATGTAACAAGATGGCAGTTTCCCACTGGGGCAGGCACTTCCACTGATTTTGGTGAAATAAAAAGCTCTGAAGCTCAAAATCCTGATGTTAACCTGCTACCAGCACACTAAATCCTTGTTCTGGCTTTTTGAGGTCGGTGAATTCAGCTCATGCAGCTCTTGTCAGCAACCACTGGTGCAGCTATTTCAGCAAAATGGTCCTTCAGCATGGGCACAGCAAAGCTGAGGAGATTTATGGAGGATGCCATCACAGAGAGCTGAAGATGACAGAGGTGAGTGCCAGTGTGATGGACCAGAGCCAGACTCCAAGCACTGAACAGAATGCCTCTCCTGCAGAGGTGGCTCTGTCTCTGCCCTGCCTCCCACCTCCCCTGGCACTGCCAGCCCAGTTGCAAAGCTCCAGCCCTCACCAACGCCAGCCACGGTGCCCACCTTGAGCAAAGCCCGTGTTCAGTCCTCATCCCGACTCACAAAACCAACACATCTGCAGCCTGACTGCCGGCCATTCAGCAAACGACCTCATTTGGAAACTGCCCCCCTCAGCCCAATTATCCCTCTTCTCCAGCCACATGCCCTTATGTAGCAGCATTCTCATTTATATGCTAATTTTGCTAAGTCTACTTCAAAGGGGAGAATTGTTTGTTAAAAATCTTACACTCCAGCCTGAGTTCAGACCATCTCATTATTTACCTGCAAATTTAGGGAGATATGGGTAAAAGCTCTGTTCTTTTATGATCTATTGTCTAGGTGATCAAAGGAAACCATTCAATATGAAGATCAAAAAGAGTCTGGCTCCCAGCAGCCCAGTAGCTGGCTCTGCCAACTCCCAAAGTCCACAACCTCAGTTATAAGTAAAGACTGATTCTACTATTAAATAACTTTTGATTACAAATTGGAGGGAATAAAAAAACCCAAAAAACAAAACAACAACAACAACAAAAACCAACAAAAAAAAAAAAAAAAAAACAAAAACCACCCAACCTCACATCATAGTCTCTTTACTAAGGTGTTAATGAAACTAGGTTTCATATTGATATTATCTCAATTATTAGTCCAGGAATAATCACTATGTATATAGTGTCTCTATTAATAATCCTCAGATAATGAAAAATATCCCACAGACATAACTAATACTGGTTGATAAATTGCTGGTGGACCACAGCTAACCCAGATTTTCTTTTTTTTATATAGATATGCTGCTCAAAAGACTTTTTAAAACAGGAACTCAGTGACAGAAGTGTTTATTATTTAGAGGAGGCAAAAGCAGTGGCAGTAGGTTGAAGTATCAAAATGGGACACCTCTTGTCCCAGTCTGTTAGGGAATTATGTCAACAGAATAACACGATGTGAATAATGAACCCATGCTTTTCAGGGCTGACATAATTCCTCAGCCTAAGGAATTTCAAGAACCATGATTTGTAGAAATCCTACTCTTCTTAAAAAGATAACCCACAGAGACAATTTTTCATCTTTGCCACAAATAAACATTAAATAGTATACAGCTTGCTTTAGAAAAATAATGTGAGAAGTGAAAATGTATGGACTTTCAGGCTTTAATCTTCCCTTTAAAGTCAACACACTGTTGTTATTCACTACAGCGAGTTCCTTTTCCATGCTACAAATGCCAACAAACAAGCGGCTGAGCACTGAGGTGTATCTGGGGCTTGTGCAAGGGGGGCACAAGGATGTTTTGACTGCTGAGATAATAAAATATGTTGGTTTTTTTATTGGATGCATTTCTGAAAATACACTGAAAATTCTCCTAAAAGCATTAAGCCTCCAGTGCTGGTATGAGAGATATTTTGCTTGCTGTGCTTTACTTTGGCTTGTTTGTGTGAATCAGTATGTTGCAGCCTTCCTGTCAGTCAGCACTAAATGAACACCTGAACAGGTCTAGGATGACTTCTAGTGCTGTTCTCATTTGGAGCAGGTCTAAAGCTGATGTTTTGAACAGTTGTTAGTATTAAAGATCCAATGGCATTTTAGAGGAGGGTTGGGGTGTCAGTTTTGGTGTCCTGGCCAAATTCCAAAATGTGTAATTAAATTCTGTCCATCTAAACTTCCCTCTGTGGTTTTAGTTGGCTCAGGCATTCTTAATTTCCTGCCTTAAAATGTTCCACAGTGTTGCAGCGGTGCTGTTAAAGAGTTGCCAGGTTTCACCTGGGATGTGTGAGATGATTCATCCCTTACAGATCTGCAGATAGCAGCACGCTCAGGGCAGCCTGTGGGAGCTGCAGAAAGGGCAGAGCTGGAATGACAAGATGTCAGAATGGCTGCTCCTTCCATTCATTTCCTAATTTTGTGTCGCTTCAGAAAGATGTAATGAAATCTCTCTGGTTTTTAATGAAATAAGCTCCTCTCCCCCTCGACCCTTCCGTTCCTTGCATCCCCAGGAGAGAAGAGAGAAGCTGAAGAGATGTGTGCAGGGTTAAATGCAAACCCAGATCCCTGACTATGTCAGGATGTGAGGAGAACTGATGTCTACATCTGACCTGCTCAGAAGAGCACTTTTCACCTCACATACTTCGATGCTTTGAGAAATTTCAATTCCACATCAAAGCTTTATGCCCTTATGGTAGTTTTTCTTCTTAAAATGTGGCAACACAGCACCAAAAGAGTGCTGAAGGAAAGATGAGCCCAAGTTAATGTGTCTTTTAAGTTGCTCCCTGTTTTGTTCTTTCACTGGCAGTTTAAAAGCTAAGCCAAGTCTAAATTGCACATACACACCCCCCACAAAAACAAAATACAGCCTACAGAAAATCCTTGTTCAGAATGGCATGCACTGTTATTTGCCACTCCTTCATTGTTATCTGCCCTGTTTTTTTCCTTTAGTTTTCTTCAGTCTTTCAAAACTTCTGAACTCAGTCTGGATATGAGGGAAGAGCTTTAAGTATTCAGTCTTTCATCAAAAATAAGTTAGGAGGTGATAATGTCTTTAATAGGGAAAAGAGGTTTTTCTATTAGGTGATTCAGCCCACCCAAAAATCCACTGAGTGCCCTAGAGACATCTACCTGAATCCATTGCTCATGTAAGAAATACAAAATGAGGCTTTTGACTTTAGCACCTGACTTTGTTGCCTACGGTGGGAGGAATAGCCCTGCCATTTTAACACAATATGTAATGTGCCTGTCTTGTGGTATGGCTCATGAATTTATCATGAGGTAGCAAAACCAGAACAGTAATTAGTGAAATTTCATTTTCATACAAATTTCTGAAAAGTCTCAATGGCTATTACAACCACTGTGAGCCCAGCAAACTATCACTACTGTCCTCTGCAGTGTCCAGTATAACAACAATCACTTCTGGAAGAGCAGGGAAGGAGCTGAGATGTGTAAGAGCTCAGTACTGCTGGTTTTGTGGCTTTCCCCACAGACCTTGCTCCAGGAAGCATCACCAGTGCAGCTCACAGGGAGAGCTTTGTCCAGCCTGTCTGCTGAGGAGCTCGGGGAGCTCTGGCTGTGCTACAACTGCTGGGCTGCAGCTCTGCCAGTGAGGGACAATGGACAGACTTTTAAACTCTTTAAACAAGGAAAAAAGCTCTTTCAGAAAGAGAAAGCAAATATGTGCAGGTTTTTTAATGACAAGACCAGAGTAGTAAAAAAGGGGGGAAATATTAATGCAACCTTGGGATCAAAGTGCTTTGAGGAGGCACATCTTTAACTAACCAGGAAGCTCTGGACAGTAGGCCTAATCTTTTTGGTCTAAGCAAAAAAAATTTGCATACAATTTTTCTGTCAGAAAGACAGTTTTTCTTCTCTTGAGGGTTCCTGAAATGATATCAGCTGGGGCTTGATCCTGGAAACCTTGGGGGAGCTGAACTCCCAGGAACCACTGTGCAGTAGACTGAAGGGAAAAAAAAGTTTTGTGACACCTTGAGTGAAAAAAAGTTGAGCCCTTCTTGATGAGGATAATCACTGGCTACATAAAACTAAAAAGGGATGAAAGATGTGGTGTAGGGAGTCCCAGTGATGCTGTTTGAAAGTCAAGAGTTTTCATTTTTGTCCTCATGAATGCAGGCAGGGATCATTTGCTGGAGCTGCTCCAATCCTACTGCCCTTAAACATATAAAAGTCCCACTTCAGTCAATGGGATCTGTGCATGCTGAAGAGCAACTGGGTTTGAGCTTGTAAATGTCTGACAGTGATTGTGTGACACATGGGTGCTCTCATGGCTGATTGAAGGAACAAAGTACCAGCAGCAGATGAGACCTTTGCACAAATAGGATAACAACACCATGGCAGCATTTTCCTAACGTGTGAATAAGTGCTTGAGGAACAGGGCATCCAGTATTCCAGAAACTGGAGTGTGGGAGATGGCTGAGAAAGCTTGCTGAATTCTTATCTAAACACCAAAAAGCCATATTAAATATTAAATCAAATTATTAGCATTAGAACATTAAATGTTAGCATGACACTTCACCTTCTCTAAAGCTGTGTGTTGCCACTTGCCCTTGATGTAAAATCATGTGCTAAATGAATGATTTTCTGTTACGGCTTTCCAGTGTGAGATCAATGGGGTGGAAAAGGTGTTGTTTTGTCAAAGAGGAATTCCCAGACCGGACTGCATGATGTGGTTACTGGAAGTGGCAGCAGTGGGGTACATGTGTGACACTTGGCCTTTGCAGTGTGTGAGGACAGGGTATGAAATGGTCTTAAGGCACCCTGAAGCCCTCCAGCCCCTTGGGTTCCAGCCCCAGGACAAGTCCTATGCAAGCAGTGAAGCAGCGCTGCTTTCTTCTGCTTCATGCCTTGTTCAATTCAGCACAGAAACAGCTAATTGTGAAAGGATAACTGCATTTTTGAGATCACTAATTGATCTGATTCTAATTGATTTTTTATTTATGTTTGCTTACTTCAAGCTTAAACAGAAACCTCCACCATGTAGATGTACAAATGTGTTTGAAGAGGCTTGAGTGGTGTCTGGGACCACCTGGGCATCCTACAAACATTTTATCCTTGTTCTTCCAGTACCAAAGTCAGTGTTACAGTTTATAGGAGCAGTTCAGAAGAGAAAGAAGAAGAGAAGTGGTGGTCAGCCCTGCCCTGAACACATACAAGGGCTTCCCTTCCCAGGAAAGCTGCTTCTTGCTACTTGACTTGCAGCTGCTCTGTAGCCCCTAACAGGGCAGGACATCTCACCTGCTTTTTTACAAACTACAGTGTTGTATGTTTATCAATGTTTTTCAGTATTGCTTTTTTATAGAGAGGTAGGTTTTAATTTTTCTCAAGTCCAACACAGTGAGAGTGGCTCTTGCTTACTCCCTTTTCCCCATCTCCTTAAAAGGGATACATGTAGGAATATGAATTCCTCATCAGCTCAGTGCTGTCCTTTGTCTTTCCTCCCTGATAACCCTGAGCCCTCACAGTGACACCTCCTGTGTAACCTCCTGTACCTCAGGGTATTTAGGCTCTCCAAAGACAAAGCTGGGTAGCAGTGCCAGTTACCTGGGTTACTTGCATGGTTGTGACCATGGCAGACACAAGTCCATCTCTGCCCACAAGATTTCTTTCAGGAGTTTTATGTAAAAAATGTATTGGCAACAAAAAAATGGAATCAGACAAAAAGAACCAAGCTAGTATTTAAGCCAGGATCCTTGGAAAAACAGAAGACAGGAACTACAGTTGGATCTACTCTGAGCAGGACCTGGACCAGAAGACCTTCAGAGCTCCCTTCAAAGCTGCTGGAGTCTGGGTGTGGATGGAGGGATGGTGTGGAAGTGCATCAACATGTTTTTGCAATGAATGTGCCCAGTTCAGATCTTGGACACTCATAAGAAAAGGAATGTGAGGTTTCATGATTCAGAAGTGGATCCCAGACCTCCCAGAAATCTGTGTACTGCTGGGCAGGCTTGGATGAGCTGCATTAGTTTCAGGACATAAGCACAGAGGCTCAGTCTTTAAGGGAAATGCAGGAGGCCTTCAAAGTGCTTGGAGTGAGCACCTGATGTCTTAAACTCAGGGCAAGAAGCTCTGGGGAGTTTGGAATTCCTCAGAAGCAGACTGAAAAGCTCAGTCACTTCAGTGCCAAATTAGTGGGGATTTCTGATGATATCTGGGTCCTACAAGAAAGCTGGTCATGGTTCAGCAGTGTCTGTAACAACAGGACTTTCACATCTATGTGTTTGCAATAGAATTTCTAATTCTGTAAAGTACCTCAGTGCTTGTGAAGCCCATTGCATGAATGAATAAATAATAATATCTTGGAAACTGCAAGAAATTCTGCCTCAAATCTAAGAGGACTCTAATCCTTTCATGCTAGGAGGACATCTTTTCTATATTCTCTTCTTGGGATGTCAAAGATAAATTTTTCCAAAGCATTTGAACAATTTGACTGGGTCCCAAGGGGAAATTATGGATGCATTGTGGTGGAGTAATGAGTCAGAAAGTTTTCTTGCCAGGGATTGAGAAATGCCTGACCTCATTTCTGAGAACACTGCATGAGAGGGAGAGATTTTGCCCTTAGTGGAATTCTAAATGTTTAGTGTAGACCTCTGAGCATAAAGCAGCAGCATTTCTTTTACAACAACAAAAACAACAACAACAACAAGAGGATCTGTGATTATTCTTGTATTAACCTCTAGAGAAATAAATTTTTAGGTCAAATTTAAAACTAATTTTAGGTGTCAAAAGAATATAATAGTAAGCATATTCTAATTATTGTTTATTGAATATATAGCTTTGACCTAAAGTGCAGCTTTATATACATAACATTGTCTTTTAAATCCTAAATCTGGGAAGCCAATGGGGGCAGCCCCCTGCACCAAGGCAGGATTAGCCATGTCTATCACCTTTCTGACAAGTATTAATCTAATTACTTCTTAGAGATCTCCAGCACTGAAGATGCCCCAGAAACCTGTTTGACTGTCTAATCTGAGTCATCCTTGCTCCAAAGGTAAGCCCAGTGTCTCTCAGATGTAGAGAACAGCAGGCACATATTAGCCCTGTGACTACAGGGCACAAGTTTTACTGAACTGCTAGCAATTAAAATTTGGGTCATTTTTGTGTTTGGTGTGATTTGGCTTCTTTTATAGTCCCTGGGTCTGTAATCAATATATCTTTTCCATAAAAAGAATTAATACTGTGCCTAAGTACATAAATAATTGCATATTTTGTATCATTTTCTTCTGCAGAGGATGCTCAATTGCTGAGGTGCGCAGCAAAGCCTCTGTGGCTGCAGCTGCTCTTTGGGTGGCAGGCTGGGTGTAATCCCCACTGGCTGCAGGCAGCTCTCTGCTTTGCTTTTTTGTTTGCTTTGCTTTAAGATCTACCTCTGGAAGTCAATAAACAATATTATTCACTGAATTCCATTTATTTGCCACAAATCTGTTTGAATTGACTACATAAAGGATCACTGCCATGTTATCTTGGTATCTGGTCATCAGACACATCCAGGTGAATATGAAAATCCATGGTAAAGTTACCAAAGATGACAGCTCACTGAAGTTTTCTTAATGGTAATTGTTCCAACTGATGATATTCTACAAAGGAAGTTCCTCCATATACAAAACTTTTTTTTATTATTACTTTATCTTTTCTTTAATGAAAATCAGTCTTTTTATCTCAGAGGCTAATATAGCTCCTGGCCCTGGAGTTTGAACCCTATCTCCCTACACTGTCAGAGCATTCTCATTTTTCATCCCCGCTGAGAACACAGCTACAGCACATTTCCTAATTTCTATCATATGTTACTGTATTTTGTGAAGTGCAGTTCCTTTTTTTTTAATAAAAATAATCAAATAAAACACTTCTGAATGAATAGATGTTTTTCACTTTTTGCCTTACTTGATCAACTCATTTGAGAAGCCAGTTATTTTCACTGAAGCTAGAATTTTTAAGACTTCAGTCAAAAATGTGACTTTTTTATATCTTATTAAATTTCATGTGGCTTATGTAGAAAATAAATTACATGCAACTGTACTACCTAAGTACCACTGCTGTATTTTTTTTTTCACTGAGCAATTTTTGAAAGCAGTATAAATCATAGGCTAAATTTTCCTGCCCTTCCTCCAACCTTGCTAAGCCAAAATCCCATTAAAGTTAACTTTGAGATTTGGCCCCATGACTGGATGAGTATGGGAAAGCCTGTAATTTATAAGGCCATATCCAGTCCATTATATGTCTGGAAAATGTGCAGAAATATATTTTTAAGAGACTTTCCTCTCCAAGTTCCTAAAAAGGCCTGAGTAATTTCAGGGAGGCAATCTGATAGACAGATTTGTATGAATATTTATATAACTAATAACAGAGCCAATATTTCTAAATATTTTCTAAGAATGTTCACTCAAGGAAAACAGTGAATGTGTCTTGGCTGTTTGTCTTCTTTCCATTTACTTTCTGTGACTATTCCTGCAGATGAGTTCCCAGGCAGGAGTGTTGAAGAATATTTGAGAATAATGACACTATTCACCAAGTGAATTTAAACTTGTAGTTCACAGCAGTTTCATCAGAAATCTCTCCTAATTTGCAAATAGAAATTATGATGTGCAGCAAGTGAAGTTCAAAATTATCTTGCATTTTTAATTTTGAATAGTAAATCTTTCAAACATAAACAATCTACAGGTGATATTCAGAGAACCTATTGAAAGAGTAATTTCCACTAATTTAAGAAAATTATAAAGCATCTTCAGAACATATGCAAACAGAGAAAGGTTAAAACAATTAAGTAGGTTATTTGCTACAAAATATTCATTCAACCATGGAAACTAACCCCAAACAGATGTACACTGCTCTGATGTACACTTGTGGTCTATTTGAAGACAAATTAAAATGCTTCTCTTAATATCACATAAATACTCTTCAAAATGCTTCTTCAGATCTTCAGCCATTACCATGACCATGTGTGGTGCAGAATCAAACACTGCAAATATGTGCATCTTGATGGTCAGGATTTGAATGGCGATGTCTGTATTTACAACGTAGAAATTAATAAATTCACACATATCCTATATGCCTGACATCAAGTCCTTCATTAAATGTATTGAATCTTGGTGGCTGGGATGAAAACAACCCAATAAAAATTTAGGAATGCCCTAAAAGCCATTTTCCTTGTAGCCTGAGTCCCCACTGATGGGCAGGTCCCATAAAGCTGGGGATCCACATTTTATCTCCTCCTCACTGTTTAATTAAGGAAAGGAAATCCAGGGAAATGCATCAGTTAGGTCCATTTTTCTCCCTGCTTACTGCCCACCAGCAAGGGGGGACAGACTAAAGCTTCTCTGTCTGAACAAGCAGTATGGACACATTTCCAGGACGTGCAGAAAAGCTGGCACTGATTAGAAGAGTGTCTTGGATCCATTAACAGTAAAGCTCAGTATAGATTTTAAAACTGTAGGCTGTTCAAGTAACAGGCATTTACTACAGGGCCAAGTACTTAATTCATGGAAGTTTTATGTTCTTATATGTTTAAACTGCTTGCACACATTTATATAAAAACCCAGATACTTAAATGTGCACATGGCCTACAATTGTTCATGGAAAAACTTCCATAACTTGTCAGACATAGCTGGTTATAACAGTTTGCAAGCACTAATATGACTGATTGATGTTAATGTGTTCTGATTAAATTTACTGCTGATTAGTTGATCATCACTTGGAACAACAAGAAATTATATTTCACTGTTTTTATTACACTGATTGGCATTTAGTTTATCAGCCATGGCACCAACGGTAATTATCAGAGCTAAGTGATTTCTAATGAGGATATATTAATTACATAAATGTAAAGAAATTCAATCAATTATAATCTGTTTTATTTTAAAATCAGCAATCATGAAACTAAGAAAAGGAAACATCCAGAATCCTACAGTAATCCTTAAATTCTCCACAAGTACAATGAGTTATACTTTAGCTTGATCTGCCTGTGCAATGGATATTCACTTCTGAGCCTTTTTCCTCTGATTCTGACTGAAGATTTGAAGAATTCTTTTTTTCTTTTAACATATTGTGTTTTTTCATCAAAAAGAAAATCCTAATGGGAGAAATAATTATTTTGGTTTTATATCATAGCATTTCACGTCTTCTGGTGTAAGAGAAAATTATTTTAAATAATGCTATTATTAGTTTAAAAATATGAGTAGAAAAGAATCAAGGACATAAAATTTAAAAGTTTAAAAAAATAAAGCAATTAAAAACCTCTTTAGAGTCCTTGCTTAAAATCTCATATATCTGCTTTCCACTGCTTGAGGGTGCCAAGACAAAATGTTAAATAGTTTTGCAGTTTTTAATACCAGATTTCTGAGTTTTGGTTCATGACTCAATTGCACCCCTATTCTCTGGTTTCACATTCTGATATCATCAGTGCCATTGGCCCTAATTCAGAAAAGTACTTGTGTATGTGTACAAATCCCACTCAGAGAGGGTGTGCTCTTTGCTAAATGAGGATCTGCTGACATCACAAAATTAAATGGGGGAGAAAATCCCTATAGTCAAGGCTTTCATATATAACCAGAAACCCACCAGCTGTGCATGCAGACCTCTGCTTGCATTTTCCAGGATACTGTCCCAGCCAGCCTGCTTAAGCTGCTCTGGACTATGGGGATGCAGTATCCTCCCACCAATGAACCTTCATGCCTTTGCTCCACATTTTCATTCACCCTCTCCCCCTTTCTCTTTGTCAGATGAATTTGGTGTTTCACAGGCTGCAGTCTCCATCCTGCTTTAATGCCTTCTGAAAGCTGCTTGTTGCAGGCTCAGGATCATATCTAGCTTGTTTGTGAGTATTATCTTTAAAGCTCTTGCTGTCTTTTAGACCTGCTAATGAAGGCTGAAGTGTTTTACTTAATGTACCCAGAAGGAATTTTTTTCAATGCATTCTACTTGGGGAATAAGTCGACAGTTTCTTATGAGCACATGCTCCAAGAAGAAAGCACATACACTCCATCTTTAGGGAATTGCTGGCTGTCTTAACACCTCTCCAACATGATTAATGCTAAAGCTCTTAGAAATATCTGTCTGTCCATGTGTCCAACTTCCACAGGCTGTGCAGAAGCAGCAGGAGTGGCCTATTGGTATGAATAATTTATGGCAGGGGGTAAAACATTTTTACGTATTCATATGTTCACCCATTAGATGGAATTCAAAACCCACAGGAATGCACAGAATTTAGGGACTTCACCAAACCCCAGGAGCCTTAAAGGAAAAGAAACTTATCTGCCAACACTGAAAAAAAATTAGGAAAACTGTTTCTAATGTAGTATTTCAAATGGAGGATCTTAAGACACTTAATATTTCTTAATTATTTTACTGCCATGGTACTGACCATAAGATAGATGCCAAACTGACAGCACAGTTATTACCTGAATGCTAAAGTTCAGCTTTACAGATGGATGTGTTTGCAGCATAGACTCATTAAAGAATACATTTCCAAACAGATTTAACTCTTTATATTCTTACAAGACTCCTGAAATAAAAGAGTTTATTATTCATTGATAAGATGCTTACAAAGCACAGTTTGTTTTCATGAATTCTCACCTTAACTCAAAAGGTTTGGTTTATTTTTTACAGTAAAATAGGAACGTGTCCTATTTTCAGATGTGTGCAATTTATTAAAATTCTCAAATTCCATATTTAAATATGCTTCTGCTTTTACAAGGTTGACATTCAACTAATGGTGTTTAGCCATCACTAAATACTACATTAGTGATGGAAAAGGAAAAATACTCTCCCACTATGTTTATGGGGCCTGTGACATGTTTCCAGATGGACTGTGTTGTATGGGGAAGGGTAGGTATTAATATGAAGAACTTGGGTATTTTAAAAGTGTCTGGCCAGAGCTGAAGCAGTAGGTAAACAAACCCCAAAGTAACCATAAATTCAAGAGATTCAGAGTTGACAGTCCTCATTAATCTACAGGAAGGTGCACAATTGCTGTAGAAAAGGGTCTTTGAGAAGCAGCCCCTTGCTGGTATGGACAGTGCCAGAATTATCACTTGGCAAATGCTTTCAGCAGAGCTGCAGCCTTGCTGGGAAGTCTGAGCAGCCCATAGCCAATATTTTGGTTAGGCTGGGGGATGGCTCAGGCACAGAACAGTCTGAACTGGTAAACAGGAGCTTCAAGAAGATGGAGTCTGCACAATGTAGGTGAAATCTACTGACAACTGGTCAAAACTCTGATGTGTCACAACAGGGCAAGAAGAAAACACATGAATTTTCATGAGCTTGAAAAAAAGGAGTGTCACTAACACCAAACCAACACCCTTGGCCAGATTTCAAACTCTGCTCTAATTATGAGCATGTTAGAGGCTTTCTTAAAAAGTAGTGTTTCAACTCTAGAAAGGGAATTCTCCCTCTGGAAAAAGCTGTAAATCTGTCCTAATTCTGGAAAAGCCACCTGAATACTGATTCCCAAGATCTCCAAGAAGTATCACATGGCACTGAACTGAAGCACAGAACATTTCAGAGCAGCTGCTTAATGCTTGACAAAACCATCAGAACTCACAATAGGAGTGGCCAAACAAGTCACTGCTGAGGACAGAGACGGGCCTGAAGAGCTCACGGGTGCCAAGCCAAGCACTGAGCAGTCAGAAAACCAAACTTGAATTTGCCCCACGTAACCTTCAAACACTTGATGACACATTTCTCTTGTTCCTTCCCACTGAACCACCACCATCTCCAGTGCCCAGAACGAGCAAGGCTCAATTGAGGAGCAGATCTTTTCTGGAGAATGGAGTTCAGTGTGAGAAAGACAAGTTTCCCTTTGCATACTCCTTTGAAAGTTATTTGTGTTCACTGAAATGAAAAAGTTTCTAAAACATTTGTCTGAGCCAGAATCAATGACATCAAACCAGCAAGGTACCACAAACTTAAAGGCATCATGAAGAAGGTAAAAAATAGGTAAAGGTACAACAGGAAAGCCTGTGGAACTGTAGCAGCAGTGAAGTTAGTATTAAAGAAAACCAACCAACCAATCAAACAAAATTTCTTACAATTACCTGAAAAACAAAAGCCTGCTTATTAAGTTTACACACACTGTCAAATTTACAGGCTTGTTGATGGTAAGGAAAGCCCAGTTTACTTCTTTAACAGTTACACAAAATATGTTTACAGCTAAAAGATAACATTTTGTGAACACTTGCTATTTTAAAAAGTGGCAAAACATTTTTCATAAAACATGATTGATAATGTCAATATTTTTTATAATATTTTGAGTTTAAAAATAAATACAATTGGCTGAAAATTCTTCAAAAGCTCCTTGAAACTGATTAGCCTTGGCTGCCAGTCCTAAAGGAACAAGAAAACTGGTGCATTTAGGGAAGTACAGACCAGTAGTTAAACCTGGTACTTTGCAGGATTTATTTCCATGAACAGAATGCCGATAGGAAGGATGCTACTACATTATTTTCTGACTTTATCCAAAGCAATACACTGGAGAAGGTGTGTGAAGGTAGGCAGCCCTTACTTCTGAAAGGGGAATATGCATCCTGGAATATATGCTTTGCATCAAAACATCTTTAGAAACAAAAGCTGTTTCCCTGCAGATGTAGTTCTGATTCTGGATCTTTTATTATGAAGGTTTTTGTTCCTCTATTGTGATGCTGAAATTGTTAACAGCAAACTTTTGAAATGAGATTTGAAAAGCTTGATGAAAGAGCCTGATGTTTTGCCTGATTTTTCTTTTCCTCTACGGACAAAGGCCTTGAACGCTGAAGGCTGAAAAGCCTATTATCACCAGAAAGAAATGTAAGTAAACAAGGCATTACAATAATGAATTCTACAGTACACGAAGGCAAGAACCAGTTCTGTGCAGCAAGCAGTGAAAGATTTGGCTGTATCTTGGCAATTTTTCAAAAATGATAACAATAAGAGGTTTTGTCACTTCAGACATGTAAATCAAAAGGATATTTCAGAACTAAAAGGATACTGAGTTTCTAACCATTGACCCCAAACCAGTATTCAAAAATAGACATTAAAACTAAGAAGCTATAATCTACAAGCCATGCACAATCAAACCTAAAGAGCTAAAATGATTGAATTTTTAAAGTCCATTTGAAATTAGGTTGGCAATAACTACCCTTATCCACAGGAGAAGAATTTCTGATATTCAAAGTTAAGATGTGATAAAAAGGAATAATCCAAAAATTATACCAAGAGTATATTTCAAAACCAGCATTTGAAATGGTCTGATATTCCCCAAACTTGCTCCTAAATAAACAGCAAATACAGAGGCCATGCACAAAGGTAGTTTGTGCTATAAGATGCAGAGCATTTTATTTGTAAGAAGTTAAAGAGTGAATAAGTGAAATGTGAAGATTGTGTAATTTGATATTTAGGCTTTTTATAGTGTAATAACAAACTGTGCTAATGTGCCTAAAAGCAGATAAAACCAGCAGCTTGGCCAAAGAGGGGCAGTAGAGTTGTGGTGGAGCAGAAGGGATTGGTTAAAATTTATCTACTGGTAGAATTTAAAGCTGCTTGAAACTCCCAAGGCAGAAGAGAGCATCCGTGTATGTGAGCAATGCCCTACAAACTCTAAAAGAACACAAAAAAGAAGGCAAGGTTTGCAACCCTTTAATGATGAAAATGGTGAATTGAGCCTTTTGCACTGCCTGTCTCATCTGTGAGGGAGGGCAAGAGCCCTGCTGCAGCAGCGTAGCTTTTTAATGCCACTGACAGCAGAGCACTGCTGACTTATCTGGGGCATCCTATGGGAACGAGCAGTGTCACTTCCAGAGACACATCCAAACTGCATCCAGGATTGGACTAGGCACTTGTTCCTTTCCTTACCTAAGCCCTCCTCACATACTCACATGAAGACAAGCACACAAAAGACCAAAAGATGGCTTAAACAAAACACACACTCTGGTGAAGTGAAACCACCGCAGATGGGGTGCAGGTTGGATTCAGGTATTGGAACCAACTCCACTGAGATCCACACTGCATCTGGCAATGCCTGGACCTGAGAAAAGCAGCTGCTTTTCTCTCACATCAAACTGGATAAGTGTCACAGTTTCTCAGCCTTCCCTTTGGGATTTGCCCCTTGAGTAATTTGCCAGAGCCAGGTTCACAGAGAAGGAACACAGGAAGTTCAGGTGACAAAACCCCTCAAATATCACTTCAGGAATTTGTGTTCCTTTGCATCAATCATCTTCCCCACAAAGACAAACCCAAAAGACTCCACTTGACAAGCCTGATGCCTGAAAGGGCAGCACAGAAAAGGCAAAACAACCCCTGAGGGATTTTTAGCATAGGAGCTAGGCCAGGGAGTGTAGCTGAGAGGATTAGATATGGGTGAAGACGACCTTTGGGGTACAGAGTCCTCTTGTACAGATGGTCATCAAAGGGTCAGCACCCAGGCTGCAACATGAAGAAGGCAATCCCAAACTAAGGGTTTGGTCCATGGGAAAAACTTTCACTCTTGGAAGGATCCGATTTGGCTTATATCCAGGCTTGGATCATCCCAAGCTACAAGTACTTCGGTGCAGCTCAGCGAATTCCAGTGCACACAATGCACAAATCAGTGTCAGTCCAGGGATCAGAAGTGAGAATAACATGCAACAAACACAATAATATCCCCCCACAAGTTCAGAAATTTCTTTATGGCGTTGGGTGGCAGAACATGGCATGGTCTTATACAGCTGTGTATAAGATCTTTCAGTAGCAGAAGCACCTACAGAGAAAAACAAAGTAAAAAACCCCCAAACAAACAAACCTCCAAACAAAGCAAAACAAAACAAAACAAAAAAAAACCCAACAACAGAAGCCCTTGACCTCTTTAAGATCTACAGTAATAAATATATTTACATGAATCATGACATTAATAAGCTGTGAGACCTTTGTTAAGGTTTCTACCACTGGCCCAGAGTAGTGCTGAAACCTCTGCTCTCCATGGCAAAGTCCACTTTCCTAAAGGTCTGCCCTGGCTTCAGCATGGAGCTGAACAACTGAAAAAGCAGCTCATGGTTTCAGTTAGCACCAGAATTAGAATCAAGACCAAAGATTTGGTTCGTGATTTGTCCCTGCTAGATCAGCTCTGCTGACAGCAAGAAAAGTTGGTCTCAGTAAAAGCTCCAGCTCAGGATATATAAATGAACTAAATAAAATGTCAGAAACTATGATCTCTTTCAGTGATAAATAGTCTACTTGGGGTTATTTTACTGATTCCATTTAATAAATCATTTTAATATACATATGAGGTAATATTTTCAGGCCAATTTGAGTTGCTTGGTGCTGACTACCATAGGATATATATATATATATACACATCTACACAAAAATGAGGATGAACTAAGTGGACAAATAAAATAGTATAGATATTTGTACTGCAAAAAAAAAAAACTTGATTATTTGCTGAAACATGTAATTAGGCATTAATACTTCATAATGTGGAAACATTTATCTAAAAGTACCAAAAAAATTCTATTTCTCCTATTGTTGTTAGAGACCTAACATATATAGGTCATATATATATATAATCATATACTGCTTTCAGAGATGGAAATTGCTGCCATGAATATGAAAACTCTTGTTTAAATAATGTGCAAGGCAAACAAAAATAAGAGTTTAATTTTCCACATAGGCCTTTTATTCAGAAGTAGTTGGTATTTAGTACACTTACTGGAAGCACTGGGATTACAGGTGATCATGCAACTTTCAGCAGTATAAGTTACTAAACTTTCTGCCTTATCAGCATATCTCATGCATGCAGAAAATTTATTGCTGTTATAATGAAAAAGTTGTTGCAATAGCCATTGGGCTGGTATATTTTTTCTCAATATATAAATGGTTCCTCCAGAATTTTCTACTTTTCCCACACATAATTAATTCCCTATGGATTGAAGTCATTTTAGTAATTCATTGACAACATCAAAATACTTTATGTATCTAGAAGTTGAACCTGATATTTGTATTAAATTACTCCATTTGGATTAAAATATAGGTAGTGAAATACAGCTTCCATACACATTCCACAGTGTTCATGCTGAGCAGGTCACAAAACTATTAAAGTGTTATTTAATGGCTTAAACTCAAGAAGGTCTGGGGGGTGGTGGGGAATGGGATGAACCAGAGTGAGAACAGCCAGGTCAACCTAGAAAAATGCTCTAATTCCATAGACCATGCAGGCTTAGTGTATGTTATTTATCCAGAGAAAATATTATGCAGAAATGAGGAATAACACAGCATGATATGAAGAGGAATTGCATGGCAAATCAATTCAGTTTTTGAAAGAAAAGAAAGCTCTAAAAGGTTGTCATTGGACAATTAATCCAAAGAGAAGAGTGTAGATTTTAGGCCATGTGCCAGCCTGGTTACCTATGGAAGTCACTGAGTGTGTTGAAGACAAGAAAGCATGACATATCTATTCTTTGGGGTTTTTTTGGGTGGCTATAATTGTACCCCTTAATTTCCAGCCTAAGAACAGACTCATGGAACAGAGGAGCTTTGCTGAGCATTGTGTTCAAATTAACAAACTATAATGAAATTTTTTTTCACGATAAACTTGTTCCTGTAAATATTCTCCCAGTGTGGGAAGTCCATTGAGCTCACAGTGAACACTCCCTTTCTAACAGAAGCTGAAGTTGGTGCCTGTTTAGGTACCACCCAGAGCTCTAAGCTTCTTGGCACTGTCAGGATATATTTCACACCTAATATGAACACATCTGATGGGTACAGTCCCTGTTGGCCACCTGTCTGGTGCCTGGTCTAATAGCTAATTCTGACTGCCTCAGAGGGTAATAGTGCTTTTTCTGCTTTTGCTCAGCTTCTCTTTCCATTTCTCATTGGCCAATGCCTTAAATTATGCCTGTCTACTTCATATATCCTGGTCAGTTCCTGCTCCATGCAGCTGCACTTGAGAAACCAAAACCCTATTAGACTTGGTGCTATACAAACATCAGTTAAAAAAAAAAAAAAAAAAAAAAGAGAGATTGATCCTAGCATAAGGAATTAGGCAGAAAGAGTATGCCTGAGGAGATGCAGCAATGCTAATAGATGCTTGCACATTTTATAAGACTTTCTTATAGAGTGTTTTAAAAAGGAAGTCTATTTGCCAAGTTAGGTCAGAAGAGATGAGGAAAAAAAAAGAAAAATCAAGGTGAAAAAAGAGAATAGTGAAGGTAGCACTGACCACAGTTTGAAATCAGGCTGGTTTAGCTAATCCCAGAGTACACACCAATGCATGTAGATCTAGTCTGCCTGGAAATAAATCCATTTGCCTTATTTGTACCAACGCAGCCTGTATTAATGTTTGTATAATAAAGTGCTAATGACTAGAGAATAAAGCTCTACATGCCTTACAGCAGCAGTCCTCTGCAGCTGAAGGTCCTCACCTTCAGGGAAAAGAGGTCCTCACTTCCTCATATCTTAACAGTCTTGGACAAGAGTTTGGCCAAACTGACTAGCTGGCTATTACTGGATTTTATGTTCTTTATAAATAATTGTGGTGTTAGGCTTCTTTCTATTACATTTATAAAATTATGTTGCTTTTCACATATTTTATTCAGTATTTTTGTTACACAAATTGATTCGCAGAGATCTGGTTTTAATATTTTCAGTTAACTTCTTCTAAAATGAGTGCTTTGAAATGCTTTACTATTTTGGACTCTTTCCTGGAAAGCTGCCTGTGATTTCCAGTCAGGTATGGAAGTCTTCTGTCCCTTTGGGAACATATCTTCAGTGTCTGATTGCTCCCATTCATCACCTGGTGTCTCAGATCTCTGAGATGGGAGCGTGGCAAGGGTGCTGCTACAACTTCCACCATTACAGAAAGGTCCTGGAACAAATCCTTCAACCCAGGCAAGCTAGGAGAGCTGAGCTTTTCCCTACAGACTGGATGCTGCCAGCTTTCTGCATGTCAGTTAACTCAAACATCAGGGAACCTTCAGTTCTGTATCCCCTGAGTATAAAAAACACTGCTTTACTCCCCCATCCTATTCCTTAGACTTACTGAAAAAAGTCCCCGCAGACATTTTTACTTATATAATCAACTTATGGGTTAAACTCATCAAGGAATAAAGAATAGGTATCATATCAACAATTCACTGCAGTAAATCACATTTGTTAAAATTAGAAACTTGTTAAATAGGGCCTTGATGATAATTGCTAACATTGCGTATTTATGGTAAAGTGACACAGACTTAGTCATTAGAAAAGCAAAATTCAGCGTTTTGAAACTGTGGGTTTTCACTGACTATTGAAATTCAATATGGTATCACTGGAATTATTTATTGATCTATTAAACAGTTTTACAGACCATTGCTGTATACTTGTTAACCACCTTTTATGTTCAGTCCATCTTGTACTATGACACATTTCCTGGATGAACTATAAGCAATAAATTCCATGTTCGCTACGTGTTTTTGCAAAACTATAAAATCTATGGAGGCATCAAAAATAAAATTTTATAACACAGATGATGCCCAGACATTCCTTTCCCATTGAAAATCCTAAGGACTGACTTGCAGAGGAATCTAGATGAGCATTTCCCCCTGATTTCAGCAAAAGCTATGAATAAATCCTCAAAGTAACTTAGCCACTGAAATATCTTGCTCATAGATGATTGCCATCTAATACCACCTCCTTTCCTGATTTAGGAACCAGCAGAGAGCACTTGTGGGAGAAGAGAGAGCAGCTTTGCCAGACACAATTGCAGTTCAGAGGAGAAGACCAGCCCCAGGAGGTACAGAGGCTGAGGCACCTGGCTCAGACCAGGAGAGCTCCTTCAGCAGGATCCCAAGGAGTGAGACATGTCCTCCAACCATGCTCTGCTCCTGCTCACAGCCCAAACTTCAGACAACATTTTCCATCCCCTGGGTCAGTTTAGGATGAAACTTTCCAGCTGTCCCACTGCTGCTGTTCACTTGCTATAGTTAGCACAGGAATGAAGAGAGGCAGAACATATAGAATACTGTTAATTAACATAAACAGAATGCTCCTGCTCCAAGGGATATCCTTTATTTATTCATAATAAAAAAATCTCTAAGAAGCCACATTTGGAAAGTATAGAATAATCAAATAACTTGCCCATGGGGGATCTAGGGGAGGTGAATTTAAGCACATTCTATGGATCATAGAGAAGAAGAGTATGAATCTTGGTTCTTCATCTCCCTAAGGGATGCTCTCACTACCCAACTCCTCGGGACATATGCACACAGTCTCTCCCCCTCTCACTCCCTCTCCCTCCTTCTGTTTCATGCTTCAAGCCCACCCACTGACTCTCCTCCTGTTTCTTTGCACAGACTGAGATGTTGGCTTTGGTGCTGGGCAGCAGTGATAGCAAACCATATGTAAGTTTCTATATGCTAAAGAATGGAAATATTTCCTACTTGAGTCTTGTCCTAATCATTGTACCAATTTTGTCAACTACAATTCTGCTATTTTTAAAAGAATTGATAGAGTTTTCCCATTATAATTTTTTGCATATTTTAACAGAAGCAATTAAAGAGAAAAAAGAAGGTTGAAAGATACAGATGCAACTGAAAATGTTTAGAAAATGAAAATGAAGTTTTACACTCCAGTACCCAAATTCAGCTAACACATACTTGGACTGGGACAATTAAATTGCCACAATTTGTCTGACTTCAAAAAAATTTTTTGCAGTATCTCCATATGTATCTCTATTTTCTTGATAAAGACATGAATAGAGAAAAAAAAGAAAAAAAGAAAGAGCTTGTGTGTGAAACTCATCCTTTTACCACATTTGCTAAAGACAAATAACAGCATCAGTATTGGATTTGCTTGGAATTGAAGAACAGGATCTTCAGATGTCTATAAAGCAGAGGTTAGGTATTTCCTAGCTTTAAATGTAGTACTAAGAGCCAAAGAGAAAGTCTTGCAAAAGAGAATGAGAGATGAGTCTTTGGGTGTCCATGTGGGCGGGTTTTCACAATTATCTGCTTTTCCTGGTCCAGTGACAACCAGGAAAGAAAGACTGGTGGCACTTAAATTCACTAGCTGGCCTTTACACTGGGACAGTGCTCAGCAGCTGGGCCGGGCAAATCAGTCAGCTGGGCTGCAGGCACAACAGCTCACCCTGAAATCTGAAGCAAGGACAGCCAAGTGCACACTGAGCTGTCCTCTACACTTGAAAGCATATGACCATTTGTCACAGCCTCCAGGAAAGTATGGATATGAGCAGGTACATCATCTTTTACTTACAACCCTGGACAATCTTTGGGTAACCTTATGTGGGTGCCAAGACCTCACTGCTTTTCTGCCAGTACACCTAGCTGCAAACTGACCAGAAATTAGTCCTCAGTATTTTAACAGGATTAGTCCTAAGTATTTTAACAGCAAATCTTTTCCAATAACAAGAAAAAGCATTTTATCCTTTGGTCAATAAATATTTTCAAGCACTGAAAAAGCTAAACAAGAGAGCTCCAAAGGTTTGGGAATACTAAATCCTGATTGATTAGGATTAAGCATCTATAATGAAAGAACTGATTGCTTCATTCACACCTCAGAGTCCTGCAGTATTTCATGAGGTATTTGAGGGATGCAGATTTTAAATGAAAATATGACATTTTTAAATGCAAAATTCAACACAGTAGTTGCAGCTAAGAAGTGTGAACTGGTGAAGGAGGCATTCTCCCTTTCTGTCATTTTATTTATAAATCCATAGTCTCTCTGGTGGGTCAAGTTTTGTCTTAATGCATTTGAATATTGTGGCACATCACAAACTTTATAAGATGGGGCTTAACTGCTAGAATGGAAGAGTGTTGATTTTATGCCATGCCTTGCGATAAATGTGCCTTTGTGTAAAGCAGTAAAAATTGGTAGAGATGGGATACAAGTAGCAGTAAAAAGAAAAATGTTGAGACTCTTTTAAAATACATCCTGCAGTTTAGCTATAAAGCTCCTTATTTTTAGAAAACCAGTAGAATTGTTCAGGCTCTGCCCCTGCAGTTTCAATAGCAGTCTAGTGCTTTAAAACCCTGACCTTGAAAAGAAAGCGTTTACATTGTAAATGCACTGGCAGTATGGAGACTATTCTATGACTGAGTATCCAACTGCAGCAAAAAGTTCAGAAGCAAGTTTTCTTTCTTCTGAAAGGCCTAATCCATGGGGCTTTTTTAGTTGGTAAAAGCACTTGGCACTAATTGTGACTTACTTCTAGCAGTGAACCTGTATAATTCTCAAATTTCACACAGCCAATTAATTCCCATGAATACCAGGAATCACAGACTTTGATAGGTTTTTATATACAGCATTTTTTGATGCTTAGATTTTCTGCAAACGTAGGGGACCTCTCAAAGCTGGTTCTTGTGTCTAAAATGAAGTGTGGTTTCATAGCTTGGGGTCACACACCAGTTTATGATGACCAGAGTACTTAAAGGATAAGCAGAAAACAATCTGTGGAGGTACCACAGGGATGAAGTGTGGCACTGGAGGGATGTGCAACCCCCCTGCTCTTGGGCTGCCTGTCAGATGAAGGAGGACGGAGAAGAGACAATGCACAACTGCAGGGACTCCCTGCATTGAGCCCAATTCACAGCAAATCCTTTGTAAAATGTCTCAATTTCAAGAATGTCCTTGAAAAAGGCTCACTTGTCCCAACTGCTCACAAAGTTAACAGGTCCTCAGCTCTGCTCTTAAGACCTTGGTCACAACTCTGTGGTTTAGGGAGACTTCTCTCTTGCTTCTAGAGCATAGAGTTACCATTTTTACTATGGACAAAAAATGAGCTCACCTCTCCAATCTTACAATTCTCATCCTTTAAAAACAGGTTGAGTGTTCTGAGAACTAATAAACAAATCTGTTAATTTGGGCTAAAATTATACTGGTTATTTAAAGAAATTTAACATCTGTTCTTTGACCTGAATAATCTTAAAACTACAGACTCTTTCAACTCTCCATGAGTTAAAATTAATCAAAAACTTGTGCACAAGCTGTACTGTATAAAAATAGATTGCAGTTAAGATAAGTTGTTAATTATTGTTTTATCTAATTGTTTTTAATATGCAGGATGCAAGGAGGGTCAGGTCAACAGTTAACTCTTCAGTGGAGCTACTTCAGCAATGTAGCTTGTCACCATCCTCCTCTACAGCTGCTCTTCACCAAACAAGTCTGCTAGATATGACAGGGATCCAGCTCTGGGAGGTCATGCCAAGTCTCCAGCACCAGTATATCTTTTTGCACCAGTCTTACTGGCTAAATGACTGAAAGGTCTCTTAGCTGGCATTGTGCTGTGTTAATTAATTAATGACTGAAAGGTCTCTTAGCTGGTATTGTGCAGTGTTTCAGATTTAGGATGACAATAATACTGACCTCACACTGATGTTTTAGTTGTTAATGACCAGTGCCTACACTAATTCAGTGACTTCTCCACCATTCAGACCACCCATCAGTGGAGAGGGTGCAGGTGCCTGGAGCTGGAGGGGACACAGACAGGACAGTTGACCCCAATGAGCCCAAGGGATACACATTATCATATGGCATCATAGTGAGCAAAAACCAGAGGGGAAGTTGGCTGTGGGGCAGTGGCTACTGCTTGGGGACTGGGTGGGCATTGGTCAGTGGGTGCACAATTGCATTGTGCAGAGCTTGTTTTGTATATCCCTTTATCATTATTGCTATTTTCCCTTGCCTTTCAGTCCTATTAAACTGTCATTATCTCAGCCCATGAGTCGTACCCTTTTTCCAGTTCTCTCCCAGATCTCACTGGAGAAGGGTGAGAAAGCAGCTGTGTGGGGTTTAGCTGCCTGACAGGTCAAACATGCTGCACCAATAGCAGTTCCCTTCAAGTTGCAGTGGTACCATGACTGTGCTAAAGAACCTGATGAATGCTGTTGCTGGGCAAGATCTAGAAATTCTTTAGTTAATCATACCCTGCTACATTGAATGAATAACTGATGAAACCATTGAAAATAAAAACCCACCAATTGTGGGCATGTTCCATGAATTTGTGCTAAATATGATACAATCACAACCTTCTAGAGTGTTGTTGTGAAAATTTGATATCCTCAAAAAGGCTACTGAGGCAGCAGTTATTGCTATACAGGCTCTCAAGCCTCTCAAACATCCTCAGCACTCTGTGTTATGCTTCTTAAAGAAATAATTGGTGCACTCTTCACATCACAGCTGGACAGTTTAATACAGAGCTGGTCATATTCCAGTGTCAATGGCAGCTTGATAGTTATGTCCAGGGACTCCATTTGACAAGATAAATAATCAGGTCACTGTACACTACTTGCTACACATTCAATTGAATCCCTCCTGCAAGAATTCATCAAATGAAGCCAACAAGACAATGTCATTCTAGCAGTTGATATCCTGAAGTAAAACAGTGTCAACTCAAAGGTCCATCAAGCAGTCAATGAAGACCTCAAAAAAATGGTAGTAGAAGGTCACAGCCTTGCCAAATGAACCCACCTTGTTAGCAGGGAAAGCACAAAATAGCAATACATTTTTAAGGTTTTATAAATAAACCAGGGCAGTCAGTTTGTGAGTTAATTTTCATTTAAAAGGTTATCTTGAATAAAAGCGATGCTCTGTTCGTCTGATCTCAGTACAATAGAAGACTCTTTATACTCTTGAAGTACTTAAAGCTGTGCCCTATCCTCTATCATAGTGTTGTAGGATTAACAACCATTTCCCCCCCTTAAACATTGTTTTTAGATTTTTTTCTGCAGAAAATTTCATGGACAGTGTGAAAAACTTCTCATTCAAAATGAGAGGTTGCTTTTTCCTTAATGGAAGTGACTTTCTGGTACGATGTTGCATCTATACTCTGCTTAAATAACCAGAGTCAGAATAGAACCCACCAGACTCCCTGCCCTGGCTCTCTGAGGGCATATTTATGGCTATGGGATTTGTTACAGCTGAGCTCCCAGTGTCCAAAAATGAAACACTCAGGCTGCCCATCAATCCCAGCTACCTTTGTAGCATATGGTATGAGGTACAGGCGGAGTGCCTTCCTAGGAAAGATGCCAAGAAATCCAGTCTGCAGGCTGCTGGCCAGCCCATGGCACCAGCATGGCTCCAGCCATGCAGAGCAGCAGCACAGCCCCAGCCCATGGCAAGGGACAGAGGATTCCAGTCTGACCCTGCTCCTCCCTGGCCTCTTTGAGGCTTGCAGTGCTGGTGTGCAGAGAGCTTATGATGAAAAAGCAGAGCAGAAGAAGCTTAAATCCACAGAGGCATTTTGAGAAGAACAGCATGTTTCCATTGTTCTTCCTGCAGCTGAGATCACAGGTTTCTCTTAATGAAAGTAGCTGCTGGCTATATTCTTAATGGCAACACTATGATGACACAAAGAGAAAAGAAAAAAAAAAAGATAATTTCTATTTTTAGACAAACATTTGAATCTGGAGCTAGAAACACAAAATTCCCCTCACTGGAATGATTTATTTTATTTGATAATGTTAGACAGCAGAGCTTTCTTGGATGCTGTTTCTGAGCATTTCTCATGCTATCTTCTATATACGTCCTTAAAAGGTCAATTGCCTTTGAAATTTCAGATACTATGTATGTAGGATTTTGCATAATTACATGATTTCTACAAACTTCTTGTTTAGTTTGAGCTTAAATTGAACTTTATTTCAATGCAATCGGTCATTTTCCTTGACACAGAATATTTTCTGTTCTTAAGCACCTGCAGCTAGTTGCACACAAGTCCTTGAAAACAGAATAAATAGGTCATCCTGTCAATTTCTCTGCCTCAAGGAAGAATCAACCATACCTATGTCATTCCTGGCAGATATTTGTGCAACTTGTTCTAAAGAGTTCTAATGATTTAATTTTAACAATTTCCTTATCTATTCCAACACTTAAATATCTTCTCAAAACTGTAATTCTTACGAGATTATTGAGAATTAAACCATGCCACCACATCTTGCACTGGAGTCCTTTAAATTAATGTGAAATGACATCTTAATGTAAAAATGAACAACTGTGCCTAGCAGTTTGTGCATGATGGGTGCCCTCTCACTCACACAAGAGATAAAGAATGATCCCTAACCTTCCAGCTCTACAAGCAATTGCGAATTCCTTTTCTTCATTTCCCTTTTCCTAATTCTGTGAGCAGGCATTGCATATCTTAACTACCTGCATGTCTCTCAAAGTTCTTCAGGAGCCTTGGTCAAGGAGATATTAGATGTTTATGCAGGAGCAATCTGGTGCTAAGATTAAAATTATACAGTAGGCATCTAGATAGTGTATCATGAACACAGATCTCTCAGTTTTATGTTGGGAGATTCTTTGAATCATGTTCTCTACCTGAGCTATTATTTGAGACCTTGGTAATAATCTCATGTCCCTGGGCCCCACCCAGCTGTTTCATGCAGTACAGAGCCTTTAGGAGGGGCACAGCTTTCCATAGACTGACTTTGTCTGCTTTTGCCATGTCCCAGCTGCTCACCCCATCCTGCTCCTTGCAGGACTAAACTCTGGCTGTGAGCTCCTGGAGAAAAGCTGTCTCCTCACCACACACTGGTACGCCTTGTTGAGCAACACCTTGATCCTTTCACAGTGCCAGTAATGAATACTAACAAAGCATAACTAAACTCAAAATAATGACAGCATATCATCAAAAGCTGTTTCGGTAATAATAGTAACAAACAGTTGTGGGTATTTCATGTAAATGGGCAACCTTTTAAATCAAGCTGCTCTTCAGAAAATATATTGCATTTCTTTAGAGATTCACAAACAATGTTTTCATTTAAGAACTCTCCATAACATACAGGTCTTTGAGGAAATTTCAAGGTAGACATATAAAATTTTTATTGTTGAGTTTTTTTTCCACAATGGGGGCAGTAACTGGCATGGTCCCTTCATTCACCCTGCTGCCAGCTACTTTATTAGCTGCTTTAGCTGTCGTGGTGCAGGACAAACAAGCCACCAGAGAGACCAGTTGAAAGGCAGGTTAAGCAGCTGAATGAAAAATGGCTGGAGGAATAGGGGAGCATAAAGCAAATACCTTTAAAAAAAGTTAAATATTTTGTTTTGCTTTTCTTTAAAGTAAAAAATGCAGTGGGATTTTCTGAGGCACCTGTTCTTTCTCCTGAAGTGCAGAACTCTGATTTTCTGAAAAGCTGGAGACTGCTGAAATCGCCTGCACTCAGAACCTTAACAAAGACTGACCCATCCTAGGAATATTATTTCCCTGTAAGTTATAACAACCAAGCTTGAATAAGCTTATTTATTATCATGCAGGCACAAAGAAACTGGAAAGAGGAAGAAAATGAAGAGATCTTTTCCTTCCTCCATTCTGCTGGTTGCTGGGTCACATTCTCCATCCACCCCCTTCAAGACAGTGGTGGGTTTGCAACCCTCCCTTGTCTCCAGCCAAGGTTGCCTGGGGTCATCATCATATTTCCTTTGGGACCTCTGGAACCTCTGCAACTCTGCACAGCTAAAATCCCTTGGGATTTTATCTGCAGAGCACAGTGGGAAGTCCAAAGGGACTTCTGCTGCAGCACAAAAAGGACCCAGTCCCTTATGGGCTACATCAAACTGAGTGCCCAAATTGCTTGTGAACCTGACTTTATAAAGAGAAGCTTTAGAAAAGCAGACTCAGCTCCTCAAAGGACAAGCCCTGGTGAGGTTCTCCTGAATCTGTGAGGCAGTAAGGCACCTCCTGTCCCAGCAGAGCAGCTCAGAGGCAGATAACCCTGCTCTGCACGCGCGCAGCTAAGCACAACTCCAACATATGTTCTTTGCTTTTTTGGCTGAAGTTACTGTTGTCTTTGCTTTCCTCCATCTCTCCCCCCAACTCTCTCTCACAGTAACTCTCACAGGAGCAATAAATGCCAGCAGTAAATATTCTCAGCCTTACAAGGATTTCAGTAAATTAAAGTTCACATCCAAGCTTTGGGCAACTTCCTGTGTTCTAAATGGGATCCAAATGAAGGTTTTCCAAAGCGTATACACTATAATAATAATAAAAAACATATCTAAATCATTAAAATGAGTGACAGCATTCCCTATACTAGTTCTGGGCTCCATAAATAATGTATAAAACCAACCTGCATTATATTAGCAAAAGATAAAAATTAGAAAAGGGTGAGAGTAAAACCCCGAGTTTAATTTTTCAGTGACACAAAGAACATCATCCCCGCTCCTGAGCTGCGAGCTCCATCTTGTGGGGATGGTGGAGATGCAGTGGTTTTCTGCTTACCGCAGTACTATTATTCTTTAAATTTTCAGGCATTTTAAATAAATCATTATGATAATACAAGCTTTTTATCGAAAAATAAAAGCAAATCAAAGGAGGTAAAGCAAACTAGTGCAGCCTCACGACCTGACATGCCTCTGCTGCATCCCACCTTTCTTCCCAGACTCACTTGTTAGAAACAGGCCAGTAATTTGTTCCCATCACTGTGGTTCCAGCCCAAACGAATGCCCTTGGGTTCCAGCCCAAATGAAGAGCTGTGGTGCCCTGTGTCCCCGGGGTGCCTGCCACAGCGGGGCTCCCAGAAGGGCTCCTCGGGGGCTGAACCCCATGGAGCACAGCTCCACCTGCTCTGGGGTGGCAGAGGATTGGCACAGGGCAGCTATTCTGGCCAGGACAAGGGCGCTGATCAGCCTCCCCTGCCTTCTTCTGCCCCTGCCCACACCTGGCAGATCTCCACTGGAAGGAATCCTCCCCCAAAAACGTTTGCAATTGCTATTTCATTTATGCAACATCTGGAATGTACTTCCAGGATGAAAGACTACTTATCTGGTTAGCTTTATTGCCTAATTTCATCCCATTATGCCTTGATAGATACCCTTTGATGCCAGGAGTTCCTGTAGGGCAGCACTATCTCTTCGAGCCACCCTTCAAATATTTGTGAATACATTCCTCATTCTCTTACCAAGAGACGTGAGATAAAGCATTAAAAACCTAAGCTTTTCAGTGATTGCCTTTTTCTTTTCTTTTTGTTAATGCACTCTACAGAATTAGAGAGGCTTTAAATTTAACCATTATTTTCTAGGCATTATTAGCCGACAAAAAGTGTTTTGTTACAGGCAATGGTGAATAGAAATGCAGAGTTTACAAAGCAATACCCTCCTAAGCACTACCAAACGCAGCAACCTCTACTCTGTCAGTCTTGGAATTAATAGAAATTCGGACACAGCCTTGGCTTTTAAAAATTGCAGACCAGAGCTCAGAGGAGGCCTAAGGAATGAGACAGTATCAAAAAAGGGAGGATACAGATATTTAATCAAAAATGGGCAAAATCTCCCTGGAGGGCAGACCACAACAGAAATGACATCCAGAGCAAGCACATTAAAGAAGTGTGTGGTTTCCACAGCTGTTGTGCCACCAGAAGTAAGGAGCACGGGTAAGGAGCCACCTCCCTTCCCCCACTGCTGAGACTGGAGCCAGAAGTTTTTGGACTCAGGACAAACACTTTGCTACTGGGGCTGAGGAGGGGGCTCTCCCTGAGAGCCAGGTGTTTCTAAATTGCAGCTCTAGCTGGGTGTCCCAGCTCTTAGGGAACTGCAAAAGAACAAAATGCAAATCTAATCCCCTTCCCTTTTCCTTCCAAAGCAACTATGTAGTTTGGCCATACTGGGCACTTATGCCCAAAAGGATCTGCACTAGACCTCAAAACTCCGAATTTCATATGAAACTCATGGGACAAGTGGAAACCTACGGAGAGGTGAAGGACAATAGGCTGGAGGACCATGCCATTTCTTTCTCAGCTGAGGCAAGAGCTCACCTAGACAGCAGTGGAAGGTCTGAGTGCTGATCCTGCTCTTGAGCACAGCACAGCACAGACTTTGAAGCAGGGTGGTGAGCTGCAGGTCTGAGATCAACAATGCTTTTTGTGATGGAGCAGGAAAAAACAAGACATGAAAACCAGAGGAAAGAAAGGCAAAAATTAAGGAGCTTACCAATTTAACCTTGTATATACTAGACAGAATAAAATGTTGGTGCTCTGCAACATTTATACTAAAGCAGAGGAAGTACTGTTAGGTGGATTGCTGCAGTTCAATGGCCATCAGCTGTTCATAAATCAAGTAGCCAGAAAGACTGCAGACTGCCCTGCTGCCATGACAAAGACAAGGTGATTAATGCTTCTGTTGTGGATTAGGGAGGCACTGAGGTACTATTACAAATAATACTGAGATGTTGCCTTTGTTTTTACTTCTCAGTTGACGGCCAAGCAAAGTTTGGTCAATATTGCTCAGAATCAAACTGTTAGGGGAGTGCTATATGTTTTATAACATACACACATGCCTGTACTTGCAAATAGTTTCATAATTTTTTTCTTATTTTAGTAAATTGAAGAATGATTATGCAGGAAATTTGTCAGTATTTTCTTGCACTTATTTCCCTATTTGTGTTATGTAAGTTTCTGTACAGGCTGTGTTTTAGCATATATGTATATATAATTCCATTCCCTTTGCTGAGGCAGTTCTTCAGTCTCTGCAGTGTTGCATCAATGTAGTAGCTACAAATCATCTGGTCTTTTCAGCCTGGAGAAGAAAGGAATGACTAGAAATCCTCTAGATTCTTTAGGGAGAATGAGCAAAAAGAGTCTGAAGGCTTTCAGAAGGAAGAATCATCGTGCCCCAGTTTGCAGAGACTGATCCTCCTCTGCCAGGAGGATCAGGAGGGGTCTGGGATGTGGTGGATACAGCACACACAGCTGTCCTGCATCCTCCCTCCCCTCCAGACCATAAGGCTCTTTCCTCTCACATGCTTTTTGTATACAAACTCCTGCCAGTAAACTCTGACTAGCCTAGCCCTTGGAAGGGAATAATACAGGGGCAATGTAGCAGGACTGTTTTCCCACATTAAATACATTCTGAAAAACCTCAAGAAACTATAAGATCTGTAAGAGCCCCTCCTCTCCAATGCCCTTTTAATGCCTCCTTCTATTTTTCTCTGCCTATGTGCAAAGACTCAGAGGATTCCACAATGGCATTTCCCAATCTCATTAACTGACCAAGCTGGGGGGAAAAAAGTCACAGACACTGATAAAGGTAATATCTGAGTCTGGATTCCCACATTTTAAAATGTAGCAGATCTTTTGCTCCCCATTGCATCTGCCTGGTGCCCATGATTGTGGGATTCCAGAGTTTTTAGCTGAAGGCACTGTCTAATAGATGGCAGTATTCTAACCTAAATTGAAATACATTTGTGTGAATCATTGTAAGGAAAAAAATCTAACTCTAAATTTAAAAATGTACTCTTCTATGGTTTCATTTGTTGATGAAAAATAAGTGAACTGAAATTAACTAAAATGTAAAACATATCCATCCCTACATTTCTAGAAAAAGTAATTTACAGCTATTTTAGCAAAATGCTCACAGAACTCATAGAACATATTTCCTCAGTTTCTTGTTATTGTAGGCATTGGTCCATGTCTATCAAAAACCTTGGAGAAACATCATGTTCTTATGTGATAAAAGCACAATGTTAGTGGACAAACTGTTCACTTATTTTTTTTTTCTTCACAAGAAAGGCAGCTGCTGTATTTCGAATACACACCATGTTTCTAATATATTGCTGTGTGCCCATCTCACTGTTTGCCTGCTTAATTCTGTCAGTAGGTATCTTACGAAGAGTACAGACTGCTGCAAATGATTCCAAATACTTTGGAATTTATTCACCCCTTTCTTTTTTGCCTTTATTTATTAACAAGGCAGGAACACTTGTCTTCCAAATCTTTTACTGATTTAATAGTTCAGCTTTTATGAAGCACACAGGTTTCATGAGAAAAGCTCATCAAAGTCATTCATATTCTATATCTATTTGCATCAATCAATCCTCAATTAGTCATTTGTATATACTAATTTCTTCTTCATACTCCTCTATTATCCATTTATCCCTTGTACAATTGATTATGTTTTTAGTTTAACTTTACCAGGCAAAGTCAAGACTGTTACAGAGGGTCAAAATTAAAAATAACATTATTGATGCTGTTTTTTCCCTTGGTAAAATATTAAAAAACATATCTTATTCACATTGATCTTCCTTAGCATACATTTGCTGGTTCAGTAGGTTTCAGCTATTTTCCTTTTGATTTTAAATAAAGCTTTTCAGTACAAATATTTCTTTCAGACTATTCAAATCTTTTAGCATGATAAACAGGCATTGAAATTTGAATGAATCACTATATAGGTAAATAGTTCTTTATTTCACAAAAATTTCAGGAATTGTTGTGACAACTATTTGCATTTTCATATACAGTTCCAGCTCTTTCAGATACTCAGGAAAAGCATTTACACTAAATGCTTTGCAGTTAAGTCATAGGAAAGGCTCTTTCTTAGGCATGAGTCTCATTTTAGAAGGTCTCATTTGGGAATTACTCTATCATCTAACATTAGTTAATCAGATAGGTGTGATTTTAAGTAACTTCAGAGCCTGAGAAGACAAAACACTCAGGCCTTACTCTTACTGTGGGTATACAAAAGTCTTCCTCAGACTTCTCATATGACTTCAACATACCTGTTCATGGTCTGCCAAGGTGCATGGAGCTCCAGGATATAGAAATGTACCTTAAATCCTGATTGTGGGGCCCTAAGCTCTAATTCCTGCCTTGGAGATCCTGGCAGTTAATGGTTCTGTTCTGTTTTCTATACACAGAAAAGGTCACTACACCCTTGCAGTGTGGACACTGCTCTTACACACTGGCTCATCACTGCAGGGCTCTGAGCTCTGTCCTTTGGCATCCAGCTTTAAATGGACACTCAGCTTTCCAAGAGTATGGGATTCTCTGCTAGGCATGGCAAAGTCTAAATAGGGGTAGGAAGGAGTTGTTATTGTTCTTTGCCCTAACTAGTTTACTAGTAGTTTGTTGCAAGAAGAATATACAGTAAATCAAAGTGGTTCCTAATAAAAGTGAGCAATAACATTTCTCATTTGGCTTTTTGCCCTTCCCCTTGGCAGTGTCTTTTCCTGAATAAATGATGCTCTGCCTCATCAGCTTTGTCTTTTTAATTTTCCTTTGGTAAAGATGGGTCCTTGGCTCTATCAGTACCAGTGGGAGAGGTGTGGATTATGGAACACCTTTCTTCTCAAGAGGAGGAACTTCTAATGTGGTTTAAAACTGCAAGTGTGAAAACCTGTCAAGTTTCATCAGCTACATGCTTTAATTATTGTGACTCCAAGTCTGGTGATATCTTACATCAAGGAATAAGGACATTTACAAAACCCCAGGTCTTTATGGTAATGATCAATAACTGATCAATAAATACAAAAAATCCACTTCCCTGTGATGTAAAACAATGGCCCAGAGGAGACCAATAGTTTAATGACATTAAACTGCAGCTTTCCTCATTAGAGCTCTTGGTAAGTTGTGCCCTGTGATTAATGACAGATCATTTATAAAGCATTACCAGCAGCAAATAATTCTAATTACCAATAACATTAAATCCTGATCACTATGCAAATAATTTACATAATGTAATGGAATATCTGGTCATTACAGGGCAAACAATTCACAATGTTAACTGAGGTTAGTCAGTTATCACAGAGTAAATAACATTAGAAATTAAACAAGGCCAAGCTAATATCAGGTTTTATCCAGTTAATAAGCAGTGAACATATCCCTAGCAAAGCACATCAGACCATGTAAAAACACATCAGACCATGTTACTTTGCTGTCTAATGCAATACAAATTTGAGATAACATAAAAATATCTTACCTAGCAGGATGTTCCTGGCTATCAGGAGGTGTGTAAACAAGGGGGTGGAGGGATTCATGGTGAAGCTTACTGATTTTTATTGCTTCATTGATTATATTTTCCTGTCTTTGATGCTTTGTCTTTGATCCTGTCTTCAGATGCAGGCTACAGGATCCTTACACTCTGAAGGATAAAGCACTATGGCAGTCAAAACCAGCCCAGGTGAGGCCATTCTCATTCAAGTGTTTATACACTTAAAACATAGCTGTAGAGGTAGCATTATATGAAATCTGGCATTGATCTAAATCTGTTAACAGTTATTTATAACTATGGAATCAGATAATGTCCTCATCAGGCAGATGAGGCATGCAACATTCCAGGAATATGGTGGGAAAGAAGACAACACAATATACAGAAGGTAATATATTTGGGGGAAAAAAGTCAAAAGGCAGCCCAGAGAAGGCTGGAATACCACAATTCTGAGAATATGGATGCAAGAATTGAGTTACATACTTGACTAAGGAGATGGGAGAGAGAGGTAAAAGGAATCGTTGGGTTTTAGTTTTTCATTTCCCTACAGAGAGGAAAGGATTGCTACTTGAAATAATGCCTGAAAACTAACAGCTGTACTTGTGAGCTTCAATAGAGAAGATTTTTTACTAAATATATACTGATTTTTCTTGATTTTTCTCATTTTGTTTTGTCTTCTGAAGTGATGAAGCAGAAGAGGATACTTGGGTTAAAATGCCAGACACTCAGGTACTCTAGGTAACCTCAGGGGCATTAAAGAATTTTTCACAAGGGACAAGTCTCCTTGTGATGTTGGAGGACATTTGGACATCAGTAGTGAATTCTTGTTGAAAACTCCATCCATGGTAATCAAATGAGAGACAAAGCCTTGATTTGGCCTCTATCCTTATTTGGCATGGCTCTTGTGACTACCTTTTGTTTTTGCAGTCTCAGGTTAGGACAGACATTCTCTGCAAGATCCCACAAGCCTGTTCAACCATTCTACCCCAGCTGCTTGCATATCCAGCACTGTCCTGGAGGCTCTGCTCCTGGAAGGGATCTGGGGTAGATTTGCTAAAATGCTTCTGGCAACCTTGGCCCTGCTTCTGCAAACCAGCATCATCAGCTGTTTAGCTGAACCCAGTTGTGCAGCAAATGCTGACAAGATTCCTCCTGAGGTCAATACCCTCTAGCACAATCAAGTAGCCACACATCTGGGGCAGAGAGAGTATTTCCAATGGGCAGAGCTGAGTGAATGCTCACCCTGATCTTGGCTGGCTGTGAGGAACAGCTGTACAGTAACTGAGCAGATTGAAAGCAGGTTTAAAAAACTGGCTCCATCAAAGGGATGAGAAATGTGGGGCATAGTCTTGAGGGTTGGCATGTTCAAGGACCTACAAAAAAGCTTAGTTTTCATACATGCTGCCTGGATTCTGCTCTTATGGAATCATAGAATATGCTGAGTTGGAAGGAAGCCATCAGGATCATTGAGTCTAACTCCTGGCTCTGTGTAGGACACCTCAAAAATCATCATGTGCCTGAAAGCTCATCTTGTCTTTTTTCTTACACACATGCAGGATAGCAAATACTGCTTGGAAGGAAGTGATTTATGGAAACATTGCTGCATTACCTGTGATCCACCTATGCTGTATTCAGGCTACATAACCTAAACCAGGGAAGAACACGTTCATAGAGCATTTCTGTATCTACATGTTTACTACATGAGCATTTGTATTTGGTGATTTTCTCATGGGAGAAAAGTTCCTGGATTTCATGCATATTCACATATTCTTCTTCCTAACCCTAATGTTGAGGCCATCACCTCTTTCATTTTAAATAGCATTGAGCAAAAGATGGAAATCTCACCAAAAAGTATTTATTTGCTGACCCCTCTGAATCTGGGCAGACGAGATAGCGTTTGATGGATTGTATGGAGTAGGAAAAAATAACAGTGTTTGCCTCTTGCAAAGTGATATAAAGAGAACATAAATGAAGCAGGACTAAGGCAGCAAAGAGAAAGCAAAGTGGTAACTGACTTCAGAAAATGGCTTTAGAAAGGGGAAAAGTACATAGACTGCCTATACTGAACCTGAAGGAGACAGCTGGGGTAAGCAGCAACAGAAGACTTTAGGAAAATTTCAGGTTATGGAAGTAAGTTTTATGGAAAGGCAAACACAAGCAGAAATGGGAGACAAATCTTGACAAGTTTTTAACTTAAGAGAGCGGTAAAAGCAGAGCAACCTCCTCTGTTAAATGAGTCACAGGTCAGTACTGCAAGTATTGAAAACTTCTGGAAAACTTGAGAGAAAAAGTAATTAAAAAAAAAGACATTTGTTTTGCAAAGCCAAAAGAATGGGAACAGTGATACTGAAATAACTGCATGACCTCAAACAAATCAGGTCTTTTTCCTGAGTGTTGTCAAACTTAACTGTGAGTATCTAGCCAGCTCTTAGGCAGTATCACTAATGTCTGTGATCCTCAAAAACTGAAATAAATTTAACCATTCAATGCAAAACAACAGATCAAAATACATTAGAAAACCCTCAATTTATTTGAAACCTTATGGTTGATAAAAGATATATTACTTTAACAAGTAATTAACAGGTTGCCCTGTTTTGGTGACTGAATTAGTCAGGAAGGCCCACAGCCAAAAATCATCCATAAATGATTTTAGTTATTTTTCTAAAACCAGCAGTTCCACTGAATAAGTCAAACACAGTCCAGCTTTCCTACTGCAAGCTCAAGATGTCAGTGAAGCAGCAAAGCTCCCCAGTTTCTCCAAGGTGCAGCACATGCAGACACGGCACAGCCTTGTTCAGACAAAGATGCAGGGAACTGCAGGGGCACATGCAGAGAAGTTTGGATTCTGGAGATAGCTGCAACTTGCATTCCACCTTTCAGCTGGGTTTTTGAGGTATCCCTAAGGTAGAGAATGCAGGAAGTGTGCAGAGCTCCCTGGGGAATGGTACAAGGTGAAGGAAAGGTTTTATGGCCACAAGGACTTAATAAATAGCACCCAACCCAGTTTTCTTACCACATGGCTTTGCCTTCTAACCACAAAGTAGGTTCAGAAAAGGATGTAGCTCTTTGTAGTTGGTATATGAGCCATGTGTCTCAGCACTAGCTCACTGCACTTCAAAAAAAGCAGGTTATGCTGTTAGCATTTGTCAAAGCAAACTGTGAGAAAGCAGGAACATCATGGCACATACAGGTTCAAGAGCTTAATTTGTCTGACACTCCTCATCAATCTCCAGCCAGCTGTGCTTTCTGAGCACCTGTAAATGAGAGTGTATTTATTTTTATTTTGTTACACCCAGTGGAATATTCAAAAGATTGCTGTGGTATAACTCAATAATTTCAAAATATCTGTTACAGCAACATCTGGCTCCCTGTGCAACTTTCCTCAAAAGTCAATCTTCAATGCAGTCTCCGTCTCTACCACTCAACTAGCTGCCCCTGCCTTCTCCATCTGTCTGAAAATACCTTCCAACAGAAAAAGAACTGCCACTCTGCCCATCTACACAATGTGCTCAGGATGTCAGCTCAGACACATCATGAAATGCAGCACTCCATTCACTGAAGTGTAGCAAATGTGTGAGTCACGAAATATGGGTAATACATGCATCATCTGTGTACATAAAACATGTACTTCATCCTGCACACAGAGTGCAACACACCAGACCTGCTGCATGTGCTAAAAAGTCAGCTCCACATACTTTCTACAAAAACATTATTTCTTAATTCACCATGATCATGCACTATTTGATCAAAACTGAAGGTGAACAAAGTATAAAATACTTAAAGCAATTCAATACCATGGTGCTGTCTTAACTGAACTTCTCACTCTTCCCTATGCAATCTTCCAAACTGGAGCTACCCACCACAAATTCTTCCAACAGATGTTTCTCCACCTCACTACAAGTGCACTTCCCTGGGAAAAAATATATCGGATTCTGTTACACACCAGCAGGTCACAGGAACAGTCACAAGATGGCAGCAGAGAATTAAAGATGTCTTATACCTTGTTTTTGGAGTTAAATGATTTAGTTAATGTTGATTTACACTATAAACAGTGAGATATTTTAGCAGTGCCCAAACCATTTTCTCTTTGGCGCTAAATTTAATAAATATTTTATAGAAGCCTAATTAAATATTTAGTTTATATTTTCCTAAAGAATTTCAGGCCTTTCTTTAAAAATCTGCTAACTTTTTGATTTTCTCAAAGAGAAATTGTTCTTATAAGCAGAAAAGCACACAAAATTTATATCCATGTCAGAATTAGAGAATTAGTGATAATTCAACTCCTGGCAAGAACTCTTCACTAGCAGCTATGTAGATCTAAGTCCACATTGAAAAAAAAAAATACAGTGCAGTGAAAGATGCATTTTTAAAACTCAAGAAGTTACTCATAAATAACTTACACATCATTAAGACAGAGTAGTGAACAAAGTTCTGAGTTGAAGGTCTCTAAGATCAACAGAGAGCCACAAAAAGCCATAATTCAAAAGGATATATGCTACCACAGGTGTGTGCAGCCCCAGGAGTACACTTGCCTAATCTAAATGTCTCCCATAATTTGTGCTGTCTGCTTATTTTCCTCCCAGAAAGAGCCAAGCCACAGGTGGAATGACAGACTACTCAGGGCATATTTTTCTCCTGCTTCAAATTTTCCCCGAGGTGGCTTTGGCAGACCCATCTCACAGTGGCTCTGCCAGTGGTGTGTCAGTGCCACCAGCTGCACACAGCTGTGCTCTGGAGCCTCTTGGTTTGGCCATGCAGTCATTCTTTGTTAACCTAGCTGTGGCAAGTCTCTAGACTATAAAATAGAATTAATTGCCTATTGTTTCCACAGTTCACAATGCTTTGTATTATTACTCAAAATTGTTAATCACTTAATGCCAACAGAGATTGTGGGCTTGCTGCCATTATTAGAGGTATGTAGATTCAATAGGCTATATCACTAATGTTTCCAAAATACCCATATAATCCACACATACTCAGACTCAATGGAATTTCTTCATCACACACATGATCAGTCCCAGCCCATTTTTCGCCTTCAAAACAGCATAAGGTCACAACTGATAAATGTGGAACACGTGAGTGACCCAGAAGCAATCTTCCCTTTCTGATGCCCTGGTCCTGCCTCCAGGGAGGTCCAGGTTACAGCACCAGTGTGAGGCAGAGACCAGTCAGCATCACCAACCAGTGAGACAGGAATGACCTCAGTCAGCCTGAAACACTGCTGAGCCAATTCTGTCAAAGCTGCAGAAGGGGATGAAAGCAGAATACAGCAAAAGCAGGGGATGTGCCAGAGCTACTCCACTACCTGACCCAGCTCATCCAGGGGTGCAACCACAGAAAGGCAGCACTCAGCCACTCTTTTGTTTTAAAGTGGTGAATTCTTTTCTGCTACTGGTAATTGCTCATTGTGTAGTCCTAAAAAGACCTGTCACACTGGAATGCACAAAATCTGTGTGTGTTTTGGATAATCAGATAAGCACAGCCACAGCTGGTGGGATTTCTCCTTACCATGAGGCACTATACTGTCTCCAGCAGCCTAACTTCAATCCCAATTGTTTTCTTCTGAGCAAAGAGCAAGAAATCCTGAAGCATACGAGGCTGGAATAAAAAGTAGTTGTATAGGCAGGTTTTCTAACTCTCATCAGTTAAAATTTGATTCATGTCCAAAAAAATGAAAATTAATTCTTACGACAGAACTGAATCTTTGCCAATTCAATTCTGGATATTATGGCTTCATTTCCTATTTGAAGCTGTTGTGCAGCATACCTATATGCTGTTAAAAGAGCTTTTCTTTATCCCCATTTTGATCCAATTTCAGCTGGGGAGATATTCTGAATGCTTTTAGCAGGGTGGGGGTTTATATATGTGTATGTATGTGTGTATTTATTTCTGACAGGCATGATTACACAATCTCTAGATGACAAAGTGAACCCTTGCTATCCTTTTGCTGAGTGTTTATCCAACATAGACATGAATAATCTTAGATATTATCTTTTGTTAATTTATTGTAGCTATATGACTCTGTGAGTAACACTAAAGTAAAATTTTGTGGGGCTTATATATTTTAAATCCAAGCTTAAGTTAATAAAAAGATTTTAAAACTGCTAGTATTTTCAAGAATAACTAAAAGTCATTGTGCTTTGGATCATTCATGTAGCTCTTCATTTGCCTGTTATATCTGCAAGCTTCATATCTATCTTGTACTCAGAATGAAAACCTTCTGGCTTGTAAAAAGCACCTTGTCCTTCCCTTTTTTCTCTTGCACAAACTAGCAAAATGTGTTATCATAGCAACTGCTTTTTTACCTCTCATAGCTGTACTCTTCATTTCCTCATAGTTTACTCCTTTTTCATTGTTATCACTTGATTTGTATTTGTTATAATCTCCTGTTCAGACAGGAAAATTCTTGGAACAAAATTTTGTTGTGCTTTATTTGTGGGGATGATACAATGAATTGATATGACTACATACACAACTGTAGCCATCATGCAAAAGAAATCCAGGTGTAAACCAAAGTTATGGTATTTCCCTTCCTTTTTTATTTCCTATTTGAGGATTTCAGAGATTTCACAGATACAACACTCATTATGCACGCCACACACAAACACACACACCCCACACCATGGCAGCAGGGTTGGAACTAGATGATCTTTAAGATCCCTTCCAACCCAAATCGTCCTATGATTCTGTGTTCCAGGATCAAGCACCACAGCTCTGGTAAAACGTGGCATATGTAAAAGTATCCTCATTTATACATAGGGAAAAAGTGCTATAATGATTCTACATCTGGAATAAAGAAAGAAACATGCTCATTCCTTATGGCTTAATGATACACTATTCTATTTTTCTTCTATTTTAAATGGTCATTGTGAGTCTTCTACTGCAGAGAAATCCCTTATTAGCCCCTCTGGCTGGGAAGCAGAGATGCTTTTCATTTGTATGCAAATTGATGAGATAGCTTTTTACTGAAATACTCTACTTTTTGTTCCACACATTTCATTTCTAGTTGGACTCAAATGTCAACAAATTGATCCTTGGCAAACTAAGCTTTCCACTACGTAATATCATTTCCTCATGGAACTAATTACTTCATCATCTCATTGCTTTTAAAGTAATTGGGGACTCATATATCCATATTCTTTATGCAAATTAAAATTAATAGCTATATTTAACAAATGAGAAAACTGTCTTGTTCGAGTAGTTCCCAACCTGGAAATTCATTTTCCACAAGAAACAAAGTCCAGTTGTTAACCCACACCTAAATTTAAGTTCCAACTTTTAAAACTGGGCGTCTAAAATGACCCTCTGTAACACAGATCTAAAATTTTCAATACAAATGGCTCCCTTGCAAAACTGTTTGCCACCTCCAACTGCCTCTAACCCAGCAGGACACAGTGCTCTCACTTCTCAGCACTGAGTTATCTGCTCAATGACCCCTGAAAGCCCATTGAAACTGGGCTTTGCTGCACAGAAAGAGCTGGCCCAGGATCAGTGTATTCCTTAACCTCCTAGAACAGAAGGCTTCTAGCACAACAGTGTTTGAGCAGCCATTGCAAACAAATGGGAGGGTGCTCCTCTCTCCCAGGACACCAGTTATTTTCCAGAGTGAAACACGCAGCTCCTGGCTGTGCCTGCTGGACACTGCGGTGCTCATCATGTGGCTGATTCAGCCAGGCATCAAATGTGCTCACTCAAGTTGGGCTAGAGGTCTGAAAAGTCCACAATACTGGTCAGGCAAAGTAAAGTTTGGCTGCCAAAGACCTGAGCAAAATGTGTTTTAAAAAACAAGATGTGTCCTGGAGGCACTGCAGAAAAAAAAAGGGTAATTTGCAATCATGAGTAATCTGAAGTCACGGCCTCAGAAATCAAGAGCATGCTGTGGTTAGGAAAGAGTAAATAAGAAGGCACAATAGTTCTTTGAACATCATTGACTTTTTTCCTGCTAATTCTCAGGTATCTCTTTCTTAGTCTATATCAGGGACTCCAATTTAAATGTACACTAGTGCTCTGTGGATAATCAGAAGTTATACTTTGTATATTACCATAAAGTGTGCTGCTTTCAATTAAGATGATAGCTTTGCATTCATCCAAGGGGCAGCACTCAGGCATTCAACTGTTCTTATTTCAATTTATAAATATCCTGATTTCATTTCAAACAATCTCACTTAAGGAAATGGGAGAATGGTTGTTATGGATTGTGAAATATAGGAGTACTGGGAGGGAACTGAATGTACCAGTTGGGAATATAAAAACGAGGGAATGAGTCATGTAATTTCCAGTCATTCAGAAAGGGTCATCCTGACTGGGCAGGGCTACAATTATTAAAATTTATGTATCAAGCATTTTATTCCTGGGTTGAATGAATAAATGGTCTTCTAGCAGACCATAACGATCCTAAATGACCTGTTAGCAATGCTGTGATAAAGGTTCTGTCAGCAATTAAATTATAGGGATTTATAATACAGAGCTAAAATAGTGCACCCTGGTCACTAAAATAACTCCAGAGTCAGACTTTGGATCAAGTTACCACAACCAAGCAACTGACTAATGTCCACAAAAATATCCATATGGGATATGGATATCCACATGGGAGTCATCTTTGGGCAGGCTGGTTGAATGCAATTGCGTGTTTAGGCTTGTTTTCATCAACACCTCCATGGGATATTGGGTACTTGGTCAGGGGAACATGCACCTCTGACCAAGGTGTGCAGGTGCTCTAAACAAACATTAACATCAATGCATATTGCTGCAAGTTTTTTAGGCCAGAACAAGCCATTAGAATGTAAAGAAGCATATATTCATAAACCTGAGATAGAAGTAAATCCTGCTAACTCAAATATTGTCAGAATTTTAAATGTAATAGTGTTTAGATACATAATTTACATTACTTTTTCTTAGTCATCTGCCTGTGTTTGAAAATGTGATCTCATTTTCCAAAAATGAATATATTTCATTTTGTTTCAATTAAATTGCTAGATTTTTTAACCTTTTCCTGAACTAGTAGGGGAGGGGCCATTTGAACCTGCTTTCTGGAGGGACCCCTTTGGAAGTTTCCTCCCAAATTTGCTCTAAACCAGGACAAATAGTTTCCCCAAGACATATGGTCTGGTATACCAATGTGAACTCAGCAACTGACAAATAGAATCTCAAGTTTTACACTTGATGGCTCTCCATGAGTTCTGTTATCTCAAAATGTGACTCTAGGGCATATAAATTGTGGAAAACTACAGAATCTCGCAACAAGAATAATTTGAAAATGGAAAGGAAAAGTATGTTTAGTTATTGTTGTGCTAGTTGATTGAAATATAGGGCAGGTAGGGTTACTCTGCAGGAATATAAAACACTTTCAGTGTCAAGTGCCTTTCTTTATGATCTGTCAGTGCTGAAAGAACAATCCCAATACATTCCACTGGATCTTGTTACTCATCAAGGTAGAGCAATTCCAACTCCTGCAGTTCCAAATGATAATTGGACTTGTAAGGAGCCTGCCAAATTAAAATTGCCTGCTTAAAATATAAAACTTGAGCAAAAAAAGGAAAAAAAGGACAGGAGATTTTGAGTTCAGCTAATGATCAGATTATCTCATCAGGCTACTACAGAGGGTCTTTGGCACATGAGAAATCACTCCCTTGATGCTCTCACTATGCTGTTGATAGACACAATTTGATATACTGATGGATATACCTTGTAAATGTATCAAAACTCTATACCTGCACACTAACATATAAAAGATTATACAGACTATATTGGTGTTACTGAAATTAATTTAGAGTTGAATTTGATCCAAATTCTGTTCTCACATTTGACAACTGAACTGTAAGAGTTAATAACAAAACAAATAAATAAAGCAAAAGCCTATCTAAAGGGATGATTCTTATTAAAAAAACACAGCACTGAACCCCTTCCTGAAAGAGAATGGCTAATTTTAAAACATCTTTATGTTAAAAAAATATTTACAATTGACCTTGATTTCAGCTCCTGAAGTTGACCTTGATTTCAGTATTTCGTTGTCATATATATGTAAATAAACATTTGCATGTCTATATATCTAAAAAAACAATGTGTATTCATGAAGAACAGTTCTGTAGAAAGTTTCTCACCCTTCTTATATGGATTAAGTGGATTAAGCGTACTTATTCTAGCATTGTTTAAATAACAAATAACAATTAAACAATAAAACATTTATTCTTTCAAACTTCAAATACTTTAAAACCAGTCCCAACCTCATGAACACTGCATGAGTACAGTAAAGGTCATGACTTTATTTTGACTTACAATGATTAAAGATTTAGTCTCAAAGCCATTCATCCTATATTTATAAGCAATACATTTCCTCTACTGTGCATGCTATAGTTTATGGTTTTCACATGCAAATATAATTACAAAATGAATGGTGATTTTCACAAATAGAAATCCAAGCTCAGTGTCCCAGAACCTCTTAATTGATCCGGTTAGTCTTACAGGAGGCACAATGTTTTTGAAGAACACATGGGCCTTGGTGGGATGCATCAATGACTGCTGAGAGAGCTGGCAGACACTGAAGTGATGCCACTCATGATCATCTTTGAAAGGTCATGGAGATCAGGAGAGGTGGCTGAGGACTGCAGGAAAGCAAATGTCACCCTGGTCTTCGAAAAGGACAAGAAGGAGGAGCCAAGGAACTACTGTCCAGTCAGCATGACCTCTGTTCCTGGAAAGGTAATGGAGTGTCTCATTCTGGAGGCCATCTCTTCTCATGGATGACTGGAAGGTGATTAGCAATAGTCAGCATGGATTCATTGAAGGTAAATCATGCTTAGCCAACCAGATTGCCTTTTATGGGGAAACCTGGAGGAATAAGGGGAGAGCAGCAGATATTGTCTACTCTGACTTCAGTAAGGCTTTCAACGCTTTCTCCCACAGCCTCCTCACACAGGTCAGGAATTGTGGACTGGATGAGTGGACAGTGAGCTGAATTGGGACCTGGCTGAACAGCAGATCCCAGAGGTTTGTAGTCAGGGGTACAGGATCTAGTTGGAGATCTGTCACAAGGGGTGTGCCCCAGGGTTCAGTACTGGTCTTAGGATTGTTTAACTTCTTCATCAGTGGCTTGGATGAAGGTCCAGCTGCCTCCTTAGCAAATTCGCTGACAACACAAAGCTGGGAAGAGCTTTGGGCTGGTTCCCCTGAGTGCTCCACAGCCCTTCAGAAGGCCCTGGGCAGGTTGGAGAAATGGGCAGAAAGGAACCATCTGGAATTCAACAAAGGCAAGTTCAGGGTCCTTAACTGGAAAAGAATAAACCTGGGCACCAGCACTGGTTGGGGGCTGACCTGCTGGAGACCCCAGCTCTGCAGAGAAGGACCTGGGGGTCCTGCTGGACAGCAAACTGTCCCTGAACCAGGAGTGTGCCCTGGGAGCCAAGAGGGCCAATGGTACCCTGGGGTGCATCATGGAGAACATTGCAGGCAGGATGAGGGATGGGATCCTGCCCCTCTACTCAGCCCTATTGAAGCCACATCTGCAGTGCTGTGTCCAGTTCTGGGCTCCTCAGTACAGGAGAGACATGGAGCTCATGGAGCAGGTCCACCAGTGAGCAATGAAGATGATGAAAGGACATGAGCATCTGTGTCATGAGAAAAGGCTGAGGGAGCTGGGCCTGTTCAGTCTTGAGAAGAGAAAACTGGGAGGGGTCCTCATCAATGTCTGTCAGTATCTGAAGGGAGGGTGGCAGGAGGATGGAGCCAGACCCTGCTCAGTGCTGCCAAACAACAGGAAAAGCAGCAGTGGGCAGAAACTGATGCCCACGTAGTTACAGCTGAACATGAAGAAGAATTTCTTCACTGTGCAGGTGACCTTGCACTGGAACAGGTTGCCCAGAGAGGTTCTGGAGTCTCCCACACTGGAGATATTCAAGAAATGTCTGGATGCAGCCCTGTGCCACATTCTCTCTGGCATGGCCCTCCTTGAGAAGGGAGGTTGGACCAGATGACCCTCTGTGGTCCCTCCCAGTCTTACCTATTCTGTGATTCTGTGATTTTTACTGCCTAAAGTCAGAAAACACCTTTATGTTCAAATCTAACACATTTGAATTCTCTTCTGAGTAGAGATGTTTCCCAGAAGCAAGAGACTTAAGATCTAGAGATCTCACAACCTAATTTTAGACACAAAGCTTGTACATGTGTATATTTATACATATCTGCATTTCTATACCTATATATCTTCTTACTCTATCATAATAGAAATGCTCTTGCTGAATTGAGATCTTCAACTTGTTAAAATCAATAGGACAATTTACAGAAAACCTGATTGCTAACGATTCTTATAACAGAGATTTCCATCTCCACTCAGGTTTGGCATGACTGAAAACTCATATTGTAAATTCAGTCATAAAATCCCAGACACTCTAAATTTGGGATTTCATCTCTATTCCCTGGACCTGAAATTATGTAGAAATGGTAGACTGAAACTTATACATTAGGAAACTCATTTTTAGAGGTAACATTTTTTCTGACACCTAAACAAAACACCAGGCGATTTCTGTAGGATACTGGTAGTTTCATTCTTAGGTACAGGAAACTCATGTTTAGGTGCTGAGACCTTATTTGTCAGGTGCTCTCCTCAATTCTTGACTTTTGGAGCTCTTTATAACCATTTTTCCATCTGAATTTTCTCCACCAATTTCCTCCCACCTAGTCCTCTCACACTTCATGTCTGGCTTAGCTTTCCTGAGGAAGCAGCTGGGGATGGAGTCAAAGGCAGCTGCAGTTATAACACTTAAAACTATCTTGTCATGTATAGAGCCATCTTTGAATGTTATGTAGCTACAGGCACATAATGTGAGAAAAAGAGAAAAGAAGAGATTACAAAACCTTTTTTCCAGCATCTCAGGGTGAAGGTTGTGATAAAAGTAACTTGGAATTGAAGAATCTTTGTGCTACTCTACTTTCAAACTTTACTTTCAACTTCGTGGAGAAATGCCTCATCACAGAGTTCAGTGATGCTGATGTTGAAAAGACACTTCATTGCTTTTCTTACATAAAAGCTGTCAGTGGTTCAGATGTTTGCACTCCAGCAGAGGCAGCAGTTTAAGTATTAGTTGTGGCATTTTAAACAAGATATAAAACCTGAAGAAATCTTGGCACTGAGAAATGGAGATCAGGTCAGGGCAGGAAAGCACTGTCACTGATGGTCACAGAAAAAGTATTGCCTTGATAAAAAAAAATCCTGAAATTTGAAAGAAAAATAAAATTATTACACTGGGAAACTCTTAGAAGCCTTAAAAAATAAATAATTTTATCAATTTTATTTTTTAGATAATGTGAGCATGCATTTAAAGACCTGTAACACTGAACTAACTTTCTGCAACTCTTCCCTTCAGTCCTGCTTGAACAATGGTCCCAGGATAAAATGCCATATAAAAGCATCTCAAAAGAACTATTTCTCCAAAAATTTCAAAGATGGCAGGTGTGGACAATCATGATGCCACTGGAAAGCACCATTGATTTTTAACTGTGCAGTAGCTCCCATGCTATATAATGAGGTATCCAGAGCAAAGAAACAATGGAAATGTACCAGTGAGAAGTCAAACTCGACTTTCAGGTACTGTAGTATTGCATAACATGATTTGTACTTTCATTATTCAAGGACATGCTGATGTTGAGTAATGCCTCTAGCTTACCTAGGAGTCAACCTAATCTTTAGCCTTCAACATAGCAAAAAATATGGTAAACCTTAGCATTGTAATTTTCTATTGAGATTTTTTTTAAAAAGTGATACAGCATATGAAAATTGCTTGTACTGATTATTTTTCATATGTGAGGATTATCCCATGAAAAATTAATGTGCTGCTTAGATGTTGAACACTAAATGGAGGAAAAAGTCTTTACGGGATTTTTCCCCTGTGGGCGTAAACAGATATTTTTAACTTCAGCTACCAAACACAACTGACTGAGACAGAATTAGATTATATTTCCAACCAATACTTTTGTACCTTGCAAATATATGACAGCTGCAACTCTGAAAGATTTAGAACTAAGTTTGTTAATATCAGTTGTTGCTAAGAGATGCACTGCCTTTAGCAGAAGAATGAATACGCACTCACATAATAAATGGATAGATGAACTTAAATCACAAACTCAACACAAAATAAATTGTTTATATTACAAAAGGGGCTAAAAATATTTTATTGTGGAAATAAATCAGCATTATTGTGCTTAGAATTCACCATTAATTTTGTTAAGTCACGTCTTCACAGAAAGTGTACACACCAATGACACTTTTAAAAAGGAAAAATTATTCATAATCACATTCAAGATCACAATTCAAGATAATTCTTGCAGGGGACTCAAGAAAATAAATAACTAAACCATACATTTTTACTATCTAGTCTGTTTTGGATGATATTGCTAAGTCTAAAGAAGTTTGAGCCCCACTAACAAAAAGCTTACAATGGAAAGAAACAAGATGTTTTCACATAGTTATGAGTATTGCAATTACTTGTAACTGTTTCATATTGCATTGTTATTATCATCATTTTAACACCTGCCTCTTCTTTATTGTTACTTAATGTATTCATTTTTCACTTAACTCTGCTTGGGGCAGTACACTGAGTTTCTCTAGACTTCTTTCACATTTCCTAAGCTATGTCCGCAATTTACTCCTCATATGAAATATAATTTTGGTGATAGATCTTTTTTCCATGTTTCTATTACTACCCTAAAAAGAAGATCTTAGTTTACTTCTTTTTAACACACATCACTGATATATCATCTCTCTTAAGAGGGCTGTCTGAGTTGGTGGGTGTGAATGACATAGATCTGACAAGACAAGGTCTGAAAAGACAACAAAGTTCTGCCAGCAAAAAGCATTAACAAAAAAAAAAAAAACTATTATGCATTTTCCAAGTCTTCTTAGTGACCTTCTGTTGTGGCTTGTGGGGAAAAAATCCACTACAAAAAAGGAGGAGTTTTGAAGCATGTAAAATGTTCTTCATAAAATGTTCTTCAGAGTAAAAGAACTCTCCTCACTCAGAGTAATGAGTACTCAGGGACTAAAGCACAGCTGAGCTGGATACACTATAAAAGTTTTAATATTTAACAGTGCCAGAAAAACTTTTCTGATATCAAATTGGTAAAACCCCCTCTCTGATGATTATGTATAAGATACTTTTTGTGTAATTTAAGCATTAGTCTACTATATGTATGGAAAATTTAGGGTAAAAAATTAAGTAGCTTGTGCAAAGAAAGCCCCAAAGATCCAAAGAGCTGATATTCCTACTAAAATTCAAGTAGCCCTTACTTCTCAGTCTGTATTCACTATCCTAGTGTTTTTTGCTGTTCTGTGAATGAAACTGGGTTTTTCTCCTGGGAGACAGTCATTGTTTTGAAACAATCCTCCCCCTCCTCCCCACCTGCTAATTATCTCTTGGGGAAAAAGGTGGAACTGCAGCTGTAGGAACATTGACAGGGCTGTGTCTTGTTCTAAGAAAATCGTTTCAGGAAAAAGATTCATGAACAGTGCTGCAGAGTCACTCCATAGCATGTCTCAAAGCAGATAAGCTTTGGAAGGCAAAAAAAAATCAGCTTTTCCTGTCCAAACAGCAGATGGTTCCAGATAATTCCCAACAGCAGATATCATAATTAACCACTACTTCCTATATGAGCATTGCTAATGTTTCTCACCAAGCAACTTTTCTCCTCTGTCTTGACTAGTTCAAGGCCTCAAATACCTTAACACTGGATTTTGCTGCAGTTGGGTTGACCTTCCAGAAATGGCTACTGTGCCAAAATATCACATGTAATATTTGGAACACATGTATTTGCATGTAAAAAAGAACATACTAATAATCCAGCAAATGATGTTTATAAACTGTATGTAAATACAGAAAAAAAAAAAACTGCATAAGGACTCCCTGGGTAAAACTCAAGGATACCTGCTCAAAGTGCTTTTGAAGTGTCAAAAGTAGAGTGAATTCTTAGCTGAACCATACTGCAGTCATAATATTATCGTGCCTTCAGCTGAATTACTTCAAGCAGAAAACTGAAGATCTTGTAAATTAAGCAAGATTGTCTTGGGTCAACCCCTGAAGACAAAAATGTATGTGCTGTCACAACTGGTGCCAGCAACTCATTAGATAGCTTCTCAGTGGGCCTGAATAAGATGTTAGATGATGCTTGATGCTGCAAGCACCTTCTTTTTGGTAAGACTGACACAAGGTTGTGACAATTTGTTGTCCTTAAATATCATGCAATGCATCTTACGGTTGGATAAAAGTTTATACAGTTGGAAGGAGAGAAACAGAACATCTCTCAGGGCATCATGTAACTTTGCACAGACTGCATCAGCCCTTCAGCTGAGAGAATTTTTCAGTTCTTTTTGAAACTTTTGTTCTGCATCCTATTTTTCCAACTGCTTTTTACATCTAAAGAGAAAAGATGAAACTCCAGACTGAAAATGTGTAGTATAGTAGCTATTACTGACAGCTCCCTCTCTGATGCTCTTATTACACAGTATCACTGTCTGCAAGAAGCACTCCCCTGTCTGAAAACACAAGATTTGGATTTGGATACAAAAATTGGATTGAATACAAAATTGGATTGGATACAAAATTTTGATTGAAAATATAATATTTGGCTTGAAATGCCATATTTGGGGCATTTACAACTACTAATGGCAATGGGAATGGGCACATCCAGTCTATCCAAAGCCCAAAATGCTCTTTGAGACAACCGTACAATTAACTTAAGAGTTATAGATGAAGACTACTATGGCCTTCCAAAGAAAGAATAAAGCATTCTTTGTTTTCCCAGGGTGAGTGGCTAAATATTAAGCTGACTGAATTTGGCCTGTGAATGCATGATAAGAACAATAGAACTGAATGTGAAGGAGATCTCATACTTGAAATTCAGGCCAGGTATTTTGTCCTCGTGCCCACGTGAATTCCCTTGCAAACAAGTGCTTCACTGTTACCTTGAGATACCTGCTTCTCATACTCACCTTTGTGTGTAAATTACAAACAGTCTGTGGCAGGAACAATTATTTTTCATTAGTATAGTGTCTAGCAAGCCTCATCACCGCCAGTACCACGCTGCCAGGACCGAACGGCATTTCCAGCACTTTACAAACCACGAGATTTCAGGCCCTTTTTTCGGGCTGGTGGGGCTCGCTGAGCTTAGCGGGCTCTCCGAGCGCTGCGGGGCGCGCTGAGCTCCGTGCGAGCCGGGCGGGACAGGGCAGGCCCGGCAGCCGCGGCTCCGCCAGGGCCGGCCGGGGCAGCGTCGGGCTGTGACCTCAGGCGCCCGGCCCAGGCCAACTCGTGCTCTGCAGTTCACCGAAGCCCTGTTGGCTTTAAGTTAATAATTCACCACTCGCTTTCCATTTTTGAACAAGGTCTTTATTTGCGTGGTTCAAGGTTTAATCACCTTGTTAGCCACCGCTTTGAGCTGCTGTCCCACGGCCCGTGGGGAGGGGGCCGTGAGACCGTGACCATCACACGCGTGATGCTTTTTGCGAAAAACGGAGGAGACCCCACTGAGTCCGTCCCCCGACGCAAACCTGGTGCCTTCCATTGCAGCACCCTGAGAGCCGGGGGAGCCTCGGGGCGGGGCAGCGGGAGGCGCCGGGACAGGTCCCATTCCCTGAGGGGTTAACGGCGGCAAGATGGCGGCGCGCCGGCCCGCCCCTCTCCGCCCCCCGCGTGCGGGGCAGTGGCGCGCGGCCGGGCCCGCGGCTGTCGCGCGGTGATGAGTCACCGGCAGGCGCGCGGCGCGGGGGCGGCGGGCGCGCAGCGGGCGGCGAACATGGCCGGCGTTGCCGACGCCGCCGCCGCCGCCGCGCCGGGCAGCGGCGGGGAAGGGCGGCAGGACAGCGGCCGCGGAGAGCCGAAAACTCTCTGGGGGAGCAGCGAGCCGCGGCCGCCCACCGCCGGCCCGGGGCAGCCGTCCCCGCAGCAGCGAACGGAGACGTTAGGCTTCTACGAGAGCGACCGGGGCAGGAAGAAGAAGCGGAGCCTCTCGGGTGAGCGGCGGCGGCGGCGGGGCCAGCGGGCTCCTCCTCGCGGCAGAGGGGGCCCCGGGACAGGGTGGCCCGCAGGGGGTACCGGTGTGGCCGTAGCGGCGTTGCCCAGGGCGGGCGGCTCTTGGTTCGCCCGTGCGAACTTGGGCGAGCGACTTGAAAAGTGCGCCGGGAGCGGGCGGGCCCCGGGAGCGGCGGGCGGCCCGCGGGGAGCTCTCCCTCAGCCCTGCCCGTGGGTTCGCTCCGCGAGGCGGGGTACGCGTGGCCGGCTGTGCCCCGGTCCCCGTACGGGGTGTTGGGGAGCGGAGCGCGGGCGGACGGGTCCCCGTGCCCTGTCACGCAGTTTTGTCAGCTGCTGCTCGGGAGGGGTGCGAGCAGCTCGGGCACCGTCCCTGGAGGGGTGCTGTGCCCGAAGGTGGGACTCCGGCTGTCGGCCTCGGTACCTGCCCGGTGCAGCGGTGCCTGGAGCGAGAGGGGTCGCTCGGAGCGCTCCCCGAGCCCCGCGGGCCGGGAGGCTGCGGGCTCGCTCGAGTTTCTTGCTGAAGTGCTAGAAGTGTTTGGTCGTCTTACCAGCTCTTGTTACACGCTTACAGCTGCGACTGCAGTGGTCTTTGCCTCTGCTGCTGGCAGTGACGATGCTATTAGAACTTGGAAGTACGCAGATTATTAGAAGTTATTTAAAGTAAATTAAATTTGCCAGCTGGGGATTCATAAGGAAAAATAAGGGGAAATGTCATGGCCTTTGTTATCAGTATGCAGCTATATTTACATTCAGACTTCAACCGGTTATTTCAGGTATCTACTAAGTAACTTTTTGAAATACCCCTGCAGTTTTTGTAAAACCTATCAGTCACCGTGTCAGGATTAATTTAATGTTGTAAATTAATTTAAGGTTATAAATAGCTATATTGCTGCTGTATTCTTAAATGATTGGCTTGCTGAAAATCTGGAAAGTGGTTGAAGTGTTAAACTTTCAAGGCTTTCTCAGTGTTGGCTTGAATGTGATAACACAGTCTTATCAAAAAAAAAGAAAATAAAATAATAGGATTTAACTTCAGTAATATGTCAATAATTGAATGCTTTCCTTCGAGTTTGATGGGTGCAATGTCTGTTTCTGATGTATTATATCATCAGATATGCAGTATCATTGGCTGCAGTACTGTGGTGTTGGTGAACACTACAGAATGTAAAGGTGATGTAATTTTCATAGGTGTAAAGGAATTTGCTTGATTGTAGTAGCATGAGTTGCTTTTAGGTGAAAAAAAAGAATGATCAAGATACATACCGATGTGCCTGAAAAACAACTGAACAAATAACTTTATAAAAAGGGGATTGTGACTGGAGGTGGTGGAGAATACTTAACTATGTTCATGCAATTTATTTGAAATTTTAAAATACTTAAAAATCTTCAGTGCTCTTTGATGTTTCATGGCAAGAAAACATAAGAACGGGCTTCTTGATTGAGCAACTAAAAATTCTAACTTGTCTAAGCAGTATGTTAACTAATAAAGTAGGGGTTTCTTTGATGAAGCAGGAACTAGTACTGTAAAGAGAAGTTGATTAGTGGAGAAGCAAATACTTTTTAAAATATATATTTTTTTGATTAATTGGTGTGCTTATGGAAGAAGTGTGTATTTAGGATTGACAGGAGTGAAGTGAGTGCCTGGAACTGCTGTGTTTAGGATTAAATTAATGATTATAGAATAGAAACTTAGTGAAGTGCAGTACATTTCACATTTCCTTAACTTTTCCTCTCCTTTCTGGTTAATGGTTATCCTTTGTGCAGCTATGCATTGAAGTCTAACTTAGCTAAATCACTGTCTTCTTACCTTGAAGGAATTTGTGTCTTTTGTGTTTTTTGAAGATGCTTATGCTTTCCTGTCCTGAGGTGTGGAGGTAAATGAGCATACTGTAAGCATTAAGAGTATGAATCTGTCTGAACAGATTAAACTTGGACCACAGTCTAAAACTTTCTGACTGCAAAAGAGGGGAATTTGAAGTAGGGAAGGAATTTGAAGTGGGAGGTAGAGTATACTTTTAAAAGAAAATGTTGCTTGATGCTTTGATAGCAGCATTAAGCTGTTTTTCAAATGATTTATTACTTTGTTCTGCCGTGGTGTCTCATGCTGTTCTTTTGGTTACTGTGTTTTTCCCACAGGGTCAGCCGCTAATCTGTTTCACAGCTGGCCCAGAGCTGAGCCTGGTGCTGGGTGGCAGTATGCGCTCAGAAGGGAGGTGGCTCAGTGGCTGTGTGCTCCAGTGCATCCCCTGTCACTGGAAAGGGGATTTTGCACCCACACTCTGGAGCTTGTGTGTTGATCAAGCTCAGTCAGGAGGATTGATTATCCCTCAATATCTAGGGCATGAAGGTCTAAGGTGTTGGAAACTTAAAATAATTTAAATAGTTACTTAAAATAATTAAAATAGTTTTCAGCAATAGGCCTCTGAAATAATTTGTGTTAGGTAAGAAGAGGTGGGAACAAATAACCCATTAGCTAAAATCTTAAAATATCTGAAGTTGGCAGGGACTCATAAGTTACCCCATGGTACTTGCTCGTATGCATATATTTACTGTGCAGGAAACTTCAGTTGTTTGAGATGGCTGTATCTTTAAGTTAGAGAAGGTTGGTTATTTGAGGTGGAAGAAAATACACCTGGGCATTTAACAGAGTAATTATTTGGTGTGCTTATACATACCTGTTTTTACTTTCCAGTTTTTAAACATTGAAGAATTGGAATAAGCAAAAAAGTTAAAAGTGATAGTGTTGCCAATGGAGACTCCAGAAAACAAGTTTGCAAGAGGTCTAAGCAGTGATTTCACAGAATGAACTTTGTTTGAAACTTTATACGTAAATATTTGTTTATTATTACCCATTAAGCAACATGTTGTTTTGTTTGTTTTAAAATAAATGCCTTTAAGGCTTTGAGTGATTTTGGCCTACTTAGTAGAAGTGGATCACCAAAATCATTTTCCAGTGACAAGCTCATACACAGGAAAATGGGTCAGTTCTCATCGTTTGAAGAAAATCATGATTTATTAACAATACATAATTAACAGGTAGTTAGTGAATTTTACAGTCAGTACCAGCAATATGATAAATCACAATACCAGACATATGGAGAATATTAATGCAGCACCACAAACTACAAAGTGCCTGTAATTTCCCCCAGGTTGTAATCACACCTCCCACCCAAGGTAATGCATGCTGTAAGCACACCCTCTTTTGCTTCTTTTATATTTCTGCTTGAGCTGATTCCTTCTTTGCTTTAAAACTCTGTAAACTTCTGGCTACTGTGAAAGTCTTCATCTTCAATGTGATGAATATTGAGAAGGCATTGCCTCAGACAGTTTTGGGTGAATTCTTCATGCAGAGTGTCAATACTTGCATTCTGCTCTTAACAGCTGTAACCTGAGTTGTTTTGCTAAGAATGTATATACAGCCTCTTCCTGCCCTGAAAAATGCAGAGCATTCTACCATGCAAGATTACTTCTCCCTCCTCTAGTCCCTAAGACTTTGGCTGAAATTTGAATTTACCATTTGTGAACATGTGCTTGTATCATAGTGTTTCTAGCTTTACCATTTGTAAACATGTGCTTGTATCATAGTAAGTGTCTCTAGCTTTTCATCTGTTTGTCTAGATGAGTGATTTTCATCTTCTGGGTATTGTGTGAACATTGAGAGTTTCTGTTTTTAAATGCCAATAACCGGAGATGTTGAACTTCATTGTAGTGTTCTGTCACTTCTGAAGTGTTACAAGGAGGTGATAATGTCAGACCTTGTCTGTGAGTGTTGAAACTTAAGTTCAACCTTCTTGTGCTGACAGCCTGAATTTCATAATTATAATTTCATATGTTATAAATTTTGTAAGACTCTTCTGTGCAAAGTCTTTTTTAGAAGCCATATGAGCTGCTTAAACACAGGCCAGTCAGCCTTCAGGTTATTTACCTACAGCCATTAAAGCAGAGGAGATCTGTACGTGCTTGATGGCTTTTTGACTGTGAAAGACCTGATCCCAAAGGTTCAGTGTGTTTGTACTATTTGTGCACTGAATTGCTTGGGATCACACGTCTGTCATGTTTTGCTGTTGTGGAAAGCAATTCTTTAAAATAAAAAACAAGTTGCTAATGTTTTATTCTTTAAAATAAAAACAAGTGAGAAAATAGCTTTTAAGAAGTCAAAAATAGAGTTTAGTAAATTTAGGAGGTCTGATAATACATTAAGGATTAGATTCACTCAGCATGTTGCATTTTGTGTAGCTGCTTTGAGTAATGTTTTGTCGAAGTGGATATCTGATTGCCTGGGAAAAGTAGCTTGTTTGTTGGGAGGCAGCAGGGAAATGAATTGTAGAGCATTGGACTTGCATCTCCTGAAACTCCTTTCATGCAGAGTTACTTAACCATCAGCAAAACCTTCTGGGTTAGAGGCTATGCAAATGAAACATGTAGCAAGTAATAAGTAACAAAAGTTAGCAGCTTCTCACCCTCTGGAGGTCATGCCTGAAGTGACTTCTGCCTATGTGTGTTTCTGAATAGATCTTTCCTTGCTGAGGTTCATCAGTGCTGAGCTAACAAGAGGTTATTTCCTTGAGCACAATGAGGCAAAATACACAGAGCGGCGAGAGAGAGTGTACACGTGCATGCGGATACCAAAAGAACTGGAAAAGGTGAAGTATGCTTTGACTTCTGATTCAATTTAGAGATGAAATCTGTTGAATTAAATTATTTAAAGAACTATTTAAAACACTTTTGCTACAAAAACAAAATGTAAACCTCTATAATGATTATTTTTCAATGTAACTAACTTAAACATTTTTGTTTCAGGTTTTTTTGCCTGTTTTCTTGTTGCTGCTGGCAATTCATTAGTAGAGACAAACAAATTCAGATGATGACAAATTATTTCAAATATAAAGATGTCATTGATTCTTAAAGGAATAATCAAGCAAAAGAAAACTTTTTACAGCAAAATGTAATTTTACATTTAAAACATTTTTTCAAATATTTTTTCCTGTATAAAGTTCTCTGAGAATGGGAAGGTTTCAGTCTTATAAAAATATGGTGACAGATGAGTTTTTCTAAGGTTTTTAACTTAATTTTTGTAGTCTTTTATTTTGCTTCTTGCCACTGTTTGCCACATCTCCCCTCTCTGTCCCGGTGTTATAGCCCTTCCTGAGGGATTCTTGCCACCTCCTTTATGTCAGCTTAGATATTATTCTGGCCCTGCAGTGAGCCAAGGTTTTGTTCTGGCTTAACCATGTTGATTTGGGAGCAGCAGCAGTGTGCTCAGGATTGATGAGTAAGGCACCATTGGTAATAAGGTTTGGCTAGGCTGCAGTGTAATGATAACATTAAAATTAATACTGCTAAAATTCCCAAAATCTCTAGGGATGAAGTTACATAGGGCTAAATCATTTTAATTTAAACTGAAGGAAGAAGTTTGTTTTGCTCTTCTCCTACTTCAGTCTCCTGCTTTATGCATACTGCCTGTTTTGCATGAGCTGTGGTTCTTGTTGGACCATTCCAGGAGTTAAATCCGCTCATAGTTTGGCAGTGAATGTTATACTTTCCTTGCTCTGTTTGCTCTGTGCTAGAATAGTGAGCTGATTTGCTCAGCCAATAATCTTGAGAATCCAGAGTCTACACAAGGACAGAAGGGGAGCTTTATAACTAAAGATGAAAGAGCAGTGGAGGAGGGAGGAAGGTGGGCAGGATTCCTTTGGTCAGTAGTGTGCTCATGTTCCCCTTTCAGTATCATTAAATTCATCCTTCAGCCGTGATGAGGCCTGGCTTTACCGAATTAAATTCCCAGTCAGTTACTGCAGAAGATCACGGAATAAATGAGATTGGGATGGACCCATGGAGTAGTCCATGCCCTTGCCTAAAGCTGTGTAACCTACAACAGGTTGTTCAGGATTGAAGGCTTTGAACATCTCCAGGGATGCTGTCTTCACATCCTCCATATTTACACGTTCCAGTTTATGATAGAATATTCATACTTCATATACTTATGGTAGAGACTCAGTTCAATGACACAGCATTTCTACATCATCTCCATTTTTAATTATGTAGATTATTACATGCTGTCTCCAAGGCACAGAAATTATTCTGAAGGATTGTAACCATAGATTTTCAATAAAATTTTTGGTGTGTTAGAACACGTAATATCCAGCAGTCTTTTTACAAATAAGATTAATGCTGTAAGTGGTGCAACTGATGGGTTTTGCATGGTAAATCAAACTTCAGTCTGTCCTTTGAATATGAAATATTATGAAACTGAATAATAAAGAGATTTTGAAAATGATTGTTATCTTTTTACACTGAGATTATGAAATATATTTTAGTTCTTTTCCTTGGCTTAGTCCATGTTAGTATACATACTAACTTTATCAAATTGAGCACCTAGAGATCAACTAGATAGTGTACAGATCATCACCTGTTGCAGAAACTGCTTGCCAATGTGATACAAAAATCCACTTGCTTGAAATAAAGCATGTCAGGCACTAGTAAAGGAAGAGAAGAATTTTCTCGATGGTTTGTTTTGTTTACTACCTTATAATTACAGAATAAGAATGAAAACTATAATCAGGAAGAGTGAGAATAAATCGGAGTAAATTTATCAAAGCCTACTCTCAGGAGATATTACTTAATAGGCACTTATCTAACATCCATAGTTTTAGACAGGAGTTTAATGTTCAAAAGGTAGTATTTTTGTTGTTGTTCTGAGTACCTTTCTTTGTTTAGAGAAGCTAGATAATTCACCATGTAAGTGATACTTCCCCTCAGTCATTTTGTGTCTTTTCAGTGGGAGCTTTTCATTTAGTAGGTTACTTATACTAAATAAGGTGGTCTGGTAGTGTCTATTCCTGCCATCTTAAGGGAACAGTTTTCAGTTGATCTCAAAGTTCAACTTTGTGCTCCTGTGTTAAATTATAGTTATGATGATGGAAAAGCTCTGTAGGCTTTTCTGTTAGTTCCTTAATGGAGCAGCAAAAATAATGTTTACAGAAAGGAGTAGAAGGTTTAGCACTGATTATATTTCATTGGGTGCATGTAGTAAAAATATTGGGAAAATGAGGACATTCAGCAATAATTGCAAATCTTAATGCAAGTTTATAGAACGTGAAAAACTGCCATTGCACTTGGGGAGAAGAAATCTGTCTAGATCTAAAAGAAAAAGTAGCATTGTTTTTGAGATTATAAGGATGTCCTCAAAGAACACAAGCAAAATGACTGGCTATCTTTCTGTTTTGTTGGGGTTAAGGAGTTTAAAAATAGTAAGTATTCAGTTCTGGTCATCTTCATTGCTTTAATATTCAATACCTAGTTTAAAAGTTATTTTAAAATACATAGATAGCTTAATGACATATTAAGGCAGTGCATAAATTTATCTACAGTTCATGTAACCACTGCTCCTGATAACTTTGAATAATAACTAAAAATGATGATATTTTAGAAAATAGTACTTGAGATGAATGAGTAAATATCAGGAAAGAGACCTTAACATCATGATGGTATTGAGGTATTCTACCACTGTAGAATTGGTTGAAATAATATTATAAAGGAAAATAAAAATTCAGGAATGATGGCAGTACAGTTGTGCCTAAGTCAGTTGTCTTATGTGGCTTGTAGATAGTTCTTCTGGGGTGCAGTCTGTGGGATTGCTTTTGGAGTTAGAATGTATGAGGTGTAAGAGGGCTCCCTGGACATGGGAGTGGCCATTGCACAAGCTAACAAAGAAGGTACTCTGAAAGGCAGAGGGACTGAGAGAGCTAAAAGTAATTTACTTGTACTTTGGTTTACACCCTCATCCCAGTATCTTCCTTTCCCATCAGCAGTACATACAACTTCCACATGTAAATGCATATCTGACATGGATATGTGGGTCTGCTTAGATGTTGCTAGTCTTAATTGTGCAGCCAGTTAAACTGGCTTGTATAGGATTATCCTTGCAGGAAAAATTACTAGTTCATGGTCTGACAGAAGCATAAAACCATATTTCTAGACTTCATTTAGATAGAACACAGAATCATTTAAAGAGCAGATAAAGAAGGAATGCCATGTGGGGAGAGTCTGGTATATGGGAGTTGGAATTGTGGAGTTTATGTCTAGTTTAATTATCATAGAGTTGCTTGGCTTGTAGCCACAATGAATGGCTTTAATGTTTGTGTAAATTAAGGATAAGACATTTAAACTTTGTATGTTATATTCTTTGTATGAAAAAGAAAAAGAATTTCTGTATTCCTTGAAGGAGATCTACCACAGCTGTAATTAGCTGTGCAATAGAAAATTTACAAGGTAATAGAAAACTTTTTGGGGTGAGGAAATAATGTTGAAAAAGGAGATAGGAAGAAAACGGCTGCGCACCAGCTCTGTTGGTTTTCCCCCTAAGGTTAAAACATGAACTTTGTTAACCTTACAGGAAAGTTACCATTGGAAAGTGAGTAGCAGCTATATTCAACTGCTGTTTATATATTAAATAAATACTAAGTGCAGTGAGCTGTGAAATTCTACAAAAGCCTTCATTACTTGGACCTTGTGGTGCAGAATTGCTGAATAGTCTTCAAATGCATAGCATGTTAATTTTTTTTATGGTTTAGCTGATTGAACAAGTGAGAATATTGTGCTTATTTGGTTAATTAGTCTTATGTAAATGTATATTTCATAGCATAATTCTTTATAAACTTTTTGTGAATTTTATAAACTACTAACATACTTCTGTTTATTTTTGTAATTTAGTTGATGTTTTTTGGAATCTTTTTGTGCCTGGATGCTTTTCTGTATGTGTTCACCCTGCTTCCTTTGAGAGTTTTTCTGGCAATGTTCCGGTTCATCACTTTGCCTTGCTATGGCTTACGGTAAGTTGATTCAAGAGAAAGGTGTTGATACCCTTCAATGATATTTCACCATTTATGTGTATGCTTCATTTTATGGCCTTTCAGTACTGTTTGAACTACTAATGACTTCTTCCACTGAAAAATAGAAGTCTCAGTGTAAGCTAGCCAAAGTAAAGGTGTGTGTGTGTGACCTTTAAGCTTTACCAGCAGTCACTAACTGTCACCATTGCTTCCTTCAGACACAACAGTTTGATAACAGCACCACTTAGGCATATTCAGGTTAGTAAAGGAGAGAGATCTAACCTTACCTTATAGTTTTGTTCTTTTACCTAACATCTATGTGAACATTTTTTTAAAATTCCTTAGACTTGGCTCATGTATTTTGATAGGCTCTTTGATATCAAAACAGAAGTTGTTTATTTTTTAACAGTTAAAGCTTTCTTTATTTTCATGGAAAACTTTGCTGAAAAGATCCCTGAATAAAAAGTGTTCTTTTCTTTCCTCTGAAGAATCCTAGGGAGTGAAGCATGGAGAGAAAAACCAAGCAGAATATTAAGAAATATTAGATCTTAATGCCTTGATTTTCGTTCATATCAATACTAAGAAGTTGCTAATACATAAAGTTTTTAGCTTTTCTGGTATAGGCATCAAAAATTGGATAGAATTAATCTCCTTCATAAAACCTGCTACTTCATGGTAAAGTTGGCTGTGTAAACCTTAAGTGTAGTCTGAAATAAAAGGAGCATTTGTATTGATGTAATTTTTTTTTCTTGATAAATAAAGACTTCAGGATCTTTATTCTAAATTTTCCAAAACATGAAGTTGATTTATGGTTACTGATTTTTTTTAAATTATGTTGTTTGTATTTGCATTATCAATATTGTCTTTTATATGTGAAGATCTTTTAGATGCATAGTTTAGAAATGTATGTTCTGATTACAAGCAAATGCTAGTTAGTTGCAAAAAAATAATATTGTGAAATATAGTCCAAAGCTGAGATGTTTGTATCTGGTGATGTTAAACATAGGCACTAGATGGCAGTCTCTAATGTTTTATTGTGCTGTTAATTTTGCACTGAACCTCAGACTTAGTAGGTCAAGAGAGTTTTCTTAGCTGTGTAGAAATGACAGTTGTTTGGCTTTAGCCTGATGACAAGGCAAATTCTGTTCCTATTTGTAGATATCTGTATAGATGCTATTACTAAATTCAGGTAAATGTAATGAAGTTCAGTGTATCATTTGAATCTTACTTTTTTCTGTTTTAAAAATGTTCTTCCTCGTTTATAAACTCAGCTTTGCTTTTGGCAAAGAAATTTTCTGCTCTTCTGAAATTACAATTAAAGATTTCAAAGACCAATTACTGTTTTAGGTTGTTGCTCAATATGCTGACAAAAGTGACATTTGAAGCCCCATATGCACTCATGTGTGTGATATGTGTATATATGCATACATGCACCTGCAATGCTAATATTTAGTCTGCTTGCTTGACAGTATTTTGTGTGTCAGGGACAGTAAAAAGTGGTTTAATCTGTTGAACTTGCCTGTGTTAAAGGGTTATCAAGTAAGACGCTGTGAAACTTATCTTGAGTGAAGAAGTCTTTGTTTTTGTAACAACTCCAGAAGCAATTCCTTCACAATTTCTTCCAATGTGTTGGAATTTAGTTCACTAGAATCTCCAGTTGTTCAGTAGAGGGTTTAATTCATTCATGTTCTAAAGTTTGTGGCTTTTTACTGAAAGTTTTAGGACTCATAGTATGTAATGGAACTTCTTCAGATGTAATAATTCTTATTTCCAAGTATTCAGAGTCTGCACTTTGAATTTTTGGGGTTTTTTTTTGGTTTTTGTAGTTATGCTGATTTAATTTGTTATGGCAAAAATATTTGTGATTTTCTTCCAGCTCAGGAAATACATTTTTATGTATTTGTAACAAAATAGAGTTGAATAAGTAAAGCACATTTGTAATTATAAAAGGTACTTACAAAGCAGGTGGCTGTTTATCTTCTGGCTTGTTCTTCCTTGCAAATATCAAATAAATGTTGACTAGTTGTTACTTGAACCTGCCACATCATATTCCATTCTGTGTAGTAAATAAAAGTGCTCCTCCCTTCATCCTGACTTTTCTCTCAACATCTCAGTGGAGTAATTGAGCAGTGAGTGTTCTGCTTCCCTTCCAGTTTACTCTTCAGTTTATTTATTTCCTCATAATTCTATCTTCTCTTTTCAGTGTAGAGAAAGATTATATTACCCTTTTTTTTTAACAATAAAACCACATTCTATATAAATGAGCTAATTCCTGTCTAGGGTATATTATGCAAAGTGCTTAAATGTAGGGGAAGTGGTTTATAGCCTCTTTCACATGTTGGAATATTTCATTTTACGGAATTCTGAAAGGAAAGAAAGAGTAATGTATCTTAAAGAAAATAGTTTACTCTTTCTGCCTAGACAGTGTAAGCACTTCAGTTTGACTTCTGTCATCCTTCCTCATCACTTGATCTTTCCTTTTGAGCAAATTTAGTTCTGTGTTTTTGTCAGAACTATATTGGTGCTGACAAAGCAATCTTTTAAAAAACTTAGAGAACTTTAGTCAGAAGAATCCAAGACTATCATTGAGTGAACTAAATGCTTTGTTTAATTACTGAGATCAAACTGGCAAGGGCTGAATCATCACATGGTTTTGGTAGTTTTGGCAGGTGCAACTTCATTAGTCTGTGCTCTATAAGTGGCAGGGTGCTTTTAGAAAAAATTAACAAGCACTTCACAAAATTAGATTACATCTTCTGAAATCAAAAAAAAAAAAAAATCAGCTCTACTATATTTTCTTTTGATACAATAAAAAGAACTTTCCTAAATTATTCTCTTTGAATCTTGTAGACTATTCTCACTTTATTAAAACATTCTTTGACAGCATAAAAGATTCATTGTTCCAGCAAAGTATGTGCCAAGGTAGACAGAGCAGTGGACCTGGTGGAGTTTTGTTTGAATTAGAGTCCTTGGTGACAAGTTCCTAAAACTGACTCTGCCCAAGGTTGAAAGTTTCATTTACAATTTAGACATTCATTTACAATTCAGACAATTTTTTGATCAATACCTCAGGCCCAGAGATTCTGGGTAGATTAATATCACTGCCTGTTTTGAAGCTCTTTCATAGAGCTAACTTATTATTTTTCTTGAAAATATGTTGCATGCCAATAAAGGGCAATGTGGGAATGTGGAAAAGCTCTTCTGTATTATTTGTAAAGCGCCATGATATGAAAGCTAAAATTGCGTGTTAGTGAAACTCTGATAAGACTCCCAATTTAATTATGTTTGAAGGCATTTTCCATCATCTCCACAAAGCAAGAAAGGATTTGGGAGGGAAAGTGAGGGGTTTTTCTCCAAATTATCGTTTTCTCAAAAAAATACAGTAGAAGATTATGTATTTTCTTACATGTAAAGATAGATTGACAAAACCTTTACAAGAGACCTCCCACACACACCTCATCTTCAGGGGTTCCCGAGTTCCCACTGCCAGGAGTGGGTCCAGGGATGAGGGCAGCACCTTGATAGTGGAAGCCCAACAAGATCCTGCTTTTGTGAGCAGCACCCACCCACCCCTCACATGCCCCAGCACCTCCAGTGCCTCACACCAGAGCTGAATCCCACCAGGAACTGGAGCATGGTGCTAATGACACCACAGTTGTGAGTTCAATCCCTGTGCAGGCCATTTATTTAAGAGTTGGACTTAATGATCCTTGTGGGTTCCCTTCCAACTCAGAATATTCTGTGAATTCTTCCATGTAGAAGTAGATATAGATAGATTGTAAATACCTGTATTTTTCTTTTACTCTGCTCTCTGAAATAAGTGAATTTAGGTCCTGTCAGCAATAACATGAATAACTTCAGCTATACTGTATGTACATCTTAAAATTCTCATTGGCCTCCTGTGAGTTTACAGATTCCTGTTTTTCGGTAGGAAATACATAGAACAACATTATTCCAAGAAAGAAGCTGTAGAAACAAAGCATATCTGGAACAATAAAACAAACAAATACAGTGGCATTCTTCTTATGGACATTATTTATTTGTTCATGTTATCAGGCTATTAAAAAAATTTGAACCTCTGTTATACACTTACTCCCAAGCCTTTTTTTTTCTTTGAGGAATTTAGCTATGAAATCCATAAACTTCCTTTTGTCACCTGAAGTTCATTTAGGATGTTGTGCATCTGCCCACCAAAATGTGTAGCTTTCTACCAACCAAAAAAGGAAGATGCATTCATTTTTTTTTCTGTAGTATACTCTCAGATCAAGTACTCCTTGCTCCTTTCCATAACAGTGCATAGTGTAGCAACATTACAACCTTCTCTTTCTTTCTTTCTTGTAAATCAGACCGAAGGGAAGAGCACTTTCACTTCCTTTATAGGATGGAATGTGGTGTCACAGGGATTCCTCCTTGGTGAGTAAATCCTGATTTTCTTTTTCCTTCTTTGCTGTCAGCCAAATTCACACATCTACAGGTAATCAGTAAAAAGGCTGGTTTCAAATGGGTAGTATAGCTAAATTAACCAACATACCTCAAAGGAGAAACCAAAACTTAGTTTTAATAACAAACACATGAAATTGATTCAGTGCAATTTGTGGTAGGTGTATTTTCTTGTGTAACTTAACATCACTGTGGAAATGAGTTATCTTAGATTTAAAGCATTTTTCACATAGAGTACCTATGGACCAATTTGGTCCAGTTTAAAAAAGAATATCTTGGAAAAACTATAGCCCCTGCTGTACTTCAGTTTATAGTGCCTTAGCCTTTTTGAGGTTTCTTCTAAGTACTGCTTCAGTCAGGTTCATAGCTATATTTTTGTTTGTACTTAAAGCAGGTATTTTTTGTAATGCTTAACCTCAATCATAGGGAGTTCAGAAAGTTCATTGCCAGGTGTCTTAGTATTAGACTCATAGATAATTCTATGTATAATAAAATACAGCACTTCAGCATATGTTTGTTAACTATCTTCAGTTATATTTGATTCTGTTATTTAAAAAATAAAAGCCTAATGAAAGCTTATTCTAGTTGTCACTCTTTTGAAACCTCGTTTTTTTTTTATTTTTTTGAGACAGCTCTCATCGGGGCCTAACAGCAAGGTTGGTTTTGTTTCATTCTTAGCATGGTCTCGTGCTGTATTGTGTGCATGTAGAGGCTTTTTGTTGTTTGAGAAATGCATTGCCACCTAATTTTGGCAAGCTCGGCTCTCAGTTTCTTAGAAGTCCACATTTGGGACATTTTTCTTATCAGTCTGTAGAATCACAACTGTACATCAGTGAAGTCCTGTATAGTGTATGGTGTATCACTTGTTAAAATCCCAAGCTGGAAATTAGATTTGCTCAAAGTAGTTTCTTTTCCTGAAGCCAAACTTGAGCATAATTGTAGGAAAATATTTCAATAGATCACATAGTCCATTAAAAAAATTTTTAGTGTGTACTTATGTGGGCAAGTATACTCTTCAGACAACCTCACTTGGATTTTATTTTCCCTTACATCTTTAATTATGCTAACAGGAAAATATACCCTTATGTGTTAATGTAATAATTTTTGTTAGTGCTTCATGTAAAATTAGAAATTCATGACACCACCGTTCTTTTATGAAGGGTATATTGAAGAATAGAGAGTTTGGTAAAAACTACACACAAAACAAAACCGTCCAAGTATCTTCAATGTAAAATGGAGGAAAAAAAGATACCTGAGCAAAACTTTAACTAGACCACAATATCAATAACTGAAATACATTATTGCACTCCTCAGTGGTTGCCTGTTTGAAAATGTTAGCATTGAATAAATAATACAGGTAGAAGAGGCTTGCTGTAAAATACATGCTTAAATTTGTAAAATGATAAAAGACATCTTCAGTGCATTATTAGCAGAACAATAAACCCAAATAAAAAGGGCTTTATAAGTGTCAACATTTATAGCATTATTATTTTTACAAAAGCTTTAAAATATATATATGTGTATGTTATTAAGATGAAAATATCCATCTAAAACATTTTTGCAGTGACAGTGTATTCATATCTTTAAATTACTGTATATATGACATCAGTATTGGAAATTTTGTGTGTTGACTTCATAGGAGTAATTGTTTAGAATAATGAATTATTATGAGTGAGAATTATTCATGTGAATTAGTTGGATGAGACTAAATAGTCTAAACTAAAGGAACCCATTAAAATGCAGTGAATTGTATCAATAAACAAGAAAATACCTTGAATGCCTGTGGATTTAAAAAAACCAAAACAATCAAAACCCAAATGACTCTAAAAGATGATTGGAAAACCATATGTAATCAGACTAGTGAAGAATTGAGGAGCACCAGGAGGCCTGTAAGATAAAAATAAAGGTATCATATGACATCATGTGACAGTCTGTGCAGTTAAGTTTAAAATAATATATTCAGAGTGCATCAGGGTTTGATGCCAAAGTAACTAAATTCACAGACAAGTGTACTTGTCTGCAGATTACACAATGTAGTGAAAACATTGTTCATTTTGTTGTTTCAGTTGCTGAAAAGCATACCAGAAGCAACCGTAGTGAGACTTCTTTTAAGCTTTTTTATACAGCAAGAACAAATTTCTTTTTGTCCAGGTTGCATTTCATGTTCCAAATGGTTTAACTACTTTAAATTCAATAAGCAAATCTTATTAAAATGCCCGACACACAATCTTGGTTTTCTTGGAAATCACTTGCTTAAGCAATCTTGTTCATTAGCTACTTGTGATTTTGAACATATTAAAGACAAATATTAGTAAACTGTGATTTATTTTTAATAACACTCTGCTTGATGCTGAGTAAATTCAGTCATACAGCTTTTGGAACAAAAACAAGTTTGGAGGGGTAGATACCAATGCTTTGAAAACCATGAGCTGCTTTGCTTCTTTAATTTATTAAAGAGAAATTACTGTGAAATCCATCACGCTGTTCAGTAGCAAACATTAAGGTTCAGTAGTGTGACCATCTGTGTAGTCATAGCCCCTATGGATGATGGAACCTAAAGCTTTTCAGCCAGTAGATGGAGACAGAAGCCTTAATGCTGTATAAAATGTGGATCATGGCATTTTGAGTATGATGTTAAATAGAAATACCTTGAAAATTACAGACAGATAACTAGTTCAACTAGTTCCTTAAACTTTGAATTGGGTTTGCTTATGATGAGCACTGGTTTTCACGCTAGAATTTTCTTCATTGGATAGGTGTTTTATGTGGATTGTGATATAAGTTTGACTTGATTTTGTAACAGAGGGGATTTTTTACAAGTGTCACAAGTCATCTTGGAAAAAAAAATTGTTGTTTTTCCTAAAACTTATCTAAGTTTGTGGGTAGCCAGTATATTTGGTAACATTCTAATTTGATAGTATTTTAATTTAATTTTATAGAATATACCAGTATTCTAGAAGTAATTATTTTGCATATTTGTGAGGCAGTTTGCTTGCTTTTAGCCTTCTGAAGGGAGGGGACATACACGGATCCAATGGTTTTCTAAACAGAGGAAAGACTTGGATTTACACTTTCTAAATTTGTCTCATGGTTCACAAACCATAAATTGGAAAGTTTGAAGCATGAGTATTAACCCTTGATTTTTGTAAAAAGTAGGTTTTTTCTGTAACACTGATTTGCTCAGTTCCTGGTTGATGTCAATCAGTGCATTGTGGAAATTTTGCCATAGTTTCACTTTGAACTGCTGTAAATACTGTGGGGTAAGCATTGAGTGTGGCATGGTTCTGCTTTTCTAACAACTGACTGGGCTGAAACAGAAGCATGCTGAGGTGGAATAGAGAGGTATAGTGGTGTGGCTTGCATAGTATCACTTTGTTAAATGTTAAATTAATAATAAGTTTGTATATCACCTAAAGTATGGATTTCTTTGTTTATGGCGTTCTGAGAAGTAAGGCTTTGTTTCAGTGGAGATTTTCTGTCAATTAGTAGATGTAAAGATAAATATACCCAAAGGCTGAGGAGTTTGAACATCTTGTTAAGTACATGCTGTAGAATGGTGAAGTCTCTGTGTGATTTTTTTCTGTATTGTCATAATTTACTGGTTAAATTACAGTGCCAAGAGAGTTTATCTGTAAAGGAATGCTTGGATTTTTACTGAATTCATGCAGGTTGAAGGATCATCTCATGTTTAAACATTTTGGTGTATTCAGTGATAGTAATAGTAAAGCAGTATAAGATTTAACATAGTGGATAATAGAATGGATATGTCTTACTCTTCAGTATTAAGACACTTGGCTGTTTGAAGAAGTTTTAAAATTTGATTCCTAGATAGTCTAGGCTATACAGCTAATGTGGGAACTTAGGACTTAGCATAATGAAACCACTTGTAAAATTCTGTAAAGAGCATCTTAGAGAGCATGACTCAAAGCAAAAAATATTTGAAGTAGTAATGGAATAATCACAGAATCATTGAATGGTTTGGGTTGGAAGGGACCTTAAAGATCACCAGTTCCAGCCCCCCTGCCATGGGCAGGGGCACCTTCCACTAAACCAGGTTGCTCAAATAATCCAGAAAATAATTATATGAAAAGATATAAATCATGTATCGTAACAAGGTGTATATCAAGGAAAGTCCAGATGCTCTGGATCCTTTTATTTACTAGTTTGAGGTGTGAAAATTGTGAGGTAAATTATATCCAGCTAAATTTTGAAACCATGTAATATTATTTCTGGAATCTGGTAGGACATTAGAGGAACTACATCTTGGACACAGGCTCTCATGATACCGTCTTTCAAGAGCAGAGTTCACTAAAGCCAGGCAAGTGTTAATATTTAACTCACTTGTGCAGCATCACTGTATGCCTGGGATAGCTTTGAAGGAAAAGACTAACTGCTTTCTACAGAAAAATTCTTCTGCCCACTGCTTTGTTACCTTGCTGCCAGAATGATTGAAGTTGTATCATTGTAGTGCACTTTAATTATTGTTCTCATTTTGTCACTTATGAGAAATAAGACCCACGTGTAATTTTCGTATTGGTATTCTGTCATACTTCACGCACAGCTGTAAAAATGTGAAGTGTTTGGAAGTGAGCTAAACTGTTTCAGCTTCTCATATCTCCATTTAATGGTTTCTAAAGTTGTACAATATCACACTCTGAGTTTTCACATCAGCTCAGTAATGTCTAATTCTTAAAAACTTGGGTCCCTACTTTCAAGTGAGGTATTGAAATTACCAGCAGTATGCTGTGTTTTTCTTGTTTGTTTTTTGGCTTTTTTGTAGTTGTCATAGCTTGGCCAATGTGAGCTTTTAATTTTGTTTCTTTGAGATTCTGTGGTACTCATGATGTGCATGACTACAGCAGTATGAGTTTGTGTGTGATACTAATCATGAGGTCTGATTAATTAGTGCTTAAGATGTCCTGAAAGTACTTTTCAGTGTTGGCAGTGAGTAGTTACTGGAGACAATAAGTAAAAACACGTATTGAGAAAAATGAATGCAGAATGCTGGGATGCTATGACAGGCATGAAATCGCATCAACCTGTGTGTGTTTCTGTGTATTAAACAGCTTAATGCAGAGGATAGGAATGATTTGTGACAAATACAGATTGAACTGTGTGCCTGATTGTGCACTAAAACTGCAGTGGTCAGCTCTCACTGAACACTGACTGCATCATTGCATTGCTGCAGGCTTTGCAATCAGTTCTGTGTATCCACCAAAAGGTGACAAATCATGAGACTTAATCCATTTACTTGATTTCCTTGTCTTTGTAGGAAATAATTTTCTCTTTTCTATATTATATGCAGAACCACACCTCAAAATCCTTTTTTAAATGTTATTAACCAAAGTGGAAGATGATTCTCCTACAATAAAAATGCTTCTATGGATTTATGGAGGAGACATATTAATCTCTCTCAATTGGAAACATGTTAGCGGTACACTGTAGATTACTTGTTTAGTCAATATGAAAGGGTCTTTTCTAGTGTACAGTGAAAGAGCACTGGAATATATTTTAAATGCCAGGATCTTCTTACTCTTCTTACTTTCTAGAAAGCAGTTTTCTGTAGTTAATCTTTGCAGTAATCCCTTGTACGTAGTAGAGGGTTTAGATGATGACAGCTCTTCTGTCATCAAACTGAGGAAATTGAAACTGTGAGGATATTTTTGTGACTAAGATGTTGTGGTTTAGTCCCAGCTGGCAACTAAGTACCATGCAGCCACTCGCTCACTCCTTCCATCTTCTACCCATGGGGAAGGGAATTGGAAAGTTTTGGTAAAGCTCATGGGTTGAGATAAAAACAATTTAATATTTGAAACAAAATCTGCTAATAATAATACTAAATATGACAATAATAATAGTAATGAAAAGGAGAAGGAGAGAATCTAACAGAACTCTAAGAGAAACAAGTGACAGAGTTGTCCACCAGCCACTGCCTGGTACCCAGCCAGTCCCTGAACAGTGATAGACCCCATTCTGGGTAACACTCCCAGTTTATATACTGGGTGTGATGCTCTGTGATGTGGAATATCCCTTTGGCTAGTTTGGGACATCCTGTCCTGGCTATATTCTGTGCCAGCCTTCTGTGCAGTTCCTCACTAGTAGAGCAAATGACACTGAAAAATCCTTGACTCAGGGTAAGCACTTCTTAGTACCAACCAAAACATTCAGTGTGTTATCATCATTCTTACACTAAATCAAAAAAAACCAGCTACTAAAAATAAAAGGTGCTGTGTCCCAGCCCAAACCAGGACACTTGTTCTGAAATTGTCACAGCATTACTGTTGGTTCTGCTTCCCATGTGAATGAGAAGCACAAGAAGTTATTTAGAACTTTGGATAGAATATTGATAGATTGTATTTTTAATGAAAATGTCAAAAAAATATTGTTTATTGCAGTTTTTTTTCCTAGTCATACAGACAGACTAGTGAGAAACTAAATCCAAGTTAAAACAAGAGGACAAGAGGACTTCAAGTTATGCCAAGGGAGGCTTGGATCAGATATTAGGAAAAATTTCTTCACCCAAATGATTGTAAAGCAATGGAACAGGTTGCTGCTCAGGGGAGTGGTGGAATCACCCTCCCTGGAGGTACTTAAAAGATGGATAGACTGTGGTTTAATGATGGACTTGGCAATGATAAGTTAACAGGTGGATTCAATTATCTGAAAGGTCTTTTCCAACCTAAATGATTCTGAAATTCTCTAAAAATATTATTTGAATGGGATCTGTTCTACAAAAGTTTAATACCTGTAAAGCACAGCAATCAAGAATCGTTGATCTGACTTTTTAGGGCAGTTTTTGAATTAAATTTCAGTGATAATCAAGTTTGTTCTGTAAATAGCACATTCTCAAAATCTTTTATAGGATGCTGTGTGCAAGTTTGTATGTGACTTCATACAGAATTAGTCTCCTGTGACAGTTTTCAGAGTTGAGACCACCTTTAGAAGAGAAGTTGTGCTCCTGGTTTTATGTAGTCTCTTCTCAGAATTTGTAGTGCCTTGTCATGGTTGCTGTGTGCATTTACATTGGCTTCTCCTGAGTTGGTTTTACTTGAGTGTAGTCAGATGAGCATCAACACATGGAGAAGAGTGCTAGAGTTACCAGTACAGAACATCTGCAGTTTGTGACTGATGATTGATCATCCTTGATGTTACTTGTAAGCAAGAAAACCTTTGACATGATATTCTCAGTCTGTATTGACTTGTGTTCATCAAAGCATTTTCCTTTGACAATCTTTCTGGACTCCTTCAGAAGCTTCATAAACAGATTCTACTCACTACTGCATTTCAGTGAGACCATCCTATTGTTAAAACTGGTACCTTAACAAAATTTTAAAAGACCCTGAATGAGATTTTCAGGTGGGTGTCTCTTTTGTTCATCAGGTTTTCCCTACCAGGTACTCACTACTTCTCTAATGATAAGGTAGTTGTTGGCTGGAAGAATGAAGATGCTGATATTCTGAGTAAAAAAGTTCTCATTCTCTTTTTCATGTGCTAAGGCCTGGCATTACTGTTATGGCATAATAGTACCTTTATGACTGTATCCCAATCTGTATTTCAGGGTTTGAGTGTTGGCTGGGAAACTTGTACAGAAATGACTGAATACACTTCCAAAATGGAAGTAGATTTGAGGAAAAGGAATATGCTGTTACTCAGCCTATGAACAGTAATCATAATCATGACCTTGTTTAAGTCTTGTAAATATTTCATATATACTATTATATTTTAATAACTATAATCATTTAACTCAGATGTAATAAAATAAGGCAGTAAATTTTCAAAGTGTGATTTTGCAGGTTGGGGAGGGTGCATTTTTTTGTGTGTCATGCAAAGACAATCATAGCCTTTTTAAGCAGTGGGCAAAAGGTACACATCCAGTTTTCTTTAATTTTTTCAATTGGTGTTTGCAGTTTAAACTCGGTTTGGGGACTGAGGAAAGGAAGAAAATTCACTGAGGCATTTTGTCAAGGACTTAGGCTGAAATAAGATATGGCGTGAACATTGTTTGTTACTGGAGCACTTCTGAAAGCAAGAAAATGCCTCTTAGGGAGAGAAAGCCTATGCAAGCAGTTCTGGTATGCTGGACTAGGTTGAATTCTTTTATTTAGAATGTAATTGTTTTTAATACAGTTTATGCAGTAAAAACTATATAATAAAAGGAGCAGTTGCTCTCTGTTCAAAGTGTTATACTGTAAAATCTGAGAGTTCTGGGAACTTTGTTGCTCATACTCCCAGCAAGAGCATGACCTATTTGCCCAATGTGGAATGTCATTGTGTGGTTCCAGGAGTGATGGCATGTGTGAATGTTGTTTTCAGGGCAATTTCTTTTGCATGGAAAACAACAGAGAAACCCAAATTATAACACTCCAGGTGTGATTAAAATAGAATGACTGAGGTAGCAGACCCTTCTCTGCAGGGTCTGTAGAACTACTCCCGAGGTCACAAGTAGCTGTTGGATGTTTTTTACAAATAGCATACATTTTTACAAGACAAGTCTTAGTTTTTTTTCTAAACGTGTTATCAGTTCATGGGAACATTGTCTAATGTCTGGATGACCTACTGATTTAAGAATACAGAAACTGAAAATTCATTACTTGAATTTTGCTAATTGCTTGCAACTTCTTTGAAACATTAGCTTCTATAAAAGCATTTCAGTGTATTTAAAAAAAAAATATATATATTTAATATAAATTATTTCCTCCTCTTTTATATTTAATTCTCAACCTTTTGATATAATTCAAAGGCTTTTTAACTGCTTTGCATCCTATTAATACTAAACTAAGTTAATAGACACGTGAATATGGCCTTGCTATTTCACTATGCTTATGTATACTGTCGTGGCAATTGAGATAAAGCTATTTTCTTCCAGTAGTTTTACTAGAAAGAAATTGTGTAATCATTCCTTTAGTCTGCTGGGTTACTCATGGAAAACTTCTGCATTTGGTTCACAATCCACCTCCAGCTCTGATGTCAAATTGTTTGCATTTACTGCTGCAGAGCTTAGAGCTAACAACCTGTTCCTCAGCATCTAGTTCCTTATACTGAAATTGAAGATGACTGCTTCATATCTTTTTGATCATAGTGAATACAATTTCTGTACCTGAGGAAGTCAAAATCATAGAATTGTGTGGAAGTGGGAAGGTAAATTAGAAACCTAGGGCATGCATACAGAAGGTTATTGAAAAGTGGAAGCTCTCAACAAATATAATGTTTTAATTACAGAGATGTGGCTAGTAAGAGACTGTGATCCTGTGATTGTGAGTGTGATCTATAAATGTGGGTCATAGTCATGGTGGTGGAGCCAGGGGCAGGGGAGGAGGCATAATAAACTACATTGAAATATATCCATGATGAACAGCTTTGTACATTCATAATGACTTAGTAACATCTGTATTTGGTGGGTATATGACATTTAGTGGAACTTTTTGCCCTTTCTATTTCAGTGACAGACGTTTGCTGCAACCTGCTCAGGTATGTGACATGCTCAAAGGAGTTATATTGGTCATCTGCTACTTCATGATGCACTATGTTGACTACTCTATGATGTATCATCTGATAAGGGGACAGTCTGTCATAAAGCTCTACATCATCTATAACATGCTTGAGGTAAGGATGTTGACATCAGAATATGAAGCATGCTTTTGTCAGACTGTCTAAAATATTTTGTGTTCCAGTATTGACTTAGAATGTGGCACATCTGGTATTCTCACAAATCTGCACATAGCTAAGATAATAAGCTCAGATGCAGTGAAACAGGTTTGTGAACAATAAGGGTTTAGATACTGTTTCATAATGCTTAATTTATGGAGCTTATTAATCAATTTCATAGCAAGAAACTCGAGAAATGGAAATGAAAGAAGTGTCTTATAAAGTGCCAGGTAATGAATGAGATTTTGAACTCACTAAGAAAAGTAGAAGGTGTTGATATGAAATAATGATAAAATCCTGAGAGAGAGAAGAGAAGGAGGATAATAGAAAACATGGAATTGGGCTAGCAGACACAAGCCTTTAAGGTGAATGAATGAATGAATGTAGAAAAGGAAATTCTGTTTTGAGAGGTAAGATAAATTGTGTCAAGAAAAACAGTTTCTGTTTTTCTATTAATATAAAGCATAAGATTTTTAATTTTGCTTCTATGATCAATGGTTCACAAAGTAAATAATGTTTTCATGGGCACAATCTTATCTCCATCCTGCAAATATAGGACATAGTAGGAATACAACCTCTTAAACGGACTCAATCAGAGCTTTGTACACAAAAGTTATTCTGCTAGGTATCTGGGATTCCTGAATGAAATATTAATCCTTATTTGAACATCTGTTGTACCCTTGTTTGAAGACTGCTGAAACAGGGTGACATTCTGCAAAATCTGAATATTTTGTCTGAAGGCATTTGTTCTTTCCTAATAAAATACGAAAATATTGCAGAATGAACACACTTTGTTATAGTAAGTGAAATAAATATCATACAAGCCACTCCAGTTGTTTACTCATAGGGTTTTTGTTGCTTTTGATTTTACATTTGCTGGAAAATACGTACAAATATTGAATTGGCACTGAGTTACTATCTAGATTTTAGTTGTGTGGGGAAATACTCATCCATATGTACTTCCATAATTGATGAGGGATTATCACTTACTAAATAAATCCATGTACTTAAAATAGTATTTTCTCTTTATTTCAAGACTACAAATCACTTAGTGCTGTACTTTATGTGTACTTTATGTACTCAGCTTTATGTGCTTACCACATAATTTGAAGCAATACTGCAGTGTTTCCTGTGAATTGGAAGCCATGTGACATTCTGTTTGGAATGAGGAATTGAATTACTTTGCTATGTTTGGCAGAACCAAAATTGTGTGTTTTAACTAAGAAAAGTGCTGCATTGTTTCTTTTAGGAAAGGGGGAAGTTTGTTACTACTCATGGTTATTAGAAAAATTACATTAGACTTTGAATTTGGGAACAGTATTTAATTTCTATGGTGTCTCATGAAACCCAGCAGAGTGTGTGTTTTTAAGGGGCTTTTTTACCATGACAGGTTGCAGCAGTATTGGCAGAAAATGTTCATGGTATCCCACTGAAAGACTTGGATAGTCAGCTTTCAACAGTTTGAATATTGGCTTGCTTAGACTACTTTGGTGATTTTTATTAAAAGTCTTTGCTACTGATGCAAGCAATTCTTTTTAAGGAATTCTTAATATGCTCTTTTTTAAGCAATATGCTTTACATATTTTACCAAGTTTTCAAAATAAGGAAGATCTTTTCAGTCTAGTAAATCACCGAGCAGCAGAGATGTTTACAATGTCCTAATGTTTTCGGCTGTTGGCAAGTCCGGGGAGTATTGTCCTGGACAGATATGAGGAATGCAAAACCTTCAAATTATGTGCTGAATGCTCCCAACTGACAGGCTAAGGGGAGCATTCAGCTCATTTGGCTTAAATGACACTTTTCTTTTTTAGATTCAGACCCACCGGCTCCTGCTCCTTGTGAAGCCCCAGTGTGCGTTATGCTGGTGACAGCACTCACCATGGAATTCTGCTGGAGCCTGGAGCCGGCATGTAGGGTTTAGGTAAGTCACATTTGGAAAAGCAAGCAACAATATTGTGTGGTGGGTTTTAATATTTTCTATCCTTTCAGCAAAGAACCAAGGACTGCTTAAATTAAATAGAAAGGAAAGCAAAGCCACCATTTTATCTATTAAAACCCTCACAATATTGTGAACAAAAACTTACCAAACTCTTAAGTTTCTGTAGCTGGTGTTACTACACCAGGTGTAATTACTCAATGGGTCATCACAATGAGCAGGAACCAAATAATGCAGACAATCTCAATTTGCAAAATCTAAAAGCCGAAAACAATGCCACTGTAAATATCTCTCAAACTGATGGGGTTGGGAGCTTCAGATCTATGATAATTCATCTGCTCATGGCTTTGTTCATTTTATTTCATAGGTGATTCTTAGAGCACAGCACATTGTACATCTGCTTGAGGCATCCTGTAAAATTTTGTTTTAATTCAATGTTCATATTTTAGCAAACTTCATTCAGTAATAGTGTCAGAAATAAGTATGACTTTACTCACTTCAATATCTTTACCTTGACAATTATTTAGTTTAAAAAGTCAGGAGATTATCTGAAGTCTAGGTTTGTGTTGTCCCAAGAACTTATTTTCTATCTAGTAGGATCAATACTTGCAGGGACATTGTGCACCTGGTTCTGTACTGCTACATGTTGATTTAACATGTCCAAAATTGTTGTTTTACAGAAAGACACTAAGAGAAAATATTCCTTGTGTTTCTTAAGTAGAGATAATCAGTTTGTCATCTTAACCTGTTTCCATTTGGTTGAATTAGTAAGCAATGAGAGAGAGCTCTTTTTTTAGCCAGACATGCCAAGTTTAATTTTTGAAGTTCTGGTTTTGTTCCCCTGAGTAGCTTGGTTTTATAATTATTGAGCTGCATTGTATAGACAGAAAAAATGTTCTTCTGTGTAATGATTTTCAGTTTTATATGTTTGTTGCTGATGAAATGTTGGGAACTGGTGGAACTCCCTATGACCTTTCTTGCTGTGGTATTAAATTCCAAGTTCAAAATGCTGTCCATACGTTTTTTGTCTTTAGAATTACTGCTAGAGGCTTTTTTTTCCTATTTGTGTGTATATTCTTTGGATTATACTCCAGGTGTTTGTTGTTTTTTCAACATATTTTTCCTTTTTGGCAGACTTTCAAGTCCCTTTTAATAGCTTGCTTTTGTGTTATAGTACTTTTAATTTTGAATTCTGCTTTATGTAGACATTTGCATTAAGTATATACTTCAATGTATAGAAAGCAGTAAAGCCAAGTCTAATTTCAGGCTTTTTGTACCTGTAAGCTAATGTATTGTACCTGTAAGCCAATGTTCCGTCTGAAATTCACTTTTTTATTGTTGGGTTTTTTCTATTAAACCCAGAGGGATGGGGAAAAACATTTTAAATGGTTTGATACAACATGCATACTACTTTATAAAAGGCTGAGGTTTAAGTTGTACTTGAGTATCTTTCAAGAAAGCATCTAAGATAACAATATATTATTGTATATTCCAAATACTGTTGCAAAGGGGATAGTAAATTTGAAAGGGAAAGTAAACTGCTTAATACACAAAAGGAATGGTGTTGCTGTGAAATCCAGAGAGAAAATGGAATAAGAGAGATCAAAAGTGATATATATGTGAAACCTTCTTTAGATTGAGCTGTACTTTTAGTTTGAAGTGTTCTTGACCTGGGCTTACTCAAGTGCTGGAGAGAAAAAGGCAATAAAGTTGTTCTTGTTTAGGTGGCTGATCGTCTGATTTCTTCATTTGGACAAGATATTTTGGATGCTCTTTATTGGACAGCTACAGAACCTAAGGAAAGAAAAAGAGCTCACATAGGTGTGATTCCTCACTTCTTCATGGCAGTGTTCTATGTCTGTATCCTTTTTCTTTGATAAATTACAAAATTTTCTAAGTTAAATTACAGCGTAATTGCTCTGATTTATTTTAATACATTTGAAAAATTGATAGTATTCCTAAATCAGTCTTCCTTTACTTGAAAAGTAAGATTGCCAGTACCACCTGCTTTAAAAGAAATAATCCCTTTATGATGGTGTACCTGTAGTAAAATAAAAAGCCACAGTTGGATAGTTCATGGAAAATTTTATTTCTGATTTGGTTTTGAGTATTTTGGCTCACAAGGCCTTAAAGGTAGAAGAGTTTTGTTATTTAGTGGTATGTTAAATGCATCTAGCTTGAATATATTTTCTTGAAGTGAAAGGATAAACTCATGCATATTCAGGATGCAAATGTTCTTAGTGTGAAATAATCTTAAAATGAATTTTTGAATCTAAAGAGATACTGCAGCCCAGTAGTTTTGGTAATGAATTTAAAATTCTTACAATTTTTCCCTATTTTTTCTGAAATCTTTAGGCTAATTCTGAATCTTTACCTGAGATTTTTTTCTTCAGATTGTATTGATGTTTCTCACAATTAATGTCATTGAGTTCTTTTAGAGCAAGAAAAATTAGCATCATTATTACATGCTACAAAGCACTGTGCATTTATTACATACATGTAAGTATTGTCTTGCTGTAAGTCTGGTTTACAGGAATGTGGAAACTTTCCTGTTAAACTTTGAAAGCAAAATAGGAGATCTGTGGTTCACTGCTCTTCAGTACTGTTGTGCAGAAAACCTATTTCAAATATTCTTCCTTAACCCTGCTATGCAGTCCTGCATGCTATTCTCATAATGGTTCAGGCAACAACCCTTAATGTGGCCTTCAATTCCCACAATAAATCACTGCTTACCATCATGATGTCCAATAATGTAAGTATGTACCTTTATCATATAGCTACCCTCATTTGTTTCAGAATCCTATATCTTTGTGTATCATATATCTTAAATATTAATATTTTAAAATGACATCTTTTTTGATAATATTATTTGTTTAATGTCAGTTTTTTATGAGTAAAAACTAACTAACTGTTTCTAAAAATTGCAGTTCGTCGAAATAAAAGGAAGTGTTTTCAAGAAGTTTGAGAAGAACAATCTTTTTCAAATGTCAAATAGTGGTATGTATAGCAGTGCTGATCAGGAGAAAATGTGGAGGGAGACTGTTTATTTAATTAAATAATGTATTTAATATTGTCAATGTATTTAATATTATTCTTACTGTAAACATTTTACCTTGGTGAATTTGAGTGTTCTGACTTGCATTCCTCTTCACCCGTTTTACTGATTGGTTCAGTAGGATGAAACCGAGATCCACTTCAAGGAACACTTAGTCCTTTTATGGCAAGTTTTTTTTTGAGGTGCTAAAACAGCCTACTGGCTTTGTGCTGAAATCCCTGTGCTTCCAAGGGATCAAACCTTCTGTTTTCAAAAAATTGACTTTATAGTGTGCTGTATTGACACAGTGATCTCAGAATGCATGTTATTGGTTCCCTGTGAAGGTGGGTCTTGAAATACCTCCCCTCTAACCCTAAAACAAACAAAAAAAAATCCCAAACAAACAAAAAACCAGTGCAACAAAGTAGCTGATATATGAGGGATATACCAGAGATTACTCTAATTTTTTTGCTCCCAGTAGATAGAAGGTAATTAGGAAACTTGCTTCTGGCACTTCTTAACTGTGTTGCTGCTTAGGATGAATTTTGGGCGCTTGTACTCAGTGTGTCTCATGAGGAAAAGCTCTTCAGGTCTGTTCAAAGAATCTCCTTTGATGGAGATTCTTCCTAATACTGGTATCAGCCATTTGAAATATGTATTGAATTATTGATTTCAAAGCCAGTAGGAATGATTGCACTTTAAGGTTGTGCTAGAGCTTCTTTGCTTGTACTGGTTTTGTAGAATCTCAGAATGCCCTGGACTGGAAGGGACCTCAAAGATTCTCTCATTCCAACCCCCTGCCATGGGCAGGGTCACCTTCCACTAGACCAGGTTGCTCAGAGCCCCGTCCACCTTGGTCCCCTCCTCCAGGGGACATCCACAGCTTCTTTGGGCAATCTGTGCCAGTGCCTCAGCACCCTCACATATCTGATTGGAATTTCTCCACTTTCATTTATACAGATGAGCACAGAAAATAGAACATATTCTTTTCATTTCAGCCCAAAGTTTTTAAACCAGATAACTCAAATGTGCAACAGGTTAAAAAAATAAAATAGCTACTTATTTAAAAACAGATTATTCATATTTTTGTATCATAAGTTAAATTTTCAATAGGCTTACATCAGGTTTTGAGTTCTGACTGTTGATATGACCTCTGTCTAATTCATCTGCAAACTTCAGTATTACATGCAAATGTTCTGTAATTCTTTGGATGAAAGACGACTTACATAAAACCTTAAATATATCACAGAGAATTATATAACAGAAAATTAACACTAAATTTTAAGCTTAAACCTCCCCCAAAAGATCTTCCCAGATATGTTGATAATGTTTATTCTGTGATAATAGTATTATTTTCAGTTCCAAGATCTAGTTACTTATATTTTTAAAATCAGACATATTTAACTTTACAGTGAGAATGCTAAAAATGAAATTTACTTAACTATTGACAGAAAACCTAGATAAGGCTTATTATTAGTGCAGAAAATAGTTACCACTATGCATCTAGCTCTCCTGCCTAAAGGTGAGGCCTCTTTCATGTTGAAATAAGCAAGGGACTCATATTAGAAATTGCTAGCAATTTCCTCCATAAAAAGAAAAGGATATCAATATTTTATTTTATTGCTTCATTATTATTGAAGACCCATAATAGCAGAACCAGGTTGTCCTTTATCAGTTGATGGAAGAGTATTGCCATTCATTAGTGTGGGGATGGAAGCAGTGAGTATATATATAGAAGAGTGCACAAAACAAGCTAATTTATTCCTTTCAAACAGATCACTTTTCCTGGAACACCTTTCAGTATGGTTATAAATAGCAGTGTTTTTCTTCTCAGAGATAAATAACTGACAGATTTTTAGTAGAGCTTTTCACCTCTTTTGAACTTAACAGATTTACTGCATCACAGCCTCAGTAACAGTACTGATGGAACAGTATTGTTTCAATTCATGTATTCTGATCACTTTAGCATCCTTTAAATGTTTTATTTCGTGCAGCTGAAATGATGGTGCATCTTTTGATAGTGTATCTTTATGATAGTGGTGGCATGGTATGCCGGTACTTCATCCTGCCCTGGAACTGAGGCTAGTCTGGTCCTGTCAGCTGAGCTTCCAGTTAGCCTTTGGGGTGTCTTGTGTGTCCTAGAACAAATTGTGCTCAAACTGCATGCCTGGGCTGAACTAAACTTCTGAAAGGAAACACTAAATCTAGGCACTCCCATATATTTCCCACCTTTCTCTGCTTTTTTCAGTAATTTTCTACTGATGTTTGCAGTCATCTGATGAAGCTTGGACACACTGAATGGATTCACCTTTTCTGGGCTCAGCTCAAAGTATTACTGTTATTAAACAGTATTTAAATAGTATTTAAATGTTTTCAATTCAGTGTAAAGGTACTGATTAGTACAAAGTAGGTAAATAATTTGAGCGGAATAATTGGAGTCTCACAGGGGCATCTGAGGAATTTCTCACAAGTAGGTGAAACTCTCTTCTTATTTAGCATGTTAATCAAAAGAAAAATATGACATAGCAGAAAAGATGAGCAATGACCACAAGAGTAGATACTGTGTTCAAGAGAAGTTACTACAACTAAAATTTAAAAGCAAGTTTTCTTGTGAATAAAAGTGTGAAAACAGAAATGAACTGCACAAGCTGTACTTTCTAGGAAATGCCCTGTATCACACATTGAAATACCTTGCAGAGCCCTGCCTGGCTCAAGCTTCTACATAGTATGACATCAGGACAGGAAGTGCCACCAAGCTACTGGAAATTGTGAAATCATTTTCACTTGGCATTGTGCTCAGCACCAGTTGGTGGATAGCAAGCTGATGTGCGGCTGTATTATTTTTCCCAGTATTAACATTTCTGGACTTAGTGGAGTCAGTGATCCTTCTCACCTTTGTATGGCCATTTAAAATTCTACTGTAACTGCTAATCCACTAAAACTTCAGGATTAAAATAACTGTGAATCATCCACATATAAATGAATTGAACAGGACATGAAATATACATAAGTTAATTGTTATCTAATAAAACTAAACCTGTTATCTTTTAGGGGCAGATCAACAAAGACCTTGGGGCTTCTATAGCTGCTTGACACTGCAGCTACAAAATCTGGGACTTCAACCATGCTATTCCCACAGCTTTGATTTGTCAGCTGCAGCAAAACTACTTTTGCATTGTCGCCCTGACTTTTACAAGGAAATTTATGTACACCCAGGCAATCTAAACACTGCAGCCATTGGAAAGCACTTCTATACAGAAAGCCTCTTATTTGTTGTATCAGAAAGAAATATTTCCCTAAATTTAAATAGTATATTCTCTTTTTGAAATAGTTATCCATAAACTAATTTTGTAGGGTCAGTATTAGAGAACAAGGAGACCAAATTATAAAGAGAAGTTCTTTCATTATTGTTGAAAGCCCAGCCTGCTGCCTTCCTTTATGCTTTTAAATGTCCTATTTTAATTTCAAGCTGTGCTTTAAATTAAATTTTTTCACAAAAGTCAATTGTACCTCATACAAAGAAGTGCATTAGATGTAGTGCATTAGGTTATTTCCTTCAGTTTGTTATTAGGCCTGACTCTTCCTTGTTTTTTAAATCTCTTGTCTCAAAAATTTAACATATTTATTCTAAAGTTTTAGGAACTTCAGTTTTCTTTTTTATAATTCTGTACCTTTTCTTCTCTGTTCTTCTTTGTTCCAAATTTATCAGTCTCTGACTTTGATCACAATACTGAATAGCCTTTATTTTTGCCTTTGGTCTTTGAAATTTGAACTGCTTTCTTGTGTGGCTTTAGGTTTTTTTAATACCATTATTCTAATCGAGTTGTTTATTTTAAGGATGAGGGATTTGAGGGCAGGACTGTGTTTGAGATTGGTGTGTTTGAGATGGTTCCTTGTTCAGTGTTTGATCCTTTCTTGTGCTCTGGTCACTTGTTAAGAGGTAGTTGGCACTACAGCTATTTAGGAGTCGCTGAGATGTAAACCAAAAGATCTTCTTTCACTTCTTATATAACTAGCTTTTGATCTAAACATATAAACAGTGGGATTAACGTGATAATTTTTTTATCTTTCTGGTTTGGGAATCCTGCATAATGTATCAGGGAATCTGGAAGGAAATAGCTGTGTGTTCTAAAGACTATTTACCCCACTTCAGGATCTCTGTTCCTGGGCTCTCTCTGTGATGCAGCCCAGGACACATTTGGCTCTCTGGGCTGTGAGCACACGTTGCAAGCTCGTGCCCAGCCTCTCATCCACCAGAACCCCCAAGTCCTTCTCAACAGGGCTGGTTTGATCTGTTCATCCCCAGCCTGTGTTGGTACCTGGGGTTGCCCCAGCCCAGATGCAGCACCTTGCACTTGGTCTTATTACACCTTTTGAGACTCCCATGGGTCCAATTCTTGAGTTTGTCCAGGTCCTTCTGGATGACATCCTACCCTTCTGGTGTGGCAACCTCAGCACTCAGTCATCTGCAGTTTTGCTGAGGGTGCACTCAATTCCTTCATCTGTGTTGTTAGTGAAGATACTAAATAACACTGGTCCCAGTATGGACCCCTGAGGAGCAGCACCTGTCACTGATATCCATCCAGATTTCTGCACAATATGTCATCAGCACTGTATGTGCTGACAAGAGATTGGTCAAGGGGATAAATATATCTGAATTAGTGCTACATGTCAGGTTTTTAACACTTAGGGTCATAAACACTGAGGAAGTAAGCTTCTTAATCATGTCCTTGTGGAAGGAGCTGAGGACCATTTAAAATGTCATTGGCCTGACATTTTGGCTCTCATTTAACCCTGTCTTATAATGGCAAGGGTTATTGAAGCTATACTGTATCCTAACAGAAAAACAGTTATGTGCTGTACTTATCATATATACTTAGTGGAATACATGCAAAACTGAGTTGAAATGGTTTATATCACTGTTACTAAGCATTGTCACAATGGAGAATGAAGAGATCACTTTTTTTTCCACTTCACTCTTTGTTATGCTGAAGCAGAATAGAATGATTGCCTCCTGCTAGTACCTGTGCTGTCTGGAACTATTCACTAACACTGGTGGTTTGTCACCATTTTGCCAAATTCACAATTACATTGATATACTTTGCCTTTGTTGTTCTTAAGAGCATGAGCAAGTGTGGACCCAGGGATGTAGCTTCACTTGTTCTATAGTTCACCACATCATCCAAGAAGTGCCAATACATGGTACAGGAAAATCCCCTCACCAATTTAAAAAAACCAAATGTACATATACAACATCAAATAAGTTCATAATAAATGATGAAACATTAGTGTACATATTTTGTATTCTGGAATTTTAATTAATATTTAGGACTGATTACCAGTGGTTGTTTTGGAAGCCTTTTTGGTCCTTGACCATGAGGGTGAGAAATGAAATGAATTTTTGATTTGTTTGAGTTTGCTGTTGAAGCTGCTGTAAAGTGCCCTGTCTGCCTTGCTTGCAACTCTGACAGTTGATGAGAGGGATGAGGATGAAGAGCAGCAGCCACAGTTATTTCTCTCCCTCCTAACAGCCTTGAACAGCTGTGGCAGAGGAGATAACAGATTAGAAGGGAGGCCACTGAGAACAGGGGAAATAAGCAGAGGGGGAAAGTAGGTATCAGCCTGTCACCCAGTCTCAGAAATCAGTGGAAGAAAAATTGGTATTATTACAGCATTATAAGAAGAAATTTAAAGTCCAAAATGTCCCCTCTCAATTTAATCCTGTTGACTGGTGAGCTAACATATACCAAGCAGGTAATAAATGTCTGGAGGATTAGCTTGAGACATGCTTTAATGTTAGGCCTGAATTAATGTCCTTGCTTCCCACTTGAGAATATCTCTCTGTACAGGCCTCCATGGGACCTGAAAAACTAAAGATGAGATCTCTGTTTGTTATACATTGCTGATCAATGATATGTCATGGCAATGTGGGAAATAGAAGATAAAACTATTTTTAAATTCAGTGTAAAAGTCTGAAAACTCAGTGATTATTTCCAAGTCACTAATGAGCATGATAAATCATGTAGATCAGTGAGTGCTTGACTGCATTTTCATCCATTTGTGACAGTGTCAAGTGGTGCATTGTCACTAGGTTTTTCAGACAATACTGTGTTCTGGTCATTTGGGCAATATTTTGTGAATTCAGAAGCATAGAAGAATGTACTTGTTGGAGTGTTATTGGCAGGAAATGAAGAAATTAGGATTAGGTTTTACTTAAGTCCTTTTTTCTGCTTTAAATTTATTGTACCAAAATGTTTCCTTTTTTCTCCCCCCCTCCCCATATATATGCCATTCATTCTATTTTGAAAGCTTGTACTTCCTCTGTCCCTTCCCCAGCCCATGCTGACAAATGAATTTATGATATTATGCATGAAATCTCATTCGTCTTGAATTCTGTGTGCTTTTTCTTTCCTTCTCCTGGAGGATTTGTTCTTTTATCTTTTCAGAGCTGCCAGTATTTCCAAACTTCTATTCTAAAATGAGGGATATTATTATACTGTAGTAACTGCAGCCACAAGTGTTGCTGTTGACCTGTAGTCAGTCAGAGATGATGGAAACTGTTGACACAAAGCCAATGTTTTTTTGACCAGATTAATCCTTGTGTGTTCTTCTGAACATTTCTATTTCTTGTTTCCCAAAATCAGTAGGTAAAACCCCACACAATATTGGAGGTGCTTAAGAAAATGAACCCTTTGGATGTGCTTAAGAAAATTGACCTTTGGCCCACAAAGAAATTATTTTTGTGGTTACTGACAGGTGTAACAAGAAATAAGAGTGTCTTCACAGATTTTCTTAGTAGCTCTATCTTCTAAAAAAACTTCCTTGGACTTCCTAAATAGTGATGACATTATGTTTTAGGTTTTACCCTGCTTTGCAGCAATATGTTTTCAGGAAGGTGTTTTTTAATACGCTAAAAAATGTGATGCTTCTTGAAGCAAGCTCTGTGTGTGTCATCTCTGGAAACAGAATACCAAAGTAGAAAACAATACTGCCTTGTCTGGGAGGCAAGGCATAGGACTTTGTCCTGAATTAGATTGCTCTTGTGCTACAGTGCTTATGTGATACATCCTGCTGTTCCCTTTAAGAGGGCAGTGTGAAAGACTGGTAGGAGCCTTCTAGCTAAGGTGTAACAGTCTTCAAACATTTTTTTCTTCCTTTTAATGAACCCAGTATGCAACAATTTGAATATCTATGATCTGTAGAAAATGAAATGTACCTTGCTAATAGCTTGAAAGGACAGGTAGATACATTCTCTTTATTTTAGTAACAGGAAGTGCTGGTTCTTTTTGAATCACAGAAGGAATAGATGGACTTTATCAAGAAGAATGATTATTTTGTTAATTTATTAGAAGAGGTGATAGTAAGTTTCTGCTGCTGGGTACCCTGAGGTGAGACAGCATTGGACAGACCAGTTCACAACCTTCTGCAGAAATCCTGTCCATGGTGTGGTGCCCAGCATTTCCCCCACCCTTTAAATCCAGTTAAATAATTAGTGGAAAATGTTATCTAATCCAAAAATTAATAAATGATAGAACCTCAGAAAGAGTAGGTACCTTTATATGCAAATAAATGTTTCTTTGGAGTTGACAGATTTTGTTTTTTTTTTTAATCCAGATATAAAGGAGAGGTTCACTAATTACGTGCTGCTACTAATTGTATGTCTAAGAAATATGGAACAGTTCTCATGGAATCCAGGTGAGTAAACTACAAGAAAAAATTCTGTGCTATCAAGAGCTGTATCTCTTGCTTCTTCCCTCAATCTGAAAGATAAGGGTAATCAACACATTGAATTAACAAATCCTAATTTTGTCAAATACCTTAGATTCTCAGTTTTCTATTTCTGGTGTTCTTCTAAGAATGACTGTGTTCTTTCTGCTAGAAATATCTATTGTTATGCTATAAACATGTGTAGTTATCTTTCAAGCAGTGTCTGGAATAATTTCTTCCCAGCCCTTTCCTTTCCTTTGAGTACACTGTGAATGAAGAATCCCCTAGAAAGTAGCTAGTGAGATTGAAATGTGATAAAGATTTGTTAAAAATACAATTCTTAATCTAAAATTGATTGTACTTAAGATTCTAACTACATATTTAATAAATATTGTATAAAACAGTGATTTTATTAAAACATTGTTTTAATAATTTTGACCCCTGATCTGTGTGGTATATTTTGCCTGAATCTTACCAGGCTACCTAAATTTTACCTTAAGTATCTAAAAGAGCAGATGCTTTGTCTATGTCTTATATATACTGAACACGTTGTATCTAGTACTTACAAAGGTTGTCTTCCTACTAAAGGTAGGGGTTTACAAAGTGAAGAGTTTAGAGCCTGATCCTAACTCTGGTGTGATAGTACAGCACCGATAAGTTTTTAGGACAGCAATGGAATAAGCAAGAATTTGCACACTGTATGCTCAGTGATATGTCAGCTTATTCTTCAGACTCACGAGGATTTTTCATTGTTGAATAGAGTAGTTATAATTCTTTTTGTATGCTGATATTAAATTAAATGGCCTAACTTGTTTCTTCACAATCTTCAGATCACTTTTGGGTGTTATTCCCGGATGTTTGCATGGTGGTTGCTTCAGAAATTGCAGTGGACATTGTGAAACATGCCTTTATAACAAAATTCAATGACATCACGGCAGATGTAGGTATCCTGTTTGGAATGCTGGGTGCTATTTTAAATGGAATTTAATTTTGCTAATATTTTTTTAAATATTAACATTTTTTCCAGTGCAGAAAACATAAAAATTGTTCTTTTCATATGCTTGATATCGCTTGGGAAAGCTTGCTAATTTCCTGATACAATATATTTTTGAGGATCTTTTTAATGTGTAACTAACACCTCTGCTTCTAAATTAGTAGTTCCAGATCCATAAATTATTGCAAGTTTTGTATAAAAGCTCAGATAATAGCTACAATTCACATTACTGGCAGATCATTTTGTGAAGTGATTTAAACTGAAAGAAGGTTACTTGTTCTGCAGTCTAGACAGAGCTTGTAGCCTTCCCTAACAAAATGGACTGTAGGTTAAAATTCAGGCTTTTGGAAAAGCATATTTTGTTAGGCTGCTTTAACTCTATTATTGCATGTGTGTTAAAAGTGGAATCTGAAATCAGAGATCTTTTTTTCCCACTGTCCCTGGAGCACTAATAGCAAGTAGGTTATGTTAGTTTCCCACTCCTGAAATTTCTTAGCCCGCATATATTATCCAGTCCTTCTTTTAAAGCAGTAGATGAGGTTGCTTCTTGTGTGTTGCAGCATTACACATGGGCCATTTGTGTTCCACACTGTGAATTCAAATGTGCTCAATACATTTGTGAAGATATGAGCTAGTGTCTTTTAACTATTAAAACCACTTCTCAGAAAATGAGATCAGAACTTGTGAGGTGCTTTCTTTTTCAGCATCTCCGTAGTAACTACATTGTGAGGTGTAGAAACAAGTGTAATAGATGCACTTAATAAGCTCCCTTATGCCAGAGGCATTTATGCATGCCCTACTTTTGTATAGAGAGTGTGGAAAAGAGCAGTAATGAAGCCATGGTAGCCAAAAATGTAGCATGCTTCAGAGTGCTGAAACAGCTGGAGGATGGGGGTAGTCACTGGCAAGTTTACAAGGTTTATTTAATAAACTTTGTGGGGTTTGTGTATGAAGTTCTAAAGATTTATGGTTGCTACGTGAGACTTTTTCTAGAATTATTAACACCTGCAGTGCAAGTTGTTGTGCCACTTACCTTTACAATAGATGCTTTTCTTTCTTAATATGCTGAACTGTTTTAAAGAGAAGAAAAAAATTTGATGCAATTTGATTTTTTCATAGGATTATTTGCTTAGCGTATAAGAAAGCTCTCTCATTTGTTTAATTTGATCCCAGGGCTAGCCTTCTTGTAGCTTAAAAGCAGTTATGAACTGTGGGGGGGAAAAACTAAGTGTGATTTCTTTTATTTCATGTTTCTCATGATCCTGAAATTCAGTAAATTTATGAAGTCCTGTTCAATTCCTAAAGCATAGCATAGGGTTGTTTGTTTGTTGTGTGTGTGTATATATATATTTATGTATGCAAATTACTTTGTTGCAGAAATAGAGGCTCATCTCTTGAAGAGTGTCATTAGATCTCAGAAAAACTGGCTTTGACTCTTTCAGCAAATGCATAAGTTCATAATACTTTATGGAAATACTTTATTGATATCTGTGTTGCTTTTATAATGTGTGATAACAAATTAATCACACATCTGATGTGCTGGATTTTTTCCAGGTCTACAGTGAATACAGAGCCAGTCTTGCATTTGACCTTGTTAGCAGTCGACAGAAAAATGTAAGCCTGAAAATAAAGTGCTCTTTCCTGTATTAACTAAGACAATTGTTACAAGGGGAATATTGGAACCAACACTTAAAGAAATACATACAGTACTGTTACACTCCTGCAGCGCTGAAACTCTGCTCTGCTTTCTTTAATAAGAGATAACAGGAATGTTTCTTTATGATTTATATTATATCCAGTTGTTCAGGTCAGTTTGAGCTTCATTTAATATACTACTGAGTAGTCTTTTCCAAATTCACTTACAGTAAGGGGACAGTTGTAACAACTTCACATTTTTGACATACATGGGAAGTAAGTAAACTTAACAGGGTAATTTCATATTACCCTGTTCTTTTCATGGTATTTTAACTGTTGGATTAAAGTACAGTATTCATTAGGAATTTATGTTTCTTTACAGATAGAGTGCACTGATGTTTAGAGATGTTTGTACTATGCATGTTACTGTCATGGCATGGGTATTTATAGAACACACTGACCACCTATTTTTAGTTAGTACCATTTTTTGGAGAGCTGTTTACTGCACACCTTTCATGGATGAGGACTCCTTAGGTTTCACTTGTTAGCATTCCACTCATCAGTGCTTTAGAAGTCTGCTGTAACTATAAATGAACTTCATTACTATGATTTCTGTCGTTTTCTTGGGCTTGTTTCTTGGGCTGTTGTGAGGAATGCAGTACGTAAACCTCATAAAGAAGCTTGACAGCATCAGCTACAAATAATAATAATAAAAAACACCAGTTCATTAGTTTTGAAAACTCCATTACTTTTCCTAAGGATCCTCTGTGTGAAATAAAATAGCATCATTTAGGCGCTGACTTTGGTGTGATGTTCAATACTGCAGGCAAGCTGTCATGTGAAGTACTTGTGTTTTGAGTACAAAAGTAAAAACATTTTCAAAATAATTTTAACACAGTTATCTTAAGGCTAATTATAGATGTTTGTAGAATGATTTAAAATTGCTAGTGCAGTGGATAATTGTTCTTTTATCCCTGTAACAGTTTTTTTCTGTAGAGAATTTGAGGATCAGTCAAATTAATACAAAAAGGTCTCTAAGCCGGTAATAATGTACAGATGAAATATCATAGTGGCTTTGGATTCAGTGTCCTAGTTGCTCTTGGTTTAGACATTTGTATTATACTCCAGTTGCTCTTGATTTAGGGCATTGAAACTAATCTTACTGGTCATGGTAGTATTACATTTTTGTCTGAGAGTGCAGCTATCTCCATTTGAATTCCAAAATGTGAATAGGTACACTTTATACCAGTATCGTGTTTGTTAACAGAGCTTTATTCTTATCTGGAGGGTGTGCCAAGCTAAAATAAGCTCATTCCTTTGCATAAATAGTTCATTATTCTTCCTCTTTTTTTTCTAGGCATATACAGATTATAGTGATTCTGTTTCCAGAAGAATGGGTTTCATTCCTCTTCCACTGGCTGTTTTAGTAAGTATTATCATTCCTATCCGTTTTCTGTCAATAAGATCTCACTTTGAGCATGTGTCCCTCTGAGATAGCTGGCTGGATGTTTTGAGGATGAAATAATCATCTGAGGTAACTGAAATTATGCTGAAAGGTTGAGTTAACACTCAGTATAACCTGTATCTCATACTACTCGTGGCTTCACAAATGCTTTATTGTTTCTCAGCCTTTCATAGAAAATCGAATCTATATTAATTTTGTGGAATTTGTAAGAACTTGAATTGTACCAGTGGAATTAAACTACATCTGTATTTACTAAACATGTATTCCTTTTGGCAGTTATCCTATTCATTCATTTGGAATAGTCAAAGCAGCTGGTTGCCAGAAGGTTAGCAGTAGTGCAGCAGTTTATTGAGGTTTTTCATAGGAGTCCTTGTGGCTGTCCCTGTAATGATGCTTAATGACTCTATATTCTTTTATATGAGGCACTGAGCTCCTGAGCTGTTGTTGAGTACATCACTCTGAAATAGTTGACTTTGTTACAGATACATATTGCTATAAAATGACTTAATTAATGAAACTGTCCACATGCTGTCCTGAATCAACTGTTTCAGAATGTTTTCTCTAAATAGCTGTCCTGACCTTCCCCATACACACGTAAGATACACACATACAGACAAGCAGTAATTATAATGCTGGAGATCTGTACATGCTTTGTCAGCAAATATGCTTTTTTCCACTTCTTATTTTACTTGAAAGTCAGTGTTAAGGAAACATTGTCAAACTCTGGTTTTGGCAAAGTTGCAACTAAGTGCTGGTATAATACTCATACAAATCAAGATCTGGAGTAGTTAGTACTGCCAAGGGGAGCATTAGACTAAATTTCTGTTAATGTAAATGTTTCTACTTTTTCTTGAATTTACCAATTAAGAAATGTCTGTTACAACATTCTGTTAATAACTCTGTGCTAAATTTTAACTTTTATCCTTAAAACAGCTCATCAGAGTCGTAACAAGCTCAATAAAAGTACAAGGAGTCTTAGCTTATGTTTGTGTTGTGCTGTTCTACTGTGGGTAAGTAAATCCACACAATTGAAAAGCATTCACCATTATTTGATTACATATGTGCAAGAAGTTTCTGTTGATATGTCTGGATGTAAGGATAAACAGAATTTATATTCAGTAGAATATAAATGTAAAACCCTTATGCTCATAATCTGAAATTGACAGTGCAGATTTGTCCCTGAGTACTGTGACTACATTGGGAGATTATAGCCCTCAATAAGTAACTTCAGTAATGGAAATAACTCATTGCAAAAAGACTGAGGCAATCTGAGAAACAAGCACCATACTTCTGTGTAAAAAGGGAAATTGAATTCCAAGGAATGAAGTTTTCTGTAAAAAGACTGAAAGATTCAAGAAGCGAACAAAAATAAGCAGTTCAAGTGCTATGAGCAGATAATGAAATTTTCTCTCGGGTAGATAAATGCAAGGTTTACTTTGGCTTAGGAAACTACTATTAAAAAATAAAAATAAATGCAAGGCTCACATTTCCTGGGAAGGGTAGGTCATTAAGTAATCTTAGTTAAGAAATACAATGTTCAATGGCAGTTCATTTTCCATACCAAAGATGTGTAATTATCCCTTCAGCATCCCTTCACTGCCAAGTCAGTTTATACTTACCTTACCTTTAACTTCTCACCAGTTGATAGGTATTTCTAGACTGCATAAGTGTACTTTACATCCAGTTTAGTTTGCCTGTCTTGAGACACTTGCTGTGTACTATCTGTGTACTGTCTGTACTTTCTAGGAATGCTGTATACTGCACTGTCATTGTTTGTTGTCTCTCAAAATTGATCATAAGCAATGAAGTTTCAAGCTGTTGATGGAAGAAGGACCTGACTGCAGTATTGTGAGAGTGCTTCTTCCAGTGTCCTATCAAGTTGTGTTTTAAGTGAAGGCAGCAAGGCTTGAGAATCATAAGACTTCTAAGGCTGAGGCAGTGGTTCAGCAGGAAGAGAGGAGACCATGCTGGAAGGGAGGAGACTACTGTTCTACAATAGCTTGTGAAAAGAACAGGATTACTACACATTCTTTATTAATAAGTAGACTATTACCTCTAATCTGACACTAATCTGCAAAAAATAGAGCTTGATCACATGTGTTTTGTCTACATCAGTGTAGGGACACATCTGTTTAGTGTCAGTTAATTAAGACTTTGAGATACTGCATATAGGCCAAATGGTAAAATTTTAGCCACATTCCTCTGTACCATACTTTGACTTTTTCCCCAGCATACTACATGCTGTGCCCATGTTCTCCCTAAAGCTAGCTTTGTATAGTTCAAAGCACTATGCCCTGATCATCACATTCAAGCTGTGGTACACCAAGGTCAGCACTTTCATCCTGCTCCGTGGTTTTTCCTTTTTCCCAATATGTGTAATATTTTCCTACCTCTACCATTCCACTGCTGCAACCTAGGATTTTTCACTCTCTGTGGCTTGGGGAATGGAGGGCAGAAAGAAGTAATGTGATTAATATTAAGTGTTAAATGCTGCTATTTAAAGACATAGGTCACAAAACTAAATACAGTTTGGTCTATTTTGTCCTTATGGAAAAGTGAGAACTAATTTTTACTCTTGCTGTGATCTCAGACTTGGAGCTAGCTTACCTCCCGCATCTTTCAAGTAATTTTTGTTCTGAACATAAATTTCAGCTTTTCATCAGATGTTAAAATATATATAGAATACAAACATAATAGCATAGATATGTGAGAAATGGCATGATAAAATCTGAAGCAGTGTGCCTATACTATGGATGGATTAATTTTGTATTGTTTATTAACAACTCTAGTTAATCTTTAATTGTAGTTAAAGAGTCTTGCCAAAAAACCCATGAGTTTTCTTTTTCTAGAATTTTGAACAACTGCTAACTTACATTGTTAGAAATTTGAGCCTGAGATAGGCTGGCAGAAAAGAATAAAGGAGAATTGCTAGAAATGCTTGCACAATTTTCAATGAGAAGCTGGAACTGATACAGGGAAGTGGTGATTTATGGCCTTTTCAACTTCTGATCTCATTAAATCAGAGTCAAACTATGCTGTAGAAACCTATTCTCTCAGAACAAAAAACATGTTACATAAGAAGCATAAGAAAAACACCTCTAAAACATTAAAAATGAAGGAAAACTTCTCAACTGTCTGAAATAAAATCTGTCCCAATAATATAATAAAATTGAAGAGAAGCACAGCTTTCAACTGATATAAAATGATACCTTCTTTGTGGTTGCTTGGATACTAAAATGTCACTTTCTTCTGAGTACTGAAAGTGGTGTGCTCTGCTCTTTCTTCCATTTCTCTATTGAAATAGTATAAACTTACTTTTTCCCTTAAAAGTGTAGAGTAGTTTGTTTTTTTGTTTGACAAGTTCTGATTACATTTACACAGAGATAGGGGAGCTGCTGCTGGAGTGTGCTTGGGTCACTTTATGATGAAGCAATTAGACCTGCTCCATGGGTCTGTGAATGTTCATTTCAAGTTGTCTTTTTAGTCTTTTAATGATGTACATGATAAACAGACTTCAGAGAGTGGAGAATGAATTTAGAGTCTTTTAGAGTCTGCATTTGGTTCAGTGTTGTTACATAGCTTGATTTGCATAGAGAATATTTCATTCATCTTGCAGAGAACAGATCACTCTCCTTGTTGTTCTGCAATGACCCTTCACTCCCTGGAGTGGACATTGTTCTTTGAGTCATGTGTTCCTACTAATGAAAATTAGATTTTGCAAAACTCAGTTGAATGGTAAAAAAGCACTTGATATTAGATGACGCCTCCTTTTCTTCAAACAAGGAGACAGGTGGGAAAGGTACTCAGTGATGTTTGTGCTGCATTTTAGTCATAGTAGAAAAAGAATCTGCCATCATCTGGACTGTGCTATGATGATAATGCAGTGCTGCCTCTTTGGATTTGTTGAATTTTATGCTCTGTCTCCTGTGATGTGAAAAAGGACTTAGTATGATTAGCCTGTAGTTTGTAAAAGCTAGATATAGGACTTGGCAGTGCAGGATTAATGGCTGGACTCAATGATCTTGGAAATCTTTTCCAACCTTAATGATTCCATGGTTCTGTATTTGCTGTGCTGTGGTTCCAAGTCTACTAAAGATCCTTGGCTGGGCACACTTAATTTGGGTACATTTATTTTGGACTTGCAGTGTTGAGGGCACTTTATAATTCTGTGTTTAAATATTTAATGTCTTAAATGGCTGCTTAATTGTCCTTGTAGTCCTTTAGTTAAATAAGAAAACTTGGTGTTTTTTTCTAGATGCTTTCTGGAAGCAAATTAAGCATTGAATCTGAAACAAATTGTTTAAGGAAACAATTTATTAATAAGGAAAAATGTTACCTTTTGATCTTGATATTGAAAGGATTTAATTTTCTTAGCTAATCCTTCTAAGACGGCACTTACCATACTGCAATTATTTTCATATGAATAATTGCAGTATGAATAATATGCAATTATTTTAATGTGCTAATGCAAATATGTAAACAATTTTTTTTCCAGGTTAATATCTCTCAAAGTCCTTAACAGCATTGTACTGCTGGGGAAATCATGTCAATATGTAAAGGAAGCAAAAATGGAGGAGAAATTATTTAATCCTATCCTGACTACCACCCCAGGGAAGCCAGCTGGCAAACAGCAAGGCACATTTAAATCTACCCAAGGTAAGGCCAGCTGCCTTGATTTGTTTTTTAGTGAAAAACTTTCAGACTAAATTTGATATTAAACCAGATGCATGGCAATGTTTGCTGCACAAACCCTGTTGCTGGACCTTAATTGTGCCATAGCACAGCTGTGAATACAAGTCTGCAAATATAGTAGAATTTATTGGTTTTAGCTCATGCATCTTCTTTAGGTAATCAATTCTCCTATCACTGTGATATGTGGAGGTGATAGAAACAATGGAATTGAAGCATGCTTTTGTTTTAAAATCACAGTCATAGAACAGTTTGGTTTGGGTTGGAAGGAAACCTTTAAAGACCATCTAGTCCAACCCCCTTTGCTATGTCACTGTGCAAATAAGGGAATATTTACATATCATCTGTGACAGTGCTTAAGTTTAGTAGGGAAGCAATCTATATTTCTCATGGAAATCAAAGTAAAACATGGTAGGTTTATGCATAGGTACAGTTAATTGTAGTTGTCATGAACACATAATGGAAAGCTTTATGAAATCCAGATAGGAATTTCAGTGGGTCTCTACCCCATTTCCAGTCTGTGCAGCACAATTTCCACTTACGGGTCCTCAGCATCAGCAGTTAATTTATAATGGGAATATGGCAGTATTGTGTTTGTGTGACACATTATAGGAGGAAACAGAAACCTTCATTGTTCCTGTCAACTCAATTGGATTGCATCTTCCTGTGGGAAAAGCTCAATGAGAGCCTTAGAGAACTTAACAGTGGGGCTTTTATTGTGTTCACTCAATGGCTTGCCAACAACTTGAACAGCTTGAAATGCAAGGTGCTCGTTAGTCGTCAGAGTGTCTGGCCAGCAAGGGGAGAGTTAAGAATCTGTCAGTGTTTGGCTTAAACCTCTGTATCTCATATGTGTCAAATCACATCAGGCAGAAACTTGGTGCAAATGTTTACTTTTAAGTTCATACAACTGCTTTACTTTCACGATGAAAGAATGTGATATGAATTGTTCATATTTGCATTCAGTTTTGCATTTCATTAGGGTACTATAATGATTATAATGTTTTAATTAAACATTCTATTAGTACATTTTTAAGTTGCATTTACTTATATTGAGCCTTCAACTTACAGTATGAAGGCTCAGTATAATGTAAATCCTGAAGACTCTTTTGAGCTGAAGTGGCAGGGATGCTTATTTTCTCCAACAGGAATATTTTGAGCAAAAAGTAGCAACCAAAAAGCTTTTGTGGATTTTATTGAGAGTATTCCTGGCTTCCACTGGTGATGAGAAGAACTCAAATTTTACAGTTTTTTGGGGATTTTATATTTTTTTAACACCTCTTTATTTACTAGAAATCTTGATTATGTGAAAGAATTATTTTACCTTCCCCAGCATTTGCATTATTACTGCTGGATGGACTCTGCAGTATTAGTTAGTCTCTGTGTCCCACTTACCAGGTTTTTACAATACAGTCTCTCAACCCATCTCTTCTTAGGATGAGGGTAAGGGAATAAATTGGTCTGGTCTCCTTTCTGCCAGCTTATAGTTTAAGTCAGCTAATTTCCTAAAGAGTTTCCACCTTGTCCACAAAAACAGTTGAAATTTTGAAGAATAAAATTCTAAACTTGCTCTTGAAGGATGGAATTACTGGTAATCATTTATAGGCTGACCAGCTACATCTGGAAGCTGCTGAGTTAGAAAATATTTACGTTTGTAACCAAGCTCTAGAATTAAAATTATTTGTCTCCTTTTTCAATGCAAGTTTAGTACCTTTAATTTCCGTAAGATTGTAGAGGGTAACTCATGTACCTCCAAGTAGTAGATGGCATACTGTGGACAGATGCTCTGCAGAAATAAGTTTTGTAGTAATTTGAATAGTGCTGCCATTCTGACAGGGAACATTTCCTTGGGCTGGTCTGCAGTACTCTCCACATCAGTCAGATTTTTTCAGATTCCTTTAGAAGCAATAGCTCAGTCTTTACTGAGGAGGAGATATTTTTTTTTTCTTTTTTCTTCTCTCCTTGTGATTTGCTTGTGCATTTTAATTCTTTAAGCGTTTTAACAAAATATGGAAAAAATACATGGATATAACTTACCAATATCCTAGGTTAATGAAGCCAGTGTTCAGTTCCACTGAAGTAAGAGACAGGAATAAAAATAGACATCTTTAATAGCACTGCTTTAGAAGCCAGTGCATAGCAGTGCATGAGTCATTTATTAGCTATCCCTGGAGAAGGCAGGTTTATTGTACTTATCAAGAGGATTAGGCACATCTAGTTCCTGCTACAGAGATTCCTTTTGTTCATTTCAGTAGCAAACATTTGTGTGATTCACACAAGGACTGTCAAAAATCTTTTTGCTCAAGCCAACAAAAATAAGCATGTATGTCCTAACTTCTGCAGCTTATGCTCTTGCTGATTATTTAAACTTCTGTAGAATTTGTTTTTTCTGTCTATTTATTTTCTATATGTTTTCTAAATTAGAAAAGGAAATCTCTTACCATAAAGCTAAGAAGAGGTAGTGGCTTCCAGAAAGCATTTTTCTGCTGTTCTGCTGACTTGCTGCAGCACACTTTTTCAGGATAGCTTTGGACAAATCTGGAAGTTGCACATTGTATCAATATGTCTGTGTTAAATTCATTATTATCTTTGTAATTGTCTTCTGTTCCAACAGGAATTCCCACAGATGAAAACGGTTCTACATCAGTTACCAATCAACCAGTGCATCAGAAGGAGAATATGCCATCTTTACTTGTAACAAGCAATTCTGATCAATTTCTGACAACTCCTGATGGAGAAGAAAAAGATATAAGCCAAGACAGCTCAGAATTAAAACACAGGTCTGCAAAGAAAGACTTGTTGGAGATAGACAGGTTTACTATTTGTGGAAACAGAATTGACTAAGAATTTATTTTTTTTTAAATCTATGTGCTAAGGATACTGAGCTGTTGGGACAGCAGATGCTACCAGAATGGACAGTTGCCAAAAGGCAAATAAATATTTATTTAAAAACTTAAATTATTAATGGCAAAAAAATTATTAATTTCTTTCTACAAGTAACTTGGCTTGGTATCTGGTCAGGTCAAGTAAGTGATCTTTATCTTGCCTCTTGGGAAATGTGGTGGATCGTGGTCTCTAGCCTGGTGGCAGAGCTGCAGTATCACTTTTCTGGAACACAGACTGGAAAAAAGCATAACCCTGTTCTGCATTATGGAACCATGCTTCCAGAACACTATTTGTCATGAAGGTTCCTCCAGTGTAAGGATATTCCTGGAAATGTTTGGTGACTTGACCGGAAGCTTGCCTATCCAGTTACCGTGTTTTATTAAACATCTGCAAGCAGAATTCAAAACTTGTGCTTATATCAACAAACACATAAAGCATTGGTACATAAAACAGTAAGTCAAGATAGTTATTCTTGTCAACAAAAATATTTTCAAGATGTATCTTGAAAATCTTGTAATCAGAATAAAATTTTGCCTTTAAGTGAAAGACTTACTGCTTAGTATTTTATCTGAATACTAAACACCAAGGAAAGATCACAGTAATGAAGGTTCTGCTTAACTGGGCAAATATGAAGCATATTCATTTCATGTGTTGTGTGTCCTGCAAGGCAAATTATTTAGAAATTTTTTTAAAAGCTGAGGATTTTTTGTTGCTGTAGGAAAAAATATTAAAGGGGCACTTCTAATGTTAAGGAATGGGAGTGTTAATTGCAGCAAGCAAGTGTTGTGTTGGAACTGTACGTGTGGCATTAACACAGCAGTAAAGAACATTGCACTGCATTTTGCATATAACTCTTAGAGGAATGACATCTGTGTATTAACTTGCCTGAGAACATGCCTATAAAAAGCTCACACTTACAATCAAACCATAATTATCCATTCAATGTAATTGATTGGTTGTAGTCAAACTTAAGTAGTTGGACTAGATCTATAAAGAGCATTTAAGCATTACAATGCATCTTAATTTCTGGTGTGAGATGCAGAGTTGGGAGGGTTGACAAAAGAAGTTTTGGAATCCTCAGACCAAGAATGGATTAAATTTGAGCTCAAAACATAGGCTGGAGAGTTTTATCAGAAGAGACCCCTTAGCTAATGATTAATTCTTCATATGTTGTTAAAACACAGCATTAGCTTCCAAAATGCCTTTCAGACATTCAAGTAAGCACCAATTTTACTTTCCAAGGGAAGGTATCATAAAAGTACTTCAGTACTGAACAAATGAAGACAATTTGCTCTTTCTAATTTCATAATTTGTCAGAATGGGAAAGCCACAGTTTCTTTGCTGTATGAACATGTGAAAGTTTAATGTGTCTGCTAATCCCTGAGACTTGCAGGACTACAGTAATATAGCAGATGGAAGCAGTTGGACAGAGTTGTGTGTCTGAGCAGACTTGATAATGAGAGAACTCTGCTGTACAGTTTAGGGTTGTCTGCTCTGGTGGGAACTCCCTGCTGCAGTCTTTCAGCCTCTCCTCTCCCATAAGAGTGGTGGGAGTCATGGCCAAAATCTGTGGTTATGTTTAGGGATTAAAGTAAAAAGAAGAGGACTTGTGCTGTGGAAAAATTTGAAAATCTTTAATTTTTGATGTATTTTATACTAATTGGAGATGTTCACACATTGAAATTAAGATTATCTGTCAATTTGGTGTATCTTATTTTATAATTATTTAGCAGTTGCTAAAGAAAGCTTGAAATTGCTTTAATTTTTTTTTCTGTTGAATGACATTCTGTATCAATTTTATAAGTGCATCTTGTGTGAAACTCAATAAAATTCAATTTTGTAATATTTGTTTAAAAAAGGAAAAGTACAGCGTCAACATTTCTTATTTAATATTCAGAGTTGGTGATCTTGCAAAGTATTTAATGTATTAATTTCCATAAAGTAGGATTCTTGCAAATGTGGGACTTGAATGAGTCTAAGAACTGGGTTATCAATGGCTTCAGATCTATTCCTGTAGCAGTTGGTTGTTACCACTTGTAGAAAGAAGATATTGATGCCAACCTATTATTAATTTGGTTTTTAAGGGCATGTGAGTGAACAAATCCCATGTCTCAGGGGAGTTGTACTTTCTGTAGTCAGTTACTACAGTTGGATTCACACCTCCCCAGCAAAGCCAAGTGTGAATGCAGGAGCAGCACAGGCAAAGCCCTTGCTGAGCACTGGGGCACGAGTCCTGGCCTGAATCCTCCTGGGGCTTGGTCTGACACTTGAATTGTGGTGCCTGCTCTAAAGCAGCCCAGCTGGGCTTTGGGTATGGCTGGTACAACCCTGCCTGCTGTGCAGGTGAGGCTTCATTGCCCTGGCATCACCATAACAGCAAGGTGGACTCGAGGCACTGTGCAGAGGGCATGGCAAACACAGCACTTCCCTGAGCTCCCCAGGTCTGGAAGGGGCCCAGCTGGGCATTCCTTCCTTTTGCTGCAAGCTCTCTGATAGTTCTCATCTTTGTGTTCATGATTTATAGGGATTCCTTGGATCTCTAGCAGAGTATCTTTGATGAAAAATCACAGCTGCTTTCTGACCCTGGGTGGTGCTCTCAGAACTGTAGAGGTGGCTGAGGCGGAACAAACCACCAAACAAGAAAAAACAGCAACACCAAATTTCTCATCTATAGAAATTATTTAGGTTTCCTTGAAAAGCTCCTGTCTTAACAGTGATACAGCACAAGTTAAGTAGTGAATAAATTAAGTTCTTCAATTGATAAATCCTTTCAAAAATAAAATCTAGGAAACATTTCAGCTAAAGTCACAGTTGCCAAATTAATTCCAAAAGCACACATTGAGTACAGTGTATATTCATAATTAGTATTATTCATTATGGGAGCATTAAGAAACAACTGGTTTTGACAGGATTATTTAATTAATCTTTTCAAGCCTTTCAGATGTTCATCAGCCAAACAGAATTTCCCCTCAAGCATAGTAGTTTTACAATCATAACCATGCTGTTAATTTACTCTCCTCTTAATTTAAAGTGAGTTTGTGAAAACTTTTCGACTTTGTCTTAATTTTTTGTGGTGCAAAATTTTGTGTAGTCCATTAATTTGTTCCAGAGTCTGTTTCCGTGACTCGGCATAATCGATGAGGTCACTGTTGCTAAAGCCAGTGCTTGCCCAGCTGTGGCTGCTGTGCCAGCTCAGCTCTTGGGCTGGAGATGTGAACCTTCTTGGTGGTGGTGGTGAGCAAGGACGGATGCAACTTAATTATAGCACAAATGTAATCAGACTCTGTGAAGCTCCTGAAACATTTTGTCTTATAAACTGGGCTCTTTCATTGTGAGTAAACTAGGTGTTGTTCAACTCAGTCTTGGGGAGTCATAGCTTCAGAATGCTCTTCACAAATGCTAAACAAAATTTGCTTTTAAAACTTCTTCAGAATAAGTGCTCTTTCTTAGAAATTTGGACTGGCTTAATTTTGCTGAGTGCAGGGAAACAAATAACTTTGTGTAAATACTGAGCAGCTGTCAGGGCAAGCTGCAGTTGGGACCACCTTTATCTCAAAGAAATTTTTCTGTATATAATTATATAAAATATCTAGACTGTGAAGGCTGTCAGAAAACAATGTATAATTTCTGTAGGTCTTTTTCATAGTAACTTTCAGCAACCATACCTACCAAGCCTGAGTCTAGTTAGGCTTTTTTTAGGACTTCAGTATACCCTGATTTAGTAAAACACTGCCAGCAGAGTTGTAAAAGATCATAAATATATAACACTAAAGAACATTTATTAGTAAGCTCACAGTTGTAATAACAAAAAAATCCGAAATTGCAATAAGTTTTAAGAAATTTCTCAATTTTGACCAAAACACTTATCATATTTGTGATGAAATAAACTCAGCTTTTAAAATGTGCCCGTGTTGTAACTCTGCTGCCCACCTGTTCCTCACAGCTGCAGCTTTAGGCTGTGTAGGCTGTCATTGCTTCCATTCATCACCACTGCCTGGGAGAGTGATGCTATCAAGCAGAGCTGAGCTTCATTCCCAGCTGGAGGCAGTTCTGTCTGGCAGATGAACTGCAAGGAAATATTGAGCGTTGTGGGGAGAGGGAGAGAGAGGAGTCAATTTTTGTGGATGGGAAGATTTGGGTTCAGCAGCACTGCCTTGGGTTCTAGTTTTTTGCTGAGCAAAAAACCCAAGGCAGTGCTGCTGAGCAGTTCAATGACAAGCAGACCTGAGCAGTTCTATGACAAGCTTTGCTCGATAAATCCTGTGTTCTATAGGCAAACACGTTGCATGCATTATATGTTGTGTTTGCTGCTTCCACATTTTTATATCAGAAATTACTGCTTTTGGAGTGGTGGTATGAGAGCTGTGCTACAAGGCAGTATATTTTTAATAGAGCAATTTTTGGTGTTCAAGAAGTCTCAGGTTTTTTGTTGTTCTTCTTCCCATCTGTGCTCAGTTTGTTGGACAAGAGCAATAATAACTTTATTGACAGTTTTCAGTATGTTCCTGTGATGCCCAGTCCTGACAGGTGCTTAGATCACAGAGTCACTGAATGGTTTGGGTTGGAAGGGACCTTAAATATCATCTAATTCCAACCCCACTGCCATGGGCAGGGACACCTTTCTTTAGACCAGGTTGCTCTGAGCCCCATCCAGCCTGGCCTTGAACATTTCTGGGGATGGGGCAGCCACAGCTTCTCTGGGCAGCTTGTGCCAGTGTCCCACCAGTCTCACAGTAAAGAATTTCTTCCTAATCTAAACCTACTCCTAGTTTGAAGCCATTCCCCCTTGTCCTGTCGCTACATGCCCTTGTAAAAGTTTCTCCATCTTGTAGGCTCCCTGTCTGCTGTCCCAGAAAATACATTATCAAGGTAGCTCAGGAATCACTTGTTTGATGCTGGCAGTTTAAAATAAGTGGGATTGCCGATTCTTAGGAAGTGATGCATTTGATATACTGAGAAGTGTGAAAGGAAACTTAAAATCCAGCACTGGAGAGCATATTCTTGGGACTGATAGACTAAATCAACACAGGAAGGTGTGTGAGTTGATGCTACCAACTACAATCCTGGTACAGCTCTGAATGTCAGACCAAAATTTTCCTGCAGCTTGGATTTGAGCTTGGCACTCTTGTTAAAGGCAGCAATACAGCCACCAGCCACCTTTCTGTAGCCAAGGCAGCAGGAGCTGAGGTAGGTGAGTTCCTTCTGGGAACAATTCCTGAAGTACCATGTGTATCTAACCTGGAAGCTGTGGGACATTGTTTTCAGGCTGATGCTTTCTGCCCTTTGGAGTCTCTTGAGGTGTAACTGCAATGAAAATGAACCTTGTGTTGAATCTCAGCACTAACCACTGATGGGAGACAATGTCCCTAATGCAATAGCAGAGAATACACCTGTTGGGCTGATCAATAAATCTCTGAGTGTCTTTAGTCATTTTAAATTACTTTAACACTGGAGTAAAGTGAATTCTGCTGTGTCTGAAGTGATGCTTTGTGGTGCCTGTTCAGCCATTCACTGACTGACCACGAGCTATTTTGCTTCCATGTGGGAACAAATAAATTCTCCAGCCAGATTTTGTGCTAGACCCTCATTTCTCAAAAGCAAGGACCAAAGCCCCAGTAGTGATTCTTTGCATGGATGCTCTGCTAATCAGAGCAATTTTGTGGAATTTATTTACCTGCCTTGTTGAAGGCAAAGGAGGCATTGGAGTCATCCAACATCAGCTCCAGCCCTTCCACTACTGGTTTTTCAAAGCCTGGGCCAGTCACAGCTTGTAAAGAATCAGGGAAGAGAGTCCAGTGCACTAGGCCAGAGCAGCTGGAGTGCTCTGGAAAGCCAATGTCAAAATTTTGGTTTTTCTGGTTCTATTTTGCTGCTGTTCCCCCCTTGTTGCTGTGTGTTGGCCACATGGTCCAGCCATGCAGCTTGGTGCCAGAGCTGCCTTGTTCAGCTGTGTCTGCTTGCTTTGTTCCAGGGCTCACTGCTCACTCACTTGTTTTACCTATTTTTTTTAATCTTGTTAATCAAGCCTGTTTCACAGTATGAGAAGCTGGATAGAGCTACTGATTCTAGCTCAGGTCCTGTCCAATGCAGTGTCCAATCCTGATATTAACATCTTTCTCTATCTCAAATGACAATCTTCTTGAACAGTAAATATGTACACTGTATTGCTGTTATTACCTTCCCACTATCTGCTTTAAGTCTTCCTTACTGAAGGAAGACTCCTATTTTAACCCTCCCTATTTTTTGTCCATCTGTGGCATGGAGAATAGATTTTGCCTCTCCCTCTCTTTTCTTCTTACATCTTTGGCAGCTGAGACTGCTTTGTGTTTCCCTTCAGGCTCCTGCTGAACCCCCACAATGAGTTCAGCTTCTGTTTGTGTGGAGAGTGTGTCCCATGCTCACTCTGAGCACAGAACTCCAGCTGATACCTTCCATCCCAGCTGAGATGAACCTGAGGATTGCATCAGCCAGCTTTTAGCTGCCATATCCTGGTATGGAAATTCCCTCTTAAAAACAGGATGCCACTTCTGACCCAGGAGAGTTTGAATGTGCTGCAGGAACTAGATGCTTCCAATGGAACTGCCTGATTATTCCCAAGCCTGCACTCGTGCTGTATATACTGCTGCCAAAATGTAAAATCCTGTATTAGAGCTGCTTCAGTTCAATTTCTTTACCATCTGTTTCTGTGGTTAGTCAAGTTTGTTTTGAACTCCTGTCAGGTAGTGTATCCACAGCCTCCACTTCACCTTTCTCTGGCACCTGCCCAATATTACTGATTAAAAACACTGAGTGGCAATGGAGCATGAAGAGACCCCTGCAAAACCCTACTGCTGTGTGAGGATGAAATGGTGATGAATAGTCCCCAAGCAGGATTTCCCAAGAAGCTTTATCAGCTGCTCCAAGCAATTTTAATCTCTACTATGTTTCCTTAGTTTGGAAAGATCACATGAAAGAGTATCAAAAGCCTCATAAAAGTCAACATATGTGATTATCTGCTGCTTCTCACCTTATGGTGTGCTGTGTTGTTGAAGGGAAATGCACTGGTTTGAAATGATCTGACAAATTTATGCTGGCTTTCATTCATCATCACATTACTCTTCAAATGCTGAAAAGAACAAAACCCAAATCTGATTATGTGCCCAGAAAAACTGTGGAAGACTGCAGTTGGTTTGATCTATCATTTCCTTTTTTCCTTTTCCAAAGACTGCTCTTTTAAATCACAAGAAATCTGCTACCAACTTTGTTAGCCACTTTTCAGAGTTTTTTGTTTTGGTGCCAAGGATAAGACCTAAGCTGAGTGAAAAATCTCACATCCCTCTGTACTGATGTGTCAAGATCCTCATAAGTTCCCATGAGATTGCTGGTGGTATATTTGGTAGGGAGAATGGTGGGTTTGTACTGCTGTGTTCTGTCTTAGTGTGGTGTTTCTACAAAGAAGGGTGATATGAATAAAGTAAGAAGCTCTCATGGTGGGCAAAGCCCTTCTGACTAATGTGCCTTTGATTACCTCTAGGGGTAAAAGGAGAAAAGTGCTAAGCTGTCACCAGAGCTGATGTTTTCCAAAGGCCCTTCAGCAGGAGTAGAGGAGGTATGAGATAAATCTCCGAAGCATTTTGTAATGTCCTAAGTGCCCAGTGATGAGAAACAAGAAAGCCCAGTCAAAGTCAGCTACCATGACCCTCAAACACAGGGTGAGGGCTGTGGCTCTCCCTCTGTCCTGGTGCTTTGCTGTCTCAGGGAGATGGAATGGTGTGCAGCTCTGGCAGTATCCACATTTGGATTTCAGCATCTGAAATGTTCAGTGGAGGCACATTCCTACCTGTCCCTGCCTTGGATTTACAGTAACTACCTGATTTTTTCTGGTCCTGAGGCTTTAGCTGGGATTGAACAGTTAGTGCTTACCAATGGGCTCCTGTTATTCTTTTCCTCCCAAATCTGACTGAAAGCCTCCCCATCCTGGAAAGCCAACAGACAAAGCTTCCTTTGTCAAGAGGGTTCTCATCTTCCTCAACAGCTCATGCAATGCCATCCCTTGGCTGAGGGTGACAAAGCCACCTTGGAAACATCACCTGTATGCTTCCCTCCAGGAAGCTTTTGGCTTCACCTGACCCTAGAGCAGAAGGCTCAGGATTCCCAAGTGGAGGGCAGCATCCCTACTGTTTTCTCCCCTGCTCTCTCTGGGTACCTTAGTTGATTGGCCAGGGTCCCTTCCTGTGTCACTTGGCTGTCTTGGTGCAGAGAACATATCTCCTGGGCAGGAGCCCTTCCATCACACCCATCTGAACCTTTCACAGCCCCTGCTGTTTTTTCATTGCAGTGATGACTGTAATTTCTTTTTTTGGCAAGACATTTGTTCTTTTCTACAACAAAGAATGAATTCTTACTTGCTGGCAGGATACTGGAGCAGCATAACAAACCATCTTTATTGTGGTGCTACCTGCTAGGAGCGGAAGCAGAGGAAGCCTGTGATACATTAATTTCCTTTCTCCTTACCCTAACAGGCAGAGTGAACAACAAATCACTTTCTTCCAAATTACATTTTTAGTGGAGAACTGTTATAATAACTCTACTTGATCACCTCTTTTCCTAGATGAAATAGTTTAAAGTTCTTTCCTCTAGACTCTCCCTACTTTGTCTGCACTGGTCCCAAGACTGGAGACCATCCTCCTGCCAAGGCTTCACAAAAACCTTCTGTTGAACAAAACCAACAGTGTGATTCTTCCTTTCCATGTTATGCTCCTATTGAAGTACCTTATAGTTGATAAAGCAAATCTATCATCAAGTTGTCTCTGTCAGCATAAAGTTTGGATGTTTCTCATGTAGCAGCATGGCCAAATTGCACCAAGTCTGGGCTGGACTTTAAAAAGATTTAGATGGTAATTAATTTTATTTAAACACCTGAATAGTTTCATGAAACTGATCTCCTGTATATTCTGTTGAGATTGGCACTTCTTATTATGAAGGTGTAATAGCTATAAATATGGATTAATGGTTTGGCTTTGGGACCCTGACACCTTGATTACAGATAATCAAACATCACTTTATTCCAAGACCTGAAGCAGGCAGCTGAAACACAATATCAGCTCCACTTACAATGCCACTGTCTTGACATGAAATCCTTGATGTAGTGCTGTGAAGGGGAGAGGAAAGCTGCAAGCTTTGCCCAGTTTCCTTTGCACTTCAACAATCTTTACATTTACACTTCCAGCAAGGTGTCAAAGATCTGGATGTTATATTTTTGGATGAGAATTGAAATAAAATACTTCAGGCATGAAGTTAAGTCCTTGAGCCTGAATTCTCAGTGAAATACCAGCAGACCACAAAGAATCAGTGACATACTTCACCCTGACAGGTTTTCTGTGCATTTAATGTATTTTTATACAGTGCTAATTTAGTGTAAAGACCCCAATCTTGTGAATAAAATAAAATGGAAAAAAGAAAATAAAAAATAAAACCTAATGAAAAAACCTAAAGGCAAATACTTGTTAAAGAAAAAACAAAACAAACAGGAAAAAATTCCACAAAAACAAACAAAAAAGAAAATGATAACCAAAAAAAGCAAACAAAAACCCACAAACAGCAAAAGCCAGAACAAACACAAAACTCCACAAAACCCATCCCACACTATTGCTATCAGGCAAATGGTAGCAATTTCTAGGGCATTGCAATTTACAAAAATCTTCCAAATTATGTGGGACAGCTCCTCAATTGTAGCTGACTTTTCCTAATTAAAACAAATTCAATTAGTAATTTCTAGGTTGCAAGTTGAAAGCACCATTATAGCTTTCCCTTCAGTGCAGTAACATTTAAAAATCCCTTTAATCTGAAGTAATTATTTAGGAAATACACTACAGATCATCCTGGGACACTCCTCTAGCAAACAACTGTCACTGCTTAAAAGTTTGTGTCTGCTTGAAATTGATACACTTATGAAAACCTACACCTGAAATTCTATAATAGCTTTCACCTAAGCCACAGTCCTTTCTGCTTTCTGAAATGTGCAATAAATCCCTGTGCAAATGTAATATCATGCTTTCACATTTCAGTCAATAATCTCAAACCCAACAAATCTCAATTAAGCCTCACAGCAGCACGTTCTCCCACAGTGGGACATGGGAGACTATTTCTGCTTAAGAAATCCATGAAATGCTAACAGGGAATCTAGCTCACTGACCCAAAATCTGACTCAGAGTAAGGAGCAAGGCCAGAAGGACTTATAGTGCTGGTCCATCCTAAAGAACAGCACTTGCCTGAGGCAAAGAAACTCATTGATTTACTTTAGATTTACTCACTGTGTTAGGCTTCCCCAAGGGAATGTGCAGGGCAGTTTCAGACCAGGTTTCAGGATTACCCATTCTCTGGGGATAAACTTCAGGGCAGGTTCACCCCTGTCTGAAGCACCATGATTGATGCACACTGTGAGATTTGAAAAACAAAAAGCTTTGAATGCCACTTTCTTTTCTGGGACCTCCAGGACATCTTTTTTATTAGTGGTAATTACTTGGAGGCTTTTGTCTGATGATGTCTCATCTCATCCTAAGATGAGATTTTTTCTCTAAAATAAATACATAAATTGCAGATTGCTGTATAATCAGCTGACCCCAGGAGTTCCAGCCTTAGGAAATACAGCAAGCACAAGTGTTGAGAGACTGCAGTGCCAAAACAATCCTTGCCACCTTAACTAAACATTTTCTCCCAGGGTGAAATGCTCCTTTAGTGCAGAGAACCCACAGAAGAAATTTTGCATGATATTATCATATAATTATATGGGCTTATTAAGAGCAATCATGGTAAGAACTGAATACCTTCTAATTCCCAAGTCTGTAATGAGCAGGTTACAGAGTTGCCTGGGCTGTGCACAGCTTTCTTTCAAGGCAGCAATTAGAGCAGACCCGACTGGGAGCAGGTTAGCTGACGTGGGGCTTGCAGAACAATCTACTTTGACTGAACTGTTGTCACAAGTTGTTGAGTTTACAGTCACATGCAATTCTCTAGAGCTAATAATAATCTGATAACACAGAGAACATTTTTTCTCTTTCCTTCCTTAATACATATCTGAGGATTCAGAAATCTAAAGAATAATCTTCCTCTGTCCTGACCTTATGGTTTCTCTGTGGCTTTGAATGGTACAATTAGCAGTGAGAAGGCAGCTCTGCTCCAGGTCTGATGTACAATTAGACCAAATTTAGTATAGCAATATTAAAATGATTGTGCCACTTTGGTGAGGTAAAGTACACATTATTCATACCTACCAGTTGAGTTCTGACTGGCAGCTGTGCTCTCCTGCAGCTCCTCTGTTCATCTGGCAGGTGTCATTGGCTGTGGTAGAAAGCAAACAGTAACATTCAGGTTGGGTAACTACTGAAAAAGCATCTTCTCCTCTATTTTCATTTCATTTGAACAACATTCTCCAAAACACATCAATGTGTATGTCTCTGCCATCCTAGAAATGGTTCTTTAGCGTTAATGAAATTCAGCTCTGGTCCCATGCTCGGGGATGAGCACTGAAGGCATTTCCCTCTCTAGCAGGGGCATTTCTTATCTGGTGACTACAACTGTGCTGAGTAGAGGCCAACACTGTGCTACAATTTCAGGGAACACTTAAGGACAGTAACTGATGATCTGAAAACTTGGCTTGGGTGAGCACCATTTGCTTCTAGCAGTATTCACCTGCAGAAGTTGAATGAGAGCATGAAAAAATAACAGCACAGTGATTCTCTTGCGCTAAATAAGGCAGTTTTTGGCTGTCCAGGTGTTTCAATAGACCAACTTTCTTCCATAAACTCTAAGTTGTAGTTCAAATTTATTTGTTTTCAAGAAAAACACAAGCAAATCAAATGCTTCTGTCTCAAAATCCAAACATAATATATCTCTAGCTTATAGAACTGATCAAAGATGTACTAACGTATGAAAAAAATGCTGTTTTGCACATATTCCTCAGTGCAAACACTAAACATTCCCTTAATTTCAGAGAGCTTTATTAGGAGGCTTTCTTACAAGAGTCAGAAAGAAATATAATTCTCATCTTTGTTTTCATGTTCATGGTAACACACAGACAAGCCCTAAAGCCATGCAGATTGTTGTGCAGATTTAATTTGTAACTCAGGGAATTTCTTAACATCTTCAAAAGTTTCACTCTGGATTGCTGCACTACTGAACCAAGACAGTGAAAGCTCAGGAAGGTGTCTCAGGCTGTTTTAACTGCAGGAGGGAACCGAACATCTTTAACGGGATGCTGGCAAAGACTGGCATTGCTCAGCAGAGCCTGAAAGGGACCAAACAGGATGGTGTCCTTTCTAACATCTCATCAGCCTTACAGCCAGTACCTGAGTCCTGTCTTTAAAGACTCTCTTCCAGGGTCCTGCTATGTGTGCTTTTGCAGCTGTACCCACGGCAGTCCCCACTGGCCCCTCTCCGTTCTCCTTTTTTCTCCTGTGCTCATACCTGCACCTACTTAAGCAATACCCAAGCGAGCTTTGTGGCTAAGCCTCGTCGTTAATAAGATTCAAAGCTTTCCTCCTGCAGTCGGTGCCACTGCTGCAAACACGGTGCCGTGGGTTGGGAACCTCAGCGTCCCTGGGTTTGTGACCTCGCTGAGACTCCTCTGGGTCTCCCAGGGCAGATGGTGTCCCCCTTCCTCCCCGTCCGGTGGGGGACTCAAGGCAGAGATTACAGGGCGAGATAAGAACAAGTTACTGCAAAGGACAATGAGATAAGAAAACGAAACTAACAGCAGCCATATTAATAATAAAAGGTATAAGACAAAGAGACTATTTACACAGAAAAAACCAGGACAAAGTATCAGCCAGCTCTTCCCACCACACCATTTTTCCCTCCCCTTAAAGAGTGAGGCATCCCTTACTCCTGTACCTTTCAGTGATGTGAGATGGTACCGAATCGGTCGCCGTAAAAAATTAACCCTGCCCTGGCCGAAACGGGGGCACACATCCACTTTACTGCAGCCACTTTACTACAGCAGTCCTCTTCCCTTGCTGGGCAAGGTTTCAATGCTGGTAGCTGATGGAAACAAGGGAGTTTGGGTTGGACTGCCAATGCTTGCTGTGGGGCTTCACACACATTCTCCTCCCTAGCCTGTGATCCTCTTTTTAACATCCAGCCCCTCCTCTCAGTTTGTTTATTTCCTGCTACAAGACCCTTCTTACACCTGAATAATCTCATTTAACCTAACGGGGTCCTGTTTAACCTGTGGGTTAACAGAAGGACCCACATGGAAGAGCGAGGCCATCAGAGACAAGGACAGAGCCCTGGAACACCAAGGAGCAGCTGCTTTTCCAAAGAACTGGCACCAGTGAAGAGATGGAGATAAAGGCAGCTGCGAATTAGTGTACAGACTGGGCTGTCAACAATTTCTCATTTCCAGTCAGGACCACTTTTTCCAGAACATCTGGTATTGATACTAATCAGTTTTCCATCTTTGATTTTCCAATACATTTTACTGTTTTACTACTATCTCTTGCACAATTAATGCAAGTTGTTTGTCCCCTTTTATGGCCACCATATGTTGGAAATCAGAGCTCTGAAGGCAGACTCAGAGCAGCACAAGCTGTTGCAGTGTTTGAGTGGAGCTGCTGGAGCTCTGCCAGGGGAGGTTCCTCTGGACCCATCCTGCTGCACTTGCTGCTGCCTGCTTCCCAGATTCAGTAATATTCCTGATAGCTCCAGTGATCAGGGAAAACACTTGCACAAACACAAGCAGGAGCAGTTCCTATAATCCCCTTGGATTGTCAACAATTGAGAGACTGAGCTGGAATTTGATATCTGTAAAAGACTCCAGTGAGAAATTTTCCAGGTTTATGTGCTGCTCTGTCCAGCAGTTTTTTGATGTCCAACTCAGAAATAAAAAACACCATTGTCACTAGAAATTCTTTTGATGAATATCTGAAAAATACTTCTAGCAGGATCACTATTTCCTCTGATGTCTCTATTAAAAAAAAAAAAAAAATTAAGGAAAGTTACTCAGAAAACAAATTAAACTTCTTGTATATTATTTTGACAAGAAGCCCAGTCAACTCCCACTGTTTATATAAGTTTATATATAATAACTGTTTATATATAATTCTGTTCTGAAAAAAATACTCTTTGCATCTGGGATATATAATTTCCTGGCAGGTAACTGGTCTGTTTTCAAGCTACAGTACAGGAGATTTCCTCTACAGGTGATTTCAGTGTAACTGCACAGCCACAAGTGCCTGAATTAGAGTCTTGGATTCCTTCTGTAACAGGGACTGCAGTCCTGCACAAGTGAAGGCAGCACCAGCTCTGCCTGTCTTAGATGCTTGACAGAGGCACAGGTGGATTATTTGGCGTGCAATTTTTGGATATCAGACATCCTTTCTTCCTGTGGATCTTCTTTATGATGCCATAAAGGTGGCAAATAAAGGGCAGCACCTGCTTCCTTCTTTTTTAGAGGTGTCCATACTTTTGCTTTGGCTATTGGCATCAGAGGCTTGGAGTTCTTGTTCCACTGTATGAAAAGATACCATTATGGTCCCATTGTCTGAAAAAACACCATTATGTAGAACATAATTGTGTAAATAGAAATGGTTGGTTTGATTCTGAGAGCATGGAGGAGATCTCCCTGATCAAGGAATGCCCCAAGGGAGGCAATATTCACCCAGCAGGGGGAATAGAGGGATGCTGAGTGATGAAGGCACAGCGTGATATGGACTATAACATTGAGTAGAAATATCACATGAGTGCAAATAAAACTCAAATTTCTCCAGTCAGCCAAACTGAGGTAGTAAGAAAGTAGTGGCCACAGGAGATGAAACACCAAATAACTAAATTTTGGGTTGGGTTTTTTTTTGGTTTTTTTTTTTTGTTTGTTTGTTTGTTTGGTTGGTTGGTTGATTGGGTATTTTTTTTTTTGTTTTTGTTTTTTTTTGGTTTTTTGGGGTTTTTTTTTTTTTGGTGGTTTTGGTTTGGTTTGGTTTTTTGGGGTTTTTTTTTCATGGCATAAATATAACTGTATGCACCCAGAAAATACTGGGAAAAGGCTGCAGGCTGAACAAAAATATCTGTTTCTTTTCAACTGGAAATTGAAATATCTGTTTTGTGGGGTTTGTTTTTTGTTGGTTTTTTTTTTTTTTAATATGACTTCAGTGCTCCTGTTACTCCAAAACAGAGGAGGGGGGTGTCATCTGCCTTTAAGCTGGCTGCCCTGATGGTGAGTACAATGAACACTGAAAAACAACACTATGGCAGTATGAAGCAGTTGTCAGCTTGAGGATGGACTTTTCCTTTTTTAAATCCTTCTCCAAACAGGTAATGGCAGAGGCTTCAGCATTGTCATTTTCTTGGGGAAGAAGTAGTTCTTCCTGCTCAGGAAGAAATCCTGAGGAATTGCATGAGTGACACGTATTCTTTTTTTTTTTCTTTTCTCTCTTTTAAGCATTGTTATTTCTGTGTCTTTAAGCAGTTTTGCACTGTGGATCACATCAATTTTGAAACCTAGAGACTAAGTTTTGTCTGAATCTCATTTAGAGAACCTGAGTCCTTATCAGCAAGACTCAAATCCCATTAGTATTACATTTTGCATAAAATATTCAGAATGAATTACTTATATTTGTGGGGCAAAGGAGCTGTAAATTAGTAAATAGGAAAAAAATGATGTGAGAAAGCATGGCCTGAAGTGTGTATGTGAGATTTGGGAAGTTATGCATAATGAATAGGTAAGTGTGCTTCTGAATTTGGATAGTTTCTGTAGGTGGATGATGGAAATTGCACAGCACTGATGTGTAAATAATGCACAATCCCTTAGTAACTCTGACCTGTTACTGATGGAACAGAGGAGAATGCACCAGGAAGAGCCCGACAATAATGCTCAAAATAAGTCTCTGCAGGAACATGCACAGCTCCCAGCAGCCATTACAAAGGCAGAATGACAATTTGGGAATGGTATTTTGATGATTCCTTCACCTCTCCTGCCCTCACTCATCACAAGGGGTTTCTTGCAATTCCATGGATGAGGGCTTCCTTTGCAGGACGTTCAAATACTGAACTTTTCAGCTGCTGGAGGGAAAATTCACCTAAAATGTGTGTCCTCTCTACATGCAACTGAAAACAAGTACATGCACAGTCTAATTTATTTATAAAATTTCAGAAATGGGCATGTGCTACTGTAGATGAATCTAAAAGAACAGCTGGCTCAAGCTAGATGCTGTGGATTGAAATACTAATTAATGTTTTTCTAAAGGCTGTATCTCATACTGCAATTCACCCCAGGACTAGGGAAAAAGATATTCACAGCAAGAGGCTGAGCAGTGCCAGTGTTTATAAGCTATTGAAACTTCACTCAAAAGCAGCACAAATTTACCCTGAGCTCTTCCTCTGCTTCCACATCCCAAAGTGGCTCTTTGCAATAGACCACAGTGTTTGTATTTGGAGCAAAACAATTGTAAATACAGAAGCCAGTAAGAAACTAGTGTTTTCTCTATCCTGACATTTTATCTACTGCCTCTCTGCTCTGGCAATTGCCTTGGTGTTGGCAGTGCAGGGACCCCCAGGTAACTCTGCCCAGCAGGAACATGAAAAATTGTGTTGTCTCCAAGAGGGGCCACATGCTGGGGAGTCCTTCAGACCTCTTGTTTTGGTAAGTAAAAGTAACCAGATCTTTTAAAATCTGGAGGAAATAAATCCTCTAAGTATTTTTCCAATTACAGAGGACAAGAAAACCCCTTTACCTTCTCTTTGGTTTCCACAAATTAACTGGAAAGGACCAAGTTGAAGGCCTGGGTGTTTCTCCACTTGGCAGCAGTGTTTTGGCCTTTCTTTCAGCCCCTGGCCTCTGAGGCACCAGGACTCCTGCTGTCCTGGCAAGTCACTCCAAAACAAAATAATGTTGTGGCTTTGGTAGCTTCCCATTGGGCTTTTGATTGCCCCACTGTGAAGTGTCCTTTCCTTGCTTGGGGAGCCCCAACAGCCTCTCTTACTGCTTGTTAATGAGACCAAAGGAAGGTCTTTCCACAGTACAGAACCCAGAGCTTTGCCCCTGTCTGACATGCTGTCTAAAAAAATCGATAAAGGAATTAAATCTTTCAGGAAACATCTTAAATATTTGTGATATTTGTGCTTGAAGGTGATGTATGTTTGTCTCTGAATATGGAAAACTAACTCCTGTCCAGTGCATTCAGAATGGATAAACAAGTTGTCATGCATAATTTTAATGGTGGAAATAACTTTCCATGGGTGACAGAATGAGGATAAATGCATTTAATATGAAATCCTTGTTTATATATGGACATATAGGCTATATTTCTTATACATGGTGATGTATTTTCTAAAGTGTTTTTAAGGACTTTATAACCCCAGTTCTGCCCAAAAGAGAACTCACCAGACCATATGGAAACCCTCCCCTTCCTTTAAGAAGTTTAATACATGGGCAAAAGAAGCAGCTGCTGAAGGCAGAAGCCTGACAGTGTCAGCAAAAGCCCCACATGAGGCAGCCCCTGCCTGCTTTGCCTACAAGAAGAGGAATTGCTGCTGGTGGTGAGGGGCTTGGTGGGTTTGGCTGTGTGGGGCAGGGCTGCTCTGGGGGGGGCAGAGGCAGCTCTACCCCATCCTTCAGTGGGGCTGCACCAGGGGGTGTTCACTGTGAGCAAACAGAAGTTCAGCTCTTTCTGCTCTCTCAAGAAAACTTGCTCCAGTCCTGTCCTGTCCTGACCCATGTAACACTGAACCTCTGTGGAGGATGAGTCTGTGCTCTAACACAACACTCTGATCTCAGCTGAGCTTCTCTGCTGTGGGGGTGAAGCAAATAAAAGCAAATAAATGGAAAAGGGGCCAAAATATATTTGGAATTCTCTTCCCTGATGTCAGTGGCCAGGATAGCTGCACAGGTGCCATGCTGAAGGCAGCCTTTTCCTCAATCAAAACATAACAAAAGGGAACAATTCTCAATGTTGGTTCTGTAATTTCATTTCTAATGGCTTTCCTACTATTTGAAGTGAAAGCCCAGCACTGCCAGAGGGCTCTTGAATGGTTTTGACTAATATAAACAAGTATTCAGATGTGATTCTTCCTTTGCAAGCTGATCCCAGCGTGTATTTACCTAAGCCATTCTCTTCTGGGGGTAGCTTGATGACACATTTCCAGCATAAGAATCACTAAACTAGATTTAGTCATGCATACTTGAGTCACAGTCTTGTGTTACTTAATTTAGTACAGGCCATTAAATATTTTTACCTCTGTATTAGGGTCAGGATAGGAGAACTAATCAAGAGAGATTCACAGAGGCTTTATGTGTCATACAAAGTACTCAAGCTAATCTTCCACACTCAAACTTACTCCTCACCACACGTGACTGAGAGAAAAACCCACAGAGGTCACACATTTCATGTATATACACATGTATTTACATGTGAGCTTGCTGAGACAAGTGTGCATGTGTGCAAGGGAAATATTAAACATTAAAACCATCTTCATTTCAAAGCAAAGCATTTCAAGGTGAGAATAAAGATGTTCAAGGTCAGCCAGAGGCACAGAATCCCCAGCCTGGTCTGACCTGAAGATGTTTTGTTGATACACCATGGAAGTATTGCAGTGGCACAAAATACTGCTTAGTTCAGCATTGCTACCTTGGAGCAGGATATGCTTGTTGGGGTTTCAAAGCCCATGGTTTATTAATATATTAAGAGATAGTTACACTGGTGCAAACATCCTTGGTACACAGAGGCCCAAAGTAAAAAAACACATTTGGCATAATCATTTTGGAAATCTTAATCTATTTATCCTCTTTAGTATTCATCTTGTTAAACATGTACAGCACTAGAAAATTTGGTGCTGCTTAAATATTTATCAAATGTCTCCCTGCATGTTTAAAGAGCAAGCAGGCAGCCGGTCATAAACATCAACATTTTTTTTATCATTCCTCCAGGATCACCTACATTTCTTCTTTGCCCCTCAAAGGCTCAGCATCAGCCAGTGCCACAGAGCAGGGAGAAGGCGGGCAGGGTCTGACAGGCTGTGCCAGAGGGGTGGGAGCAGAGCCTGCAAGCCCCTCGGGGCTGAGCCCTGGGTCCCTGGCAAGCAGCGCAGTCCCTGCCTGGGGCTGCAGGGCTGGGGCTGTGCTCAGCCCCTTGCTCAATTCCTGCTGCTCTGTGGGGCTGTGCTCAGCCCCTTGCTCAATTCCTGCTGCTCTGTGGGGCTGTGCTCAGCCCCTTGCTCAATTCCTGCTGCTCTGCGGGGCTGTGCTCAGCCCCTTGCTCAATTCCTGCTGTTCTGTGGGGCTGTGCTCAGCCCCTGCACAGATCCTGCTGCTCTGTGGGGCTGTGCTCAGCCCCTTGCTCAATTCCTGCTGCTCTGTGGGGCTGTGCTCAGCCCCTTGCTCAATTCCTGCTGCTCTGTGGGGCTGTGCTCAGCCCCTGCACAGTTCCTGCTGTTCTGTGGGGCTGTGCTCAGCCCTGCACAGTTCCTGCTGCTCTGTGGGGCTGTGCTCAGCCCCTGCACAGTTCCTGCTGCTCTGTGGGGCTGTGCTCAGCCCTGCACAGTTCCCGCTGCTCTGTGGGGCTGTGCTCAGCCCCTTGCTCAATTCCTGCTGCTCTGTGGGGCTGTGCTCAGCCCCTTGCTCAATTCCTGCTGCTCTGTGGGGCTGTGCTCAGCCCCTTGCTCAATTCCTGCTGTTCTGTGGGGCTGTGCTCAGCCCCTGCACAGTTCCTGCTGCTCTGTGGGGCTGTGCTCAGCCCCTGCACAGTTCCCGCTGCTCTGTGGGGCTGTGCTCAGCCCCTGCACAGTTCCCGCTGCTCTGTGGGGCTGTGCTCAGCCCTGCACAGTTCCTGCTGCTCTGTGGGGCTGTGCTCAGCCCCTGCACAGTTCCTGCTGCTCTGTGGGGCTGTGCTCAGCCCTGCACAGTTCCCGCTGCTCTGTGGGGCTGTGCTCAGCCCTGCACAGTTCCCGCTGCTCTGTGGGGCTGTGCTCAGCCCCTTGCTCAATTCCTGCTGCTCTGTGGGGCTGTGCTCAGCCCCTGCACAGATCCCCACTGCTCTGTGGGGCTGTGCTCAGCCCTGCACAGTTCCTGCTGTTCTGTGGGGCTGTGCTCAGCCCTGCACAGTTCCCGCTGCTCTGTGGGGCTGTGCTCAGCCCCTGCACAGATCCCCACTGCTCTGTGGGGCTGTGCTCAGCCCCTGCACAGATCCCCACTGCTCTGTGGGGCTGCAGGGCTGGGGCTGTGCTCAGCCCCTGCACAGTTCCTGCTGCTCTGTGGGGCACCAAGGAAGCATTTCAGCACATTTTCATTCAGAACAAGTTTTGTTTACCCCCATGATCCCAAATCTCACTCTGGCTTCAAGCTGTTGTATAATCACAACCTTTTTCTGCAAATAAGCATTAAAAACCTGGTTTGCATCACTATCAGGAAGCTTAAAAGCAGAAGGGAAAGAAGAGAACTATTTTAATGTGAATTACAAAATCATAGCAACAACCGTGAGACAATCTGATCCCACCCCCTATTTCACTGGTGACTGGTACATTTCAGCAGTGCTGATGTTTGTGCCAGGTGCATGAAAGGAATTGCAATTAGAATTTGCTTCCAGCCACGTTTCCCGCCACACAGCACCAGTGCCAGCCCAGCACAAACATGCATTCCACTGCTGGGTGCTAGAAGGAGAAATGGAAGCAAAGGGTCCTGGGCAGACCAGGGCATGGTACAGCCCTGGGTTCTGACACCAGCACTGGATGTCCTACAAGTTCCTTGGGCTCAGCATGGTTTTTTTCAGCTGCCTGAGTGATGACAGGGCCAGAGCACAGCCAGGACATCCTTCACTCCAATAGCATCTCCCTCTGAGGAGCCATGCACTTCACAAAGCATCTTTGCTTCCCTTTTACAGACAAGAAAATCAGTGAAAAAGAGGTTACAATAACTTTCTGCCATATGTATTAACAGCTGATGAACCAACAAAATCAAATCAAACCTCTCTGACTCCTAGTTTTGTGCTATTCCCATAAAATCACATTTAACCCTGCTCCATGTGCAGCCAAGAACACTGATGGTGCATTATTCTTTTCATTGTACACAATAGGACATTTAGTATCAATGGTTCAGTGACAATATTTGAAGTTGTTTCAAGTAGAGTTTTTGGGGGCCCAATTCTGTACCTTCCAAAACTTTCCTTAATGATACAGATAAAGGAGTGGAGGGTGTCCTTATAAAATATGCAACTGATGCCAATTTGAGAGACAACAGCAAGCATTTTGGAGACAGAACTATTCAAATTAGTCCTTAGAAACTGGGGAAGTTCTAAATCAAATATATAAAATCAAATAATGCAAAGTGAAAAGGAGGAAAAAAAATCAAACACACAGCCAAAAAACCCCCAACCCTGAAAATACATGCATTACCAGCAGTATTGCATAAGAGATTCTGGATATTGCAGGAACACACACACTGAGTATGTGCCTACCAAGAAGGCAGACTCATCAGTGCATGAAGAAAAGGCTCTTCATGATGTGGGATGTTAGGTTGCTTTCCTAAGGAAAGGAGCTCTCAGCTGGAGTAGCATGTTTACACAGGAGAACTATATGTTTTAAAGGACACATGCAAATTGGAAAGACAGAAGACAGAAATGACAACATGACTCTTAGGATAGCTTTGAAGAACTGGGCTTTGATCCAGAAACCAGAAGACCAGAGAAAGGACATGCCAAAGGACATGCATGTTCCACTGCATGTTTCAGTATTCCAAACACTGTTAGAAAAAGGACAATCAATTATTCCCCATGTCCACCGAGGGAAGGATGAGCAGAAATTAACCTAATTTTCAGCAAAGAATATTTAGGTTAAATATTAGGAAAATTTTCTTATTATGAGCATAATTAAGTGTTAGACCAGACTGCCTGAGGGACATGGTGTGAGGCACTGCCTTCAATGGAGTGCAAGTTGGACAATGCCTCAGGATGTTCTGGGAAGAGTTTGCAGCTGGGAGGGGGAACTGGGGACCCTTCCCACTCTGTTTCTCGACACATGTGGTATTTCTCCTGTTGTGAGATCCACTGACCCAAAGAAATGTAATATTCTTGACACCACTATCTGTCCTAATAGCCATCTGGTCTTCATAGCAGCTTGTGGAGCAAAAGAGAGAGGCTACAAGTTTGCTCCAACTGATTAAACAACTCAGTTAATAAGGCTGAATAAAAGTGTTCCAGATAAATTATTTTGGTCACAAATAAGTTCAAAATGACTTCATACTATGATCAAAGCACTGCTAAATCTGTGCTAAACCTCCTCCTGCCCACCAAAAAGAACTGACATTTTGCAGATTTGAAATACAGCAACTGAGGCAGCCTGGATACAAAGGTTAACCTGGACAGATTAATATGAGCTTGTATAAAGCTCTTAATGCTATTCCAAATGCTAATAGTGACTGACATTATAGGGTTTCCTGGAACTGATTTAGAAATACAAGAATTGTTTGCAATAAAGACTGTTTATCTTACAAGAAGAGCAAGAATTCCTTAACTACCCTGCAATTTAACCAATTATGATCTCATTTAACAGAAAATTCATTTCTAAACATGGCATTTATCTGTCTGATTTCCCAAGACACTGTACTGTACCATACCCTGCTCTTCAAACAGGGCTCCAGAAGCACTGCTGAAATATATGTTGGCAAAAAGCTGTGGAAAAAGCAAATTTTATTTTAACCATTTTGCCTGTCAGTAAAGTGAATTGTTTCCTCAAGGTGAGAATGAGTGGACAGACATTCCTAGCGAGGGGCTTCAGATTCTCAATGTCCATCCCCATGCCTGTTGCACACCCTGGGGTGGGCAGCTCCTGGTTAAGCAGTAAATGGTCCTCAGTGCTCTTCAGCACACAGGTGCTCTATGGAGTTGCTTTTGAAGCTTTTCAGCCATGCACATTTCTCCTTTTTATTTCAGCCAAACACATAATTTTCTCTTCTCTCTTTTTTTTCTTTTTAGTTAAATAACAAATGTGAAACTATTGTGAATCTGGCAAAGGCATAAGAGGAATTTTGAGAACCTCAGGGAGCTGAGCCATTTCACTGAGAATAATCTTAGCTCACAAATAGAACAGCAGTCCCTGGAAGTATTGCAAATCCTGCTTCAGCAGCAAAAAATATCTTAGATTTTTTCCCCCTCTTAAAGAAAGAGAGGAAATAATATACTTTAAATCTTTAAGTGTCTCTGCCAAGAACTTTAGACCAGATGATCCTTGAGGTTCCTTCCAATCTGGTATTCTAGGATTCTGTGATTTAGGCTTCCAGTTATGAAATACCATCTCCCCTCCTTCATCACAGAAGAACCTCAATGTTAAAAAAGAAATTGAACTTCTCAGAAAAAATCAAAATACAAGCTACTTACAGAAAATAAATATCAAAATGGCTATAATATAAACTAACTTAGGCTGGAAATTCAACTGGAAGAATTTTTTAAGTGTATGTGGTATTCTGTGCCAATAACTATTAACATTAACATTAACTGTGTCACAAACTAATAACATTTGATGTATACCAGAATTCAAACTTGGCCAACAGCTGAACACACATTTATCTCTTCTTGTTGAGTTCAGTGTAAAGTGTATTCAGTCCCATCCAAGGGAATGTTTCCTAGTATTTCTTGGAATTTTCATAAATTCACATAGGCAGGAAATATTTTTGATGTGATCTCTCTGCTCTTTCTTTGGCAACTCTTGGGCAGAATTACTATGCACACTTTTTAATGACATTTTGCTGGGTTTTGCTCTGTGTATTGAGATATTCTGCAAACTACTTAAATCCAATTACAAAACCACTGCACTGTGCATGTTTCATAATATGAAACAGCTGCTAAGGAAAGCTCAAAATACATCTCATGTGCACTTTTTAATTACATGCCTTTACTGTACCAACTCTCAGCTCATACAGAATATATAAACTAATACATTTTACTGCAGTGAATTGTGGATTACTTTTTATAGGATGATTGCTTCTACAACTACAGCACAAATTGGGAATTTATTTATTTCCATACTACAAATAGCAGAGGGTAACAGCTACAAATCTGAAAAAGCAAACATTCAAGCCTGTACAGAGGCAAATGCTAGGATGAGCAAGGTGCAACAGAAGCAGAAAAAGCTTAACCAAAACATGGTGAAAATTACTACTATTTGGACTATGCCTCTAATTCCCTTGTAAGGCCGTTCTGTGGTTGCCTCATCAAATGGGCAGAATGAAATGCAGAGGAATTTAATGGGGTGTCCATGTAGAGAGAGAAATGGGAACAGAAGTGTGCAATCTAAGCTCTAAGCTATTAGACCCAAGTATCTGTAATTCAATGTACAAGGAATTAAAGAGCAGAAAGACTGCCCCAATATCAGTGAGGCTCAGAGTTATAGATAAAGCATTAGAATAATAAATAATGGCTTCCAGGTTTGTCAAAAGGCCTTTTCTACATTAGCAGCTGTGGAAGATTTTCAGGCTTCATATGTTGAAGGGAATACTGTTGCTTTCTAGTTGGAATTGGCACCAAAATCCTAATATTTTATCTGTCATGTCCACTTTGGACCACTGACTGTTCCAAGAACAGACCCTCTTTTTAAAAACTTGTTTCATTATTTAACATGTTTTTTCCCAATACATTATTAAGAAAAAAAAAAGAGAAAAACATAGAAATTCTACCTGGCAAGATTCAAGAATGGTGCTACACTATCATAATATCTTCAGTTTGTCAAATGACAGGACTAAAATAACCTCATAAAGGTCAAATGGCACCAAACAGTGTTGGGCCAAGATGTAGAGGTCAGACTTGAAGACTTACAATCACCACCGAGTGGTACCACACCTAATTCTTTGGTATTGCTTGGTATTGTGGACCCTCTACACTGGTCATCACTATTGTGAGGCTGTTCAAAAGAGTGAAAAAGAAACTGGAAAATTAAACTAGACTACTGAGGTGAAGGCTAAAATTTTAGTCTTTAATGATGAGAGAAGATGTCTGTTCAGACATTTCACAGTACACCAAAGTCTACTCTCATGTGACACCCAGGTACCTCTTCCCAGGAGTCTGCCACACCTGCTAGCTTAGTATTGAAACCAGTATAAATCTTCATGGATTTGTGTATGTTGTACATATGAATCACATGCAAGGTAATCAGAACAGTCCTCCTGGCTTAAAGGAAAAAAATATAAATCAAGGAGCTTATGAAACAGCACCTGACCATTCCTTTCTTCACAAGATGCAGTACAGACCAAAGAGTGCCAGACTTACTGCAGTTCCTTTTATGAAAGCAGGTGATGAGCAAACTTGATGAAAGTCAGTCTCTGTTTTGCTCAGGTTATGGATTATGTGTGCAATGTCTGTTTTCTGTGGATGTGGGGGCCTCTATTCCCAGGCCAAAGGGTGCAGACTGCAGGGTGTGCTCAGGTGAACATCCTGCACCCCCAGACTTCACTATTCCTTGAACTGTACCAGTCTGGAGACTCATGTGGACTTATGGAGCCAGAGACCAGACACTTGAGCACAGATCAAACAAGACAACAGTGTGCATCACCCCTGCTGCACCCATCAGCCCCACTGGGAGCTCAGGCAGGGAGGGAAGCTGCAGCCTGCAGCAGGGCACAACCAAGAGGCAGAACTCTGTGCCTCTGGGAGCATGAGGCTGATTCTTGCTCTGCTGCCTGCACAAATACAGCTGTATGCTACCTCAACTCAGGCCACATTTTAAGATTACAGATTAACTTTAAAGCAAAAAACCTCAGGTGTCCTCCAACATACATGTTCTCTGTTCTCAAAGGTTTAATGTTGCCATGAAATACTTACAAAATGAAAATCATTTGATGTTCTGACATGCAAAAAGACAAAGAAACAGGGATAAAGGGCAGCTTTTCTCTTTCATATCTTACATGCTTCAACATTAGAAATACTTGACAATTTCTTGGTCTATAGCTTATTTCTTGGCTTATTTCTTGACAATTTCTTGGTCTATAGCTTAGCAGCAAGAAGGTAAAATACAGGAAATAAATTAATGTGAGCATTAGGGAAAGAAAGAGCCAATCTTCACAAAATTCTGAAAATACCTTCCTAGGAAAAAAAATTCATTAATTTATAGGAAAAAATGCCATTTTGCTTGGGTCTTGTTATCATCAGGGCAGCAGTATTTGTCTCAGCCATAATGAATGGTTTTGTATCAAACTTGAGAAGCCCAAGGAAGGAGATGGAGCTGTGAGGTGGCAGAGGGGAGAGGTTGCATTCCTGTTTTGTGTGATTACAGCTTGTGGGTAGTAGGCTGCTATCCCAGAGGTTCAGTGGGAACTGGGATCTTGGGATGGGGACAAAAATGTTGGGGGAATTTTTAAGTGTGGAGCTGAACACGAGGAGAGGGAGGGAAAAGTTCATCACCTAGATCATAAAACCTGGACAATGATAAAAATTGCTCTCTACTCACGCTGAAAGAACCTTAGGGGATCAGGTGTTCATCACAACTCTGTGAAGGGCTTTCAAAAGCCTTTACTTTCTTTACTATCCTGGTAATAATTTACAGCTGAGGTATAGTCTATATTGGATAAATCGTTACACCTCATATAGTTCATTTGAGGAGACTTGCAGTAGGTGTAAAGTTAATAATAGAAACTGGAGCGAAGGGGCCCTGTCAGGTTAATCCTATGAAGTGTGTTGTTTATGAGCTCCCTACAACATGTTGTAGGTGGTGGTGTCATTCTCCCTGAAAACAATAAATGGATGCCTTCCTTTCTTGTGTTTTGTTGTGCTACAGATTATTTAATACTGATATTAAAAATAACCTTCTTCCAATCTTCTTTACTCACGTCAGACAGCATTTACTACAGAGCAAGCAGACAAAAGAAGGTCACTGCAGTAGCTAAGCTCCTGAGGTAGGATTACATTTTGTGGAAAGCATGGGATAGTCACCCTGTGCTGAGGGGGCTTCTGCTTGTCAGAGAGTCACAAATGGAGATGAAAACCAATCATCTTTTTCCTGAAAAGTGACTATCCAGATCAATGACTTTGCTTCTGTGATAGCATTCACATATGTACTTGGTTTAGCTGATTAAATATTTTTGTACTGTTCTGTTCTTACTTATACACAGATACTTTTATTGGATTCATAGTTTGTGTAAACAGCCTTTCTGGCTTTTGCCCAAGCAGTCCATCTCAGATCCTGGCTTTCAGAAGAAATTTATATATGCATTCATTATAAAAATCCCAAAATATGTAAGCCATAAGAGAGAAGAAGAATCTATCACTTCTAATCTCCAGGTGTCCATGACATTAGCCTGAGGTGAGGCCACTGTCTAGGCTCATGCTGCCCCACATACAGCTCTAGCCACTTGCATCATCTGCACAGATGGATTTGTTAGCCAGGACTGAGCTTTGTGACTGTGCCTGTGGGACCCAGCCCTGCTGAAGCCTGTATATCCCACACAAGATTTTAGTATATCACAAGAAAGAGCTGTACTGGTAGCAATGCTTAACAAACAAGGAAATACCAGCATTGAGAACAGTCCTATGTCCCATGGCAGTACCCTGACTTCTGAAGGGGAAGGCACCAAACTTGTGTGTTCAAATTTGGTAAACAGGAGCATCCTCATTTAAAATCTCTCTATCAGGTGAAATTACACACGTGCAGGAGGTTTTAAGGACTTCATCTGAAAGCATTCATCCAAAGTCATAAGTTGCTTTCTAACAAACAGAAATGCCCTTGCTGATATTGCCATGTTGTCCTCTATCAGACAACTCATTACATCCAGCTCCCACAGCAAGAACCTTGGAGATGCTGACCAGGACCTTTTTGTCACCTGAGAAGTGTAAGGTGCTGGAGCTGGAACCAAAACCTGGAGTGGTAGTTGGCCATTTCACCCCAATCTGTTTACCAAACAGCATCAGAACCAAGTCAGGATCTTGAAAAGAATGTGAAAATGAAGAGGAGAAGAGCGTGGAATGAAGCTGCAGAAAATCTTCACTTGCTGGAGCCAAAGACATTTGGGTTTTCTTTCGGGTTACTGATTTTGTTCTAGTGTCAAAAAGACATGTGCCTTTCCCATTTTTGTTTCAAGCATTCCTGACTTTGTAGTTTATCAGGATGCCAAGAGGCAAAGCTTGCAAGCAGAAATAAAACATAGCAATGATGGAAAAACAGAATGAGTCTGTATGGGGGGGTGGGGGAGCTCATAAAAGAAGATACAAGCTTCAAGTACATGCATCATATAATCCCTGTCATTTTGTATCTTTGTTTAGCTGTGAAATCTGTTATAGCAACTACTACTGGCTTGTTTCCTCAGATGAAAAACAACAAATATAATTTTTAAGTTCCCTGACGAGTTGACATGCAGATTTATCACAGTCACAAGAAAGGGGCACAACAGAGAGTAATGGCAGGATGTGTAGCTGACAAAACATCAACTCTCTGAAGGCATCCTAAAGTGATATAAATCTTCCATTCAAATGAAGGCAATTCTTACTGAAATCATACCCTAAACTGACATGAATCAAAGGTCTACCATGAAACATCACACTGTTTTCTAAGCTTGAGAATTAATGTGAGTAACATTGTCCTTTTCATTCTTTTTTTTTTATTTTTCCTTGGGAGTAAGAAATTAAGCAAATACATGGCAGAGTATAGCACACAGCAATTGTAGTGTTTCCCACCATTTTTATGGATTCCAATAATTCTTTCAAATTTTGCATGCTTTGTGTCTAATACAGCAAGATGTTCCTCCTGCTTGCTCTAACTCCATTTCTCTTCTCTCACAGAGCCTGCAGAGCCTGGGTGAGGCTGGCTCCAGCCTTGAAGAGCTCACAGCTTGGAGTTCGGGTTGTGAACTCATCCAGCCTGTAATCCTTTAAGCCTTGCATCCCACAGAAGAATTAAGGATGAGGAAGGCTGCAGCTGTGGATGTCAGAGAGGGGAGAAAGAGTGAGTGTGGGGAGCTGAGCAGAAGGAGGCCATGGCCATGCAGGTAGCTGGTGAGTGCTGCTGGGCAGCATTTGCTAATTGGGAGGGCTGGCAGAATCCAAAGTGTGGTATTGAGTGGCAAGAGGAAGGGCAGAGCTAGGCAGAGTGCACAGAGGACAGGGAAGGACTCAGGGGTTGTAACCCACAGAAAGCACAGCAAAGTGGGCAGGCATTGGGCTAAAGGGCAGAGCTGGTTCAATTTTGGGATGCTGGCAGAATGCTGGATGCTGTCACTCTGACAAGTTCTTGGCAAAGGGTGTATGTAAATCACTTTTCTCCTCAGCCCTGGTGCAGAGAAGGCATGCTGCTCCTCTCCCACACTTCCATGCACCCTTCTCTCCCTAAACAAACATCCAGATGAAGACTAAACACAATATAAGAGGTCCTTATTCTTTGTACTTTGTCCTTTTACTTTTTTGGGAGGTGGAAAGTTTGGAGTTATGATTTAAGTCTCTTCAGGGAATACTATACCTAGCTGGACTCCAACTAATGAAAAAGGCTATTTATCTAATAGACCTTTAATCACAAGCTCTACTTAAAAATCAATTACATGATACAACCATTATAGTTAAGCTCTAAATCTCATGTATCTTCCTGTTATCTGAGGATTTTCCTCTGAGATAACAGAGATGATTGATACGCAGCCAGATTTTCAAATGCTCACCACAGCGTATGGGTCAGGTTTTTTTCTTCCAGCTGTTACTGTTTTGGAAGCTTATACAGCAGGTTTCCAGAGGCCTTATCACCTACTCTGCTGTGGTTTGATAGACTGCTTCCTATTTATGTGAGCAATAAGGGTTCAGCTGCCTCGGGAACCTGACCACAGCTCTGAGCGCTGACATAATTTAAAAGTTTTGGCCACAAAGAACAGAGCTGGAAGGCATCCTGATTAAATTTAGCCCAATCACCCTAAAAAGGCACAAAGGACCACAGATAGAAGATGATGCATTCCCTCAAGGACAAGTTTTCTTGATGTCTCTGAGCTTGCTAAGACTCCATCCTGTTTTCACACACTCCTGAATGTGACTGTGTTCCACATGCAGGCAGCACACAGACCAGCACATCCCTCACCGTGCCCACAGGAGCGTGGGCTAAGCCAGCCCAGGCACAGCTGGCATTTGGATGGCAGGGACTCAAGAGGGAAAGGGCTGCAGACTGATGCAATATTTCCCTCTTTACAGCTGTCTGCCTCTACCTGATGTGCAGATAGCAGAGAAGAAACATCAAGGAAAGGTCACCAGCTGCTCAGAGCAGTTTCAGGTCAGACAAATGCTTGGGGTTGCCAGCAATGTAACAGGAGGCAGCTGAAGAGGTCATGCTTCCATTTACCATCTCACAGTGACAAGCTCTGACATCCTAACTGGGTGCTACTCAGACAACACATTTGCAGTGTCCAGTACAACATAAATTACCTTAACCCAATCACTTCCAGGCACCTTAGGCAAGTCCTTTATTTCAGGCTAGATCCCAATAGTACAGAGAAACTCAGAAATGACTGGAAAGCTTTCTTATATTGATAGCAACATCCATGAAAATAAACAGATATGTCATACATTGATAATACTAATCATAAAATAGGTGTTGGCTTAGTCTGCTGAAGAAATGCCTCCAATAGTAGCATTTGTCTTGATTCAGGTTCAATTTTTGTCTGAAAGCCAGTATCTTTTTCCTGTTACTCTAGTTTCATGTTCTTGTTAATGCACACTACAGACATTTCTCATCCAGAAGTACTGTGGTAGCCTACCATAAATGGTAGAAATCACTTTTATCACTTGTATCACATCACTTGTATAAATTAGTAACCCAAGAGAAAATCTAAATATCTTTGGCTCCAGCAAGTCAAGATTTTTTGCAGCTTCATTCCACACTCTTCTCCTCTGCATTCCCACATTCTCTTTGAGCTCCTACAGACTATTCCATCCTTGCAGATATCTATCACTATAGCCATATGCCTTCACTCTGCATTTTAAAATCAAGCAGTGAGTCACTGAGGTCAGTAGGACTTGGCCTTTCTGGTTTAACTCTGAATGGAAGCAAGGGAATCAAAATCACCATATTGTCTCATTAACAGTGTTGGGCACTCACAGCCTTTTATCTGGAGGGAATACTTTCTTCTATTTAGAGCAAGGTTCATGCAAAGCTTAAGACAGGCACTGTAATTCTCTTTGTCAGACTCACTAATTTAACACATTTGTCCATTGGCTAAGGTGTTCTGTTTTCCCCAAGACTCTTGTAGTTCCTCTTTGACACCTGGCTTAGGGTGCCTATGACAACTACAACAAGAACTTGGAAAAGAGCGTTTCTCTGAGCTCTGTACCACTCCATTTTGGGTTGTGCCTTTACACATCCTCCTGCTGAACAAGCTAAGATTAACTCTGTTTGGGATAACTGTTCTGTGTGCAGCCAGTGTAGCAACTTGTTCTTTGATGTGCATTGCTGGCAAATGCCCTGAGCTGAAATACAGGTAGGTTTCAGCAACGCCGAATACTGCCTGTGGGAAAACTGTTCGATGTTTGGCCAGGCTTCAATTAGCAATGCAGAGTGGTGCCATAGCTATAGCCTTGATTTGTTTCTGCCTGCAAAAAGGAGACTAACTGCCTTCTCCATCAGTTTTTTTTTACTGATTTCCAAGGAACCAGCATAACCTTGGATGTCCAGCAAAAATTCTTGCTTTGTCTTGCAATGCATTTGTGATGCTGAATAACAGAGGGTGTAGTAACAGAGGAAAGAATCGTGTTCATATTTTACTGTTGCAATAGAGGAACCACTTTAATACACCAAAGTTGCAAATACAAATCAAAAACACAAACAAATCTGCACAAGGAAGAAGGAAAGCACAACGGCCTTTGAAAGCGTATGTTACTGTATTGCAACCTGTAAGAAAAACACTTCTCATTTTACCAGTAAATCACTGGCCTTCGGGAACAGAGAACACTTAGGAACATAGATAACAGTCCTAAAGGAAATGCTAAACCCATCAGGAAATAAGGACACAACTCGAGAGGAGTAAAACAAGATTTATTTTTTTTTCAAAAGCTAACGGAGTAAGTCATCTTGATGCGAAGATCTCGAACCAGCCCCAGAGGCACTGGCCAAGGGGAGACGGCACGGCCATGCCCCCGTGGGGCGGTGAGGCGGGATGTGCCTCGGCGGAGCCGGCCGGGGGTCCGGGCGTGGCGGAGCACCTCGGGGGCCGGGAACAGGGCGGGAGCCTGCCCGGGCTGCAACAGGTCCGCGACCGCAGGCTGCGGGCTCAGCCCGACCCGCTCGGCTCCGCTGCAGCAGCACGCAGCCTATCCCGATCTCCAGCCCCGCTCGCCCAGCACATCCCGCCGGGGTTAAACCCCTGACGCTCCTCCTCTTCCTCCCCCCACCATCCATCCCGGCCTGTCGGGGTGGTCCTGCAGCCCCGGCCCGGGGCAGAGCCCGCCCTCCGTAATCCATGCGCGGGCGGCACCGCCACCACGGCTGCTGCGGCGCTCTGAGGCGGAGCGGGCTGCGCTGTGCTGTGCTGGCCGTGCCCCGCCGTCTCCGGCTCGCTGTCCCCTTTCGACCGGTGAGAGCTGGGGGCGGGGGCGTACGTGAGGAGGGGTCCCGGGCAGCTCCGGCGGGGCTGTGGGGGGCAGCAGGCGGGGATGAGGCTCCTCCGCCTTCTCTCGCTGCGGGCGGGAGGTCGTGGCCGGGAGAGCGCGGCTCCTTCCCTCGCGGGAGAGCAGCGGCGGGCGGGGGAGCTCCGTGAAGCCGAGTGAGGGGGTGCCGGGTGGCCGTCGAGGGAGGCGGGTGCCCGAGGGAATGGGGTTGGTGGTGGGAAGGGATCCCAGGGGGCTCAGCAGAGGCTGGGAGAGCGACCTGTGGGAGCGGCGGGATGGAGGTGCCCTGAGAGCGCGGGGTGAGGCGGGGACAGAGGGACGGCCGGCGGGCAGGTCAGTGCTGCAGGGGGCTGGGGAGCGGCTGGCGGGAGAGACGGGTTTGGCCGCGAGGAGGGGGCTGCGGCACGGCGGGGGGACGCGGCCGGTCCGCGGGGAGCCAGGGCGGGTCCGCTCGCCGAGCAGAGCGGGGCGGCGGGCACGGGGTGCACATTCGCTCCCGGGGGTCGTGTGTGGTGGCGGCTGGGGAGAGGTCAGCTGTGAGCCACCGGCAGATGAACGGAGAAGAGTGGCGGGAGCTGGGCGGGGAGAGCCCCGGAGGTCTCCGGGGACAGGGAAAGCCGCTCCGCGGGAAGGAGGAGGGGGAAAAGGGCGGCCGCTGAGGGCACCTGCTCGGGGCGAGGCGGGCGGGGGGGGTTGTCTGAGCCGCCTCGGGGAGGCGGACGGGGCTGTGCTGTCCTCGAAATTGGCTCGTCAGGGGCGGGGGGCTGGGGGAGCAGGGAGGTGACCCCCAGCCTGGGCTCTGCGGTGGATGCGAGCGGGGAGAGGGCCCGTGAGCTCCTGCGGGCTCCCCGCTCGGCACGGCAGCGCTGCGGCGGTGCCGCCCGCCTCGGAGGAGTTCCCTGAGGCGGTGCTGCCGCTGCTGCCCGCTGTGCACCTGGGCAGATCGCGCCTGCCCGCCCCGGCTGGCCAAGCGTCTCCTCGGCCGAGGTGAGCTCTGCAGTGAGCCGGGGACCTGATCCGAGAGCTGGGGAGAAGGGGCAGTGTGGTAGTAAACATGGGCTGTGTCTTCTGCACACAGATGCAGAGGAGCCAGCCGGTAAAGAAACTACCACATCGGTCGGTATTCCAGCAGAGGCAGAGCTGCGGTACCCGCGCTCCTCTGCAGTTTGCAGATAAGGACGAGGCAGCCTGTTAGAGGAAGAGGTCTCTGCTGTGTAAGTAATTGGAAAGAACGTGAAGGAAAGGTTTGGTTTCAGCTGCTAGTGAGAAACGTGCGTCGTGTTGCCGTACCTTGGTGTTGGGACACGTACACAGCCCTTATCAGTTCACACTTCCCAAAAACTGCCTGTTTATGGGCTGGACTTACTGTGTTTTACAGTAAGTTTTCTATGTGATGCTGGAAAGTAATTTAACAAAGAATGATCTATGAATACTGGGGTAAATGCACCACTTTATCCACAAGTTAAATAAATTATTTGGTTAGTGAAAATGTACTTTAAATATTTAGGCAGTCAGCTGCAAATCAGACATGCTTATACTTGGGAGAAGGTATCTCACCTGGAATTTTTACAGGTGTGCTTCTGCTTGCAGATGGCTGTGACTTGTAAAACAGAAGAATTTTTTGATGTTGCTTTTTTTAGTTTATTGATTTTGAAATTAGTAAGAAGCTGTTCAAAGCAAACTGGATTCTGAATATTCAATTTTTCCTGACCCAATCCAATATTTCGCTTACTTGATTTGAACATATAGCAGGCAAGTCAGATGGGTACCAAGGCTGCCTTGTGTGGAAGATGCTATTTGTTTAGTTTTTCTTAGTGCTGCCAAGTTCTATTCTGCAGTCCCTGGTGTTTAGTGTTTATCTGCTTCTCAGTCGTCCTATGGCAACAGGTTGTAATTGTTGGTAGGCCTAGGCAGATTTTGTAACAGAAAACAATATATTTTTATCCTGCCAGTATCTTAACTTGGGCTTGCTTGTGGGTCTCTTGAATGGGAAGGTGGTGGTGTGGGTTTGGTTGTTTTTTGGGGTTTTTGTTTCCTACTTAGGAGTTTCAGTCTGCCTGTAACTCTGTTTTGTGGCTGTTTTAATTTCACTTCTGGTGGTTGCTGGTATGGTGGACAGGGATTATGGACTTGGATTTTCAAATGTGTGATTGAAAAAAATGTAACAAATGTACTCAGAAACCTTGTGTGGGCTTCCTATGGACAACTGCACCTACCACCATCACAGCCCAGCCTGGTTCACTGCCAGCAGGCATCCCCATTGAGCTTTAGCAGTGTAGCCCCTGGCTGATTGAATTTCAGTTCACGGGGTTAATCATGGTTGCATCGCTGCACTGCAGTGCTGTGTTTGCCTGGATTGTGGTGTTAAACAGAAGGAGGCCAGTGCCATTGGAACAAAGAGCTGCACATCATGCTGCCTCTGAGCTCTGTTATTCACACTTGGCGTATCATGGAAGTTGCTGAACTAAACTCCAGCTCCTCTTCCCTTGTTTAACTTAAAGCAGAGGTTGGTTTTGGAAAATACTTTTAGTAACAGGATAGGATATATCTGAGATGATAGTGCTGCTGCGTATTTGAGTGATGGTGTTCTCCACAGGTAGTGTTTAAAAGCCCAGGAGTTATGCTTAGTGACTTGTACATATAGAATATTAGTGTCAGCCACAGAATAAAATGCAAAAGCTTGAGTCTGTTCCAAATGGACATTTGCAAACCACACATAATAATGAAAATCTTTAATTTATTTTAACTTGTTAAGTACTTCACAGAGTGTGCAGTAATGAAATTGGTAGCTTATTTGATAATTACTGTAGCATTGCTGAATTTCACACAGCTTCTCTTCATTCACTGTTTACTTGAACTTGGGGAGAGTTGTACTGGCAGTTCCTGTAACTCATTGACTGTAGTGATGCCACACTGTGTCTGAGGAAATGAGATGCCCACATGCTGCAAAGAAGATTAGCATAAACTGCTATTCAGTTCTCTTTATTTGTGTCACTCCTGTGTATGTAATTTCTGAGGTTCTCAGAATTACAGATTTCAGGGACAGATTTTTCCTCTTTAATGCTGTTTGTCTAGCATATTTACTAATAAGCTCCCAGCTAAGTTTCTTTTAGATATCAAGAAAAGGAGAACTGCTGGGAGCTTTTTACATCTGAGTTATTTTTTGGTGGGTTGAATACTTATTAGATGCTCAGAGGCATCTTAAGTTACAGGTTTTGTAGTGTTTCTGCAAGTTCCTGGTTATTATTATTAATGTAACCTTGAAAATATGAGTGTTTTATGTAGCATAGAGAAGAACTGGTGTCAGTCTGAAGGAATTGCCCAGTATAGATTGTCTATACCATGTTTACTGTGATATATTTGCCAGCAAAGGGAGAGGAAGAGAATATGGTTATAAGTCTGCAGATTTGTTGATTTGCAGGAAATTCACTTGAATTTTATAAAAGCTTGACTGAAGACTGTGTAGAATTGGAAACTTAGGTTTTTCCACTAAACATTGTTAGTTTTCTCAGTACAGGGATTGTCCTTGTCTTAAAAATGCCCACTTGGTTAATACATGACTACTTACTTCTAGAAGGTGTAGTCATTGTTTTCCTGTATTGGGAGAACATTTTAACTGTTTTATTTGCCTGTTTGTGTAATTAGATAGACTTTAAATTGTCTTTAATCTAAAATTAAAAAAAAAAAAAGCTGTGTGTGTACTTTATCTTCTTCTGCCCTCTCTCTAATATAACAGGGCACTACAGAGAGCTTTGCCTTAAGGCACCAGTTAGAGAAGACATCATCTTATCACTTTCATCTTTCTCAACCACACCTAACATTTCACTGAAAGGGATGCTTTTGCATCTGTTTCCTAAACTTTTGGAATCAAGGCTCAGTTACCATGTGTGAGCTTTTTCTCCTGACTCACTGAAGTGCTGCAACTTCAGTACTTCAGAAATCTCCAGAAAACTCAACCTGACTTAGAAAAAATGTTGAAATCTATTTTTAAGGGAAAAAAAAGAACTGTTGCCTTTGAGTCCCTAAAATCAAGAGCCAAACAAGGTTAAGGTGATAAAAAGTGGTTACCATGTAATGAAGGTCTCTCCAGATGCACAACACACTGACATGCATGCTGAAATTACATTGAAAATGTACATGTGATATAGGGCTTTTATGAGCTATAGGGCTTTTAAACTTCTATAAGTTTAGCAAATTAGCATAATTGACAAGAATCCCCAAACAGAAGTACAGTTGATGAAGTAATTCCCCTCTTGGTTTGACCCCTTCTGAAGCCCTCCCCTTCCTTGCTACTAGGTGTACCTTGTTTATGTCTAACACATGAGAAATTGTCTTGAGAGGGTGGCTTGGCCCTTGATTCCCAGAAGAAGCAAGATCAGACCAGGCCTTCAGGAATTTGTGTAAGAGGACAAGTACTAGAGTTAGCTAGGAAACTATATAGCTATACAATAATAGTCCAGAGCTATGAATATATATGAGGAATATATGTAAAAACAAAGGTAATTTTGGCATCAGAACAGTAGTGTATCAAACTTGCACAATTTTCACTGTTCTGCCACAAAGGCAAAATGATTTTTTTGTCTAGTTGTGGTCTTGTGATATTTTGTACTGTAGGTTTCCTGAGATTTGATAGTAAACTGCAGCCTAAGCAGTTTTCACTTTTTGACCAATTCCATGTTCGGCCTTAGAGCAAGATGTGCATATGATAAAACTTCACTAAAAAGTATCTTCTAGGCTGAAGAAAACTAGTCTCAATAAAAAATTAAAGGAGGAAAATGAATATTTTGGATTTGAACTATTTTTTTCTTTCATTAATCTTTAACAGAACATTCTTTTCCATGGTATTATGTGTTCTAAATTACTGTGTGCTTGTGTTGAGCATATTTCAGAGGGGTTGTTAACATCACGTTTCCGAATCAGGGTTGGATAATTGTGCTAATCATAGCATTGTTACTGTTCATTCTTCTTGGTTTTCATAAGCCATGAGGAAGAAAGATAGGTTTGAGTGTTCCCTCTTAACTCATTTGAGCATTGTAGAAACAAAACAGTCTCCAGGTCTTTGGTCTGATCTTGTATTTCTTTGTTCCACATTTTTCTTGACCTATCCTTTGAGCTCAGGCAGCACTGACTACTGAACAAGCTTGCAATGTGGTTTTGAATTCTTGCAAAGTACTGGTTTTCAGAAAGGTAGCTGGTGTTTAACCAGAGAGACTGTAGAGCATGGAGAGATTTAAGTCTCACCTTACTACAGGTTTGAAGTCTCTGTCTTTAGTATCTCTTTGACCTGGAAGTACCTTGGAAGTGAAGATGTTGGCGTAGCATTGGGCTGACTGAAGCCATGAGGTGTTTGTGTTATTTTGCTGTCATTCTTGCTGGTGAATGGTCTGAACACCAAGGTGGAGATGGAAAGGTTTTCTCTTGGGCAGTGCTGCTGGAAGGGGCAGCAGAGGCCCAGCTGTGCTTGGGGAAGGCAGCTGGTGCTCTCTGGGTGGAAGTGATGTCCTGTCATGAGCAGTGTGCTCCCACATGGCCCTGCCACGGCACTCTGGGAATCAACAAAGGCATCCCAAAGAGAAGCTGGGCTGATGGGTGGGAAGGTCAGTGCTGTGCTCACTGGCACACCCATCAGGTATATGCAGCCTCCAGAACCAGAGAATGGCAGCAGCTCCTCTGTTGCCTTTTATTTGGTCAGTTTTGGTCTGTTTCCTCAGAGGCTGCTGTTGCACACTGAAGTGAAGGAGTCTTACCTGGCTTCTTGTAGATCAAGACATGGTCACTTAATTTGTTGGAAAGCCAGGAGTGTTTCTGTTTACGTTACTTAAGTAGTGGTAGATTAAGCTGATGTGATTTTGTAGATTCAGAATATTCTTAAACATTTTTAACCATCCAAAGTCATCTTAATGACACTCAGCTTTAGCAAGCTGTAAATAAAAATTGTTGACTTCTCCAGTTCCTAAGGAGAGCTTTGGGATAGCTTGAATTAATGAAAAGTAATTGCTGATGCCCATTGTCATCTGTCAAGAGGGTGATGTCTCATTGGCTTTGGATTTTATTTTTGTTTTGGTAACTTTTCAGTGATGTATAATTTTTTTCTTCAATCTTGGAAAACAGTTAAGAGTATCTAGGATTGAAGGTTTTGCTAAAAGGTGTAAATTAAAGAAGTACAGGGTATGACTTGTAATAAGTGTCATCAACTACAGAACCATCAGGTGGTAATTAAATGCATTGTGTAATTGTTGTGACATGACATATTGCACTTAGTCAGAAGCGCAATTCATGCAATGCTCCTTTAGTTTTGTTTCCCTTGGAGCTGTATCAACGTTCTCTTTGTTTTTGAAAACTCACTGACCTGGAACTGTGCATAATTCTTTTTCCACCTCTTTCAAGTACAATGTATGTAGTATAAGATATTATTCACAAGCCTCAAAATGTTTTTCTTCCCTGTCCTGTCAGGCTCACTTTTGCAGCTGTTGATACGTTCAATTTCCACAGAAGATTGCAGGTTGTCTTGCACTTTGCTATTTGCTTGCACATGTGCTAATGAGCTGTTTCTTCTTTTTGCCAGAGATGGTGCGCTGAGTCATTTTCACAAGAGGCTGCTGTTCCACTCTGAAGTAAAAATACATTGAAGAATTGGTGTGAGAGTGCACCAGCATTGTCCTGGCTAGAAAGCTGCTACTCAAGTGAATGTATTGAAGATTTCTAGACTTGGTTGGACAAATACCTCTACCTCCAGTTTTATGAATACTGCTCGCTATGGCTGTGGAACTCTGTTTGCTGCTGCTGCTGTTTTGTGGAAGTACAATTTCAGAGGTACAGCCTATATACAAACCACCTCCTGGAACTTTGGATTTTGGATTTGTACCAGCCAAGACCTATGATACAGGTGCATACCATGAACCTGGGGCAATAGGAATTTTGTTTAAAATAGTACATGCATTCCTGTACTTAGTGCAGCCAAATACTTTTCCTCAAGGTAAGCGGATAAACTATTTCTGTTTAAAATACAGATTTGCTATTGATGTTGTAATATTGATTTGTTATATTGAAACACCCTGTCGTTGATACCAAGGCCATAATCAGGAAGTAAAATCTATGAAGGGCTTTGTAAGTAGCATATGCTATGGCTTGGAAATCTGTACAGTTGTGTATAAGAGAATATTTTTCTGCTAAGCATAATGGGGAGGAGGTTGTTAATGAAAATGAAATGTTGGTGACCTTTCACAGAACTTTGCTTACAAATCTCAGGGCTGTCACTGATGGATTTGAGGCTTGTTTTCTTAACTGAAGCAGCATGAGATAGAACTAGAGGATAAGCTGCTTTGTATTTACCATTAAATACATAAGAGACAGCTGAATTTTTCACACTGTGATAAACAGTCAGATGATTATAATACTATAAGATTTAGCTCAGGAAATTTGAAATAAATTTCATATGTTTCTATATATGGGCATCCATGGTCAAGTTTTATGTAAGAGCAGGTCCACTACATAGCCATGTGTAGTTTCTTGTTCCTTTGAAAGCTGTCAGGTTAAAACTTGAAACTGCACTTGTTTTAATGAGACTTTTTTTTCCCTTTGTTTCTTACTAATCTGTTCCTTCTAAAGGAAAACTTAAGATGTTGGAGAAGTGTGTGCAACCTTATTGAGGTTGCATTGATCAAAAGTTGCTTTTGGAAACTGTGGATTTGGTAGTTTTATCAACTGAACTTTCAACATGCTTTTTGTTTCACTTAGCTCTTAAAAGTGTTAATGCTTCTGTATAATACTGGCATTTAAAATTGTATCAAGGTGAACCTGTAATTAAATAGAAGAATGGCTTTGGTTTGAAACTGATTCCTTTTGGTGGTTTAGCTGCAACTGTGTATAAAAGATGTTTATATTATTTTGTAATACAGTTTTCAATTTATACATTTAAACTTTTAATAATATAAAGCCTTAAATTCATTAGTGTAATGGGTCACATATCTATATAATATCTGTGAACTGCTGTTTGCTGGGATTTTTGACATTTCTTCCTGCATCTCTGACGTAACTGTAGAAGATTGAGCTCAGCTGAACTTGAATGAATAAATTCTATTTGGGCAAGCACTCAGCATCCCAGGGGTTAACCAACAGAATAATTATTCTGCAATGGGCCAGAAAAAATAGCCTTTCTGAAAACAGGCCAGAAAAATGGCCTGTTTTCCTGCAGGATGTGTGTTTTGAGCAGATCTTGCACAAGGTGTAATGAGGGCAGTTGCATGAAGGTGACAGTAATCTCACTTTTAGGAGGCACTGTTTCCAGATACCTCTGCTTCTTTTGCCTCTTTCCTTCTGTTAAATGATCAGGTGAGCTATTTGTGTCTCTGTGAGACCTGATGGTGAGGATTGCCATCTGCATTCAGCTCCTAGAAGCAGGCCTCCACCCTGCCTGAAGCTCTGCTTGAATGTTTTGTTCTCTTACGCTTGTGGAAACTTGATTTCACTGAGACATTTACTGTCTTTTTATATTACTAAGAATTTGGTCCGTAGTCTTGTATGTCAAAATTAATATCTTATGTCCTAAGCATGTGAATAACTAGTGAGTATAGACTTTATGGTCAAGGTTGTTTTCTGGTGGGACTGCTCGTAATAAGTTTTACATCAAGTTGGTATTGTGAACTCCAGCATTAAAGAAGTCAAGAATTTGTTCTTAGCTTGTAAGCTTTGAACATCTCATACTTCTCCCTACTTCCTCGAAGATACTTTTTGCCAAATCAGGTGCTTTCAGAACTTTGCCTTTGCTGTTTGCATTAAGTGAAGTCATGTTCCCATGGCCCCACATACTGCACTGCAAAGCACAGATTTGGCAGATCATGTTGGTTTGAGTCATACCATTTAATTGGCTAATCCCCATAATCTCTTTTGCCATATGCTGTTCTATTTTCACATTCACTGTATTAATGGTGCAGTTACATATTTAAAATGGGTGTTTTGTTTTGGTTTTTTAAAATTGAAATAGAGTTAATTCTGATTCAGAGATGAAAATAAACATGATGACAAATGGGCACAGAAATCAAGCCTTTTGATGTTTCTATTTCAGACTTCATGGTTCTGATGGGACTGGTGCTTCAGAACAGTTAGCTCCAGGTTGATGCCCCAATCTATTGCATATAACCACAACATAGAGAAGTATCATTTGTATGTAAGCCTTGGCAGCAATCACTTAGACCTCTGATCTTGGTAGGCTTACATTTTTTCCTAATATTTGGGAGTACTCAATGTTCAATTTTCCAATGTATTAGTACTCTTACCTGGGAGGAGAAGTCATAGGATTGTCTAATTGCATGTAGATACTCCTGCCTTTGTAAGTCATCTTCTGATAGTGCTCTGATGGATAACATTCATAGTCCTTCAGTCCAAAGTATGCCTTTATACTTCATACTTTTATGCTTTATATTGTATAAATATATACTATATATTTATACATATACTATACACCTTTATGCTATATTATTATGCTATGATAAAAAAAGATATTAAGTAGCTGAGAGTCTTTGGGAAGTGTTATTCTTAATTGCATGCTGCTAAGACTCAACAGTTGAAAGGAATCACTTAAAGGAAAAAATCAGTCAAGAAATATTTTGTGAGATGGTTCTTTTCTAGTTACATCTAAGAGTAATTATTTATTACATCTAAGTAATTATTTATTCTCGTCTAAATTTGTTCATGCCGTCAAGTTTATGGAAATATAACTTTAATCTAAGTTTAGATTTAATAAGTAAGTTATTAATCAGATTAAATATAGTTCTCATGTAAAATACAGTAACAGAACCAGGGCAAGGAACTGTAACGCCTTTAAGATTTTTTAAATTGCTGAATCTTTAAGACCAGCGCTGTGCTCTTTGGATATGGCAAGAACCTAGCTCAGAAGAGGTGAATTAGGATATCTGATTGCAGTGCTTCAGTGAGTCTAAATAGATTCTGCTTTCAATTCCACCAGTCAAATATTTTTGTACTCATTACCAGATGATGTAGTGCTGTAAATGGGAGTGAGTTAGCTCTTATTCAGGGAAGCAGCCTCCACTTTGAGTTAATGATACACAAGAGTGGAAAAGACTGGTCACTGGTTTGCTACCTGAGGCTCAGTAGGTGACTTTAATCCCAGTGTGCCTTTGTTCCTCCATGGTAATGATTGTGCTGCTACTCCTTTTGTTGAGGACTGTTTAGGATAGAGGCATCATTTTCCTTCTTGTTAATAACACCACTTAAAGACATGATAATAGGAAAATTACAAGTTCCTTCTATCACTTAGCTAAGAAGGAGGACATCTAACAAAACAAATAATCCGTTTTTCTTATATAAAAATTCTCATAAACTGTAGCATTGATTTATTGATAAAGTTGTCACTTCATGGTTGTGAGATGGTGCATGTCATCTGTTGTGCTGGAAGCCACCAGATATGAACTTGGTATGGACAGGGCATGGTCAGTATGATGCTGTGGCTGCTGTGAATTACCATAGTTTTGTCTTTGTTCCCATGGAAATAGTTGTTAGTTGCAATAAGAGAATGTTAATCTGAGTTTCCAGTTGCCAGCAGGCTGTGCCCAACAAATCTTTGGCTTCACAATTTGTGTCTTGTAATAAAAATATGAAGCCTTCACAAAGGAAAGAAGCAGGGAATAAAGCTCCTGCTCCTATTTTTAGGAGAAATATGACAAAAACTTATGAGCCTGTTTACCTTACCCTACTGTAGCAGAACATACTGCAGAACAATTTTACCAGTTAAGTTACAACTGCTTTTCTCCAGCTTCTGACTTTTGCTCTAGATAAGCATTTCTGCTGAAGTAGGAGTTCAACTTAAATGTAAAAGTCAACTGTTGAATGCAGATACATTCTGGGCAAAAGATAGTGTGAAGAGTTAAATGTACTGTTTGCTGTGGGGAACAAAAACAAGATGATTTTTAGACCTGGACTAAACCTCTCAGTTCTTTCTGACTGCAGAATCTTGCTTGCTGAACAGTTTTATCAGACTGAGGATCAGAACTTGAATATTTTAATGTCAAGTCCTGTGTTTGACCCCTTTTGGTCTTTTTCTCCTTATCTATTCAGCCTTTAAAGCAGCTGCAGATTGTGAAGTTCAGCAGGTTAGTCTTGTGTTATCTCAGTAATAAATCATATGAGTGTATTCAGTAATTAAATTATTTCCAGATATTTTAAAGAAGAAACCTGTAACTTGATGTGAAAATAAACTGTATTTGTAGCTAGTATAGCTGTAATAGAAAATGGATATGCAAAACCCTTTTGTTTTGGGTAGGTTTGATGAGAACCTAGGATACTGACTTTGTAAATCTATTGGCTGTATTGAGGCTCTAAAGCAAGTAATCAAAACACTTTATCACCCCCTCACTTAAACTTAGTAAGGCAGAATTACTTTGTGTGTGCCTGTGTCAAGCTCGCTTCTCTGCCTTCTGTAATTCTTCAGTGCTCATTTTTACTTCAAGTTTGCTTCCTGTTAATAATAAGTCTTCCACAGCTCCCCTACAAGAACAAATGTGTATGTCTGGATGTTGGAGCTAAGCCCAGTTATTTGTAGTTGGTAGTGCCCTTTTAAACTTAAGATTTTTTCCCAGGAATGTTGAGCATGTCTGCACAAGGTGAGAGGAATTTGAGAGGATTGTGAGAGAGGATTGTGCTCTGGCTCTGACTCTGCAGGTGCTACAGTCCAGCACCACAAAATTTTGCACAGGTACCTACAGCCATTATAATGTTTCATAAAAACATTATTTAGGATATCCTTTTTTCCAGTTGTGTGAAGTTTCAGTTTTAGTTAGGATATGGTATACTACTTTTTTTGAGCTAGTGTTTGATAACAACCCCCTTGTGCTGGTGGGTTAGTTTTCCTAAAGCTTACATCCTGGAGCTGGGTTGGGAGCACAGGTGGAACTGGTGCAGGAACAGAGAAGAGGGGAAGAGCAATCTGCCCATTAGTAAGTTAGCTGTTGGATTGGCTCAGTTCTGTTGTCAAGTGACAGTCAGTGCCTTCCCTCCATCCCTCTGGTGTTTTTCCACAGCTGTGAGTAGAGCTGTGGTGTGAATTTAGAATAATGGCTTAAATGTGAATATCAAAAATGCAGGTGTGACAGGTGCACTGCAAAATGCAGTGACAGGTGTTATATACAGTGTTGGTGGGGATTTGGGATAACAGTGCTCCTTTTTTTGGAAATACAGGTATATATTGAAAGAAATTTCTTGTATGCAGTGTTGGAAATACTGGGGAAGATGGAGCAGCAGGAAGATAGGAGATAATTTAGCCTCTTCTTTTCTCTGCCCACTCATATACATTTCAGGAAATAGTGTTAAAAAAAAAAAATCACTGCTCATTTTGTGTTGGGAAGTTAAGAGCTGCTCTGCTTGGTGATGGGCCCATGTAAGTGAGGAGCAGTCTGAGAACATTTCTGAAGCAGATTTAAGGCTGGCTTTTTAATTTTCTTAGGCATCAGAAGAGTAATTCTTTTTCCCCTGATTTATTCAGAATGGCAGAGTAACAGATTGCTTGTCAAAAGGACTTTCTGTGGGCAGGGAGGAGACAGGGGTTTTAGGGAGGGGAGGTTTATATAGATGATCTGCTGGAGGTTACCACAGAAAACTGCAGTTGCAAAGGTTAAGGCTTCTCTGATGCCTTCCTGCTGACTTCTTTAGGATTATGTAAACAAGGAACCTCTTTTGAAGAGAGGCATTTTAGGGAAAATATGGAAGTAATTTTTTAATCAGTATAGCATAGTTGATAATGTGAAATTCTTGCTCTTTATGCCCAGCTGGAATTCTTTCTTTACAGTATCCTCAGTGCTTGCCCTGATCTGTTGTAATTCTGCCTGCCAGCTCTGCCTAGGAGAAAAAACATGCTTTGACAGCAATTGGAAAACATCAGTTCAACTTTACAATTTTAACACTTAGGACAGAAGGGAGAAACTAGAAAAAAAACAAACCTCAGGCAGAGCTTGAGGGCACTGGGTTACTTTCCATGGGAAGGGTACTTGAAAGTGGCATTAGCACAGATGGCTGTGGTAATTCCTGCAGGGTACCTCAAACAGCCATGCCTCTTGGAGTTCAATAATAATCAAAATTAAAGAGGCTTATTGTGTGCTACTCAGCTCCTATTTCCCCAATCTAAACTGCCTTCTCCCCATTCCAGATGAGGCAGCTACATGCTTTCTGTCTGTGGGAACATCTCTGGCCAGTGGGTTGGACACGTTCTGTGTGGAGTACTGAGGAACTCAGGAAGCCTGCTGATAGTTACAGCATGGACAATCCTTAAAACTGTCCTGACCCTGGTCTGTTTGTCTGTGGATGTTAGTGGGAGACACAAGGTGTAGCCAGAGGGCTGATCAGCAGCATTCCCTGCTTCAGTATACAGGGGATAAGTTCTGGATGCAACTAAATCCAGGGGTGCTGACTACAAGGAAGGGAAGGGTGTGAGTACAGAATGGTATTGTGAATGGACATGGCCTTCTTTGTCATACTAAATAGAGTCTTCATTGGTGGGGTTTGCATATTTTTTTTTTAAAGCTGAAGTACTATGTTCTGGAAATGCATTTATTTAGATAATTAGCTCCATTGTACTTTTAGTACCACTAAAAGCATGATAGCTTATGTCAGACTTGCAGAGCATACCTGCAGCACCTCCTATAGTGTGAAGTGGGACAGAACAGGTTTTGAATCAGCCACAGTGTCTGGCACCATGGATGAACCTCTTGGAAAATTACCAGCAGCTGCAGACATCTTTTGGGTTTTCAGGCAGCTCTACTGAGGCACCATGGTTTTTCTCAGCTTAGCAGTGGCTACTACTGTGCTGTTTGTCCTGCCCCTTCATTTAATTTTTACAGCTGTGCACATAGTGCTGAACCTCATTCTCATTTCTAACTTACAGCTCTGGAACTGATGGGGGTGGGGGGGAATATCACTGAATTTATTGGAATTATGTTTGCACAAGCTTCCAAGGGACTTCTCAGTTCTTTTTTATCATTTTGGCTGCTATGAAGCATTTTGAGTTAATCGTATGAAATACTGTACAGAGACTGCCCATTATTGGAAAGACAGTCATTTGAGCTCTCTTTTCTTTGTTACAGAGCATCATAATAAGATAGCACAGCCTAGCACTATTAAATTTCTCTGGTGATTTGCTTAGGTGGTTGTTCACAGAAAAATAAACCCCTAAGTCTTGCTCAATGATGGCTTTTTCTTGAATGATGTCAGCTGAAGTAAGGACACCTTGATGGATCTTTGCAAGAAATCTTTCCACAGTCCTGCTAGTCAATTTTCTTTACATTGAAAATGACAATCAGTATTTTTTCCTCTCCCTTCTTCTCACTATTGTTTTTTCTCATCTTTTCTCAAGATGGTCTGTGTAACTTTCAGATTGTAACCACAGTGGTGCCTTTTCCAAGTGAATGTGCAACATTCAAAAGTTGCTGGAGCAAAACAAATGTGTAAATGTTAATTATACTTTTAACAGTATTGAAATTTTCCATATATGTATTAAAGCTTTTGAGTATATTTCTTCCTTTTTCCAAAAGTGAGTTATCTTCATGTTAGAAGAGAAACCAGGTGCCACAAATGTCAGTCAGTGTAGTTTAAGCTGACTAATCTATCAGTAAATAAGTTTTAGTGTAAGCCTGCCAGGCATAAAAAAGCCCCACAAACCTACTTTGATACCTTTTTCAATAAGCACATAAATTTCTTAACTTGAAACAATTGTGTGATTAAATTATGACTTGTATTGCATCATAACATAGTCAGATTCTTTCTTTTGACAGAAAACGTACAAAATTACTTTATTTTGGTGAACTTCAAAATGTGATTAGAGCTGTGAATGTGAATATTGCTACTACTATCAAGTATTGCTTTGGCAGTTTAACTCAGCTGGAAGGTGCCTGCACTTGTACCAAATAAATCCAAGCATCAGGCCTAATGAGCTCTCTTCAGAGTAGCAATCTTTACTCTTGCTTTGATTTTTGAGTGAAGTAGTGGTCTCTGTAATGCTTTGAAGCGATATGTATGCCCCAGTTATCAAACATATGTGGAAAGTTGTGGCTCCTGCGAAAATGGGGAAGTGGAGAAAGGGAATTCTGAGGAGTCTCAGGGAAGCTGCCAGGATGCCAGTCACTGAGGTAATCTGGTCAGCAGGTCTCCAGCATGTCATTCTCAATTAATTATCTGTGTTCATATTTCCAATAATCCAAGTTATGCAAGAGAGGATTTTCTGTGCTTTCCTCAGTTTACAGCAACTCCTGAGGAGATAAAGGAAGAGAAAAAATGTTGTTCATACAGTCCAAATATTTACTACTTTGATCAACAAGTCCATTATGTCCACACAACCCAACCAGTCAAGAAGTTGCTGAGCCTGTGCAGTGTGCTAAACCAGACAGACATAGAGTGCACCAAGTAAATCTCTGCCTGTAATCTGCTGTAAATCCTTACCAGATGGCGGCCTAGGGAGAACTTGAGGTAGCTACTGCAAGCAAAGCAAGTGGCAAAAAATAGCTGTCATGGCACAAACAGTGTGCTACTGAAGTTTTGTTGCCTTCAGAAAAAGAGAGAATGTACTTTCTGTGTGGAATACTTCTTCAAAGCTTTCAACTCCATTTTGTGTCTGCGTGATGCATGCAAATTCATTGCAGCCTCCTAAGGAAGGATTTTTCTAAAGGCTTCTATTTCTTTTTTCTTCTTCCAAAACTTCAGCAAGAACAGAACTTCCTTTGTAGCAAGGAACAACTAGAAGGCCCCTGTAAAGGTTATTTTCAAAGGAGAAATCTTTCATTCCATGCATCCTGTAACGGTTGATATTGTGGCTGTTTCTTTTTTCTTCAAACCTTTTCCTTGGCAGGCTCTTTAACGTTGTCTGTGCGTGTCAGTGGAAAGCAGAATGTGCCTAAGGAGAAAATGTGACTGTGCTGAAGAGGAACCTCAAGTTAATAGCCTCAAGTTTGGGGCAGCTGTGTGGTGTGAGGATTTCCTGTGGAGGTCTTGAAGTACCAGTTTGGTCCTCCTAACTACTAACTTCCATTTTTGGGAAATGGGGAGTGTTTTTTGTGTGCGTGAACTAAGTTCATGGGCTGTTACTTTTATCTGATCCACTGCTGTATAATTTATTTCTTCAGTAGACCAATGTTGTTTTCTGTTAGGAAGGGTGTAAAGGGAGTCTCCTTAATTTCACATTCCAGTTACTTTGGAAGCTGTTGCTGCCATGCAGTTCCTTGTTTTCAGCAGTTCTACCATGCTTAGTCCTACCTGTGCTCTGGCTAAAGCTCTCCCTGTTAGGCCATTTCTAAGGTTTCAACCCTGCTCATAGCTTTTCATCTCCTCATTACCTACTTAATATTGCATCTCTGCTCCCTTGCTGTCTCTCATATCCTTGCACTGCATGCAGTATAATCTAAGGTGCCCTTCTACCATCTGGTAGCTTGTCTTTGCAGTTATGACTAAAGCAGCATATGCTTTACAAATCTGCCGAGACCTTAAAAATGTATTTATTGTGTTTTTGCTTGTGTCATACTGTGTGTTGTTGAATTTTGTGACAGCCAGAGTGCGGTAGGATAACAATATGTAATTAAAGAATGCAGAGTAAGAGAATGGGAATGGACAGGGATCATGTTGATGAGAGGAAACTGCACGCTGAAGGCATGAAGAGGGTGACTCGGCAGATTGCCATAGCAGATGAGAGGTTAAAATACTTCAACAATTTAGTATGTACTTGTTGGATTTTGACCTCCATTCAAACAAGTTTTTCTGGGCATGGTGTAATAACAGGTTATAGGGCTTTATTTTGCACGTTAGTGATGAAGTACAGCAGTGAAGTTCCTTTCTTAATTGTGTTTTTCTCTTGTCCAAAAGGCATGGTGATTTTTTTGCTCATTATTTCTTTAGTGCACGTGAATGGGTGGTTGAACAGAGAATTTCCTTTCACCACCTCTGTAATGGAAATGGGTGATGTTGTGTGTGGGCTACTGAAGCAAGGGAAGATGTGTGTGTTGTTCAGGAGTTGTGCTCAAAGAGAAGAGGGTCAGAATTGCCTCTTGAAAGGATCAAGAGGGTGGAAGCTGAATCAACCTGATGCTCCCAGTAACTCAATGGAAAGAAAAAAGTGAATTGTATATAGAGAGACTTTGCCTAAAAAGATGGGGCAGAAATTGTCTAAGGAGGCTGAGGTTTTTTTCTTAGTTCTCTTCTAAGGACAGGGGCTATGTTCCAGGTCTGTCTAGGAAAATACTGTGAAGAGGGGAGTGAAGCTTTTCAATCTGAAGTTGGAAAGGAATAGTCTGGACTATATGAGTGAATGCCTGGATTAGATTCCTTATCTGTGCACCACAGTGATATCTGCTGTGTGGGAATTGGGAAGATCTCCTTGTCTGTGAGACTTCCCCCTTGTCCTACACAGTGAGTTTTCTTCCTGCTGTGCACAGAGAGGACAGAGCACATGGGGTGAGCAGAGTGAGTGTGTCAGCACCTCCCTCTGTGCAGTCAACAGCCATGCATGATGGATTCTGCACAGCCATCAGCAGGGCTGAGCTCTCACCTTGCTCTGCAGTGGAACCTGAGGGAAGTGATGCTGTGGGATTAGGGCCAGCAGGAGTGAGCAGAGCCCTCATGGAGGCAGGGACAGTAAAGGGGACCAAAGGTAATCTTGGGTTACCCTAAAAGGAATATCTCTTCAGTGGGAGCCAAATCTGACCATGGTAGAGGCTTTGGGGAAGCAACCAAAGCCCCATTCAAGTCAAAGCAAGTATTTTAAAATGTCAGTAAACTGAACTTGCTGTAAAACTTGCTTTAAGATACCTAGAAGGTTTTTGTCTCTGATAAGTCTGAAAGGCTTTCCTGGTTTTATTGGCTTTGCAGGAGATACTCATTAGTGTGACTCATAATTAGGAAAAAAACCCCTAGTTTGAAGTCATTTTAGTTCATTAATGTCAGGCTAATTGACCTATATTCAGAGAGGTTCTGAACTGTTCAATGTATATGGAGTCCATTGACTCTATCTATAGATAGACAGGAATGGACTGAAATATTGTTTTATGAAAGAGAATGAGATATGAATAAAGTAGTTACTAATTGATCATTTGTATTATCTACGTAATTCTCCCCTGTTGTTTGGAAAAAATCTTATTTTAGTGCAATATGAATGCTTCAGTCATGGTTCTTATTGGCTTGTTTGAGGACCTTTCAGAATAGAAACCTAATATATTATATTATGTATAATTCCATAATATATTATATTTATGCATAAAAAGACATTGATTTCTGGCATAATTTGATTAATGTTGGAGTTGCACTACAGCTGAACTGGCTCAGTGGAATTTTTTGAGTGAAATGAAAGCATAGCATTCCCAAAGGTTTTACTCCAGCTATTTTCCTGTCACCTAGATATGAAAAGCTTCCTTGGCAGAAGAATTTGTAATTAACTTCTGTTGGTACTTAATTGCCAGACAGATAATTTTTAAATCTCTATTATTTTTGCTATCTCTTTCTGTAGAGCAGTTCTCAGAAGCATACTTAGTGATAACCTCATTTTCCTGTGAGAGTAATGAGATATTCGGTCTATAGACACAGTACTCCTGCAATGCAGGAGTTAGTGATTATGTTTTCTTAACTGGAGATCCTCAGAGGTACTTAATATTTCTTCACAAATTGCATTGGTAAATTAAGAGTTCATCTGGCTAGTTAGATTTAGTAGGGCAGATGGCATTTTGCATGTGTGATGAGAGCAGGAAGGATTCAGCAAAGCAATAATGTAATTAGCTGTGTAAATGAGCCTCACAAGGTAAATCTCTTTAACCCCAATGATAAAATGTGTTTTGTGCTAGAGCTGTGGATTACTGGTCCTGTGAAACAATGTGGACAGCTAGTCAAGCCAAGATTTCAGGAGTAATCCAGTTAATTTGGAAATACAGGACACCACTTGTTATCACACCTTCCTAACACTTTTCTGTTTGAAACAGAAATAGGCCTCAGGATGGTACTCTGCCATAACACAAGAGAGAGTTGTGTGGAGTTACCTGAATTCAGTTGTAAATAAAAGCTTATTTGAATGCTGGAGATGAGATGCTCCAGCTAGGGAGGAAAGATGCTTCATAAAAGCAGGCCAAAATCTCAGGCTGAATAAAATGAGAGTTGAGCTGTCTTTTCACTGTGCTGCAGTGAGCAGTGTAGCCTTATGTAGCTCCTGTTTACACAGTACCTGGCACAGGATGTTCCCCCAGTTTACCCTTGAGCTCTGCAGTAGTAACTGTGATTATCATCAATGTGCAGTAAAACCTGCAGAATCACAATGGTTTGGGCTGCAGGGGACCTTTAAAGATCATCTGAGCAGGGAGGATTTTGGTGCTGTGAATTCACCAAGGCCTGTTTGTGCCTACAGCTATGTGAGTAGCTGCAGGTAATCTCACATTCAGTTCTAGCCAAAAATATTTTTATGGGAATATAACTTCCACTTTTCATTTGAAATTAATCAAATGGGAATATGTCTAACCATGTTGATATTGAAAGCTATAGAAATAATAAATTCATGGTAAAGACTGGTCAATCACTGTGTGCTGCCTGGTTAGAAAAACACCCTGGAGCATCATGTTACTTCTGAAAAATCATTGCAAAGTAATCAAAGTAATGAATCTTTATTCAGCAGAGCAGTCTCACATTCTGTAAAATTAAGGGGAAAAAAGTCTGTGTAGCAGCCCTTGAGTTGTGCATGAAACCTGTACTGTTCTTACTATTAAATTTATTCAAACCACATGGGAACCTTTTGTACCAATTTTCAGGCTTTCTTGTTTATTAACCTAAAGATGTTTTACTTTCTGATGAATAAGCTTTAGAATCTCTAAATTTCAAAATAAGGTATGAAGTGCTATTTTCTGCATGAGTTTGTTATAGTGTATTCATGTTGACTTCTGTCATTTTTTTTGCTCACAGGCTATAAAATACAGAAACAGTATAAATAAAACTGTGAATCAGGAACACTCTGAGCAATTTAAGCATATCACAAGAAATGAGAGCAAGTTTTGGGTTGTTTTGGTTTGAGTTTTTTAAGTATTGTCTCTTCTATGTGGAGATACTGCAAACCTGACTGGACATGGCCCTGGGTAACCTGTGGGGGGTCACTCTGGCCTGAGCTGGGAGGCTGGACTGGATGATCTTGAGGGGTCCCTTCTGTTCTCAGCTATTTCTGTTTCTCTTGAGTAGTTGCTTTCATGTGCATAATGTGTACCAGCAAAGGTCCATAAATCTGTGTGAGTGTGGCTGTGTGTTTATACAAGTATGTAAAACTTCATGTAACATGTTTGGGGGTTTGGGTTTTTTTAATGTTTAACTTACTATGGGGACAGACATTCAACTAGGAGAATGGATAAATGCCTTCAATTTTTATTTAATGGGAAAAGCTAGTATTTTTAAGATTTTCTTGTACCAATTCTCAATAGTAGGAAATGTATCGAAGGACATTTTTGTCAATAGTAAAATCTTGCTTTCTTTCATGCTTCCTGGCAGTATTTTCACTACTGCACTAAATAATTTATAATGGAAAGTCATGATTGCAGGATAACTTTGGAATATTTCGCACTGGAGGGGACCTTCAGACATAATCAAGTTCAACTGTTTTACAAACCAAGATGAATGTCAAAGTTAGGGGTAGCCTGGAAATGAGAGCAGGTTGCTGGGGAGTCTTCAGGTTGCCTTCAGAGTAGCTTAAGGGAGAGTGATGCCACAGAATCTTGGGCACTTGGCTCCTGCATCTGATCACCTGCACACAGTCTGTGCTGCTTCATGCACAGAGGATCACAAAACCTTTTCCTTTTTTATTCCTTCCTATCACATTCTAATTTAAGCTGGTCACTTTCTCATTAGTGGTTTTCTACAATGCTAAATAGTTGAATCAATATGTTAAAAAGAGAGTTGTTTTACCCCTTTTCCTGTTTGCTGAAAGCCATCTAGCTGCAAAAAAAAAAAAAAATTGCATTTATTATTTCATGCAGCCATATTTCTTAAATTTATTTACGTGGCATAGAAATCAGCAGGAAGAAAGAAATGTTACCTCTGCTGAAGAAGAAAAAAATGTCTAACAACCAGTGTGAATTACATCTTTGGGGTTTGTGAAGTTTTGCCTCACTTAGATTTGTATCTCCTGTTACTGAAACTTTCAGAGAAGCACAGATGCTGCCTGGGATGGTCTCCATGCAGGGAGGACTCTGCTGGTCCCAGTGTGAGAGATGTTTCAGAGTTGCAGCAGTGATCAGTTGTGTGTTGCCCATGCAGTGGTGTGTGCCTTTTCTTTCAGCAGTCTCATGACTCCCAAGATGCATTGTGAAAGGAATTGCAGGGGTCATAACTCTTTTGTGCTTCCCAGGTGCTTATTCCATGTATGTTTGATTTCCATTTCTCTTACTGTGGGATTCAGCCTTATCTTGTACTTTATCTGTGATCTTTCCAAACTGAGGTTGCCTCAGAATAGAGTCCTTGCTTATATACCACCATCACTCTCTGAGTGTTTTGGAATCTACTCCCTATGCAAGGGGTGATTTGTGGCTTGGTACTTCACTGATGCATTAACAGATTGTTAATTTTTAGTTGGCAGTGGTGCTGGGACTACCTGCCTTAAAGCAGGAGTTGGTGCTTTGCTGTCGTGTGTTCTCTTTCCTTGGACAGTTTTCTGTGAGGAAGTCTTCAGGATCTCTTCCATCAGTCGAGTCCATGTTCCCACTGTGGGGTGTTGAGGAGGGAGAGCTATGGACACTGCTTGCTTAGGGATTTGTTTTCCTGAGCCATGGGTGGGGTGAGAGAGGAGTGAGATCACAGCCCCTGTGTGTTCCCTGAACATACTTTGAGTGCTACAGTAACGTCTGAGAGGCCTTGTATTTTTGGGAGGTGAACAGTCAGTTTTACACCTTCAGGTCCTTTATGGATCCCCAGGTTAGGTAACTTTCTGGAGGTTTTTATCCTCTAACTGGAGGTTGTTTATTAAGTATAAATAATGGTGAGACTAAAAACAAGGCAACAGTAGGATGAAGTCCAGCTCAGTATGAGCATAGGGTGTAGAGTTCTTCCTTGAGCTGTTTGAGGTGTAGTGTTTGCCTTCCTGATGTGCTTCCTCCTCATCAGAGACCAGAAGTTTGGTCAGTTTATTTCTCCTGAGCATGCAAACACTATTGCTTTTACACTGCGTAGCATGCAGCACGCCCAGGGCCACTGGTGCTTCTGTGAGGCAGAGGGTCTGCAGAGCGGGTGCTGCCCCTCTCCTTCGAGTGCAGGGGGTCACAGAAGTGGCTGGGAGCCACAGTTCCCAACTTAGTTTCCATAGGGTTGTCAACACCTTGATAACAGTAGGCTGGTGATGTCCCAAAAAGGGGATCTGTTTGTTGCAGCTGCCAGGGTTTACTGAAGGTGGCACTAGTTGTGTTAAATTCCTGCCTGTTTTGTGATTGCTGTAATTTTGTATATTGTGAGTAAGTTAGAGTGAGTGTTGGATTGATGCACAGCAAATAGTCACATGTTAGGCTTTCTCATTTGTTTTGGTGGTGTTACATACCAGAGATCCAGAGATCAAAGAAGAAAATACAGAAATGAAAAGTGGAAAAAGGATTGGGATAACATTGGCAAGATAAGGATCTTCTTTGTACCCTTCAGTCAAGAAGTCATCATTAGCATGCTTGTTTTGCACATTATGTATCTAATGCTGTGTATATCATATGTGTATGTATATTTATGCATGTATGTACTTGGCATAAACATGAAGCAAAACTGATGCCCAAAACATTGTCCAGGTAATTGCTACATATGTGATAAACTTGTAATGATTTTATGGTACAGAGAAAAGACCTCAGACAAACCTTCACTGTATTTTAGTAGCAACTGATTAATAGATAGAGAACCTGGCTATATTCCTGTGAGCTCATAAAACACTCAGTTGATTAGAAATGTTGTTACTATACAGATTTATGAGAACACTTACATGCTTGCCTATGCTGTTGATTGCTGTTCCTAATTTCATCTTGCCAACCTAACAGTAGAATTCATATTATTCTCTTTCCTCTGCTTTTATAAAATATGTTGTTTAAAACTGTGGAATATTCTTGCTTATTTTCAGATCTCATCAGAAAACTAGCACAGCAGCAGTTTGGAAATACACAGGGCGATTATCAAAAGGTAAATTGTCTGTGTGTATCTGCATAAAATAATAAAAATTATGACTTTGAAATTCAGGTTTTTTTCTAAACCAGGAGTTAGTATTTTAAAAGTATATTAACAGAATACAAATATGGATGTTTTTTAATAATAAGTATGATGTTTTCCTGAAAAATGTGAGACCAGTTATAAAGAAAATTCCACAAGCCACTGTAAAGAGACTACTCGTAGTTAAAGATGGCTTAAAAATTCCAGCTGTAATGGGATTGTTGCACAAAGATTGATGGCTCTTTGTATTGAAAAATCAGGTTTTATTTCCAAAACCTTAGGGAAAACCATTACTGCTTAGCTCTCATGTAAGCTTCACCTATTGTTTTCAAAAAGCTGAATTTGTATTATAAATATACTATTTATATATTAGCAAGAAGATGGAATGGAATCTGCATCTAAGTTTTGGGCTGTTCTGGAGCAGTGTTCCACTTCTGAATCAGGAGCTGAGTTTCTGCAGTAGAAATTTAACTGTGCCCAGGCAATGGCCAAGTTACTTCATATACGTGACTTGGTGCAGGTGTGCCCTTCAGGAGGGTGGGTGTGGTGTTTGCACACAGACACTGAGCTGTTGCTGTGACCAGGATGGCCTTACTGGTGCTTCTTTGTCTTCCCAGCAGCGAGCCTGTTTCTCCAGTAGCTTGATAAGCTCTGCATGACATCCTGGTGTGTGGGTTTTGTTGTTGTGCTGCATCAAGTGACTCTTTCTGATCCCACCTGCTTGCTTGGTGGGACTCTAGAGAGTGGTGCAGCATAGATTGTTCCTGCATCCCCAGGGAAGAATATAAGGGTAGGGCTTGGAGGGGAGAGTCTCAGGACAAGACCTTTAGACTGTAGGTGGTATCCCTGACCACAAGCAGAGTATTTAGTAACCAGTATGCAAGTCATGAGAAACCTGAGACTAGTCCTGTGTAGGGGATGTGATTAAAGTGTGGCAGTTAAAATACAGGAGTGCTTAAGAAGCAGAACAGATACAGGACATTCATCTGTACAAATTCTGATCTGAATACAGTGCAAAACCTTGAAACAGATTTGGAAAATGAAAATATATCAGAACAAGTAAGAGTGTGCTTCAGAAGACAGAAGCATCAGTGTGAAGCAGCCAGCATGGCTGTAGATGTGCCCCTGGAAGAATTTCCAATGGAGACAGGGAAGTGTGAATGTTGCTGAAGAATGTGAATAAGTAGTTAGAAATGTTTGCCTGTGGTTCTGATCACTCAAATTCAGGAAGAATGGATTCAGACTAGGATGAGTTCAGGAAGTGTCTGTTAGGGTGATCTGGGAAACTTGTGGACCTTCAAGTGAAACTGGAAGAGTTTGCTTAGCTTAGGAAAAGAGTTGATAAGGGATGTGTTTACTCTGTTGAAATATATATGGAGAGGAAGCACGAGGAAGAAGGTTCTGCTTCTTGGGCAAAATATAGGGCTAGCACTGAGGCATGAGGCCTGAAGTGGATGTGTGAGAAGACTTGCTCACCAAGAACTGAGAACAGCCCTTCAGTAGCAGGAACAGGAATTCTGCTTCCCCTGTTTATCCTGTTAAATTTCTGCTGTTGTTCCTTTGTATCATTTTTTTAACCTATTTATAGAATGTATTAGTGACCCAGGAGACCCTTCCCTCTTTTGTGCTGTGTGTCCTAGTGTTCCCAGCTGGACTCCAACCATGAGCACTCCCCATGCCCTGCCAGGGGCAGCAATCTGCCAGGTCAGCCCAGCAGCTGAGCCGTGCCTGCTCAGGGGAGCCAGCTCACTGCTGCTGCCACTGCTTTGCTTCTGCTGGGAGCTGCATGCTTGAGATGTTCAAAATCATACTTGGTACCAGATTAATAAGGGGGGGGAAGCACTAGTCATCCTCCCATTGATACAGGAGAAAATACGGTAATATGTTCAAAATATGATTTTGAATATTTTAAGTAGTACTGTACAGTAGAGGTTTCAAAAGGATGTGTGTGATGCTGATTAAAAAATTGCTAAAACTTGAACATTTCTGATTCTCACACATCAGACTTTGGGCTGAGGGGTCTTGCCATCTCTAGCTTGTCCGCTTTTCTTCCAGTTAAGAGAAAGGGGAAAGCACTGTCAGCTGTGAATTTGGCAGGCAGAGATAAAGGGGAAAATAAAATATAAATTGTATTTTATTATATTTATAATATAATGAAGGGGGAAATAATATAAATTATGTTTTATTATATTATAATTGTGGAGATAAGGGAAATTCAGTTTTTCTGAAATTCTGTCATTGAATATTTAGTTTTCAGTGTTTTTCTGGTTCTACAGATTAGAAAATAGGTAAGCACTGTTAAATAGTTCAGTCATTCTTGAATGTCTTTTCTTTTTTTCTTTTGAATAATTTAAATTGAACCTCTACATGGTTAATTGAAAGTGAATAGAATGAATTTTGTGTGTAATGTGTTAAGATCCCAAACTGCTACTGGAGCTACTAAAATAAAATAAGCACTGAGAAGAAAAAGTTAGTCAAGAATATCATATCAGTTATGACAGGTGGAATTCATGAAGAAATCACCAAACCACAAAATAATGCCATCTCTGGCCATCTGTGAGGTATATTGGGAATTATATGAAATAGATGCTCAGTGTGGAAGTAACAGCTCTGTCATTGTTTGAAGATGAAAGAATTTGTTGGACAACTCCTAGATTCCTTTCATTCACCAAGGAAACCAGAAAAGAGCTGCCATGTATTTTATTGTAAATATTTTTCCATAATTATTTAATAGTGCTTCTGTGAATTATTTTACTTTAGTGGCTTGTTTGTTATTGTTTCTCTGTTGTTAACTGTTATGATCTAGTCATGGTTATTTATTCATTATTCATGGGATTTGTTTTTTGCGCATGCTGCCTGTGTGTTATACACATTCTCCATTTGTTTTGACTTCCACAGCCAGAAAATATTGTCCTTACTCTTCAGGTAATGTCTTATGGTAGATGTACAGTTGTGAAAAGAAACTAACCTTGTCTGCACTGCTGTTAAAACATCCACAGTCATTTTTAATGTTACTTTAAATACTGTTTTTCCATCTAACCTATCTTAAAATAACATGCTGTCATTTAATTTTTGAAGCGTTCAGCTACATAGAAAAGAAAACAGTGATTCTTTAGCAAAATCCAGCCAAATTCTTTTTTCAAACATGCAGTTCATAGTCTTCAGAAGGAAGCACAGGTTTTAACAAGCAGTTAATAATAATAATTAAAAGAGTAGTTTTCATCCTAGAATTGTTAATTAGGGCAGAAATTTGCAACTCTGCTTATGGTGGTAATTGCTGTATTTGGCTCAGTTGGTAATTAGGGATTGTGAGGAAGGGCATCAGCAAAGCTGGAACTAGAGCATGATTGATACCTTGTGAGAAAATGTAACTTATTTTACAGGACAGTTATGTAGCCTCAGTTTCATCCTTTTGCTGCCAAGTTGCCCTTGTGCTGGTGGATCTGTAAAACAGCAAAGGACTCAAAGTACTAGTGTGAGAATTAGTTCTCCTTAGACTGGGAAAGGAAAGGAGAAGACACATTTCCCAGGGGAGAAGGACTCCTGAGGCATGCCCACACTGTGCTATCTCTGTGCACATTCACCTCCCTGGCCTGGTTTCAGCTGGGTTGTGTTTTGAGCAGAGGGAAGCAGCATGGCCAGCTCACAGTGTGTCCCCTGGGAGCCACATTGCCTCGTGCAGGGCCCTGCCAGGGCTGCCTGGCCCAGCTTCTTGGTCCTGGGGCTCTTGCAGTGTGAAAGCAAGTCAGGGTATTGCATTGCATCGTTCCCTTTCACTCCTGGCAGCTTTGGAAAGCATCCTTTTAGCTGCTGCTGCCTTGCTGTTTGGCAGCAGAATAAATGTCTTTACCTGAGAGATCTTAAAATCTGTCTGCTTCTTCATGTTTTCCAGTCCCTAAGCAGGATTAAATCCAGACCTTTGGAGTAACCCCTGCCATTGTAATCAATCATCCAGTGAAATACTTCCCTCTGGGGTTTAGATGACTTTTTCTACTCTAATTGAATGAAATGGAGAAAAAGTGAAGCCTCCTTTTCCCCGATGAGGTGTTGCTCTAGTTAGCCTTGCTGACATTTGTGGAGCCTTTTTGGAAACAGATGTGATAAACAGTACATTCGTGGTCTGGGAATTCAGATGTGTTCATTTTTAACCTGTTTCCATTGCACTGATTGACATTTATTTTTTGTGAGCCTACTTCTCTCTTAGCACTCACTCTCGTAGTTTGCCTAGCTAATACTCTAGGAAAATAATTATTAGCTATCAGTATCTACAACATTATGTATCTTTTTGTTAGAAAAGTTGTCAATAATTGACAAAATACACCAATTCCATAACCTCAGTAACTCAGTAGATGGTTTAGTCTGTAGTTTGATTTTGAATTCTTTGCTCTATGTTGATTGCAGTTACTGTGTGATACCTACTTGCTGTTACCACTATTTTTGTCTGAATTACAGGCCATCTACTATGAAATCGGTTTTATAGTCTCCGCAGCCTTGGGATTGCTATTTATTTTGTTACTGCCTCTTGTGGGACTTTGCTTCTGTATGTGTCGTTGCTGTGACAACTGTGGTGGGGAAATGCATCAGAGACAGAAGAAAAATGCTGACTGTCAGAGGAGCTGTTTTGCAACATTTCTTTTTGTTGCTTCTTTAATAATAAGGCAAGTGTGATAAAGAGAACAATATGAACCTTGGTTTAGCACTTATTTTGCAGTGTCATATGACAAATCATATTACTGTGTTAGCCTACAGGTGCAGAAATTATTGCTTATTAAAGAAAATGTAACTGCATTATGAAAAATGCTGCCACTGTTGCTATTGTTGGTACTTAATTGAGCAGAATATAGGTGTGAAACAAACAAAAAATTATGTATGTATTGGACAAATGACACTTTTGCCAGTCTCAAAACAGTAGTTGCAGAATGTTGCATTACACTTCTGAGCACGAGAGACTGTACCCTGTGTTCAGCCCCCATCCCATAGAGAACCTGAGATATCACATACTGCTTTGTTCTTGGGAGTGCTGGGGTGGTGAAAAAAGCAAGTAAGTGATTTCCTCCAGTAGTTGCTGTACTCCAGATATTTATACTAGTTCAAAACAATGGGTTTTCTTCTGGGTCCTGTGTTGTTTAAACCATGCATGCACTCCTTGTAAATCCTGGAGTTTGGAGACATTTTTGCACTGTTGGTGTTAGGACTGTACTCCTGTGCTGGGTATGTAATGGGTGATGAGGAAGTACAATCAAGATTTCTTCCTACTTTCAAAATACATTGTTTGTCTTCAGGCTTTCTGTTTTCCTTTAACTTCTTCATGTTTTCACCTGCCTACTATCCTTATTTTGTGATTATATTAAAGAAGAAAAAAAGTGTTTTGATCTATACAGTGTGACTGTTCAGTCATATGGGATGTACTTTGTCACTTTGCTGTAATCTAAATTGTTCTTTTTTTTCTATTACCATGTGTCATGACAAATGGTGACCTTGCTTACGCTCAAACAGGGGACAGGCTGATATCAGATATGGGAAAATGCTCTTTTCTCCCAAACATCACTAACAAACGTGACCCTCAGGAATTTGAAAACTCGTAAACTGAATGGTGTAGGGTGATATGTGCATCCCTGCCATGATGACAGGACAAAAGTCCTTTATGGTTCAAGTGTGCCTTGAAGACAGTAAGTTATTAAATTACCATTCAACATGTTGAAACTGGAGGTAGGTCACAGAGCTTGCCAGCTGTCTTTCCACCACATTGCAGGATGCTGTGTTGCAGCATGCTACTTTCTGGCTGTAATGACTGGGGAATGTTGCCTGTTAGTAGAAAACTTAAGATTGTCCCCCTTGTTGGTCTGTTTAACCTGTGCCTTTGCTGCCAGCTGTCCTTGTGGGATTAAGCACAGCCAGCACAGGCAAGTGATTCTTCCCAGGTCATGACTGGCAGATCAGTGATCCCTAGTAATATGCTTTCCAGAACTAAGGAAATTGCCTCTTTAGTGTCTCCTTTCCCTCCCCTTTTTTTATGAGACATCATGATGTATCAGATGCTTACCCTAAGTGGGGGGTGTTGCCTGAAATCACTCTGAAGGTTGAGTAGAGATGATCCCATATGAGGACTCCCTGGTTAAGTCTCTAATGCTGTGAGTGATGTGCAAGGCAAGATAGAACTTTATAAGGCTAATATTACTGATCCCAGACTGACTGAGGGCTCAAGTCTCCAGTGTGCTCTGTACAAAGAGAGGTTCTCCTGCCCTTCCTGGATCTTCTTCAACAAGTGACAAGGAGATGCTGTGCCTCTATCCCTTTAAGCCCATGTCAGGTTGCTTACTGCTGTGCTGTAGCATAAAAGGACACTCATACTGGTAGCCATGGCCCCAACAAAAAATACTGGAGGAATTTACTTAAAACTGAGGTTTACTTAAAACTGTTTCTAGGTGTCTTGTACTGTACTCAGAAAGTATCCTTGTGGTGATTTTTTTGTGGAAACTTTATTACCTGCTTTTCCCTGAAGTTTCTATGCAGTTTCAGCCTAGGTGGAAGGTTTACCTGTAATTCTTCCCAAAATCAGGCTTTTCAAGGACTGTGCCACAGCTGAATATGTAATAATAATAATAACCAGATAATAATGTAATAATAACAATAACCAGAAGAATTTAGTCCTGTGTGAGTAAAATGCTTATGGATACTTGCAGACAGAGGCAAAAGAATGCAAACTTGAATGATCTCTATCAATACAGGGTTACATTGAGACATGCAATGAAATTACTAAGGAAGCCCTGTCATTGTTTTGGTATAATTTAAGTTCATGAAGCACGAGAGGCCTTCTTTGGGAGTAGAGCTCCCAAACCCCTGCCAGGAGACTGGAATGCTACAGACTCCTTTACCCTGAGCTGTGCTGCTTCAGAAGATGCAAGGCAAGGCAAGATTGGCATCCCACAGAGTACCCTGAACCCACACCTCTGCCAGTGGAGCTTTGCTTTGAAGGCACTCCTGTGGAACCTACACATAGACAGCTGCTGGAAGGCCTGGGAAGGTTTCTAGGGGGTGGATTTCTTCAGGATTACCATCTAAGTGTGTGTTCTCTATCTTCTCCCTGTCTCTTACAGTGCTAGATATTCTGGGATTCTCTCATTGAGCCATTTTTTTCCTTTTTTTTTTTTTTTTTCCCTGTCCTAGATATGGAAAAATGGCTTCAAATTGGTTTCTTTCATTGGCTGGGAAAGACAGGTTAAATGCACAGTGAAGAGTATTGGTAGGGGAAAGACTCTGATAGTGGAGCTTGCAATGAACTGTGTATCTAGGCAACAGCTCTAGAAAACTCTAGTAACGTGGGGATGGGTTTTCATGTGTGTCAGGATGCAAGTTCACACTGACATACACGTGCTGTTAATGCAGGATTTTAGAATGTCTCAGCCAGTAGATTTTACTAATGAGGAACATTTCTTCTCACTTTTCCACTGATGTAGTGCTCTGTAATTGGAATGAGATTTTAGACTCTGCTTATTGGAGTGGTGTGTACAGGAAGTGTAAGTTTGGGGGTTTTTCTTTCAATTTAAAAATAGGATTCAACTAGATCTGCTTTCTGCAGGTGGTGCTTAAGTGAGAACTACGCTTTCCTCAAGGAGGGGTATAAGAAAGAAGTTGGAAAATCTGTGATTATATATGCAGTTGTTTATCTTAATAGGCCTTTAGGGTGTCATTTTCAGTACATACACTTTCTGTTTGAAATATTTCTTTATAGATTGAGTCAAAAATACATGCAGTGTTTTGGTAGTTCACTGCTTTTATACATGAGAGTATCCCTACCAAGACACATGCAGTGTCTTGGTAGTTCACTGCTTTTATACATGAGAGTATCCCTACAAAGTAGGATTCTATTGCTAAAGAGCAGAGGATGTAGGAATAATCTGTCAAATACATAGCTAAGTAGATTTGATATTCCAGACTTAAGTAAACAATTATATTATTTTCTTCAAATGTTAACTGAAAGTTTAGGGACAGAGACCTGCTATTATATCTTACTCACTAGTCATCTGCAAGCTTAGGCAAGCATGTTTTCTCTGGGAAAGAAATAGAATTTCATTAATTCTTGTACATTATAAAGGCAAGGGAGGAACATTTGATTTTTAAGAAAGCATATATTGCAATACCAAATTTGCTAGTGATAGAAAATGTTTTGGTTATTGCATAGGAAAACACATAGTCAGTTTTCTGTGCCTCCAAGAGAGGCAACAAGAGAGCTTGTGTTATAACCTCTTTTTTTTTTGAAGTAATGGATGTTCAGGAAAGTCAAGTCTGGAGGAAGGAAAAGGTATTTGGCATCTTGGCAAGTACCTCATCAGGCTTCACATTTGTCCTCTTGGCTTTGTAGGATTGGTAATACACATTGTTCAGAACCTGGAAATCAATAGTATGTGAAAGAATTGGTGGAAAAGTTGATACAGAAATCTCTATTCCATAATTTTTAAAAATTATTTATCTGGTAGCGAGGAAGGGGCTATTCTTCTAATATGTAAATGAGCTCAAGGTTTCTATTAACCCCTGCACCTGGTTTAGTAACATTTATATGCATCTGTGAAACCTGGCAAGAAACTTGAGTGTGGAATATTGGACTCCTGAAGAATTGTTAAAAGAATTTTCTTAACCTGTCACAGAAGTGGCATGTCCTTTTTATTCCTGCTTTATGACTTTCTCCTCATAGCTGCTTATTGAATGTTGACTGAAGGCTCAGTTACATAATAAATAGATTTTTCCTCTCATGTTGTGTGTTTGTTTAGTTACAGTCAGAGTATAGTCAGAGTACCTTGGCTGCTTGAAGTATCTCCATTATCTTGTTTCTTCCCACTCTTTCTATTTAGGAAGCTGAAGAGAAAGATGTTGTGCTGAGATCTTACAAAGTACTGTTTTGTTAACTCCAATTGACCTTTCTGATCTCTGAGCATAGAATCCAAAGGATAAAAATGCTGTCTGTCTAAAGAATGAGGATGTGGTCATAAACTCTGAGCCTCAGAGCAATATACATGTTTGCTTTTCCTGATAGCTTGAGATTGTTTGTCTTCTCATTAACAAAGAAAAGCAAAAAACATTTTGATAGCAATTGCCATCACAGTAGAGTGAAAAGAAATAGTATATTGCCTGTATTCAAAATTAAACAGTTTACTGTGCTTGTCATAGAATTATAGAATGGTTTCAAGTGAAAGTTACTCAGTTCTTTGGTATTTAGGCATTCTGAGTTCTCAGTCCTTGAGAATGGCGATCATAGTGTCTGCTTGAGTGTTGGTTCATAGTGGCAATGAAACTATGCCATTTGCTGTAGGTTAAGGAGGAGGATAGATGTCTGTGTCCCTTTGTTCCTTAGTGACTTCTGGAAGGTTAATTAACAGCCAGGTTTGAAGACATAACTGTGAAATTTTGAGTAGAGAAGCAACCACTTTATGTCAGCCTCTGTCATCCTGTAATGAATATTTTTGGATATTGAAAGAAATGTTTACATAGGAATCCTAATAGATCTGACCTGTAGCATATAGTCCTTCCCTTTCTCCCTGTGAGCTGCTTTGAAATTGAAATTAGAATTTTCCTTCAGAAAGTATTTTTCAGAGCAAGAGCAATGGAGTTGAAGACATGGAAAACCTTATTGGCCTGACTGACTTGAAGCCTCCCTAAGCCCACAGTGCCTTCTAGTTAATATTTTTTGAGCTGAATCATTGACCACAGAGCTGTTCCAATTAAGTAGATATCCCAATCAAACACTTTCTTTATGTGCAGTTCTATTAAGCGAATAAAATACTTGGTTAGTTGAAAACAGTGGAAGTTCTTGCACATATGACCAGTTTTATGAGAAGAACAAGCCTTTACATTGTTTGGAAAAGCTAAAGTAGGAAAAGCAAAATAAAGATGAAGGTTTGGTATTGATTCACTGAAGAAGGAGATGAGCATCTTTAATCAGGGTGTTTGCTCCTGTCTTGCCAGGATACACAGGTCATGTTATTTTAGGTATCTGTTAGCTCTCCATCATTTCATTTATGTGGCTGTATTATGGCTGCCTTTGAATGCATATTCTTTGGAGCAAGAGTTAGACTTAGCATGTATCTTTTTCCCTGTAGAGAGCCTGGATTAGTTTCTGTAAGTCTGATTTGAAAATACTAGTGTCTAAGTCTTCTGGACACCCCAGCTTAGGATGTTTGACAGTTGAGCAGGAGTACAGTACCATTTGTGTTAGGAATTCCCTTCCCATGTGTTGGGGTGTCCATAATGGCCTTTCAGGGTACTGCCTCTCTGTTGAATTGCAGTATAAAGTAAGAGACTTACCGAATGTGCCAACCAGGAATTGCCTGTAGCACACCTGACTGCAGCCTCAAGGCAGTGCCTGCCCTTTGGGGATATATCCTGCCTGTGGTGAGTGCATCTCAGCCTTCTGCTGGTTCAATCTCAGAGTTAGTGCTTAGCCCATCAGATGGGTTTGTAGGCAGCCTGGTTTTGGGGCTATTACCACTCTGGTGGTTACTCTTGACTTTTCTGGTACTTGTCTGCAAGGCTAGCTGTGAATATGAGATGTCTAAAAGTCATCCTTCTCTTTAAGTCTGTTTTACACCTAAGCTAAACAAAAAACTAAGGTTCATGTATGATAAGAGATCCTTAAAGTCTCTCATGGGACCTTTAATTGCCTTTTAACTTACTGTTTGTGCAGATGTGCCATGCCATAATGAGAACTTTACAATTAAGAGTGATCAAATAGAAAATAGTCATCAGCAGTGCTCACAAGAAGTCTAGCTCACTTTCCACCTTTTGTTTCAGTATCAGGAAATGCGTATTATTTTAGCATTAATATGGACTATTTGTGTGCTTTTGAATGATCCATGCAATTATGTAAATACATTGTGTTATTATGAATAAACCTTGCTGAAGTTATCAAATGAAAAATACTGCTTTTCACAGTTAACTGGCAAACATTTGTTTATAGCTGTGTCAAGGTTCATGCTACTTGTAAAAGACCCTAATGTTTCTAAGTCTCATACAACTTACTTAGGCTATATACACATTTTCTGACAGTACCCATGCAAATGCAGTAGTAGTTGTACATTAATAACTTCAGAAGAGTTTGGGGTAACATTGCTTTTCCTTTCTTTTTTTTGAATTAGTATTATGATATTGGCCCTTTTGGCTCAGTCTTACAGTCTGCTTCCTGGTGTATGTGAGCACCTGTAGTAATTTATGGAGATCTTTCTTTCTTTTGATAATATTGACTTTTTTTTGGCTATAATTTTTTGATTCTGTCTTATGTTAGAATATGCACTTACACTAACAAAATATCTGTTATCTATATTTTTTGTAGTGTTGGAGTGCTCTGTGCATATGCTGCCAACCAGCATTTAACTAACCAAGTCCGAGGAGCAAAGAAACTGGTTAACAGTAATTTTAAAGATCTGAAAATTTTCCTTAACGACACTCCAGCGGTAAAGAACTTTTTCTTTATGGGGAATGATGGTGGGAGGGAAGAGGTATAAATAAGAAATACTGCAGAAAATAATTCATTCTTTCTTTCTGTATACCTGCAGTATTTTCTATATTTTTTTGTATATCCATCTCACTAAGTAGAATAAATGGTGCAAGGTAAGATGTTTTCACATAGCAGTAAGGGCTTAGGAGTTACCCTGATGGATCAGCATTGCTTGAACAACTTCTGAGCTGCACTTTGGGAGTTAGTTGCTGTGATGCTTGTAGGCCCTTTTCCTCCTACTGAACTCGTGTAGATCACATGCAGAAGATAAATAATTTGGAAAAAAAAGATTTTAAAAGGAAAGCATTAAAAAAAAAAGTATGACATGAAACTTGGATTCCTTGTTGCTCTTTCTTGTTTCCTTGTATTTTGGGCATAGTTCTATGGGCTTTAGGACAGAGCCACAATAACTTCTTTTCCAGGAATATTTTGGACTGTTTTTTCTGTAAACTAAAGTCACACTTTACCATACTTAAGAGGAAAGATTATTTTCTTTCAAATTTTCCTTAGAGTTCCATAAGCAGTCCTCTGCATATCTTGTTTTGTGTTGGAAAAAAAAGAAAAAGCTAGTTAGGAAGACTTGTAGACAATGTGCAATTTCAGTTCTTAGTGAATTTATAGGGGGCAAAAAAGTCTGACATTTATATTACCTTGGCTTTCATTAATTTTAATTATTTGAATTCAATTTTATTAATCTGTTTTACTTCCATGTGACTGATAAATTAGAAATAGGTGGAATTCATGCAGTTATGTGGAATCCACAAGTGTGGTAGCATCCCAGTCACAGTAATTCTGGGGTGCTTTTCTGCTCACCAGGGCTGTGTGAGAACAGGAGAGGCCTTGGGAGGGGCCTCAAATGTTTTCCTATCTGGAGTTGTTCCCCAGACTTTTCTGTGTGTGCTGTTGTGACAGATGGGTGCTGGAGGTATATGGGAAGAAGTGGAGGTCATGCCAATAATCCCTCTTGAAACAGAGTGCTTTTGGTCAGTCTGGAGCTGATGCTGGGCACAGAAGGATCAATACAGTCACATCAGAAACCACCAGAGTCCCCTTGACTGTGTTCTGGCAATCAGGAACTTCAGAGGAGAAAATCTGTTATGTAAAAGTAACTACTTGAATAGAGGGAAAAAATACACACTAGCTAAAATGTTAATAAAAACACTTTATAATTAAATTTAAAAGTGTCAGGACTTGAACACTTCTGCCAGAGGTTAGTCAAAATCTCGGTAGTTTTTTAGTTTCAGTGTGGTATTATTACCTTTTCTTTTTTAGACTTGGTGTTAATGCAGTCATCAGCTGTATCTCATGAGTCATTTTGTCAGACGAGGTGCATGAGTATCATGTATACACACACATTTGTAAGAACTTCTTGAGGAAAGGACAAGAGCTACAGTTTTTTTAAAAAGTTCTAGTATCCAACTAATTGTCTGTAAAGCTCAGAAATTTGAACTGATGTCCTTGACTCATCAGTATGAGGTGTGTACAGGATATAAGAGGATTTGTAAAAGAAGTCCTGTGTTAAGAGTTCATGTCACAGGAGATTTGCAGACTGTGAGTATTGAGCAATAACACTATTAGTCATACAGATTCACCTTTTGTCTGGGACATTGCTGGAGACAATGCAAAACCTTTGAAACCTGTATCCCTGCTAAATTTTAGTCCTTTGGTTAACCTAGGTAGACCAAAATAATAAATAAGCAAAAATATGCCTACAGGCCTTCTCAGTAAGAAACTCTCAATTTTTTTTTTCTCCTGTGTTAGAAGAGGGAGATCCACTCCATACTTTGTCATTTAATTAGACTCACTAATCAATAGGTTGTTTCGAGGGTGGATTTTTTCCTTTTTTCATTTCACAGAAAGTTTGAGACTGCAAGCCAGATATACTTTTGTACACATTTGAATCATGCTTAAAATTGGAAATCCATTTCTCAAGTGTTTTAACCATTACACCATTTTAGCTTGATTGGGGTAGAATTCATTATTTTAAGCATGCAGATATCAATAATTTCTTTTCAAAGTTAGTGTAATTTTTCCACTTGGGATGGTTCTTTATTAGCCTTTTCTCCAAACCCAGGATTTGGTGGTAACTGAGTTGCTGGTCTACATTGTTACGGTGTTTGGTGGAGCTCAAGTTGAGACTGGGCCAAATCCACCTGGGAGTAAGGAAAACTGCTTGTGTTAAGATAGAGCAGCCGACTCCTTTCCACAAGAGAAGCTCTGAGGGGCTGCCCAAATACAAATCTGTTGGCTTGGTGAATTGTTTCAAAATTGCCACCACATCAATGCCATGCCTTTCCATGAAGGAGGAACTCGTGCCAGGGAAAATCAAGTAACAGAGTTGAAGACATGGAAAACCTTATTGGCCTGACTGACTTGAAGCCTCCCTAAGGCCACAGTGCCTGCTAGTTAATATTTTTGAGCTGAATCATTGACCACAGGGCTGTTCCAATTAAGTAGATATCCCAATCAAACACTGTCTTTATGTGCTGTTCTGTTAAGCAAATAAAATACTTGGCTAGTTGATAACAGTAGAAGACCAGTGATTTGCACACATATTTTGATTGTTTCAGAATGATTATTTGACACATTCAAAAGGGTTATTTTTTTCAGTTCTTTTAATAGTTTTTTAAATCGTTTTCTTCTCAGCAAATTGACTACTTGGTGAACCAGTACAACACAACTAAGGATAAAGCATTGTCTGACCTAAATAGTAAGTAATTTTATTTAAAGGGGATTAGCAATGTATATTTAAAAGCTTCAATAAGATAATGTAATTAGCTCATAGTGCAAAGTGAAATTTCATTTATCAGAATATGGTTTTCAAATAGAAGTTCTGTTCTCAGTGGTAAATGAGACTAAAATCCTTTTTACAGGATGTTTCACAAAATGTTTCAGAGCTGTATAATGCATAGTATTTCCCAAAATAAAAGTATTTTATTAAATTGTTATCCAGTAAGTCAGGCTAATATTTTATTTTCCTTTTCAGTTTTGTAATATTTTGGAATATTTGTCCTCACGTCTTAATATTTGAGCCAAATATCAAGGAACAGAGCGACTAGCAGTTGTGATACTTCCAGTGAGAGATCTCTGTTTAGTTTTCTTGTTCTACCTTTGTCCTCTCTTCAGCTAGGAGTTGAGTTATAAGCTTATCTTCTTTCTAAAGCTGCTTAATGTATTTGCCATTTCAGAACAAGCAGTTGAAGAGCAGGAGATAAAATTTGAATTAGAACTGCTGCATTTTCCCCTTCAGCACAGTTACAATATGAGGCATCATATTTCAAGCTCTCAGTAAACAAAAACAACCAGAAAACTGACTGGGGTTTTTTTGTAATTTAAGATTCATTGTCCAAAATTCCTAATAGAAAGAGCTGACCGTAATCAGTACACGCAATAATTCAAGGTGCATTGTATGCCAGGTGTTTATAAATGCATACAGGTTTCATTGTTGGATCGAGGGATTATTGCTGGGATCAAACTGTGCAGCTGTGGCATTGTGCCACTTATAATAAATTGATTCTCATGTCCAGAATCTCTGCTTCTGTGTAGGTTTAAAATGTATATTAAAAGTAGTTTTCAATTCAGCCAACTTGGCATACCCTGAGGTTAATGTGTCTTGTCTATGTGAGGCTTTATTGCACATTGAATATGCCTGTGAAAGTAGTAGTAGCAGTAGGTAAGTAGTCTTCCTACTTAATTCTCAACAGGAACACTCTGGTCTAAAAAGTAGATGTAATCTTTAAGTCTATGGTAATAATAACAACAGTTATAATAAAAAATTGATGTTTGTATTTCAAGTATTAGCTTGAGGCTTCCCAGCCACTCCAAACTGAAATTTCAAATTAAATGTTTATTTGTTCTCAAGGCAAATTTATAATGTTAGTTAACAGATCCTAATGGGTCTGTGATGAGAGAATCATAAAATAAAGATAGCTTTTATTTTCTTGAAATATCAGAATTAAGTGTGTGACACCTGGGTACAGAAAGGTTTTTTCCTAAGGGAATCAACAGTATTAGGAATCTCTAGAGAACTGTAGATGAGTTCAGTTTGCCTACCTTAAGGAAATGTGGAAAAGTGTTTAATACTTGGTAGAAGTTCTCAACTCAAGCCAAACATGATGGTGCTGACAGTAAGGGATGCTTCTGTACCAGGCAGTATTCCCAACTCATCAAAAGGAAAACAACTGAAAAATCAGTTTACTGTGATCTGATAATGGAGAGGACCTAGTGATTACCTAAAGGATGTGTCACATCAGAATGTTTCACCCAGCTCTGCTCAGTGTTCCTCTGCTGCTTTGCTGAACCAAGGTTCATTTGTTTGTGGGCAGGGAGACTGGAGGGTTTGGAGATGGGGGGAGCTGGGGCTGTGGTGTCTGTGCTGGATGTTCTGCATGAGGGTACAGGGGCTTAATGAGCTTAAGGGATTTCAGCAGGGCTGGCTTGGGGGTGACCTTGGTGTTGCTGGACACGTGAGGAACAGGAGAAAGGAAAAGAATCCACTTCTTAGTTTCTCTTGCAATATGAAAACATAGTGTGTAGTGAAAGACTATGCCACAACATTGCTGTTCAGATGCTGGACCACTTGAAGATAAATTGTGGAAAAAATCCTGTTCCCAAAAAAGTAGTAAATGCAATGAAATACATATTGTGGAGTTTGTTGAAACTCTTGTTTGTCTTTACCCATGTGGTCAAGTGTTAATGAATATTTTTCACCATATTTTGATTTACTTCTTTCATTTATAAACCTATAGCTAGCTAAAGCAGAACTGTGTCTCTGCATTACCTTCTGTCACTTAATTTCTGACTGTCAGGCCTTAAAAAGAATTCAATAATTTATGTATATTTATTCATATGTATATGTATGTATGAATGAAATTGTACACACACACATATATATATAAGCATACATATATGTATATACATAATACATGTGTTTGTTAAGTAAAGAGTCTGATAGCAGCTAGTTTAAGAGACAGTTTAAATTGAGCTAGTGTATCATGTGTTGGTTATTTTTATCTCTCCATACTACAGATGTTGGACCTGTGCTTGGAATCAGAGTTCAAGAACAGCTGGGAAAAGAAGTGCGTCCTGCACTTGATGCAGCTCTGACAATGGCAGGAGGTAAAGATGTACATGTTGTTGTATAATATTCTGTTGCCATGGTAAAACAGGCACAGCATGGGATAGCTTTGTGCAATACCATGACTCAACTTACCATTTTTCTACATGCCTGGATATTTATTTTAAACAGAGGATTTCACACATCTTAAGATAGATAAATATATTTAAAACCTAAATCAAAATTTATGTGCTATTGTTGACTTAGTTTTGGGAGTCAGTGAATAGGGGTGAAATCTGAATTTCCTGCTGCAAGTTGCTGTCTCTTTCTGTTGAATATAAGGGAAACTAGGAAAACTGTCCTTTCAGAGTTGCATAATTACTATAGCCGAAAGTATTTGCAGATTAGGGATTTTTTTCCTGTACACTGCCAAGATTATTATGAGAGTGTTAGCCAACATTTCTTCATTATATCTTTGAGTTTGGTGTTGCTCATTCTTAGTTCTCTCCCTTTTTAGAGAAAATATTCCTTTATTATTTTTCCATTTAAGGCTTCTTTTTTCATGAATCAGATGCAGCTTACAGAGCAAAGGGCATCCATGAGCTTGAGTCACTTTGGTTTTGGTTTTTTTTAACCCATGAATTCTTTCTCATTCACTTGTCATCATTCTCCTTTTTTTTTTTTGCTTTATTTCTCTTATTTTTCTTGAAGTCAAAGTGGAAAGGGCTATCAAAGGTAAAAACCACAATAAAACCTTGCGTGGTGTGAAGTGCACTTTGTTTTTGTAACTTTGTGTATTCTTAGTTGTGTCTGTGTGGTTCTTTGTTTACTGAACACCTGCTCAGTGTTTGGGGTTCTTTTCATTTTCTTTTGTTTGGTGTGATTGGGATGGAATCTAAAGCCAGGCATTGTGGAACACTCACCAATGCTTGGCTGATGGAACATGATCTCCTTACCTTTCATCTTGCAGGCATATGATTTGTGAGTTGGATTATAAGGAAAATACTGAGAATACAATTTGATTGATATGGGCTTTTAGTTTCTAATGACCACGTGTTAAAGTTCTTTACTGATACCACTGAGGAAGGAGAGGTAGGGAAACAGTAGGAAAGTGGGAAGTGGATGAAATACCAATAAAAGTAACCTGAGCACATTACTTTCTCTGTAGAAAAGCATAAGTGGTTTATTTTTATATGCAATAAGTACATATTCTGTGCTAGAATTTTCTGTGCTAGGGTTTTTCTGGGAAGGAGGCAGTAATTAAATCAGTATTTTTAAGATGATGATATGATTTATGCATGTACACTTTCTCTTCATGTCTGTACCTATAGGCTGCTTTCTAACAAGTGGTTTTTTTTTTTAAATTCACATCTTTGCAGCCATCAGAGAAACAAAGGAAGCACTAGAAAATGTGAGTGTGTCTGTAGAGGTTTTGCAGGAGGGAACAGAGAGACTTCATGCAAACCTGACAGATGTTAAAATGCACCTGAGCAACACCCTCAATGACTCTGCGTGCAATGCAGCTCAGGCTGCCTCAACTTGCAACATCATCAGGAATTCATTAGCTCAGCTGAACATCAATGCCAATTTTAGTGGGGTAAGATCTTTTAATAATATTTTTCAGACTCTCAAAGTGACAATAAGCCCAGTAGTATGTCTGACATTGAATAAGCCCAGTAGTATGTCTGCCATTCAGTGGCTTGGTGTGTGCTGTCACTTGTGATAAGTGACCTTCCCTTTTTCTGTGTTTCTAGGTAATTCCAGTCACTCTTTTCATCTTCTGTGTAGAAAAGGATAAAATGTGTGTCAAGCAGCTATGTTAAAGTGTGCTCTGGGCAGTGAAATAATCTGCCCTTCCAAAAATGCTGAGGGTTAAGCTTTGCTACAGCAAAAGTTTCACAAGTGTTTAGGAAGATTCTCCTGAAGATCACTTTAGTTTCTTTACCCTCTCTCCTAACTTTGAAGTATTTACTGAATTAGCAAAACTGCTACTTCAATATGACTCAGACATGTTTTTCCTTCCCAGTTGCCAGGTGTGAGCTTGCAACTTGCAAAGATCAATGATGTCCTTAAAATAGACCTTTCTAGTCTGGTTCAAAAGGTATGTTTCTTGACAGATTTTTAAAATCTTAATGAATAAACTGGGATATGTGTATCACTTGACTCCCCTTGGTGTCTCAAGCAGAATTCTTTTGTTGCCACCTCAACCTGCTTCATGGTTGAATATCTCTCATTGTTTGGCCAGGATTTAATGCTTGAAAGTTTGAATGCAGTCCTTTTTATCTCCAGGATAACACAAATCTAAAATGTTACTCAAGTTGTCTGCTTGAAAGAACAGTCCTTAAAAAATGAAAAGACAGAAACGTGGATCCTGTAGAATGCTCTCTACTTTTTGGTTCAAACTAAAGAAATAAAAAAAAATCCATTGTTTTATTGTATTCCAGCTATCTTGAAATATTTATTTCAAATTCTTATGTGCATATTTAACATCTGGTGCAATGGACCAAATATAATGGCTATTAGTAATTTTGCAAGACTTTACACAAAAAACCTATGATTTTCACCTAGGGAAAGAATGGCTTAGTTTGAGAGGTTGAAAAATCTAGGAATCTGGAAACATGTGCTAGGACTAGAAGGCACTTTGTGAAACCAAAGGCTGTGTGTAGGGTTGAGACCCCTTCCTGCTTCTGCATGGTCAGGCTTACCAGGGAGTAAGGCTTCAAGTATCCACTGCAGTGGTTTCTCCTTTCTGCCCAATTGAGCTGCTGAGCTTGGTCCCCAAAGTGTGGACCCTTCTCTCCCCTTCTCACTCAAGAAGACATTGCCATGTCTTTAGAGGCAATTGGATTTCATTGCTTGCAATATGGATTTCGTGTTTGGAAGGCACAGATTGGAAACAGGAGGTGTCAAGCTGGTACAGACTAACTCCTTTCACTTTGTGAATCTTCATATGTTTGTGTTTGTGGCTTTTAGATGAGCTATAAGATCTGACAGGCAGAAAAGTTTGAGATCTGTGACTGATTCATGTGTATTTAAATACAGATTTTTTCCCCCTAAGGAATATTGTGGAGACCGCACTATATCTGAAATATATTTAGAGTTTTGCTTTTACCTTTTCAAATATGCAGTGATAAAACCGTATTTTTCCTAGTATTACCATATACATTTTAGTATGTGTATACTTTTGATCCTTAAATAAAAGGAAAATAACCTGCAAAAAATTTGACAAGGAGAAACATGGCATAATTTTTTCACCTGTTTTTCTTAGGGTTATGCAGCATTTAATGATACTCCAGACTTGGTAGTGAATCAAACCAGGAACATATTATCAGGTGAGGCCAAACTATCTTTTCGCTTTGTTTAATGTTTTTGTTTCCTTTTATTGGTAATAGATTTTTTTGCCAAATATCATTAAAAATTAAAATGTGAAATTTAGCAATTTTTTAAAATTTGGTGCCAGAGGAAAAAAACATAGAAAGCAACTGTGTTATGATGAGGACTCTAAATTAAATCTAAAAATATATTTTAGTGGTATTTTATTGAGGAGTTTTATCTGTTAGGCTTTTTACTGATCAAGTAATGAGAAGTCTTGCGATCCTCACTTCACACTGATGCTTTATTTGGTTGAAAAACTAATTTTCCTTGACCAATGTGTTTGTGACATATTTAGGAGTGTAATGTTAGGAAAGCTGACCCCCTCCTGCTGCTGAATTAAAATGTGGTAGATGGTGAAGTGAAAGTCAAATACGCCTTTAGGATGGCGTATTTATAAATAGTGTCTCAGTTGTTTTGTTACTTAGGCTTTATACTTTTGCTCTTTTCCTGTACCTGTATGGCAGTATAGCAAATGTATACTAATCTGTTCTAATTTTTATTCTTGCATTGTGGACCTGTTCTGCATTATATATAAACAGCTGTTCCTTGTAAGTTTTTCTGGTTTGTTTTGTTTTCTTCCCCTCCAGGGCAAAATGTAGCACAGTATACATTTTAGCATAGTGTACTGTGTGAACTTGTAATGAGCCTGTAATGAGCCAGTTTTCTAAAACTGATATTATATTTTTTTGTTAGGAAATCTAGGGCAGACTTACTCATTTTCCATATCTGGGATGTGTAAACACAGAGAAAACATCATAATTTATCTATTTATAAATTGTTGGGGCTTTGTTTGTATAAAAACTGAATTTGAGTTACAAAAGCAAATAAATAGGTTTACTAGGAAAAAATTGAATTTATCTGTAAACTTCTAAAAAACCTGATTTATTACATGATTGAATTTGAGGAGTAATCATCAAAACAGACAGAGGCTTGTCCAGTTGTGTTTTGAGAAAGAAGGAAGTATTGCCTACCACAAAATCACAACCTGTAGTTACACATCCTGCTTTTTCAAGTACATTTCCAGTTGAAGGAAGGGAAGAGCATAGAGAAACTGCATTTTACACAGAGACAATATATATAATAAGTGAATTATTCATGTCTTTGTATATCTAAATAGTGTCTATCTAAACTGTAAGTAGAGGGTAGCATCTTAGGTCATAATCTGAGGGGAAAATGGCTTAATGGATTGTTACCTCAGGAGTGTTGCTAACTAATTGGAATGAGTTCATTTGAGTAATCTCTTTTAATAAGATTGAAAATAACTAGTATAGATTCTCAATATAGGCAGTCCAATTTCTGTCACAGTGTTGTATTCCCAAGACATGGAGTTTAAATAGATTCTGTTCTTCTCCTTTGTAAACTTGGTGGCTAATTGTCTTGCTCAGTGTTGACATTTGCAATATTGCATGAAAAGCAAGATTTAGGTTGGCTAGATAAAAAGTGACACGTTAATTATAATGAGAGGAAGGAGGAAGATCTCTGGCTCAATGTCTGCATCTTGAACCATTAAACTGAATGCTAAAGCAAAGTGTGCATTTTGAAATGCCATTGTGCTATTTCAAAGCTTTATGCTTCTGTTGCCTGCTTGTGTTTTCCTCACACTTGTCTTCATGGCTTGCTTGTTTCATGTGGCAAATGGCTTAATAACATTTTATAATGCATAAATGGAATGTGAATTTCCTCTAAGGATGTGTAACAGTGAAATATGTTTGTTCTTTTAGACATCAAAAGTGTGCTGGAATCCATTGGTTCAAATATTACTACCTTCACAAGAGCGCTCCCTGTTCAGAAGATTTTGGCAGATTTGATGGTGCATCTTACACAGAGTGAGGCATATGTTCAAGATTATTTTCCACTAGTGGAGCAGTATGATTTTTACAGGTATGTGCAAAAAGTAAGGCAGGAATGAAGTGCTAGCTGTTGTTAATACTTTGTATTATTTTAATGTTCTGTAAAGGAAAGTAAATGGGTAATGATGAACACAGTGAAAGAAAGATGTATAAATCAGTTGTTTGGTACTGGCATTTTGATAAAAGCAAAAATCAATAACTGGATTGTATAATCAATAACTGGATCAATAACCACCTCTTGTTTCACCACAGAGCAAGAGGTGGTTTCTGCTCTGTAGACCTTCAGGTCTTTTTCAGGAAGGATAGATACAGGCGGATGTCAAAGACGCAACTCCCAAAGGAACTGATTATTTCATAATGCCAGGGTGACCTTTTATCTAGGTCTTGTTTCCATTGAGTTGGAATGAATGAGTGAATTCTGAGGGCAGAGGACCAGAGAGGCCTTGGAGCCAATCCATTGTTACTGCACCTTTTGTACTGCAGAGCAGGAGTAGGAAGGATTCTGCTTCACACCTGTGCTTGTCCCTAGTGGTCTTTGTGGTTGATTTTACCTTGAGAAAAACATACTTCTTGAGACTTTTGTGTTTCTTACAGTTGAGTAACTTCATATTTTGACTTGTAAAACTTTTCATTTTCATACTATCTGTCTTTGTCCAGATTTAGCCATTTCTGTCCATTTTAGCTCATTAAATTCTCCCTACATTTTGTTTGATACTTTGCTTGACTTTCTAATCAATATTTGTTTCTGTGTTTGTGCCATAATTGGTTTCAATGCTACAGAATGTGTGTTGCTGGGTTTAATGCATTGATAAATAAAAGTGAACAGAAAACTGAACTTTTAGAACCTTGCTTAGAATCTTAGCTTTAGCCCATTTCTTATCTGACAGCTTTTGTGGTGAGCCTTAATTTGACAAATTTATTGATAGTTTCATTGAAGCTCATACTACATTTAATCAAATATATTGTTTTATTCTGCTACAGGAGAATAGATCTCATCTATATGGCACTTAAATACCTGGTTTGTTAAACCTAACCTAACAGTACTTCAATTACAAATGAAACCAATAAGCCTGTAGCTGCCCAAATTACTTTCTATCTATTCTTTTCTTAATTACAGGTGCATTATTTGTAGTTCTTAATAGGTATCCTTTTATAAATATGCCTGTCAGCATTCATAGTTTTCTTTTTATTGGCTGTGCATGTTCATTGCAATAATTCTTCTACAGATTTTTCTCTACAAAAATACAGGGAAGAGAAAAGGGAACTTAAAAAATAAAAGCTGAAGAAGTGACAACAGAAGGGAAAAAGAAGTGCAGAGGGCACTGGGAGAGTATGAAAGGGTAGATATGTAATGTGTGAATAAATGGATATGCTCCAAATACCTGGACACATAGAATTGTTATGTGATGTAATTAATAAAAATGAAAGTTCATTTCTTATCCAAGATTTTTCTCCTGGTCAAGTTCCATTAGCTGTTCCATACATTGAAAGCAGTCCAGACAGAAACATAAAGCCTAGGTTTTTACAGCCTTAAATATATTTATTTACAACTACAATCTAACACAGTGTGCAAAATTGTTAGTAAGCCTCACAATAAGAGCAACTATGTACTTCATGACCAATGGCCAGTCCACATTCATAAATTTCTCCATTTATTCATTAATAAATTGCTGATGAACATCTGCTTTGAGTAATTGTTTGCTCCACTTGGAGCACTTTGACGCTTCAGTCCAGTTCACCTGCATTACCTGGGGAACACCTTGTTCCTGTGCTGTGTTCCCCAGTCCTTCAGTAGCAGCTGACTGCAATCCAGTGCCTGTCAAAACAGGCTGGCCCCAAATACATGCTAGTGTAGCAAATCTGTGTATCTTTGCTGACACTGGTTGCTCAAACAGAATCATGAATGGGACATTTGCAAATATAGTATTGCATCATGTCTCCTGAAGGTCTCCAATGTGTTCTTCATGTGAAAATAACCAAAAACTTTGTAGAAGGATAGAATATAAGAAAATAAAGATAGTGTAAAAAGTAATCTTACCTGTAAGGAGTTGCAGCTGTGCCAATTATCAAAGATTAGGAGCAGGCCTGACTTTTAACAGGCCACAGCTGTATCCAATGAGAAGAAGAGTGCTATAAAAGAGTGGGGTGGCTGGTTGAGAAGGGAGCTGGAGTCAGTTGGCTGCTTTGTGAAGAAGAAAGAGGCAGTGCTCTGAGGAGCTGCCTATGAGAAACACCAACAAGGTCTGAAACTTTTGCGATAAGGAGATAACAGTATGGAACCCCTACAATAAGATGACAACAGAACTTTATCTTTTATTCCTTAGGTGGCTGGGTTGTCTCATTCTGTGCTGCATGTTGGTCCTGATTCTGGTCTTTTACTACCTTGGATTGCTGTGTGGCACGTGTGGGTATGATAAACATGCTTCTCCAACAACCAGAGGCTGTATCTCCAACACTGGAGGAAACTTTCTTATGGCGTAAGTTTTACTTACCAGGGAAAAAGAAAGTAAGGGTAGAAAGTTGGTTTGGTTGAGTTTTTGAAAGATGTAGATATGAAAAAAATTTGGTTTGTTACTTAGGTGCATGTGCTGAGAATAGAAATAAATATTGATCTCACACACTTAGATTGAGGGACTTGGGGATTTGGAGTTTTTCTTTCATTGAGGATCACAGCTGAAGGATAAAACCTCTGAATTTACCATTATAAGGCAAGTGCTGTGGCCAGTGAATTTCTGTGCAAGTCCCTTTGGAAAATGCAAAAACTGAGGGAATTCATGACTTTCTAGTAAACTTGGAACATTTGTTCAAAGTTTCAAAAAAAGCCATGTAAGGAGACAAGAAACACTTGCCCTTCTGAGAGTGTTTCTGGAGGTTTTAGGTTGAAAAGTGCCTAGGAATGGTTTAACGTCATTTCTACTGGGTGCAGGAGAAGATTGCATCTGAAAGTCTAAAACTTTTTTGAGAGCACAAGAGAGTTGAATTTAAAAAGGAAAATTGTATGGTATTTTTTCCCTTAAATGTAATTTTTAAAACAGTTTGCATGCTCAATGCTAATGTTAGGTTTCAAATGCATTTTAGCTGAAGACTTTACAGGGCTGAAACATTTAAGATGTTTCAGAGGGCAAGAACATATTTGGAAAACAGAACTATTTCAACCATCAATCAGGTTTCATATTTCTTTTATAGGTGCTAAGTGTTAGCTTCACTGTTGCCCCAAGTATGTATATATATATGTATACACAATGTATTCTTATAAAGCAAAAACTTATTAAACTTCTTTTTCAGTGGTGTTGGATTCAGTTTTCTTTTCTCCTGGGTGCTGATGATTGTAGTGGTGCTCACTTTTGTCACGGGTGGAAATGTAGAAAAATTGGTCTGTGAGCCCTTTGAAGATAAAAATTTATTCAAGGTGAGGTTATTCATGTTATTAAACAATTAATCCCCATGAATCCCAGAGTTCTTGTCCTTGTTCTGTAGGGCATATAATTTTGATAGGACACTTCAAGTGAATTTGGATCTGGTTTTACTTCCTCCTTACAAACCAAATAGAGTCATTCATCCTTTCTTGGTTTAATTTGCTTTGCAGTGTTAATACTGCATGCTTGTCTTCCTTTGGAGACAGATTTTTCTGATTCAGTTGTTCCTTGGTAATGGGGAGCTTTAATATTCACTTTATACTCCAAAGAGTTTGAATTCACTGGTTTTGCTTGTGTTTTCCTTAGTGGGTGATATGCTTAGATGTGATTATGTGTTAAAAGACCACATATGAATAAATACATAAAGAAACTTGGAATTATAGTAACATTACTGAATTTTGTCTTCTAGGTTTTGGATACACCTTACTTACTAAATAAGCACTGGAAAAACTATCTTGCTGGCATCATCTTTAAAAATCCGAATGTTAACTTGACTTTTGAGAAAGTGTACAGGTATTAGAGTTATGATTAAGATTTAATTCAGTTAATATTTAATTTCTTTTTATTTAATTCAATTTATACATACTGGTTTTGTGGTATCTTTTATGCTTTCTATTTCGGGCACATCAAAATATTGCACGTGTTCCAGAAACATTCTAGTGATTCCAGAAACATTCTAGTGATTCTCAAGCAAAACCCATTTTTCCTATGTACGAGTTACTAGAGATTAGTCAGCATACTACTGTATGACAATATTAATCAAGCTAATTGATAAAATACTTTGTATCTTTCAGAAATTGTTAATCACTTCTCCTACTGACTGAGCTTCAAAAAATATAATCAGTATTTTGTTTTCTAAAGGGCTGATTTTCTTAGAATAAGAAGACATTGTTAATCATTCTGTTAATACTTGGTCCTCAATGTGGTTTTTAGACTGATCTGTGTATTTGTACTCTTTCAGTGATTGCAAGGAAAACAAAGGAATTTATACTTCCCTTCACCTAGAACATCTGTTTAATATCAATGAGCTTTTAAATATTAGTATGGTAAGTAAAGAAACTCTGAATGAGTGCATGATTCTGAAGGATATTGACTCTTGAAACACCATATACCATGTCTGGGTTTTTTATGGGATTTTGGTTTTTACAAACAGAACATCCTACAGGGAGGCAAGAGCTGCCCAAGCTAATCTGAAGGAAAGAAGTTGATTTACAAATAAAGATATTTTTTACTAGTCTCAGTGGGCCAGGGAAGATTTTCTGATGTGCTTTTTTTAATGTGCTGATAACAATGTTTGGTTTAATTTTGAAATTTGTGTGGAAGGTTGAAGTCTATCTTCCAAAGACTGCTTATGGTGTTCAGTGACAGTTTTCTTTTTATATAAACACCTGTGTGGGTGTGTTAGTCTCTGATTCCAGTCAGGTTTATGTTGATCCAGGATATTATATATATCTTGGTTCTAAGAATTATTCTGGTTGGGTTGGAAGTAGTTGGGGTAAAATAGTATTTAGAGGAGTCTCATCCAGTCTTGTGGCAAAGTGTGTCTGTCCTGGCCACAACTGAGATATACTGACTTCTCTAGGTTTCCTTACTGAGGCTCAGGGGTAGAACTTAACATTCTTAAAGGATAACATTTCCTGGAGGGATGTTAGTTAAAACAGAATGGAAGGCAAGTAATCTGTTGGTATGAAAGAGACAAAGGCAGGTTAGAACATGGCCTAGTAGATTCTATTCAATTTCATTGAATTAAACTGATGTGAGCAAAAAATCAATGTGTGCTTCTTCATGAAAATGAGGAGTCAGCAAAAGCACAGGATACTCTGGATGGGGGCTATAAAAAATATGTTCTGGTTGCAAACTACTTTTGTACTTTCTTTTGTTTCTCTTTCAGTATACAGAAGATGTAGCACTTAAAATTGAACACATTCAGATAAACCTCAGCAAAATCATTCTGCTGGATGAAATTGGGAAGGAGAATCTTCTGAATTTCAGCTCTTCAGGAATAGATGGGATAGACTTTTCAGCATATTTGACAGAGGTGAGACTGTATTCAACTACAGACATGACTGGGACAAGACATACAATAAAATGTTTGTTTACCAGTGGGCAACACAGCAAAGTCTGCTTATGTGTGAAACACCATGTTTTGGGAGTTCATACAAGTTGAGGAAAAAAGCACTTAAGAAGTTAATAAAGTAAAAAATAGAGTAGACAGAATAGGTGATATAGTTAAATGCAAACTGTCTGTAAATACAATAACACCATACTCCTTTTCTTACTGCTCACATCTTGTTTCAGATCAATAAAAGTGTTACCAAGGTTGATCTTCTGTCATTTGCTAATGATTTAGAAGCGAGAGCAGACCAGCTGGTAAGTCCAATTCAGCAATATAATAACACATAAAATATATAATTTATATACCAAGTAAGTATAAATACATAGCAAGGTAAACTTTACATGGGAGAATTTTTGTACTTCAAACATTTACTCACGTGGTGCAATGTCACGTAAGGAAAAATATTGAAGAGCAGTGTTGCCTATGAGCTGTATTTTACATGTTGCTAATTATTGATTTTTGTGTATTCTTTTATGCTTTGTAAATGTATTTTCTTAAATTCCACTCTTTGCTTGAGCAGTGAGGGGAATGCTTCATTTCAGTATTTCCTATTACATTTTAGATTCCCAGTTGGAGGAAAAATTGGTTAGATGCAAAATTAATACTGTGGCAGTTTGTAATGAGAACTGGAGCTCCATTGTGGAGGGCAATTGCACAAAAGAAACTGCCTTATCTGAAGGGCTTTTGAATGCAGGACAATGGTCAGAGGGTATTGCTACAACATTGCCCACAAATGAATCTGCAAGTGGCACAGATCCATGTTGACAGTGACTGTTCAGTTGATCTGTTTGTTATGCATGTCCACGTCAGGTCATACTCACTTTTCAGAATGAGGGTCATGGTTTGGATGAGCCCAAGACAGATTTCCTGCACTTCAGTGCAGGAGGAAGAGTTATGTTGCACATGTGCAATTTCTTGGATCACTGAGGGATGATCAGAGTTGAGACCACCTTGTTTGGAATATGTCAGATATCCACCCCTCCTCAAGGAGCATGGCACTAGGGGAGGCTCTGGTGTGTTTGCTCTGTCTTGCATCATTCAGTCATACTTGTTGCTGTTTTTTTTGTTGGGTGAAGGGTTTTCCTGCCACACATACATACACTCATGTCAAGGTTAGACAGCTCTGGGTTTAAGTGAGAGCTGAGGTTCTTCAAACATAGTTCCATAAAGGAAAGCGTATTGTGCTGGTAGGTTGCTTTCACTGTTTTTTGTAGAAGAGTCTTAAGGAAGCATCAGAATTAAGAATAGATCAGACAGAGTAATTTCTTCATATAAAAGAAAGAATTGTGTAAATAAGTAAATGTGTTCACTGTTACAGTGGATGTTTTTATTTCTTCCTTTAGCTGCTATTTCGTGTAATCTCTGAGATGTTTTTTAAAAAGAGGCCAAAACTCCAATAATACAATGTATTATAAAAGTTTGGTTATTTTAAAAAATTGTACTGGTTTCCAATATTTTATGTTCTTAATTTGTTACTAGTGATAGCTCTTAGAACCAATCAAAAAACCCCTAAAAACTTAAGGAATTAATTGACTTTGAGTGTCTAGTTTGCATCTTTTGGCACCTGACACAAAATTGAACGTAGCTTTTTAGACTGAAAGTAGCAAATGGAATAAAACCTGGATTGAGCCAAGGGGTCAGGGTATGGAGGAGGAAGCAACAGAACTAATATGTGGTGTTAGGTAAATGAATTCACTCAGTACAGGAGATGAAGCATCCTGAAACTGCTCAGTGACCCAGCTGAGTGCTCACATGAACACTTCACAGGAAGCAAACACATCTCTGGGGACTGAGGTCTGCCATTGTTACCCATCCAAAATGGAGTTAGCAGTGTGTATGCAGGGAACCAAATGGTTTTGCCACCAAAAGGAAATGGAAAATAAATTTATATCTGAGAGTAAAACCAAATTTTACAGTATTTGGTAACGGGCATGAGCTCCAGACAAGCATTTGGACATGAAAATCAGAGCAGAAACTCACATCTGACTGAAAGAAAGGTAGGAGCCACAAAAATAGGAAATACCCTTCACAGGTGCCTTTCCAAGTGACTGGCTGAAAATACTTTAAATTCTGTGCCCCTGTCAAAGCAGAGGGTGCCTCAGGGTGATGTCCACATTTCCAAACCAAAAGCAAGTACCCATGACTGGGAGATGCTTGTCCCAGCTGGGGTGCAGTGCTGTGGGGTTCTTGCAGTCAAGTCTGTGGTGAGTGCAAGGGAGATGTACTCACTCTTCTGCATTTAAAATTACTTAGTGCATCATGTGAAAATTCTCTTCAGTTAAATCTGTCTTGATAATGTTATATCCAGATAAGCAAGGTAGTATATCTGGTTTGGTTGCTGAGGTTTGAATTATTAATACAGTGATTTATTTTTTTTTTCCACCCTCCTTGTGTTGAGGAACTCAGTTTGTCATACCCCATTTTTAGCATGAGCTGTTCTGGAGTGGATGTGTAACTTTCATTGTTTTTTGCTTTGTTGGAAAGCTTTGAGATTATTGAACAATAGTGCATAATTGCATTTTTTGCAGCCAAAAGGAGCCCTGGAAAACGCCTTAAAAGGACATGCAAACAACATTCGAATGATTCATAACCAGCAAGTTGTTCCACTGGAGCAAGCTATGGTAAATCATTAAAGCAATACTGAAACATACTTGTAGAAAATGCAAATCTCTAAATATCTTCAAGAGGTTAGAAAGCTAGACTTCTGTAAGCACAGGTTGTGTCAGTGAGGTGTAATCTGGCTAAAGTATGTGTTTAATAAGTTAGTAAGTTTTTTTTTCTTAAAAGGCTGCTGTTTTATAATGCTGTCTAAAATAATGGCCTTTTTCCCACTTTTTTCTATAGCTATTTGTGATTATATATGAATAGAAGAAGAAGCGGGGGAGAACCTTACAAAACTCTTAACCCTAAAACCCCCATAATCACTTGTTTTCCTTTTTGCTTGTCAGTGGTCTTCAGTAATAAAAGCCATTATCACTTTGACACTTTATTTCTTGGAGTTAGCAATTGCCAAACAGTATTGGAATTGGAAACTCCTGGGAGTAGTATGTAGAGCCAAAGTCTTTTATTGATGCTGTGAAAGATGCAAAAGAGCTGCTTCTGCCTGATTTTGACACAGTCTTGTGAAGTGTCAAGCTGTCACTCTCCTGCATGTTAGGTGTTGCTTTTTCTTCCACATATCATGAAGACTTTTAGTTTATTGTAACATCTGATATTGTGTGTATCACTTACAGAAAAATACTAGATCTTCTGGTCCACGCTGATTCTATGCTGTTCTTTCCTAATTAACTCCTAATTATTCTCATCTCTTTTTTCTTTTACAAAACTGACTGTCAAGAAATATGTTAAAGCTAGGGTAAGTGCTTTTTCCAGAAATTGCACAATATAAAATTCTCTGACCATTTGGGTCTGAGTTTAACTGTTCCATCTTCCCTCCAGTCCTAATTTATTGCGTCTAACTTTAGTTAAATCAGTTGGTGAAGTTGGTGTTGGTGAAGTACTGATTCAATGATTAAACCCACAATGTATTCATTTTAATGCAGCTGTTGTTACTGTTGTATACAATGGGATATGTAATACTAATAACAAAATAATCTGTAGAAGATCAAAGCATGAACATAAGGTTAAAACAGGTGGGCTCTTACCTGTAATAAGTACTTGAAGCTTTTTTCTTCCCTCCTTTCCAATAGAGCACTTTAAATCAGAGCATTAGGTTACTGAAGAGGACATCATCTGAACTTATGGTAAGCTTTTCTTCATGGCAACAGGAATGTTTTTATGTTTTAAATCTTTCTGCTGCATATGCGGGGCATATATTTTCATCACAGTTTTCTTCTATTTCTAGCTGTTTCAGTATTGCAAGAGATTGTAATGCAATGAGGAAGTAATAAGGATTTGGATCTCTCTCCTGTGTAAAGGAAAAAAAAAAATTGGGATTGTTTTGGGAGTATGCATTGTAATCTGAACTGTCAGGTGATGAAATAGGCTTCAGTGCCAGTCTGTATAGTGTGTTATTTGTTTTCCTCAGAATGTAGGGATTTCTTTTCTGGAATCCTCGAAAGAAAAACCTGGGGGAACAACCACAAAACACAATGCAAAAGTACAACTGACATAAGAGAGCTATGTGATTCACATCCTTAACCAGCTTTTGTTCCATGCCCAGCTCCCACTGGGGTCTGTTTCTTTAGCTTTTACTCGTTATGTTCCTGCTTCTGCACCACCAGCCTTGCTCTGAGATCCTGGATCTGTAGAGAGGCTTTTCCAGGGCAGCTCACCTCTCAGTAGTGCCTGCACCACAGTGAGACCAGCTGGCTTCACTCTGCCAGAGTGAGCAGCAGGATGATTGCTCTCCTGGAAGGAAAGCTTTCAGCCACCAGCCTGCCTTGGCTCTGGTAGCAAGAATACAGCCATCCTAGTAGTACAGTCATAGCCTCAACAGCTTTATGGGCCATACCCACTTTAGTGCTTCTCTTTACAGTTTTCACCCATCCACAGCAGCAGAGCAGCTAGGTATCTGTTAGAATCTGTCATTTGAAACTGGGTGAGGAGGGAAGAAGCCATGATGTAAGGTATTTATAAGAAAGGGATGATGTTTATTTAAGTATAAGTAAGTATAAGTATATTTAAGAAACATCTCTACATTTTCAGGCTCTGTAACACACACTGTCCTTTGTGTGTGTTCTGTGAGAGAATTTATGAGAGTGAAAAAATATCTCAGTCCTTCAGGTAGTTGATTAGAGGTATATTCTGGCTGTACAGAATCCTACTTCAGTCTTCAAGAGTTGTTGTGATGGTACATGGCCCACTGTTTTCTTCCTGTGCTCTTTGTGTGTCTGTACTGTATATACAGACATTGATTTAAGGAAGGAGAGTGGAAGATAAAACCTATCCTAGTATTTAAATTAGTTATGTAGGTTCCAGGAAAAGATACCACATCATAACCACTGGCTCATCCTTTTCCAGAACAAGGCAAATTGAGATGATCATGAATCCTTAGGCAGGCTCATGTTCTGTCTGTAATTGCATTTTTTGGTCAGGTTTTGACAAGACAGTGGCACTGGTTTGTCAAGAGAGTAGGTTCCTGGCAGTGGCCATAGAGCCATTGCAACAGCCTGAAGGGGATTTGTTTATATTAAACACCATCTCTTCCTGTCCAGGTTAAGGTGAAAAATGTCATTAGCGCTGTTAATGCTGCCCAGGATCTCATAAATAACAATGCTTCTCAAGTTATTGTCCAGGTAAGCTCTATTTAATGAAAGTATATTCATTTATGATGTCACAGAGATAGAGGTTAATTTGCTTTTGTTCTCTTTGATCTGGTCCTAGGAGACAAAAAAGTACATGGATACCATAATTGGCTACTTTGAGCAGTACACTGAGTGGGTCAAGGAGTCGGTAAGGAGCATTTACTTTATTGAGAGAAGCTGTGTTTAAAAATAAGAAAGCTAAACAGTATTAGTAATAAAATCAATAATAATGATGTTATTTTGATAGTGTGTTTTATCGTTTCAGGTTTTAATACATTTGTACTTACTGTGAATGGGAAAATCAGTTTCCTATAGTTTTGTTGCATTACAGAATGGAAATGATGAGTTGTGTTGGTTGGAATGAAGTGAAAATTTAACAGTATCATTTTCAGGGCTAGCCTGAAATCATCTACCATTTTTGCCAGTACTTTGCTCAACCTGACCCTGCATAGTTCAAATTGATGTTGTTAGCATCTTGTTTTATTTTTCTCTCTTCAGCTGCAGCCCTTGAGAAAGTTAGCTGATGTTTAAAAGACTTTCAGTTGATAGCGTATCCTACTGTTATTTATTTTGAATTTCAATAGGGTAAAACATAACAATTTAGTACGCTATAACTTAAGAAACTTTAGAGATTATTTTATTCTGTTAGATATTTAAAACTGTAATTTAATTTTTTTTCAGATATCAATGGAAGTAGCAGCATGCAAGCCTATTGCCAATGTGATAGATACAGCAGTTGATATTTTTTTATGCAGCTATATAGCTGATTCTGTGGTAAGAAACATTTTTTACTCAGAATGGGGCATCAAGGGGAAAATTCTTTCAACATACATCTGTGTTTAATTATTCTGGCTCGACTATTCCAAAGTAAGATAATAAAGTATCACACAAAAAGTTATACAAGGAGAATGTTCTGATCTGGATCAAGTCCAAAGACAAACCAGTGCTGGACTTTCTGGATTTTCAGTAAACTTAAGCTTCTATTAGCAAGAATTCTGTAAAATTAATTGCTTCTGAAACACATTGAAATGGAAAATGGAAAAGCATAAAGATAGGATGCTTCATTTGGAACCGTTGCTAATTTACAAGGGTAAGGTGTGGGCAAGAAGTAAGTAGAAAATAGCAAGGGAAAACTTTTTCAGGTATCTTGCCTGAAATCTAGAAAACCTGAATTAGTTTTTATTACTAGATTTGTAGCAGACAGATCTTGATTAATTTCTGCATGTTGGAGACATTGAGCATGACTTGTAGCAGATAGAAGGGAAATCCTGGCTTTTTCATCTTGCCAAAAGGACTTGGAAAGAAGACACCTTGTGCCTGGAAGGTACCTAAAAGGCCTCCTAAACTACTTAGCTTTATGGCACTTTAATCAGATCCTAATCTGTATATCCTAATATTATATGTATATAATATATATATCCTAAACATGTATTACTACCAGTAATACATCTAATCAGTCAAGCCAACATGCTCTGGCCTTGATAATGCTCAACTGTGAAATGTTTAATTTTGGTAATGCTTAACCATGAAAACCTCCCAGTCTATGTTATACTCATTGATTAGCTCAGACATTACAGAGCTTCTGTTCTCTTTTGTGGAGCCATTACCCCTCTGGAGAGAGATGGACCATGATTTCCCCGATAATAAAAATTAGCTGAGTCACTTGGAAGTCAAAATGCCTCCAGCCAATACAAATCAAATTTGAAAAATCATCATTTTAACACCAGGTGATAACTCAGTTCAACTGTATAATAATGAAATTAGTTACACAAACTGGGCTGCAGTTTGCAAGTTATAGAGTGCTTTAAGAAAGTGCTGGAAACTCATATTTTGACAAAAACTGCAAGAACTAATGTCTACTGTGTTCTTTTGGTAACAATGGTTAGAATATCAAGCAAGGGTTCAGTGCTTTACTGATTAGTTTTCTCCTTGACCTTTTTTCCTTGATTTTTCTATTGCTTTTATTTCAGAATACCTTCTGGTTTGGTTTGGGAGGCTCTTCAATGTTTCTAATTCCTGCCATAATTTTTGCTGTAAAACTCTCTAAATACTATCGTAGGATGGATACAGAGGATGTTTATGATGAGTAAGTATATATTCCAAAATAAACTAAATGGCAAATGGATTAAAATGCTTTTTCTAGTATTTCATGTTGAAGGCTGTGTAATTCTTAAACGTGTGCTGCCAGATTAGAACTGCACGTTCATGTGTGATGCTGCAGGTTTGGGTCAGTGCCTGCAAAGTGCTTCCTGCAGGTGGCCTTTGGTAGCCTTGACTTGCCATGAATGCAGATAGTGCTGGCTCTGACTTTGAGAATCTTATGCCAGAATGGGGTCTTTAGAGCTTTCTGAGCAGCATTTATATAAATAAGTTCCAAACATGCAAGTTATTAGCTTTGCTAAGTAACCTGTTAAAGTGAATTGTGCCTGATTTGTAGTCTCCTTTAATTAATTATTTGCTTTCTTGCTGTCTTAGTTATTCCTAACCAGTCTTTCCTTTTTCAATTGCAGTTCCTCTGTCTCAGGGACTTGGCATTTTACTTTATGATAACTATTCTTACGTATTTTCCTGTCAGTTTTTTTACTGTTTTCTTTTCTACTCCTTGTTTTGCTCATTGTTCAGTTAGCCTGTGCACTGCATTTCTCCCATTTCACAGTGGTTGTTTTTCATTGCACATTCACGAGTCAGTAGAGCAGAAAACAGGCATGTACAGCTGAAATTACTCACTTATTAGAGTCTAGTTAATTACTCCTCCTTTTCTGTGTTTTTTAGTTTCAAAAATATACCCATGAAAATGTAAGACTTTTGCTGATATTTATTGAAATTATTTTATTAATATGGGAGGGTTTATATTTTTAATGTAACTTGTTACTTCAAAAGAGGTAACGTGTTCTGTTTCTCCAGACTTGATAGATTATATTAGAGTCTCGCACTCAACAAGAATAGAAAAATTATTAATTGATTTTTGGAGAATATAAAAATACTATAAACTCTAAAGTTATAATAATACCACAACTATTGAATGTTACAAAGAAAAAGTTATATTCTATTGTACAGACACAGTTTATCTTTGCATATAATACCATCATCCATGTACATGTCTCAGAAGCCATATTGTACATAGTGCATCTTATAGTTAACATGGTCTTTCTTGGTGTATTTATTTTATTACAGTACGGAAAATGGTAAAAATGGTTATCATAAAGAGCATTTATATGGTATACACAATCCTGTTTTTACAAGGTAAACCAAGTCTGAAACTGCATGCCTTCGTGTGTCCTTACTTCAGTTTCTCCTTACTTCAGTTTCTCTTTTAATCACATTTCCAATTTTCTCCATGCTTTAAAGTGAATCTCTTAATTCTCTGGGGTTTTTTTTGCATGATTTTTCACTATAGCAAATGCTGTATAATGTATATTTCTCAAATATTCTTTACATAACACCAGGTATAGAAGTACTTTCCTGCAATTTAACGAAGTAATTGGTAAATTTGATCTTAAAATCCATGTAATCAGGTATTTAGTCAGCACAGTGGTTGGTCCTAAATTGACAAACCTATTAAAATGCTCTGATAGCATATGAAAGTGATAGGATGGAAATGCATCCTGAGTAGTTTTATTTTTAAATGGTGAGATTTCCTGTGTAAAAGGCAAGTGTTCCAGGTATGCAGGAAGCATGAACATAGAAAATGGGTGTTTGTGCATGGATAGGACTAGAATGTAGAAGAAGCTCAGGTTATGTTCAAAAAAAGGAGGATGTTGGGGTTATTTTCTGCCTCTGCAGCTTCTGTGCTGTAAAACATGAGCTAGTTGTAAGACTCAGTTTCCAGGGGGTAATACTCTATATCCCACAACTTCCTTATTTGGTTTTGCAAAATTTGCAAGTTGCTTAAGAACAGTTTAAATTTATGATTGAAATCTGTAGCTCACTGTGCCTGCCTTTGCAACTTCATGACTGAATGTATAGGTTGAGTATTTATAGAGAAGATACCACTATGCTTTAAATAACAGGTGAATAGAGAGAGCTCGAAGTTTGGGTCTTGACAGAGTTCATGGTTACATCTAATGATGATTATGATAATGAGGATGGCTATTATTATTATTATTTAGGAGTGTATTTTACAATAATTACTTACTGACCAAATCTTCATTCATGTCTCCTTCTGAAAGAAGTCTTTCTATAACGATATTTTTATTGATATTTATGATCACAATTGTTGTGGTCTGTTCTGCAGCTTAAGGATTCTTACTCCCCAGATTAACTGATGAGGAGTTTTAAGTCCAAAAAACTCTCCACTGGCATTTCTAAGGACTCTCAGTTTTAAGGACTTTGAGGATTTTACACAAGAAAAAATTAATAATTTCCCAGGCCTTAGAATTCCTTTTCTGATCTTTCAATCTTTAATATGACTTTTAATATTCTTGAGGTTCATAGCATGTTTTCTTACAATATTTCAGTCCTTGATAAATAGTTTAATTCAGCGTTGCTGAACAACCTAAAAATTACTAGCATAAAATAATCTTTTACACAAAGATCCACTAGTTCAGTCCTGACTTATTTTGATAAAATGATAAAATTTAAAGATTTAGTTTGACGCAGTGCTGTCTTCTGATGTGCTAATTTGAGGTAATTTGAAAAACTCCTAATTATGGCATACATGCTTTGAATTTCTCAGCGTGGCATTCCCATATGAATAAAATCAAATTTGAGCATACTCTTTGCTTTTATGCTATCCTTGATTTTTCTCATTTCCTACAAATTATTTTTGGATATACTTTGAAAGACATTACTTTGATTAGATCTCTGTACACCACCTATACTTTTGCAGGTTTAAGGAATGCCATAGGGTTGGGCTTGGGCTTTTTGATCCTTCAAAATTAGCTGGATAATTTTGCTGAAAAGAGATGCAAATATTTTTATAACAGTAAGATATCTAAGTACAAGTAAGAGCTACATGAGGTATATGTGTCTCACACAGGTATTTTTATACACATGTCAAAGACACAAATAACCTCAAATGCGGCCACCATTTTTGTGAGAGCAAAATGTGGGGCTGGATTAAATTCACAAAAGAGGGGTGTTGAATAGGCAATCCAAGTATTTATTTCTACAATGAAACAAAAATAACCTGAAAGGTTGGTGGACAAAACCATGAATCTGTTTCCTCTTGTTTGAAAAATACTTGATTAAATGAGTAAAACATTGAGACTATCTTAGGCCAACTGAGCTGGTCTCACCTAAGTTAGACACAGTATTTCTGTTGCATTTGTGGACAAAACAAAATAATGGGTTTATTTTATGCTTTTTTTTCTTCTTTTTCTCGTGTAGCTCTGTGGAACAGTGGTAACACATACTGGAAATGTTGAGGGGTAAGTAATAAACTCAATTCTAGACCTAGTACTACTTTACTATTTTAGGAAGGCTGCTCTGATTGCTGCAACAGGAGTATGCTGTGAGGTCTAAAACCAAGAAAAGTTATTCAGTCATATTGATGTTTGTATTAAAATCTATCCCTTCATTGTGTTTAAATTAGTTAGAAATTCAGTCTTTATACATTTTTTCCTGAATTGTTTTTTTTGTTATTATTTCCAGGCTATATAAATGAGGCTCAAGACTCTTCTATGGGAGTAGTACATCATTGTTCTTCCAAGGGTGTTGGTGTTTCCATTCATCTGACAGATCCTGAGCCACTTGTTTTATGTCAGCTGTACTGTAAATCCCAAATGTACTATTGAATGTTATGCCATAAACTACTGTACAGACTATTTTGTGATCAGGGCACTGCCTCTCAAATACCACTGTTCAAGGCTTGGATTAAAACGTTTTTTTGGTTTTTTACTTTTTTACACTGGGCTTTCTACCTTACATCACAGTATATAAATTAATTAGATTAACAGCCTTTGCCTAGCAATTCTCTTAAAATTGTTCAAGTTCTTATCTTAAATTGTTGATTTGTGTTAAATACAGTACATACACGTTTACATAAAAATACATTTTGTATACCAGAGACTTTTGTATATACATTTTTCTTAAAACTTCTAAGTGTTTAGTTAAGATTTTAATATTGTATAATAGTCTTCACAAATGAATTTACCAGCATGATCAGTGTTGCTATTTGGTGCTCTTGAATGACTACATTGGACTAAATTTGGATTGTAATGGGGTCCACAGTGTCTCTTTGTGTGTCTGAAAAGCTCAGTTACAGTTTTGTCAGTTTTGTTTTCTCTCTCTTTTCTTTTTTTTTTCTTTTCTTAATTATTTAATATTTAGTGGGTTTTGCTGTATAGACCTGAAAGGAGGGACTTTTTGGAGAAGTTTGATTTTAAACTTTGGGTGGGAGGGTTGGGGATGTGTGGGATGCATAATATAGTGAAAAAGCTAAGCTTTCTAGAGTTCAGTAGTACTCAAAAAGAGCATGAGGGATGTCCTATGTTGGCGATTTTTGGAATGCTTTACATTCTCTATCTTCCTTTTCTTCTTTCACACCCATTTCTGTAATGTCCTTAATAGTATGACTGTGGCTCTTTTGGAGGCAGTGGTAGTATTTTTGCTAAATAATACTATGCTGTGATTTACAACATTGAAATTCAAATCTGTTTAGCAATTGGAGTTAACATTTGTACTGTTAGAGTTATTTCACTGAATTTAGGCATATGGTTGAATTGCTGAATTAGTTAACAGTAGACTTTATCAACAAGGCCAAAACTGTTACCAGTATAAAACCTTCTGGCAGGTGAAGTAGTCAATATTTCAATCTAAAATAGTATCTCTTCATCTATCAGTATTGTTAACTTAGTTTCAAACAGGGTTCATTGTCTTGAAGTAGTGATAATCCTGTACATCATTATTATAATTTTAAAGAAATGCTGAAAAATGATACCAGTCTCTAATCCGGAATAACCTTAAATTTTTCATTTTTATGTCTAATTGACAGTATGTAGCATATGTGTATATGTAATGTTCAGAATTGCAGATTTTTAAAAGTTTCTATTTTTAATTTGAGAAAATATTCCCAGTTCATTTAAATAAAAAAGATCTTGCTTAACTACCTTATGTTTGGTTCTCCCTTGTTTTGTTGCAGAGACATCTCTCAGAAGAGCTGCACAGAGTGAATTTCTTTACCCTGATTAAAAATCTTTGCTACATCTGACTTTTACTTTTGCAGCAGGGAGGACTGAAAGGACTTTGACTCTGGGTGTGGGAGCTTCCAACTTCTACCAAGAATGTGAACTATGCAAAGATGGTAGGATTCAAGCTATGAGCTGTGCAGGGTACCTGTTTCTGTATGGCACTGGCAGCAGAATTAAATATTTGCTAGTTCCTCAGCTCCCACAGTTCACTGCTGGCATCCTAGCTTACCTTGTAAAAGGACAATTATTTTCTACTGATACAAGAGACCACAAACTGTTTAATCTGAAGCACAGGCAGACAGGACTGAAATGTCAGATTAGAATGAGCCAAACACTTGATGGGAACATAGCAGCTGTAACACATAAATATATTTGAGTCCAAGCTTTGATATTTCTCCTTATCCTTGTGGTTTATTTGTTTTCATTATTATGCTTGAAAAACTTTGAGAACAAGAGATCTGAAACTGGTATAAATTAACTTTTGAATTGCTTTGAACTCATCAGCAAATATAAAAATTCTCGGTGCTGTTGTGCATAACAAAGTGTGAACAATACATTTTTTTGTCAAATATTAGGAGGTATTCAAGTGCTTGCAGTAGGGATTTGAGGTGGGCAACAAGATTCTTCTGGCTGGCTGTAGGATGAGAAGACTCCCCAGAAAACAATGGAAGAGTGAATGATGAGTCTTAAGTAGGCTTATGCCATTATTGTCCTAAGACTTAGCTGGAGCCACACACTGTGCCTAGAAAGAGAGAGGAGGAACTAATGGAAAGAAGCTAGAGGTGAGGTTTCTGCTAAAAATGTTATTAAAATAGCCGTGGAGAGCAAATGAAAAGAGGACAAGGTTGTTCTCTCTGTCAAATGGTATTTAGTCATGGGAACCTGATGGCACACTGGAAGAACAAGGTTAGGATACCCAGAATGGCTGTTCAGGTGGCTGCTTCTTCAAGCAGGCAGCTTTCAGGTTATCTGGGCTGCCACAGCAGCAAGGGACTCTTGTCCCTCTTCTATTAATGAAGCTTATGTTGCTGTTGATGATGTTTTGCTTTGCCATCTGTGTTAAAAGGAATGGGTTTGCCTTAGTATTTTGTTTAGCACTACCTAGTGAGTGACTAAATACACAAACTGCTGTTCTGTTCCATTAGGTATGGCCAGTCTTAAACCCAGGGTTTCCATCACCCCACAGTTACTGCAGCATACCTAAACAATCCAATAGCCCTTTCCAGGAGCTGCTCAGGTCAGGCTGGCTGTAGCAGAGATGTCTTTGGAAGAAGTGCCTGGTGAGGGTCTCACTACCCAGAAAAGTGCTGTGGATTGCCACAGCAGGGGAGGGATTTATCCTCATGTCCTTCTGAATGCTAAGGAAGTTACAGTGTTTTTTCCTTAGCTCTGTTTTTAGTTAGTGTAGCAGAAACTGCTAGGACAGGATTCAGCACTACAATATTTCTGTTCTCCTGCCTTTGTTTTATGGCATTTTTACAGCTCACTTGATACAAACAGGAAAATATCTATTTAAAAAAGAAAGTGGTGAAGTGCAAATACCTGTCTGACATGCTCTGTGGTCTGTTACCTGCTGCTGAGAACTGTGATAAGTTAGTTCTACTGTCTTGCTCTGTTGGCTGAAAGTGACTGGTGATGTGAAAATGATGATAAAACGTCCAGATGTTTGGTATGTTTTTGGATCTGTAATACCTTATTTTGCTTAAGCTTTATTTCTTGTGTACACACATGGCTCAAAGAATGTACAGTTGATCCTTCCATGCATCCCCAGTGCATGTCATGTGTGGAAAAAAGGAAGAGCTAAAGTTGCATCCTTACGGTGAAAATCCACAGAAAGCCCATTCCATAAATCAGCTTTTTATCAGGACACTTATACTACCAGGACATTTATAATCATCCAGATGCAGAGATTGCTTTGGTAATTCTATCTTTTTTTACTTTGATATCATCTTACAAGCTCTAGCATGAAGATAGAGCTATAAAGCAGCTGGAGAATGGAAAATATGTGTTAAAGATCAAATATGACATGTTCATCCTGGATAGGAATGTGCTTCTCTGTTATACAACTGTTGTTCTGTATTTTAACTGCATTTACAAGACTTGTCTTGTTATCTTCTTGGGACTTCACACTCCCAAGATAATTTGACACTCCCTCAGGCCATAAATTATGGGCATTTGCCTACTGAAGTGTGATTTATTATTTTCATAAAAATGCCCAACCCTTACATCTCGTGTTTAGCTGGAAAGAAGCTTCTTTGTGCCCCAAGACTTTAAATTGTGAGCAGCCATTTACTCACTGCTTTTACTTCTTTGGATTGTGTTGTTCAAGGATCTTGGTTCACTCCTCTCATCATGAAGAGTTTTGCTCTCCTTTTCCTAGTTGTGATCTGTGGCATGGGAGGACTGGCACAGAAGCTGAAGCCAAAGAAGAGAAGCAATGGTGAAGAAATCAAATTTCGAACTAAAACCAAAGATGTTTGCACAATAACCACAAGTGGCGATGACGAGGATATGAAACTTAGAATTGAATGCAAAAGCCAAGGTTTGTCCTACTGGTGTGAATTCACTGGCAAGCCATCAGTCTGTCGTGCTTTCAGAAATAACCCAAAGATTTACTGGAATCAGATCGCTGCAGAGCTCAGAAAGGTCTCGCATGCTTGCGAATCCATGGAAGTGTTGAAGACCACCATGTGCCAAAAGGCTCCCCCAGAGGCTCTCATGAGGCAAATAGCTGCTGGTATGGAGGCAGAAGATCTAGCAAACCAGGAAAAATCGGTCCAGAAAGCTGCCATTCCTCTGAGAGAAGAGGGGCAAAACTCTGACCCAACCCAACATGGTCAAGGGTCTGAAAATGAAACAGAAGCAATGAAACTGGCACGGGAACACTGCTGGGAATCTCTGCATGGTGTCTGCTCCTACATCATTGGCATCCTTAGGGGTTAAGGATTTGCTTCAGGTAAAACTAATCTGGAAGCACAGCAGAATATACCTAAGAGTAATTCTCTTCTACAATTTTTCTTATTTTGAGGGTCTCCAGGATGTGGACAGGGAGGTGCTAAGCTTTCTTGCTAAAATCCAACATGACAAGGCTTTTGAGGGGCTGGGCAGCTTAAATTTCCAGTGATCCATATTAGTTCAGGACTCCTGTACAGCCTCCTGTGAGGTCTTTAGTACATACTGAGATGTTTGCCCTATCTGTTGTTAATCCTATGGTACTTCAGTTCTAACTGAATTGGGCTAATTTTTGCCTTCTGTCACTCCTTTCCTCTTGTGCTGCCTTCTGGATTTACACCAGGAAAGTACAATAAATAACAAATGCATCAGATCCAGCCAAATGCATCAGTTAGAACAAACTGCATTCAGAGACTGAGGGAATAAAGCTTATTCATCAAAACTGCTGATTAATAATGAAATATTTTAATCTAAAAAATTAGTTCATAAATCCCTTGCAGAAAACCCAAGTGGACTGTCTTGGTTTGTGACTCTGTTACTGTAGAGCAATAGGGGATCACATGCAGGCTCTTGTTTGGTAAGTCTCAGGTTTTCAGCCAGCATTTAAAAAGGCAAAGCCCTTTATTGCAGAAGTGATTGGTTTTATATCCACTTCTGTTCCAGCTCAGAGAGAAAGCCAGGAGTTGATAAGTGGACTTGGCAAACTTGAAAGAAATGGGAATATATGCAGTGTGAGCTGGCAAGTGTTTAGGCTGCTAATGATAATTTATGCCTAATACAGCAAAGTGACTAATTTTCTTTTTTTTTTTGTTTTGTTTTGCAGAGCAGTGGTATTACAGCTGAAGAAGGGTCCTCGCTGCATTGTAATAATTTAGACATAAGAATTTTGGTTAAAAATCAGTAATTTCTATAAATCTTTTAGCTGTTTCCTTTTTAAAGAAAATATAAAACTTTTTAGCAGTTCTGAAAAATTCACAAAACTTGAGTGACTGTGCCTAAAGTGTTAGGGTGAACTAACTACCCTTAGGCTTGTTACACACCTAGATGTACTGCATTTCTGTAACTTGTTCTACAATTTAGGACCTTGCATAGATTTTTGTGTGTACTGACTTGCTTCAGTTTGTTAGAGATGAAAGCTGTTAATGATGATACAGTTACTGCAAAAAATAAAAATAAGATTTTTTTGAAACGGTACTTGGTGTGCTTTCTTGAAATTTTAACTGGAGCTGTTTGTATAAAGTCACAGTATTTGACAGAATTTCTTAGGAGATTGTTGGTAGAATGTGTAAGAGAAATTAGGGGTCTGAGTCACTGCTTTCCCACTGTGAACAAGTTTGCATGAATATTAATACTTTCAATGTTATGAGGCTTATATTACAATAATGAGTTTCAGCCAGCAGGAAAAAAGACCTGTAGAAATAAGAGAGTAATGTAAGAATATATTTTTGAACATAGCAGATGAAAAGTGTTCACCAGTGATGAATCTGCAGGTTCAGTGTTACCAGGATCTGTTAGTGGTACTATTAATGTTTGGCTTCAGTAGATATTCTGAAAAGTAACTTACCTGGCAGCTTGGGCACTTGTCTAAATCTCCTCAAAAAACAAAACAAGATCTAATGGCCTGTTGTCATATTACAACACAGTCATGTTCAGATTATTATTTAACAATGATCCCTTTTGTTCCCAAGTGAGTTTCACAGCAGGGGTGTAACTGGAAATTCTTTGTACTGTAGAATTTAATAGTTCTCTGTGTTTGCCTTGCAATGTTTCTGCAAGGTATTGTTGACTGAAGTACCTTCTGCAGCTTTACTCACAGGTTTGTAATTTTCATTACATAATTCCAGATCATGATTGTCATCATTAAACTTTATGCCTTGTACCAAAAACTTGAAATAATTTTTTTTTGCCTAACCTCTTGCTATTCTTTTCCATATTTATCAAGTCATGAACACAGGATCAGAGCAGGAAGATGTATTTACAAGGCAGAAATAGCATTTGAATGCAGATAAAATGTGCAAGCTGTATTTTTCTCTGCCATGAATGCAATGTGGTTCATTTTCTTTTGTGATCTCAATTACTATTGCCAGGCTGTTGTGCTGTGAGTAAAAAATGTAGTAGTGCACCTACTCACCTAATTCTGTCATAGAAATTAAGTAATTGTCTGATTTGCAAACATGCACGGTGCATCAAAGTGATATTAGGGAAATGTTTGCAATGTTAAGGGGAGGTTGAGGGTTTTCTTGAGGTGTGCTTTTAAATATTTTTAAACTCCTGTTACATATGATGTAAAATCCACTCTGTAGAGTGAGTATTTTGCAGTAGTATCCACAGCACTAATGATCTCATAAATGAGAGAGTGACTTGCATTGGGAGAAATCTGGGACAATTGGTCACCCATACTGTTAGTGGGAGAAAAGAAGAGGGTTCATCTGTTCACTAAAAGAACATTTTCCCCTTCGTGCCATCTTCTCTTTCTGTACACAGTGAGCTCAGGAGGCAGCAGAGTTGTCTGTCACTTTGTAGAACTGTTGATATAATCTAAAATTTGTGGCCATCACTAATTGTGCTCAGCAGAGGACAACGTCACACACCAGCACGCCGTTTCCCAGGGAGCTTGTGTCTCATTTCAGTACAGCAGGGCTCTGCTGCAAAGGGCTCCTGTACTGTGCTGCCTGGAATGACCACCTGAAATTTCACTGTTGAAAGCAGAAATTCAAGTCTTGCACCAAAGGCCCCCCTTTAACAAATGCTTTTTGTAACATACTCAGCACCGTGGTTAAGCACCACATTTTAGAAAGAGGTGAAGGTGATGCATGCCATGGATTGCATTTCATTAGGCAACACTATGCAACCCTCAGCAAGTCATTTAAATATAATGATCTTGTTTCAAAATGTTTAAAAATTGGATGTTAACTGAAATACCCCACTTCAGTGTAACAGCACTGTGACTGTATTGTCTACATTACCATGTAATTGTGTTTAGCACCAGAAATGTACAGTCATGACGTTTCAGTTGCCTTCTGAGTATGAAAGTTCTATTCATTAATGAAAGGATGAATTGAAAAGTGTTTGTGGTGAGTTTAGTGCAATCTTTGGGTACCTCATGAAAGAATGAAACTTCTATTTCATTCCTTTTAGGTGAACTAGTTAGTCCTGTATATGTAAGTACCTCAGGAAATCCATCCAAGTAGAGGTGGAATTTGCCTTTATTTTCCTGACAGAGGAGCAGCAGGCAAAAAAGTTTGTCTGGATTCCTGCAGGCGGGGACACCATTGATACCCAGGCCTGCTATTTCTGCTGTTAATTCAGTGCAGTGTGAGGTATCCACCTGCCTCAGAATCCTCATGTTTAGGTTTCCAGGGAAGCATCCCATGTACTTGCTACTTTGATAATGGAGGCCTCCAAAAAAATAGCAAAGTCAAGCATTTGGAGAACCTGTGTATCAAAGGATGTGTATTTGACACACTTAGTTAAGATCCAAAAAAGACTGGGGTGAGTCTAATGGAGAACTGTCAAGATGGTCAGGACTGGAGCACCCTCCTGTGAGAAAAGGCCAAGGGAATGGGTTTTGTTCAGCCTGAAGACTTGGGGAGGAACTTAATAGCCAACCCTCAATCCATATGAGATGCCAGTCAAAAATTCTTAGAGGTGAGGTTCTGATTAAGTGAAAGGGACAACATAAGGAGGATAAATGCAGGAATGGATTCCTCAGAGCTGCTCTGGAATCTCCATCTGTGGAGCTTTTCAAGACCAACTGGCTGAAGTTCAAAGCAGCATACTCTGAGTTGATGACAGCTATGCAGTAGTGCACTCTGGTGTTTTCTGAGAGCATTGTTTAGATGTGTTCTCTGGTCATTCTTGCATTTTATGCAGCATTACGTTTTGCGTTCTTGATTTTTCAGTAGATGTCATAGTAAATATAGCATGGATTTTAGGGACAAATACCTCTCACAAAAGGACAAAGGAAAAATTAAAATTTCCCCAAAGTTTCCCACTGCTGTTCCTACTTCTGTAGAAGCTTTGTGTTTGTCTCTTCTGTTTCTCTTGCTGTTGCTTTTCCCAGTCTCTGCTTTCTTCTTGGAAAAGGAGTCAGTCACATCACAGGAAATTTTTTTGGAGTTCCCTGCTTTTCCTCTTACAAATAAGAATTGTTCTAATCAAACTTCACAGACCATTTCATAGTGACAAAAAGTATGTGGTGCATACATAGAAGTGGTATATACAAGAACAGGAGTAAGAACTCAGAGTGGAGGAGGTGCAGTCAGTAAATGACAGGACATTGATGTTATCTCACAGATATGTTGTTTACTTTCCCATCTTGAATACAAATTAAACTGCTTGAATGACAGGCAGGAGGCCAGGTCTGGATTTCCAGAGCAGCTATGCTGCTGTATGTGCAGAGCAAGAATAAAATTAGGCAGATGTGTGATGTGGAGCAGAAGTTGGTGTTCCCCTCCCTGCCCTCCTCAGCAGGTTATGGAACTGTTTGTGTAACCCCTGCTCACCACAGGCCCCCTCCCAGGGTGGCTCCTGCTGCCCCAGGGCTCACAATGGCTGTAGTCAGGAAGGGAAACAGAGGTGTCCTTGTAGATTCTGCTGGCTGCAGATGTAAAAACCCTGCCATTGCTCTGTCACTGCTGCTGTGGCCCGTAAAAATTAATGTGCTGGTGCTGACATTGGTTGCCCCTTTATTTGTCTTACTGGTGTAACATGAGGGCACTCCAACAAATGGGGCTGTAATGAAGTGAAGAATGTGCCTAGGGACTAGGCTAGAAGCTCCACAATGAAGGAAATAGTGAGCAAAATTCAAGCTCTGACCTCTCCATTTCCTCTGCCAAACAGCCCAGCAGGAGGGCAGGAGTGCTGCCCCCATCCTCCCCTCTCACTCCACTCCAACGTGGGTGCTCTCAGCAAGGTGCTGGGATGACTCCCTGTTTCTGATACTCCAGAGATTTACAATGGCTTTAATACAAATCTCCCATCTGAATGCAGCAGTGTTTCTCTGGTTTAGTTAAGCTTATACTTAATTAAAACCATTACTCTTCACTTCTTTCTGTTCATTACCTTGAATATAATGATTTGGAGAAGGAACAAAAAGCTGATAAGGAGAGGAACAAAAATAATATTTAAAACGTAGTGGGTTTATATTTTAAAAAAGCTTTGTACAAATGCTAAGCAGCTAGTCTGGAGTAGCTGGCTCAACAGAGAACACATTGATGGGTTAACAGGAAAGGGCCTTTGATGATGCCAAGATTTCACTGATTATTCCAAAACTAAAATTTACAAATGTCTATATGGCAAGAAGACAGCAATGAATAAAGTGGCTTTTGCCCTTTATGTAATGCTTAAATAAATTACGGTTTAAATTATTTTGTGAGATAATTTCATGAGTTTTGTTGACCTTCAAAAATGTCTTTTTGTCTTTTCAGAAGCTGTGCAAATGTTGCAGTTTTTATTCTTGATCCTGTCTGGTGTACCCCATCTCACACAGCAGTGGGTCAGCCATTGAGCCCTGTTCTGGTGTAGACCATAGCTATACAGAGCACTTCAGTCAGCAGCTTGTCCTAGTTTGGAGCAGTTTTAGACTTTTAGTGGTGCTGAAATGAGACAGGTCTAAGTACTTTGCTAAGCTCAAATACACTGTAAAATACCATTGTCAAAGGGAATAGGGTAGCTCCATTTATTTTCAGATCTGGGGTCAAATCCTGACCTAGCACCACTGTTCACCACTAAACCATATCCCCAAGTGCCACATCCACATGGCTTTTGAACACTTCCAGGGGTGGGGATTCCCCCACTTCCCTGGGCAGTCTGTACCTGTACAGTCTGTACCTGTACCTGACCAACCTTTCAGTGAAGAAATTTTTCCTAATATCCAACCTAAACCTCTGGCAGAATTTGTGGCTATGACCTCCTGTTCTGTCTTGTTACCTGGAAGCAGAGGCCACCCTCACCTGGCTACCACCTCCTTTCAGATAGTTCTAAAGAGTGATAAGGTCTCCCCTGAGCCTCCTTTTCCTCCAGACTAAACACTCCCACCTTCCCCAGCTGCTCCTCATGGAACTTCTGCTCCAGACCCTTCCCCAGCTCCACTGCTCATCTCTGGACAGGCTTCAGCACCTCAGTGCCTTCCTTGTAGTGAGGGGCCCAAGACTGAACACAGGACTCGAGGTGTGGCCTCACCAGTGCCCAGCACAGGGGGACAGTCCCTGCCCTGGTCCTGTTGGCCAGACTATTTCTGAAACAAACCAGGTGCCACTGGCCTTCTTGGCCACCTGGGCACAGCTGGCTCAGTGTGGCTGGTTCAGTCACTGTCACCAGCACCCCCAGATCCTTTTCCACCAGGCTGCTTTCCAGCCACTCTGCCCCAACCTGTAGCACTGCCTGGGGTTGTTGTGACCCAAGTGCAGGACCTGGCATTTGGCCTTATTGAACCCCATAAAATTTGACTCAGCCCCCTGATCCAGCCTGTCCAGATCCCTCTGCAGAACCTGAAGTCATTTGGGCTGTGTCATCAATAGCACACATATAATACTCACTATGGAGTAATGAAAGATTGTTTTAAACAGTCTAGGACTCAGGTTCTGAAGGCTGTGGATGGGCAAAGTGGGAAGTGGTTATGGGAAGGCTGTTCTTTAACAGATGCAGCTTTCAGCCCTGTTCCCAACCAGCAGGTTTGTTGACAAGGATTTAGATCCTCTTTACCCACATACAGGAGAAAAGTCCCTGAATTCCCTGATGGCATGAAGTAGGACATAGATGTGAGATTCCTCTACGGGCACAGAGGAACAAATAGAATTAAAAATGAGTAAAAGGATACTTGGTGCATTCATATGATATCAGAGGGGAAAGTGGTAATTTGAACTGGAATTGGAATTGTAATGCTGCACCTTCAGCAGTGATATTCTGATGCACTGCTTTTTACCCATTTTCAAAAAAGTTCTGGCTGAAAAGGACTGAATTATTCTAAAAAAAGTCCTAAATGTTTAGAATATTGCTACCTCTCTGCAAAATCATTAAAAATGTATTAATACCTAATGTTTAGGATTATAATTTCTTCTTTGTTGATGGTCTCCACGTGGAGGAGCTGCAGAGTTAGAAATGATCCAAGAAAAAACACTTCAGAGATGTCATGTCTTCTCTAGGTTAACTGAGCAACCCCCAGATCTATCATAAATGTTGAGGTATGTGCATCCTTTCAGCTTTTGCTGACCATAGCAAGTTGCACTAAAACTCAGAAAGATGGATTGGGAAACTTATTTACTTTTTTTCTTTGGCTTCTATTCACTACATACCCGAACCTGCTGAGATCACTAAAATGAGAATGGCAAATAAGATTTTCCCATTTCCTTGTCCTTTCTTTGTGCTCTCAGAGGGTTGTGTCAGATGTGGAAGTGCTGAGAGCTGCCAGCCCACACAGCAGCTGGGAAATGCAGACTCTGTGGTCATTATTCTGCCTTGCTGAGCTTTCAGCAGGAGTTTTCAGAGCCCCTTCCAGATGTGAGCTCTGGAGCCTTACAGCCTATCCTGTGTTTCAAGGATAACCCAGGGATCATGGAGGATAAACTTTATGGCTAATCCTGCCAGTGGTCAGGTCACATTTTGGGGCTGACATGCCTTGGGGAGGCAGAGCTTGTGTTAGCCCAAGGCCACTTTTAGCTGAAATAGCTTCTTCAAAAGAATAATCTAACTCAGTCAAAGAGTTGTCACAACTGTGACTGCACCTTCCTGTTGTCTTTGCTGGGATAATGTTGTTGTTTAGGAGCCAAGGTAGTGTCAATGCAGCTTGGACATCAGCAGTTTTAGTGACAGAAAAGCTCCAGGAGTGAACACTGTGTTGGTTCCTTTTCACCTGGAATCCACTGAAATAAAAATTCCTGTTATTTATTTGCAGGATTTATGTCTGTGTGATGGCTGACCCCAGGCATCAGTGAAGCCTCCTACAGCCACTCACTCTCTCTCTCCAGTGGGATAGAGGAGAGAACTGGGAGAGAAATAGAGAGGGAGGAATGTGGGTGGAGATAAATACATTATAATAAGTGAAGGGAAAAGGGGAGAAACAACAGCAAGTGAGGCAAAGACATTTTCTTTACACCTCCCCCAAGCAGGCTGGTGCCCACTGGGTCTCCAAGCTGGGTTACTCTAGAAGGACAAGCCCCAGTTTTACTGCTGTGGGCAGTGTCCTGCAGCATGGAATATCCCCGGGGTCAGCTCCCCTGTCCCTGGCACACCCCCTTGCTGGAAGGGGGCACAGTGAGACACAGAGGAGGCCCTTGTGCTGCTCAGTGTCAGCTAAAACATGGGCATGTTGCTAGCACTGCTCTAGTCACAAATCGAATCACAGCACATATGGGCTGCTATAAAAAGCTACATCCATCCCAGCCAGACCCAGCACAGTCTCCACCACACCACAAAGTCCCTGGTTTTCCTTTCCTCTTTCCTGGTTTCCTTTTCCTGGAACAATTTCTTGATTCCTGTTTCCATTTTCCCACTGTACTTAAAAAGTGTGCATGAATGTTTATTCCATAGCAAGTGCTAGAAACATCTTGCTGTGCTTGGAACCAATGCTAAAATGATAAAGCAGTGATGAACTCAAGAGATTTTATGCAGTATGGTTTCTTAGTCATGGTGGAACCATCCATTCTTCTCTCTCCACACAGAATATGCAGCAGTCTTTTCAATGAATATACAAATAAAACCACTAATATTAATGACCATAACAGAAGGAAAGAAATTATTCAATGCATATACATTATGTTATGTTATATTGTGTTATGTTGTTATGTTATATTACATTATATTAGGTTATATTATGTTATATTCTATGTATATGTGCACATATATATTTATTGGCACAGCTTAATTTATTTACAGACTTAAGCTTTATAGAAAGGGTCATGAGAGTAGATGAAGACCAGAGTTATCATTGATATAATTACCAGACTTTTGAAAGTCCATGTATTCTGACCAGGACTGCATTAGAGAAAAACTAGAAAGGAAATCCAAGTGTCTTTGATTTCTGAAAGTAAAAGGTTCAGATCACATGTGGTTTAGAGATCAGACACAACCTCAGAAGAAGTTGTCAGCAGTAGGGAAGAATGTCTCTCTATTTTACCACATCTTGGCCTGTACACACTCTGTCTTCATCTCCATTTACGTTGATCCTTGTGTCACTTTGCAACAACTTCACAGGGTGGAAGAATTTCACCACTGATCTAGTCAGTATTTGAAATGCTCCATACTTCCTTTGCTGATCTTGGTTCCCTTCACCTAGGCAGGATCAATTCGTATTCCTACCGTGTCTACACAAAGTAATTCAGTACTGACCAGTGCGTGCATCAAAAAATCCTAAAACAAATACCTAAGTAATCTAAAAATCCCACTAAGAAAAATAGATCTTACCTTTATGAGAAGCTGGATTATAACTAGAAGAGGAATGAATCTCATTTCTTACCTTCATCCTCCTGAAGTAACTCTGCAAGTATTGCCTTAATGCAAAAATGTTTTTCTGCTTTTCAGCTGGAAGCATATGGATACCTTTCCACTGCAGTGCTTTGCAGAGAGCTCAGGCATTCATGACCACTGAAATAAAGCCTTGCAGCACCAGGCTCAGGGCTTATGGCAAGCAGGACAATCCCTTGTGCTCTACTGATACTGTCTGATGATTTCATGCAATGTGTCCGTTTCTGCCTTCTCATGATTACATGACCAAGCGGACTAAAGTCAGTCAGTAATTTACAATGGCATCTTTTTGCCATTTTACTCACTTTATCTCTCTGTAAGAGACCCATCCTTTGTCTGATTGTATTTCTGAAGTTTTTCTGGTCAGACAGAGAGGCTCTTGCATTGCTCTAAGCTGTGGAACTCTTAGCAGACCAAGACAGCAATCAGTCAATAGCTTTTTCCCTGACTGCCAAACCAACTTGAGCCTGTCCTGAATATCATGAATCTGTGCTAATGTATCTAGCAGCCAGCCTGCTCAAATAAATCCACAGGCTTTGAAATGACTGTTCCTGGAGTATCTTCAGCTCTGCTTAAGGTTGAGAAGTGATTAACTTGTATTAGAGCCAAAAGTAAATGAAAATATACAAATTCAGGTTTTGAGGATAAGTTCTTCAGGATATTGGAAAGATCACTATGAAACACATTTCAGTCTAGTAGCCCTTGATTTCATGGTTTTTTTATTCTGAGATTTTTTTTCTTTCTGTATAAATTGTATCCCCTGTATTCTGTGAAAGATAAATCCTGCAGAAGAAGAAAAAACAGCTGTGAGGTTTTTATCTATCAAATACCATCTCTTATTTGGTGATACTGCAGCATTACCAGAAACAATCAAATTCTTGGGGTCTGCTTAGATTTGGATATATTTACCACCAACTCTTGTGTCTTGTATACCAACAATCATTCTTATCATGGCATCAGCATTTAAGGTCCTGTATAGAAGAGGATAATCATGTTTATTTAATGGCAAATATTTATACCTCTTTGAATTGTTTCAACATCAAGGCAAACTTTCTTTAAGGTCGGTCTGACATACTTCCACAATAAAATTAAGGGAGAGAAGACATCTCAAATTTCCCTTGTTTGAATTCAGAAGGCCTCCTCCTGCCAAGACAAAACCCTTTGTAAACTCCATTTAGCATCAAAATTTTGGGTCTTCTGTTTAATATGCAAGGTTTTTCTCAGTATTATCTCATTAAACAAGAGGAATTTCCTCACTATTTCAGGAACATTCCTAATGACCATGCTCCATCAAGGGTTGGATCTGCTTGAATTAGTCAAAACCAGTTGTGTTTTAGTGGAAACCCTGCTGTCCTTGCCTACAGAGACAGAGCAGTGCTCTGCAGGTCTGGGAGTGAGCTCTGCCTGCTCCAGCTGCCCATGGCAGCGTGGGCAGAGAGCAGCTCAGTGACAGATCAACCACTGCTGACTGCCACACAGGAGCTGGGAGCCAGGAGGGCTCTGCTGGGCAGGACCTTGGTGGTAAATGAATGTCAGGACCTTTTAATCAGAATGTTGCCAGAATAATGCATCACAGAAATAGAGAAACACCACAAGTAAAAGCTACTGACTTCATAGATGAAGAAGGTAAACAGTAATACTAGACTTAAAAATGATGGAAAAAATTATTAAGCTGCTAGTTTCACATAGAGATAAACCACTATATGAAGCAGCAGCTTTCACTCAATTTACTAATATTGGAGGAATTTAGTTCTTAAATGTAAATGTGAACCTCTTCATGAACTGGGGTTTGCTATAAAATAACCTTACTATTTAAGCTTGTAAATTGCTCTTTTTTAATTAGCTTAAAATATAAAGCAGTCATTTGATTTCTGTTGTTCTTTGATTAACTTACAGTTAATACTTGTTTGAATTAACTAGTGTTTGTTTCTTTTTATTTGGGTTTCATGATATTAGTTTTCATTTGGGTGCTGTTCTGCCAAATTCAATTGTCAGTTTTGGCCAGCTTGTGAAATAATTGGATAGTGTTAAAGTCTCAGTGAAGAGAGGCATTTCAATGATGCCTTTCTTCATATTTATTTAACTAATATGAATTTAATCCCAGCTCAGAAGTAACTGAAAATTGTTAACTGATGAGTTTGCTTCCACTTTCAAGTAATTGTGCCTCCGTGTAGAATAATTAATTAGCAGAGCTCAGTGCACTGAAACTATCACTACATTTTAAATTAAACAGCCACTTCCAGAGAAAGGCCAGTAGGCTAGGGAATAATTTTCTGAAGTGTTGGGCACAGGCAGGGAGATGCAGAAGAGCTGGTGAAGGTGTCACTGCCTGTGAGACAAGTATTTTATTGCTGTGTAAAAGGGCTGCAGCACTCAGGGCTGTTAGCTTACTGCCTTTTGTTAATCCTCAACTCACACAATCAAGCAGGAAATCGAGTTCCAGTTCCTTGCCTGAAGCTTGTTTACCCAGGGATGGGAATGCTGTGCCAGAGAACAGCCCACAGTCCCTGCAAAGGTGACTGCACTGGGAGGCAGAGCTGGGGCTGCCACTTCTGCTCATGAACACACTTGGTCCTTCAGCAGGTGTTCCCAGAGAAATGATGGCACCTACAGCCTGGGCCTCGTTGTATTTGGTCAGTGAACAGCACCAGAACTGGCTACTTGGTTTTAATTACAGCAAGAATTCCATGTTGGTGATGTGTGTGCCTATGCACCTCAAATTGCTTGAATGCTGCAGGACAGTACTGATGGACCTTAATATGAAATGTAAGAAGCTCTTCACATCACTGATGCTGGGTCTGTTTCAATTCACTCTGCCTGAGCATTTGCACAGAGAAAAACATCTTGTTGCCACACTTATGACTGACAAATGGCTGATATTCTATGGAACTTTATTTTTAGGTGGTCAAAGGAGTTCAATCTACCACTTACTATTCACAAATTAAATTAAAGTTTTACTGTTTGTTTGTATATAAAACTTAGTTTTTATTCTGTGTGGAAAAAGCTATGAATGAACAGGAGCCTCTTGATGTCACAGAGACAACACCACAAGAAACTGCAGTTTGCAAATAATGCACCACTGCAACTAATAGTATAAATAATAATAATTTCCTATATTAAAAAAATATATGTGAATAAGATTTAAGCAGCAATAAGAACTAACTGACAAAATACTATGCTTCTTCCACACCAATGAATCATAGCTAGGAATAAGCATAAAAGCTCTTCTTCTCTTTGATTAAACAGCAGAATTTAATTATTGATTTAATTGTAACAGTTCTGATGAAAAACTAAAGATGCTAATTACCTGTCTGAAGTTTGAGACAAAAGGCACAGGAGTATCTCTGGTCTGAGATTTTCCATACGGAATTTACATTGGGATTTGGGTATCTATGTTTGTAATTCTCAATGACTACATTTATTTGCTAGTGTTGCCAATTTTTTTCTATGCCTTTTTATTTTAATAACTAAACAGCTCTCCATAAGTTTTACCTTGCCAAATTAGCTGTTCAGGTTTGCCATTTGTTGCATAGATCAAATTGTGTTTTGATGAATTGTCTGCACTGTTTGTTCTGGGGCAAATCTGTGCATGCAGTTTACAAGAAAACAGCATTTCAGCTCAGCAAAGGGCACAACTAAGGTGTATTTCAAAATGTGCATGACAGAAAGGAAAAAATGCTTTTTTGGAAATGATATTATAAACAGCTTTTTGCATCAACTTTTTTGTTGGCAATTAGGTACTAATTAAGCATCATACTTATTGATGCTTATTGAAATTGAGCTCATACTTTAATTTTCTGTACTTTCTTTTAAAGATGAAAATTGAAGGAAGTGACTGTTCTGGTCACCTGATAGCACAGCTCCCAGAAGGATTTCTGAGGTACAGGATGAATATGTACCATATGCCCAAGTAGGCAGGAGACATCCACAAAACAGCAGTTCATATCTAATAATAACCAAACAAACCAAAAAGATATTCTGAGGGCATAGCAATGAAACTCCCTGATGTCCAGACCAAGCTCCATAGGCTGAGGCTGGTTTTTATGCACCTAAATATGTAAATCTTGGTTTACTGAGATTTTGAAATCATCTAAGCAGGTCAGGCAAGAGCTCCAGCTGGCTCAAGACAGATTGTCTCAAAGATGACAGTGCCCATGCCAACAAACACCTGACTGCAGAACTCTACAGAGGCTTCTGCACCCTACAGACAGGAAGAGCTGACATGTCCAGCTTGCCACAACCTCGGGGAGGGAGAACCAAAGGAGCAGAAAGCAGATTTTCACTTTTGCAGCCTTTTCTCTGCCTGTCCTCCCCCATTTTTGTGAAGTTGGCTGATATGTCCTATTGACAATGGAGCAGCTGAACTAACACTGACATTGAAACTTATTTTGCTTGTCAAAGCCATCAAAACAGGGAATTTTGAAAGTGATAAATGGTGGAGTGCTTAAATATTTTCAATACCTTGTGGCTAGTTTCACCAATAAATGGCATTTTGTAAATGCAGACAAAAAAATGTTGCAACACCATCTACAAGAAAATTTCCTTTCAGGTAAAGAATATCTGGCATCTCCTAGTGAATATCTCTGAGAAAGTATGTGACAGAGCTGGAACAGGAACCCATAGCTCCTTCCTGTAAATCAGTGCTTGGTCACATTTCCCATGTTCTTCAATACTTGTAACCTTCCTCTCTTACCTGTCTGGACACACAGTTTAGCTGCAGTAGGAAGGTGGTTTGGTGAGGTTTTTGGCTTGCTGAGTTTTTTGGCTTTGGCAATTTGGTGAGGTTTTTAGCTTCAGCAGTTCCTTGCCAAAACAGCAACTTGCTCAAAGTTCTCATAGCTGAACCTATACCCTCATCTGTCAAAATATTTCAATTTATAGTATGTTTACCCAAGTAATCAGGCATGTTAAAACTGTACCTAAATTAGTACCAGAACAGGAGGTTAGCATGGCCCTTTGATTTTATGTTGTCCCCAGAGTAATTAACCCTGATGAGAGGCTCATTAGCTACAGCACACAGCCACACTAATGCAGCTGCACAGCTTTGAGGATCCCACTAAACACTAAATGCTTCAGATGGTACTGTGACTACTATGTCACAGTATTTATATTTATATATATTTATATTAGTTTAGGATTCCTGGGCATGACAATTCTGCCTTACTTGCCTCTTGCATTGTCCTACTTCTCTGACTCCATTCCACTACACATTATTATTTATTTTCTGATCCCTGAGTCATCCCTGCCCCTAATTCATCATCCCATGCCAGTTTAACTACAAATCTTTCACATTTAGTGGACTCTTGCAAGTAGTTTCATACATACTCATGCCAATCAAAAGTGCACAGGGCACATCTGATGGCTGAACTCAATCAAAAAGCAGACATATCTTGGGAGATAGTCCTGATATACAGATCAAACCCTTGGGATTTCAAGTAAATGCATCCCATTCTCTGCATTTTTGTCCTGCACAAGTTGCAGAATTGCACTTTTTCTTCCTAAGTTTTGTTTGTGATTTTTTAAAAGAAAGCTAACAGTCTCCTCATTGCCAAACCAGTCTAGACAATGCCTTGCCCATAGGCAAGCCTTGCCTACAGGCTATGTCTAGCCTTGCTCTGTCCCTCCATATCATTCCATTTACAGTGGAAGGGAAAGAACCAAAGAGGAATACCTGTCTATATCTTACACCAGTTTCTGCTTTTCTCTCTTCTTGCATCCTTCTTTTATTCTGATGTTCCCCAAGCACGTACAACAAATGCCTCACATTTCTTCAGTAAAACCACCTGAAGCAACGAAGCTACAAAGAGCGATGCCTATCCCAGCTCTGAATGTGTCTTTAGATTTATCTAATGCTTTTTCTTTCAATCTGGTCCCATAATGATGTAACCCACACTTTTACACATACAAAAGTTGGCAGGGAGGGGGGAACATAGATCATTGCAGTGCAGCTGAACCTTAGACCTCTCTGTCACTAATTCTGCAGGAGCTTGAATTTGTTTCTGAGTTTCATGCTTATGTGTTGGGGGATACAGTATGGGTATAAATGAAGGTGGTATAGAATGTAATCTTATCCCCTAAAGAGTGGCAGCTGCACCAATTACTAAAGATTAGGAGCAGGCCTGATGTTAACAGGCCACACCTGTAGCCAATAAGAACAGTGGTATAAAAGAGTGGATTGGTGGGCTCTGGAGTCAGATGGCTGCTACAAGGACCAGGAACAGTCAGTGCTTAGAGGAGCTGCCTGTGAGAAACATTGAGGAGGTATGAAACTCTGGTGATATGGAATCCTTGCACTATAAAGATAATAGAACTCTTGATAAATAAGACAGCACTTAGGGACACTGTCCTAAATGCAGTCATATAATCAGAGAAGCCTAGAATGGTTTGGATTGGAAGGGACCTTTAAATACCATCTAGCTCCAACCCTCTGCTACGGACAGGGAACCTTCCACTAGACCAGTTTGCTCAGAGCCCCCTCCAGCCTGGCCTTGAACATTCCCAGGGATGGGAAGTCTACAAACTCTTAGGTTAACCTATCCAGTTGCTTACCACCCTTATAAAAAGCTTCCTTCCTCCTATTTTCTCTAATCCTAATCTCTTTCAGTTTAAAGCCATCACCCCTTGTCCTATTATTGCATGCTCTATGCAAAGTCCCTCTCTGGCTCTCTTGTAGACCCCCTCTAAGCACTGAAGGGCTGCTGGAAAATCTCACTGGAGCCTTCCCTTCTCCAGGCTGACTCTCCTGCCTCAGCCTATACTCACAGGAGAGGGGCCCTCTGATAAACTTAGTGGCCCTCCTTTGGACTGGTATTCCTTGCTACTCAAATAGTTCCTTATTTTGGGTGTTTGAAGTTCTTCGCTACCATTTTTTGTGATACAGGGCAACAAGAAGTTCAAAAGGTAACTTTGAAATCCTTGGTGGAATTGTTTTCATTATCATTCTCAAATTCTGCTAAACACAATGATAGTGCAACATGTTGAGGGCATTGCAGGATGCATCCCTCAATAGCTGGTAAAAGACATTTTAGAGAAGCTCATGATCTGATAAAGTTCTTATCATTGTTCAAGACAGGGAAGAACTTGGCTAAAGGAACACCCAAATTACGCAAGCTCACCTTGCCACCCCCATAGCCAGGCACTTTTTTTGTGCTGGGAATGAGAACTGGCACTTCTCCAGGAAGGTGTGTCAGAGGTAGGTGAACACGGCCCTGAAGTGTCCTATTGTGTTGTAACAATCTTTCTGGAGCCCCGAAGGCGTGTCCCTGCCTTTATAAACACCGCGCTGCTCTTGCAGGAGCTCCGGCTCTTCTGGAGGAGGGAATTGCACCAGGAGCTGTGTTTGGGTGTCCCCAGCCCTCTGCCAGGTATGCCCTTCGCTTATCTTCCTTTTGCACTGTCCCCCTTGCAGCAGAAGGTTACTGTGAAATCCTTATCCGTTCTAATGTTGTTGTTTGCTATGCTTGCAACAGAACTGTGAATGCCACGTGAGGTTTCCTAAAGAGGGGTTCATGGAATGAAGATTTGTGCATAGTACAAGGCATGGAGCAAGTTTAGTAAGGACTAAGTACACAGCCTGCTCATAGAAGCTGCTACCTGTGTGTTCTACTTTCTAATTTCATTTACATGAATTTAGATTATTTAGATATTTGCAGATAACTGAATGTTGAAATAGATTCTTTATAAGCCTGGCTGCACATTCATTTCTGCTTTCTAACACAAAAACTTGCCTACAGCGATAACTATGATGGAAACATCTAAAAAATACATTTAGGGTTTTAACCATCAAAATGCCAGGTTTAAACCCCTCTTTGATCCTGAAAGCAGCTTTATAAAGGCAACCACCTACAGAAATAAGCATGCTCTGTGCAGGTGCAGGGATCACCTTGATAATAATTGGCTATCTAGCTGCATTTCAGAACTGAAGTTGCACATTTATCCCTGGAATTTAGTGGCTTTAAACACAGCACAGTACACTGCAGGTTATCTTCAACATCAAAAAGGCAGTTCTGTTTGTCTAGCAGTCAAGGTGGAAAAGAATGCATTAATAGTTTTTGCTGTCTGGAAAGACAACCATTACCAACAAAGACAACCATTTGTTTCAGAGCAAATTTGAAATATTGCCATAACCAGTGAATTACAAGGATTTTCAGGATGTCTACGAAATACTTTTCCTCAACTTGAACCAAACAGTTTCCTTTCTGTCTGGCATATTTTTGAAGAATAGCCGGAGGTTGGAGTCAAAAATGCTTATGAGTCATTTTACAAAATGGGAGATTGTGGGAACTGCTTTATTGTTATAATTTAAGATCTCCATCTGAGATTGACAAATCCAAGGTCTAAATTTCTTCTCTGACTGCAGGAGAGATTTTAATTAAGGTAATTCAATCACTGGGCAGTAACGTGTCCGGGCAGTGATTCTTCTGTTCCTCATTGCATAGATAACAAAGTAACTGAAAGTTACTCCACAACCTCTTACAAGGGTAATTCATAATGGTATTTAGACCAGGAATTATTCACACAAAGGACAGATCATTTTGCTGAGAACATCACTTTAGTAGGTACCAAAGTGCAGTACGATGCCATGTCTGAAAAACTTTAACTGTCAAATGTAACACAGCATTAAGTGAAAAGGTTTTTTATTGTTTTGTTTCTTTTTGAAGGCAGATACCAAGCAGGACAGAGACCATGAGGATCAAGAGCTTTGGACTCCTTTGTGTGTTGATGCTGGTCTCCCAGATGCTCCTAGCCAACTGTGAGAGACAGAAGGAGAGAAAAAAGGGAAGACAAGGCATAGAACATGGTGGGAAAAAACAAAAGGAATTTAAACAAGGAAATGAAAAGGGGCAGAAGTCAAAAGGAGGAAAATCATCTCCTAAAGGCAAGTTTGAAACCAAGGAAAATGCTGAGTGCACCTGGTCAGTGATGGACACAAATGCTGTTACTGTGCACGTGCAGTGCAAGCAAGGGGACAGTGAGTTCTGGTGTGAGTTCTCTGGAGACCCTTCCAGCTGTGCACAGTATGCAGCAAACCAGAAATCCTACTGGAAGCAAGTCTCCAGATCTCTAAAGAAGCAGAAGCAGATTTGTCAAGACCCCAAAAGTGTACTAAAATCTAAATTATGCAGGAAAGGCCCACAAAGTGCTCACCTCAGGTTGACTCACTCAAGCCTACTAACAGCAGAGGGTCCTGCCAAAGAGAACACAATGCCTCACACAAAAGAAGTTGTTCAGACTCCAGCAGATGCCTCTGTGACTGAAAAAAGGCTAGAACAAAGTCCTCAAGACTGTGTGGAAGATGTAGATTACATTGACCAGAAAAAGGTGGCTGAGGAATACTGTCCAGAAGGTTTGCTTTCCTTCTGCAACTTCTTTATCACAATGGTCCAAGACAAACGATGCTGAGGAGGTGTTTCTAAAGCTCTGAATCATGAAAGCCTGGTCTCTTTTAAGTTACTGCAAACCATTCCAGATTTTATTCTCATGTTTTATAGTGTATATAAGCAAGAAGGAATATATTTTTCTGATTTTGTATATACACAACAGACTAACACATTTGAAGATGTTCTAGATGCTATGTGCCCACAGATTGCTTCCCAATGGATGTGTTACCAGTGGATGTTACATATTCTGTGCAGAAGTGTATCAGTCATCTCCTTGGCCCTCTTTGAGCTGTGCTAGCCAAAGTGATGAATTCAGTGCCATGCACTTCTTGGTTATGTACCATGCTTTTGACCTAAAAATTGTTAAGAAAAATAAACTTCAAAATACATTAAAAGTATTTTCTCTCTCTGTGTTTTACTAGGTTTGTCTATAAGTGAAATGTATCTTAGTCAAAGGAGAATCTTCCACAATATCTAGGTGAAGTGTTGTTTATGAAGTAGTTTTAAAAATACTTCTGCAGCTTTGCAGACTTCAGCTTTTGATAGTGAGCTACATTATCATTAGGTTTTCATCACTGTAGTTATGAAGGGCAACAAAATTTTCTGATTTGTCAATAAGTCTGCAAATCTGCAGTTTTTAATCCCACCAAAGGATGTCAAAACGCTTTGACAATACCAATTCCTCTTTTTTCCTGCAGTCTGAAACACATTGTGCCAACTTTCTGGTAGGTAAACAGAGACACAGGGCTAGAATGAGTTATACAGGTTTGTACACAGGCCCAGGACTGGATCCCTTACTCAACAAATAAAGAACTCATATTCAACACTGCCTGCAGGATTTTTTGAAATTCCACATTCTTTTATTTTTCTGTATGGAGGATACTAATATTTTTCTGTTCATTAAATTTCATCTGTGTTAAAAAACACAAACAAAAACCCACAACATAAAAACCCCTCGCAAAATTCCAAGAACAAAGATTTTGGAAAATGTAAAGCTAAATAATGACAACTGATCTTTGCTAATTTTTGAAAATTCAGCTGGAAGAACTGTAGAATACAACTTACACTTTTCTTAAATACAGCTTACACTTTTCTTGTGGATCTGAGCACAGAAGTATGGTCTTCTGCTAGTGATCCACTTGAGAAAACTTGAAATTTAATGAAAAACAGTTTCCCTGATAATGTCTAGCAAATTAGACTAGTATTTCTATCTCTTGAGAAAATATAGCCTGTTTCCTTCTGTTAATATGTCATTGCTAGAATATTTTTAAGATGGGTAGCTAGGAGTTGAATGTGGGATGCTGCCATTAGTCAGTCAAAGTGTGTTTGAGAAGGATTCAGATGTATTTCACCAAGTAAAAATGGCAAAAAAAAGAGATTCTTCTTACTGAAGTTGTAGTCTCTGCGTGCCCTGTGGAAACACTGGCTGTTACCAGGCCATGCAGGATAAATTTGGTTGGACTGGTGCCCACGGCAGAGCACAATTCCAGTAAAAAGGGGCATCAACACTAATACCTGTGAGGCTGGAAGACACATCCATTTCGGTGCCAAGTAGGGTGTGAAAACAGCTACCAGCTCTTTATGACTAAGGGAGCTACATAAATGCTGAAAGGGCAGGCAAATTGCAGCTGCTAGACACTTTGTGCCTTCACATGAGGAGATGATTGAGATTAGAAAGTCAAAAATGCAGAGGAAGTATTAGAGCTTTATTTGGCCCAAGCAATCAGACACTACAGTAATTAATTATTAATGTCTACTGTGGTATACAGACACCTTTCTATTAGTTCCAGATTATAACCAGAGCACTGGGCAGGCCTGACTTAAGAGGCTTACTTGCTCCAGCTATTTTGGAAAACATCCAATCCTACCTCCCCTTAGCTTCTGTTACTCTGGGGAGCACTGAGGTGAGGACTTTGTTTTCTGAAGCAGATCACTCTGCTCTGGGTTGCTCTCCCTGTGGCTGCCAGCCAGCCAGGCACACTGGGCCACTGACATATCCCAGAGCAAATTCCAGCCAGGGATTCCAGAGCTGTGAGCTCCATCTCCGTGTGCAGGACTGTCAGCACCTGGAGCCACGTGCTGGAGTTGCACGTTCCTCCCCAGGGATGCGTTACATTTCTTCTGCCTCATCTTCTTGATTCCATTCAGGGCTGACTTTTATCTCCACGTGCAGCTCTTTGCAGGAGGAAAACATCATGCTCATTCTCAGCAGTTCATGGGTGCATTTCACCTTCAATGAAACCTTCCAGCAGTTGTGCAAGGACAGTGTGGAGCACCAGCAGAAAAAGGAGATCTCTGTGCAGCCTTTTTCCTCAGAAGGTGGGCTATTGTGAGAGTGAACATCTCAAAACTGTCTCAGTATGGAATTTTTTGCCTCAATGAGAGTGTAGTTTTGAGTGTTTTTCAGAAGGGTGCATTTCAGAATAGCAGGGTCTGAGGCAAATATATCTGGAGTCTAACTTCATTACAGCCTGTTCTATAATTGTACTGATCCCAACTCTTTGGCTAAGAGGGTCTGAGGTCTCATTGCACCCTCCAAGCCCTGTGTTTTTTCAGCCAACATCCACAAGGCAATCACTTGACAGCAATCACATATGAGTCTTTCTTTGGGGCATTTAGAGAGTCACTGAAATCAGTATGACTTTGGAGATTGTGGAGTCAAGCCAGTTAACATCAATAAAACATTTCCTGGTATTGTTCACCTTAGGACCTCTGCTTGTTATGAAAAAGTTCACAGCTGAGCTCAATTCTCTGACTCTTTGTCCCAGGTGCACCAGTTGTCCTCGTGTCAGAACTTCATGTTTGAAGGACTTGGTGGTAGTGACTTTTCTAACACCTTTTCTAGCAGGGCAGGCAGGACTGCAGGGAAGGAGAATAATGAATGGGTTTGAATTCTGAGTGCGTGGTCCAAGTCCTCACATTGAAAACCTACAGTCTCAGCCTTCTTATGTTAATGTGAGTCATGGAAAAATCATCCCTATTTCACACCTGGGGAAACGAAGTACAGGAAGGCTGGATGACCTTGACAATCATGGGAAGAATATCAGAGGCTGGATCAGCTACCAGACAGAGGTCTGGAGTTCCTGTGGTTTCCTTCTCCCATGCCTCATGATTAGACCTTTCTGCAAAAGAACTGCATGGATTTGTTCTTGACGATATCCAGCTAACTTCTAGGCATTTTAAAGTCATTAGGAGTATCTTGGTGAAAAATTAGATTACTTTCTCTGCAATATAGTTTGTTTTCCAGACAACCCTGGGTGTTATAATTTGAATATTTACTTGGGAAGAAAGATAGAGCTTTTGAAGAGAGGAAACTCACTTTAACTTCAGAGATGGAGCTTCAGGGAATTTCCCTTCTAGATGATGCATGATCTTTTTAGATAGACCCAACCCCCACATACTCCTGCAAATTCTTAAACTCTCCTCAAACTTAGGAGAGTCAAAAGATCAATTTTATTTTAAAAAGAGAAGAGGCAAATTTGGAATTTTTCCAATAGTTATCTCCTAACATATGATGGTTTTATCTGGAAAAAGTTATATATTTTTTTGTATTCACTAGGAAATGGGAAGACATTGCTAATGCCAAGAAAATAGCTCTGGCATTACTTAAGAAATTGTAAAATTACAGCTCCTTCAAAGTTTTATTCATTACTATTTACTGCAGTGTATTTTATGCCCACTTTCATACAAGATTTCATTGGAATGAGTTTCCGATCCTTTTGCAAGCTCCTTTATTCATTTACCACTTTGGCAACAGGACAGATTGTGTATCTGATCTCCAAAGCTGCTTGACTGCTTAAAGGAGAATGGAACTGAGTGACTCAGCCTTCCTGCTTCCAGGAGTTCCCCACCCTCCTCTTCCCCCAGGGGGCCAATGGGTATTTCCACCTGATCTCGCCTCACCTGGACCTGGCCAACCCTAGTGGAGACTGTGCTCAGACAAGACACATTTCACACTGCCATGCTCCCTGTGCAGACAGAGCTGAACCTGGATAATAAATTCCCCTCCCTTTTCCACTTTTGCCTTGTTTTTTTATGATGCTGCCTTGAGCAAGGCAGCTCAACACTTGTTGGCTGCTGCTGCACCTCACTCGTGCCTTTGCTGGGTTTGCATTCCAATTCAATATTTTATATAGGGTGTTCCTCCAGGCTATTCCAACAATGATACCATAACAGGAACTGATTAAAGGGAAAATCCAGCTTCAAGGATGGGAAATTCAGCAGGTTCCAGCCTGCAGGCGTTCCTTGCAGTCTTGTCACTTGGATGATGCTCCTGACAGGAGCATACATGTCCTCTGCCTGTTATCACCATAAATGCTGCAAATCCTAGGGCATTTCTGTGTTCTAACATCCTGGAGCTTCTTTCTGCTCCCTCCTCGACCGAGCAGGGGAACTCTGAACCCTGGCTGCAGTCATCCCTTCTCTTCACAGAGCCAGAGAGGAGAAGGCAGAATGCAAGGCTCCTAGGAGGGTTAGGGTTATCAGACACTGGACACCTGGAGGGCTCAGACTGTACCCGTGTGTCTCTCCTGCTCCTTCCACTGCTGTTACTACAGAGAGACAATAGATGGTCACAGATAAAGAGAGGAGACTGGCCATGTCATACAGCTTTTACCTGTTTGCAGAGCTTTGTAGCAGGAAAGGATGTATTAGGGCCCAGTTTATCTCTTTAACAAGGATTTATACATAAGGGATTTCTTTGGAAACATACTTTTATCCATGTAAACTATGTGCTTTATTTAGCCACCAGAGTTTCTTCCAAACTTGCTCATCAACCCCCCTGGAAATACCTGGTTTTTAAAGTGATAGAGAGTAAGTGGAAGAACAGTGAAATGCTCCCATCAAGCCAAAGTTACCTGCCTGCCTTGGCCCCAGGTCATACCAGGCCCCACATGGAAATGATAAACTTAATTAACCCAAAGCTGCCAGTGGAATGTGTAAGTCTCACACTGATTTCCAGGCAACAAACAGACACATCAAAGGGACTTTGTTATATAATGGGAGCCTGTGACATGTTCAAACCATCCACCAGTGTGCACATACAAGTACTCTGTGGTGTTTTGTGTATGCCAAGGAAGAGAGTTGTTCCAGCCAGCCAGAGCCTTTGATGTTAAAATTAGTCTTAAAATGAAAGAATTACAATATTATCTGTAACAGCAATGTGTTCTGTACATCCATAATATGTGCACTAATTATATGTAATAGGTGTGCTTAGATAATAGAATATTATTTAAATAATTTAAATTACCTTTACATCTTTTGCCTGAAGGTGCTGTGGTCTCTAGAGTCACTCTAGAGGTGGTGTGGTTCCCTGAAAGATCTTGCACTGCTTTTGGGCTATTCCACAGCAGCTGAATTCCTACAGGTGTGCATGCCATGGCAGCTCTGTTCCCACTGCTTGCTCAAAGCCTGCAGTCCCCAGTGTCTGGCAGGGAGGACTCCAGGTAAGTGTTAAACTCAGAAATGCAGAATATTCCTCACTTACACGTGCAAATGGCACAGAAGAGAGCTAAGGAGTAAGCTCAGGGACAGACAGCAGTTGGAACACTTGGGAAGCTGGATATTGTGCAATTCCAGAGGAAATTTTGTCTCCAAAGAAACAGTGACACTTGGGCTGCACGTGCTGGTGCAGAAGGGGTGTTGGGGTGCACAGCCCCCAGCTGGGTTAGGGATCAGCTGCTGCTGCTTGTGCAGGGTCTCCAGAGCTGCCAGGCCACTCTCACTGCAAGGGAGGACTCCAGCCAAGGTCCAGAGAGGAATTACACTGTGCTGCCCAAGCTCTTCTCAGAATTTCAGTCAGATGCAGCTTCCTTCACTGTCTGAAACTGCTTTGTGCTCTGTCAGTGCTCTGGTGTGGCTGATCTCACATAGGCAGGGGACTGGGAGAATATTTAGAAGTCCCCCAGGTCTGAAGGAGGATCAGTAATTAAGGCAATTTTCAACAGTTATTTACAGAGAAGATATTAAAAAAAATTAAAAGTGATGGTTTAAAAACAAGAGCAGAAAAATTGTTGTTTTCAGAGAGGCAGGTTAAATATTACCAATTAGAAACATAGTTTTCTTATCCAGTGGTTTTATCTTGAACGTTCTTTCATATAAAAGTTTCATTTATACTACAATCCACAGAATCCTATGAAAATGTGAATATCTTTACCCCCACAGTGTCAGTAAGGCTTAAAAACATAAATTGAGTCTGCGCTAGCAGTTCAAAAGCCAAATTCCAAATACAAAGAGCCTCCTATTTATTATTACCTTAAAAATTGCTGTCTAACCTAATCTCATAAGGGTGATCCACCACTTCTGAGGGCTTTACACTGTGAGGAGAGAGATACCAGGCAATCAAATGTGAACAGTATTACTAGAAATTACAGAATTAGTAGACATTTGTAAAGTTGACTTTTTCAAAATAAAGGAGCAAAAATGTACCTGCAAAAGAAATGTTAAGAAATGATCACATGAGATTCTGTGGGGGTGATTCTTAGTAGAATAAAAGTGTAATTCACAGAAAGCAGAGATTGCCAATGTAGGAAATGTAGGAGTTTGTGATCCCACCTGCATGGCTCATCTGAATTTGCCCCATACTTGCTCCTGTAGGTCTGGCAAGAGTACAGCTGACATTTCCATTGTGTGTTGGCTTCACCCTCTGGAAGCACAGAAAGGTATCTGGAGATTAAAACTCTCTTGCTTTCCTTATAGCACCAGTGTACATATCACCCTTCCTATCTCCTGAATGCTGAGTTTGATTTCTCTTTGCATTTGTATTCCTTGAGTGGCCTTGTGTTTTCCTGCTGAGCTCCACCCATTTACCAGAGCACTGTTTGCAAGGGCATTTGTCTATTCAGTGCTGAGGAAGCTCCTCTGGACTTGCATAAGCACAGCTCAGAAGTAACTTTGGCTATCATCAGAATTAATTTTATCTTTTGAAATAGTACTGTAATTTACTATGGATGAGTAAGTCAGAGGAGGCCAAATAATTAGGTGCTTGCAAATAGAATTAATTGAGAAATTAAAAATAGGATTAAAGGAGAAAATAGCAGAGGCACAATCAGTGTCTATCTCTCAACAGCTCTCTTTTCACACTCTCCTGTGTCACGTATTTTAGGCCATGTCTTTTAGGCTTCTTCATGAATACAAGACACAGCTGCTGCAGGAGCTCAGCACACACTCCAGCCCATATGACCCCACTAGAGGTACTGTACTTGACCTGATGGACAGGGAACCATTGACTGCCTAAAAGGATCCAAAAGTGATCATTCTGGCTGGTTTTGTGACTGGGACACCCAGCTATTGTGGAGTGTTATTCCCACTCTTAGGCTGGGGGCTCATGATGTTTCCTGACGATGGGACATTATTGATGCAGGGTGAACCCCAAATGGGGAATAAAGGGCTTTGACTCTATGATTTCAGAAGGCTGAACAAAAGTTTTATTAAGCTATACTGTATTGTAATACATACTATACTATACTAATACTAAAGAAAAACCTGTGACCTTTTCAGACAGTCACGATACAGTTTTGACTTAATTGGTCAATCAATCTAAAATACCTATCACCAGTGCTTAATTAAGAAATTACCTTTTGGTAAACAATTTTCATAACACATTCCTCATGTGCCAAACAACCGATGCAGTAAGTGAAGATAAGAATAGTTTTTCTTCTTCTCTGAGCTTTCTCACTGCTTGTGAAGTTGTGCCTGCTGCTCTCTGTGAAGAGAGCTGCAGCCACAGGGTGTTCTTAAGGGTGTAACTCTCTTGCAGCCCAAAGTTCAGCTGATCACTGGCAGTGAGCAGTAGTTTAATCCAGTGGCTGCTGTCACAGTATTCCTCCTAATTTAAATAGAGGAGGAAACAAACTTCACTGTTTGCAGCAACACTTGAAGTATTTGCTTTCTTTAGGCATGTTCTCACTAGTTTAAATGTTCTTGTTACTGCAACCAACTATGACAAGTTACTGCTCATCACAGTCACCTCAGATTTCATCCACCAATCGCACGTGTGCAAGAGACCACACCATGTCTGATGTTTGTAAGAAACATCTTTGAGACTAGCCCAGTTCATGGTCTATTTTCTCTCCTTTGTTTGGAGTGGTGGTGTTTCCAAATGCCTCTGGTTCTCAGAATTCTACCAACATGCCCTAAAACTTGACCTCTGAACTCTTAATGCCATAAGAAAAGATATTTTCATGAAATCTGGGAGTCTCTGGGTTTGATCCATCAGATGATGAGTTGGAGGGAGCTGTATTATGCTTCAGAGCTCTGATGGAGGCTGTTTAGCTCTCTTTCTGTTGAGTCATATGGTACTAAATCACCAAACAGACATACTGCTGGTGCACAGAAAACAACAAATAACAGGCACAATCTGGGCAGTGCATCACAGGGCCGACCACTCAGGAGCTTCAGGGGCTCCAGACTGGAGTTATAATGAAATCTCTTTTGAAAATCATTGTAGAAAAACAATTACCAATGCTCCTTTCTTGCCCAGTTGATTTATTGCACGTTGGACATGCATCTGTCTGGCAACAAGAGCAATGCTTTCTTTGCTCTTTCCAGAATCAAGTTTGCTTTACTGAGATTTAAGGAGATGTCTCACTGTGAGGCTAATAGGAAGTGAAGTCTGTCTGATGAAGATACCATTACTGGTAGGTAAAGTTCAGTTTGGAAAAATTTCACTGGGAAATTCATGTGACTCTTTTGTGGTCAGCATCTCAAAATCCATGACCAATGGATGCAACAAATGAAATAAGCCAATGATCGCAGTCACCACTGTGTGCTGACTTTTAAAATGCTCGTGCAAAAACTACAATTTTCTGCACAATTTAAAAAGTTTCATATCTTCTACATCCACATTTAAATTACTGAAATCTGTATCTTGCAAGAAATAACGTTCTTGACCTCCCTGTTTCTTTGGATTTCTAGACTACACTGATAGCTCTGCAGTATTCATCCTGCCTTGGAGGCAAAACCCCACATTCCAAGGAAGGTCCAGAGACGTCGATCCCTTTCATACACCTTACAGCCGAACTTTACTTGTGCTTCCACTGCACAGAAGATGAGAATTCCAGTTAAATGCTGTTGGAATACACCACAGTTATCACAAATTTGTACATATAAAATATTGGAAATATTGGCCTTCACCCCAGTTTTTGGAAAAATCAAAGAGCAGTAATAGCATAACAATAGAATCAAGCAGTGGTACCTGGTGCTAGACATTTCGCTTAATGGCCATTCATAGGAAGAGGTGAACCAAATATATAATGAAATATTCAGTCACACCTAAGTGTTCAGTTTAGTCAAAAGCCTACAGTTATTCACTGCTCTTTCATTCTCTAGCATCTGTTAATGAAGAAAGTTCCTCAGGACATGAGGGACGTGTTTGACTGCGTGTAACCAAATATTTGCTGTGCTTAGTTTCCAGCAGCAGTACAGAGTACCCTAACAGGGCAAAGTGTTGGTGCTCTGGATCAGCAGGAGCAAGACCTGGGAGAGGAATGAGATGGGAAATAATGAGCAGCAGCAGAGCAACAGCAATGGTTATGCCGAGCAGTGTTGCAGAAGGCAATGGACAGGTTACATGGGCTCAGCTCACCAGCAGCCCTGCTATTGGAATATGATCCCAATATTGCCGGGTGGGACGTGCCTGGGCTCCTCTGACCCTTGCTGCTGGACCAAAGGTGGCAGCTGTGGTGTTTCACCTCAGAGACACCTTTGGCTGGCTGGATGCTGCAGCTGGCACTTGGAACAGGCCCAGGCATGCAGGAACTCAGTTTTACCTCTGGTGGAAAGGCTTCAGGCGATGGCGAAGGGAAAAGGAGACGGATTCTGCCGGAAGGTTAATCCAGAGCTTTATTCCAGGGTCACAGGTTTCTGACTCTTGTAACAGCTCCAACAAAATCCCTGACTACATGGTCCCGTGTCTTTTAAGCCCCAGGGAGAGGGAGAGGGAAGGGACAGCTGAGCCACCAACCAGGTAGGAGGGAGGAAGGCTCAGGGGACAAGTGACACCTGGATGGCCAATGACACCAGGATTGAGAAGCATCTTCTGAACTTTTGCCAATCAGAGATGCCCTTGCTGGAATGTTAAGATTGACAGACAGCACTTAGCAAGGGGGCAAGGGGGAGGGGGAAGGTATTGGCACACCTGGGAGGGACTGGGATAGCTGAAACAGGATATTGCATCACACCCTGCACAGGCGCTCTCATCCTACCTGAGGATGTTGAATACTTTATTTGCTTGTAACAGCAGAAACCTGTTACAATAAAAACCATAAAGATAGGGGGAAAGAGAAATGTGTTGCAGCACGATTTTCCTTTGGGGAAATAAGCCATAAGACCAATGTGCATGGCCTTGCCTGAACTTCACCTATTTTTCCATCAAGAAATGTAGTCCTGGATTTCTCCAAGGGCTGCAGCATTCACCCAGGATTCTGGACACCTCATAGCTTAAACATAGCTGAGGGAAACTGCAGTTCAAAGTATATGAATGTATTTTGGACAGACTTGTGTCGCTTCACATGCTGCCTGCAACCACAGTTGTTACTTTTCTTAGAGGAAACAGAGAGAGCAGAGACAAACTGCAGCAGCTCTAGGAGTGTGTGACACCAGTGCTAATCTTATCTGTGCTTCTTGCAGTTAGATATGTGCCTTTGATGTGTGCCATTGTCCAAGGTCCTATAGGTCACAGATTGAGTTTCTGTTATTGCTGTGTTAATTCATTGAAAGACTTTCCCTAAATAACCCTATGGCTTGCAAGCAGCATACTTTCCACAGAACCTGCTGATTGCAGAAAATTTAAAAAATTAAAACTGAAGCTGACATGTTAAAATCTAATGTTGATCAGCTTTTGCTTGCTTAATTGTATAGTGAGGAAAAGAGCCTTTACCTGAGTCTATCTTGTGTATTTTATAGGCAGGAACATCACATGAATCAATATTTCTACATGGAACAGTTTGTTCTGTTTCAGTAGGTAACAAAAGCTGTGGTTTTGCTGAGATCTGCATTAAGGTACTGATACATGACAGGGAAATACATAATTCCAAAATTAAAAGTTCTTTATTATGCTAGTCCATCATCATTATTAGTAATCTCTGTAAATTACCAATAAATATGTATTATTTCATTCAAGCAATGATTTTTGATTTAAATTCCCTGCATTTTCTGAGCATCCCAAAACATGTGGGTGTTTGGAGGGCTTTGCTGGCTGCTAAGTGTGGAAGTGGTCAGAGAAGCTGGCTAATCCGCCTCTCCTCCGGCTGCACTTCCAGCTGCAGGGTGCACGGTGAAACCTCTCAGAGGTTACAACATTTTTACCAAGTGCTGACTTTTCTGGGCAATCAAGAATCCTGGCAATCACACAGGGAATGAAAATTCACCACTGCCAATGATGCATAATATTTCTTCCCTTGTCCTACAGCTCTTTTTTCTGGGAAATGCTGGGTCTCCAGTGACAGGGTCTCCAATCCAGCCACTGGGGGGTTTCCCTGCAGTGGTTCTTGTTTCCTCTTCCCCAGGTCTGAGCTGCTCAAGCAGGCCCAGGGAATGGCTGATGTCCTCCTTCTCTGGGTAGTCTCCCACTGTCAGCACTGCCCATTGCAGTGGTGTTCCTCAGGAATCCTGGCATGCCATGGATTGGGCTGCTGTAGGACAGTCAGGATGGTCAAGACTTTGCTCCATCCACATGCGTGGGGCTGGGCTCTTTCCTGGCTGGACTCAGAACTGGGGGCAAAGCAGCACCAAGGGCTGGGTTCTGGCTCAGAAATGATTAACTGGAATGTCCCTGTCAGTGCTAAGCAGGGCTGTAACTGAATTCAGGTAACCACAACATTCTTATCTCTCGGTAGGGATGTTTTGCAACAGACTCTGCTGTGGTTCATTGACCTGCAGGTGCCTGTGAGCTCAGGGGACAGCCCAGGCTTTGATATTCAGTACAGCTCACCCTCTGCTGAAAATCACACAGGCAGTGATAGATGAATAATTTCCTATTCATTTTTAATTTACTACATCAGGCTTTATCATGTCAAGTTGTGACCATAGTAACCTTCCCTGAACTAATTGAAGATTATCAGGGAAAAGAGTGAAAGGCAATTTTAGAGAGGTACACTGGTATGTTTCTGCTGTGGGACTGTATAATTTTTGACATTGTAATTAAAAAGCAATTACTTTTAAACTGGCATGATTTGCCATGCTGCACATCCCGAGATCATCCTGATCATCTCCCAGTAAATTGTCTCTGCTCCTCTGAGACAGTATTGAGAGACTGTGAACACAAACAGTCCAAACCAAAAGGACATCAAATATTAAGCGATTTTGCTCCTCTTCTTTGAAATGTAGATCATCTCTTTTTGTCTTCAAAGTTCAATCCTATCCCACAGTCCATGTGCTGTGCCTTCCATTTAGCTTACTCATGGACATCTCTGTTTTACTGGAAAACTGAGTTAAAATGGCATACCCGGGAAAAATGTGTAGAGTTATGGCCAAAGGGAACACTTACAGACACAAGTGTGACACTGAGCAGGGTTGGAAAGTTAAATATGACTGTAGAGCATCATCAGGTCTACAGCTATGTTTCCATGTCTGTGCTTCAACTTAGTTTTCAAACCAGGAAATAACTCAGACATTGGTAAAGAGGTCTTTAATTTCCCAGGATTACTGTTCTTCTCCTGGTAAATTGAGACAGAGAAATGTTGATGCTGGTGAAATCTTTTAGCTCTAAGGAAAGCTAATGAGTAAAGCTTGATACATATAACTTGTACTTGAAGGTAGAATTCTTTTTCTCAAGAAAGATGGAGTGACAAAAGGTCTGGATTAGGAAAAATATCAACTTGTTATAGATCTCTTAAACTAGAATGTTTGGGCTAATAATTAAAGAGAAAGGTTATTTTGTAATCAATTAACCATGGTCAAATGATAAGAGGGTACTCTGCTGTAAGTTTGAAAAAAAGAAATCTTGCCTTCTACAATGTGTTAATTGATGCCATGATGTTACATTATGAACAATAATGTGTGAAATAGATAAAATGAAAGACACACTTGAAAGAGAGGTTCCCTGAAACATCCCTGCAGCCAAGTATTTTAACGTCAATGTCCACCCACTTTTGCTGGTTATTGTAGCAGCTGGGTTGGTTTTACATGGCAAAGAACCATGTGAACTGGGTTGGTTTTACATGGCCTCTCAACTTTGCCCCAGCAAACTTGTGAATACTTTTGTAATCATTTTATTATAACTCATTACTGATAAACACAGTAAAAGTAGGGAGTGGATTTCAGTCTAGCTGTGTCAGCCAGCAGGCCACAGGAAATACAAGATAAATCTTTATACTAAAAGAATAATAAAGAATGGGAGAGGGTGAAGAAAAAAGACACAGATTCTAGCAAATGTATCATCCTGAAAAATTTACAAAGGTTGATCTCTCTAATTCACCAGGAAAAGAGCAGGAGAAGTGCCTGGATTAAGAATTCCTGTCAGGAGGAAAAGCTGCCCTTCCCCACAGAAGAAATTATCTTTAACCCAGGATAAAAGAGGAAGTTGTTAACACCTGAGTACAATCACAGAATGAATCATGGAATGGCCTGAACTGGAAGTGACCTCAATGATCACCTAATTCCAGCTGCATGCCAGGACAGGGACACCTTTCACTAGCCCAGAGCTCTGCCCAACCAGGCCAATACAGCAAAGTATAAATTAATTTCAGTAATGGTGGAACAGCCTGTGGTGAAAAGTGCTTCACTTCCTCGTGTTATCAGAGAGCACGAGAGCAGAGCTGCTCTGCACAAGCTGTGTTACCTAGGGCACAATTTGTGGATGAAATAGAGGCATGACACAGGAGGAAACTAAAATGCTGTAATATTCATAAGAACAGTTTAGACATTATGATAACCCTTAGGATCTTAAAATATTGCAAAATATCAGCTTATCATGCCACCCATTCAGGCAGGAAATGTAAAATTTGAAGATTAAATTGTTTGCCCAGTGTCCCATAATAAGTCCCTAGTAGCCATAGAAGTTAATCCCTGGCTGCACAGTACATTCAGTACAGCTACAGCTCAAACAAAAATGTAGTTGATTAATGAAAAAAATATTTAAACATAACAGGACCTGCTTTAACTTCTCAAGACATGTATTATTATTTTACTCCCTCACATGAATCAGCCCCACATATCACAGTGTCTGATATTACTCAAGAAAATTTGGAACATAAAAAAATGTGGAGACTGTAACAGTATTCCTGCTTCCTATTTTTAGTAGCATTTTAACACAGGGAATGAGTAATCTGAATTACAACTGTGTTTATTTCTATAATTTACCTCTGTCTTGACCACTTAGTCTATGTTTCCCTGCTGTAACCCAAGCACATAACCACAGACTGATGTTGTTGAAAGGCTGCTGTAGGGAAGAAAAGCTGGCTCCTGGTCACCTGGGGCTGGATGTAGCCTATTAGAGCACAAAGTTATGCCCTGTGTAGGGTCTCACCATCAGGAAGTCCATCATCCATCCCAGTGTGGCTCCTGTTCAGTGAGTTACACACCCCTCTGTGCCTGACCCCCAGAGACCACAACTTTGCTGATGCCTTCACACAAGAGGCCTCTTGTCCATTCCCTGAAGGTTCAGAACTCAGCTGCAGAGGCCCCAGGTCTAATTGCAATGGAGAGCTATTGATTTGATTATTATTCCTAGAAAAGTAGGAATGGAAAAATGTTTTCCCCCAGAATTTCCCAGTCCTCTGCAAACCATTATTGTCACTCTCTTGTGTTGACTAATTTATAGATTCATCTAATAGATTTATAGATTCATCATTATAGATTCACTAATTCATAGAAACACTCCCTCACCCCCCATTTTTAAGCTACCCTTTAAGATATTTATAGTGTAAATATTAAGATATTTATAGTGTAAATATAATTTACACCTGTTGCATTTTTACTCCACTAGGCCATAGGAAAGAAATGGTAAGATTTTTTTCCATGGCAGTTCCATCAAGAAATTTTGGCTGTGCTCCTGTATACTAAAATGAGAAAAAAACCCCAAAAATCTAAGCAAGTATGGCATATGCAGCAAAAGAAAACCCTAAAGCAAGCAAAGATCTCAGTCTTGGAAATTCAGGCAGTCAATAGAAAACAAGATATGACCTAGAGTGAACAGATTAATAACAATTTATTTTTCTCTAGCAGAATGCAGATTTTCTAATTGACTGCATATGATGTGCTCCAAAGATTTCATTATCACACAGTCAGTTCCTGAAATCATCAGCAAATTTTAGGACTGTGGCTTTAGATGCTCAGAAAATGGATTGTGAAATTATAATTTTTAAATATTTTGCAGAAGCCTTTTATCTGCTGCATTTGAGAGGATCCTTAGATGTCCTTTCCTGCTTTATAATATTTCTCACAGGGAAATATATTTGAGGCTAATTTTACACAACTTTAACCACCTGGAAGCTAATTTTATGAATTTGAGCTGATAATCTGGGAAACTTTCACAGGCAGTGGAGAGAGATAAGGATCCTGTGCTGGAGTGCACATCATCCCTTCTGTGCTGCCCTCAGTGCTGCAGAGCAGGATGAGTGCTCTCAGGGGTCCTCGTTTGTCCCTCTGTTTATAGAGGAGGTCTGTGCAATCAGGTGACTGACCTCAAGTGATAAAAAGCCTATCTAAAATATTTAGCATGGATTTTAACCCTCTCTGCTCTACTCTCCCTCCATGCACACCCAAATCCCAGGAATTAAGTGCACTGGGGTAGAGCAGCTGCATTGCTGTGGCATATGCTGGTGTGGAGCACATGCTGCTCCATGTTCTTCATTAATAAACATGCTCTTCAAACTAAACCACTTTTTTCCCATTAGATATAAGATCTTTTTTTCTTTTCTAAGCAAGGAAAAATGTATTATCCCAGACTGTTTGCCTTTCTTGGTTCATCAGGAATTTAATGAGATTCCTGCTGGCAAAGCAGAGGGATAACCACTCAGACGTACTACTTGTTTTTAATCTTTTCACCAGCCTCCATATTTTACATTTTTTCTTTGAATCTGCTATTGCTCCTTTCAAGTTATTTAATAGGAAGGATCAGTTATTTATTGGGAAGGATCACTTAGTCCATTCAAGTGTCATTTTAAGCCTGTAAATGATACTGCTGTTAAGAGAAAGTTTCTGAGATTCAGCCTGTTCATCATGTTTCCTACCTGAACACTTGCTGGTCTCATTTTTCTCTTCTTTCTCCTGAGCTCTTTTATGCAAGACAATGGCTGAGGGTCACTCTTTTGAGTATCAGGGAGTCTTCCCAGGTACCTGCATGAAGGGTAGCCCAAAAAAAAAAAACTAAGGAGAAATTTCAGCCTCATACTGAGTGGTGCCACTACATCAGGTTCCATCCAAAACCACTCCCCTGCTGCCAGAGCCCAGGGGGACCCAGACCCACTGCACAATATGCTGCCAATACAAGATAAACAAATCAAAACCCCTCTCAAAGATTTTTCCCCATCTTACAGTGCTCAGGCCAGGCTGAATGGGGCTTTGAGCAAGCTGGTCTGGTGGAAGGTGTTCCTGCCCATGGCAGGGGGGTGGAACTATGTGAAATTTAGGGCCCCTCCCAACCAAAACAATTCTTTAATACATGAAATCAAACATGAGGCCAAGTGCTGGTTGCAAAGGAGAACAGATCTTTCTGTATTTCATTTGTTTCCTCATAAGTTTATTGATTGCTCTGGTCAGGTGGAGTACATCAAAGACCAGGGGAGCAGCAATGCTGTTGTGACAGGGTCAGAGAAGTGGCTTTTGCAGCTCTGTGTGGTTCTGGGAGTGATAACATTGGCATCACCCTGTCACACAGTAACTCAGACTCCTCTTGTGTTCCTGGGCAGCACTCAAGCAGTGTTTGATGTGGGCCTGAGGCACAAGCCAGCCTATTTACCTTGAGCAAATTATGAGTTAGCTTTTTCAGACTAAAAACGTATTTTCAAAACCCAACCTTTTCCAAACCATATCAAGAAACATTTTTTCCAAAGAGTGGGAAAAATGCATGGTTATTTTTCCTTTTATTTGTTTTCTGTGGGTTTGGAGCACTTTGTATTGGTTTGGAAGGGTTTTTTGCTTGATAAGTCTTTAGCAAAGCAATAGGATTTGCAAGTACACTTTTCTGGTAGGGCATGTCTGCACAGCATTTCAGATGTGTGATCATGCATAATAAAAATGTTTGTTGGAAATGAGCTGGCTCATGTTCTGCCATGTATGTGATCCAGGCAGCCCAGACTTGCCAGCCACCTGCATTTCAAAGCTATCACTTACTCCAGCACAGCTGCCCATATTAATTGTGCACCTCAGCTTCCAAAAGCACAGCTGGCTTCTTAGCATCCTACTACATAACCACTGACAAGAACAATCATCTTTGTTCACTGTTATGGCCAAGAACAATCTATGCTCAAGATAAGGACTCAGGATGCTTCACTTCCAGCCACCTACAAAGACAATGACTTCTCTGTATCAGATGGAGAACACGGGCTGGGGGGGATGTGCTCTGTTTCTCTGCTCTCCTGGGTGGTTGCATATAGTGTTTCATACATTGAACAGATTTCTGAGTTGTTTTTAGGAAGTGGCCTCTTTTGGTCTTCTGAGAATCTTTCTTTCTTAACTTTCTGAGGTTCTGTACAATGTGAAACTGAATTAAGAACATTTCTCATCAGCAATTTTATTATAGATCTTGATTTTACAGTCAATATTTTATATTGCAACAGAAGAGGTACAAAAGTGAGCAGTAAGAGAAACTTGTAACTGATAGTCAGAAATAACCTATTTGAATGTATTGGTTTGTGTCTATGTTGGTTCACCTAAGTAGTTACATAACACCTTGCAAATAAAAATACATTTCACTTAATGTAAACATAATGGGTGAGGTCTTGGGTTGGTCCAGCCAGGCTCAGTGCAGGCTTCTATTGCTATTGAAGAGATGAGGCTTATCTAGAGATGCTCACAATTACACCAGCTTGTGCAGTTCCATAATGATGCTTTGCACTCTGGGCACTCACTAAAACTTGTGGCAGTGCAACCTTGTCCCTGTGGGACCATGGAAACCCCAGTGTGCCTGAAGGTTTGGCAGCTGCTGCTCACACTGTCACCCCAGCACCTGGGAACATGTCTGCAGCAAAGCCTGCTCTGCTCTCTGGGTGTCAATGGCACTGACAGAGGCACTGCAGCCATGGCCACAGGCTGGCCTCAGACACTTGCTGTGCTATAAACACTGCACTTGAGACTGGTAAAATAGAAATCAAAGGAAACCAGTGAAAGCTGCTCTTTCAGTGCACCACAGCACGTCAGTGCTTGTGAATTCTACAACCCAAGGCATCACCTTTCACCGCAGAAACTGAGGTCAAGAGAGACTCCTTATTGTGGCAACCATTTGATGTTTGTTTCTATTCCAGTGCATGGCCAAGTAGTGGCCTGGGGGACCTTTTATGAAAGTTGGAAGGCTGCTGTTTACTGCTATATTAAGAACAAAATGTAATCTGACCAGCAATGGTGTATCCAGTAGGATTTTAATGGAGCTATCTGAGTCAGCCTCACTGTTTTCTCTCCCAGCTGCATACTAAGCAGTTTTTACAGGTGCAGGCAGCCCTCTGAGCAGGTTCTGGTTTTTTCTTAGCTCAGCTCAGCTGTTTACACCAGCTGCTTACTGTGATACCCATTAAAAGGCAAGAACTCCTCTGCCTATTCCATTGCTTGCTTTACCTGGTCAGAAGTGTCACAGTACCTGGGAAAGCCATGATTTATACCATGTGCCAATGGGCAACATTCCCCTCTGGGGAAATTTGCACTGGGATGCAGGGACAATGTAGCATGCCCTGGTCATTTCCTGCTTAACCGTTCAGCAGGAAGGAAGGTGAGCACTGATCTAGGCAAGTTCTGCCTATCCTGGAAAGTCTCTTTCTTCTCTGTGCATGCCCCAGGGAATCCCTGCTCTGTGCCAGTGGCAAGCTGTATAGGAGGGAGCAAACCAGGGCAAAGCATCTGCCTTCAATTGCTGACCACAGCCCCAGTCCATCTGAAACAGTGTCTGTGTGTGTGTGTGCACAGCATCACAGCTCAGGTACCATCTCCTGCTATTTGGCTGTTAGTATCACAGCAAGGATTTCTGGTTATGGACTCAGCACACACCATGCTACTGTTATCACTCTCAGCTATGCAGCCACATCTATCTTCTCCAGATTTGCACACAAGTCAGGGAATTCTTCAGTAGCACAGAGAACTCTGTTTCAGGGAATTGCTGAGCTGTTGGTGCAAAGCCTGCAGTCTGTGTGGTCTGGGTTATGCACACACTGAAGGAGCTGAACGGGCCTGAAATAAGACACAAAGACAAAGAAATATTTAATAATCAATTTGCAAGTAGAACAGAATTACTTCACAGTTACTGAATGCAATGTGAAAATCAAAGTGCATGGTACATCCATGCTTATTAGGCAGATGGATTTTCTTAGGGGATTTTTTTTTTGATCTTGCTGCAGAAAGGTGACTTTGGTGTTTTTAGGGACAAGGGCAAATCAGTACAAACCAAAGTAGGATCTGACCTCACAGCATGTCAGCTATGCTGAAATATAAAAAATAATTAAGAAAAAGAAGAAAGATCTCTTGCACAGACTGTGGAATTCCTGCCATGCTGGAAGTTCACCATCTGTCTTACTTACTGGCAAACCCTACTGCTACAACAGAAAGCTGTTGCTGTGAATGTCACATATGATGGGATTTTTTTCTAATGCATCCACTGAATCCATTTTTAAACTTACTTCTGGAAGATACTGTTGAGATGGACAAAAGCAAGAGACCATGACCAGCAGCAGTTGCCACATGGTATGCAAAGGCAGATGCTCAGCTGATACAGACCCACACAGCTCTGTTTGCCATAGACTTACACAGTCTATCCTGAACTTTGGCTTTACCTGTACATCTCTTATTTTATTATTATTCTGCATATAAAATAGAAAAATTAATTGTCTGTGTTGCTCAACCCAGTTGTTTACATATGTGTTAGTTGAACTTTGACAAAAAGCCCTACTTGTCACTTTACCTTCAGCCCTGAGTTGTGAGACACAGCAATGAGGGTCAGGTTCCTCCCTGTGCTGGGCCACAAGGGCTCTAAGCTGTGATATATTTCCCCTCCCCATCCTAGGCTGAAATAATCTGTACCTACTTACAGGTCCTGGGAGTATTGGTTAAAGGTTCCATTTACCCAAAGAGAAAGTAAGCACACACTTTGGCAGATTTATGCTCCACACCAGAGCTAATTTTTTCACAAAGTGCAGAGCACCCATTAATCAGGTTCAGCAATACCCAGACAGGAATATATTGCTCTGCCTTCAGACTTAAAGACCTATCATTTGTCTCCTTTGCAGACCAGTTTTTCCTTACTTAAACTATTGTCACAAACCCAGAAGTTCATAGAAATCTTTGTTTACTTTGGAAATGTTCTTATCCAAGTATGAGTCCTTGACACTGAAAAGCTCTTCCTGACAGATAAGATATTAGCAATATTGAATATTTGCCACTTTTCTAATGTCTCTAAAGAAAAAATTTGCTCAGTGTGAAGGTCTCTGAACCCACACATAGGGATAAAGGGTCTCTGGTTTTTGTATTTCCTCATCAGGAAGTTGGAGATTTCAGGCAAGTCAGGACTTTGGCTGCTGTTTCACAGACTTCTCTTTTTTACTCCTGACAATGGTAAATTACAGTAATTAGTAATGCTTATCATGTCTCATGCCTCAGTCTCTGACAAAGCAGCAGGACAGAAAGCATGCTCAAACCATGGTGAAGGAAGTAAGGACCACCCTTGGCACCCTGTGCTAGGCAGCAGGGAGGAAAGCTGCCTGTTTGGTTCAGAGTATTTTAGGTAAAAGCCCAGTCAGAAGAAAATCTGGTGGCTGGATTGCTGGATTGGTCCCTTCCTGAAAACAACTGAACCTGCTCAATGGGAGGAGAGCAAGCCCCAGCCCCAGCCAGCCTGGCTGGAGCCCCTGAGAAGGACCCAGCCCCACTGGAGGGATGTCATGGCAGTAAGGAGGAAGTCTGCTCTAGCTGGATGCAAACCTGCAGTATTAGCTTTATGTTAGCAAAGTCATCACCAATAAGAGAGGATAATTACCTGTAATTGTCTTCACAGATGATCTTAAAGTTTCGTTCTTCTAAAATGCTTATTAACCTCTGAATGGACTGGCCTGAGCAGGATTCACTGTGGAGAGAAGATTTCAGTTACTTGGTGTTCCTTGTGTGTACAAAATGCTCACCTGAATTCCACACTATGGCACTGCTTTATTATAGGGAAGATGCTTTAGAAGCTTGGTTGCTAATGTGCTGGGAAACCCAGTGGGGTTGTGGAGCTTTGGCCTTGTTGGCAGAAGCTCTGTGATGTCCATGTGATGTCCAGCTGTGCATCTTGCAGGAGAGCTTTGTGCAGCAGGACATCTGTGGGACATCACTCAGTCCCATTCCCAGTTCAGGGTGCTCCAGAACTGCTCCATTGCTGCTGGTGCTTCCACAGCAGCACAATACAAGGCTTACTGAAATCTGTCCAAGGGCAGAAGGGTCAAGTCCTCTGTGTGATGAGAAAAGGCCAACCATGAAAGCCAGCAGTGAAGTCCCAGGTAGGAAGTGAGACAGGAGGAAACTGATAAGAAAGCAGGGGATGGAGCAGGCTATGAGCACCTCCTGTATGTTTGACTCAGTTTACAGCTGCTGCTGCTGCTCTGTTTTGGAAAGTGGATGTTTCAACCATTTTTGCATTGGTAGGAGCCCTAACTTGTGTATTTCTTTCCCATCCAGATAAAGGTTTCAAGAAGCATGTAGCACTCATGACTTCAACATCTTTCTGTTTAATTTAACTAAATAGCCCAAGGGCCCCAAAGCTGTAGTGAGAGGTTTGACAAATGTCATAGGCACTGACAGAGACCCAGCAAAAGCCTTGTTACCTCAAGGTAAAAATCATCTCCTCATCCAGAGTATAGGACTCACTTCTACTACTGGGGACAAGTCCAGTTCCTAACATATGACATTAGCAGAGAGCACTGCCAGCTCTTTTTTGTTCACTAGACTTGACAAGTTATCAGTGATTCAACATGGAATGGAAATCAGAAGATACAAGGAATGCACACTACTGGGGCTACCCCCCACTCTCTCCTTAGAAGCAAGTAGAAAATGAAAAGGAAATTGCTCTGAACTTGTCACAGGAGGAGGATGTGCCCAGCAAGAGGGCTGGCAGGGCACTGCTTGTTGGAGCTGTTGATGGGGAGCACAGCAAAAATGTCTGATCTGGGAAATCATGGGACAAAGGATCCAGTGCCATGTGAGGGGAAACTGATGTAAAGATTACTCAGTGTCCTTTTCTCCAGCAAACCTTTATGCAAAGGACCACAAGAGCAAGGCTGGTGTGCTGACCCCAGGACAGATGCACACCGTGAACCATGGCAGGGGTGTCAGCTCACGGGGAAAGGGAACACTTCTGGCTGTCTGGGCTGAGGGAGGGGCTGCAACACGAGCTGGAGCTGTGTCAGAGAGTCAGGCAGGCTGAGCAAGGTCCACACTCCTTCCTGAGCTGCTCTGCACCATCACAGCCTCCTGATCCATGGCACCAAAGCTTCTGTTGTGGACATCATTAAGAATGGGAAAAACTGTGGCAGGGCATTATGGCCACAGAACTGGCTCTGAAAGGAGGGGTCAAAGGCACAGAGCCTCATGCTTAGTGTTTCAAATGTGGCAGATCTGCAAATGAATCTGAATGGGATGAAAAACATCACTCAGAAAAGCTCAGATGTGCTTTGAGGTTGCTGTTCTGGTATCAGTAATTCCATGGTAAGCATTTCAACTACAGATTTGTTATTAAAAATCACAGAATTATTTAGGTTAGAGGAGACTGCTTGAGATCAAACCAATATGAGCTGGAAAAGGTTGCTCAGGTCCCAGTTAGGTTTTGAGTATGTCCATAGATGGAGACTCCACAACCTGATCTGTCATTCAAAAATGGCTCAGCACAATTATACTACTCCTGTGGACAAACAAATCCATGCTTGGATGGATACCTGGACATGTTTATCCTTGCAGACATAGCCTGGTCTCTGACTGCAGTGCTGCACCCATAGCAAAGGTCTGTGGACCTCAATGGAGCTGAAAGGAACTTAAAGGTCATGAAAGCAATGAAAATGTCATTGTGTTTTACCTGTAACTGTTCAGCAGTACCTACGAAAAATACTAGGAGAAACAACAGTAAAAATGTCATTTTTTCCCTGCAAAGTAAGCACCTAGAAGTGAGTGTAAGGGAGATTTCATGAGTTTAAGGCAGTGTTGTTGCCAGACCTGAGCTGTGCCCTGTGCCTTCCCCACACTGCTCGTCACTGTGACTTACCTTTGAGGTCCACCAATGTTTTGCATGAGCCAAATGTGCACTTCAGTGACTTTATCTGGATCCAGGTTAAAGATCTCAATACTTCCAAAGATGCTAAAAATGAGAATGGAACATAAAACAGCAAAGCTCTCTTAGTTATCTCAGAAAGGTGTATGCTCCCTAAATACCAGTGCTTATTAGTGCTGCTGTTGCAGTCTGTGACAGAGAGAACATTCTCTTGCCAATGGATTGTCACAGACTATTTAATTGCCTTATGGTCAAATGTTGTCCCCTCGTTCTTATTTCACTTTCAGGAGAACTTTTGAAACTGCCTGCAGGCAGAAACAAGCTGAAGTTTTGGCATCTTTAGTGCCTCTTCTCCTGTTCAGTTTCCTGGCTGTTGGTGTGGTTTGGTGCCAGGAAAATAACCATGGCTGTCCCCCCAGAAAGAATATTCTTCATATTTTGATATTACTCATGACTGCACTTCCAGCCAGGTAGCCAAGCCTAGTGAAGTAAAATCAAAGAAACTGCAATAATCAATTGAGCAGTAAGAGCACCCTGCATATCCCCCCCACACCCTCTGAAGGATTTCAGGTACAGTCTCTGAACAGAAGGAGTGAAAAGAATCAGCTTTACAACATCCAGAGGTGTGTTCACCAAAATCCCTTCTGCTCTGGGACTCCCAGGCAGACAGGCACACGCAGCCCCACAGGAACATGAATGGTTTTGTGTTGAGTGAGTACCTGCTGCTCCTGAAAGCTCCAGCTTCTACTGATCCATTGAGCATCACTTGAACCACACCACATGCTGCTTCTGCAAACTGAACCACACCAAGGGACATTACACTCTGACACTACAGGCAGTGCCATGGCAGACTTGGGGCTGGTAGAATTCACTGATGTCCTCAGAACTGCCTAACACAAGCAGAGGATCTGGACAATATTTTTGCAGAATATTTCAGTGCCAAAAAAAAGAAACATCTCTGAAGCTATGGCAAAACTGTGTAAATCCTCATTAGTCAGCTATGAACTGGCAGTCTAAGGCTGCATGGGACTGGTACAGCAGCTTGTCTGGTTTCAGTTTTATGGGGCTTTCCAGAGCCCTACAGCTGCAGCTGTCTGTAGGAGCTCACAGTAATCCTCAGAGTGCTTTAGCTCAGAAAGTAAGGACAAGCCAGAGCAGAGGTGTCCCTAGTTTAAGGACACACAGACCACCACGTACTTGTTTCCTTGTGACTCATGCTCTGTGTTCTTTTGTGGCTTGGGATTTTTCTCTCTTGATATTTTAGTAAAATTATCACTGAGGTTTTTTTTAAATTTGATTTTTAATATACTGTATCATGTAATCACTGGTTTTTTATTCTTTGAAACCCATGTCCAAATATTTAAAGTCTACTGAGGTCTATAAAGTACCTATGCTAGATATATAAGCCATTGTTAAGGCAAAGAGTTTTTAAGAAGCTTAATGCAGGTGAGTGTGCTTATCAAATCTTTCATGTCCTCATAAACAATGCATCTCAAATTCAAATCTTGAGAGCTGCAAAGTTTCAGGAAGTTTCATTTTGTGTAACTTTGAAATGTATTAAGCATGAGTTTTAGTAGATCTTGAATTCACATGGCAAGGAAGCCTGCAGCTGAGCAAACCTGGGTCTGCATGTGGTTCTATCTCTCACAGATACTGGAACTCAACCATTTTCACTCCTAGTTTACTCACAAAACATCTTTTTTTTTAATATGATGAGTAGACTTTTTCTTACATACAAGAGAACTGGAGCATACAGGAATGCTTGTTTTCCACCTGGGTAGTCATCTGCTAATAATCATACCAAGGGTGAAATCTTGAGAGACAGGTGAAATTAAAGTAATACAGGACATCAGGTTTTTCTCTGGCAGCTTGTTCCTGTAAAGTGCTGATTCAACAAAGGCAGGCCAATTGCTTAACTGGGGCTAGCAGGATCTCATTCCTGTGATGGGAGTTGGATGTGTCTGTGGGTGGGGACATCACAGGAACCTTGCCAGGCACTGATGTGGGAGGATGTGCTCTCCAGGTTTATGCTGGGAAGTGCAAGGGGATTCTCAGCCTCTTGGAAAATGTCTGTGCCAATCTGGGTGCTGTTTTCCACACTGGCATGCTAAAATAGATTTTACTGTAGCAATTTATGTTCTGTGATTTAATTAAGGTGATTGCTATAATTGTGAGTATTACTTGCAGAGCTCCAGGTCTCTGCCAAGGGCTGTTCTAGTCACTGACACTCAGCCTCTGTCCACAAAAAGAATGCCTGAACTACAAGGGCATCAAATGTTGTAATAACATTTATAATAATAAAATATGGGACCTTGGATTCCAACACCATGATTTTTAACACCTGGAGCTAAAGCTTTTGTCAACTTCTACTATTCCATCTTTTAAGTCAATCTGCAAAATCATATTTTTTTGAATGTCTCAAACTTAGTGCCTTCCCTCACTTTTGGATTCAGGGAGATTTAGTCCAGATCTTACCATCTTGGATGCCATTTTCCAGAACACAGAGCCAGGGTTGCTCTCACATTCATTTCGTTTTGGACAAGATTCATAGTTGATTCCTGAGAAAAAATACATTTACAGAATAGCTAAGGTTAGAGTGAATATATTTGCAAGGCTCATGTGGCTTTGTGGGCAAAAAGATTTGCCCTGTACCAAAGCAAGAAAGCAAAATGGGGAGAGGGCTCTGAAAGGAAAAGGAATTTGCATCTGCTCAAAGGTCTTCCTGTTTGCTCACAGTATTTTCAGGGAGGCAGTTGCAGATCCCATATCACAAAGAATTCTCAGAAAACAGAGAAGGGAAAACACACAATCCCCAATGTGAGAAACAGGCTGGCTCTTGACAAGTACTGTCTGATTGCATTGAAAAATTAAACTTTGCCCAACATTTTCAGTAATTCCAGCCCAGTTTAAAGGTTCCTAGCCTTAAGCACCAACCCAGGAGCCACGAGGGCAGTGGTCCCCCCAAGGCACCTGCACACTGCCCCAGCACTTTGATGTGTCCAGGTCCTTCTTGAATGACATTCCTGCAGTTTGTCCCATAGGAACCACAGGGTAGAAGCAAGCAAACAAAGCACAGGGCAAAGGGGGATTGTGACCATTAGGTCAAGCAACAACTTGGTGTTAAAATAACATCCAAAGCTGTGAGAAATAGGTGCTATTTTCAGAATTCCAAAATATTGGACAGTTAAGATTTTAAAGTAAATCACTAGAAAATGATGTGAAAATGATTGTGTTTAGGTGTAGATTACCTGGGGCAGAGGGGTCTCCACACCATGAAACTCTATCAGCCATATAACCCAGCAAGGTGTCCTCCAAGGTAAGGAAATTTTGATTGGATTTTGTATAACGATGAACGAGGTCGCCTGTCTTGCTCCAAAACAGTGACTGTGAAATAAGGTACAATGTCTGGTGAGTGATAGCTATACTACAGCTGGTTAGAAAATTTTTCTGGAGAAACCCAGAAACTTAATGATAATGAAGGAGTTTTATTGAAATGCAGCAAGTTCACCTTAGTGGGTCAGTTCTTATTTGAACACTGTCGTTTGCAGAATATTTTGGGTGGGTTTTGCTTTTTTGGTGGCACGGGACATGGTCAGCTTTTAAGGGATTTTGAAAGAAAGGTTTGGCTAGTTTTCATAGGATATTTCCCAAATTTGTTGTTTGCTTTTGAGCTGCACATGTAAGAACAGCTTTCTGGAAGCAGTGTCCCTCCAACAGCATGGTGGAATGCTCCTTACAGAGACCCACGTGCTCAGGGAATGGGGACATCCCTGTCACTTCCCTGGATGACCCTGGCTTGAGGCAAGCCTTACACAGGGATGGGTTACTGGGGCCCAAAGGTGCAGCTGCAGGACTGTTGCAGTAAGTGCAAAAGTAAAATGCCATCCCTCAATCTCCAGACCCTCCCAGCTGTTAGGGGTGAGATCCCCTTGCCCAGACCTGGCTTCCCACCACAGCCCACCCTGCACTGGTGTTACCTTGTTGCAGGGTATGGGGTGACTTGCCAGCTCCATCAAAGGCTGGTAATCTTCTGGTGTGATGTTACAGGGGTTCTTGTAAATGAAGGCACCTTTTAATGATTCCCATATTTTTAGACAATCCTTATCTCTGCCAAAAGATTAAAACATTGTTAATAAATATTTATGAGTATTTGTGCCTGTGAAAGGCTCTCTCTCTGTTGTGGTCAAACACTCTGGATCAGATGCTAGAAGAATTCCAGCTATGCTCAGGCACCATGATCCATTACCAAAGCAGAGTAACTTCAGCAGATTAAGTATATACTGAGGAAAGAACAGCTCAAAATCACCTCTCTTCCTGCATTTCGAATTAGTTTACTGCAATATCTTAAAAAAATCTTTACCCCTTAAATGATCAATGCTGATTTTACATAACCAAAAGATCAAATGTCTTCATTATTCACATATTCTTGATTATTCAGGAGAAGTAAATAGCTTCTCAGACTATAGGTTGTACATTTTAAAAGTATGGTCAAAGGATACTGTCCCCTCAGCTACAGCAAGCCAAAAAGATGGCTTGTCCCTGCAGAGAGTTTGATCCGAGAGAAAAAAAATCTGTAATTTTATCTAAAACAAAAGTGGAGATTTAGCATTTTGGGACCTAAGATTATTTCTATTTATGCACTAATCTTCAGCTGTTGACTTGGGTGTATTAAATTTTCTCCTGGAGGACATTTCTCTGTCTGCAAAGCATAAATAGCCCAGAGACCGTACTCCAAACTTTGGTATTTTATTTAGAGGTTAGGCAGTTGTAAATACCTCTTGCTGCCACTAAGGATTACAACATGGACACACTGAATCATCCAAAAGAGAGGGCTCCTGCAGATGGAGGAGTGACATTAGAGAATAGGCAGCTGTCCCCTTTGCTCTGCACAGTCAATGGTATCATAAAGAAAATTTGTACAGCTTGGCTGTAAGCACAGACACATCTCATAAACATTTATATGGCTCACACTTTCTAATTTGTCAAATGACTCCAGGCAGACCTTTAATTTTCTTTTTTTTTTTTTTTTTAAGCTACTCCTGAAATCTGCTTTATGTAAAAGCATTAACAGCCCCAGGTGACAGCTGGGTGCTGCAGGGGGATACAGTATGGGTAAATGAAGGTGGTACAGAATGTAATCTTATCCCCTAAAGAGTGGCAGCTGCACCAATTACTAAAGATTAGGAGCAGGCCTGATGTTAACAGGCCACACCTGTAGCCAATGAGAACAGTGGTATAAAAGAGTGGATTGGTGGGCTCTGGAGTCAGATGGCTGCTGTAAGGACCAGGAACAGTCAGTGCTTAGAGGAGCTGCCTGTGAGAAACATTGAGGAGGTATGAAACTCTGGTGATATGGAATCCTTGCACTATAATGATAATAGAACTCTTGATAAATAAGACATCAGGGTACCTGGTGATCTATCCTTTCACATAGTAAAGTTTTTATGCTTGGTCTCAGAAGACAAAATATTTTTCAAGAAACTATAAAAAAAAAACCTTTTTTTTTTAATTTTTTTTTTTTTTTCCAAAGCAGAGAGCTAGGAGACAGACACAATATAAATCATTTCTGCTGCTAGACTCAAGCCATGGCCATCAAGGCACAAAGAAACCATCCAGGTGGTTTGTGATCATGCCAAGAGAGATTGCTGAGTCACTAACCCAAAGAACCAGTGTTCCATCCTTTCAAGGCACCAAACTTAGCAGTGCATGATGTGCGTTAACACCTCCAGTACATGAGAGAAGAGTCTTTATGTACAGTCCTGGCAGAACAGAGCAAAATTGCCTCTTTAATGTCACAAAAGCTGGTAGGTCTTAGCCTGCAAGTGGGGGAGGCTCTTCCACAGCTGCTGATCACTGTGGAACTGCCAGGTGTATCACAGGGAGGAATATAAGTCATGAAGATGGGCTTTTATAGAAACTAGGCAATTTCAAGCATTGATTAAGAAATAAAAATATAGATCATCAATGTAAAAAAAAACACATAAAAAGCTAAACGACCTTTTCTTTTTGCTGTCCTCACTTATAACATTTTTTATGAATGAATAATAAATCATTGGTTTGCCACTGGAAAGCTATTTCTTGGATATGAAGCACAAGTTTTGTCTCACACCCTAAAGAGATTACCAGGCACGTAGAACTGTAGTTTTGGTTTACATATGATAAGCAGTGAGAAGGCTTGAGGACCTGTAAGTCCCAGCTCCAGGAAGATGTGCCATTCTTCCCAGTCTCACTGTTGAGGTAGATTCTGTTAATAAATTTTCACCTGACCTTTTTCCAGCACAGAAAGAAAATACTTGTCTGGTGTGCAGCATTTAACTCACACTGAGCAGAGGAGAGGGCAGAGACTTTCTGTAGCTCTGGGCCTTCTGAAACAATATGAGAATTTGCTGGCATGTGGCAGGCTGAAAATTCCAGCAAGAACAGCTTCAGGTTGAAACAAGAACATGTGCCTTGCCAAAAGAACCCAAAAAACAAATGCCTGAGAAACAAACTTTTGCCTTAAAGTTGCTCCCAAGCCATAGAATGTGCTGATTTAGTGTTCCTTCTGGATTTACAGAAGAAAGAAAGGCCACAAAAGAGATCCTCACTCTACCAGTTAATTAAATTTACCTAATTCAGATAATTCTGGAGTCTATGGGGAATATACTCTTATGTCCCACACTGCTGTGGGCCTTGGCCTCTCTCTTTCTCTGGCATTTGTTTGTGTATTTTGGGTTGCATACAAACTAATTCTACATCCTATCTGCAAACACCATATTATCTCTTCAGGCATAATGGACTTCTTCCTTTGAGGCTAGCTTTGTTTATGCTGAAATAGCTAAAGCATGTTATTTTACTATAGACTCTGAAATATTGAATCCAAATTCAGTGATATGTAACATAAATATACTCTAAATTTGTGTTTAATTTTTTCAGTTTTATTTTTATGAATAGAGTTTGGGCAATACTGGTAAACAGGAAATAATAGCTAACAGAAAGAACACAGGAAATCTTCTGTGAACTTGAGAACGGCAACATTTCTCTGGAAAACAAGGACTGAAGAACTTGTCTTAAGATCTTTTTGAGCCAGAGATTCTACCCTGAACTCATTATAGGATACAATAGGGGTTGGGATACAAATAAACTTTTCCTTATTAAATTCAGATGTTATACACACTTCAAAGCATATCCTCCATTTGTCCTTACACTGGGGTAGAAGTTGTGTTTTCCAATAAATTTGAGCATTTCTATCCATTTGCCTTGTATATGAATATCACATTAATCTATCAAGTGAAAGCTGGGGCCAAGAATATTTCCATTAGTATCTATCCCAGCAGCCAAATTTTAATGTGCATATTAGAAAAATGGACAGCTTCTGCATCATTATTTCTTGCATATCCACACACTGGTCTGGCTAACCTTGAAAGAATATCCTTACACTGAAAGGCATGGGATAGCACTGAGTTATCTGGTAAATAACTGTTGCTATAGATTTTTTTTTTTTTTTTTTGCTTTACAATTTTTTTTTCTTTAACTGGACATGACAGAGCAAATTCATCCCCAGTTGAAACTGATTTAATTGGTATAATATCAAGGATAGGTTTCATCCCCTCTGATTTCAGTTACACCATGAACAAAGTCTTGCTTTCAGTTCAGCACTGGACTGACACTGAATGCTGAAAACATCTGAAGAAGGGCAGTGTTCCCTTGGGCTCTGCTGTCTCGTTTTCTACTCAAGAATTTGAGAGTGATGCTTAAAGTATGAGACCCATTTCAGATTTACAAGCAAATAATTACTTCCAGGTTTTGTTCTGGAGAACTCAATCCACTTGATTGTCCACGTTTTTAAATCACTCTGCCAGGTACAGACTTTGCTGGTGACACCTGTTCTCCCCTGCAATCAATATCAGATTTTCCAAGGTCCGGAATTTTATTTCTAAAACATTGCAATGTCTTCAGGCCACCCTGAGTTTTTAATTGAGGCCCTGTGGTGAAGCTCTGAAGTTACAGCTGGGAACAGTCCCCTGAGCCCATGAACCCAACCATGGAGTGATCAAATCTCTGCAATTGGTGTAATTCTCATTTGCTACCATCACCAGCCAAAGCTGTGATGAACCTGAGCACTCAGAAATCTGACTCTTTAAAAAGTCAGCAAGACATTTGTGGTTGTAACATAGCTCCTTAAAGACATAAAGCCAGTTTTCACTCTCTGGGGATCTAAGGCACGGTTTTAATCTGTCAAAACACAGATATCTCAGAAGGAAAATGTGTATCAAATGAGCTAAATGGTGTAGCAACATTTCTGCATCTAACAGACCCATCTTTGCCCGTGTCAATTTATCTGCTGCATTTTGATAAAATGTGATGGCTGTAGACAGCAGTAAAATTTATACATCTCTAGTCAATCTCTTTTTTTCGTGTGAGCTTATGTGTAGCTATGCCTTTATGTCAGAAATTATACAAGGACCAATTATACAATTGGTATACAATGATATGGTTATGCCTGTGTTGAGAGGAAGCCCTCTGTAACTCAGAATCCTTTTGCTACCTTTTCTGCCCTAAATATTTCTGGGGTTTTATTTCTTCAGCTTTCCCCTCCCTAATTCCAGCCTTGCCGTGTCTCCCTGCTGCTTTGGAGCAGTTTTTTTTTGGAGCTGCTGCCAAGCACAGCCCAGGCAGCTGTGATTCCCTGGAGTGAAGCTGGGAGCTAAAAGCAAGGAGAGCAGTGCCATCAGGTGGGAGAAGGAGCTCCTCGGGAGCAGCAGCCCCAAAGACGTGGGGCTCTTCCAGCACGACCCATCTGCAGGGCACGGAGCTGGAAATGGGGATGAGCACACAATGGATCGGCTCCCTTCTTGTTATTGCAGCACCCCAACCTCCCATCAGGTGTCTTTAGCCTAAAAGTGAGACAGATACGAATTAAGAGAGGTCAGCCACTGTTGTTGCTGAGGATTTGAGGACACTAATTAATGCCTGCTGGTTTCAGCATTAGGATAATGGAGAGGGAGAAAATTAGCAAGGAAAAAGATGAAAGAAGAAAATAAGATCTGCCAAGCTCAGTGTCTTCGATAAGCACAAGCCTTTCATTTTCCATTTAGTTTAATTTTTGCAAAGTGTCTGCCACCATAACACTCATGGTAACAGATTTTTTTGTCAACATGAAAATGACATGCTTGATTTTTTTGGCAGCCTGATTTGGTAAGTTTTGCTTTCTGCTAATTACATAGTTCAAAAGTCAGTACACAAAGCATTGGAGGAAGTGACTGGGCATAGAGAGGGAGATCCAGAGCCCTGCCTCACAGGAGCATCACTTCTGGAAAGGCTGCTTGTAGGCAGAGCAATTAAATTCAGCACAGCAAAGATGAGGAGCCTGGAGGTCTGGGAAAAGGAGTCCTAAATGAGATTGCTGCTGAGTGCAGCCCATGGCTTTGTGTGTTCCTGGACAGTGAATGACCTGGAGGAAGTGACAGCTCCTCAGCACACCAGTCCTTCACCTCTGGCAGCAATAAGAAGGTTTTAAGGGCAGGAGTATTTGTGGCTTTGGTTTATGGCTCCTGGAGTATTTTATGTGAGTGGGAAATTGCTGCTGCAGGACAACACTGAGCCTTGTCACCCTTCTGGGAAGGGCTGAGCCAAGAGGTGGCAGCTGTAACCAGTGAAGGGCTCATCCACACAAGCAGATTGTTTTGCTGCCTGGATTTCAGCCTCCCTGGGTGAAAAACAAGCTGCTAGAGCAGGTGATGTTTGCAGAGATGCTCGGTAAGTGGAACAGAGCCCCCAGAAGGGCAGAAGTCTCACCTGGACTACATTTTGACAGAGGGTCATAGTAGCTCTATAGTTTAAGCTTCCAAGTGAGGGCCACATCATCAGCAGACACAGAGGGAATAAATTTTAGCTGACATCTTACCCCTTGATCAGAAAGGGTATTGGCAGGAGAGTTTCAATGTTAATTAAACTTCTAAGAACACTTCTGTAACAGGGACCCAAATTAAGGTATGTACAGGGAAATACTCAATGGTTTAATGCACCTTCACTTTTTCCCACCCACAACAGGAACCTGCAGTACATTGTTGTGTTTTGTTTTGCTTCTTTATTTGTTTTTAATAGAACTAAAGCTGCTGGAATGTGGCATAAATGCAGTAATTTGGGAGAAGTTCCTGCTTCGAGGGTGGGCTCTATCAGCAGGACACAGACAAGGGAACAGCTTTGGCACATCTGTGAGTGAGTTTCTTCATAATTCCTTATTTTGTGGTCATCCCTGGGAAGACAGAATGCATCTTTAGCATGATTTTTCCCTTGGACACTTGAGACAGACTTTCATTTGACCCTAGAGGGAAAAAGGATCTATTCCTTCTATCCCTATGGATAAGCAGAGATCATTTCTTCATGGTACTCTGAGGTGTTAAACTGCTCTTGAGTTTTAACCATACCTTAGCAGCTGAATTATATCACTTCTGAGTGTGGGGTTTTTCTCACTGAGATCTCCACAGATGTTATAGAAGAACAGAAGCAGGGAATAGTGGGATGGAACAGTATTCCCCTTTACAGCAATCAGCTCATAAAAACATTTAATAATTTCAATCCGAGGGCAGTGCTATAATTTAGGCAGCCACCAGACATTGCCCTGTAGAGTCAACTCAAAAAAATCAATAAACAAGAGAAAATGTAAAGAGCAGGCAGCTAACTGATTGTGCATGACTAAATAGCTGCAAAGAGTTACAGTGGAAAACTAAGTTGAAAAGTTTTTCATCAGCAAATACTTCTGATTAACATGTAGAAGATCACCACAGACAGAATAATATTCTCTCTAGTATCTGGAATTAAAACCAAAGGACATTTTGACTGCGAGGATATTTTAATATAGTGATGCAATATGTGTAAACTAACCAAAATGTGAAAAATTATTTGAAATCCTATGGAATCTTGCAGCAAGAACCATTAAATATCTATACACTGTCAAATTAATGTAAAAAAGTTTGTGTAGATGAGAAATATGAAGTCATTTAATAACAATTTTATATGATAAAAACTCAGTATAGAAAACTGATAGGTGAGTTGACATTTGGCTGTCAAGTGAGAGATAAATTCAGATCTCAGATTTCTGTACCTTAGCAGTACACTGATGTTGGCCATGGACAAAAGACAAAGTATCTTTTGACATCTCCCCATTACCCTTGCTGGATGCCCAGACCTTGGGTTGTCTGTGGAGCTACAGCCTGGGAGGGAAGATTTTCAGCACAGAACTGAGCCTGAGCTTTGCACAGAACTCGATGGCTTTTCACAGCCCAGCAGAGGCATTTATACTCCAGAAGAACAGAAATAAATATGCTGGTGATTAATGATCTCAAGAACAAATAAATGAGAGCATCCCACTGCCCTATGAATTTGTCTCTTGCTAAAAGGAAGTTAATTCTTTCTAATGAGCTTCCTTTAGAAAGAGATGACAACAAAACCCAAACAGAGTCCTACCTTACAGCCCATAGTATGGAACTAGCTTTAAACAGCAGGAGGACTCTTTAGAGGGACGAGCTCCAGAGCCAGTAGCCCCACCTCTATATCCTCAAGTACTGATCACTGGCCATTTGTGCCCACTAAACATTTCATTCCAGTTCCCCATTGAAGCTCAGTACAGCATATTTCAATAGATGTGTACTTTGAAGTAGGACTCAAACAGTTGTTAATATTTATAATGAAATCTTTGCTCCCAAGAAAGTACAAGAACAGTCAAAGCCACTTGTATACAACTTAGGGAAAAATAGTTGTAAAAGAAAATATTGTTATAAACATTGAAGGATAGAATAAATAAAAAGCAGAGCAATGCAGGTTTCATATAATAAAGAGAATAATAAAAACACAGAGAAGGTATTAAAATCAGCACACAAGCACGTGAAATAGGGAGGGGAACTTTAACAGCATACACAAATGTTAGGATTTGGGTATTTTAATAAGCAGTGTGCTATTATGATGATACAGTGCCCATCTTAATGCTGAGAGACAAACCAGATGTAGGAACAAAATATCAAAACAATTTTCATTAGAGATGAGCCAAAACATTTCTTCATTGCTGTTTGTCCTAGTTTCCCAGTGGAGTTCTTACAAGTCTAAAAGCAATTCCTAAGAAATGAAGCAGCATGAGAAAGGAAGGCACTTCTGGTGATCATCTAGCCCAACCTCTGTCTCAGAGAAGGTTTCTCAGGACCAGGATCTGTCTTGTTTTGAATGTTTCCAAGGATGGAGCCTCCACAAAGTCTCCAGTCAAGTTCCACTCTTTGATCACCCTCATAGTAAAAAAACCTGTTTTTTCCCCTATGTTTAAATAGAATTTTCTGCACTTTAATGCCTCTTTAATGCCCATTGCCTCTTGTCCTGCAACTAATTATCACTGAGAAAAGCTTGACTCTCTCTTCTTTACTCCCCTCAGCTGGTATTTACCACCTTGAACCTTCCCTTCTCCAGGCTGGACAGTCTCAGGCTCTGAACCCCTCTCTGTATCTCAGACACTTCAGTCACCTTCATGGTCCCTCACTAGATGTGCTCCAGGTGTGTCCCTGACTCCCTTGTACTGACAAGGCCAGAACTGGCCCCAGCACTGCAGCCACATCTCCCCAGGGCTGAGCAGAGGGAAAGGTCCCCTCTGTCCCCCTCTGCCAATGCTCCTTCTGGTGCACCCAAGGCACTGCTGGCCCTTGGCACCAGGGCACAATGAGGGGTCACATCAGCTTGTCACCAGGCCCTGTGTCCTGTTCCACAGGCAGTGCAAACAAAGCCTTTTGTTTGCTCTGGGACCAAAAAAGATGGCACAGCAATGACAACAGATTTTTTTTAGGAAGTGTATTCTTACAAACAAAGAAACGCTGAGTCCTTTGCAGTTTGATGGATATCAAACTAGGGAGCTCTAGAAATCTGCTGAGCACTCTAAGAGGGTCTAATGCATTACAACTGGGTAGTAATTTGTACTTTTCAGAAGACTGGTTCAGTAATGGTTTCTCTCATGCAAGGCACATTTTCTCAATGAGAAAACAAACCTTAGGTAAGTTTCAGTATAATATCATGGCTATAAAAAGAAACCTAGGATTTTTGTGACACTGAATCAAATCATGGTTATTTAGTACCATGCTTGATGTGAAAGCATTAACAATCAGTGAACAAACACAAAGAAATTAGATTAAAAATGCCTAGTAAAGCATGAAGGCAAAATGCAAAAGTAAGCATACAACAAACCCCAGATTTCTTTCAGGAGGGAATTATGCTGTGAATGCAATAGTATCTCACATAAAACCATGGTCCATATATGTTCTTTCTCACAAAATATATCTCCATCTCCACAGGCTGCAAAGGAATGGGAAGGCAAAATGCATTCATGATTGTGCAGTCAAGAGACAGAGCTCTCCTGGACATGCACCAACTCTTACTAAATTTAATGGAATTACAGACTGTTAAAATTGGTTACAACAGAACTTGCCACTAACAATAAAAACAATATTGGTTGATCTAATTATATTTAAGGAGGAAATATATTCTGTGTCCATACAAGATTGCATGAAAACTGTACTGAAGTTTTACACTTTCAGCTTCATCATCAGGTTTTTGTATTGCTTAGTCAGGCACAGTGGCATTGTTTGGCCTGGCAGTGACATGTGTTATTGAAACTGCTCTCTGTCTGTGTCCTTGGTGCCCTCTTCCTGTCAGAAGTTAGACAAAAAATAAGCTGGTTTGACTTCAAACAATTTTTACATTTTTAAATAGTAGCTCCTTGCCAGCTTCTCTGGACACAGCCCTGGGTAATGTGCTCTAGGATGTTCCAGCTTGGGCATGGAGGCTGGAGCAGCTGACCCTCTGTAGTCCCTTCCAACCTGACCCATTCTGTGGTTCTGTGAATTAAAGACCACAAGTGACTGCAGCTGTCAGGGGGGAGCAGTCACTAGCTGAGAATGAAAATTCTCCTGAGCTGCCAATGTAAAATCAGTTATTTCTAGATCCAAAAAAAGCATATTTTATGCCTTGGGCATTAGTGACTATGACCTTTTAGATAACATGGCTTCTCCACTCCTTCCCCAGGTCACGAAGTGCTGCTGGTTCCTGACCTCAGCCTGCCAATTCAAATGTGCTGAAGAGGAAACCTAAGCCAGTTAATTAACTTAGGCTACAGCTGCTGCTGCTTTCTCTGCCCCAGCCCGTACAGAGGTGCCAAACAAACCACCAGAAGCAGCATCTTCGAGTGCTGGGTGAGTTATGGTGCCACCGCGAGTGGTCCCAGCAGGGATCTGCTGAACTCCCTGAGCTGTGCAGGTGAGCCTGCAGCGCTGAGCCCCTACCCCTGCCTATGCCAGGGATAAACTCTGGGAAACCTGGCGGGGTGTGGGACTGGAGGGGACACTTGCGAGCGGTGTGACAGCCACAAGAGGGAGTCCCTGGTACTGGGAAGGAGAGGAGGAGTCATTGGAGGTCAAATTGTTTCTTCAGACCAAACTGCTTTTGGCTTTATTCAGCCCAAACTACCATACAGGCTGATGGCCACATGGGATTTTTACAAGGCTAGTGAAATCAGAACTTCTAGCTTCTGTTAATGTAGAAAAAAAAGGTAAGACTACCAAGCTGTGACAAATTATTGCTTTGGAGCCAGTATTTTCCAGGGAACTCAAAAGAGAAATATGATTCTTTACTGTCAGTGTGTAGCTGTGTAACTCTGTGTGCAGGGAACAAACCCCCTAAAGCCTGCTGCTATACCATCCACATTTCTTCCTAAAAATAGGACTAATACTGAAAGTGCTTTATTGAGATGTTTGGTATTCTCTTCCTCTTCCTCATGAACTTTGTCATGACAAAGTTTATGCAGGAAGACTGAGGAAATTGCATGTGTACAAATATTGAGAGTCAGCCAGCAGCAGAAATAAATCTGAGGATTGTATGGCATGCAAGCAGTTGAACAAAATTATTTCCAGCAGATGCTGTAACACAGCACCAGAGAAATGTCCTTTTGTGAGCAAGTTCAATGCAGAGTTTTGATGAATTTGAAGAATAAACAAATCAACAGGATAAAATCTGATTGCATGAGGTGTTCACAAAGCTCAGCTGCAGACAGCAAGAGCCTTCCAGTGGCCTCTGTGGGCTTGGGTTCAGCCCAAAGATTGTCTTGGAAAAGAGAAGAGCATGACCAGAGTGAGCTGGCTGGGCGTGGCGAAAGGGCTCCAGGTAAGATGAGGGAGAATGCAAAGAGGTACCCTCTAGAATTAGAGTTGTGGTAGTGAAGGTGCACACTAGCATGTCAGAGGCCTTCTGAAATGATTTACAGCACACAGATGCAAAAGCAGAGCTAAATGGAGGCTGTAGAACTCTGTTAAAGCCATCGGTGATAGCCAGAAACAGAAAAATATCCATTGTCATGTCAACCACCCCCCTTTTCTTCAAAACCTGCCACCTATTCCAAGTTGAAATATGGCACTCCAAAATGTAGTAAATGTCACTAACTACCACAGGGAATAGATTTTATGTTCAGAAAATATCATCAAAGGTGGAACTTAGCGACTCTGCTATTAAAAAAAGGTAAAAATACATGGAAGTGTCCACGAGTTTATTAAAGGCAGATCTTTAAAAAAATATATAAATTAGTGCAAGATTAAAAGGGAAAGAACAAAATATAGACAAATTTATGAGAAAATGAAAAGATTTCCTACCAAGATAACGAAGTTCTCATGGTGGGAAGCAGTGGCAGCAAGTCCTGGCAGAGTACAGGGCACAGCTTGCCCAGCTCACAAGACTGCTCATGTTTCTGCAGTTCCCTGTTCCTACTCTTCTCTTTGATTAAGTGCACCACAGATCCCATACAACAGAGGATCCAAGGCCTACATTAATAATGAAAGAGAGAGGGATGATGATGAAAGATCCCACTCTCTGATGTGTCTAAAGGCACCCAGGTCATTATCAGAAAGTGCCACTGACAGAAGGGGTTGATTACACAAGCTGCACAGAGCTAAGCACAATCAGAAATGAGCAATCTTGGCTTTGATTTCCAGAAAAGCATCTGCATTTAATTCTTCATTCAGGAAACCTCTGAACATTTCAGATGTACATAAACAGGCATGTTTTTCCTTCTTCTGTGATATATGCTTCAGAAAAATCTGTCACTTAAATAAAATTAAAAAAAAAGGGTCCTACTATACAGAAGTAATTTAATCTGATTTAATCTGAAAGAAAGTGAGCTCACAGCTCACTTAATGCACAAAGTATTAAGCACTGTTGGATTATGAATAGGCCAAAATATTGTGCTTTGTACTAACAAACGTTTTAGAAAACTTGTGATCATGGATTTGTGATTTTTAAAAACTGTCCTTAAATTAATTGCCTAAACAAATCATTCCTAGAGATATTTGTGGCCCAGATTCAGACTGTGTTGTCAGTGAAAACACACGTGGCCGTCGCTGAAAGCACATTCACACAAAAGTGGTTTTCACATCTTCAGCACCCCAATTTCAATGAAACAAGCCCATGTAACAAAGGCTGTTAGGCCTGAAAACAGATTTCAGATTTAAATATTGAGTGTATAATTCTTTAATAAATTAATTTATGCTTTTAGAAACATGTATATGATTTTGCAAGTTTCGGGAGCTTTTTAATTTTATTTACAAAAGAATCCTCCTTGTCCTCACTAAAGCCACTGAAATATTTAACTAAAGAGTGAAAAAGTCTCTGTGTACTCAGGCCATGGTTTTCCACATGACCCTTCAAATACTGCAGATCAGCGTTTTCATACAGTGCAGGATATCCAAAGCCAAAAGAAACCCAAATGCAAGCAAACTATACACAGCTTTGTTCTCATCAGCCCAATGTCATGAAAACAAGAGGTTGCCTTTTTTAGGACAAAGACCAGGATGGTTCTGTCACCTGGCCAAGGTGTGGGGCAGCCCCACAGCACTCAGCCCAGGGCAATGGAAAATTCTGCCAGAGGCTCACTGCAGAGACAAAGCAGGGCAGCTGCTGCCACAGAAGGGATGGATGGGTCCCTGCTGAGAGACCCTGGCTGCCCTGGAGCCCATCCTGGGTCTCCCCAGTACCTGCTGGGGGGCCCGGGGAACTCCTTATTTCATATTTTGCCTTTCTCTGCAGCCAAGGGGATCAGCAAATCAGTTCTCAGCTCTAATACACTGTTGCAGACCTGGGCCCATGGAATTTCTTCTGCAGGAGATGAGGGATGGGATGCCAGGGGTGTTGCACTACCTGCTGTGATGAGCTGAGCAAGGCCACCTCTGGGGGAAGGTGTTTCCAGGGGCTGATGAGCTGGTATTGTGATCCACCTCTATTTCTCCACGCAACCTCTCTGATCTTTTCAAGAAGTCATATCCACACGCTAAAAACAGTTTTGGATAACCCCAAGGTACTTCTGCATGTTTTTCTAACATTTCTGTCTGCTTTATAAGTCTGTATTGAACCTTGTCCTTTCCCTCCCTCCTGTGTAGTCTCGGTTACAGGACTGCAGTGTCACATTACAGACTTTGGCAGATCAGCTTTAAAGCAAAGTGCTTCACCTCCGTGTACTCAAACCTGCTAGAATTCAGCTTTTATTTCAGCTGGCATTAGGGAAGTTGTAAAATCCATTTATAATTACGTTTTGATTAGTGTTACTTTTATTGCCCCCGCAGGTAGTTTCCTTAAAAAGCCGACACTGGGGCACCGAGTTTGTTGTACATTTTTCTACAAAAGAGAGTTCTGATTTCTCCCTGCCCCTGCAAACCCGGCCAGGTGGAGCTGGCACAGTTCTGCTCACCTGACACCTGACCCAGACCTCTACTCACCCCAGCTCTGGGTGCTGCGCCGTGATGTAGTTGTAGCATCTTCCCAGAATAACTTCTTGCAAGTTCTTCGTGGTCCCCCTGTCCTTCCACTTCAGCATTTCGGGGCTGACCTCGTGCCTTCCGTGGGTCAGCAGGGAGGCCAGCACGACGGCGAGGACGAGGGCGGCCAGCAGCACGGCGATGCCCACCAGGAGCACGGTGCGCTGCCGGGCCCGGGCAGAGCCCTGCGGCAGCGGCATCGCGCTGAGCGGCGGCGGCAGCTGCGGGACAGAGGGACAGCGGGAACAGCGGGGACAGAGGGAACAGCGGGGACAGGGGGAACAGCGGGGACAGGGGGAACAGCGGGGACAGGGGGAACAGCGGGAACAGCGGGGACAGGGGGAACAGCGGGGACAGGGGGAACAGCGGGGACGGCGGGGACAGCGGGACAGCGGCTCCTGCGGCCAAGCCGCGCCGCCCCCGCCCCGGCGGATGCCCGGGAGGCCGGGCTGACCCCCGCCTGCTCCGGGTCAGCGGCCGCCGGCGGAGCGCGGGGCTGAACGGGCAGCGCTGCGCCCTCCGGGGATCCCCGGGCTGTGCCGGGACCCCCGGGCTGTCCCTGGACCCCCGGGCTGTGCCGGGACCCCCGGGCTGTGCCGGGACCCCCGGGCTGTCCCTGGATCCTCGGGCCGTCCCTGGACCCCCGGGCTGTGCTGGGACCCCCGGGCTGTCCCTGGAGCCCCGGGCTGACCGAGGGGCCAGCGGCTCCCGCGGCCTCCGGGGCTCCGGAGGGGCAGGTCCCGTCCGCGGGGCCGCTCCCACCGGTCCCGTCCGCTCCGCAGGTTCTGGAGCCCAGCGAGGGCTTTTCGGGGCTGAGGCGGGAAGGCGAGAGCCTGGGTGCTGTCTGTGCTCTGTGCCGCACTTTGCCGTGACCTCCCCGAGTTAAACTTCGGGAAGTTATCGGCGGTAATGCACTCAAGTGAACCCCAGGAAATAACTTGTGAAGTTCTTGGAGTCCTCATTCAAATAATTGCAGTGACATGCTCCATCTAATGTGCGAGTAAAAGATGAATTCAAACCACCACAAGTCTGTTTGCTCGAAAATAATCGTTTTGGGCAGGACAGGTGTTGAATCTGACTTTACCTAAGGCAACTTTGCAGAATAGACTTTGCAGTGGTCATACAAACATAGTTTATCAGCACACAATAGGTTATTTTATTTCTCTCCCTTGCCCATAGGCTTGGATTAGTTGTCACATGAATTTCTAAGACAAGTGTGTAAATTATGGATGTTTGAGGCTGTGTGAAATCATCTAAGGAAGTATTAAGTGTTATCTGCAAGAGGGTTCGTTCTTTACTGTAATCTCCAAAGAGGGCAATTCTATTTCCTTAGTCAAAAAATCAAAACCGAATTAAGACTCAAATCTCTAAATCTTAACAAAAGAAGTGATGCAATTCAGAATGTTAACTATAAATTGTTCATAGATTTTTAATAATTGCTTACCAAGCATCTGTCTTTAACAGAGTGAATTTGAAAAAGGGAATTTGTGACAAATCTCAGCCAGCCCTAAGCAGTTCTGAAAAGAACCCTAGAAATGCCATGTTCTGACCAAAGCCTGCACTGGCAAGTGGTATTGTTAAACATATTTTTCTGATTATATTTTCCCAGAAATCATGGGAACTGTGCAGAAGTGAAACCTCAGTTTTAAAGCGACATATCAAGCCTCCAGACCTGAAGTGGCCAAGCAGTTATAACAATATCATCTCCTCATAAGAGAAACAATGGTGCTCTCTCTATTAAACTGCTTGTGGCCCCTGTGGTCCCCACTGCTGAGAGTGCACAAAGTGCAGGAAGGTCTGGAGGAGACAGTTCAGTAAGAATTAACTCACTGAGTAAGTTCTTCCCCATATTCCTTTCAATAAGCATGTGGGTTTTCCTTAACAGGCTCCATTCATTGCTCTTTATTTTCACCATCCTGTAAATGTGAATGCTAAGTATTCACAGCTGAACTGTGAACTATTTTATTATATACAAATACAAGGAAAGTTCTTGAATTTAATATTTTTGCTGTGTTGTTTTTTCTTTTTCCTGTGTTTTCTACTTGTGATTTTAGTTTCATTAACTAAGAAAATATGTGGGGAAAACCAGCTAGCTATCTTAAGCAGTTTATGCAGTAACATTGCAATATCTGCTTGCTCTGGGAATTGAAAATTCATAGCTTCAGTAAGTGTAAGAGTCACTTTAAGTGTGGAACGATGGAATAATTAATTCAAAGGCCTAAAACTTCACAAAATGCTATTTTTCAGTAGCCTGATTTGTGTAAACTTTTCTTCTTTTCAGATATGACAACGATTCACCAAGAATGAATAAGTAAATAAGGTGAGTGCAAACTCAGAGGCTCTGGAAGGTGTCCTTGCTGCTGATTTTGTAACACCTCAAACTACATAAGGACTGTCAAAGACAAGTAAATGTCAAGCCTTCTTTCATCAAGCCTTGGCAGCCTAATCAGGGTGAATAAATAGGACAAGCAGAGTTGAGCAGGCAGCACTAAAAACCAGTAAAAGCTCATACTCCCAGTGTTTCAGAAGGTGGCAGATTCTTTCCCAGCATGAATGCAAGCATGAAATCACTCCTTGCAAACTTTCTGGCCCTTGAGTATTTCCATGAGAGATGTGATTAAGATAATAAAAGTGCCTCAGCAAAGAAGAGATGAAACAGTGTCCCCTGAGTGGGATGGGAAGGAAGAACAGAAGATAAAGTGAAATGAGAAGGGATGAAGGGAGGTGAAAAGCAGTGCAAGGGCCTGGCACTCCCTTAGCTCTGTGGAGTGAGCTGGATTTCACTTCTTTCCTGAGAAGTTTTCCCAGTGCCAATGACCTCAAGCTGAATGACTTTATTCCACTGGAATTCAGTTCTCTAAACAGGACCCTACTGAAATCCAAACTTAGGATTTCCCCCGTGATTACAGTTAAGGGCTCATGGATCTCTATTTCTCTTGAACTGTTTTCCTAGTGCTTATTTTTCCATTCTAAAAGGAAAATGAGAGTTTCTGAAAGCACTGTATCTCATTAACTGATAGCCAGCTTCTGGAGTCCTCTGAGCTGTGTGAATTTCCAAGATATCAAATCTCAACAAATCTTTTCAAGGTGTATGCACTTTTTTAAAAGCCTTTACAATAAATCTTCAGGCAGGATGATTAGAAAGTGTTTGTAAAAGATCAGAATACAGAAATACTTCAGGAACCTAATTGCCAGCCTATGCCTTGACACCATGCATTGCAGCAGGGAACATGATAAAGATGATTCTGTATTAAGTCCAATTTATCCAACAGCATAGGAGCATTGTAAGACAAAAGCAGCAGGTTCCCACTGCTACCTGAGAGTTAGGTGGATGATATTTTTGAGGCAACTAGGGATAAAAGACTATCCTCCAGCTATTCCTAAGGCCTGATCAATCAAGCTTTTGATTGTCCTTTTCTTTTTTTAGATATCAATGTCAAATGTTGATTGTTCAGGCACCTCAGGTATGGCTGAGGAGAGAAAGAATCCTTCATGGTGGAAATTGCTGATAAAAGGTGGTGTGCAGCAGGTGTGACTGAATCTTTCCAAAACAACCACAATAGCCACCGTGCCACTAAACACTCCCAGTACTGTGGGCATCTGTAATTTCTGGATGTCACTTCTCAGCAGAACTTACAAATGAGAGAACTTGTTCTGAAAAGAGCAGAACCTGTTATAAAAATTAACGAAATTATATCTTTCCTGGATTTTGTTGGAATAGCAGTGACTGTAATCTCAGTGTTTCCCAATTTCACAGTGCTGTCATAACATTTGGAGAATATTTGAAAGGAACACTGAAAATTAAGTGATAACAGGGCTGGGACAAGAAAACCAGCTAGCAGAAAGAGACAGCTGTGAAGAAACATGTGCCATCTAATCACACACATCTCCTGCAAAAAAAGCCTTTGTAACTCAGTGTCTGGGCATCCAGTTTACTCTTCTTTCTTTCACCTCCTCTGCAGATGCTGCTAAAATGTAAATTTTCCTGGTGAGATGTGCTGTGGGCCCAGTGCATGACCTGCAGCATATAGGAATTATTTTACCTGTAAGCTGCTCTCTATTTTCCTGGTGGCAGCCCCCACTGGCAGAGAGACAATGGTGCCTTCTCTCTGTACCTGTGCTGGTGGCCATCTAAAGCACATGAAAAACACTGCATTTGTGTCCTCTGCAAAGCCACATCTGCTGCTGGGAGCACAGGACATGTGTACTCCTGTTCATCAGATGAGCTGCCTGGAGTTGGTCTGAGCATCAGCATTCCCTTCCCAACCCCAAATCCTTTTTGTTCACCTGGTTGATGTTACATAGCTTTCTTCTTCAGTATTGTCATATTGATCATTTTATGTTACTCCACACAGATTTCAACTTTATTTACACTTGCTTCTCCTGTAAATTCTTTAAGATTACTTCTGATGACAAAATGCTTCATTATATGTTCAACCCTAAGTATCAGATATTGGGGGGGGGGGGGTTACTCTCATCAGAACAGGATACTGTGGCTTCCATTCACAGAAATAACAAAAAGAAGGCTTCTGCAGCCCATTACATAAGATTCTGGTTGAAGTTGGTTAATTAGTGCACAAGAACTTGGGAGGAAAAAGGCTGACAGAGAGAGGAACAGAGAAGCAAACCAAGTGATTGTGTAGGACTTCTTTCTTTTGTAAACCAGGCTCAAAGGAAATTCTCTTCCCACTTGCAAGGCTGTAAACAGCAATGACACAAAGTTCTGTGCTGTGCTAAATAAGTGACACCACCTGCTGCAGGTGCAATATAAAATCTGCCTGATGGATGAGGTAACTGGCTGTCAGACCTTTGCCAGCTAATATAATACTACAATGTTCTATAGTACATTGAAAAGTTTTTTAACCTCTTCAGCATTTTCTCAGTTCTTTGAAAGGATATTCCTCCTTTTATCTCTGTGCCTGCTGCATAAAGAAGGTGTTTAAAAGTTCACAAGTCTTTCTGTGTTTCCTGTGTGGTTTGTAAACAAAGTGCAGGGCTCTGCTAGCACACAAGCGCCCTGCATCAAATTCTGTAGCAAGTGTAGAGATAGACACAGCTTCCTCCAAGCAACTAAAGCTGAGGGCTTGCTGCATTTACCTTATATCTTTGGACTATCATATTGAATCCCTGTTTCCTTCAGATGGAGATTTAATTTGTACCTGACCTGTGTCTAAGTAGCTCACTGGAGCAATCAGTAATGTAGATGTAAAATTGACCATTGAGTTTAAAGACACATAACTGTATTTTCACTGGGTTTTTTTAGACACTTTTGAAAAGGCAGCTTTTCAAATCTCTAAGATTTCAGTCCTGAACTCTTCTTCTAAGTATCCTGAAACATTGTAAAGAAATTAGTTGTGCACCAGTCCTCAAAACTAGAAATGCTTTCTGTGATTGTGAGGGCATTGTCTCACTGCTACTGAATTTTTGTGAGGAGTTCTGACCGTGTTCACAGGGGTCTCAGGCTGAGGGAAGAGACAAGGATCTGACTCCATGTTTCAGAAGGCTTGATTTATTATTTTATGATATATATTACATTAAAACTATACTAAAAGAATAGAAGAAAGGATTTCCTCAGAAGGCCAGCTAAAAATAGAGTAAGAAGGAATGGTAACAAAAGCTTCTGCCAGCTGACTGTGATTGGCCATTAATTCAAAACAACCAACATGGGCCAATCAAAGATCCACCTGTTGCATTCCACAGCAGCAGATAACCATTGTTTACATTTTGTTCCTGAGGCTCTCAGCTTCTCAGGAGGAAAAATCCTAAGGAAAGGATTTTTCATAAAAGATGTCTGCGACAAGGAGTTACTCCTGAACTTATTTGTTGGGAAAATTAGTAATTTCTTAATTGCTATCTGCCTCTGAGTGGACACTTGTGGACTTGCTCAGGACTTTTCAGTGCAAACAGAAACACTATTAGATCTTAGGCATCCTTGTATTTAAGAATTGCTGGATAGAAAATTGTATGAAACTACTTTCCCAAGTCCTCATACCTATATTAGTCACAAATGTGACCATGCACTCTCTGACTGTTCTCAATATTCTCTCACTTTATTCTTGTTTTTGCTGCAAGTAAGGCCATCATGATGAGTATTGCCCTTCCTTAGGAAGAAGGAGAGGTATGGGGCAGATCATGGCCATTACCTGCAGCTGTACACCACCACTTGGGCAGGAGAACACCAGCTCTCGTCTGTGTTATTGCTGCATCTGCTTGTGGGTGCACACACATTGCTCCATGCTGAGGTTACATTTTGGGGCTGGGACTGAGGGTTTGAACTGGGAATTCACCCAGGCTGCTTCATGCACAAGGTTTCCAAGGAATGCTGCAGGCAAGAGCAGACCCATCTGACCTGTTGGGTTAATGGTTGGACCCAATGATCTTAGAAGCCTTTCCAAGCTAAGTGACTCTGTGATTCTATGACCACAGAGCAACAGGCTCAAGCTGCTGGACCCAGGGCACAGAAATTCATCCTGGAAACTGGTCAGTCATTATTTGTAGTTTGCCCACTACAGGCTGCTGGGGCTTTCCATGTCTTTCACCTGTATCCCTTGTTAGCAGCCTGCTTTCCATGTGGAATCACAGAATCACAGAATTTCTAGGTTGGAAGAGACCTTTAAGATCACCGAGTCCAACCCATGTTCTAACACCTCAACTAGATCATGGCACCAAGTGCCACATTCAGTCTTTTTTTAAACACATTGAGGGATGGTGACTCCACCACCTCCCTGGGTAGATGATATTGTTTGAAGTTGATTTGTTTCATTTTGTGTGTTGCAGAGGGGTTTGGGTGGGGAAATGAGAGTGCTGGATCAGCCCGTGCTGATGAGTACAATGCCTGTGTCCTCTCAATAATGCACTCTGCTGTCCTCTCAATAATGCACTCTGCTGTCTCAACTGGAAGCAGTTGGTTCCAGGACAGTGTGGGAGGACCAAATGTCACCACTGTGCCTCACAGCTTTTGTTGGTGACCTTTCTGCTGTCCCACATGCAAGCCTGGCTAAACAGGATGTAGTTGCTTATTGAAACTTGAGCAGGAAGTTGAGGGTATAAGGAAAGAAAGAAGTAGCAATCTAACTAATCAAATCTAACAAATATGATAGTGCTTCTGCTTTCTGTTTTACTAATGTGGAGAAGTACATGCACAAAGAGCTTAATACTTCACTGCACCCCAAGGCTGATGCACCAGCTTTGAATTGGAGAACCAGAAAGAGCCAGCACAAGAGCATGTGACAAAGCAAAATCTAAAATGAGAACTTTTGATTCAAGACAAAACCAAACCCTCCTGTATTTGCACAGGCTCACATCAGTCTCCTTCCCCCATCCCTTTTCCCTCCCCTTTCTCAAATACAATGTGCACTGCTGAGGGGCATGGTGGGGGGTGACACAGGGCCACCAGCACAAATGTATTTTGTTCTGGTGTCAGTCACTGGATGAGCTGGTCCATCTGTCAATCACCTGTCAGATCTGCAAATGAGAAGAAGCTTACATGGGCCCAGTGGACCTGCTTGGGCTGCTCATAAAGGTCCTCCCTCAATGCTTGCAGCTTCTTTTGCCATCTTCTGCAGCCCTCTGCCTCAGCCCCACTTCTGCAGTTTGTGCAAAACCAACCTCTCAGGGCAGATCAGTGCTCTGGTGCTGGGCACCAGCTGAGACTGGGTTGTCTTTCAGTGACCTGGTACAGTAGAGAAGTTGTGCTCCCCTGTCTTGTATGGGAGATGAAATGATCTAGTAGTAGTTCTCTCAAAACTGATGGAGTCAGTGACCTATTTCAAGATGTCAATCAGCAGGATGGGAAATTTTGTGATCAGAACAGACTATCAGTCAAAAATTACTGCTTAGGGAATGTTGAAAAGTGGCTTTATGAAGGAGAACAGAACTTTAAATGGACTATTTGGTGTGATAGCAATATTTGTGACTGAATGACTGCAGTTTCTCCAGAGACCTGGGGGGTGTGACCCAGGATGTGGTGTTCAGGAGCCACTGAACATCAAAGGAGGCCAAGAGAACAAGTTGATTCAAGGACAATCTCAAAGCATGAGAGTAGCCTATTCCAAAGGGCAGGAAGTCAAAGCTGTGGCAGGAGTCCAGCTTCGCCAAAGCAGGAATTCCTGACCAAGCTCAAATGTTGGAAAAAGGAATAAGGGGAGAGCAGAAGCAGGGATGGACTATCTGGGAGGAATGTAGAAGCATTTCCCAGACTGTTAAATTATGTAGCAAAGCTTATCTGCACACCCACAAGGGACCTTGGAGAAACAATGGCAGAGTGGGGAAACCAAGTAATATTCTTCCTGGGATATATTGTAGGATGCAGGAGAAAAGCAGTTCATGATCACAGAAGACTTATACGAAGATGTTTAGGAGGGGAAGCAAAGGTGAGACAAGAGGGATTTGGGTAGATTGTGGGGAAGCAAAGGTGAGACAAGAGGGATTTGGGTAGATTGTAGGGAAGCAAAGGTGAGACAAGAGGGATTTGGTAAAATAGACAGGTAAGGGACTTAAAAGGGCAACTGCATATGAATAGTTGGCTGGTCAGTTTGCTTGGCTGTGCTCTGTGTCTGACTGGGCCAGTCTGCCCTGGCTTCTCCAGCTCCTTCCCAGCTCTTTCCTGGGTGATGGTTTTCCAGGGTGTGTGCCCAGGTGTGTGCTGGGTGTGAGTGCAGCAGGGGTTCTGTGTCCCTGGGGCTGATGCCTGCAGTGAATGTGGGTGTGGGAGTGATGGTGTGAGCTGGTGAGCAGCTGACATGACTTGGGAGAAGGGGGTGAATGTGTCTCTAAGGGTCCATTCTGGATGAAGCAACACCTGGATGTCTCTAAAGTCAGGAGCTATGGGACATGGGGAGTCCTAGCTGGTCCTGTGTGTGTGATAGACAAGCAGGGAAGAAATTAAGAAAGCCAAACCTAAAACAAAGCTAAAATTGGTGAGGGGTAGAAGGGTACCAGGAATGGCTCCACAGACAAAGCTGAACAAACACCAAGGAAAAGATGGAGCCACAGCCGAACAGGGTAGGTGACCCAGTATCAAAGAACACCAATAAAGCAGAGGTGACTCAGAAACTTCACATTCTCTTCACTGGCAAGGTCTGTTCTTGTGTCTCATGGGCTCTTTGTGCCTACAACACTCACACAGGAGTTTGGGGCAGAAAATGACCCCCCATAGCAAAGACTGATTTAAGCACATGTGTTGAATCCAAGTCCCAGAGGAGACACATCTGAGGGTCATAAGGATAAGCTTATGTGACTGCAAAGCTGCTCTTGTCCTTGAGAGTGCCTCAAGCTGTGACTCTCTGAAATTATCATTTCCTGATAATGATTTGCCGAATGTTTTCTAATGACCAACTAGTGGAACTAAAGAACTTTATCTGACAGGTCCCCAAAGATACTGGGATTGAGGGAATTGAAGACAGATGGAAAAATAGCTAATGTTTCCTTGAAGAAAATAGCTGAAGGCAATTACATATAAGAGAAACCTCCAGGTAGCTTAAGATTGACTGTGAATGCAACATGCTGTGGAATATTATTTGTGCTGCCTAAATTAGAATTTTAAGTGTTCTTGAGAAAACATGTTAGGCATCAGGTTTTAAAATAAATAAAAATAAAAATAGCAGTCATCCATTATGACTGCTAAAATTCTGTGTATGGCTAAGGATGCTATAAAAATAAAGCTGTCTTTCCAGTTAGGCAGTAGTGTGACAAAATAGAAAAAAGGACAATACTATGTGTGACAAGCCCTTCCAGAAAGAAGACATTTAATCATTGCCATTCTTAGAAAATGTAAAATATCACTGAATTATGTAGGGATGTCTGCAGATTATCTGGCCCCAGCAATTGCTCAAATCATGGCTAACTAGAAGGTTAAATTTGGTTATTCAGGGTGTTCTTCAGTTTTTTTCTTCCCCATCTGGGGATGAAGAGTCAAGAATTTCTTTGGGAAGCCACTCTCATGGTGATTTTTAAAAATGTTTAATCAGAATCTTCCTTGCTGCACAGTTTGACCATTATCCTTTGTCTTTTCACTGTGTACCCCTGAAAAAGGGTATAGCTTCATCTTCTTGACAGTGCTCTCTAGATACTAGAAGCAATTATCCTTTGTGGAGAACTTTCTGATATCCTTTTTTAAGATTTCTCGCTATAGCATACAGAAGTGTCTCATGGAGAGCTGTGGTGTTCAGACTTTCACAAGGTTCTGACTCCCATCCACATGATTTTGTAAAGATTTTAAAGAAATGCCTCCTCTTAGATCAGTATCTTTGGAAGAAATTGATGAGATTAAGGGAAGCTGGGGTTAAGAGTTTCAGCATGGCTGTGTCAGGAGCAATGAGGTTTTTTTTTCCCCCCAAAAGTTATTTCCATTAGGTATTTGGTAAAGCAGAAGTTGTGGACTCGGAGTCCTTGAGTCCTAAAATACAATCTCCATCTCACCTAATTTGTGTCCTTCTCAATGTGTTTACTTTCACATGGGAGATCACAACTAAAAGAAGATAGGAAGAAAACTATCTCTTCCCCTCTTCAAACACCATGTTAAAACATTGAGGAGAAATCTTTTATCAGTAAGTGCTCACTTTTCCTGTGATCAGTAAATTAACTTACAAAATCTTTCTGATTGCCTGGTAAGGTATGTTTATCTTCATATAGATGGTCACTCCTGTTTGCCTGTTTTCCTGTGAAGTTCTTCTTCAATTAATGGTTCAAGGATGTTTTGAAAAGCTTTTTAAATTTTGTGTTTATATATTAATTTCTCTAAAAATTTTCCCAATCAGGAAAGTCCTACCAGACATACCATAGAAAACTACCTCAAATTTTTGATATGACATTGTTTCACACCAGGCTATGGAGACAGCATAAGAAATAAGAGCTTTTCAAGGCCAGTAACAGAGCTTAAGATTCCTGAATTTATTTCCTGCTTTTTCCATTGGTGTTGTGCTCTGCTGAAATGGCACTGGAATTACACATTTTAAATAGTTTCCTTCTAGGATGTGATGTATGAACAGTCATATTATTTCAGCAGAGTCAAGCAACTGGTGAGATGCACTGACATGAACAGAGACGTACCCTGAGCAGTCTCAGAAGTGGTGACATCTGTCCTTCAGCTCTGGTGTTTCCAATTGCACTGCAGCTTTGAGTGCCCTACAAACTCATACAGTATGACTGGATGTGCATTCAAAGCTCATGCCCAGGGCAGGGCTGTTTGGAAACAGCTAGTCCTTGATCATTCTCCACACAGACATGCAGAGCCTGGCTCCTGTCCCCTGTCTGTCTGAGCAGCCCTGCCTCTCTGTGTGCTGGCTCTGGGAGCTCTCTGGCTTCCAGCTGGAGCCTGACAGCACTGACAGTGCTGCTCTCTGTCAGACAGGGTAACAGACACCAAGTACTGATTTTTTTTCTTTGTTCATTGTAAACAAAGATCCCAAAGGGTCCAAAAAATTCTTCCTCTTTGGACCAAGTGTCTTCCTCCCATTTCTGTGCTTGTTTCCCCTGCTGGCTCTCTTCAGTGTCATCCCATCTGCTCCTTCCCTTTCTCTTGGAGAGCCTGGCAATTCTACAGGTGTATCCTGAGCTTTGCTGTTCCTGAAGAATTTCCTGCTGCCACCACTGCTGCTTCTTGTATTTTGCAATTCCCAATTCCTTTTTTCTTTAGCCAAAGTGCTGGGTTTATAACAAAACAAAGTCATATCTGGGGTTTGCACATTGATTTTGTCAAGGAACGAGGCAACATGCCAAGAGATCTCCTACACACCAGCACACTGCTCCAGTGGGGAGAGATGTGGAGTTGCTCCAGAACAGTTTGGGGAAACAGGTTGCTTCATTCTTTTGTATCACCTTCACCACTTTTTGTTATGCCTTTCTATTATATATGTCAGAAAACGATGGCAAACTAGAAAAACACATTCCAAAGTATATTGTTTAAAGCCCAGCTCTGAAGAGTGGGAGGGCCATGTTTAATGACTCATTAATTCTACTTGAATCAGGATATGAAGAAAGTGTTTTTTACTCAAGACATATTTAATTTATAAAAAAATTTAAAGATCTATGATAGTTGAGTTTGCAAGTAAGTGAGAGCTGTACCAAAGCTACATCTTATCAGTGAGGGATCTCTGATGATTCTGGTGAAGTTGCTGTACTTTTCTTGGGCAAAGCATCTTTCAAGATTTAATTTAGTGCAGGGGAAAAGCACATGCAGTAATCCGACCAACTTTCATGAAACTGAGTGCTTGTTTTCTAGCCAGGACTAATTGTTATGCTGCTCACACATTCTGAAGAGAAATACCCATAAGGCTCCCATCTCACTGAGGCAGCCAAGGAAACAAAGTTGATACAGAATTAGGCTCTTCAACTCCAGGAGTGTGTAAATAGCACAATTACTCCTAAAAGAACTACACAGGGTAGGTAGGCCACTTGCAAAGGCTTTGTGTGATGGCTCAAAGGTCAAAACCCAAAAAACTTGACAAAGATCTTGTCTAGTTGACAGCTATGTAAAATATGCATTTGTACACATGTGTAGAAATATTTGTCTGGGATTTGATGCTGCATTTTACAAGACTATTGGTTATGCTTACTGTCCTTAACTGTTTTTGAAGTGATATATGTCAAGTGATATATGTCATACAACCCCCTGCTAATGTGCAGTGGTGACAGAAAGTTCTGGGTGAAAGCCCAGAGCATACATTCTGAGTTGTGGAAGCACCAGCTCTGGATCTTCTGGTACCTTTCATCAAAGCAAGAGATAAGTAAAAATGAACTCAGGCCAGCATTTCCTACAGTTGGAACTTGGTATCAGAAGATTAAAATTTCCATGGGATACTTATTTCTATTAATTTTCTTCTTTGTTTGCTGCTCTTCAGGATGGCACAAAGTGACCTAGGATCTTTTCCACATCTGTACCTTGACACAATGTAGCACATAGAACACCTGTCATTTCTTCAGCACTCTTTACTTTACCAGCTGCAAATAGGGAAAAAAAAAAAATCTTCCTGCAGTTTGGTAACTCAGAATTCACCACAGTCTTGACTTATAATTCTGGTTTCTGCCTATGGTACTTATATTCTTTGTTAATTATTTATTAAGTATTGTAACTAAGGGCATAAGATACTCCAGGCATACTGGAGGAATTCTGGGGATCATCTCTGTCTGCACTTATGGAATTTACCACTTTTACTGCCTCCACAGCCCACAGGTATTCCTTGTCAAATGGCCACAAGTGAGAGACCACTTACATCACTTCCACAGCACTGCCTGCTGCTGGAGGAAATGTACACTGCAATTTCCGCTTTTGTTTTCCTCTTACAGAATTTCCAACAGCATCACTTTCTGCTCACAGATTCTGCTAAAAATACAAAGTAACTCATCTGAATGGAGATCAGGTTCACCTTAGCTGCAGAGACAGGGAGAAGGTAGGAGGAGGGGGCTGCCAGCAGCACGGGCCCCCTGGCACAGGGTGAGGGTACATTCGTGCCACCCTCCCAGGCTCCAGTTTCCTGCACCAGCCTCCCTGCCAGCCTGCACTGGACCTGTGCTGCTGCTCCAAGGGACTGAGGATCTCTGAGCTTGCCTTCATAATTCTCAGGAAGCTAGGAAATCACATGCCTGCAGATTATAAACAAAATCTGACAGATTATATCTTTGCCTCTTACAGAAAATTGCATGCAAATTTAGACTGGGCAGAAGCTGGAATTAGGAAAAACCTGAAAATCAAAAAGAACTTGTGAAGTGTTTGAGCCACCCTGACATTTGGCTAAATTAAGATACTGTGCCTCCCCATACTGAGCTATTTTAAACCAAACTTCTTGGCTCTGCTAAAAGCACTCTTCTTCCACTTCACACTATTGTTGAAGCAAAATGCATCAGAATTATTTCTAGGTAAATCAGTTGAGAAGAACACTATATAAAAAAAGAGTTAGCTTTCATGGAACAAAAAGTATTCTTCAAATTCTTGAGGTTTCAGGTCACATTTCACTACACTTAAGATTGTTGATTGAAAACATAGTCATGTCAGCTGAATATCACATCGAGACCAATATGACAAAAATAAACACCGGCAGTATAAAAAGGGCAGAGAGGTGATCAAGTTGTCCTCGCTTTATTCTCATAACTTTTTACTCCAGAGCACTCAGGACTTTGCATTTAAAAATAGGCAGAGCAGGTGTGAGCAGATGTATATGTGTGCATGCATATACATGGTGGAAAAAAAACTACTCTGAATTAGAGCTCAGCTTCTGCCAGATACAATGACTGAAATGCATGTAGCAAAAAGAAAAAGTGGGTTAGTAGGAGGGGAGATTATATTAACTTCTATACAGGAATGAAGAATGTGAGATAACTGAGTTCCTACATGGTCCACAAAATGGGCACAGCAGGAAACACTGCCTTAGTCTCAGTAGCTTCCACAGGTCTGTCTGCAGAAATGCAGAAAACCTTGTAATGCTCCTGTACCTGATGTTTTCATTTGCCACAAGTAGTTGGATATGAATAGATTTACAAAGGATTTTGGCATCCAACAGGACTCAAAATTAAGTGATATACATATTGTTTTCATCTGAAACATTTTCTCCCTCAAATTCCCATCTGGAGACAGCTGTTTTTGTAGTACTGCTAGTACAAATATGAATGGTTGAAACATTTTGAATTTATATTTGTGAACTTCCCCAGGCTTGAATGAGTTTAAGGAAAAGGGCAGATGCCTTTTGGGCAGATTTGGCACAGCTCTTACCTTAGACATTGCTAATCAGAGCATTTTCTGAGTGTTCAAGACAGCACAGGCTCACCTGGCTGACAGTCACCACTTCAGTGCAATGTATATCTGCAAATAGTGCTATTCACACCCTTATAGATGTAGAAATAAAAAAAAAAAAAAAGTCATGTTCATGTCTCTCCCTCCCTCTGGGAGTAACAAATGGCCTTATTGTTTCTTGCTTTGCTGACACTCCTGCCCCTCAGCTTCTGAGACACCAGTCACACTGCTCTTTGCAGAGATTGAAACAATTATGTTAAACTCAGAACAAATGATTCACACTCAGCTTGAAATTTGCTGCCTCTAAAAGTCCCAGGAAACCTATGCATCTAGAACTTCTCCTTGTTGCCTTTTTTTTTACTAGCTATATTAGATGGTTAGCTGAAAATCCTTACAGACATTCCCAAGTTTTTTAAGCAAGTTTGAGACACTTTATTGAACGGGTATTAGAAAAGAAATTGCTGTCGTTGCTACTGAGTTGAAGTAATGGGAAAAGAGGAAAGAACATTAGAAATAAGAAAACACTGCAAGAGGTTCTGAGTGTGTTGTTTTTGACATAAGGCTATGCATTAAATAATCTCAATTGTTTAAACTTAAGTGATCCTACTTAATATTTTAATTTTTTTTTTCCAAAACAGAATTATCTAGCACTTTCTACAGAATGCTTGGTACCATGTGTAACTGCCAGCACTGACTGTGCTGCTGGAGTCAATTACATGCAGAGGCTGGAAAGCTTTCATAAGCTGGAAAGCAAAAGTTGGCCAGCTGGGATGCTTGGCTTGTGGCTGGAAGTTGCCTAAGAGGCACATGGCTGGTTAATGGGATTAAGGAGCTCTCTGGATCTCACACACAGGTCAGTAGGTAGCACACACCAGCCCTGATGATGGCTGGGACACCTGGGAGCCTCACACACATAATCTCTACAGCCTGTAGCCCAATATGTGTCTGATCTGATCTGCTGTGGGCAAACAGAAGATTGATCACAATTGCTTGGCTTTAGCTATCTGAGGTGTAACTCAGACCCCTTTAGCTATATGAGGTGTTACAGATACCTTTCTTACTACTCTGGTGGCTGCTGTAAACAATAAAACATGAAACAAATCAATAAAAAATGAACAGGATGTTCAAGGAACTAATTAAAGAACTGAAGTTACAGCACAGATAGGGAACAATTTTGAGGCATAATACAGCCCAGATTTTTAAAAGTCTGTAACTTCTGATTTCAGTACTTCTGTACTTTCAGTACTTTTTTGTGTCTGAAACAGATACAAAAATCCTTCAGGCTGGAGCCTAAACCCACCTGTGATGTAGGCAAACCCAAATATGTGTGCAATGTAAAGAGATTTGCATTTAAACCAAATTAAAGATTATTACCGGCAGGGAAGCAAGACAAATAAGCAACTACAACATATTTTAAATACTTTATCTTTCAAACATACAGCATGATACAGTTGCATCAGGGATTGGAAGGATGTAAATCACTATGGACCCTTAAATCAGATTCACTGAGATAACAGGAACATCCTCTCCAAGTTTCCTGGCAACCAGTCAATACAAACACAAATAAATAATACAGAAGCTAACACAAAATGTGCAAAAAATAGCTACATACAATTATTCTCTGTAGAATGATTATTTTTTCTGAAGATGTATGGGTCCTCCTGATAGCTGGATGTCCTGGTAGTTTAGAGGGGCCTCTAGCTGAAGCACTGGAATTCACACAAGTAACCCAAGAAACCTCCAGGATGGCATCTGCTCTCTCCTCAGTGTGTTCTGAACCCTGTATCCAAGTTCACTGCAAGCAGGCCAATGTCTGACTTGGCAGGTTCTTATCTGAATTTGATCTACCATAAATCACATTGTGCTGGAAAAACTGTGGAACTTTCTAGACCTGGTATTTCTGACTATTGCTATCCAGTGGCCAGGAAACAGCCAGCTGAGGAACAGCTGTGCAGATGATGAAGCAATTGATATTATGTAGTAAATTACTGCATGCAAGTATGCACCCAGAATCTTGCTGTACCCCAGTTTTTAAGTTTGGCCCAAGTACTGGACCACTTATGAAAATGAGTTTACTTTTCCACTGTCTTACCTATTGCATCTTGTATCAAGTGAGCAATTTAAGATCTCTCCCACTTAAATTTATATTTCACCTTCCCAAAACATGATAATCAGTCACTTAGTTTCCAAGGTCAGATGCTAGGATGGTTTTACAAACAAGTAATCTCTGTGGGTGATGTATGCATAGTATAATTTTTCTTTCTGAAATATGTGAACAGGAAGTATTAGTCTTGTTTAATTCTGGAGAATGAAGATAAGAGGAAATAGCAATGAATTTTTCTAGAAAAAGAAAATGAAGGGTGAGGCTTTCTAGCAGCAGTGGGATAATTTTTGATACGTAAACAAGCCAGTATCTAGTATGCAAGGTTTTAATATGCAGGTTTTGTAGTCCCAAAAGTAGGATGAAACTGCAGTTAGAAATCAGCTGAAGCAAAATTTATAGGCAAGGCAAAGCTAAGGCAAGCAGAGGATACGGATTCAGTTGATTAACTCAGTACACTAAAGCAAATCTGAACAAAAAGCCTGCAAAAGAAACAAACATGAGCTTGTTCCAGCTGCCTCCTCTGTCTGAAGATACAGGTCCTCTTTGTGCTGCTGGTGCAGATCTGAAGAAGAAAAAAACAAACAGGATGTTCACAGCACAGAGCTGAGTTAGGATTCTTTTAAATATCAGGGGTTTGTTGCCAAGGGTGAAGTTTGTGGCCCAAGTGCTAAACTAGAAGTTTCTTTATATGAGCCTGCCAACAGATTCCCTTTGGCTGTCATGATTCTATAAACAGAATATCTTTGCAAAACCCTGGGAACTCTTCTTTCTACCTTCACACAAGTGCCTTCTTGTCTCTCCACATCCATTTGCTGTCTCTGGCCTTATGCTTGTGATTTTATAGTGCTCTTCTAGCCAGCAGTGGTCCTGGAGGACTGTATTTTCAGAGCACTGGATGCAATAGTACCCAGATCCACTGCTATGTCTCCCTGACATTGCAGTAATGCAAATAATCCATGCCACCACTATCAGCTGGCATCTGGCTTCCCTCCTGCTTGCATTTGTAAGCCATCTCTGCCATCTAGTGGGTGTCTTTTTACTCACAAGTTTTTTCTAACGTCAGGGTGTCACCTTAAGAAGCCCAAGTCCAAATGTGACTCAGCAGGAACATCGTTCAAGTCTGGAGAGGGGTTAAGGGGCGGCACCACCATGCTAGAAGCCCCAGGTCCATTACAGCACCTTCTGGGCCATCCCTCTGCTACCCTGGCCCAGCTCTCTCCTTTGCTATGCCCATGTAACAGGAGTTTTGGTGACATAAAAAGTCACTTGTCCAACTGTGATGTTTTTGGGCTCAGGCCATTACTCTCTGGAGGCTGAGAGGGCGGCTATCAGCCTTGTTAGAGCAACCAGCCCTGGTGAAAGGGGATGCATGGACCCCTGCATGCCTGTCCCACTGTTTACTATGGAAACAGATACCTCTGCAATTAGTGATACCCCCACTGACCAGCCCCCAGCCAGTTAATGGAGCATCACAGAACACAGAAAACGTGCCTGAGAAGGCAATCAATCATCAAATCATTTATATGCATCTGCTTAAGGCTCTTTCTGAAAAGGCAGCTAGTTTCTGTGGAGGTGGTGTTATGTACTGCAGGGAATTGAGTGATTCTGGGAAGAATGTAAGTATTCATTGGCTTGTAGTATTTAAATTACTTAAATTTCAGGGAGAGGAAATGATAGTTTTGCATTCGGATTGGGAAGCTCTGTTGTGATTTGGAATAGATAAGAAATTAATCAAATTTATTACAGTGCCATGCATAGAGGATGGAATACAGTGCTCATGAAGGAAACAAGCAAGGGAACTTTTCCTAAGGAGGATGAGAACAGCTGAGTTGCTCTGGAGTTACCCCAGGAGAGGGCGAGGCTGGTGTTTCAAGTTCAACAGGGATTATGTTACTTGAGTAGCGACAAGGATGGGAGCGAAGGGGCGGCTGCTCCCCTGCTTGCACACTGCAAACGCCATGTGGCAATACTGCAGAACTGCATGCTCACCCTTAGCTGAAAGGAAAAACACATTAATGGTTTCCAAAAACCTTCTCATCTAGGCTTCCTCAGCACACACATCAGAAAACTTTGAGGAAAATTATTTAAAACCTGGGAGAGAAGAGAAATCTTCTGTCAAGAGCTCAATAAAATATTGTATTTTTCAAAGTCCTGTGCTCTTTCTTCCAGTTTGCTAATATTGTCACTATGTTCACAGCTATTATTTTGAAGGGGATAGCTGTATTTTCATTTGACACTTTGTCCTGGGGTGACCATTTAGTTGCAGAACAAGGAAATCCTATTTTAATCCACAGTGCAAGTGGCATTTTGTAAGCAAAGCCCTAACAGGAAGTCTGTTCTATGATCTACTGCCTAGAGGTCTGGAGCTATCAGTGGAATTTATAACCCCACCATTTTCATAACATTTACATGCTGGTGCTAGGATATAATTTGCATGCAGAAATACGTGTTGGATTGCAAGGTGAGTAAAAGTTTTCAGTGACCAGCAAGAACAGGGAATACTCACTTTCTCTGTGTGTACCAAGAACTGGGCATATGTTACAGAAGGTGCTGTCCACCTCCTTTTCTGTACTGCATGAAGCACTCCATGAATGCATGAAGCACTGCAGCCCCTCCCAGAGGCAGGCGAGCTGAGGTTGCACCTCTGCTGCCATAACCAGGGGCAGCAAATCAGGACTTTCACAGCAGAAGCTGTTGTTGCAATATCACACGGGTATTAACAAACAAAAATTTGCATGAGCTTGAATAGGGAAGAAAGGACAGTAAGAAATAAAGCATGGATTATCCATAAGAAGAATATAACCACAAATCAGTGTTTATGTACTGATACATTCTACAACATTCCAAACAGTGAGGAAGTTCTCATTCAGATGTTCAAGTCTCTCATGTGTACCTATATATGCAACGGCATATAGATTATGAAACATAGTCAGAACTGAAAACAGTAATCTTTACTGTAAATTCACTGAAATACATAATAAATTAATTTAATGCTCCTCATATAATATAGATAAATATGGGTAAGTAGGGAGTTTGGGAGCAGTGCTTGCTAATTACGAAGTTATGTCTTGGATGTAATCTGCATTCTTTGTAGATAACTCACTGGCCCAAGGTAAATACATCAAAATATAGAGATTAAGTCTCACACAAAATGGAAGATTAAAAGAAAACTTCCTCAAAATTTAGAACTGAAAATTCCAGTAGTGGGAGAAATGTCCTTTAGATATGTTGCCATTTGATCTATGTTTTGATTATTCAAGAAATTATATTAATGAAAGTAACTTCAAATTTGTAATAGATTTTATATCAGAACAGCGATACGTACAAACTTCACATCATCAATAATATACAAGGTTACTGTGTGATCAATGAGAACCCATTAACACCTAATTTTGAGAAGCAGGTGCTCACAGACAGCTGTGCACAATTTGTGAATAGAAACTGTTAATTCAATCCACAGTAACTAACAAATTCAAGACTACTGTGTATTGCATATGGAGAATATACAGCAGGTGGTAGAGGTGGGATCTGTTGACTTCTGTCTATTTTATTCAGTTGTAACGACACGGGGATGGGTTGAACTTCTTTTACTTACGATGCAAAGGCACACTTAGGATGATCAGGATTATCCAGGCAGAGTAAGAACATTACAGACCTGTGAAAATACCATTTTATTTATCACCTTTCAGGCAGGCAACTGAGAAAAAAAAACCATGAAAAAATGAAACAAATTCACAGTACTATCGTGTTTGAATCTTCATTAGATTTATCTTAAAATCTATGGGAATGACTAAAGCTGTGAAACCTATTGTGAATAACTGGTAATTCTGCAGACATTCAATAGTGTTTTTAACTATTGTTTAGATTTTAAATCCAAGTACATGAGGATTCTGTGTCTGGCATTGAGTAAGTACAATGTTCCACTCAATCATACAAGAAGATGTAGTGTTTTACTCAATAAACAGCCAAAAAATGTCAAATCTGAAAAATGTGACATCAACCCTCCAACATATCTGTCCCTCCTGAAGACATGACATGAATGGCACTTCAGTATTGCACAGTAAGAATCAAAATAGGTAAGGTGCTTCTGCAAATACAGCATAATAATAAAAGGTTTTCACTTACTTGTAATTGTCAGTGCAAGTGACATCAAATCCAAGAGTTTTCAGCCTGGTTTCCAGTGTCTTTACACTATTAGTTCCACAGGAATCTCTGTGAGGAAGGATTTCAATTTTATTGCAAATCTTTTGTTATATAATTTTTTTTCACTGAACTTGATGGAATTAGTAAAGTAAATCCCCATTACTTTGCCTCTTCTATATTGCATAACACCACTAGAAAAATGGTGTACATTGCTCTTTATGCTTCATTTGCTTACATTACTGTTGTTTCACAATTTATCCTTTTCACAGTTTACAGAGTCTGGAAGATTAGCTTCAGCCAGTGTAGCATTTTCAGATTCTATTCACTAATAATCCCATGTTTAATATTTGATTAGACAGAAAAAGACCTAAATAACTTTGCAAAATAGTGTTATGTTTGTAATATTCTTTGGCAACTATTTAGGTAGTGATAATGTCGATGCTGTCTTTACAGAATAAGTTTGTTATAATAAATGAGGATTATACTTGTTGTTTGAAGCTTGTTCTCTCTCTTGAATATTGAATAATAGAAAAATACAGAGAGAAAAAACTCAGAAACATTCCTAGACACAGCTCCTGTTTCTAGCACTGATTTTTTAATTTGTAGTCCAATTAGTATAAGAAAGTTTACAGAACCAACTGAGACCTCTAAATCTGCACCAACATAAAATATTAAGGCCAGTGCTACTTATTTGCTGGTCAGTAAATACCCATGACTAAAGAAAGCATATGGAGACTAACAAAGTGATTGTAGAAAACAATTAATAAAAATATACAATTACTCCCATGCATCCATTTACTGAAACATAAACTAAGATTCAGTTCTTGTCTTAGCTTTTCTTTGTAAAAAGGGCAATTTTTGCAAGGATTAGCTGTATGTTTTTTCACTCCCAGAGGGTGTGATTCTTTGATTTAGAGAGACAGGCTGAAAAATGCTAATCTGAACTATGCTATTTTACCACAGCACTGTGGTAAAATACACAACAGACAGCCCAAACTGTTTGGACTGATCAGTTTTGTTATATTTGTTTATTATTTGTTTGCTTTATTTAAATTACCAAAATTAGCAAAATTAGGCCCTTTTAAAGCCTACATTTTATTACTGGATTAATTATTGAGAGAAAAAGAGCCACCAGTTGGTATTTGCCTGCTTCTACAAATTTTCAAACAGTTAAGATAGGTGAAAATGAAAAGAATGCATATGGCAAGGTGAAAGAAGTATCACTCATCAGCACTTAATCTGAAATTCAGATTGACTCTTAGTAAAACTGTTCATGCTCTATCTTCATTCAGGGTCTAAGATCCACACACACATCTAACCAAGAGTTGGCTCCAGATCTAATATTAGAATTTATTTATATTTTCTCTAATTCTGGTATTTCTCTACTCTCTAGGAATGGCAGGTTGTGTCTCCTGTGTTCATGAAAGCATCTAAAATACTTTGTTTTAAGTAGTATGCAAATACAATCAAACAGAAAGATAAGGTGAAATTTTAAAGACAGGTCCAAAAGGAAGAAACTAATTTTTATTTTGAAGACATAACTTACCTATCTGGTCCTTCAATATCATCCACAACCCAAATGACAACCTGTGAGATTTTGTCTTTCTGGAAATTAGGTATTTCATAATCTGCAAAAAAACTGATTCAAGAAAAAAAAATTGAATTATAAAGAGCATGAAAATTAAGTAATCCTTTTAGCAAGATTTAGTGAAATGATGTGCAAGGCGTAGTGTAATCTTTTAGGGTTTTTTTCACTCAGAAGGATTTCAAGGGCTGAATGCCTGGTCTAAGTCTGGGCCTAGGTCTCTCTAATTTGCTATCATGTGTCTTCTTAAATGTCTATACCAGCACTACAGTGTCTCTGAGCCCATTTAAATGTTCTGAGACCTCCACAGGGAAGAAGGGACCATCAGCTGCCACTTCCTGGGTGGGACCAGCAGTGACAATGTGGGTCTGTCCTCCCAGGCCTTCAGGCTCTGCCATGCAAGCACAGGACATGTGCTGCTTGCCAGTGGCTGGTAGTTCATGAAGTCAGCAAATTATTTCAAATTTCTGGAGAAGTGAAACAGGAGGAGAGGTAGCAAGAGTTGCTTTCTCTGGTCCAGTCTGGTATGGTGGTAGCTGACCAGAGACCAGCAGCAGCAACAGCACGTTTGCCTTTCTGTCCAAGGTGTCCAAGCCTGTCCAACACATAGTCAAAATATAATAAAAAATAGATTCCAATTCATTTACTCAGTCATGCATAGGCTATTATCAGAAAAAAAGAAGCTTGCTCCCAAATTTGGAGAAATCTTTAACTAGAGGTGTCAGAAACCGTGGAGGAACAATGTACAACTGACTTCAGTAAAACCAATTTTGGAACTGGCTTTTATTATTAAAGAAATCTGCCAACTAAATTCATACTGTGTGAATGAGCAAAGTTATTTTTCCATGGAATGAGAAATAAATCTTAACTGAAATGATATCAGGTGACTTAATGGTGATTTAAGTGTACAAACTTTAAAACTGAATAAAGGGGGCTTTGAAATACTTGAAAACAGACCAGAGAGATGGTTAGGAAGACAGGTAGATCTTTCAGATTACTTTCTGCTATTAATATTTCACTGCCAGCTTTTTTCAAACATGATCTCTTAAACAAATTCAGTCATAAATGGACCAGAAAGATACAGAGCAAAGAAAACATATGGAGTAACTGGCTTTGTTTTCTCCTTGGCAGGCTGAGTTCCAGGGGTGATTTCACTGGGTAAACTATCACCAGACTGGCAACCCAGGGAGCTGGTGGAATTAATGTGTGTGTGAGATGTTTTTTGAAATAAAGAATCTGTAAATTAACAGAAATAAGGAATGAATTTCTAAAATATTCAATCTATAATAGATTCTGGGTATTGGCCTGCTGTCAGGTATTACCATCTGCAGAAGATTTGTTCCCAGCTGACCATCTGACCAACCCAAGAAGTCTGTTTAAGTCTTTGTGACTAGCTGAAAGCTGTGTACAGAAATGGACATTTTGGGGGACAGAGGCAAGTAGTTAGGAGGTGTTTTGGAAAAGGTGGTTCTTCTTTCTCTCCTATCCAGAGATAAAATTGTCTTTTCAATGGTTACCTTTAGTCCTCATGAATACACAGGAGGAGAGTCTCTCCTATGGGTTTTTAAAAGATGTAATTTTTTGATCTGCCTTGGACAGGACAGGTGCTGAGGTAATGAAGGGTGCATTTCTTACCACAGGTAAGCAGTCACTACAGACACATAGTAAAAGTTCTAAAGGGTGTACTTTTACATAAAATTCTAAATGTAAGCTTAGATGAGCTTCTCATGGTGGTAACAGCTCTGAATAAGGAAAAATCCACCTGTCTTTAATATAAAAGGAACTAAGAAGAAGAAGAAGCTCATCTTTGCTATTATCCTCCTCAACAAACAATTTTTTTGCTTTCTGAAACAATAATAGACTTCAAACTACATCCACTCTAGGTCATGGAGAAATAAATACTTTCCCTTTAGAACTTACCAAGTTTGCTGGTAGGCCTGACAAAGACTACACTCCTTGTAACAATATTCTCTATTTGGACATGTCCCTGAAGAGAAATTTCATTAACACTCATCTTTTTGAAGACATACACATTTTGCCACAGTACATTGGCTGATTCTAGGGCAGCCTTCAGAGCATTCACCATGCTTGCCACAGCAGTTTGTAAAATGCAGGAGTTGAAAGGATTGTTTCCATCCACTATGTATTAATCCTTCAGCCAGGGACAATTAACAGTTGTTCCCACAACTCAGCAGACTTTGATGCAACAGGTCCTTTCAGCTACACTTCTCATGCTTTGTGCAGCAGAAGACCCAAATAATTGGTTGACTTTTCTTTTTTGTGGTCATCCAGACTCTACACAGAAAATTACACTACACAGACTCCAGACAGAAATCAGTCAGTTCTCTTACCCTGGCTGTGGATAAGCTCCTCCCTCTGCAGAACCATTCAGCAAGACCTGTATCACCCCAGAGCTGTGCTTTGCATACTGCAATAGATAACAATGCTGGTCAGATCTCACAGATTTGTCACATAACTTGGTATTTTATTGCAAACAGTAACCAAGGAAAGAATTTTACCACCAAGACTATCAGAACTGCAAAAATAATACTAGACTAGCACCCTAGCAGGTCACTGAAGTAAAAAGAACAGGAACCAAACAGGCCATGGTTTAATTCAATGATTCTTCTCAAGCTATTTTCTCACATTTATAAGTACTCTTCAGCACAAAAAGAAAGCACTTTGGCATTCTCTGTTGAGTTTGATATGTAAGTAAAGGGTTTTCAGCAAGGCTGTCAAATTAGGACCTGCAATCAGTAGACAGTCAGTGTGCTTACTGTGCTTAGTATATGGTTTTTATTAACAAAGCTAACAGAATTTTAACACATTATCTAGCTAAGGTGGATGTTAAGTTCTCCTTGCTAAAACACTTGCAGCTAGTCTAAACCAGTGTACTTCTATCAGGGGAAATAATCCAGTAAAGGTAGAGGTTGAAATCTGTCGTAAACTAGCAATGTTTTCCTGAACCACCCTGGACACACTCACAGATGTAAGAAATCAGCACTAATAAAACATTTACAGTGGCTGAGGCAATCCTCCAGAAAGAATCCACCGCATTGTTTTCACATTCCGCCATGGTAGGGCAGGATTCATAGTCCAGGCCTGTAGGAAGATGTGATTTGTGCTATTAGAGAGATGATAATGACTATAAAATTGACTTTAGCAAGCAACCAAATGTATTTGTGCATTACTCACTGAACCCATGACCTATGTTTGGCATAGCACTGAAAGCTGTTGTATTTTTTCAATTTTCCATTCTTTGTAGTTTACACAAACAGTGACATTCTCAGGATTCAGTAATTTGGCTGAAATGGTTCTAACTCTGTTCCTGGGATGCAGGGAGCTCCAGGTTCAGAAGACTGAAGAAGAGGTTTATGGCCACTGCAGGACCATTTAGATTTCACTGTGTGCTCCCCTGACTGCTGTGTTAAGTATGCACATGATACAAGAGAGAACAAGACAGTGAAGCTATCCCTGATTTTTCATGGGGCAAGAGCAAATTTAGTTTCTCCAGGACACAGCAGTTGGTCTCCATTATGGTTTTACAGACAAATGTTTAACATAGCCCTCATTGTCTTACCAGGGCTGTCTGCCTGCCCACACCAGCTCAGAAAATCTCCAAGGAAGCCAAAGAGAGTATCAGCCACAGACATGTAGCGACGTCCTCTGGCAGCTAAGCTGTTGACTAGTAGCTGATTATTTTCCCAGAAAAGAGACTAGGAAAAAAAAAACATAGAGAAGAAATGTACCAACACTTGGGTGCAGACACAGTGAGATTATGGAGTATTGAAAACAGTTGAAAACATGTTTTGGTATTTCTTTGAAAATCAAGCTAATAACCAGAAATGTTAGCTATCTCTTTAAAGGAACAAAGTTTTTTAATTTTCCAGAGGTGTAAATTCTGATCCCAAGTGACTTGAGGAACAGTAGTAGTTCGATGAGAAGGGATATAGTCCTATTTTAAATATAGTTAGGCCTAGCTTTGCCTGCCTTAGCAGACAGATTTAGGGGAAGAAGAAAAAAGGAAGATATTTATAAACCAGATATATGTCACCAGAAATCTCTCAACGTTGCTATGTTGGCTTATGGTGTGAAAAAAATCCCATATGTCTAGATGTTATTTCTGTGTTTGCAGAACTCCTCATGAATTAAGCCATGTTGACAGTAGTATTTGTTGGTTTAGCTTGTAGCATTTAGAAATGAGGAATAATTGTGTTAGAGGCGCAACACATCTTTTGCACCTCCACGGTTCTTTGCAATTACTGGCACATCAAACCCTTACTGTTCCCTGGCACAGAACAATGACCTCTCTCATTTCTGCTTTTGCTTGTTCAGTGTGTCAATGTTTAACATGGCACTGTCATAATACAGCTGTAAGGAGTAAAAGCAAAAGGTGATAGCAGGCACAGCAATTGCAGCCAGAGCACCTAGCTTAAGGAAAAGCAGAGGTGGAAGTTCAGGGACTATGGCAGAGCTCCCAGCACAACAGGAAAAAGGGGGCATCTCTGTAGTATGAAAAGAGAGACATTGCTGAGAAGTTACTGCATAAAAGAAATGGAGCCAAACACATTGAAGCATGCTATCAAGTCTGAGTCTAGTTTATAAACTACAGAGTCTAGTTTATAAACTACAGACTGGTCAAAAAGAGTGACTCACAAATCAGTTACAGAATGACTCGTCAATCTTGAACTGTGTCACGTAAAATCTGTTGTATGTCACAGGGCAATTAACATAAAAAATTATTACCTTGTTAGGTGGAATTGTGTGAAATGTGAGGTTGATAAATAATTCATAATCCTTAGGATGAATGCTGCAAGGATCCTTGTTGATAAATGCATTTTTAAATGCTTCCCATATCTGTGAACAATTCTTCTCACTGTAATAATTAAAAAAAAAAAATACCAAAATTGTTTTTTTGAAGCTGAGCCAGAAAGATACATGTTCTCAACTCCTTCAAATACCCCAATTAAGGCAGAAAACTGAACTCAGGGTGGTAAAAAACTTGTAGCTCAGGAAGAGCATAGAGATCTTGTCTTCTGAGTCATAACTGCAGCAGATAAGGAAGAAGTAGCAAGGAAAATATTAGCATTTACAGTGTGGAATTAGAAACACATTATGTATGATTCAACAAAAACCTTAGTAGGTACAGTATACACAGTGAGTTTGCTATCCAATACTGTAGAAATACTGAAGAAATAGCTTTCTTTGAAATTTTCCAGATTCAAAAAGCCATTTCAAATAAACCATAGCTAAATATACAATGCTGCTGGAATGCAACACTACTCTTAAAATGTCAGATTCAAATGGAGGACAAGTTGCTAAAAAGCTTTGATAGTAGAGTAATGATGGTGACAGATGCCTTCAGCTTCTAGGTCCTGGGACTGTGCAGTTTTCTCTTGCTGGAATGAGTACAGTGACCAGGGACTGTGTGACAGGGACACACACTGTCACTATGCAGTAGCTACAAGAAGTATGTTGTTAGCATTCAACACTTCAAGTGCTGAAATAAGATGCTAGGCTGTGCACTCCAACATTTCCCTTCTGCCAGCTCTGTTTTGGGGACAAAAACCTCCATGGAGGGACAAGACAGGCTGTCTACAGATGGAAGTGTCCTATCTCTTTGGACTTTCAGGATCTCACCTGTCACAGCTCTGAGCCTGCCTGGAGTAATTAAGAAGGGAATTTCTGTTTTCACCACTTTTCCACAGTACCTTCCCCACATAATGCTGTGACAATGTCTATGCCAGGAACACTCTGCACAACAGAATATTTACATTATGTGCATTCAGCCTTCCTAACATGAATAGCTGTCACTGCAAAGCCCTAGCTTGAACAACAGTAGTCCTGAGAAGTAAACCAAACTTTGCCACTACAGTGTTTTTGCTCGTTTAGTATCATCCATAGACAGCAAGGTTTCTGCTGGTACAGGTTCTTTAGGGAGCTGCTTTGTGACACTGAATGTCACAGAAACTTTAATGGAGACTTTGTGATGAGCTATGCAGGAAACAGATCACAGATTTTCTTACAGAAATCTTTTGTCATGCTTCCAACAACTATATAAAAATTCCCTATATCTTGTAAGCAGATATGGATCTTGACCTGAAAATTTTCAGTGATGCAATATGATCCTTGATCACTAGTTTCAAGGTTTAAACAGATTTACTTGATAAAAGAATTTGCGCCCTATTTCTGATTTCAAGCTGTTGTACTTTGGCTTCTGACAGTTGTATACTCTTAGGTCTCATTTTGTTAAAGAGCTTTCTACTCAAAGCACTTACGTTAGTACTTGTGGGTTGCCATCAACTGATCTTTTAAGATCTTTCTTGACAGGTGCATCCATCAGTAATTTTCTGGTTAACTCACATACTGCTTTTTTTTTTTTCATGACTTCTCACCCAGTTTTGAACAGCTTGTAAATCAAAAGGATTATTCTGCTCTGATACTCAAAACTTCTTAGCTGTCAAAAACACTTTTTGAAACTACAGGGTGGGGAAGGACTGCAGTTCAGGAAAATGCCTTCTAATCTTAGTAGACACTAATAAGCCAGATTAATTTCACACTATTTAGTTAAAAAAAAAATTGTTTTCAAAGCTTTCATGATATACTCAAAGTAAACAAATATGGACGAAAAGCATTATAGGAACATTTGTGTTATTTAGTGTACTCCTGTTAGGAAATGTCAAATATGATCTTAATTCAAATTCAAAATCTCACTTCTGCATGGCCACAGCATTTTGTAAAATGCCTCTTTTGATTGCCATTTTGCACATTGTGTTTTAACATCTGGGGAAGCTTTTTTTATGTTCCTATAACCATCTTTATGTTTTAACTATCTTGCAGTGCAAAGACATGTTTTGCTAGCTTCCTTTCAGTTAGCAAAGTATTTTTAGAAAATTTGTGCATGAATTCAGAAGCAAAACCTGTTCAGGTGGTCACATCTGTAAAAGCTAGCTGGGGGCAACTAAGAAACAGACAATGAACAGAAAGGGCTATTAATAATTAGAATATCTATTTTGCACCTGTGCAATATGAAATTTCCATTTTGTTTGAATTACATTATTTGCTTGTAGACCTAAGGGAAATCAAAAATCCCCACATGGTAAGAAATTAGTTGCATAACTCTTCTTTTAATAATGCCATTTTCGGTCTAAATTCAGGAAAGTAGTCTTAATGTCCTGCCTGGCTTCATGCTATCCTGAGCAAGAACACTTTGATGAACATATTCAAACTTCTCAATTTTAAAATCATGTTGTGAAAATGTAACCAGAATTCAGTAAATCACAAAGCCATCATAAACATGAGACGTATAGAAATGTTTCCCAGAATACTGCATTTACATCTCTAAAAGTCCAAATCAGTTAACAATGTGGTTCAAATTTCTGCAGTAACTATCCTTTATGTTGCTCATTTTAGCATATTCTGTATTATTATTCATGTCCTGCTTCAGATATAAATGAAGTGGCATCTGTTAAGTCCTGCAGAAGCTCTACCTATCTAGAGCCTACTGCATGACCAGATTACCTACACAACTGTAAACTAAGTTCACATATTTTACATTATGTAATATATTGTAGGAATGTAGAAATCTACACTTAAAGTTTACTTCCACTTTCCATTGTGACATGTTTATAAATTTGGCAAGCTTGAACTGTTCCACTGAAATTCATGCACTGTGTTATTTGCATTAGGATGATCTTTTTTCCTTCATAAGACTTGAAAGAAGACACTTCTAATAGGTTAAGAGTATTATTGTGCAGAAGTATATTGTTTTACCTTTGTTAAAAGCGAAAAATTTGTTTTAAGTCCTTTATCTTCCTCTTTTGCAACAGGAACTGAAAATGGGAGGTTAGGGACTGGAGGTGATATTTGCAATATCATCTAACCCTGTTTAAAGAAAGCAATTCAATGCCACTGGAATCCAGATAGGGCCCCTCTGCAAATACCTCTTCACACTTTTAGGACAACTTTTTAGTGGCAGAATAAAGGGCTGAACTCCAGGAGATTGTCCTTCTTATTTTCTTCCTTTTTACAATGCAAGGAAGACAGAAAAGTGCTCTTAGCAAAGTGTGTGATTTACCTCCAGTTCTGTATAATTAGCACAACCAATAGAAGCTCCCACTGATAATCACAACCAATAGATAATCCCAATGGAGCAGTTGATTAGTACTTGATTTTTCAGGTGGATGGGCTAAACAGGTTCCTTCAGTACCACAAGACAGCTGTAAAGTGAAGTGTTCCCTTTTGTACATGACCGGACACACAGACATGCAAGGCAAATCTGGTCTTCCCAAGACTGCTGTCAGATTTGGTCCTTCCAAAACACCATCCCTGTCATTTCTGTGTGTTGCTCTCCTTACAGAAAGAAAGGTGGGGTGCAATGGGAAAAAAAAGTGAAATAAAGAATTGAAGGATTAAAAATCTTGCCTCAATTACAGTACTTTAGTTAAAATATGACATCAAAGTAATTTTGTTGTTTCCAGACAGCTACAAGCATGTTGGCTTCAAAAGGATCACTAGCATGGCTAGAAGCATAACATCAAGCTTCTGATTAACAACCATTTTGTACAGAATATAAAAAACTAATCCAGAAACAAGCAAAACTTACCCAACAGCAGGGTTCACAAGTGTAATATACTCATAGCATCTTCCAATGACAATACTTTCCAGGTTTTGAGTAGTACCTTCACCTTTCCATTTCTTTCCCTGCGCTCCTGAGAAGCTGTTCATACACAGAACAGAGACAAATAAAAGAGGGAAAAAAAGGTTCATCATAATGAATCCTTGACAATCCAAATTCTTGACAATCCAATACTTAACAGAAAAAAAAAAAAGAAATAAAAAAGTAGAGTTCAATGACACAATTTAAATGGAAACCTGCAGTCTGAACATTTAATATTTTCAGTACTAGCTACAGCTCAGTACAGAAGACAAAGGCGGGAAAAAAAACCTTGCTGGAAACTATAACCTAACTATTTCCTGGAACGATTGCAGCACAGGGATACATCACTTCCTCGTGTCTAAACTATTCCCCGCTTCAGAAAAACGAGAAACTTTGAAGGCCACCTGGTGATAACTGAAGAGAATTGCAGTATATCTCCATAAAGGGAGGAAAAAAACCCTTGCCGCTTGAATACTTAAGATGCCTTTGGTTCGCTTAATACTCGTTGCTGTGCTACACTTTCCTAAACCACTAAAGCAAAAAAAACAAAAAACCAAAAAAATCTAAAATATGCAGTTACAGCAACGACAGTGTAAATATCCAAGTCCTCGAGTTATCTTGTATCACACACAGGGGTAACATTAGTCAGCTCTTTTTCCATCTCTCCTCTGGGCAGTGACAGTGGCTTTTTGGTGTGATATGTGCATCATGTGTTCGTGAAGAAACCCTGCCTTGCAGTCATGAATCCATCCTGATGAGAAACAGAAGGGTTACAACATGTATCCTGTGCACTGAACAAATGAACAAATGTCTTCAACTTCTGCTGTCATTCTCCTCCAGGTTCTTTCCCATAAGTACTCTGTTAGAACATCAAAAGGCACCAATCAATCTAATCTTCAGAATATTCTCTGGTACACACTGCTGCAAATACAACCACTTTGGTTTTTTTCCTTAAAAAAAAAAAATCAACCTCCAAGTATTTTGTATTCAACCTCCAAGTATTTTTGCACTCACATTTCTGAGGACCATGCTGGTTCTTCTCTTTCTTTTCTCTCTTTCTTTTCTTTCTTCTCCCTTTCTTCTCTTCTCTCTTCTCTTCTCTTCTCTTCTCTTCTCTTCTCTTCTCTTCTCTTCTCTTCTCTTCTCTTCTCTTCTCTTCTCTTCTCTCTTCTCTCTTCTCATCTTCTCTTTTCTCTTTCCCTCAGTGACTATATGACTTTATTTTTTGTGTACTTATTTATGTAGTGTCATACTTCTGTTGATGCACTGGTACTCGGCCGGTGGATTTTGCTGAGGGAAAAATCTTGCTAATCATTGAGTAAATTCCTGATGATGGATTTCTGCTATAAATATGATAAAATATAGCCAATTGGTTGCCACCTGAAGCAAAGCCTTCAGGAAAGCCAAATTTACTCAGAAATGGATGTGCAATGTTGTGCTTGATATGGTGGAGACACAGGAAATTATGTACTTTACTCCTGTTGCTTCTCTAATGCTTTTTCTTCCTATTTCTTTTCCTAACCTCTCTATGTCCATGCTGACAGGGCACCAGAACAATAATGAAATGGTTTCAAGCCAGTACTTTAAATTCAGGATTAGAGAGTGCAATAGTCATGGAAGTCACTGAACATTTTCTTTTTTATTGACTTTGCTGCAACCAAATTTTGCTCAGTAATTTCAGAATCTAACAGAAACCAGAATGTGATGTGATCTTCTATACAGAAATGTGCAGAAATTGTCACTGATTTTTGCATCAAGGCTAGAACTTTTGCTTAAAATATGCAGTATAAATTAAGAAGTCATACAGACGGATACTGAATGTTTCTCCATGTGCACACTGGGTTAGGACACAGCACCTTGGGCAAGAAGATGTGGGTTCCTTAACAAATAGACAACCTGTCCAAACATCCCAGAGAAACTGGATCCAAGAGTTGTTGGGATCCCCATTTCAACTCCTGTCAAGCTTCCTTTCCTTGCTGGCAACCTCTAGAAACACAACATCAGGCCAGAAGGGCCTTTGATCTGACTCAGCACAGCCATTTTAAATTTGTGTTCCTAGTTTTGTTCTAAATATTTCACATGAGGGCTAAATTAACAATCTCCAGGGTTCCAGTGGTTTGATAGCCTTGAGAGTAAAACCTTAGCTCTGGCTTGAACTTGTCTACTTCTAGCTTCCAGTCACTGAATCTCATGATATCTTTTTCTATTACATTAATGGAGAATCCCTCCTCAGAATCATCTCTCCATGTAAATTCTTGTAAAAAATTACAAAGTGTACTCTTAAACTAGTCCATGAAAATTCAGTATTTTAATCACTTTATCAGGTAATTTTTCTTGTAGTATTGTAATTCACTGCCACAAACTGGCTGCCCATCTTGCCTCCTGAGGTCTGGCAATTCATGGTGGATGCAGATCACTGTTCCTCCCTCTCTCTCCCTTCTCCCCTAGATGATCTTATTGCTCATGAAGAAAAGTCAGAAAATTGGCAGCATATCTGCTCTGGAGATACTGTGGTTCACAAACTGAATATTAACCCAAACAACCATGAAATTCAGCATATGTTTACATTCTGAACCCCAGAAGATGAGGAACCAACATGTTCTCTCCTGTTATTTCTATCAGGTGTGAGTGGTAAGTTCCAGCAGTAGGAAGGTGCAACAGATGGCAACGTTAATCCTCTGCTACTACTCAAGCATGAATTTCTGAATAACCTCAATTCTGTATGACCACATGCTCTAGGCCTGGAAATAGGACCTCATATTCACAAGCTCCTCTGTAAGCAATGAACTTCAAACATTGTTTCTTAAGGGTTTGTGTCTTCAGTGCCTAGGTCTACCTACAGCAGTACCACAAGGTCTCACCTGCTCCCTTGTGTGCCAGGGCACACTCTCTGAGAAAGAAACGCTCAAGCTCAAACCCAGAGCTCTGCTCACTTGCCAAACAGTAAGCACAGCTGTGTGATGGCTAGCCAGCTGTGGAACACCTGTGCTTCGCCTTCCTTTCTTCCCTCCTGTGTAACTGCTTTTTTTCCCACCCCAAAGTTGAAAGAATTTAACCTCCTGAGGTTTGTACATATTTGCAAATATGGCTAAGTAGGTCAGTGTGTTCAAAAGTCCTTCAAGGAGGAAAGAATTCATGGAAAAGGAAACGCCTAGTACTACAGGTGCTTAAGACTAATTTCCTTAGATAAAGAGATAAAAAGATTATTGTGCAGTGTCAGCTAAGTAACACTCATGAGCTCTTCTGCTTAGTTCACTATTTACTGCTTGTACCAGCATTTTATTCCCAACATACTAATGTTGAGAAATACCAGACTAAAAACTCATGTGACTTTGCTGAAAATATTTCAACATATTTACAATGAATTGCTTACACCTATGACCTCTCTAGCTCTAATACATTTAATATCTGCAACATAGACCTTGCACAGTTTTCAGTCAGAAGGTCCTGCTGCATCTATTGTGTGTTTGACAAAGTATTTTGGTGACATTTACTGAACATTGCAATGCTGGTCAACAGTTTTACAACACTACATTGTTGTAAAACAGTTACAGCTTTTGTCAAACTGATGTGCAATCTCAGCTTGGCCCAGTGTTCCTGTTTACTTTGAAATGTTGCACAAGCAGATAAGTATGACAGGCAGGTGTTTCTGGTCCATTCACCTCGGATGTTAAACAAACACACTTAACTTTACTCGTTTGGCACACATGCTGCAAAGGGTTGGGTGCAGATTCCGTGCTGCAGCATATACAAATAGCTTTCCTAGGACCTTTCTTGGTGAGGTCACACTGCAAATCCTGTGTCCAGTTCTGTGCCCCTCAGTTCAGGAAGGACACTGAGGTGCTGGAACAGGGCAACAGAGCACAAGTGTTGTGGGGAGCAGCTGGGGGAGCTGGGGGTGTTTAGCCTGGAGGAGACCAAGGTGGAGCCCACTGCTCTCTAAAACACCTGGGAGGAGCTGTAGCAGGTGGGGGACAGTCGTTTCTCCCAAGCAAATAGCAATAGGACAGGACAGTCTTAAACTGCTCCAGGGAAGGCTCTAGGTTGGACATTAGGAAGAATTTCCTCAGAGGAAGGGTGGTTAGACATGGGAATGGGCTGACTGAGTCATCGTCCCCGGAGGTGTTTAAGGGAAGACGACGTGGCGTTCAGTGCCATGGTCTGGCAGACAAGGTGCTGGGTCACGGGCTGGCGTCCATGACCTCAGAGCTCTTTTCCAACCTAACTGATTCCGTACATGTTTTTTACATCCGCAAGCTGCTACCTTGGCCTTGCCAAGGCACGGGATCTCCAGTCGTGCAGCACTGCAGCTCACTAGGATGAACCCAGGGCTGCGCTGCCGAGCAGTGCGCATCCCACACCGACACCCGCCGGGCCGCAGCCGCCCGGGCCGAGGCAGGCCCGGCTCCGCCGCTCCCGGCGGGAAGGGGCGGGGCCAGCCGCGCACGCGCGGGGCGGTGGGCGCGGTCACGCGGGGCGGGCGCACGCGCGGTGCGGATGCTCGCGCCGCCGTTCGCGCCGCCGTTCGCGGCGCGGCTCCATGGGGAGAACATGGCTCCCTTCCCCGAGGAGGTGGACGTGTTCTCCGCCCCGCACTGGCGCATGAAGCAGCTCGTGGGGCTCTACTGCGACAAGGTAGCGGACCGGGGCGGTCCCCGCGCCGCTGCCCCGGGGCGGGAAGGAGGGTTTGGGGAGTGCGCAGCTGTCGGCGCCCCGGCCCCGCCGGTAACTTCTGCCCTGCGCTGCCGCGGGGCTCCTGAGCCCCTCACGGGCGGCCGGTGCCGCTCCCCGGCCGCACACGGCGGGGGCTGCCCTCGCTGCCCTGCCGGGAGCTGTGTCCCGCTCGGCCCGGCGCGGAGGGGCGGCGGTGCCGCGCAGGGAGCGCCACCCGCCCGGGCAGCCCGGCAGAGCCGCCGCGGGCCTGGCGCTCCCTGCGCGGGCAGCGCGGCCCGCCCGTGCTTGCCGTGCTTGCACTCCGGCGGCGCACGGGACCGTGCTTGCGGGTCTGTGCAGTGTTCTGCTGGTGAGTGGCGTAAAGGTACCCTAGGTATGTGCTTTTATTTTAAATATGAGTAATTTTGCTCGTGAACAAAGGTAATTTTTATTCTTGCATCAGGGTAGTTAAGTAATCAAGGCTGGTGTGTCACCTGAAAGGCAAACTTCCCTGCAGCAGCTTTGAGTGTTGTGGGAGGGTTTTGGGCCAATACTTCACAGCCAGCACTCCTACTGCAAGAAGTTTTGCCTCCCATCTCCGGGCATAAATGGCTGTTTGGGAGAACCAGATTGGCTAGAGAGATTTAAAAGAACGGTGAAGTTACACGAGAGGCAATTACAATAGCTTACTGCTGCCAGCAGCATGGGGGAGTTCATGCTTCCCGATTTCCTCATGGCACCTTGCACTGCTCTGGGATTCACCACATCCTTTCGTGTGCCTCTTCCATTTGCTACCAGGTTAAAGAAAACCTACAGCTGTTTTTGCAGCTGGCCAGGCTGACCACAGGGTCTGAGGGAGAGGAGAAGGGGAGACCTTGTGTAGTTTCTTTCACTTTTCCTTCTATTTGAGAGTACATTTGCAATTAACTTAATCTGTGGCGGCAGAAAAATTTGTGCTATTGTAACAGAGAGGATTTTATTGGAATGGAAACAAACACCCCCACTGACTCCTGGTAGCTGTTTCAGTGTGTTTTTGACAGCAGCTGAACAGGTTTTATTTAAACATCCAGATTTTGTAGTCGTTTGGGTTTTGTTCCTAGAGAGGCATTTTTGTCACTTTTATTGAGCCTCCCACAAAGTTTTGACCAAATTTGCCATGCCTGATAAAGCTTCCTGGGGAGCAATTACTGGTTTTCCTGAGTGTTGAAAAATTTTATTAAAACTATCCAGTTTGTATTGTTCATAACCTTTTATTTTCTAAGAGTTTTTATACAGGAATTTTCTTGCTCCCCTGTTCTTTTGAGTAAGGGCAAGCATGAAGGAATGGCACTTTTTAAAAAAAGTGTTCAATTTTATGTCCTTAAACCCTGTTGCAGAACTTGGGGTATGTGCCTTGCCTGTGACTTCTTATAATGTCAGCTTTGCACCAGAAAAGCTCCCAATATTTGAATTTCTTTCTTGTGTGATCGAGGTGCTGCAATTAGGTAAATCTGTAGTTCTGCTTACATGGCAAAGGTGTAATCTCCAAAGCCATGCTCTTGATAAGTTTAGTTTGACCTTGAGGGTTCTTTAATTTTGTGAATCATGTGTTACCTGTGTTCAATGGATTCCCTGTACACTGTAATATAGTTGCTGCTAGTGTCTGAATTTAGTAAATTCCACTGGATGTTAGTGAGGGTGAAATGTGCTTCTCCATCTTTGCTTCTCAGGAGAACAATTACATTGTTTCTGATGGATGAAGTACATAGGCACTTAAATGATCCTTTAGGACAGAGATACACAGTTTATTTTGTTCTCCCAGGACTTCATGTGAGACAGAACAGTAAATTGGACATTTAAGCTGTTTAGTGGTTTAGGAAAGTTATTCTACTTTTTTAGCTGTTGCTAGCGAAGATCTCCCTGTACCTTTGCTGCATTCCTAAATGACATTTTTACCTGTGTTGTATACACTGCCCTGGACTTGGATAATATGAGTAATTAGAATTATGTTTAATAAGGAGATCCACACTGTTGCCAAATCTGTCTCCTACTCTGATGATGAGAAAATTCGTTAAGTGCTCTGAGGATGTCCCCCCTGTAGGCAGTGGAGTGCTACAGCAGACAGTCTTTATAACAGAAATGCTTGTCCTGATGCCTGACGTCATCTTTGCTACAAATAGAGCAGATTCTGTTTTCCCATCTCTAGTGAACCGTTCTCAGAAAGATCTTGTGTTGATTTGCAGTTGTAGCCCTGTCCTCCATCTTAGCTATGAGTTCTCTGGCTTAAGCAAACGGATTCATTCTCCTCCATCACGTGGGTCACGCTTGCTGTACCTCAGTGTACTTGTTGCTTTTGTCAGAACTAAGCTGCCATTCTCTAACAGTTTAAGCTGACTGCTGCTGTTATGATTGCCTGCCTCTCTGGCTCCCATCAGTGCTTGAGGTGACTCAGGCTCCAGACTGGCAGAAAACATTTTTTTTTTGAAGCAGGGTGGGTTTTCTGTTGATGTAGTGCTGCCAGCAAGCCCTGGTCAGAGCGGTACTGAAGCCAGTGGGAGGCAGAGAGTGGGACTGTGACAGCCAGCAGCTAGATTGACTGAAGCTACTGTGAAACCTCAGCCTAATTATGTCTGTGTTTTCCTGAAATCTTGTGCAGAACAGGACAGCGCTGGTGTCGAGTAGAGCAGATTTGTTGTTCTGCAGTTCTTTTTTTAACAGCAGCGTACTTGCTTTGTGCTTCTCTAATCCCATGCTTCTCTGAGGACTGATGCTCAAATTCCCTCTCATTTTTGTCATTAGGCTCCTGTCCTGTATGGAGCACTATGCACTGGTCCGAGTCAGCGTGCTCATGTCCAGTGAGGCTGTCTCTGTTGTCGCATTATGGTCTTGTCTTTTCTGCACTTGAGAATGTGCCACTTGTGTAATACCAGCTTTCCTAGCTGTGTCTGAAAGTATTGTATCTGTCACAAATGAAACAACACAGATTTCAGCTGATAATGAAAATCCCATTTTGGTCTGGCTGGAGACTGGTAGCGTGAGAGCACTGTTTGCAAGTGTTTGAGCTACCCAGTGATTTCCTGCAGGCTCAGTTACTTTGCTCTAAGGTAAAACAATACCAAAAACCTTAGAGAGATCATGATCTGTAACATGTATCATTTCTGTTTTAAGTGGTTTGGTTATCTTATCAAAAGGAAGTCAGATTCTTTTTTCTAAACAAATCTGTGCTGGCCAATTGTTAATTTTTATAGCTTCAAGATTGGGACTACTAAAGTAGCAGACTCTGGTCTACGTACAGCCTGCAATTAAATTTTGGCTAGGCCTTCCTCAGAAGCAAGACACCATGTTCTCCAGTATGGGATTTCAAGCTTCCTGCTCGCTTGTAGAGTTACTGCAGCCATAGCATGTTTTCAAATCTTTGTGATACAGAATTGCCCAGCAAGTTTAGGGTGCTTTAGGAGTAGGAAAAATGGTTACACTCTTAAGTGCTGTAATGAAGATACCGGTGATTGCTTGTTCTCACGTCCTTGTGTCTGCCTCTCAAAACTGGTGTGGGACTTCATACTGTGACTGAGTGGCTGTGATAACTGGCTGCTGCTGGAAGGGTTAATTGCTGATGATATCCTTTATGCTTGTCTGGCTTCGTGATGAGCAGCTAGTTCATCTGGGGAACTGAAGCGAAAGGCGATTCAGTAAAACTGGCTCAGTAAGAGGTCAAACAAGCTCCAGAACCAGGTTGTCAGTATGGGAGGGAACAGGGTGAACCATGGCAGGAGGGAACAGCTGCTTTAATAGCTCAGCTTTATTGTGAAACCTTTGGGTGTTTGAGCAAAAGCATCTAAGGTCCTTCTTTTGTTTGCTTGACTTCAGTCTCCTGTGATCTCATCTTTCTACAAAAGACCTCTGCAGTTATTTCTCATGGTTCAGTAATTGCTTTGGCTAGTTCTTCCTGGAAATTTAGATCAATTTTGTCATATTCTGGTGACTTGAATGCATTGAACTTGCATAAATATTTAACTAGTGTTTTTCTTTTCTAGTCTACACTTCTGACTCTTAGCTAAAAATTATTTGCCATAAATATTTTCCTGGTTAATTTTTTCATGCAGATTTGAGCAAAGAAGACATTAATTTTTTTCTGTTGTCATCTGTCTTTCCTGTTAAATAGTCAACTTAAAGTATTGCTTTTCTTCTCTTATAATCTCTGTTCTCTGTCCTCTTAATTTGAAGTCTAAATGCTGTTCTGTTCAAGTTACCTGCACTTACCTTTGGCTTCTGCTGAAGAGAATGAAATGGTTTCATATGTTAAATTTGTGATTTTCTCGTGTCATCTGTAGTATGATGAACCATTTAGAAGTGGAAAAATCCTCTGAATTGAGTGGATTTGGCATTGTAAAGCATTGGACAGGGCATTTTATGACCACATCAAGATCATACTTTTTCTGGCAGCCAGGGGGACTGAAATCTGAAAAATTGGACCAATTAACTTAGGACTTACTGTTTCAAAGTGAAATGTTTTTCCCTTGATAGCCTTGAGAGCAGAAAATGCATGTTCCAAGAAGAAAAGCGTATCTGTGTTTCTAATAAAAAAAAAGTTAGTAAAGCTTTTTTTCTCCTTTTGAAATCCCTTTTCAATATTTCAGTACACTGCCATTAATTTTCCAGTGTTGCTTCAAATAAGTGTGTGTTGGTTTAGAAATTCATAGTTTTTGGTTATTCCCAGTTAATGTGCTGTAGCATTGAGCATCTGCCTTCACCTTTGTTTGGGATGAAAGAGCTGCTTGAGATGTTTAGCTGTAGTAAGTCTGCAAACTTAGGCAGGCTGTGCTTTCACTGCAGGCAAAAGATGGAAGGAAATTCCTTCATTGATGGAAGGAAATTAAATCTCCTCATTAGCATCCAGGGATAGAGGGGCGGTTTGTTGTCTATGTCTGTTTCATCAGGAGCTATACCAGTTATCTTTTTTGAGGTTTTTCAGAGCTGTATAGCAATTTCACTTTTTTCAGGACACTTCCAGCACTTGTTGCTACCTTCTCATACTTTCTTGAATTTTGTCTATCAAAGCACCTATTTTTTCTTACTTACCAGATGCTTTTATTTCTTTTTTTTGCCAGACATGATAGCAGTTTTTTCTCCCAAGTAATTGCTTATTAACTATTTTTCCCCAGCATTAAATGAGAAAAGTTTTCTGTTCACCTTTCACACACTGCTCTGATTTTTCATCCTCTGTCCCAGTCTGTTCTGGAGAGCAGTAACAACCCACCTTTGTCCTTTTTGCAACAATTTATTCTCTCATGTTCTGTGTTACAAAAAAAAAAAAAAAAAAAAACCAAAAAAAAACTGGTGCCTTTTAAGAATCCAGGAACTTTAATTAGTGTGTATCAGTACAGGTTTTGTGCAGCTATCATAGAATATGCTCTAGCTGACTAAATACTGCAAGTTGTAATTCTTGAGACTTACTTGGCTTTTTGCTTTTGCAGTTAGTGCCCAAGGTGGATTAAGCTGGAGTGGAGAATTTTTCCAGTGTCTTTTGTGTTAGGAACTTATAGTCAGACTGATGCAGAGGTGCAAAGACTTTTTTGCTCTGGTTCTGTGAGTTACTGCAGTGGGAGATTTCACTCCTGGGGCTTCAGGTATGACCTTACAGAGGGCCAGAAGACCAGGTCTTAGTAGGAACCTGTATCCTTGAGGATATAAACCAGGAAAGAAGTCTTCCATGGCATTTAGAATAGTGGGACACAGGTAGATAAATAACAGCATGGTTGCAAGTGTTCATCATGTTTTCATTCAAGGTCCTCATAGCTCATATATTTAGTAGCTTTTTAATTGGTTTTAAATTTTTTTATTCTTTTTAGTTCTTCTCTACAGACCTGGTGGTATCTTTTTTTCTTCCAGCCTTGGTAAGCTTCTGCCTGTGGAAATCACAGGGTGAAGGAGGCTTAGCTGATCTTATCAGTGCATCTTGAGCTGTGCTTTCTACTGTGAACCCCAAGAGGATCTGACATTTGTAGCAATTGCATCACTGAAAATCTTGGTTGAGTTAGTCCCATGTTGTTATTCATATCTCATTGTGAAATGCTCTCCATGGTTCAAAACCTGATCTATAGGTGTTCATTAGAGAAAATTGACTGTGGATGTAGTACAAGACTGATATGGAATACACCAATGAAAATGGAAATACAGGAGGTTTTTTCACTGTTCTCTTATGTTTGGCATTTATCAGCTTGATCTTAGCCTTTGAAAATAGAATGTGAGGTTTCACCTTCCCTGTTACCAGTGTTCTTCGAAAACAAAATAATTCTGTAATTTTGTGTGCCTGAATCTTCTGTGCTGTTTGTTGGTTGGTTTTGGTTTGTGGGGCTTTTTGTCTGTTTTGTTTGGTTTGGGTTTTTTTTTTTTGAGTAGTTGGGTTTTTTAAAAAGCAGTTTCAAGACTTTAGTGATGCTGCAAAACAACTAGGAGATTACACAGAGGATGGGGTTGCATTGAGAAGACAACATGGGAAAAAAGGGCATTTGAAAGCCTTGGATTTCTTGTTGGGTTCTGCCACATTCTGTCCTTCCTGCTTAAATAATTGGTATTATTTGGGTTGACCCATTGCCAAGAAAAGTGCCCAGGGTAGAAAACTGATTTCGCCCCTGATTTAAGGCTTCATACACATAACCAGGTGGGAGTGTGAAGCAGTTTAGCTAATTCTCTTACTGTTCACCTCCTATATTTTACATAAAGAGCAAGCCAAGGAGAGGTAACACTGAGGACAGTCATTCTCCTGGCTTGGCTACCTCAGCACCTGAGTTCTTCCTTGGGGACAGTATCAGCTGAACTTCTTGGGCATTCCTAAGTAGGACATGGCTTGTAACTGGGTGTTAGTGGTGCTCCAGCCAGGTGAAAAATGAACCCAGTAAAAGGCAGAGCTCCTTCCTGGATTAGTACACCAGAGGGATTCATCTTGCAGCTGCATGATTGCCAGCACATCTTGCAGGGAAGCAGCAGGAATGTGCAGTTAGAGGCAGGGCTGCTCCCTCGGTGTGTTTCCTCCTCCATGCCCACGCCCTCATTTCCAGCAGATTAAGTATAACATGAAACCACATGCTCTTGCTGTTGACACAGGCACACCTTGTTATGGATTTTGTTCCTCCATTTTCTTGTGCCTGAAATTGAGATAAATGCCTTTGCAGAGTCCAGGTTTGTCCTTTGAATTTTAGTGCTACTGCAAATGCTGAGTGCTAATACCTAAGAATGTAACAGTGAAAAGATACAGCTGACTAGTAATGCCTGCTCCTTTTTTCTTCTGGTACTATTCTATTATAAAAACCAGTTGGTTTTTTTTCATAGAATTGTAGAATAGGATAATAGAATATTCTGGGTTGGAAGGGACCCATCAGAATCATTGAGTCCAATTCCTGGCCTTGTGCAAGAATCCCAACCCCAAGAGTCACACCATGTGCCTGACAGTGTTGTCCAAAAGGTTCTTGAATTCTGTCAGGTTTGGTGTTGTGACCGCTTCCTTGTGGAGCCTGTTCCAGTTCCCAGCCACCTTGTGGGTGAAAAACTTCCCTGATATTTATCCTGATATCTTTTTTCTTTTAATCAGAATCGTCTACCAGCTCCATAATGAAAAATATTTTACTATTTCTTAAATTAGTTTTAAATCTAATAAGTTAACTAGTGGTAGGAGTCTAGTCTGCATTGATTATCAGGAATATTACATCTTTTATTTCATATCCTATGGCTATCAGCTGATTGTCTTGATGTGGTTATACATAGAATATAGAGGAATGACCTCTCAAAAATTTAACTTGGGATGACACATGAGAAAGAACAACAATTGATCAAGAAGACCAGGAAGAAAAAAATGTCTTCAATTTTTTTAGATTCCAGACTGAATTTTTAAGGTTAGTGCTTGTTCAGAATTCACATGCTTATAAGGGAAAACCTCCATTTGAAATAAAGCGGCTTGTGAATTTGTACCCACATGAAACTTCTTAACCTTGAGAAATTATTCCATTTTAAATTTGTGAAATCTATAGGGAGAGTGAAAAAATAATTTTTTCTGCTCCTATTCTCCTTCCTCAATTTTTTGTTGTTTTCCAGCTTGTAGTTGGGAATAGAGATAGTTGTAACTGGGAATGTTAGCATGCAGCATAGACTTTGCTTATGGCTGTGCTAGTCTGATAAGAGCAGTGTACTTTTTCTTTATTCCTCTTTGCTGCTTTCTCCTTGTTGGTTCATAGTATGGTTGGGAGGAAGAAGCAAACATTTTTCACTTCTTAAATGTATTTTTGGCATAGTTAGTAGGAAAAAACTGTTTCAGTTTACTCACTGTAAACTAACATTGCTGGAAAATTAATTTCCTTCTTCTGAGAAGACATTTTTCCATGTATAAAACACTTCCAGAAACCAAGTTAAATACTGTGTTTTGTTTGGTTATTTAATTAGCAGTTTTGAGCTTCCTTATTTATTCACAACATTTTGGATAGAAATGTCTATGTCTTCATCAGATAGAAAGTTTAATTTTTTTTTTATGAAAGCACTAAAGCCATGAGGGAGCTGCAAGAGTTGAGGGTAGAGTTATTTCAGTTGAGTGTTGTGAACATGAAGCACTGTCTAAAGAGCAATTGCTGTTAATATTGCCAGGATTGGTATCTTGTTCTTTAAGCACAAAAATTAAACAGTGTGTTTTAGTAAGGAAAGATGTATGTTTGCTACAAGTCTGTACATTCATCTTGACTGTGTTAATTGCTCTGTTATAGTCCAATAAGGTGAACACTCACCTAAAGCTGGCATATACTTGTCTGAGCTACAAAGATTTTTCAAGTATGGCTATGCTTTAATTGCATAATTTTTTTTCTTTTAATAAAAGTTTAAATAAAGTGAATTTAAAAGCTCCTGGCTACTTCTAGATGATGGCTGCATCCGCCATAAGTCTCCGACGTGTTTCAAACAGACATTACAATACAAAGGACTGACTGTTGTTTGGACAGTTGCTCAGGCTGTTTGGGTTATGAATAATTCTTAATTTCAGGAGCCACTGAAACTGTTGCTCTTGTGGTACTGCTCCTCAATTAGAGTTTGCATTCCAAACACAAAACCAGTTGTGCTGTAATGTACAGCTGTTGAAATGTAATGTCTTCAGAAGCCCAGGAAGCGCCCAAGTTTCTTGAACACTGGTGGCTGTGGTTTAGTGCTGTGGATTTTAAGCCAGTTCAGGGTTCTCTCAGGCTTTATATTTTTGATGAGTCAAAAAAAAATCCATTATCCAGTCCATTTCTTCTTCCTTGCCATTCTCTCTCTGAATTTGGGGGTGTGGGATTTTTCTTCTGGCCCTACTAAACTCTTGCACTAGTTTTCCTTGTTAGAGCTGGTGAAAAGTGGACCTTGGAATGGAGTAGCTGCTGTCTGTTAATAGTCTTGGTCCCCTATCATGAGACTTCATCAATCCTGGTAATGAAATTACAGGTCTGACCGGGTGACTTTGTTGCTAGGCTATCTGTTCTCTGAAAAGCCAGTTGTTCTCAGCTTTGGCTGACCTTTTTAATACAGTGATTTCTGATTCAAGTATAGTTACTGAATTTCAATATCTTCTCCATAGATCCTAATCTGCTGGATATCTCTGCTGGAAGCCTCAGTAGCAGAGGTGAATATACAAGTGCTTCATGTTACAGTGGCTTCTATAACAATCCATTTCTAATGGATGTTCTTGCATGCACATTGATTATTTATTTATTCTAGATTTGTGGATGACAATAGGTAGATTCAACAGAACATTTTGAGTCTTGAAAAGGCTTTGAGTCAAGATGATGAGCAGATGCCAATTTTTTATCAGAACCATTTTCATTATTTGTTTTTAAAGCCGACAGCAGAATACAGTAGATTTGTGGAACCTTCCTGTTACCCACTTCAGCAGTCTTGTTTATATTTTTTAAGTCAATCAAAATGCTAAGCATTTGGGAGCATGTGGGATTCTTGGAGGGTAAAGGGCCTTTGGAGACTGCCTTCAGTCACTTTGTGGATCCTTATGGGTAGAATGAGCTGTATCAACACTGTCCTTGATCAAAGGAAATGCCACTTGAGAAACCCCAGTTAGTTATTGAGACGTTACCCGCAGGTTCTGGGAGGCGAGGAGGCTGTCCTGAGGAGTTGCTTCTGTGCCCTTTGCCTGTGCTGGCTCAGGCTTCTTCTTTTCAGTGTGGAAAGTCAAGCCCTCAGTTTCATGTAGTGCCACTGCTTCTAATGCTGTGTTCTCTCGGTGTAGTGGGAGATTGAAATGGCCTTTGAAGCCAAGATCTTTCCCCATTAGGAATACAGAACAACATATGCTTCAAATCCTAACGGTGTGTTACAGGCATACATTTTTTCTGACTTCTGTCAGTAGTTGGTCTAAAGTGTATTGGAAAAAAAAGAGAAAAACCAAAAACCCCTCTTAAGCCTCACTGTATTTTCTCTCACTTCTGGGGCTAAGTAACTTTGTCTTTCCATAGTGAGAGTCATTTTGCTCATATGTACAGCATGTAATGTACAGTATGCACAGCTGACTTGGAGTTGCATAAGGATTTGGCAGGTGTCCAGCATGTTTCAGTTGCATTTTGCTGGTGCCTGCCAGGAAGTGGCAATGCAATGTCACAATGAGTAAGTACATTTGGGGGTTTTTAATGAAAAAAATTTGCATATCTCAATTTGTAGTTGATTTTGATGTAAGTAATATGTATGTCTCATATTCCCATTTCTTGTAAAACTCATAGATTCCAGAGTCTTTGTAGGTAAGCCACTTGTGAATATTATGGTAGCTTGTTTTCTGAATTGGAGTCTACTTTTAGTGCTTGGTCTTGTAGCCTGCTACTGCTGTAGGCTATGATTCTTGAAGCTGTGCTTGGAATAAAGCATAAGAATGGAAAAATCTCTGGTTTTCTATGTTCACTGAAGGAAAATGCAGTTTTTAAATGTATTGTTGTTGATGATGACTGTACACATGTAAAAATGGCACTACTGTATTACCTAGAATTTTGATCTGTCTTGTTTTGTTGGGTTTTGCTCCATTGGAAACCTTCTCCAACAGCTAATGTAGTTTGTATTCACTGGTAGGACTCAATATTCCTTATGGGTAATACATCTCTAAGGATGGGCTCAGGGGCCTATGTTAATGGCTTTTTGGTATGGACAGAAATGTGGATTGGGAAAGGTCCTGTCAGTAATCTGCTGGGCTGGGGAGATTGCATTGACTTCCGCCAGGAAATCTTTCTACATTTGTTTACCTCAGTATTTCACAAGATTTAGTTTATGGTGCTTAAATACAACTTTGATTTTAATGGCTTCGTTTTGTGTTTAAAACTGATGGTGTTTACCTTTTATAAGTAAGGGAAGTGATGAATTCCTTGGAGCTGATGCCTATTCTAAGGATTTAACTTGTGTTTGACATGATTTTCATTGTTTTTTCATGAACTTCTTTTTTCTAGCTTTCCAAGACCAACTTCTCCAACAACAATGATTTTCGGGCTCTGCTGCAATCTCTTTATGCTACATTCAAGGAATTTAAGATGCACGAGCAGATTGAAAATGAGTGTATCATTGGTTTGCTTCAGCAGCGCAGCCGGACTGTGTACAACGTGCACTCGGACAACAAACTCTCAGAGATGCTTAGCCTGTTTGAGAAAGGGCTAAAGAACGTCAAGGTAAGTAGGCTGTGAGAGATTTGTGACCTGAGGAAAACATTCTGTGATTAGTTTGCCTTGGCTCTTCATATTCTTTATGAATGAAACTAATGAGGAAGAAGAAATTTTTATTTCTAGTCCAAAACACAAATTCTTTTGCCATTTACCACAATTACTGAGTTTCTAGTAAAAAAATTTCAGAGATGTGTTTTGTGACAGACAGTCTTCACTGTATAATTTGAGGTGTTTTGGAGAGATAGCAGGGAAGTTTCAAATATAAAGACTGTTCGGCTAACTGCTCAGAAGTTCCTGGCTATAGAAAAAATGGGGTTTTATTAATTAGTTAGGAAACCTTAAGGATCTTTTTTTTGGTGATTGTTGTCACAAATGGAGATGATTCCCAGACTTACAAAAAAAGCAGCATTGTTTTATTCTGTGGCTCATGTACTCCTTCCATTAATCTGTGGCTCAGCAGTCCTGTTAGTAGTCCAGTCATCAAAGAACTCTGTTATTTCTGCATCTGGCTTTTTTGATAGCGACTTAACTCGAAGTTCTTCTCCAGTAGAATTCTTCTTGAATTTTTCCATGTCTTTCTCTAAGGGTACCCAACTCAACTCCTCCTTCCTGCTCCATAAGAACTATAGTGTCCAGTTTGACATCCCACATTACATTTCTAGTATGTGTGGTACAGATTTTCAGTAAGAAAAATACTAAATATGCAATTGATTGACTCTGTTTTACCATCTGAGCCTCATTTTGGCTTGGGAACCCTACAATGATTTTTTTTTTTTTCCCTATGCATACTAAACCTTAAATTTTGCTTTGTGTCCATTAACAAATCAGGAAATGGAGGAAAGAAGGAAATTTAACACTTGGCTATGTGTTAGACCTTCTCTGATAGGATGCTGGTGTTATTCTGTTACTTGATTTCTGAAGTGTGCAAAACCAGATTTCTTTAGTGGTTAGTTTAATTTAAACTGATGGCCTAATCTTGTCTCTGTAATAGTCAGGGTTTCTTGATGTTGTAGAAGCTTAAAAAGAAAAACAGCATTCGCAGTAAGAGTTAGGAGGAACTTCAGTATGTTGCAATTACTGGGCAGATTTCAGAATCAGCTTCTTACCAGTGACTCAGAGAGTAGTCTTAACAAATTTATACATGTGGTTGGATGAACTTGAATGTTTACAAGTCAGTTAGATCTTTATTTAAGAGTTCTTTCAATTTCCAAAGTAAAAATCTGTACAGGAAGCCTGACCATAAATTTTGCTTATAATTTGGAAGTTAGAATTTTAGAATAACTAAGGTAAAATGTATTCAGTTAAAAGATCAAGTAGAGCTGTTTTATCGTAGAACACTTTACATACAAACCATACAAATACTTAAATTAGTCTGCTACTACTTTGAACTTTGTGTGAGATTGCAGATTGGCAGATTTCAGTCCTTGCTCCTAAGTAAAAATGGGATTAGAGAAATGAATTCCTATATGCTAAGACAATAAATGGGACCTTTGCTCTGCCTGTTAAAGGCCAGTACTCAGTGTCAGCGTCATTAAGTAAACACATTCTCACCATGAAGTAGGGCAAACCTGCTGCATGCATGGGAAGGGCATAATGGGCTTTCCTTTGAACCACTGCTTTATTGGACAGTTCAATCCTTGGATGACTGGATGAGATTGGGTAACCATTAAGTCTTTGCTTTCTTCTCAGAATGAATATGAACAGCTAAACTATGCGAAACAGCTGAAGGAGAGATTGGAGGCCTTTACCAGGGATTTCCTTCCTCATATGAAAGAGGAAGAGGAGGTAGGTAAAGATTTTCTTCAAATGTGATGAAGACCTTCCTTGGGGCTTGGAATAACTGAATGGGGACAAATGGCTCAGAAGTTCGTTGTTTTTTCAGTTCTCTGTTTTTATTGCTATGCTAATTTACATTCAAGACTGTGGTGTCATTGTTCAGTACTCTGACTGAAAAGTGACATGTTCTGAAACTGAGAATATAGGAAGTTTATGCTGAAATTCTAATTCTTAAAAAAATTGATAACAGAAGTCCATTGGGGCTAGGATTGTTTGCAGCAAGTAGTTTAAATGGATATGTAGCAAAACTTAAATGAGAGAAGAGATGTCCTGTAAACCAGTGCGTCATGACTCAAACTGACACTCCCAAGCAGCTTCTGACCTATATTTGAAACACAGACTAGTACTGCCAGTCTGATGATTTATGGGTATCCAAAAACTGGGAAGCATCTTCTCAAGCCTGTCCATGGGAAGTCTTTTCTCATGTTTTTCTTCCTTTTTACTTTGCCTTCCATGTGAGTACCTTGATAAGTTATATAGGTTAAGCAACTTTAATCCCTTCCTTATTCTGGTGGGGAAAACAATTAAAACAGCTTGCCTGATACTGTGCTATGTTCTGTCAGAAGGTAGGGAGTTAGAATTTAAAACTTCCATGGTCCTGTCCTTAGGTTCACTTAATGAATAACATGTTTTACTTTGAGAGAATTTGAAACAGGAAATTCTGTGTAGGTAGATCTGTGTAGCATTATTGACTATTTCTGTCAGCACCAGATTTTTTTTACCCTTTTTCCTTTGTGTTAGGTTTTTCAGCCAATGTTGATGGAATACTTCACTTATGAAGAGCTGAAAGATATTAAGAAGAAAGTAATTGCACAGCACTGCTCACAGAAAGAGGCTGCAGAATTCAGAGGTCTCAGTAAGTGGAATCAAGTAGAAGAGCTTCAGAAGGTCTTTAAGTATTCTGTGGATGAGAAGGCAGATCAAGGTGAAGTATCTAATTAAAGTAACTTTTAAACTGCAGTTTTTATCTAAAAAACACACCTAGTGATGTACCTAGTTACATATGGGCCGAAAGAGTAGTTCTTATAAAATGGGCATATCTGCAAACCAGTTTTGAAACTTCAGAAACTTAATTGTTTGATATGGGCATCTTGGCAAGTTATAAGGTAGATAGTACTTCACTATTTACCTGTTCTCAACAGTCTTCTTCTCTCTTCCCTCCCATGTTAATATTTGATACAATAAACAGATAGAAAATGTAATTAACTTTTAATTTCATGCTTCTATTGAAATTATATTTTCTATTTCCAGAGTCTGCATTTCATTCTTGGTTTGTAAGCTTTGTAAGCTTTTTCTGTTGATGTTTTAATAACACAGAATAGTTATCCAAGTGACAATATTTCAGATTAAAAGCATTCACCTTCCCAGCTCCTCTACCTAACTTTCCTGGGCCTCTCAGGAATGAGAAAGGATCTGTGAGTAATGCAAGTGAATGAATCTGTGCAGCATGTGAATAAGTCAGAGGAAATGCGTGTTCTGAAAGTGGGTACTTACTTTGCATTTATCTCCAATTACCTTTTCTGGTGAAACTTAGAATAAATAACTACTAAAGTAGACTTCAGGCTCATTTTATGACTCCTGAATCAGCCTAAGTTGTCAGTATTTAGAGTTTTCTCTCTTAACAAAAAAGAATTGATGCTTCAAGGAAGGGGAGTTAATGTACCAAAAGTGTAAGGCTGGTGTGAGTCTTATACATGGAGTGAGCTCTCAAGGACTGAGTTTGTGATGTTGATAAAATGTGCTGCTCTCATTAGAGAAACTTGACTAATTACTCTGTATCAGATTTTCTTGATAAAACTTGACTTCTCTGAACTACTCAACTGGTCGTTTTCTGCCCTCCAGGTGAAGCCTTCAGAAAAGATCATGGTCCATTCTGTGAAATACTATTGAGTCTTAACAGATGAATGTGACAGACCTAGCTTTGTGGCATTACTTGCTTTAAATCTAGCTGGAATAGCCGTTTTTGGGACAATAGTAATTCTGCAATCATTGTGTTTCAGGCTTTGGGAGAGGAGAATATGTATTTTTCGTTATTTTTTAAGAAAGGGAAGAAAGTAAAATAGCTTGCAGTCCTGTGCAAGCTTAACTGCATTTTCCTGCAAAATTCTCTAATTCATGCAGCAACATGCTAGTTGTACAAATAAATACATTGATTCATAACTGAAACTGTATTTAATTATATTTTTTGAAGTAGCAATAGCTTATGACGTGATAAAGTTTACATTATGCTCACTTTTGAAGCTTCTTTGCAAAACAAAAATCTAATGCTTCTTTCTCTGTAAAAGTTCTAGGCACTTTAGAAGTAAAACCCCACTATTAGTAAAGCCTGCTGTTTCGAAGGACTCCTAAAAACTCCTTTAGGAGTTTTTCAAGCAAATTTTTCTGAAAATAGCCATTAAAAAACTCTTAAAACAGCCAAAGGCCTCACTAACCAAAGCTCTGAATTTGTTATTTTATATAGTGTGCAGCTTTCTTTGCAGTATGGTGATCAGGGAGAGCTGTTGGAAATAGTTCCTACTGCTGTCCATTGAAGTATTAATTACAGTGGTCAAATTTTCGTCTCTCACCTAATACTTAGCATTATCTCATCTTAGTACTTAGTATTTATTATTTTACAGCCTGAATGGCTCATCATCATTCAGAAGTTAAAATTGTCAATGCTAGCTGCTAAAGCTAGAAATAAAGTTCAAGACAGGTGCCAAGAGTTGAGCATGAACTTTTCTGTGTCCCAGTCAAGAGGCTGAGTGCTTCCAGCGAGAGTGGTCCCAGCTGGTAGGTTCTGCGTGCTAGTACTGTTTCCTGGGAATGTGGCAGACCAGGTACAGATACCACCTGCAACAGAAGGCATTTTTCTTAAAGCATTTCATTTATAGCAGGTATGGCTTTCATCTTTCTGTGGTTGAGTAGCATTAATTTACTTTTTTTTTTGAATGAGTGAGCCAGATGAGAAAGTGGCAAACAAAAAACTGAGCTGGTTTGTTGTTGTTCAAGGTGTTTCATTACAGTGAAAGCTTTTTAAAGCCAAACCAATACCTATCTTTAACAGTTGTTAAAAATTTTTCAGACATTTTTTGATTTTTCAAGTCAAAATGTGAGTTTCACTGCTGTTATTAAGGCTGTGAGACTGTGCTTCAATTAACACATGCTTTCTGTATTTCAGAAACCGAAGTAACAGGGCACACCACAAATATTACTAATCTCCCTCCTGAAGTAATGGTGACCATTTTCAGTTACCTTAACCCCCAAGAGTTATGTCAGTGTAGTCAAGTAAGCACTGAATGGTCACAGTTGGCTAAAACTGGATCTCTGTGGAAACATCTTTACCCTGTTCGCTGGGCCAGAGGTAAGTTCCATTTAACTCCTTTGAAAGCGCATCCGTTATCAGAATCTTTGGGCCTGTAAAAAAGAGCATTTTAGTACAGGCTGACAGCTGAGCATGTGAGGTGGTTCTTTCTGACAAGGATAGTGTCCTGAAACTTGATTGAATGTTAAAAATCCCCAAAACATACATCAATCTTGTAGAATTAAGAAACTAGAAGTTGTCTTGGTTAAAACTCCTGAGCACATTTCATATCTAGCTTACCTAGTTTTATTGAGGTAAAATCCCCCTTTTTTGCTTGTATGAGTGCTAATAATATGTTCACTAATACAACATCTGAATTATTAAATAATCAAAGGAGTTTTGAATTATAAATGCTGCTGTTACACTTATATCAGTAAAATTATTTTCTTAGGTTACTAGGTAGAAATGAAATGCATAACTGCTGAAAGGAAGTTCAAAATAAGTGGAGTTCTAATGTTTCCTCGCAATTTAGTTAAGCTTCAAAGAAAACTGCATGAATGTTTAATTTTAGTATTGATTCTTTAGGTGTATTATTTCAGTAATTTCTACTGCAGTAAGTGTTTTTTTTTAAATTTTCCCCTCAAACTCTTCTGTTAATTAGAATTTACTATTGAGAAGTGTGACCTTTGCAAAAGTACCTGTTCAAATAGACAAAATACTCTGTATTCCAGTGAGGCCAGTTACAAGTCATCAGAATGTCTTTGTAGCCTTATGTCCATATTTATGTGAGTATTAAAGAATCACTGGAGTATGGAACTGCAGGCTTCACAGTGCTGTCACGTCAGTGTAGTTCAGTAAAAGGAGAAAGTCTGTGCTGCTTAATAAGTCTTTTGTATGCCTTTGAGATTTTAAGAGAAAAAGTTATGTTTATATAACTTAGCTTTAGAGATACATAAAAAGTAAATTCTTTATGGCTTCTAAAATTTGTACAAGGCAGAGAGGAACTAAATAACTTCTTGGTCTGAATTTTTCTTTCTTTCTTTTTTTTTGGGGGGGGGGGCGGGTGGTAAATCTTCCTGAAAGCAATAGTTTGTTTCATGAGCTTCCAAGGACTGAGTAGAGAGGCTCCAAAATTCAAATTCTTAAGTTTGCTTTTGAAGTATAGTTGTCTTGATAATTCAGTGCTGCACACACACACAACAAAAAAAAGATAATAGGCAACTGGTAAAGTGAGCGCTTCTAAACCTGGCTTGGCGCAACAGGAAGCTGCTCTCGTGATGTACTGTTTGTACTACTACAGTTGTTTGTACACAAGTGCTCTAACTGGGTGGAAGCTTCTCAGATGGGATTTACTGCCACAGGGAAGGGAAAAGAATTGTATTTTTATGTAGGCTTAGTCAAATTTTTTACTTTTTTTCCCCTCCTAGTACACAGAAGGCCTCTGAGGCTTCTTATGCAATATGAAGATAGGTGGATTAAAGATGATGAGAAATGTTACCAAAACTTCATGGTTGACAGTCAATTAGGATTTCATTGTCATCGTGTTATTCATAGAAGAAACATTGTTCTTTTAGCTATGACTCAACAGGAGTTGCTCTTGCTTTAGGAAGAGTAGGGTTCCCCCCTGTGAGACAGTTCAATAAGGTGGTTTGTTTTTCAGTATGTGTACATTGAGGGAGGCAGCAGAGCTGCTTATCCTGAGCCCAGCGCTGCCATATGTCCAAACCTGAAGTAAATTAATGCCTGTGCAGTAACCTCAAGAGGGAAGGGGTGCTCCACCAGCTAAAACAGCAGAGCTGTTGCTGATCTTCATGTTCATCCAGATGTTCTAAAAATGACTGTGTATTGATTTGAGTCATATGAATGTTACAAATATTCTGTAGCTGTTTTAAGTAGGATACTTTCTGAATTTGTTTTTTTGTGATCTTGGAGTTCTCACGTGCGGGGACTAAAACCAGGCTGGTTAACTGTATATTTGTGATATTTCAGAGGAAAAGAGAGATCTCTTCAACCAAGTGTTAAACTAAAAGCTGATGAATAATTTATATACCAGAAGGAACTTGAGCACCTACACAGTCCAAATATTACATGATTGTTTCTCTTATTTTTGTGATCATATTTGTCCCTACTAAGCAAGTGAGGATAGCAGGCGTGTGTGTCTCAGACAGGCAGAATAAGCTGTGAGTTCCGGGATGGTACTGAAACTGTTCTAAGAATCTTTTGAAGATTGAACTGTTGAATCTTTTGAAGAATCTTTTGAAGCTTAAGGATAAAGATCAAACAAAGAATTATTTTAAGGTTTAGTCCAGTCTTAGTTGAGATGAATTCGAAATTCATTTATGTCTCTTAAATCAGGTCACAGTATACTGAAAAGCTTTCAGTGCCGATTTATGCTGCAGTGAGAAATTTTTACTAACTTTTTTTTCCTTCTTTTTGGGGGGTGGTGGTGAATAGGTGATTGGTACAGTGGTCCTGCAGCAGATACTGAGACTGAACCTGATGAGGAATGGGTGAAAAACAGAAAAGATGAAAGTCGTGCTTTCCAGGAATGGGATGAAGATGCTGACATAGATGAATCTGGTAGGTAAAATTGATTTTGGTGAAGATGACATAGCTGTAAGAAACAAGCTGAGTGGAAAAAAAGGGGAAATGGAGGTTGGTAGGAGAGAAGCAGGCATCTGATTTTAATGACTGGAATTAATTTGTCTAGGAAAGAACAAACATGAGAGGAGGTAGAAGAGTTATGGGGATGTGTCTGAAGGTACAGGCTAGGCTTCATCTCTTCAGAAAATTTGAATGAATCATCTTGCATCCTGATGCACTCTAGGCTTGATTTAAAATTTGTCCTAAGCTGTTAAATTACAGCTATAGATAAATCTATCTATCTAGATAGATGAAATGCCCTGTGAGATAGTATTTTGATATCTAAAGCAAGTTGTTGGAAATAGCTGCCCTGAGCAGTACATAACCTGTAGTAAATATTTCTCCAAGTCCTTTAATGATTTTAATTCTTTCTCTCTGGGTTTATTTTGCAGAAGAAGCAGCTGAAGATTCACTTGCCATTAATATAGCACAAATGGAAAAACGTTTACTTCATGGCCTAATTCATCATGTCCTCCCGCTTGTAGGCTCCTCAGTGAAGACACTGGTATTGGCCTACAGTTCTGCAGTGTCCAGCAAAATGGTGTGTGATTTGAAACTTTAAATTGTGCAACAATAATAATTGTGGCTATGCAGTCTTTAATTAATAACTGACGTGCTTGGGGAGTGTAAGTGGGTTGCAGTCCAAAACAATGCTGATTTGTAAGCTGTCTCCAGACACTGTGTGCAGCCTTAGTGGCTTGTATCTTTACTGATTATTTTCCTTTCTTTTTTCAGGTTAGACAGATCTTGGAGCTTTGCCCCAACTTGGAATATTTGGATCTCACTCAAACCGATATTTCTGACTCTGTATTCGAAAGGTTAGATAATTGTTTCCTTTAAAAAAAACTTATAATCCAGGTTTTTGAATGTGGGGCAGAAACATTCAAACATTTCTTAGTCCATTGCCAAGAATGAATTAAATAAAGAGAAATCAAATTAGTAACTCCCATGTGACTTGTGACTAAGAGCTAAAACAGGGTTAACAAATCACTAAAATACCAAGTAAAACATCTAACTTTGTAGTGGCCATTTAAAATTCTGTCTTCACTACTGGATGCTTTTTACCTGTGTACCTAGCCATAATAATAGTTGTGGTTTTGCTCTAGTATTTAGAACTTGTCCATAGATTTTTATGGAGTTGCTCAGTTAAGGAAGTTCTCTTGGCCTGCTACAGCTGCTAGGGTGTGGAATACTGCTATTTCAGACACTCCAGTCAAATGATAGGCAAAGCTCTAAGGCTTAGGTGTATTGTCTGTGGATTCCTGAGTGTTACTGAGGTTTGCAGAAATGTCATTGTCAGTGGGATGGCGTATGGATGCAGAACCTCCACCAGTGGTCTTACTGTGGTATTGACACTTATCAGGTATTTGTGTTCTGCATTTACATCATGTAATGCTCTCAGGTTGTGTGAACACCACACAAAATCTTACCAGCATGGGAACAACACCCTGCAGCTTGTATAAGAAGTTTTATTTGAAATAAAAGCTTCATAGAAGTTTCAGGGCTCATTTCCTGCCCTTGGTCACAACCACCCCAGGCAGTGCTACAGGCTGGAGCAGAGTGGCTGGAAAGCAGCCTGGTAGGAAAGGACCTGGGGTGCTGTTTGACTTCAGGGCTCAGAAGTCAATATTTAGTGAAATTTACCTTATTTGTCACTCATCATATATCTGTATTTACAACACTCCAGTTTGTAACTCAGAAAATGAGTTTGGCTTGCTCTAAATATAAATAATCACTTACAGAAATAAATTTAGAGTAAAATCAGATAAATTAAATTATTTATATAAATGAAAATTGAATATAAATTTACCTATACTTAAATGTATACTTATATATACTTAAAGAAGTAAATGATAGTAACATTAACTATAGATAGGTAAAGGTCAGTTAAATCACTTTCATACAATTATAGCTAATAATGTAAAATATTACTGTAGATAAAATTTCTATTCCACTTGAAAAAGGTAAGATTAAGGGAGTAAGCTTTTGTTAAAATGAAAAAGTCTGATTTTTAATTAATGATGGAATAATTAGAAGCACAGGTTCAGTTTCAGGAATCCATCTAGTATTCCTAGGAGAAATGGGAAAGGACAGGAGGACGTATGATCTGAGTACACTGGCATTTCAGCCAAGCTTGAGAAACTCAAAATTCTAGAAATTACAGCTGTTACAATACTGCAAACTGAGTATGGAATCTCAGATGTATTTTTGGGGGGTGAAATTTTGGGGATGAAATTTGCTAGCTCAGTATTTTCAGCCTTTTGAGAAGTTACTTTGACGTTTAGTAACTCAGATGTCTCTTGGTAGCTTCTGGTGAGTATAATGCCCTTGTTTTTCGAAATTGTTATTGTGTGTATTTGGTGCTTGCAGTCTGATCTATTATTCAAACATTCATTCAGTATATAGCAACTTTGGTCTTCTTTAAAGTCTCAGTACATGGAGAAATACAAGTTGTTACTGATTCATGAATGATTTCATGTTTCTCTAGACATAATTTTTCTAGGCATATACAGAGCACTTAGAGTATCAAATCTAATCTGTCTGGGGTAGCTTCTTTGTATATTATGATGTGAATATATATATATATAATCTGAATTAATAGAAGTACTTTACTTGTGAAGTGTTTTTTCATACTTTTAGCCTTAACAGCTATTTCTAAGCAAAACTTCAAAAAACTCAACCACCACTCAACCAAATCACTTCTTTTTTTCCCCCCTCGATTTCAGTTGGTCTTCAGTTGGGTATTGTCAAAACCTACGCCACCTTGATCTGTCTGGATGTGAAAAAATTACAGATGTGGCTGTAGAGAGGATTTCCAGAGCACTGGGTATCATATCAACTCATCATACCAGAGGTATTCTGAAAAGCTGCAGGAGCAGGAACGCTAAGGCTTTGTGGAAAAACCGAGAGATTACTTTGCAGTCCAACCAGAAGTATAATGGTTTGCATGAAATCAGCAATGAAAATCTCATTCAGGGAGGAAATGGTGAGCAGCACTGGACTAAACCTGACAGCTCAGAAAACTTCAGTTCTGCTTATGTGTGGATGCTAGATGCAGATGATTTAGCTGACATTGAAGATGCTGCAGAGTGGAGACACAGGAATGTTGAAGGATTTTGTCTTATGGAACCAACATCCCATATTAATTGTTCTGCATTGTGCTACAATAGAGACATTTATGGGTTAAGGACTAGAGGGTGGCAGCAGCACTGTGCTTCTACTGACTTGATTTACTGCGGTCACTCGTTTTGTTGTGCTGGGACAGCACTAAGAACTATTCGAGCACTTCCAGAGTCCTCTGCACTGTGTAGAAAACCAATAAGGACTAAGCAGTCAGAGAAAAAAGACTCTGCATACTCTGGGAGTGAAAAAGCAGAGGAAGAGACTGCACGAGTTCTTCAGTTTCTCAGTCTGTCAGGCTGTTACCAGATAACAGACCGTGCTCTCAGGTGAGGAGATGTTGTCAAACTATTTTGCTGCAGGATATTTTTTCTGATTTTATTTGTTGGGCTATTCTGGGATGAATCTGCATCATTTCAGTAGAAACATTTTTATTGAAGAAACTGGTAAGTTTTAAGTGGTCTTTCCCTCTTAAATAGTTACAGTACTGGGCTTGAAAACTTTTTCCAGCTTTTCTTTTGGAGATAACAGTAAAATCTTTTATATCTGTTTTCCGAAGTCAAGTATTTTTGTGAATTTGTTGTTCTAGACAGTATTAATGCTTTTAGATTTGTTAGTTGCTTTATTGTTTAGAAATTGTGTTGATTCACTAATTTTTTCATTATGCCTGCAGTATGCTTGAAATTCTGTAAAACTGGAGGAAGATGTCGGTTAACCTGTCTGGATAACAATATAGTTTAGGGACAGGCTGAATCAATGGGCTGAGGCCAGTTGTTTGTTAAATGAGATGAAGTACCAGGTCCTGCCCTTGGTCACAAGCACCCCAGGCAGTGCTACAGGCTGGAGCAGAGTGGCTGGAAAGCAGCCTGGTAGGAAAGGAGCTGGGGTGCTGTTTGACAGTGAGTGAACACCAGTTAGCTGTGCCCAGGTGGCACCTGGCCTGTATCAGCAATAGTGTGCCCAGGACCAGGGCAGTGACTCTTTGTTCTTGGCACTGGAGAGGCCACACCTCAGATCCTGTGCTCACTTTTGGGCCCCTCACTGCAAGGAAGGCATTGAGGGGCTGGACTATACCCAGAGAAGGGCAATGGAGCTGGGGAAGGGTCTGGAACATAGGTCTGCTAAGGAGTGGCTGGGGGGGCTCAGCCTGGAGGAAAAGAGACTCAGGGGTGATCTTCCTGTTCTTCACAACCACCTGAAAGGAGGCTGTAGCCAGGTGGGGTCTCTTCTCTCAAGTAGCAAGAGAAAATGGCCTCAAGTTGCACCAGAGGATGTTTAGATTGGCCATTAGGAAAAAAATTCTTCACTGAAAGGGTTTTCAGGCATTGGAAGAGGCTGCCATGGGAAGTGGCGTACCTGGAGGTATTCAAAGGCTGTGACACTTGGTGCTGTTAGTGGTGGATTTGGCAGTGCTGGGTTAACAGTTGGATGTGATTATCCCAAGAGTCTTTTCCAACCCAAATGATTCTATGATAATTCTGTATGTGCAGAACAACATGTTCAATACAGCCTCATATAACAGTTAAAGTAGGAGAAAAAATGTTTGACTTGAACATGGAGATGGCTTCATGAGTTACAGAATTTTCTCTTTGCTATTACCACTGATAGTTTGTATTGTCAGGAAAATGTAGTTACTGCTTTGTAGTGAAAATGGGATTAGGCTGGGGTACTTGCAGCCTCCTGCTCAGGTGTGCTGCAGCACTTAGGGCTAATTAAAGCTTCTTGAAGTGGGAAGAATTCATGTATTTCTGTGCTGTTTGCTCTAGTAAACTGAGGAGTAGTGTGAGGTGCTGCTGGCATCAATTTGTCTCTCCTGAGATTTTGTCCCCATTTGATGTTCACAAGTACCAGCTATTCAGATGTCTCCTGTGATTCTTCTAACACTCACTCAGCAGAGTTACCCTTCCTCAGGGTATGCTTCAGATATCTGGGCTTTGTGTTGGAGCTTGTTTCTCTTCAAGTGTTGCAGTGGACTTGTCCTGACAAATTTTGTTAGGTGCTGATTAGGTTGTGCTGCGTGTATTTTACAGATTACTGGTCTGGTTTTTCATGACTCAGTAGTGTGGGAGCAAAGGGAGATTTGGTCACTGAGTCACAACAAGGGTTTAATTGCTTTGCTGGTTTCCCATTGGTGCTTTTTGGGTAAAAGTATTTAGGAGCAGAGAGTGTGTTGCAACAAGTGCTTCTTGTAGTCACAAGAGTACTTGGAGTTCCTGGGGGAAGAGAGTGAAACCCCCTAATACAAACACATGCCAGTCTATTTACTTCATGTAAGTTGTTACCTGATAGCTGCTTTTGTGGCCTGCAGTTCTACTTCTCCCTGCTGACAGGAGAAGCTTGTACAGCAATGCTCTGAAGGCATCTTCAGTTTTAAATCCTGGCTTGAATCTGCAGTTTGGTGATTCAAGCCTGGTGGTTTTTTTTCCAGGTGAGTGAGCTTGTTTCTGCTTGAGCTTGGGCTGTCTGCTCTGTGGGCTCGCAGAGAGCAGGTTCACATGGAGTGATTGCTCAGGTGTGGTACATCTATGTGCCTGTTGAATCAGCAGCCAAATTCTCTTGCACTCAGAGAAAGCTAGAGAATTACGTTTGAACAATAAGATGGATGGTGTGTTGGCAGAGAGAGGCTCTGCTGTCAGTCTTAGGAAAACACAAATTGGGATTCCAAAATAAGTTTAACAAAAAAGAGGGTCAAACTTTGGGAAGCATAATGCACCAAACTTGGGAGTGTCATGTTTTAGTGTGAGATGAGGAGTATACATCACCTTGGAAGAGCTGACAAAATAATTGGTATTTTGAAGAAGAATGGCTTTGTAGTTCTTTGAAATAGTCGGTCATGTCTGGTGTCATCCATGAAAAAAGTGGTTTCCCACTAAACTCTTGCTTCTGTAGAAATCTGCTCAGGTCTGTTGTGTGGCTCAGGGGTGATCTCCCTTTAAAAAAGAGTACAGAAGTGCCAGGTTTGAAGCTCAGTGGTTCCTTAGGGGTGTGTCTGCTGCAGGAGGTGCAGCAGCTCTGTGATGGTGCAATGGGGCCTTGTCAGTGCTTTCGGGCGGGCTCCTAACGCTCTCTTGTGTGTGCCCGCAGGGCGCTGACTCTGGGAGGAGGACTGCCGCATCTGGAGCACCTGAACCTCTCGGGCTGTCTCACTGTAACGGGGGCAGGCCTGCAGGAGCTGGTTTCTGCATGCCCCTCTCTGAAAGATGAACACTTTTACTACTGTGACAACATTAACGGTAATGTCTTTCTAGGAAGATGTGATGCTTTTCTGGGGAGCGATGCTTGGTGTAGGGACTTTTAAAAAGAAAAAGAACCACCAAAACTGATCTGTTTTTAATGTCTGTGTAGCTCTGGGTTTTACAGATTAATTACAAAATTATGACTGTTAAATCAGTTTTGCCTTTTTGTTTGTTTGTTTGGTTTTTTTTGGTAACACTAGTACAGTTCTGTATTACATAGGAAAGCATTTTTAGTGCCTGTATCTCTTAACTTACTTTCTACCCCTATTAGTCATGTCTAAGTCTCTTTATAGCTGTATTACACACTTACCCTGTCCATATTTCCACTGTAAACCATGCAATTGTATGTTTTCTGTATGGTCATAACCTCAGACAGAAGCTTCATTAGGTTGGTACCAAAGCAGAGATTTTTAGGAAACCAATGATGTGTGTTTTGCCATGCAAACCTCTGCTATTGCCCTAGTTTTGGTATAGGATATTGCTGATTCTACCATCACATATCCTTATGGAAAAGGTAATTCAGTTTTTTCTCTGGTTTTGCTTGAGTCAGTAACTTAGGGATGGATCTAAACTGGAGAAGGATCTGTATAAATGCATAAAGTCTGTTCATGGTGCAAGTCTTTTCAGTGTTTACCACACTGGAATTCAGTCTATTAAGTCCAGTAACATTCCTAGCATTAGAGGTGGGAGCCATGGTGTGACTGGTATTCCGTGTGTGAATTTAAAACAGGTAAGTGCAACAGAAAGCAAGGGAAAAAGATGATAACCGGGTTCAAAGGCCTGTACATCTAATTGTGTGTAAACCAAAATTGTATTACCTGGTAGTTCATGGTGTCCAGCTCAATAATTTGCATCTGGATTGAGATGCAGTCCCAGCCTGGATATCAGATGTCAGAACTTTGGTATTGCAAGTAAATCTGTACTGATATTTAGGTATTCAATCCATTGAAATCAATACAAGATGATGCACTTGAATTGGATTGTAATATTAGAAGTGAAAGTATTAAACTTACCTTGTTTCCATAATTTTTGCCCATTATGCACTTTTTCAACACTGCTTTTTTTTTTTTTTTGAGACACTTGCTTTTTGTTACTTCCTTGCATTCTGTCTAGACTACAGCATTTAAAAATCTATTTTCTGTTGTCTTTCATTTCCACCTGAAAATTTCAAGGTTCTTTTTGTAAAAATCCTTCACTGACTCTCTTTCCTGCATTATGTTGAGTTTAAAGATGTCTTCAAAGACCAGTTAGAATCCTGTTCCCTTTACATCTGATTGCTTGCTACTTTTCCTCTCTTTATACTTCTGTCAGTAAGACCAGACATAATTTGTCCTCAGAAATTTGTGGTTTTCATCTTGTCCCTATAAAATACACCATAACATCTTTGTATTAGTTTACAATGCCCAAATCTGTGTGTGAGTCCACCACTTTATTAAAGCTTGGCTGTTTCATAGTATCCTCAAGAAATTATTTAAATTTAAACAATATTTTTGGATCATTCTGTAAAGTTGTCTGATCCTCTTCCTGTTTATTTCCTTCTTTTTATTGCCTGCTGGAATCTGTGAGCCTATAAGCTCTGCTTAGTTCTCTGAAGCATCATTGCATGCCTTTGGGTCAGCAGTTATTCCTGTAAAGAGGAGTGCACAGGGGCAGTGAGGCTGTGAGGGTCTGACTTCTTACATCTGAGATGACGTTATTTCTCAACAGAAGTTTATGGCTTTATGGAAAGTAGCCTTTATAAATGAATTCCCTGCAGTTTTGTCTGGGTTTTGTTCCTTGCATTTTCAATCAAACTTCATTGTGATAGGGCTGTTCAGTGTGAAACTGATGGGTTATTCCATTCTGTGGGCAGCAGGATTCCTACTGCAGCTGTTTCTGTATCATTTGGCATTTCTAAAGTAACTAGGGAAAGCAGTAGCTGTTGCATTTAAATCAATCCATACCTGAAGCTGTTTATCTGCACATTTACAGACTGTATTACTAACTGCTGCACAAAGTTTACTGATCTGTAAGCGTGTTCAGAATAATTTCATAATTTTCTTTGCCCACCAGCTTTTCAGTGATTGTTTTTGGGGAGGGCGTTGTACTCTGGGCTCAGAGATTGGAAAACCTGTCGGGGAAAAAAAAATGGAGCCAACAGCATGGAATTTAGCCATCTATGAATAATAAAGATACAACTTTGTCATCTGCTGATGAATAAGGGCTTTACTTTTACCTGCAGCTTATATTCAGATATTTTTTTTCCTATCAACACTAAGCCTAATGGGACCCCTTAGACACAACCCAGCTTCATTGGAATGTCTTTGTGGAGGGCTTGTTTGGTAGGCACATTGGTTGCAATTTTTGTATTTTCAGCAGGTGCTGTTCTATCTTTTTAGTAGAGCAAGACTAGAAAAGTAGAGCAGCTATGGTGAAGTAGTTGGGTAGTTGGGTTTAAGTCTGACTGCTGTTGCACACCAGTAACATGGTACAGTTTTTATGACCAGAAACCATGAATTTGCATATACTTCCAGATCTATTTTGTGTTTGTTTACTGTTAGCTTCACTTCAGTTTTTGGTTTGCATACTAATGTTTAGGATCTCTTATGTTTTTCACAGTGCTGGAAACCTCAGCTGCAGCTGAAAACAAATCTGTCAATGTACATCCCTTCTAATGGCTGATTTCATTTGTCTAAAACAAATTTGGTTGTGAATCACACTGAACTCAGCAAGAAGAGTTTAATGTTTGAGTTACATCTTGCCACTAAGTTCTTATTGTCCTAAGGCTGTTTTGTCCAGCTGTGTCCATTCTTCTGACTCGTTTCTCCATTTCAACGCCTGGAGTCCTGGAGTGCTTTCAGCTTTGGCATTAGAAAAATGGGGCTCCCTAATTTCTGCAGCAGTAGCTCTTTGCAGCATTTAAGTATGATTCAGTTTCTAGAGTTTTTTTTTTTAATTATGTAGTCCTCAGGTTCTGTAATTAAAGAAATAGGGCATTAATGAAATAAAGTTTGATTCTAATTAGTCACTCTTCCAGCATTTAAAAGTCACTGGTCATAGTTGTTCTGTCTTTCAGCAGTCAAGCCAAGACTTTGCAAGTTCTTTTAAGGTTCATGGACCACTGTGTGCAGACTTCTGTGGGAACTCAGTGTTCCAAGTGTAGGTCTCAGTCTAAATTCTACAGATTACCAGTGTACTCACAAATCTCTGGAAGGCTATTATATGCTGGTGGCAGCCAGTTGCCCTGGCAGGAGAAGTTCTTTTACTGTGGTCTTGGTCTGTGCTGTCATGTGTTCTTGGTGGAATGGTAAACTTCATTCTAGGGAATTCTGACTAATTTTTGTTCTACTAGTACATGTAACAAAATGGAGTAATCAAATAGCTCTGCTCATCTCCTACATTACCAAACCTCTTTATATGTTTATATGTTCACCACAAGTAAACAGCCCTCACCTCTATTCTGAGTCCCCTAAGCATCTGAGTAATCAGATGTGCTTGTAAAGAGCATTACAGTAATCCAGTTTAGAAGTAGCTAAACCAGTAACATAGACTGTGGCAGGTTAGATGAGAATCTGATTAACTTTGCTTTCCCAGGTGAACCCAAAACACATTTAATTTAGCACTTCTCTGCTAGCACTTGCTAAGCTTTCACAGAGGGACCCTTTACAGAGGGAAATACCCTTCTCCTTATGATCCACTGCATTACTGTTCCTTCTCCACACTTACATCACATGTTGTTTTATAAGACTGCATTTTGGGCTCCTTGTTAAGTCCAGCAGTGCATATGGTATCTGGCTCATCCCTGTCAAGATGTTTTATTACATGAGCCAGAACCTGACAGTGCAAACACCCAGTGGTTGCTTGCTATACCTGGCCATCAAAACTGTCAAAGTTCATTCAGATCATCAGCTGGTCCTCAAAGTGTGCAGTGTGTGAAATTGCTGTATGGAGCAGTGTTCTCCTAGATACTCAGTGCATTGCTAACTGGGCTGTACTGAAAGCAATAATGGGCAAATGAAGATGGGAGATAGTGGAACAGGTTGCCCAGAAAGGTGGTGCAAGACTCATCCCTGGACACATTTGGGGTTAGGCTGAAAGGGGTTTCTGAGCAACCTTATCTAGTTGAAGGTGTGCCTGATTATTGCAAGGTGGTTGGAACTAGATGACTTTTAAAGGTCCCTTCCAACCCACACTATCCTGTGATTCTGTAGAAGTGATTCATCTCCACTGTTAGGTTGAAATGACCATCACGCTGGACAATATGAAAGGAATATATGCAGGAATATATATTTTATATATATATATATATATAATATATAATATTACCATATTGCCTAACCTAATGCATCAGTGAGGTGAGAGGAGTTGGAGACCTCATATACAGAGTCCAGAGGAAACAGAAGAGACAGTGTTATTATGGCAAGATTAAAGAGACCATTTGAATTTAAACAGAGAGAATGCTGAAACAAAGTCTAGTCCAAATGAGGTCAGTAGCAAAGACTGGGGAAGTCAGAGGTTACAAAGCCAAAGAGATGTAGCCAAAGGTCAATGGTAGTAAATAAAGCCAGGGAAACAAACCCAGTGTCTGTGGCTATTAAAAGTAAAGGCATTTGAATTTTGCTCTCTGTACCAAATGTAAAAAGGAGCAAACTAAGCACTAGGGATTTTATAGAGGAGGTAAATGACTTATGATGATCAATTGACATGTCAAACCATAAATAACTCAAACCCAGATAGGCTTACTGTTAAAACAACCATTAAAGATACTTACTACCTTGTTATAACAAGAACATAGAATACCCTCCAAGTGATGGGAATTGCCCATGTATGATAAGAAAGAGTACAGGGAGGGCAGATTTCAGAAGATGTGGTTGGACCCTGAGTGTTTCATTTTATCTGAATTTTTTATTACAGGCTATAAAGGAAAGTTAGGGGTGGTATGAGGATTAGACATGGGGCAAGAAACGTAGTGTGGGGAGAAGGGTGAAATTTCACTGTGATATGCTTAATGTAATTTGTAAGTCATTGCCTAATAAATTGGGAAATGAACATAAAAGCATTTCAGATGGTCCAATGTACTTAGAAGTATCCAAGTTTTTCAGATCTTAAGTTGCTGCTAGAGTGGCTTAAATTTAAAAACTGAAAGCTAACTAAAGGATAGGAAGAAAGGGCTTAATGGTCACTGTTCAGGAGAGGAACCTGGGAGGTGACAACTTTCTCCCTGTTCCCCTCCCAAGAGTTCTGTGCTGAGATCAGTCTTACTCAGCATTTCCCTTGTGTTGTGGTGTAAGAAATGCACACAGCAATTTCCATGTTTTTGAGTGGTGCTCTGTGGTCTTCAAGTAATGATACTGATGACTTCTGGAAGGTTCACTGTAGGTGTATGTGTGGTTGAAGGTCTGGGTGGCTGGGAATAATCAAACTGTGATTGCATGAAAGAGAATTCAGAGCTGGCAGGTGCAGTGTGGAGATAATGATTTCAGAGAGCTGTTGGTGCTAATTCTGAGATCTTTCCTATTTGCAGCAGCAGCCAAAAAGCCACCAATGTTACCATCGTCAGGGTGGTGAGAACAAGATAGAGGGTGCTGTGCATGGTCCTGGAAGCCTTGGGGCACTCACATGTGGAGCACTGCATGATGGGCTTGGTCTCCCCATCCTGAGGAGAGGGAGTATACACTGGAGTTACAGAAGATACAGAAGAGGCCTTCTAAAAAGTTAGGGAACTGAACACTCAAAAAGCTGAATGTTTCAATCTGGGAATGAGGTGGCTGAAAAGGGAGCATGACTGTTACAGAACTGGGAAAGCAGTAGATGAGGTGAATGTGCAGTGGTAGTTCTCCAAATTTTGCAGTGTTAGAGCTCAGGGGCACTGGGTGAATTTTACACAGATGCACAATGTAGTGAACTTTGGAACTTGGTCCTGTGGAGAATTGTGGAAGGAGGTTTAAAAAGAGGTTAAAAACCTGCATGCACAACTGAGCCATAAACAAGTACTGAAGGAAATGGACTTCAGTGTCCCTGATGCAACAGTTAGGGTTGCTGGAAAAGCACAAAAGGTGTGCATGATAGGCTTATATCATGTCCCTAGACACCATTTGCTCTTGCCAGTGGTGGAGGTAGTGTTAGATGCAGCATGTTTCAATTAGGAGCATGAGGAATAACAAAACGAGCAGAAAAGGATGGAAAACAATATTAAATTATACTTAGAATTCCCTTCCTTGGGATGTTGTGGGTCTGTATGTTTTATCAACAAGCATTTTGCTAGAAATGTGACAGCTGCTTCAGAATCCCTGCTGTGCTGTGCAGCTGTGGCAGTGCTGGGGAAGGTCAGCCATGGCTTGGAAAATGCTGCTGCACAGAACATGCTCTGCCAAAGCGGCTGCTCAGGAGCACCGAGTCTTCTTTCTGAAGGACTTAAGAAGAAGCTTTCAAACTCTAGCTCGTAAGTGACATGGAGGATCAAAATTTAGTTCAGGTGAATAAAAAGATTTGAAAAGGAAAATGAGTTTATTGACCAGTGAAAAGTTCACTATACTGTAACTGTAGTTTTTCATTACAGTTTCAGGTTTTATTCAGTCCCATGTATCTTAACTTATTTACAGTATAGAGTATTGCTTATTGGTCTGTGGCATAAAGTAGGAAGATGGTTTCAAGATCCCAGATTCTTGGAAATTAATTGAATTACGGCTTTGCTGTTGAAGGAGGTAAAAAAAAGCCAGATATGGCATAGTGCCCTAGTTCATTAAAATATTTTATTAGAATTTCTAAATGCATTTAAAACACCTGAAATATTTGTTGATTTGTTTCTCATACAAATGGGGAAAATTTGTTTTGTCCTGGTCAGGTCTTCACCAGCTTGTTTGAGTTGGCTCAGCAACCCACTTCCAGTGTTTGTTGGTTGCCAGAGTTCAGGCAGCCTGAGTGTAAATGGGTCTCAAAGCAGGCATATGGCTGCAGGAAATAAAACCCTGTTTGAATAAATAGAGTAATTTCTTATCTCATGGTCACTTTAACATTTTACCTGAAAGGAGTAAGTGAAGGTAAGTGGAGGTGGGTAGAGTTACAATGTTGGTTTGTGCTTTCTGTGCTTGCAACTCATTCTTTTTTCTGAATGGGTCATTTTTAGCCTTATGGCTTCTGATGACTGCAGCAATGCTAAGGTGATTCTCTTTATAGTTTTTGAATTTCCAGTCAAGAGTATGTGAGAGTCTGGCCAACCATGAAGTGTTCATGGAGAAAAAAAAAATACTTCCAGGCTAAAAAACAGTTTCCATTACCACAGACATAGTTTTGGAGGTTATGGTTTCTTTGGTAATGATCATCTGAATTCGAAAAATGGGAATTAGAAATACGTTGTCAAAACCACTCAGTTCTGATGCTGTGGCAGCTTGCGTGAAGTTGCTCATTGAGTGTTGCTTATGGTACTTCTGTGTAATTTGGGATGTGTTATCTTCATCGGACTAAGCTATGGAGCAAAAATCTCTTGAAAAATACCTGTTCCAGGTGAGGTTTTTACACTGTGATTGTACCGGCAGTGTTCCAGACTTCACAGCACTGACTAAAGTGTAGTGCATTGTAAAAAATGAGATGTTTTCTGAATCACCAGTTCATGAGAGTAATGAATCTAAATGAGTGGCCTTTCCTTCTTTTCACGTTTCTGTTGTTTTTGTGCAGGTCCTCATGCTGAAACCGCCAGTGGATGCCAGAATTTGCAGTGTGGTTTTCGGGCCTGCTGCCGCTCTGGCGAGTGACCGCTGACGTCTGATCCTCTACTCCATTTAGCTGAGCAGGCTTCCTCTCATGCACTTTACTTACAGCTCGCATCTTGTGTTAACAATCCTTGGAGTGAGACTTGTTATACTAGCCTGACCCTGCCCACAACTTCAGAACCTTAATTATGAGTGTACTGTACAGTGTTGTAACAATCTCACAACCTCATTTGGCTTGAAGGGTGTTGGGTTTTATTTTACATAATTTGGGGAAGATGGGAAAATCTTCAGGTTTTTTTTTAATGCCACTTTATTCCAGTTTTGGCACTTAACTGTACTTTACTGAATTATTTTGTGTTAGGTGACTTTCTTTTTTTAATTTTGAATCCGTAAGTACAATATAAACCTCCGCAGAGAATTTGAATTTTACTGTTTGCATTTGGGTAACAATTATACATCTTTAGGAGCCTGGTTTCTTCCCCTTTCCTTTCATCCTGAAGTTGTTCTTTTTATTGCAAAATTAGGGAAATTGCCACCTTCCTTTTGCATTTGGTTTTGTATTTGGGCTTGAAAGACATAAATAAAACATTCCCACCAATAAAAAAGTGTGTGCAGCTGTTGAATATCTGTGCTTTTAGAGTGCCATGCCAGAAGGCTGCAGAGGTTGGGCAGGTGAGTGGATATTGTCACGGCTGTCAACTGTACAGTATGTATGGGGGTTTTTGGTTTGGTTTTATGGTTCCCATGACTCTGCTAAGTTGCATTTTTGAAACAGCTTCCAAGGAAGTAAATTTTCATTAATCTGAACTCTGTGAAAGACAGCAATGCATTTTCCCCCTTGCTTCAACAGTTAAAAAGATTCCTCTCTGGACAGTAGAGACTGTCAGGGAGCAGAAATTCTGCTGTGATTAGTGAAATGTGTGCTAGGAAGAGATGAGTAATAGATGAGTGTGTCCTGTGCTGGTATGAGGGAAAGCCCACTGTGTGAGGGATGAGTACTGTAGCCCATGGCAAGTTGTAAACTTCAATGGCCACCTGCTCATAGTTGACACAGTTGCAGGCTGGTTTTTTTCTACAGCAGAGGAGAGGCAGGTGTCTGCTTTGGTAGAAGGCAAACAGGTTGTTTTCTTTCTCCTATCCTGCCTAATTTTTAGGACTGAAAATACAAGCTAGTAATTTTTACCTGTTTTCCTAATTGGATAAATTCTTTTGAGTAGTATTTATTTAGAACACCAGTCATGGTGACATAGAAGCTTTCAAGATACCAGGGAAAAGTGTCTGGGAGGTTGGTGTGCAGGCAGAACCGGAGGTTACTGGAGGAAACTGCAAGTTTCCATCTTGGTCACACTAAAGAGTAAGGTAAGAAAAACACTAGTGAGTGTAAGCACAGCTGAGGACAGAATGAGCTGCAGATACACCGTGGAATAAAGCTGGGAGATGCCATCAGTGTTCAGCACAGCATCTTGTGATGACAGTGTACTTTCTAGAGGGGCCTGCAGAAGGGTGCCAACAGACTCTGAGCTGGTCCATGACTGTTGAGAGAGCTGGCAGACACTGAAGTGATGCCACTCATGATCATCTTTGAAAGGTCATGGAGATCAGGAGAGGTGGCTGAGGACTGCAGGAAAGCAAATGTCACCCTGGTCTTCAAAAAGGACAAGGAGGACCCAAGAACTACTGTCTAGTCAGCATGACCTCTGTTCCTGGAAAGGTAATGGAGTGTCTCATTCTGGAGGCCATCTCTTCTCATGAATGACTGGAAGGTGATTAGCAATAGTCAGCATGGATTCACTGTTTCACCAACCCACTTTCTCTCTATGATGAAACAACTCCCTGGCTGGCTGAAGGGAGAGCAGTGGACTGTGAACTCTGACTTCAGCAAGACTTTCAATGCTGTCTCCCACAACCTCCTCATAGGGTCAGGAACTGGACTGGATGAGTGGACAGTGAGCTGAATTGGGACCTGGCTGAAGAGAAGATCCCAGAGGTTTGTAATCAGTGGTACAGGATCTAGTTGGAGGCCTGCCACTGGTGGTGTCCCCCAAGGTTCAATACTGGGCTAACTTATTCATCAGTGACTAGAATGAAGGTCTAGATGCCTCCTTGGCAGGTTCACTGACAACACAAAGCTGGGAAGAGCTTTGGGCTGGTTCCCCTGAGTGCTCCACAGCCCTTCAGAAGGCCCTGGGCAGGTTGGAGAGATGGGCAGAAAGGAACCATCTGGAATTCAACAAAGGCAAGTTCAGGGTCCTGCTGAACTCTCTTCCTAAGCTCAGCCCACTGTCATTTTTACTTGAAGAGTTTGATTAGCAAGACAACAGCAGGAAAAGGATATGTATATCAGTATTAACAGCACAACTACTTACATACTAGTAAGTGAATTTGGTTTTTATTAACTAATCTTTTGATAATCTTCTACTTGCAAGTTTGCTAACTTGCAGACAAGGATTTCATACTCCTAAGTAATTTAATCAAATTCTTGTATAAAAGGAATGAGCTTCTGCTTAAGGTTTAGTAAAAATATTTATTAAATCCTTCAGATTTAAATTCTTAAGAAAATGTCTTCTACCTTCAAATGGTGCTGGCATTATACCGATATAAAATATGGAGCAGGATATGAAGCAGCCTCTCAAAAATTGAAGTATGGTCTCTTCACTAATGGCTCTTAGGTATATGAAATTTATTCATAGCTAAAAATTCAGGAACTGAGATACAGGAAATTTTTTTACTTACAAGTGTCTTTTGAAGAGGAACATAATCTGACTAGCTACAGGGATACCAAGGAAACATTTTACTCTGCACTCTCACTTATGTGGAGATGTGTAATGCTTAAAGAGTGTGAGGTTCCACAGGGAGCTATAAAAGACTATATAAAAATCACCTATTAGTACTGGAAATTTATGCTGTCAGTCTCTTCCTTAGCAGTAATTAGTGGTTTTAGGTCAAATAAAGCTACTAAAAATCATGTTGTCATTTGATTTTTAAAATACTTGAAATAATTCAGCAGTGACAGAAATCATATTTAGACCTTTATAAGCAAATTTCTTGCAGTATTCAGACTGGTCTATACTACCTATTTCGCACAAGTGAAGCAACATAAATCCATATAGAGAGAACATTTTGTGGATAAGCATGAATATACACAGCCAGAGCAAATTCAACATTGGCAACATCAATGGTGTGAACTCTTGTGCTGTGTACAGCTTCTATTAGAGGTCTCACTTCAGAATATGGCATATGAATAGGAAATCCAGAGACCTGGAAAAAGAAAGAAAAGAAAACATGTAAGAAGAAAAGATAAAGGCATCTGAATAAATTCATAGCTAAAAAATTTACATGCTGAATAAATCAAATTCTATTCTCTATTGCCAGGCTGAGGGGATGCACAGAAGAACCTTTGTAATTTGGTAACACCTCCCTTTTTCACTTACTCCAGGCAAGCTTCTGCCATTTTTCCTCTCTAATTTGGTTTAAGTTCAAAGTGAAGTTCATTAGAATCCACTAGAATGAAGTTATATTAATGAACACGTATAGTAGAGCTTCATTGCTTTTTAGCCTTGTGGCTGGCTTTAAATCACTCTGTTCTCCTGGCTTGGGATTTGAGTGCAAATGTCTCCTGCTCAACAGGAACTGAAGCCTCAACTCATTTTGGAGCTGGCCAGAGCTGCCAACTGTCACGGGTGTTCCATGTGGAAAGCAGAAGGCCCTTCCAACAGCCTGGAGGAATAATGCACAGGCACACCTGTAGCTGCAGTGAACACATCCATTTTCTTCTGTCTTTAGAGAGTGAAGCAAAGACTAGAAAACTGCAGAAGAGCATGTTGTGTGGGCTCCTGCACCTGTAAATACACTGTGTGTAGCACTACTCAGCAGCAGGTTCCTTCTGACCCTGAGAGCAGCTGCACCGAGCAGCTGGTGCTGGGAGGCTGCACTGGTGTTGATGTACTGGCTGTAGTTGCTGTTGTGCAGCAACACATGTTTCTGCTGAACATAAGAATATAAAGTTAATTGGGTGCATTGTTGTTTTATCTTCAACATTACAAATGAAATAAACCAGATCATCACTCCTTCCCTCTATGAAATGATGATCTCTTTGGTATAAAATCTCTTGTGAATTTTGGCAGTAGAAGAAATAACTAGCCTAGGACACTCTTCTATACCACAGAGTGGCAATACTAGGGATTTCTTGCTTCTATGCACAGGGCATTTATGTTCACAGTGTACCCTGTAATCTCCCAGCTGTTTTTGCAGCTCTGCCTGGTGGTCATCTTCTACATCTTTGCCTTGATTTTGTTCCAGCAGCGGCAAAAAGTTGCGCAGGGTGGAGGTGCAGTATCTGTTCCAACGTGTTGGGCGTGTTGGTCTCCATTCCATAATCTTATCCTTTAATATTTTTTCAATCCTGCAGTAAGATAGACTGATTATTACAGTTCTAGTATTGCACATTTGAACTGATCTCCCTTGGCAGACAGTACAGATTCTGAGAACCACACATGACCTCAGTTAAACTTACTGCTCACTACAAGAGCAGAAAAGCCAACACAGTTGTGTAGTAATGACTGTCAGTGTCTGCATGGAAAGCCATGGAATTACAACCCCTTTTAGTTTACACCCTCTCCTCTCATCCCCCCACAGCATTTTGTTCTTGGTGAAATGGTAGAGCAATGACTGATCAGTTCTTTCTACCTGGCAATCTCTATTGAAGAAGAGAATTTTAAAAAGCCCTGAAACAATAGCTTCTAATTTTTTAGGCCATTCTCCTGGCACTGAAAGCAGATTTTTAGGAGCTAGGCATGAATACCTAGGAATGTTCTGGTATTAGCACTGATGGCACTTGTTCTGGAGGAAGCATTACCTGCTCTGCAGTTCCAGTGCAGCAGCCTTATCTGAATGCTCATACGTTAGTTCTTCAGGCTAGTGATAAAAAAAATAAATATTAAAACGTGCAATCTCTTCTAAAACATCTAACATTGTAACTCCAGGAGTTTCTGCCTTGATAATGCTCAGAGAAATTTACAATTATGCAAAAAGAAACTATTCTTTAAGAGAGACATGATAAAAATTTAACTAGATATTTGTGTGTAATTCTGGGGTTTTTTTCCCCCAGTAAATTTCAACTGCTTACACCTTTCATAACTGTACAGAAATTTCTGGCTTTTTACTAGTGATGTTCATACAACTTGAAAAAATGCCTTAGCCATGAGACAAAAGTTGACTTTTTCTTTATAATACTGAACTACTACTTTAGATATATTTGTGTTAAAGATTTATTCCATTTACTTCACTGTTGCCCTGAGATCTTAGCTAGAGGGCAAAAACATTAAATCTGTACAAAGTCAACTTTTTTCAGTATTCCTGCTTTCATTTTTTTAAGGAGTAACTAGGAAATCTTTTTAAAAACCAATGCTATTACATAGATGTACTTAACCAAAGAAGTCCAAAGAACTTAATATGTGCTTCTTTATACCAAGTCTGTGATGTCTCAGTCCCTCTTTTGGAGCTGGCAATAGATCCATCAATACCTGAATGCTGCGGAGACCAGGGAATGGCAAACTTCTTGAAAAAAAAGGTTTCCAAAGTTTTGGTTTGCTGATATCAAAATACATCCTTCCTGGGGAATCATATTCTTGCATATTAAACCAAATCTGCAAGAAAGCAAATTTGGTTTAGCTTTTAGCATATAATCAACACCTGTGGAACACATTCCACTTACATAGCAGTAAAATACTATATAATGTTGACCTCCTGTAGCAATTTTTTCTGCTGTTCTGAGCTGCATTTCCACCCCTCTGGACTGCTGTACAATTCTTTCTGAATTCTGATTAAATTCCTCCAAGAGCCCACCCCAGTGCTGCTGGGGCTGTGATGCCTGGTAGCTGCTGCACCCAACAGTACTGCTTTTTTAAGTGTACCTTGCAGAATACAAGCAGAGACTGCAGACACACAAGTCACAGCTTCTGTGCACATTTTGTCAGCAAGTGGAACCCATGTCTTGCACTCCCTTTCTTTACAGACATTAATTCTGGCCTCTGTGCCTGGTCTGGAGCATGCAGGCACTGTAGGATTCTTGTTCTAACAACCTTTAAATAACTCTTTCATATATAGAAATGTGACTGGGCACACTTACATTATCACAGCTGATCAGACAGTACACATTTTGTAAGGGGCAGAAAGTATCATACTGCCCATAAAAACATCCAGTACTGGGGTTCCAAATTACATACTGACTTTGTTCCAAAGTTAATACATATGCAGTTGGTCCCTAGGAAGAAAAAAAAAAAAGGTATGAGAAAGATGTTTGAAAACTGGCTACAAGTAGGCTTTGTATTCCTAGTAATACTAATTTTTTACTATTGAGGTTGATAATGCTTTTTAGGGCAAACTGCTTGGAAGAATTGACAGGTTCATTACAGTTCTTATAATAACACTTATATAATAATGTGGGAGAGAAATGTCAGACATGCAGAGCTCCAAGCCACTTTTTACATATAGAATCTGAAAGCTCTTGTCTCAGGAACCAACAGATGTGAAATTCCACATACAGGAATGTTTACCAGATGCCACTTCAGTATCAAGACATCCTGCTTGGCTACTGCCCCAGCCCTCATCCATGGACAACCTCTGAGCTGAAGGACTCCCATCCAGGCAGCACACTCTGTGTCAGCCATCAGCCTCCTCTCAGGCATGTAAGGAATTTCCCAGCTCTCTTTATATTCTCTATCAGGAATACCTAAGCTGCTCTTCTATGTTCTTGTCATCCATTATATTTCCCAGGTATCTTGAAATACATGGAAAAAATTCCCTCCTTACAAAATGTTTTATTATTGACTAGCATTTCCATCAGATTTTGAGGGGAGGGAATGTATCTGAGTACCTATTCCTGTCACTGCAGTATCTCAGAATGTGCTTAAGAAACCAGCTTAGACAGAAATTTTTACCAAACCTTTCATATGTATGTAGAAATTTGCAATATAAACAGTTACCACCTTTTTGGAAAGAGCAGTATTGGTTAGTTGGAAATCTGAGTGCTTCCCTGAGAACAAAGGCATCTCCCAAGCAGCAAAACAAGCTCAGTGTCTCAGTTCTGGGCCAGTCTGAGCCCAGCTGCTGCCACAGTGGCTCCCAGCAGCCCAAGGCAGAGCAGACACCTCACCTGTCTGCATTACAGTGGGCAGAGGGAGAGGTCCTTGTCCAGCCTGAGCCAATCATCTTTGCTATTGCTGCAGCTCTGCCATCAGCCTGAGAGAGAATCAGCAGATGTGTGTGACCACTAAGAATCCCTGGCATGCCCCTAGCCCTCACCTATCACCTCTGAACTGTACCAAATCCCACACAAACTCAGACTCTGTGTATCCATGACTGAGATGCTGTCAAGGGACTGTGTCCATCAGATACACCATTTATACAAGCTAACGACAAATCAAGGGTTACAGATGCTTGGTACTGTATTGGGATGACAACTACTACCAGTTTAAGCATGGAAATTGAGGCCCAGGAAAAAAACTCCAGACATATATTAAGATGTACTTTCAATTTTTTTATTTACTTCTCTGAAAAGAATCGGTGCCCAGCACCAATCTTTAGATAATATCCTGGAAAAACATCCCATCAAGAAACAATTATCCATTGTTGGGGGCCAAAGACTCCACAAAATAAAAGTTAATACTTAGGCCAAATGAAAGAATCCTCTTACCTCAGGAATGGCATTTCCAATGATGAGCCAGGCTTTTTTCCCCATTCCAAGAAAATAATTACACAAGAGCACGGCGTGTTCTTCCTCATCTCCCGCCAGAAGATAAAGAAATTGCTAATTGAGATATTAAAAAAAAAAAAAAGAATGTTTTTCTAGGCAGTTATCAACTTAGAATATTTGATAATGTTTCTTAACACATCTGAAGCAAGGAGTCCTTTCAGATCTTTGCAACTGATCTTTACTGTTTACTGGTCACTGCTTTAACACACAGGATGAAGAGTGAATGGTGTGAGAATACATGAGGTCTGAGATCCTATCACAACAACCAGGGTGTTTTTTTTTTAGAAAGACCCTTTTTCAGAAAAGTTCTGAGATGATAAAAACTTCATCTATGATAAACAATGTCTGCTGTTATTCTCTAAATTACAGGATTTGTGTGACAGAATACTAAATATCTCATTATTGCTTACACTACATGCAATGTCTTTCCTGTAGTTCCTTGGAATGACAATGATCCATTTTAAGTCTAGTTGTAAAGTCTCCATCAGTAAGCATCCTTTCACTTGTGCATGTGTGTGACATTATGGACTGGTTTATAACTGAGAAAAAAAAGAGATGCTTTGAAGCCCTAACATATTCTTAGCTTACTGCAACCTATTAAAGATAAAACTTTTGGCTCAGATCAGAATAAGCAACTTCTTTCAAGCTTTGGTCCTTATCCTTTAAAATAAATGGCTTAAATAAAATTATTCCTCACAATAACAGAATCACAGAATAATTTAGGTTTGAAGGGACCTCAAGAGCTAATCTAGTACAACCTCCCTCCAAAACCATGGCCACTAGGATGTTCTTTCACATTCAAGAGGATGAAGAACTTCTTTTTAATGCATTGCTTACATCTGATGTACTCCATAAATCACAAATTCCAGCAAATGACACACTATCTGGCAAAAAAGGAATCAAAGCAACATATCGAGCCACCAGTTCCTGCAAGAAAACAAAGCAGAGCAGGTCACCCCTTTAATTCAAAATGCTCTAATGTTATCATACCAGATGCGAAGAACAATGCTGGTTCCACTCAATGACAAAACACTGAGTAACCTCAGCACAGTAGCAGCTAGCTCATCTTAGAATTTCTATCAAAGACTGATATGATTTACTGCCATTGAGGTTTGACATAATTCTTTGTCTTTTAAAGGACAATACTCATTAATACACTTATTTTTTTCCCCAGAAAAAACAAACATTATTTTACAGTATCATTATAGTTGGACTTACTGTGTATTACACATAGTCATTACTACTTTTATTTTGTATCTGTAGTTTTTCCTCTGCAAAAGGTGCAGCTGTACAGCAGAGACACAAAAGCTTATGTGCATCTGCATGTGCACATGCATCCTGACATCTGTATCAAATATCTTGCAATCTGTATTCCAGAGACTTCACCATCTTTTCTAAGTACTTACTGCTGCTGTTTGAGATCTATTTGGGACAGCATCAAGAAGCTCCTGTGGTGGATTCAGAGGTTTGATATATCTGGTAATAAAAACTGTTTTTCCATCAAGGTCAATTACAGTTGTTAGGCACTGGCGGCTTGGAAACTTTGATGTACATTCAGCTTCATATTTTTCTGCTGCCTGGAGCAGTTTCTCATCTTCTTGGGTATCAAACTTCAAAAGACAGTAGAATTTATACTAAATCAGTTTTATTTATAGTTTGGACTTAAGTCTTTACTATATTTGGCCATATTTCACCATTTGGAGGACAATTAAAAGATTGTTAAATTCTTTTCTAATAGCACTTTGAACTTGCTTTGTAGTACAAAGTTTTGCTTACAGACATAAAAGGAAGGTCAAGGCAATGGAAAATCAGGTAATTTGCACTTACTTATGAATGCCCATAATGATCTATACATATAAGCTGGCTTTATTGAAGCACTGAAGAATGTAGTGAAAGTTATGGCCAAGTAACACTGGGAGCATGAGGATGTAACACCACATATTAAGTAAAAAATAAGCAATTATAGTTAGGTACTAATCCTATGAGCTATTCCCACAGCACTCCATTAAAACCACAATTGACATTAAGCATAAAATCTCAGCGATTTTTATATAAAGAATACTGCAACAACACTGCTCAATGCCAAAATATTTGCAGAGAAAGTTCAAGTGATTTTTAGATGAATCCTTATAATTCAGAGGTGTTTAAAATTTCCACATTTTAAATGTGATTTTTCAGAAGAAAATGTAGGACTCAAAAGCACATATCAATTATATAACAATGACAATTATTTCATGATGCTACCAAAGATGTCATCTTTTAAAGGTATTAAGATTGGTCAAAATTATCTATTTAGAATTCCTTATATACTCCTAGTGGTGGTGAGAATTAAAGTTCATCCTTCATAGTATTTTTGTTTAAAATGAGCCACTTTTGTCATTTGTTAATCTTTAACCTGAGGTGGAACAGCTTGGGCTAGAGCTCCAAGTTAGAAGAGAAGGCACACAGTGGTGATTCTTCTCAACCTTATTTAAGAGCAGAAAAGTAGAGCCTCTGGCATGTTGTAAAAGTAAATGTAGCAATTTACTGCAAATATTACTGGCAAATAAACAATTACTATGTCACAATCGAGTAACACAAACTGCAAAGAGGTTGCTGAATGGCACAAACCCGAGCTAAGTCTTAAACTGGGAACAACAGGAGTATCTCAACTGATTTATTAATGTTGTACCTTCTTAAGCATTTCATTCATCTAATAGAGGTTCAGGAAGGACAGCAGGAAAGAGAGGAAAAATAAGTAAAGAAACAAAAAAGGTATCATAAAATTAAACTAAAATTATGCTTAGCATCCTAAAGCACTACACAAGCATTTCAAATTAAGTGCAGGTTAGGAAGAGGAAGAAAGTATGGCAAATTATTTTGGTTTTTTTTCCCATAATATGCCAAACTCTTTCTATAATAGGTGTATGTGTTGCAGCTGGAGAGTTGCAGCAAAGAATTGTAATGACTATTGTTGTTAGTCTAAGGCACTTCTGGTTTACTAATGAAACTGAAAAAAACAGCAGCTGCTGCTTAGGAATTATTATCTTCAAAAGCTCGAGGCATGCACGAAGCCATAAATAATAAATGCTCATTTGAACAGTATAAACACAGAAGCAAGAAAATACTCTTTGCACCTGCCACCACCTTTTTGTCCACTAAATCCTTTTGTTCACAAATACTCACACAACGCTTTATTGTTTACACAAGTACATGGAAAGACTACATGCTCACAGATAGGAATGCCAATTTACTTTCCCTGAGGACTAAAATTAGATACCTGGGCAAAGTTATTTCTCATGTATTAAATGCACACCTCACTTAATGGTGCATCTAATTAAACTGAACAGATAAAAAATTTGAAATAAAACACTCCAAATTTGTATGAATGTCCTTCTGTACTTGTTCATGTCCTTTGGTACACTAAGGAGAGCTATTAATATGCATCTCAAGAACTGCACCACTGGAAACAAAGAGCAAGAGAATGATGAATTAGTGATTAGTTACCTTCTCTCTGACAGACTCTCCAGGGATGAGCTGTGGTTCAATGGTAATGAACAGAGTTATATATGAGCCCTCACTCAGATTTCTCACAGAATCAAAACCTCTCTCCATGCCCACGCTCTTTTCTTTGCTGTAGCCAAGGAGGACTGGAGGAATATTGACCTTAAATGTACCATCAATCTACAACAGATACAGAGAAATACTTCTCATTAAAAGCAAAAAAGCAAAAGTTCCCTCTCACATAAATTTGCTACTTGAGTCTGCATATTTTTTTCTTTTGGTTATTAAAGTTACAAAACAACAAAATGAGAGAATATGACATTTATATTGATTAACTGTGGGGAAAACATGAGGTATCTCATTGTTAAATATATTAATCACAACTTGATTTCAACCTCTCTTGCATATTATGAACGCTAACATTTAATGAAATGGAAATCATATACACTAGTTCACAGAGAAAGAAAGAGTGCTGGCCTTTCACTACTTTTCCTTCAAACACCAAACTCTACATGGCTCTGCTTATCTGGAAAAAATAAAAAATGGCAAAATACAGGTTGCATGACTATGCTTCTCAAGGCAGCAGCAGACCAACAGGCCTTTGCCTATGAGTGCTGTGGGAAGGATGGTCCAGCATTCAGATGGACCCTCTTCCATGCACAACCTACTGATGCTTCTTGGGTGGAACTGGAACTGGGCCTTTTATCCAGCTTCTATATGGAAGTGCTCTGCCAGACCCACCAGCCCTGGCAGCTCCCCCTGCTAGCACAAACAGAGAACAAGGTCTTTCTGAAGGGCAGGCTGAGACAAGAGATGGCAGGCTCACTTGCTTGGGCAGGTTTCAATAGTGGAAGTAGCCAGCTTTAAAAGAAAAGCAAAAGCAGTAAACTCCAGATTTGGAGACAATTGAGGTGACTGCCACCAGAAAGGGTACCTTCAGTGGATGAGGGAAATGAACAGATGACTCACTGGCATGGCTCATCAAACATTTAAGAACAAAATTAAGTTTTGATGAGGAGAAAACTAAAGATATCACTCAAAATTTCTGCTCCAGTGTATTAGAACAGGATTATGAAATGCCTCATTTGCTAGTGAAATTTAGTTGCTAGATCCACCTTGATATAACCACTGTGCTGATCAGGCTTTTTCAAATTCCACACAAAATCCTACTCAAATGCAAAGAATATCTACTGCTGGGAAGATCTCTACAAGCACTCACACTCTGCTTAGGCAATCACAAACTCTAACACCTCCTCAAAGACAGTCAGCAGTGTATCTGACAGGAATTCTGGAGCTACTCTGGTTCTACAGCAGAAAGACCAAGAAGCTGAGGAACAGAGGTTCACAGTATGGGAAATCCTTAAAGATGGATTATGGATGGTGGCTGTATTGGTAAGCAGTCTGTTAAAATGTCAAGTCTGCCCATTAGGTCTCTCTGTGAGCAGACACACTTCTCAGGTGGATTTCATTCATTCAACATAGAACAATTCCCTAAAAATGAGCACTGAGTCATGTTGTTTCCTGTTTGCTGACCTACAGCAATGGTGATCACATTATGTGACATTTTCTGCACAGCATGGCCAAAGACTCATGAAAAGAAGGTCAGATCTTCTTACTACTTACATCTTCTTTAAAATCAGTGAAAACTTCATGGTACAGGGCACCACAGCTCTCAAAGAGAAAAATTAACTGATTAACCTCCCAAGTTGAAGAGCACATATTATTAATGATCTAGCAGAAACAAGTGGACTAAGCCTGGTTAGACATATGCTGTCCAAGATTTCTCAGCAATGAAAAGTGCTTTCATGCTTTCCTGAATCCCATGACAATCACATCCTGTTATGCTTTGCAGACAGCCCAGGAAAACAACTTTGATCATCAAGCACTGCACTCAAATCTAATGAGACTCCTACAGACTTTCCCTCCACCTAAAGGATCTGGGAGGCTCAGAGTATGGCTTGAAGTCCTTAAGGTTCTGAAAAGTGCCCCATAGGACCAGAGAATAGCAAATGAATGTGTCATTAGGAATGCAACTGATTTCTCAGTTTCTTGCTTCATGAAGATTCTGACTTTTGTGATCAGATATCTTGATCTACACCAAAAAGCAACTGCCATGCAGAAGAAGTCCTACAGCTGTGTTACAATATAATAGGACTATCAATGGAAAGAAGCAGTTTCCTTAAACTAAGTCCAGGATGAGTGGCTGGACAAAAAAAAAATATTTCCTCTGAAGAAGAGCATGTTTTACTATTACTCCCATGACTAACTGTGGCTATTTCTTGAAGAAAGCTTCTCTTGAAAAGTTCTAGAAATGGAAGAAAGAAGGGATTAGGAGAGGCAAAGATCAAAATCTTGTGATTCATGGAAAGTGTGAAAAAAAAGTTCAAATTTCCTCTTGTATCTGGGTGATTCTATTCCTAGTTCATCTATCCAGGCTGTGCAACACCACAGCCCTCAAAAGCCACTGAGAAAATCACCTAAAAAAATCTGTGCTTTTAATGTTGCTACTGAAGGAAGTCAGGCTGCATTGTCACTATTGAGTATATTTTATCTCTTCTCCCTTCAAAACCTTGAACTTACTGGGAAATACCAGATCTGTCAAAAAAATCCCAGTGGTTTCAAAGACATCTTCAAACAATTCCATAGAAATAAACTAACAATTACAAAGAATATAATTAAATCTGACATTCCATTTCCAGCCCTTTTCCATTCTCAGTTCTGTATTTTACTTCAAATAAAATCACTCACCCTTGCTTGAAAATATATGGTAGTAAATGGAATCTTAACACATCCCAGCCAGTGTCTCTCAATACGAGTGTGGATTCCACTTCCTCTCTCACGATCATCCTATTAAAAAGTTGCCCAACACAACACTTTGTAAGACAGCTTCATTTCCTTTAATTCAATCAACAACTGAATCAAGGCATTAATAAAAAATTCTGTATGAATTTTCTGTAAGTATCAGCTCCAATACTTGTGCAGCAGTAATTATTCTGCACAACTTTCAAGCACACCAGATGCTGAAAACATAGAAGAACATTGCAGTCCATGATACAATGTGCTTGCACTTTAGGGTTTAAGTCCTGTATAACCTGTAATGGAGAACTTAAAGCTTTGACAAGGTGTCCACAACACTCTTCTCAGTAATGAAGCAAATGAAAGCTCTAGTTTGAAAAGCTTTTTGAAGTAAAAAAAAATTGTAGGAAAATCTAAGTAAACCCTGTGAAATGCAAAAACTGTTTTCATGTGCACTGCCTATCAGATTTCCAAATCTTTCATGATCAGCCTAGAATTATTTTTAAAAAAACCTCTGCCATGACATCCAAGTTTCAAGTGTGTAGCTTTCTTCCTTATGCTTCATCAAGTATCATTTCAGTTTGAGGACAGAATTCTGTTCCCAGTGAAGTGTGTGCATTATTTATTTCTGGGCTATGTTTTCAAGAATGTTGAGTGCTGCTATTTTTGTGTCTGCTGAATTGACTAGGAAAGCTTTCACTGGATTCAACAGGGGAAGGACTTATGCCAACACTGAGAGCTTACAAAAATTTCTTGTTACTAGTACTTGCAATTCTTGTCTCATTCAAAAAAGTTAATGCAAACAACCAGTAGATGGTTTGGGCTTTTTTTTATTATTTCACCAAAGAGCTTGTAAAACAAGACGAGACAAAGCATAACAAGATAGTTAGCAAAAAATACAAGAACTGGGATCACTCATCTGGAATGAAATAAAAAGCTTTGATTAAGGTTAAGAACAGAAGTCAGATTCTGTTGTTGATGCCTCTCAATTTTAGGATCTTCAACTTCATTAAGTATCAGTAAAACACATTACACACATGTGATGTGTTCAACTCTAGCAGCATTTTACATGGCACAAGCTGAATCTGTACAAATGTTAACACTGTAAAGATTGCTCCCTCTGATAACCTTGCAGTATTGACCAGATAAAATCATAAGGAATGACAAAATAGAGAAAAGAGAGGCACAGGATGGGGGAAATTATTACATGGAAAAGTCTTGTTCTGACAACTTCAAAAAGCTCACTATGTTCTCTAGTGTACAATGTCCTTCAATTTTGAACTCACCTCTACAGCATCATGAAGTACTTCATCAAAAACATTAATGAAGACTTCATCTTTTACTGACTGCAAACTGTGGGTGCTGTAGTCACCATTAGGAGCTCTGAAGAGGTTAAATAAATCAAAAAAGTGATTTGAACAATACAGGAAAATGAGGATAAATTTGCATGCTCAAACTATTACTTTGCAGAAATAATTTGGTTTCATTTTGGCACACCTAAATGGAAGCTCAAGTTCCTCATTCCAGCAGGGGCTTGGACCTTCTGCTGTTGTTGTCCTGCAGACTGTTCGCTGAAAAGAAACTTCTACAAAAGGACGGACCAAAACCTATAAATAGATATCAAAACAAAGGAAACACACCTCTGTGGAAATTCACTAGAGCACATTAAATTACACATTTCAAGCATTTAGAAAAACATATGTTGTGGCAATCAGGCTGGTTCTGCCCAGATATAACTTTAATACACCTTAAATATTGCACTTCATGGCTTTCTAAGCATTTATGAAGAATTCATAAATTCAAGAATTCATATTCTTTTAAGAATATTTTATACACTAGCATTTCCAAAAATGTATGTGTATTCCAAATACTTGTTGTATTTATATACACTGGAAAAACCACATTTTCTCCTGAGAGTGGAAAAGGTACAGGCTACCTAATCAAGGAAAGTAACTGAAACAGAACATGTGATCCAGACACCAGGGAAAGAAGTGCACTTGTATCCTCTTATCTGTAATCCAAGAAGCCTACAGCTACAATCCCAGTTGTCCCTGAAACTGGCTCCTATGACAGATAAACAACTTCATCTAGACAAAACAACCCCCTAAATGTGATTAAAAATGCCTTATTTAACATTCAAATGCATATGGCAGAAGCTTTTCTACATTTCAAAAAGCTGTAATTTTCTAAGAAAATCACAAGGAAACCAGTAAAAACCCTGAAGGTCTTTCATCTTCATTCAGAAGGATGCTGAATTTAGTTTTAAATAGCAAGAAATTGAAATTTCAGTGTCAGCCATAAGAATGGCTGTGCTGGTTTAGACTAGGAGTGTACTGGACCCAAAGTGCAGCCTGTGAAAACAGCCAGCAGCCAACACACACAAAAAAGTAAGAACTGAGCAGGCATAGATGGTATTTTCTCCTATTACTCTTCCAGACTTCAAACATTTTCAGATGAAAGACTTTCCTAAGTCTGTAATGATTTTTCTATTAAGTAACTCCCAATGGATCACTCTTCACATACTTGTCCAATACCCACTTCAGCACAAACCAACCTCTTTCATCCACAATACATGCAAGCAACTTCTCTGGCCACTGGCCAACTGCTGAATGCAGAATCACAACTTTCTTTTGAACCTAACTCCTACCAGCTTCATTTGCCCATCACTCACATTTGTACTTCCAGTGCCAGGAAACAGTCAATCCTTATCCAGTGTCTATGATTCATGATTTTGTGCCTTTCTACCATATTCCTCCTCCTCAGCTTGCAGTTATGGGTGCTCTGGCTCAAAGTCCCACCATTTTTCACTGGGCAGGAGGCATTCTGTATATTCTTCTCTGAACCTTCTGCAGCTTTACTCTCCTTTTGGAGATCAAGGAGTGGGCAAGGAAACCTTGCCAATAAAGTATCTTTCTGAGGGTGAATGCTACTGTCTGTGCAAAATGCTCACAGCTTCCCAGAAGACGTCACTTTTGTACCATACCTGGTTGAATGCCCAGTCTGGGCTGTTGGGTGGGCTCTGAGCTGATGGAGAGGCTGCAAACATCTCGTTGAAGGACCTTGAAGATTTCGATGGCTGCTGAAGTTTGCTACAAGAGGAAACAGACAACAACAACCAGGGAAGACAGAGAATTCATTACAAAGTGTGAATCCCTCACATTGTCTATTAGCCATATAGAATTCTGGAAATAATGATGGTTTTGTTACATTATAACCTTGGGAAGATATTTATTAGATCAAATAACACAAATAAAATGCCAGAAAGGGGTATTGAGTGTATACTTCCTACAAGCCTCACTGCAAGAGAGCCTGGAGGCTCTCTTTTCTGAAGGGTTTATTAACTGCAGACTTTTTTGTTGCCTACTCCACACAATCTCTTTGAGCTACAAGCTTTTAAGTTCAAGTACTTGAATCCCTGCAGAATTCATGAGCAGTGTAGATCTCATGGCATTCAGGCAAGGCAAAAAATAATTCATATGAATATTACAGATTTGTCAACCCATGAGTGAAGTAAAAGACAATATATATATGTTAAACATTTATTTTTACAGCACTTCCACATAACTTTTTTTTGTGGTAAGACCACATTATAGACCATAAAAGAGTAACTATTCACATATAAACAGCTCAAAATAAGATATCATATAATGCACAAAGACTGGATAGGGTTTTAATTATTTCTGTAATTCTGGTAATGAATTTTCCATCTTCTTTTTCCTGTCAATGAATTGCTTTTCTCTGTATCTATTCACAGATTGCAGCAGAACTTCTAATACAGCAAGAGAAAGAACAGCTGAAAATGTTAAATTCTGTAACTGGCCAGCTTGGAAATACCTCTGAGTTAAATGCAAGGTGTATTAATTTTGTGTGGGGGAGAGAGAGAGAGAGTGAACACTACATTAATACATTGCTTCTGGAGCTGAAGCACACTGTTCAGTGTCTCTACATGACACACCATCATGCAGTGCAGGCATTGTGTTAATGTGCCTGAGTGTAAAGGTCACCTTTAGAATTAGAGCCACATTAGGCTCAGTCTATTAACTTAAATGGTTCATCAAGGAGAAGATCAACATGCTGCACTCAGGAGACAAATAGTATCCCACAGTGAAGAACTGGGTTTTTTAATATTTGGTTTTGGTATTTAATTAAGATATTATGAATTAAAATTTCCCTGAGAATTATCAAGAGGCTTCCTTAAGGGATAATTCATCTGGCATTACCAGAGTTATAATGCTGTCAAAGCTGTAACTGATCTTTCTGACAGTTTCTGGTAAAACGTGTCTTGAATTTCACAGCTACTAAAAATTATTTTATTAATCTACAAACTTACAAAATATCAGTCCTTTATCATCATTTGTAAAAAGAGAAATGTATATATGTATGTTTTTATCATGAGAATCAAAACAACACACATGGCTGAATTGTAACATCTGTTGCTTCATCTGTCCTCAAAACAGAAGAAGCCAGAAAATCAATCTGTACTGGAAACAAGCTTTTAAACATACCTCATCACTGGTTTTCTCACTGGAATATCATAGGCTCTGATGATGTTCACTAACAGTTTTATGTCTCCATCTGATAAATTCTGTGCTGTGACCTTCTTCCTTTCTTTTCTTCTTGGCCTTAATGGTCGTTTTGGCTCTGCCAGTTTAAAGAGGCCAAGTCCCAAAATGCTAATAATCATAAACCAGGTATTTAGTCAGTTTTGCACAGAATCCAACATTCCAGTGTTACCATGACACTCATGAAAATTATGCACTAACACAAAAAGGAAATATTTGCTCCTGCTAGTGCCAAACAAAACTCTCTGAATTGTCAAAATGTTGCAATTGTTAGTGCTGCACCAATCCGGTTCTGTCTTATATTTCAGGAATTACAACTTTAATGTGCAAAAAAGTTTCATTGCTTGGGGTTTTCATCCCAAAACTATGCTAGGTGCAAAAAAGACAATTACACATCTTCAAGACAGATCTAAACTACAGTGCTATAAACAAGGGATCTAGCAGATGATGAGAAGCACTGTACAGAAGAGACAAAGCATCTGTCTACACAGCTATGTACACTGAATAACAGGCTACAGGGAGGAAGCAGAATCAATACACCACAACATACCCTGGACCCTCAGAACTTATAACCCAAGGCAAAGCAGAAGCAAAGGAAAAAAAAAAACAGGAAAACAATAAAATGAAAATGTGTGTTTCATTTATGCAGATGTATGTAATCTTTACATCATTGCTATCTACTGCAGACATTCAAAAACACATTTAAAAACTGATAGCTAATGGCATTTCTTCCTTAAATAAATCCCCCACAGAAATTACTGCTAAAATAACACAAAATCATGAGTTACTGAAATATCTCACTAAGTGAATATTAAACAAGCCACGGTGTATTTTAAATTCAGTAACCATAAATCTTTGCAAATAGAATACAATATGAATAGGATGCATGATGGGAAAACATAAATGAAGCATTTGATTCTCAACAAAAAGCTAATTGTAGTCTTGTTCAGATGTTTCTCTACTGTGAAAGCATCACCTAATACCATACTTGAAGTCTTTTGTAAGAGAGCAAGTCTCTGTGTCTCCAGCAGATGGGACTGTTTAGATTTATACAGCTGGTTGAAAAACACTTAGACTGTATAAGGGTGCTGTGTTTAGAGTGAACAGAAGCAACTTCTATATGAAAGAAAAAGTAAGTTTTGCAACTTGTTTACTTACACAGATTTTAAGTGAACAACACTAAGAGCCATCTATGCTGGGATGGCTGATATATGTTAAAATTGATAGGTATGTGATTTGAAACAAAAATCTAAAGAAAGTGCTCAAGTAATAAAAGAAACAATTATCTTAGAAGAGAAAAGCAGTCATTTCCAAACTCAGTATATTTTTTGAACATAAACAGCATATGACAACATTCAGCATTAGAAATGCATGTGAAGTAAAACAAAGAAAATTACAGTTAAAAATCTACTGCACATTATTTACAGGGCATAGACACTGACTCTAAGGAAGTATCACCCAGAGAACCAGTCAGTAATAGAGTTACTAACGCTGATATTTGCCTGAAAATTGGAAATATTCAATCTGGCACCAGCTGGACTATGCTCAGCTCATCAGAAATGCATCATATCCTGTTATATCTTATTTATACACTGTCACTTTATTTCTGTCAAAACCAAACTTTTTCTTAAAAAAGTTTTTACTACACTTTGTTTAACAATACACTGTACTGGCAGAGGTGTACGCAGAGCTGTTTATCAATTAACTGTACTGGCAGAGGTATACACAGTGATTGCAAGTTAATCTATTATACTAAACACAAAGTCACATCAGTTAGCCACATCAACACACTTGTAAAATAGAAATAAAAAGAGCAGGTGGTTTTACCTTAAGTTTTTTATTTGGAACAAATAAAGATAGCTCTCTTACCCCAGGCCTGGAATCTCCTCTTCATTGACAAGGTCAGAGAGAATGAAATGGTGCTTTGCTATGAGGAATCGCTTGATTACTGATTCTCGAACCTGTGAACAGGGAGGGAGAAGGGACAGAAGTGCATTTCTAATCCAAACCCACTGCCAATATTTGCATTCTAATTATTAACATCCATAATTAAAACATCCACATACATATTCTTCATTTTTTCCAAATTTTATGAGGGTCAGAGTTGAAAGAAAAATTTCTTTCCTCCAGCTATTTCTTTAGAACGTAGGAGCAGCTCATTTTACCAATACAATGCTTCTCTAGAAACAGACTGGCTAGATTGATAGAAGAATATATGAAAACATACAATCAAAAATAATGTCTTTATCTGCTTACAGCTCACCATCAGAAACAATTAAAAAAAACAAATGACACCAACAGACATCTATTTTCCACATCTAAATGAAGTTGCAAAAAAAGGCTGTAGAGAAATCTTTATGGCACCACTTATGTGGATCAAAAGAAATACTTTGGGCTATAGAACTGGTGAAGCCTGTATTAAAATCCTGTGATTTCAAATAAATGTTTAAATTTCTTAGTTCCTTACATATCTTTGCTGAGGTCATAGAGTGAAGCACAGAGATAAAAGTCTTCCCTCATCTCCTAACAACTATGTGGAAGCAGTCTGAAAGGATATTGCCTTTGTCCTTTTTTCTTAGCACTAATGCTAGTCGTGGCTTTATACTCTGTGCTAGTACAACATCAGAAGTGATACACATATAAAGATCACATTTCAGAGTGAACTGAATTTCAGTTCTGATACAAGAAATCAAATTTTCTAGCCCATCTGACAATTTACAGAAGTGTAAAGAATCCAAGTACCATTTTAAAAAAGGCTACTTGTATTTAATCTGAGACAAACAAAGGTACAATAATGAATGCTGTTCTGTACTACTCCATTACTATTCAGTGTGCTGCAAAACCCATATGTTCAATGCCATGCAAAACATATGGGGCTGACACAGACATGACAGCTTTGTCAAAAATAATTTTTATACTCACGTTGAATCTGGACTTTGGCACTTGCCTGGAAGATTCAAACACTTTTTTCTCTATGCTTCTTTCATGAAGCATTCTTCCTAACCAATAATTTATTTTGTCCTACTTTAATTCAACCTTATCATCATATTTCATGTTTTGCTGGCAGGCTAGGATTTGATACACTTTTTGATATTTACACAACTGGTAAGAAACTGGTAGCCATGTTTCACACTTGCTTTTTTGCCAGTCTAAAATTGTAAACTTTTCTTGTGTTTACCTTCTTTTTCCCTAAGGATTAAAGAAAATGTCATCTTAATATAATGAAAACTAGAAAAATTAATTAAATCAATATAAGGGGAATATGTTACTGTAATACCACAATGAAGTAAATGTGACAGAAGATACGCCCTCTGCCTCAGGCTGCAGAACAAGACACTGTGTATTACATTAAATGATTATTAGAAGTGATTAGGGCCACTTTCATGGAGCTAATTAAGTTCTTAGCATCACAGCCTACAACAAGGAAAACAGGAAGGAGGAAATCACTGAATTCCTGTGACTCAACAGTACAAAACTCTGGGGAACTAGAGCAAAGAAGAATTTACAGAACTGACAGAAATATCCAGAATGGCCTGCCATTTTGTATATTGCATCATTCTCAATAGCATTAAATAACACAGACCTCCATTGGTTCAATTACACCAGTTTCAGGCCTAACGTGGAATTTTAAAGATGTCTGTAGGTCACATTTAGAGATGAACCAGGTTTTAGTATCCAAGGAAATAAAGCAACATACAGCCTACAAGAATATGGTGAAGCACATATTTAGCATCTTACCTTCTGCAGATAGTTGGCAACAACTGCTCTGTGTGCATCTAGGTAGTTTTTGCTGTCAATCACATCCCTCTCTTTCACTCTCTTCTCATAGTCCTAAAGATATTTATTACAGTTTGTGCTTCAATATATATTCAGTACTCTATCACATATAAGAAAAAATGCTAAGTATTTCATTAATAATGATGTACAGGCCACAGTAAACTCCAGCAGATGTGAGAAGTTTGTAAAGTTATTTTTAATGCTAGTATAGACAATATATTCTAAACTTTCATGAATAGAGACAAGAATACCATTCAGTTACAAGATTCATGTGGTTTAAATTACAATGAATAACTTGACAATTTCCCCTCTTCTTTGAAAGCTGAACTTTGACCTGCTGTTATAAACTGAAATTCCATTTGAACTGGAAGTGGCTTCACTTATTGCAGCTTTAACAGGAAGAGTTAGCAGAAATGATGTAGTCTTCTTGGAAAATGGTCAAAAATCTGAACTGTGCTTTAATACTAGTAAATACCTTTCTAAATAATTTGTAATTACTTTTCATAGGGTGTAAAACTCACTTGGTGAGTAGAACTGCACTTGGTTCTTCGGGAGAAGTATGTTGATGGGATATCTCTCAGGGCTGTGAGAGATAGATGGACTACAGTGAAAGCTCTACTGAGAGATGCAACTTCTATTCACAAGTTTAGGAAACTGTCTCATAAATTAAGAAAAGGCTAGAGCTAACACTCAGCCTTCAAGCAAAAGCCAGAGCTTACAAGTCAAGAGGCTGTGCCAGGATCTGAGAATCACACTGGCTTCAGAACCACAGCTAAAAGTACTCAGTAAAATTAAGCTTCAGGTCTGAGTTCTAACAGTAAGGACAAACAGCTCAACATCTGATTAGTGTCCTCTAAAAAGCAAAGGGAAGGGCCCCTGGGATTGATTATATTCAGTTTCTTCACAAGTGACCTGGATGAGGAAACTCAATGCACTGATAGCAATTTAGCTAAGGATACTTGATTATAGGAAGAGTGGTTAATATGAGTGACTGAACCATAGTTCAGAGGGCTCTTTATGACTTAAAACTTTGACAACTGAAGCCTCAATTATAAAAAGGGAAAATTCTGTATTGAGGGTCAAGAAATTTCATGCACTGGCACAGACTGGAAATCAACCAGAAGAATAACAGCCATATTGAAATAAGTGTGGGTTTAATGCCAACCAGTGACATGTTCTTTTGGCAAAAGGCAAACCACAGGATAGATAAGGACAAAGAGAAACTGCCACCCTCTCCAGCCTGACACTGCAGGGGGCATGCCTGAAATACTGCAGCCAGTTTGCAGCTGCCAATTCAAGAGGCATGTGGAGACAATGGATGGGATCCACTGAAGGGCTACTAACACAGCAAGAGGCCCACAGGACATGACCTACAAGAAGAGGTCAGAATCTTAGAAAAATGTAGATTTGAAGAGACTTCTGGTGGCCATCTGATCCAAACTCTCAGAAACAGAACAACTCCAATCACAATGCTCAGGGCCTTGGAAAGCTGAATTTTCAGTATCTCCAGAGATGGCAGTTTTACAAATTTGATGGACAATGCGTTCAAGAACTTGAACATGTTCTTTGTGAAAAATGTTTTCATTATGATTAACTGCAATGTCTCTAGGAGTAACTTGTGTCTATCATCATCTCACCTCCAAGATGAGTCTCTCTCTGTTTTCTCTGCACCACTGGGTACCTGAAGGATGCAGTAAGAAACCCTCTCAAGCCTTGCCTGCTTAGGCAAAAACAACCTTAGTCCTTTCTGCCTCTCCTTGGAGGTCATGGCTTCAGCACTGCACATACTCTGGTAGCTCTCTACTGGACTTACTCCAGTATTTCAGAGTCTTTCTTGCACTGGGCAAGGTGCTCAAATTCATCAGCCTGGTGAGGAAGAGATTAATGAGCAATGCAGTATCTGCTCACAACTCTTTGAGGGGCAAAAGGACAGGGTGCCAAAATCATCTCTCTAGCTCCAGACAGTACAACAAGGGAAAGCAGCCATTAAACACAACCTGGAAGGCTCAGGTTGGACGTGACTTTTTTCTTTCTTTGTTTTTGAACAATCTCTGGAAGGACAGTGAAGCACTGGAACAGGTTATCCTAAAAGGCAGTGGAGTCTCCCATTTAGAGGTTTTCAAGACTTGGCTAGACAAATAAACAGCTGACCTCATCTAGTGCTGGCAACAGTACCACCACTTCAGTGGAAAGCAGGACCAGATGATCTCCAGAGAATATTTTACAAATAGTATTTCCATGATTCTACGAACTTCCAGACCTTTTTGCCAAACAGCTAGTAAATCAACTGGGAACAAATCACTTGAAACTTAGTTTTGAAGTTCACAGCATATAAAATAAACTTGGAATGGGCAATCATGGGTTTATCCAATTTATCTTAATGGAAAAAACCAACAACCCTCCATCAAAATAATTCTTAAACTATGGTTTTCAAATTTTGAATGATTACATAAAATGAATGAAAATAGCCCATAAAATGAACTGGACCAAAAAGGTGCAGCAAACATGTGGTACATCTTTAAATAAAAGATACAGAACTAATCTAAACTTACAGAAGACAGTAATATTTATTGCAAAGAGATATGTCTGAATTAATAAATATCTTTTAAAAATATTATCATCCAATAGAAAGGAAAAAAAGAATTTTTCAAGTAAATCTATGTTAGAAGTAGGGATAAAACAGCATTTGCCAGAATCTGAGATGACTCTGACCCTCCTAAGCCAATGAACATACTAAAATGTTCCTTAGCTACATGAATTGCTAAGAACAAAAAAAAAAATGCATGACTTAACACTAATAACAGAGTTGAGATAAAAATAATTGAAGTATAACCCAAATGAAAAGAATTGCACACATTGCATTTCAATAAGGTAATTAACAGACAGGCAAGGGCAAGGTAATCTAATTGGAGCAATGTACTAAAACAGAAATATCTGTAACACAGGCTCTAATAAAACAAAAAAAGGTTTTAATTCTTGTAAGAGTGATTGCTTCTAACAGTCGTCCCCCCCCCCAAAAAAAAAAGGGCTCAAAAGCTAATAGGCCTAAACCTGAATTATCTCTGAATTACCTTTTTATATCTGAAATCACTTTTTAAAAAAGTATCTCAACTTTAACAAAAACTAATAACTTATAACATTTTTGCCTACAGCAGTTTTTCTGTTTTATTTAACTCTGACCAAAGTATGGCTGTGGAAATATTGCCTTGGAAGGAAGCTAGTTTAATTAGATGAAAATACCATTAGAAAAGACTGAAGGAATAAAATTCTTTTTTTTTTTCATGTCAGCATAGCTTTACATTCTTTAAAGAACCACTTGACTTGACTGCAAGTCAAACATTATAAGCATTTAAACTAGAAAAGAAGTATTTCAGAAAACATTCTACCTGGAAGATTTTCTCACTGATTTCTCGTTCATGTAAAGGGACCTGCTTGTAGTTTCTGAACTCTGCCACCTCCTCATTTCTGAGCTGCAACAGTCGGAATCTCTTTGATCTATTAAACTCCTCATCAGAAACAAAATTAAATTCTTGCTGCAACTGTTCCAATCTGAAGAAATCAGGAACGTGTGCCTCTCCGCTTGTAGTAGTCTAAATTAGTAACAAAAATATGAACTTTTTCATACAAAGTGACAAAAATCTATAAAATAGCTTTTATAAGTTTTACATGCATATTGCAAAGATGTTCATTTTAAGCAAAAGCAATAAAGATGGATCACACAGACCAAACACCAAGTATTTTATAGCAGTGTTTTGCTGAGCAAAGCATATGAGATTATAAGTAACAGAATATAATAAAATTCTATTTCCTTGTATCATAAACAAAAGATCAGAGAGTATGAAAACTACAACATGTCAGAGTAATCTAGGAAACTACAGTAAAGGAGAGCCATTTACAGAACTTCAGCTTTGTAAATAGCTATGTAAATAAACAGCCATGTAAATTAAATAGCTATGTAAACAGCTCCTCAATTTGTTGTTTAGAAAAGCTGAAGCCTCTACAACACCCGAGATCTCTGTGCAATCCTCATTAATGAGCAGCTTCTTATCTAGTACCATACAAGTACATTGGAAATTCCCTTGTACTTTAAGGAAACAACAAACTCAAAAGCCATATTTTGTTTTTGATTTATTAACTGATCTGTATGCACATTCCCTTCCACCGTTTTTTGCCACTACTGAATGGATTAATAAATCATATTCATTAATATGTAAACAAGCCACCACTAAATGCATTAATCATATTTTAGTAGATATAAATGCTGCTACCTCCCTGGCAAGCATGAAGATTGCCTGGGGAGGTTCTGGTGACCAGGCATCCCACCACTCCAGCAGCCCTTCAGCTCTGAAAGTACCACTTACCATGATCAGCTGCATCAGAGCTGCATTGTTTGGGTCATTTGGATCAAGTTTTGCTTCAGCTGCCCACTTAGCTAGTTTCTTCATATCAGTTAGGCCTGATGTCCCAATGGATGCAATAGCATCAATAGTTTTTAAAGCACTAAAAAGACAGAATTGATACAACTTACACCTAAAGCACATTTGATTTAGCAATATAAAAAAAACATTTAAAACGATCTTAGAAAAACCCAAAAAGCTCCCCACAACCAGAATAGTAAATTCCAGTTCACAGCTCTTAGTTGTAACTATGGAACTGAGGGAATGATCAATCACAAAGCAAAGTAAATGGGAAATATGAAGGAAAAGGTGGAAGACAACTTTTATACAGCTAATAAGGTGCTTTTTGATATATTCCTGATATACCTATGCTACTCCATGTTGCTACAAGTAAGAAGATAAATTGCCTCTCACTGTGAAAGGTAACATGTAAGTTTTGACAATGTCTCAGACATAGAGTCCTTGCTTGTGTTGTATCTTAGCTCCTGTCTCTGACCTCTCCTCCTGGATGGTGCTTTCAGCCCTGCATTGTAGCCCTCATCTCTGCCCCCTCCTTGCTGTTTCTGCATAGACCCTGGGGCCTGAATCATCCCCAAGTCTTTATCCTCTGGGTGCTCCTACTCATGTTCTTGTATTCAAGGAAGGATGGTGGGTAGTCTGGAGGCATTTGTACACTGCCCTGCTTGCCATCTGCATCTTCTCACAGGAGCCACCTCTGAAGGCCCACTGCTACTCAAACCTTGACACATAAGGCCAATACACCAGGACATGTGTGTTATTTATTAGCCAAATACCACTGGAGTGGATGCTGCCCCTTCTCATATTAGGGGTGCTAGTTTCAGGTTTTGATCTCTACTTAGTTGAGTATTTTCAGGAAAACTTTAAAACTTACAGGTCTGTCTTGTGCTTGGTTAGAATCAGCCAAATATCCAGCAATTACTGGAGCAGCAGATAAAGCAGGAACATCAAGTTTATCTTTAGGCATCAGTCTTGAACAAATGCCAACTGAATCACAATTGTGCTAAAAGGCTCATGGGCAGCAAAAGCTAACATTAGTCATGAAAATCCTGTCACTGACCTTCCCAACAGACAATGGAAAGTCACAGAGAGCTGTTCATTTCCACAAGGTGTTTCAAAGAAGAGTGTTTCACAGAAAACTTCCTTCTGAAATTCTTCAGTTTTCCATTTATTACAGTGATTAGTCTCCTGAGTTAAATTTAGCTGTTGGGAATCCATCTGTACATTTTAACCTCATCTATTCTGCCTTCACTGAAGGCAGCAGAGTACTGATACGTTGATCAGCAAGGTACTTGAATGGCTGCAGCTTGCTTAACAATAGTAACAGAATGATTTGTAATCCAATGTCTAGCTTCTAATTAAATAAAAACCTGACAAATGAATCAGCTGGAAAAAGTATTCATGCTTGCTCAGTATTAACAACTATGGGAAAACTTTTTAAGGGTTTATAGTGAAGGTGCCTAAAGAGGTTACAAAAGCAGCCTTTATGTATCATCTCTTCGACTTCATGGAATTAAATAAAAGCAACAGAATGGACAAATAATCTACAATAACCAACTTGCAGCCTGAGGGCAAATTAGACATAGCCTGTCCAAATGCACTTCAGACAAGAAAGAACTGGAGTTTCTGCTCTTAGCAAAATAATTACAGGAAGATTCCTTGACAATATATTCACTCTCTATTAGAAAATGATAAAATTGAATTAATTAGCTTGAATTTTCTAGAAATACTATGCTAAAAAGTATAATTTCTAAGTAAAATACATTTACCAAATACATGTACCCTAAGATATCTGCAGAGGGTTACAGCACAAAGTAAAATACCTAAATATGAGGAAAAAGATTATGAGAAGTCTTGATTATGAAATATTTTTTTTTAAATACTAGTACAATCAGTTTCCCATGAATCACTGAAAATTTTGTCTTATTACCTTGGAATGCCTGTGTTTTGCTGAGATACTGGAGGAATTAAGGGGATTCCTTTTTCTCCAACTGCCCAAGAGACACTACTGGATACTTTCCCAGAGGTCATGAAAGTCATTTTGTTGCTACCATCAGCTTCAAATGAAAAGGACACACCTATCGAAGGGGAAAAATCCAAAGCAGTGTATTTATGCATTTAAACACAATATCTTAACATTTTTAAAAAGACTTCCAGAAAATGAGTAGTCAAATAACCTGTGCCTTTATCTAAAAAGGTTAATGTGAAACCATGAGTCTGCTGTGTGCTGTGGGGAAGAACTCTGTTCTACAATAATGAGTGAAAGATTCCATTACAGCTACCGAGAAGGCCTTTCATTTGAGCTGGAAGGAAAGGCTATGCCAAAGGCTCATTTTTTTCCTCCACAGATGCACACCTTTTAATATTTCTGGTGCTTTTCAGATTCAGCATACTGATATTAACAAAACAGAAATTCAGAGTCAAAAGAATTATGTATGACTGAAAAGTTAGTCCTAAAGCTTTTGACACACAATTGTACATATGGTCATCATAGTCAGTGACATTTACTGTAATGATTTTTTTTACCCTATTTTTTCCTCCTCATTTTTTAATCTATTCTGCTCCAGCTTTACCTGTATTTATATATGGCAAATTTATGCAAGTCAGTCATCTCACAATGCTGTTCAAATTCTTTATACACACTTGCAAGTTCCATATGCTGCTACGTATTCTTTGTTTCCCCTTTTCCTATCTCTCCTTTGTTTTATCTTCAGCCTAAAGCCCCAAGGAAAAGGTGTGTGCAGGTTGCCAACAAAGTAAATAGGGGGACAAAAAATTACTCTGCATATACACTTCTACAAACAGTTTTTCAGTGGTTTAAAACATAAAAATCACTGGAGCTATAATGATTAGTATCTGCTTGCTCTGCAGTGTCAGAGGCCTGATTACTCAAATGCTCAAAAAATCCCAAACATCTTCTATAGCTTGTAAAGCTCCACTAATACAATACAACAAATAATAAACACACATTTTTATTATGCATAGCTTAAAATTAGTAAGAGAGAAAAATTCCACAGCAAACTTCAGTAATAAGAATCATGACAATTATGGAAGACTCAGTTACAGAAGCTGTGAAGGCTGTTAGCAGGGTTTATTCTGAAACCCACTCCAGCCTCTTACTGCTACATGGCTCCAGCAAAAAAAGTAACACTGAGCTAAGGAAAACAAGAGTCCTCACCACTCCCAACTCCTTCATGATCCAGCATCACACGCTGATCGCTGCTGAACTCTATTTCCTCCAGAGGAGCACTGCCTGTCAGAACTGCAGTCTCAGGAACAGGTAAGAACACTTCAGCTAACAAGGTGGTACTGCTGATACCTGTAGTTTCATAAATCTAGGAAAAATATATGATAGGGGACAGAAGAAAAAATTTACATGTGCATTCTTGAGAAGCTGAAAACATATTTCAACTTAGAGAAAAGGTTTCACCTTAGAGAAAAGGTTTTACTATGGCTTAAGCATGAAATAAATAATTTAAGGCAACTGTATTAATTCACTTTCTAAAATATCCAATTAGCAGACATTTCAGCAGCTATCAGTAGCTTAACTTGATGTGAATTCTTCCTACAAGTCCATCTTCTTCACTTTTCTAATGCACCTGAGACAAGTGTGACAAATCCAGACTTTTAAGAGCATCACTGTACAATATGCAACAATATGCTTGTGACATTCCCTTGGATCAGCTGAAGATTCTGGAGGGATTCTGCCTGACTAATTCTCCCTTGACATGAAAGGCAGGGCATGGCACACGGTCCCCATTCTGGCAGCACTGCAGGTGGCTCCTCTCTTTCCCAGCCAGCTGCAGGCTCAGAGTGATGTCAGTGCTTTCTCCATTCAATTGTTTTGAATCCAGGAAAATGGTCTTCCTTCTCTTTTTCAATTTATACATTAAATAAATAAGGAGACAAGGGTTTTTTACATCTTTCCCTGAACTACCTGTTTTACCTAACCAGAGGAGTCTTCTAAAGGGAGAAGTAGGATCCTGATCCTGTTTCATATTAACTCTGAAAAGTACTCATGCTAACCATTTATTAATTCATACTTGGAATTGGGGGTGGTAGTACCTTGATTTAACTGCACTGTTGATCAAGTCAAGTGCAATTATAGACATTACTAAAAATTATTTTTTTTCTTATTCCCCTGCAGTAAACATTATGAGGATTTTACTATGTGGAAAATAACGTTTTAAGATGACCATGTTAGCAATTTGATCTGCAACACAAGTAAGTTTTTCCAAAATCAAGAGGCCAATCCACTAACATATTTAATCACAAGTCCCAATTATTTAATTTCTCCCATCCAAACTATAGCTTTTTTCTATATATTTCTAGAAAGCATAAGCATCAAAAACATAGAAGTAAAGTTAAAAGTTAAAGACTGGAGAAGCAAGGAAGGAGGGTAAGATTGATGATTTACAAAAGGTCTTTCATAGGTTTTTCAGTCTTTATGACACTATCACAGAGCAAAACATAAGCACTGCAGGACTAATTACATGTTATATCATCCTTTAAAAGTTAGTGCAATAAATCAACATCTACCTGTAGTTTCAAACTCTCTGGCCAATTGATTATTTGTAAATTGAAAATCTGTCCAAAGTGAACTCTAAAATCGGAACTTATTGGTCGGGTAACAGTCCTTGACACTTCCTTGGAGTTGAAAAGGACTTTAATAAATGCTGAGCGTTTCTTCACATCCTCTCGTCGCAAAACTTCTGCTCTGTAAATATGTCAAACAAGCTATCATATAATTTTTAATAACATTTTTATTATTTATTTTTAATGAAAATCCGCTTTCTCATGGGGGGACAGAACCCACCTAAAAACAGGTGTTATTCCTCCAAAAATGTCACTATACAGGGATGACTTTAGAACTCTTCCTTAACAGGTGTTTTATCTTCTTGTGAATATAAAATGATTTTAAAATGATTAAGTCAAATTTTGTATCCACAAAAGCTAACTCAATATAAAAGAAGTTATCTAGGAAAAAAAATTCTCTTCCACCCTCTTCCTCCAAAGCACAAAAATGATATTGAGTTAAAATTTTGAAGTTTTCAGTCATTGGGAGTACAACAGCCAAGCAGCATTCCCTGATGAGGCTATTTGTGAACCAAGTACAAAACAAAGCAGTGTTTAAATTACTGAAATATAGCAGATGTATGTTAAATTGTGTGTGAAAATATGGAAAGTAATAGAAAACAAGCACATTTATTTCTTTTATCCACAGTGCAATCTCTGGTTTAGTACACAATTTCTTTCTTTTGGCTTTGTTGAATACAGCACAGACCCTGTGCAAAGGACTAGCTAGTGAGAGTGGTACTGCCAGCAGTGAGACCAGCTTCTTTGTATCTGCACTCTGCTCTGTGCAGATGCTCAAGGAATAGCAGAGGGTTCAAAGGGATTGTGCAGACATGCATTTTTTAAGTGCACTATGTACAAGGTTATATGTGACTTGAAAATGAATTAAGTTATATCACCTTTAAAAGCAGAGGTTTCATCACTAGGCTAAACAGAATGGTGAGCTCATGCATATGAAGTTGTATAAACAAGCAATTAATAAATTATAGAAATTCACAAATAAGGTAATTTGCTGGCCCACATTTATCTTATCGTTAATAAATTATAGAAATTCACAAATAAGGTAATTTGCTGGCCCACATTTATCTTACCGAGGACACTGCTCAGTTGGAGTTATGCTTCCTGAGAGGGTCAGCTCAGGAACTAGAATAGGCTCTCCAGGTTTCCTTCTGCAGCTGTCAGCTTTTTCTCTCACTTGCTGCTCTATTTCCAGGCTATTGGCCATTTTAGGTGGGATGGGTTTTATACGCTCCTCACCAAAATCATGATCTTCTGATTCTTCATCTACAAGAGTATCTTTTTTCTTTTTCTTCTTGGACTTCTGCATATAAAAACAATAACATTCTTTCTGAATGTGTTTCAATCTCTGCAATTTTTTCTCTTGTTCTCTTGATTCACATGTGCTAAACACAGATGGTGTATGTACAGTAAAATGACAGTATAATTTTAGTATTACACACAAACACATAAAAGATTTCTCTCATTGTAAAGGACTGCATCAGTTTCAGAATTCAGCAATACATTCCATTCATATGCTTCAAAATAATAATGTGCTCCAAGCAAAACATTTACTTAATCTTCTCTACCAACTTTCAAAATCAGCATGTTGCTTGAACATTCTGGCTAGATGCTGTCTTCTCATTTGCCTGAGCTACCACATACATTCTGTTAGGATTGAAGGGAGCTTACTCAGCCAGTAGACACAGTTGTTTGAGATACACTGACTGCACATACACTGACAAAACAAATGCACATGTGCCACAAACTCTGGAGTACAAGTGGTTTTGGCTTAGCAGAGTATCTTTAGCATGAGCAGAATGATCCTTTCCCTTCCTTGTGCCAAACAAGAATAAAAAAACAGAACAGCACAGGCCTTTCAGCATCTCCTGAACTACAAAACTCCAGTGTTTACATGCATGCCCAACTTTAAACAGCTGCAAAACAATTCCTCCTTCCACAGACTTCTAGATTACTTGGAAGTACAGCCTGCTTGGAAGCACTGCTTCACAACTTAACACATCATAAGCAAAAGAAGAGGAAGGAGAGCAAACAGATTCTGCTCAGTAACTAAAATAGTAAGCCAAACAACTTGTTCACATATTGTTCTTAAAAAATATTCTTTCTTTGCAGAATTTTGTGTTATCCTTCTTGCTCCTGTATTTGCTTTTACATTTATTTAGTCCCACCTAGCTCTAGTGTTTGATTCATGTGTCTTTAGTTTGATTCATCTAATCTGTACTAGTAAGAAACCAAAAGGAGTGATTAAGTTAAAAAGTACTTTGAGTAAAATAAAATAAAGCACCTCTGGGTAAGACAGAAAGGTAATTTCATTCTAAAAGGAAAGAACCACAATTCTCTCAGTCTCAAGATAGTTTGTGACTAGCACAATAAAAAGATGCCACAATGGTATTTGTGAAGGCATGGATGAATTTCCATTAGGAAAAATCCTAATTTCCATTAGGATCAATGTTCATGATGATCTGCCTTTACTTCAAGGTTTACACTTATCCATTTTATCCCACAAGTGAACCTTCATGATGCTAATGAGTCATGTGCCCACTTGTGTTCTGATAACAGGAATTTCCAATTCCTGCATATTGGCTTCTTCTTAAATATTTTAAATGCCTTCCAGAGGCTGCATGTACATGAAAAGACTCTCCATAAAAGTATCAAAAGACACACTAGATTCTTGAAAACAGTATTTGAAGCATTGTCTTAAGCTTTATTTTTCTTTGGTATTCAAAAACCCAGGGTGTTCAAGCTGGGCAATAATTATATTAAAGTATAATAACCATCACCCCAAGGAATCCAGTATACTGCCACCTAACTGTGAAAGCAAACCTGATTTTGCCACAGCTGAGTTCAAAGATCATCTTGCTGCAGGGTGTTGCTGCAGCACCTGTACCTCTCAATATCCCTTTGAAGCACAACTGAGACCTTAACTACAGCACAGACTGTTAGCAATAAAGCTTTGCAGAGGTGAAAGGTTAGAATATTAATTAAATCTTTCAGTCAGACATTCCTAAACATAGTGAGACATTCCCAAATATATATTTACATGAGATGATATCAACTGCTAGCTCATTAGAAACGCCCTTAATTATTCTGCTTCATCACTCATAGGCACAAAGTTCATCCATGTTTTTTCTTTGCAAGAAAGAAATTAATTTAACAGGAATGCTGCAAAATTACCAAACTGAAAGAAAGAATTGAAGTGCTGAAAATCAGTACCAGAAAAACAATGCCTCACAAAAACCTAATACATTCTAATTTTTTAATTAACAACTACCTAACAAATTCTAAGTAGACAAAATGTATCTGAACATAAAACATATACATAACTCTGAAATTTTTTTCTGTATTAGGAGAAGTTTTGACACATTTACTAGTAATTTTTTTTCTGTGAAATTGAATGATTTAAACAAACCTGTGTCTTCTTCCAGGATTTCCAGTCATGTAGCTCAGTTTTATACTCCTCCATTTTCTTTTCATATTCTTCCATACATTCTTCTAGCAATTCCTTTATCTCAGCCTGAATTTCTGCTTCATATGCTTTTTCATCTGATTTCTGATCAACCTCTTCCCTTCAAAACAATTTTATGTAACAGCATGTTACATAAAATTACATAAGCATTACAATTAAGTCTGTAACATATAACAGAAATCTACTTCTCCATGAATTAACTTCATTATATCAAAAGTATGCTTTATTCAAAAAGACTAGCACAGATACTCTTTAAGTGTTGATAGCAGATAATTACATTAATTCCAGATAGTAGCTTTCATTACTCATTAGTCTGTGGACATTCCTTTCTGCTACAGTTACTACAGCTCTTATTTAAACCTTCCCTCTTCCCCAAACTCAAAAGTAATAGTGGCAGGGTCAAAGTGCCAGCACTGCTCAAAGTCTTACTTCTGCATATTAAAATTCTAAGTTTCTAAATTAACTAATCTTATTACAACTCCACTGCTAGCAAATCAAGTACAAAAAGTGTTATGAAGACATACTTCCTCAAATAAAGTTTCATGGGTGTGTTAGTAAACTTCTGAAAGTCCCGGAGGGATTTAATTTGTTTCCAAACTTTGATAATGGTCTTAAGCAACGTTCTGTCTTTTTCTTGTTCAGCATCACGAAGTCTTCTGGTTTGTCTAGAAATACACATACACAGCACAAGATCAATCAGAATTGTCTCACTCAGTGGAACAGACTGAAAACTTGGGATACCAAAAGCCAAGTGACAGGGGTTTCAGGCTGATTGATGGCTGCAGTGCTTTAAATCCAAGGAACATAAACCCTCGACTTGAAGATTGCAGGATTTGATTTCCTCCTATATTCCAGTCTCTTTCATTTCGAACAATCTGACTTCAATTAAGTCTGCTCTTTAGAGATCTCACAGTTTTCGGAAATGTTTATTACAGCTGTACATAATTAAAAACATTTTAAAGTAAATTCATGTAAACAACAGCCCAGAAAACCTACACTGCTGCTATGAAGTAATTTTCATTACACGTGTACATTACAAAAGATGTTTTAACCTTCATATGCTTCTAGCTCCAGTAAAAAGGACCTGAAGAGATGAAGTAATGTAGTAAGTCCTTTGACAGACATACAGGATTCTTAATATAAACAAAATCAACACAGTCTTTTTTGTGTCTCAGAATTGATATTTCACATTTCAACCCTCTAATTTGTTTGTAAAAGAGCTATTCATTATCACTTTTAATGACCATCACACACTTCCAATGTAAATGTCCATACAGCACAAGCACAGGCTGTTTCACTATTACCCTGGCACAAAACCAAGTCTGTGATTAAAAAAACCCAATGTAAACTAACCCATTGCTACTTGTAATATTCAGAAAATGTGGAAAACAGAGACAGAGTTAGAGCTGAGAGAAGAAAGACATCATACATCATTTAACAGCATAAGCCAATTTAGGGAAAACAATGAACAAAGAAGAAATGCAGACTGCAGAAAGCAATATGAATAACTTGTCCACTTCATTAGCTAGCAGTTTGCATATCACTTAACCATGTAGCAACCTTTTCTTTTTTGTCTACCAGATGATGCCAGAAGATGAAACATGAGGAACACAGAGATCAGTAACCACACTTATCTAATGTATGGGATTTGGAAGCAGGACCTTTCAGCAGAGAATCATCTCTGCTAAAATATATTACCCACAAGAACCTGAATCATAATATTCACAGCATATGTTGGCTTCCTACTTCAGGAAGTGAAGATGAATTTCCTAACTGCAAAAGTTTTCTGTATTCAGATGACATTTCTTCCTCAAGCCAATGGAAAATTATAGCTTTGGTCTTCAGAAAGCAAAGGGTATATATCTGTTATGTATTGCAGGGTGGAGGAAACTATTAGATTATTTTCCATGCTATATGTCTGTAACTTCTCACGAGTGTTCTACATTGACCATCAGGGAAATGCAATATTAAAAGAGAGACAAGGCAGGTCAGATGATTTTACCAATATAAGTGGTCCAAGTTAGTACTGAATACCATGACAGCAAAAATTCCTGAGCCCATCTGAGCTTCATATGTGTAACAACTTCCAATAACAGAGCTGTAGCCAGAATGAATTACAGATATGAAAAGTTCTAGAATAATCCCAGCCAAACTCATCTCATGTTACTTGAGCAACACTGATCTCACTGATTTCAGCTGAGTTTCTTCAGATTCATAATAGCATGAAACTAAACTAAAGCACTTAAGATATAGAAAAACACATCAGATACACAGAAGATGTATTCTTTCCTACTGGAGTTCACCATCAAGCAAGCCTCAGGTGTCAAAACCCAAGAATCTAATTCCCACAGTGACTCTTCCCATCCCCATTCTCATGCTTTCCCTAGTGAGAGCTCCTGTCTCCAAGGTACAGTATGGTAACTGCACACCTCCTGCTCCTTGTCCTCTAGCAGATATGTTAATAAGATACTGATAAAAGCTATTCCATTTTCAATTGAAGGAATTATTTTTCCTTCAGTATAAAATAATAAATTATAGACTGGTTTATGTTCTGTCTAAGAGGAGTGTGTGGATGCGTAAGTTTAGCAGATGTAAATTTCAAGGCTGAAAGTAGAATTGTTATTAAAAACATTTTTCCTCTTCATATTGTGTGTGTATAATGTGACCCATTACATCACTTTATAGTTCTGTTTCTTTAACTGAATACATTACTGCCTACTCTTAGATTGTGAAAAACTTTCAGACTTTTGTTATCTGCTAGTTAAAAGGCTGTTCAGCATAGATATCCAAAATAACTTCTTTTTTATCATACTGCTAACACTTACAGTTCATCACTGTCCATCTGCCAAAAATAATACAAACTGTCACTACCAAGCCAAAAACTGTAGCACATTTTTATAACTCAGCTTTTCTCCAAGAACAATAACTGTGATCTTGTAAAATAAAATTCTACCACTTTATTTGTATTAACCCATGGCAAAAACATGGCCAAAATACCTTAGAATGGGAAGGAAATCAAGAACATTTGTGTAATGAGGAAGAGAACGGAAAAAACTAGGAGTTTTGTCTGTTAAACAAATTACCTTATTGCGTTGCAAAAGCTTTGTGCATCCAGCTGAAGTGTACTGAAACTGTTATTGAAGTTAATTATACAAAACATACCAGTAAATAGCTACTAAGAAATTAATAAACATAATCAAATTAGACCACTTTTGAATGAAAATTTCAGCCTAAACTGTATTTTCTTCATAATGTTTTATGCAACTTATCAGTGAGAACTCTTAAATCCTCAAAATTCTTCTAGAGCTATTTAGAGTAGAATATAAAAGTCTGACATGAATAATATTCTGTACCAACTTGAAAAGGAAAAAAGGACTACAATTTTAAAAGCCAACAATGCAATGAATTCATACCCACCTGATCTCCATTTTGTATTCAGGTATGCTTTGCTGAGCCACAGGAACACCATCACCACCAGCACCTTCCATACTGTACTGCACAGCACTCCTCAAAGCATGCAGCTTGAACAAACAAAAAAGGCAATTAACAGATGGCTTAACAAGGTATGCACTGTGCTGCACTTTGAAAGGAAAGAGCTAATTACTAATGACACAAAACCCTGAACTATCCTGATTCTGCATTTACAGGGTTTTGCCATGTCTGTGAGGTGATTCCTCAGCATGACATTTTCATTAGGATCCCTGGATAAAGGAGGGAGATTTACTAACTTTTCTCACTGCAGCAGATCTAATCAAAGGGAAGACTGATCTAGGGAGCATCTGAAAGCTCAGGAATCAAAGGTGCAAGTGAAAAAAGACCTCAAGTCAGTAAAAATCCCCAAGTTTCACAAAAGCCTTTCTTGGGACTAGGAAGGGCTACTAAAGGTAATCCTTAGTGGATTAGAAAATCCCAGAATCATAGAATAGAATCACAGAATCATTAAGGTTGAAAAAGACCTCCCAGATATAAACAAACCACAGCACTAAGTGCCACATCCAGTCATTTCTTGAACATTTCCAGGGATAGTGACTCCACTTCTTCCCTGGCCAGTGAGTTCCAATATCTAATCACCATTTCAATGAAGGAACTCTTCCAAATGTACAACTTAACCTTCCCTGGCCCAGCTTCCGGGCAGTCAATCCTCCTGACTTGTCTCTGGTTGTCTGGGGTAAGAGACTGATCCCCCCCACCTGGCTACAGCCTCCTTTCAGGCAGTTGTAGAGAACAATAGGGGTCCCCCATGAGCATCTGCAGGTTAAACCATCCCTGAAAGGAGGCTGTAGACAGATGTTGGTCTCTCCTGCCAAGAAACAAATGACAGGACAAGAGGAAAAATATTGGGAAAAATATTTCTTTACTGAAAACTTTGCCAAGCACTGGAACAGGCTGTGCAGGGACAGTCACCATCCCTGGAGGTATTTAAAAGATGTGCAGACTGGCACTTGGGGGTTAGTGATGGATTTAGATTTGGTGGAAGTGCTGGGTTAATGGCTGAACTTGATTAGAGATCTTTTCCAACCTTAATGATTCTATGGCTTTATAGGTTCCTGTAATGAAGACATGGATAACCCAAATGTTCTGTTTCAGACAGCACTAAGGCAAATCCTTCTCAAGTACTAACAGAACAAAGTATACCAAGGAATTATTTTGAGATACTGTATGAAATGTCTGTCCATCATTAGAACTATAACCAAATGCTTTATATAAAAATTCAGAAATATCTGTACACCACCTACTGACCCTCATTACACTAATATAAAAATGAGCTTGTATACAATGACTATTCTCCCCTTATAACAGCTCTTTATTGTAGAAAATCACGGCCTTTAGTTCATGGAAATCTGAATGTATATGTACTTAATAATCCAGCTAATTTTTGACAGACAAGTGTTCTTGTGAGCCCTGATGACACCAGAATTGTGTTGACAATGCCTAATGTTCATGTACACACTTAGACCAGAGAAGACCACTGCCATTACTTCCAATGTACAGAGAGAGGAAGAGTGGTGGTACACAGGGGATGAGCAGCCCTGTCAAGCTCACCCAGCAAGTCAGCAACAGAGCCAGAAACAGAGGAGTTTACATCCAGCCTTGGGTTCTGCCATGTCACAAGAGTCCCACAGTAAATGTGGCAGCAGTGTGCATTTAAAACACAGCATCTGTCACAGACAAATACCTGGAAATGGGTTCCACTTTTGTACAATCTGGTGAAATTAAACTGCTTCCTTTTACTTTGATTTGATAACTGAAACTAAACTTCACTAACTTCCCTCCATCATTGAATAATGTCTTTTGCTGTCTCCCTGTCAGAGCTGTTGTACACAATCCTGTAATGTCTAATCTGTCACTCACTGGGAAACATTTTGGGTACTCTAAGGAATACTATGCAAATTTTATTGTATTCCTTTTACTTCAGAATTAATTCAAAGATCACAGAAATTCCTAATCTTAAAAATGCAATTCTGCACTGAACACACAGCAACTCAGTCAAATATTTAGGGTTTTAACTTCTGACAAGTTTGGCTTTTACCTTAAACTGTCATGTCATTGTCTCAACAAAGTATGGAGACAGAGCAGAAATACCTTGTCTGTGAGAAGTTTGGTAAGATTCTTCTGTTTTCTTGCTAAATACTGATCATATAACTGAGCCAGTTTAGCTGCCAACACATGCTCACGGCTAAAACAGGGATGATGGGTGAATATCAGCCCAGAAATATCAATATCCAATTGAAACATTCCCTGAAAATCTCCAGGTCCAACAAAATACTGATTGGTAGATGTCATTTTTATTGCCTGAAAGAAAAAAAAGAATAAATTGGATTTACAGATTCTTACAACAGTATCTTTCAAGGATTTTCTTTGTCAGAAAATGACCCATTTAGCATTACCTACATTTAAATGCTGAGTCCTAAACTGTGTTAACCTCTTGCTTTATTGACAAGTGAGTGGTACAAAAACACCATGGATATTCTACACAACAGAATTTTTATAGCCCACGTGAGGCTGACATAAGAAGTCATCTTCCTCTACTGAAGGTTTTGCTGAGCAATGAAGAAAATGACACTGGATTAGAAAAAGCAGAGCCTGCTAGTTCTCTTTTGACACATTTGTTTATATTGTTTTGTTTCCTCTTAGAACTGAGCTCTAGGATAGAGCCCAGCTCTCAGAATAGCTCTCCTTGTAGATTAGGAAGACAAGGAGCTCTCCTTGTAAATTGTGTAGATTAGGAAATACATTATATTTCCTAATATTTTATATATTGCTTCCCCATTCAAACACCAGGGAAATTCAGACCAACAAAGGCAAATGAAACTTTTCAGCAACAAAGCTTAAAAAAACTACTTCAATCCACTGGACAGAAAGACATCCATGCCTTACATCCTCAAGTTAATGAAATCAGAAGAGAATTAACACTGCTTCCAGCCTGACCAGTCCTGCTCCCTCATTAGGATCCTCCAGAAGACATGCACCAGAGGTATTAAGGTGCTGTAAAAGATTGTTAGTTATGTGGTGTTTGTTGTAGTCCCTTCCTGAGAACAGGAAAAAGAAGGATTTGGAGGGAAATTTAGCTGTTGCATAGGACTTATTTAGCTCTTTTATAGGACATATAAATGGCCATGAAACACCCTGGAGTCCACCTGACCCTTCCACATTCAGTTTCTCATCAAAAGATACCATGTGTCATAAAAATTACAACTTTGAATTCTTTATGCTTTAACAATTTTTCTGCCCATAAAGGACCCTTAAGCTCAGTGTCTTACCACTGTGACTTAGATACTTCTATGTCACTGTTCATGTCAACATGGTGTTCCTGAAACATGAGCTCCTTTGGCCTATCTTTACATGATCTAAACAGGAAATTTTTCCTGCCTGCAGAAGCACCCTGCACAGATCAGTGCTACTGGATGCAGCCTGTGGGTTGCATATTTATCACCAGCATCAACTGAAGGGCCACATTTAAATCTCTATCAACAACAACAGTCAGAATCACTTATGTGTCCCAAATGAGCACTCTATTTTATTAAAAGTCAGCTTTCCAAAGGGTAATAGAGTTCTAGCAAGCAGAAGAAGTAAAGCTTCCTTCAAGATTGCTGAATGATTTTAATTGAAACTTATTTTGATTTGTACTGATTGCACATTGAGACTGCTGTTTACCAGGGCAGGAATGCTGTGACTAGAAAAAAACAACCACAAAAACCCCTGCAAACAAAACAAAACAAAACAAGCATAAAAAACAACAAAGAAAAAACTCCACAACCTCCCCAAAATATCTGAATTGATACTACATAACTCAAAATTAGTCACTGTCTACATGAGCAAACTCTATATATACACTAATATAGGAACTACTCTACTTTGGCATGAGAATATCCAAGGGAGCCTCCCAATGATCTCAATGGCTCACAGATTTTAAGGTGTTTGTCATGAGCTGACACTTTACTACTTCAACCAGCACTCCTAAACTCTTGATCCTTTTGTATGCATTTTTAAAGGAAAAAACAGATATATACTTAATAAAGTAGAACTGATTTAAAGAACAGATATGAAATCACAAAAACTTATCAACAGTCATGGTTCTTAGCACAAAACCCTTCAGGATTTCTGGTGCAGAAGAACTGGGACACTGAGTCTCAGCAATCTCATATATGAAATATGCTTACCTTTCTATACACTGTTTCAAGTTCTGGTGCAATGCCTTCTTCCAGTGAGGATACTGGAGGCCTAGTACAAGACTGTTTAATTGGATTAGGCAATGCTAAGATTTTGCCATCATCACCAAACCATTCTTTCCCCTACAAAGGAAAACAAAATGATATATTGTTTCTTACTTTGTAAAGGAATTACTTGCAAAATCATAATTCTTGTAAAAAATACAGAATAAAAGGTAACTCTGGATTGTTTGTGACCGAAATAACCAAAAGCTTCCTAATACACCAAAATGAAATCTTCAAATATACCAGAGGTAAGTTTTGAAATTAAAAGACCAAGATGTCGCTCAAACTTTGATCATACTGATTTATTTTTCCATCAACATTCAGTGTGATAGATTTGAAAGAAAAAAAAATCAACATGTCACTTATTTGTTATTTTCTTAAATCACTAAAATGGAAAGAATTCTAAATCTTGTTTTACACAAGAGCTAAATAGCAGCTCAGATGATTTATCAAAGCACCTCTCAAATCTTCTAGTCCAAAACCTGAACTACTTAAACAGCATCTATGAAAGCAGACCAGGTAAGTATTTTACACAGAAATTGCTATCCATGTTTTCACAAGGATAATTCATCCTTCTGTTCTCATTACCTGGATTCAAATACAGCTTAAACCAGTGCAGCTGTCCAAGGATGCTGTCCTACCCTGTTAGTTCCATTCCCATTCTATATACCTTCTATTTATATTTATTATTATTTTCAATACCTGACAATTGAGCCAAATGCTGATGTGGTAACACCATGAAGTCAAGCAGAAAACCAACCGGGCTCAAACTGCCCATTCAAAAATTTCAGATCTAGATGTTCCCAATCTGATTAGCAAAAGCACAAGAAGAACACACAGAATCACAAAAAAAAATATAAAGGGCAGCTACTGCTCAGGAGTTTAAGTCTATACTGAATACACACCTCACCATGTATAGGATGATAATATAGGAGGACAAAATATATCCAAGCTACTTTCCCAAGTCTTCAAGACATACTTAAAAATCTGAAAGGATTCTAAAACCTCTCTGATAATCTATACCAATATTTAATTGGCCTTACAGTCTGATCAGTGGTCTGTTCCCCAGCAGGCTACAAGCAGAGCCAAGAAAAGACATCAGTTTTGTAAGAGCCAGTCTGATGTTCTGACAGTGGGGTTACACTAAAAACAGGCTCCTACAAAAATATCTATTTCCCAATATCTGATGCTGCTAAACATTTTGAAGATGAAAGCCCTATATTGGCAAGACCATCCACTTACTTAACTATAACAAAAATAAGATACTAATAAAGATAAATAAAATACTGATAAAAGTTACAACTAAAATGGTAGCAGTGACTTACTTGGTCCTGTCTGAGTATTCTGTTTTCTAAAATATTTTGATTAGACTGTGTTACAAAGGGCCTTTCTCCAGTGTAAAGACCTTCATCCTCAAGGTACCTGGGCTGCATATTTCTAGGCATCTTCTCAGAAGCAGGCACTAATGAGACATTAAGAAGAAAATAATGTAAAATATCTTGTAATTGTAGTTTTAGTTTGTTAATTCTTAAAATGATTGGCATTGTATATTAAGTATGCTGTCAGAAGTATTTTACTACAAAGGTAAAAAAGAAATATAGAATTAAACCAGGTCCTTATCTTAATCAAGACAGATATCTCATACTAGTACCACAAAGCATCACAATTCTAATAAACCAATAACTAAAAATTTCCTTACCAAAAATTACTTCCAAGTTACTTAGTGGCAGTAAGTGTTAATGGCTGCTTGCAGAACAGTGTAAAAAACCTGGAGCAGCAACTGACTAGGGAAGCATTTCTAAGTCTTTCCAATGGAAAATGAAACATTCAGACTAATCAGACCTTCAGTTAATAAATAGTTTGCTTAAGTTAGTCTCATACAAAATACAAAACATGCATAAAAGAGTTATGTTAGCCAAATAACAGCAGGTGGAATTTGAAGACCTGCCTGCAAGGCTCTTTCACTGTGTGTATGGATTCAGTATTTTTCAAGAAGCAATCTCAAAACAGGGAAGGATTGTACTGAGGGTTACAACAAAAGTTCTCCCTTAAATCAGAACACATGGATCACACAAGAAGTAGTCAGAACTAATTTACAAGACACGAAAAAACAGAGGCACACAATGTCAAACATTATGACATTGCACTGCAAGCTGCACTGGTACCATTCCAGTACATACTGGGAGACTTGCTTCTATTTCTTCCAGTTCAAATATCAAATAGCAAGTGATACTATAAAGCAATTTTTTAGGACTTTGAAGCTCTGTGGGAATAAAGCAAAAAAGTCAGAGATGTGATCAACGCTGCATCCATTAAATAACAGCAGAAGAGGGGCTAGCACCTTGCATTTCCTACAGACAGCAGTGAGGAAATTACCCCCAAGCAACTGAGGTGTCCTGAGTTCACCTGCCAGTGCAGCAGGTGATGGCCTGCTGAGGTGTGCATGCTCCCAGCTGATCCATCTGCCAGACATTTCACACTGGATGAGCAGTGTCAGAGAGCTGCAATGAAACATCTCTCTCTGCTCCCAGAGACGGTCAGTACAAGATTTATTCAGCAGATCAGAGGGTGCCATGCTATGCACAAATCCAGGAACTAAATGGATAACCACTATCTTCATACCTGCTAACATGCTGGGAATGAAGAGAAATTCTTTTTCCCTTTTCAGTTGCTCAGTGTAGCTTTCACAATCAACAGGTTTCACTACTACAAGGTCTTCATCTGTCTGCCCTATGAATAAATCATCATCTTTCACCAGACGTACTTCTTCATCCTATTGGTTAAGTGCAAACATCTCTGTTAGTTTGTCTGTTTCTTAACAGTTTCTTGAGAAAGTACACTTCGAGAATTCTTAAGGAAACCAAAGATGTTGTTTTATATAGATTAATAATATTAACAGAATTCTGAATAAAAAATATTAACATTTATCCTATAGTTCTCACCATTTCATCCTCTTCTTGTTCATCTTCATGAGTTTCAACATAATCCTCTTCCACCTCTTCCTCTTCACTTAATCCATTCTTTTTCCTGGCTCCAGCTTTCATTTTCTCTGCTACAGCATCAAAATTGAAGGTAAAGAAATTATATGCTTCTTCCTCAGAAGGAAAATCATTCTGGAACTAGAAAAAGAAGACAAACATACTTTATTATGGTATTCTTAAGAAAATAAGGGCAAGTGAATAAATTGAATAAATCTTCCCATTAATAATATGAAACAGCAGCAAGATAATTATTATTTTATCTCAAACAGAACTCACTCAAATGCTGAAGCTATCTGAAATTGTAAACGATTCATGAAACTTTCTCTATTTCTATATATTCATTCAATATTTCTTGCAAAGTTTTTGTTTAAAAAGTTACCTGGTCTAATTGTAACACTCTTATTGTTTTAAATATAAATCATTTGTGAATCAGAACACCGAAGTTTAAGTTCTGGCCATACTGCAGATACCCAGGTGAATTATATGAAGAGAAATTTCTAATGACCTTTTGCCTTTGAAGGATGCAGGACCCTTTAGATTTAGGATCACTTCTCTAAGAAAAGAATTAACATTAGTACTTTGTGGCTAATAAATACCAATATACTAGTCTGTAAAATGCTTTAACTGCCAACTGGTGGCATTCAATAAAAAGGATTTAAAGAGAAGACACATTTTTCCTGCAAACTCCAGTAGTGTCCAGATGGATTTACTAGAGCTTTTTGGGTTTTTTAATCAAATGACCCAAAGCCATTCTTTTATTTGATGAAGGTTCCTTTTATATACTTCAATTGTTGGCATATACTGCTTATGAATTTTTAAATTAAATAAAATCTTTGCCACTGCTTAAGACTGAATTCTGTCTCCTTCTTCAAACAGAATCATGAAGCCATATAAAGGTTAAATTAAATTAATATTCATTATTAAAAAGGAGGAATCAGTACTTACTGTTGACTTTTGCTTAAGCTTTTTTACAGAATCACGAAACTTTACTTTTGATGGTAAGTGGGAGTCACCCTCTGGCATCTCCCCGAATTTATCATTGCCAGACTGCATAAAAACATATATATAAGTTTTAGCATACATTTACTGAACCATAAAAAATACAAACAATTGATTACTGTTATTAGATATTGCATTTTTACAAAAATAACAACAAAAGAGAAACATCACCACTGTGGTAACAAAGGGATTGCATATTTATTTTACAAGGGTACATTGAACTGTTAGTTAATTTCTTTGGGTCAAGAAATAGTCTGTAGAGCCTGAAGAAATGGTTCATTGCCTACATGACAGTGGCTTTCTTCCCTGCTGATGGGATCATTGTTCCTGCACTCCTGAACACAAGCAATCACAGGCTGCTGTCCAAAGGGAGAGCAGGGAGGCAGCAATGGCTGCCCCTGGGCAGACAGCCCCAGCAGGGCAGCAGGGCCAGGGCTGCTGCTGGCAGGGGCTGCAGCCCAGGGAAGGGATCAGGGCTCCTCTCAGACAGCCCCTGCTGCAATCAGGAAAACCCTCTCTGGTGTTGTTTAAAAAAGGTGGTGTTCATTGCTTGGTTGCTGAAATACACACTTGATTATTTATTTTATTCTCTCAAACATTATTGCTAGGCTAGGCTCTAACTCCATTGGTGACACACCCCTGCCTTTTCTTGAAAAGAGGTATCATGTTTATCCACCTGCAATCAAGATCACTGTAAAGGTCACTGGTTCTGAGGTTGCTTCAGCAACTTCATTTAACTGCTTCAAAGTGATTTTCATCAGGCTTAACCAACAAAAACACACCTACCATTCTATCTGTTCTTCCATTTTATCTGTTCTTCTTTGTGGCCTAATTGTTAGATTAAAGGAAGACAATTCTTAAGTTTACCTCTATTACACCTATACTTCAAAATAGTATCAAAAAGAAAATCTCAGACTCTGTCAATCTGATGGCCACTTGTTTAGCAGCAAAACAATACCTTGTGCATAAATAAGTACAAGAAAGAAAACCAACATGTAGAAGGCTTCACATATAGTTGATATAAAATGTAATAAACAACTCTAATAAGGATATCACTTCTGCATTTTCCTAATACAAATATATTAAAACAGTACTACTTAACTGAAAGCTGCAATAATTACTTATTATAAGATAACATTGCCAAGAATCTTCCCAAAACATACATGAAATGGCAATTCTCCCCTAGCCAAGTAATTTAGCCAGGCTAAGTCCTATTGTTTGGAATTCCATATAAAGGTATTACTGCTATATGCTGTTATTTCCTGGGCATAACACATTCTTTGGAACACGTTTTCTACAGGCAATTCTTTTTGTGAATTCTGAAGAATATGAGTGCCAGTTCTGCACAGGCAAAGCCTTTGTTGTTCTTTTTAATAAAAAATTCATTTTCTAACAAAGAACATGCTTATACAAAGAAACCTCAATATAAAATGGTAACAAGGAAATACAATAAAATACAATGACAAAGTTAATATCCAGCATTTAGCAATTGCACTGTTCAAATTTATATAAAGCTCTATTAGAGTAGAAGCTTTATTTATATAAAGCTCCTGTTATAGTAAATTTTTAATACTTCAAGGCATCTTAAGCAACAGAAGTCAAGAACCTCTAAATGACACAAGTTTCACATTATGTCCATACTACAATGTAAGCAATTTATTACTGTTAAATATATACAATAAAAACAATAACCAGAATGGTTCCTTTCTGGTTACTAATTCAAACAGCAGCATAATTCTGTTAAATGAAATTGATCTTCAAGAGTGTGCAGACTTTGATTTTCTTCATGTTTCACACTCACTTTCTTATGATAAGAACAGCAAGACAGAATGCACATTTTTACCCTTTTATCCAGTCCTGATTTTCTTTCTCTGATGCCTTTCAAGTGCCTTGGTTGTGGACTGGGGTCTTCTTGTGATAAAGTAATTTCAGCTTTTGTCTAAGCAAACAAATGAAAAAAATGTTTAGCTGTAATAGAAACAGAAACAGATCAAAGCTACAATGATTCCCAGGAACTCAGCACTTACTTATATTTGTGTTATGGACAGAATCTATAATTATAAAATCAGCTTAAGTGGTTTTCCAGATCCATATATTAATGGACGTTATTAAATTGTACAGCAAACATACGTAGAAATTCATTGCTTTCAAAATAGTGTAAGAAATTTTTTTGGCAAAGAACACAGAATGATTGTAATGATTGTATCATCTGAATTACAAAACAATGACACCTTTTATGTTACTATCAACAAATTAAATTTTAATCGTAGAAAAGAAAATAGCAGTACAGAATGTAACTGTACTGATGAACTGAGTACTCTTTCAGCTTCAGAAATAAAAAAGCAGATATCCCAACTCAAATCCACATAGCACAAAGCCAGCAAAATGAACTGGGTGTTCCTTATGGGACTGAGGTCAATCAAACAGGACTTCTGAAGGATTCTCACCCTTGCTGCTTTTAGTTTCTCTCTCATTCGCTGCCTAACAGAAAGCTCTGCAGAGCTTGTCCTTGATGCAGAAGGAACAGGTGGCAACTCTGAAACAGAGAAAATGGAAATGTGTTTAAATTAAGTATTTTCTGAAAGAAATGTATGGAAAAAAAACATTTATACCAGAGTCCCACGTTCCAACAGAAAGAACTTGCATGAGAAAATATAAATGAATGAAACATTGTTTGCAATCCATTCCTTACAAAGTATAATTTAAATGTCTTTAAACTACAGCAGATCTACCTCTCATTATATACTATGAACCACTGTAAGAAATGCTTAAGCACACTTTTAGTCCACCAACATTTAGAAAAGAAAAATATTTAAAGATAAACCTTAATACTACTATCACTACTACTCAGAATCATCAAGAGATTTGGGAGAATTCCAATATTTCCAAATTACACAGTTTACTGCAAAAGAAACATTAATTACATTTGGAAACTTTCAAAAGAATGAACAAGTTGCAAGGTGCTAACCCCCTATTTTGCAGGAATTTTCAGCATCTGCCCTTCCTCAATCTAACAACTTTAAAAGATTTATTAATTATTTGAATGGTGCAATAGTGTTTATCTGTGTACAGAAAACACAAGTAAGAATTCACAGAAGTCCCATTTTCTCACACATGGCCTTTGAAAAGTTTTTGGAATTAAGAAAAAACTTCAGCAATTTTTAAAACTTCAGGCTTATGAAAGATTGCAGCACACAGAAAAAAGGCTCTGTCTGCTGGAGATGGAAATGATGAACTTTAATTGCAGTTTGAAAGGTGGCTACACACTGGAAAAAATATAACTTTTTATTCTAGCACTGGAACTGAGTCCCTTAAACAGTTATAGAACCTTCACTAGTGCAAGCTTTTAAGTTAAAAAACAAAACCAAACCAACAGATAAACCCCAACCCTCAAAGAAACTCAGTCAACCAAAAAACCCCACCAAACCCAGGTATCAAGACTTAGAAAAAAATATTTCAAGGAAGAAGCTGGTCTAGAATTACCTTTAGATTTTCCTCTTGTGAGTTTTTCCTACTATTTTATTCTCTTCAGTTAGCATGCAAAAACATATTCTATTTCATGGCAGCAAATGTGTCATTCAATTCCATTCTGATAAATGCAAACTAGAAAGCAACAGATTAGATGATCTGAAACCCTTTACAATTGTCTGTAAACATTTCCAGACAAGCTAGGTGAACAGTGTAAACATGCAAAATTAGGGCAAAAAAAATCTGCTGCTACTTTAAGCACTCATAAAGCATCAGAACTTACACTCTGTATGCAGAATTCTTTATTAATTCATCTTTTCCTTGAGACAACAGGGTCATTATCTTTTCTATATCTAATGAAAACCATTTTAAGGCTTTGATAGTTGCATGAAATACTGTGAGATACTGCAGCTTTTTGAAGAAATGGCCACATTAAAAAATGGTTTTGTTACTTTATTTCTCTGGACATACACTTTTGCTCTGCTTATGTGAATGGGCTCTACAGCCAACTAAGTTGTGCTCAACTTCAAAATATATCTTTGAAGTGAAGAAAATAAAACTGATATCCATGAACACATTACTTTGCAGGATCACCTTTAGAAGGCTTAAAAATATCCCCACCATGTTTTACACTGGAAGTGTAATTATCCTACAGTGGCTCTGTATTTTATGTCAGGCAGATCTAACAAGTTTGCTGGATAGTCAAACTGAAATTAAACCTGAGAACCTGAAAATGTCATGTAGTGTTTTCCTTTGATTTCATCTGCACTCAGAGGGGGCCAAAGCCATTGGATCTCAGTGTGGCTTCAAAGCTCTCTGCACTGACACTGATTCAGAACTTCTGCAAGTATCTCAAAGGATGCAGAAACCAGGCACAAGACAGATGCTAATGCTGTGACCAAGCATGAGTTACCTGAATGAAAACAAGGAATGGTAACTTCCAGCACAGATCCTAGAAAAACTGCTGTATTTTTCATGGATACAACAACTGCTTAAATGTAGTAAGACACAAACCCAACAATGAAGAAAAATTTACAGCAACACTGCAGTTGTGCTGGCTTCACAAGGCAGTAACTACCAGACACAGGCTTTTTATTTTAAGCAATTCTTCTTTTGAAACTCTTATTTACTAGTCTGACTAGTGGACTGACATATAACCATGTCATTCCATTTAAGGAAGATATAAAGGCATTAAGTGCACATATAATTGGATTAGAGTAAATACTGAATTTCTGCAAACAGATTGCTTTAAAAAACAGTAGAGACTGACTGAATGTTTGAAAGACTAGTACAGAGATTATGCTGAATATTAAGTGAAGAAATAGCTGATGGACATGTTTCAAGAAAAGCTTGCCATAGTGGGCCAAGAATGATAATCATTCCATGCTAGAAGAAAATAAACCACCTATTTGAGGGATGTGACAAATTGATGATTCCAGAAAAATTATCTACTTCCCACTTGTTTTAAAATATAGTTCCCTTTTCCTGAAAAAAGCAGTGTGGAGGTGTATATATTTTTAACACTACAGATTTAACATAATATGATGACAACTATGACAAACTAAAAAGGCCTCAGAACAGAGGTGATGTATTATTACAGCATTGCATTAAAGTAAAAGCAAAACCAGAGAGTGGAGCAAACAGACAATGTAGAACTTTTCAATGGCACCTGGAAAACTGCAGGGGGAAATTATTATTATTTTTTAAATAGTTAGCTATCAGTTGGCAAGAAAACGATAATCAGAAATTCATACACAGATCATCACTCTAAGAAAGGAATGAGAAACTCAAATCTACTCCTCCTTGATAACTAGGCAAAACAATAGCTAACAGCAGCTGTCAGCATATTCAAAACCATAACATATAGAACATGGAAATTTAAATTATTTATAACTCTGTGAAACTGAATTCTGGAGAGGTGAGGGGAGCTGAATTAAGTTTTGAATAGATACATGAAGGCTTCAGCTCAAGATGTAGTCTTTCTCAAAATGTGAGATGCAACTTCAAAAAACCCAATCAAATAGATGGATAAATTATACTACAGTTAAAAACCAATGGTATGATGTATCCAGAATACCACATCCTGTACTTTTCACTTAATCATACAAAGTTTGTAAAATTACAGGTATTTTGGAAGCAGAAGTAACAGAGCAAAATACTTAGGAAAAGAAAATTTATCACATATGGAAACTAGTGACTAGTTTTCTTCTGAAGAGTACTGCTGAGCTATTCTGTTCATTCTTGGAAAATAAGCTTCTGTAAAAGAAAATAACCATCACTAGAGGGTGCCTCAATTTTTCATGCAATCAACTCTGAAAATTGTTTGGACTCTATCTGTCAACAGCACAGCACTTCCTAGTGCAAGCTGGTACAGTGAGACTCAAAAAACTTACAGAAGAAATGCATGAAGACACTGAAGAGCTGGAAACATGCCTAAATTGTAAATTAGGTAAATTAAATTGTAAATTGTCTTAAAAAATTGTCTGTACCATATTTTGTTAAAATGTGCTTAAGGACAGGACATAAATTTTATTTTGGTAAAACTTGAGCTGATGAAAAACCAAGTATGTTTATACTTCACTAGATTTTCATTCTACTGAATTTTTAATATTCTGCTCTTAATTAGATCTTTTATGCATCCTATTTAGGTAAACCATAAACCCATGGTTTACCAGAAGGATTAGACATCTAGTTCTAGCAGTTTCCCACCACATCACTCTCTTACACTCTCCTATGTTGTAGGAGTGTTTAATGTGTGACATTAAAATAGCATGCCAATAAATCTATACATCTTCATACCCATGAGAAACACTTCAAGCACAAATTATGAGGTTTACAGTACCATTAGGGCTGGGAGGCACCTCTGGAGAGCATCCATCCAACCCCTAGGCAGTCACCTAGAACAGCTTACAGAGGCATGTGTCCTAGTGGGTTTTGAATACCTCCAGACTGGGAAACTTCATGACCTCCCTAGGCAGCATTTTCCAGTGTTCTGCCACCCTCTATGTAAAAATATTCCTTCTCATGTTGAAGTGAAACTTTTAAGTTTATGACTGTGGCTCTGTGTCCTGTCGCTAGGCACCACTGAAAAGCCTGGCACCCTTCTCTTGGCCCCTGCATTAATGAGATCCCTTCTCAGTCCTCTCCAGACTAAACAGGCACAGCTCCCACACTCTTTTCATAAGAGAAATAGGCCAGACCTCTCAGCATCTTCATGGCCCTCCACAGGACCCTCTTCAGTAGCTCCATGTCCTTCTTAGTCCTGAGGAGCCCACAGCTGGACACAGCTCTCCAGCAGAGGCCTCACTAGGGCTGCGTAGAGGGAGATCACCCCCCTGGACCTGTTGCCCACACTACCCTGATGGACCCCAGGGTACCACTGGCCCTCCTGGCACAAGGATGGTTTGTCATCCACCAAGACTCCCAGGCCCTTTTCAGCAGAGCTGCTCTTTAGTAGGTCAGTCCCCAGCCTGTGCTGGTACTTGGGCCATTCCTCCCCACACTTGCCCTTGTTGAACCTCACTGAGTTTCCCTCTGCCCAACTCCAGCCCATCAAGGTCCCACTGCATGGCAGCACAGCCCTCAGGTGCAGCAGCCACTCCCCAGTCTGTACCACCAGGAAACTTGCTGAGGGCACATTCTATCCCATTGTCCAGGTTGTTGATAAACAAATTGATAAGACTGGACTCACTATTGATTCCCAGGGAATGCCACAGACCAGAGCCTCCACTCTGCTGACTACAACCCTCTGAGCTCTGCCATTCAGCCAGCTCCTGATCCACCTCACTGTCCATTCACCTAAACCACATTTCCTGAGCTTACCTGCAAGGATATCATGGGAGACAGTGCAAAAACCTTTATGAAGTCAAGACAGACAACACCCATTGCTGTCCCCTCATTGATCCATCCTGCCATGCCATGACAGGCAGCTATCAGACTGATTTCCCCATGGCAGAGCCAGGCTGACTACTCCAGGTGACTTTATTCTACACGCTTGGTGATGACCTCTGGAATGATCTGCTCCGTCGCCTTCCCAGGGATGAAGACAAGGCTGACTGGCCAGTTCAGGTCCAGTTACATAAATGCCGCACATCTACACAGATATATCTGAAAAACGAAGGGCTTTTCATAATCTAACCCTATTTAAACGCCATAGGAGCACGTCGTTGGAGTGCGGCGCTGCCTGTCTGCTCGAAGCCGGAGCTGACCCGGGGGTGACAAGCACAGACCTCGGATGCCAGCAGGGAGCCCTGCGAGGAGCAGCTCGGGAGCGCCCCACGCTCCTCCCGCAGCAGCGCTGCCGTCTGTGCCCGCGGGGACCCCCGGAGCGGGGCCGGGTGCCGAGGAACAGCGCCGGGACTGACACCAGAGCCCGCCGGAGCCGCGCCCGCCGCTGGGAGTCACTCACCGCGCACTGCCCCTGCCTCGGCGGCGTCGCTGGGCCGTGCTGCCGACATGGTGCCGCTGCGCTCCGCCCGCGGCCCGGCGGGACCCGCAGCCCCCGGCGGCGGCAGCGGGGAGGGAAAGGCGATGGCGGCAGCGGCGGCGCGGCGCGGCCCGGGAGCGGGGCCCGAGCGGGGCCCGGAGCGGGACCCGACCCGGCCCGGGGCAGAGCGAGCGCGCCTGCGCGGGGCTGCGCCTGCGCGGGGCCGGGAGCGCGCGGCAGGGACCCGGCCGGGACAGACGGACAGGGGGACCGACGGACGCCCCTCCGCACTGACTTCGCACCAATATATTTTATATATACAGTTATAGACATCTGCTTTATCTTTACAGTTAATCTCCTCATACCACAGGGGTTTGGGCATTCCTTTCTCCTCCTGACATTTTACCGTTTAAACATAATCACCTCAAAAACTGCTCTGAAGTGAGAAAACGGAATAACTTGGTTTTGTGACCTACGCAAGGCTAAATATATTCAACAATATGAACATAATTTAATCCGCACTTTTCACAGAGTGTGGATCAATACGAAATAGAATTTTAAAAAAACCACAAATCCAAAACACATCAAGGGTGCCTACTTCCAGCAGTGATACTCAGAGTTGCAGTGTGTTTGCACAGAAATTAGTAATGAGATCTGAAAGAACTAGAATGGTACTGACAGGTGAGAAGAACTTAAAAGAGAGTCTTGGCTTACTTATTTCACTTTTCACATCTATATATATAAAAGATTTCTATTATTCTCAGTGAAAAATGATCATAAAACATATTTGTCTCTATGATCTGGACACTAACCTCCATGATTACCATGGGGATTCTTCTGCGGTTCACCTGGGCAATCACAAACAACACAGGAATTACTCATTACAGATATGCTTCAATATGTGCATAATGATCATTAGAGACATTCCACCTGATGTTTTTCCCCCAAACACTTAAATTACACTATTTAACATACAGGCTTAGTATGTTAAAAGAGCTTTATTTTTTTCATAAAGGAATGATTAAAAATAAATGTATCCATTTCCACGTAATAGTGAATTCCATATAATAGTGAATAATGTGAGCCAGTACCTGCTATATGAACACTTTAGGGTTTTGTTTTGTTTTGGTTTTTTGTTTTGTTTTTGTTTGTTCTTTTTTTTACATAACCCATCTTTGATCCATAAAGCCCACTGCAATATTCAGATCACAGGGATGTGTTCAATCCCCTTTCTCCCTACTTTCAGCCTTGGGCTAAAATCACTTCCTCCCTCCCCCAAATTACTTTGGTTTTGTCTGCACTAGAAAGTGGCTGTATTTGGTTACAAGCATTGGGGAAACTTTTACATTTATATCTACACAACTCAATTTGTTGCTTCTCTTCGTGCAGGCTCCTGTCCTACTTTGCCTTTCCCAGATGGAAAACCAGCCATGGCTGTAACTTGTTCCTGGCACAAAGCTTGTGCCAGCCTGGCTGCAGCTGTGCTAAACCCAAGGGCTGATGTGCTGTGCTCACAGATGAAGTAAATCACAAGAGCATTGTTTATTCGGGATTTTAAAATCCCCATAAAACAACTTGTGGGAGTGAAATGTGGGGCCTCTTTGTGTACCTGCCTAAATCTTCTTTGGCAAGAGGGGTAACTGAGGCTGACACAGGTCACCTGTGGTTTCCTTCTCACTTCTTTGTACTGAGTGTGTACAGGCTCATGCATACTTGCTTCAGAAAGCACTTCCAGCCCAGCCTAGAAGGTGCAGAGTGATCTTCATATCCCTCCTTATCTCTTGGGAGGTACCAAATGAAAAAGGAGAAGTTATCTCCTGCTTGAGGCTTAGCTTTAGCAACTACTGGCCTCAAGTATGATCAGATTTCTTGATATGTCTCAACTAGCACAGGGAGCTGAAGTCACCCTAAGCAAGTGGCTTTTCTAGACAAATGTAACTCCCTCCCAAAGCACCTGTGCATTTGCCTCAGCACCACTTCCCTCGGTATCTCTCACCAGGCTAAGGGCTATGTACCTAAAAATGGCTGCATTTCCTTGCTGCTGGCAAGGCTCATTAAATCCCCTCTTCACAGCACAAAAAGTACAGCACTGCAAGGAGCAGCAGCCTCTTTATCACTTGGCACATAAATCTTCATATCAAGCTTTATGTATCAAATTTGAACAGTCTTTCCTAAAGGCACATGTAAATGTAGAACACTGACAACATTGAAGAAGTGCTTTATGGCAGCTTTCTTTAACATTTTGGTAGCATTTCTTGAAGTTAAGTACTATAACAGACACTTTAAAATGTAATAAACAACTGGATGCAAGAACTATAAAGCTCTCCACTAGCTCAGAGGTGGTTTCCAAGCACTGAAAACTAACAACAGAAACACAGAGAAGTTTCTTACACTGCTCTTTAAAAAAATTATTGCATCAGAAGTACCTAGAAAATGGTTTTGAGGATTTTGTGTTACTTAGACCTGTCTCACTCCTGAAAGTACACTAAATGCAGTGACACTGAAATAGAGCTTAAGGAGAATGTTTGCTTCCTACCTGGGTTTTCTTGTACAGCAGCTCTTGGATCACACACAAGAGCCAAACACCACACTGCCCCTAAAAGCAGCACCCCAGCTGTGCTTTTAAAGAGAAAGAGTCAGATTTCCTGCTTAAACCACTAAAACACTTTGGCAAACTTCTTTTTGTGAACAATTTCATCTACGGTAAAAGGGAAAACATGAATAAAATATGGAGAGGATGCAGCTCCAGCAGAGCTTTTCAGTTACTGCAGTGATTTTAAAAAGCAAATACCCACAGTATATTTTTACAGGGTCAAGGATGGTTATTTCAGGCTGAAATACAATAAAATAGTCACTCATCCTAACCTTGAGTATCTAACTGTTAAATTATCTGACTCAATTTCTGTGGACTGCTTCTAAAGTAAGTGCAAGAAGTAAGGGCACAGACCTTCCTGGGATTTGTATGAACCAGAGCAGTGATTCCTAAATACCAAACATTTATGGAAGAGACTAGTTCACTCTGTTGACTAAAGAGAGGTGTTAAACCTCTAATTCAGACTATATGACAACATTCCAGCAAGTAAATATTTTTTTAGGTTCATTTAGAAACCTTTAATTTCACTCTGAAAAAAATCCCTGGAAACTTCATGTAAGGATAAATCCTTGAAGTGATGATTAGTAGCCACTTGTTTTCCTGGTGCTCACTGTGTTCCAATGCATTGAAGTACTTGGAGTAACTACTGGAGATGCATCAAGGGAACAAGGCTGCATTATTCTTTACAGGGGACCTTTACAAATCAGCATCAGCCTCAGCAAACTTCTTAGCTTGTCATTTGGGGGAAAAATTCCAGGAAACATAGCAGAGTTCAAAAAGATATCATCTCTCAGAAGCTGTTATTGGCTAACAGGCTTTTTGCCACCCCAGGATTAAAACAATTATTAGTAAATGCTCAGAGTAAGAAGACAAATCATAACTTCCTAGACTTATCAATATACTTTAATATTTCTGTAGCAGAAAAAAAAAGGATATGAAGTCTGTGATAGTTGTTTTAGAGCCTGCTTAAAGGGAATCACACTCATGAAGCCCTTGTTGGAGAAACAGAGGACAGATAATTTATCTGCTTCTTAAATGCTCACAACCAGCTTATGTTGATACTAGGAATGGCAAAAATGTCAGCACTGTGAGATGGTTTGTAGAAATGTGGATTGTCTTATATACCATCCCTAATTTTTGTAGCTACAAAGGGATTTATAACTTTCCTGTCAAGTCTGGAGGGGAGTATTTTCTGCTGCACTGAATTATTAACAAAATAATTTCTTATGTTGACGTGTGTATTAATATCTCTAGTATGATCAGAGTAAACAAGACTGAGAATACTAAATGGAGTTACTAGACCTATTTATAATTGTCTGTGTATAAACAGTCCCTATAACATCTGAAGGTCTATTACTGCAAAGTTTTAGTAGTTGGAATCACATGAAAAGAGATGGATAAATTGCTTCTCCTTTCTGAGTACTATACTAAGAAGGAAACCATGGGAAGAAGTAAACATAGTAGTTAAAAGAGATTAGGAGTATACATTTTTACTTGTGGAAAGAGGAACTCTCATAGCTAGAAACATCTGATATGACAAAAGCTTTCAGGAAAGGGAAAGATATGTAATAAGGGGACAGGTCTCTTAGAGTAACATGCATAGCACACATCTCTTTTATCTGCTAAGAATCACTGCATGTGGGACTGTGGAAATGATTCAGTGGGTGAAACTTCATACAAAATTTTGGCAAAAACTCAGGTTCAAGATCTTGTTTTGCTAATAAGTCTGTGTCCCAACAATATACTCCAGTATCAGAAACAGTTGTACAAACAGTTTAAATTATGGACAAATATGAAGAGCATTTATGTAAGGAACATTACTATGAGACCCTAAAGGAGTAGTCAGTCCTTTGCTTAACAGGATGGAAAGCTGCTTAAAAACACATGTCAGTACAATGACTCTGCTCACAGGAGACATCCACAATCTGAACCACAGGTGTTTCCTGGGATGGAGAACAAGTCATTTATCTTGGTCAGCTTTATGAAAAATGGCCAGCCCAATGCCATTGATCACACTGGGCAGCAGAATGAGTGCTGCACATGAGGTGGTGGTGTGAGCTCTTAGGTGTGACGCTGGCACACTTGGCCATTTATTGCTGTTTTGTCAATGATGGTTAAGGCTGGCTTTTAGAACAGGCAGACTACATTTGCAGCTTGGAGTGCCCATGGTGCAGGATGCCCCAGAGTGGGCACTGGCATCATAGGCCCCAAGTTCAGAGTTAAAACATTTTAAAACTCAGCAGGGACAGTGAGCAATGGAGTTATTTCTCTGGCTTTGAGGACAATCTAAGGTTTGTTTTGCCATATACACCTCTTATTGCCTGCCTAGAATCAAAGTCAAAATTTGTAAAATCAGCAGAAGGGAAACAGCAAATGTTACCAGCCACACAGAGCATTTACAGAATAAGAGTACATGTTGCTGTGTTCTTAGAGTAGGAATTTAGGTATTGTGTGCAACCCTACAGTGATCCCAGTTTCAGGGAGGTTACAAACAAGAAAGAACAAACTCTGATCATCTTAATTATTTTTAAACTGATCACACCTTACTCCAACACAACAGAAATCTCAAAAACCATTTTTTGTAATTTGTCACATGCAGTTTAGAAGTCTGTGTTCACACATCTTTTCCCTTAGGTAGCAACTTTCATGAATTGATCTGATGTATACAACTAGGACAAAACCAGGTATCAGTAACCAAGGATTTTGTGACAGTATTTTGAAATTTCTTCCTGTGGATGTGAGAAAGAATTATGCCTCTGAAATTCAGAAATGCTGATATAATCTCAGTTGGAAGTGTTGACCTAAGGAGTTACAGAAAAACGTATATGACCTCTAAATGCTCCCTGAGCTGAAGTCTAGATAGTTTATGCTGAAAGGACTAATTTGCTTCTTGAAAACATTACTCATTGGTAAAGACAGTGGTGTATTGCTTTTTCAACTCTATTTTTTCCTCTTTACTTTCATGTTTTATTTCTTGGGCGGGGCTCATCAGCTTCTGAATGACATATCCAAAGCAAGCTCCATTTCCACATACAACTGAAGTTCTTGCTGACCAAACTGCTTAGTGCAGCATTAGTATAATTATTCTGAATATGAATTACCTGCCAATGGGTAAATAAATCAATAAATAAACCAATCAGTGAACACTAATTTGTTCAGTAAATATCTTGGTGGATGAACAGAACCTAGTGGGTGAGCTGTGGAAGGTAAATAGAGTGCTAAATGAAGGGTAACAATTAATGTAACATACTTGGTAGGAAATGAAATAAATTGCTTTCAGTTTTGTATATTTTTGCATATCCTAATAGTACTTAAATGGTGTTAGGTAGATTTAAAAAGATTTGAAGAATGTAGATAATGTTCTCAGCACTGATGCCCATTAGTAATTATTTCCTCTATATTGTCTCAGCATTGTAAAACATTGAGAACCTATTGCTCCTGAAGAATTTGTATAACAGCCTAACCATATGAACAGGAATACCAGTAGTCAAAAAAGTGAAAGTATTTATTCTATGTGACATACTCATAAAAATTTGAAAATGTAGATAAATGTTTAAATAATTATCTAGGCTAAAAATATTCAGCAGTGGAACATGTGACTAACTTCTTCCTTAATGTCACTCCACCAAGTATAAAGAAAGTCTGAAAGAGTAGAAGACTGTGGAGAGCTGTTTTGTTTCAAATAATGTTATTTTTAGTTATTTATCTTTACATATATGTATCCCAAGTAAATATATATATATACACTTTTACCTAAGAATCTCAGGAATACTGATGTTCTTAATATTGTTTGATGGTTTCCTGGTGGTTTGAGGCTTGTACAAGTTCTTGCAGCCATGATCAGGAAGCCCAAGAGTTGGTAATGCAGTAAAGGCATGCTTCCTCCTGGCAGTTCCTCCTGGTGACACTTATTTCTCTCTGTGGACTGTAGGCAGAGACTAGATGACTAATTTGGTCTGGATGCCTAATTTTATATGTCATTATGGCATGTGTAGAATGACCAATATATTGTGTAGAAAGCATTGAATAATTTCAAATTTGATAATCAAGAAATTTTGCTCTTTTGCTCCTACAATGTTTTGAAACCAACCAGACCTCCCCATGTATTGGTGTGAATTGTGAGAAAACATCAGCCCAAGATCTTTTCCATATAAATTCAAATTTAGACAGATAAATACCCCAAATGCAACATCATGTCATCAAAATTGATATATTTTCAAAAAATATACTAGCAATAGCAATGATTTGCTTCAGGATAATGTCTTGAGACCCTTAATGGGGGCAAGAACACATGGTACTTGTATACATATGTCATCCATATGTGTAGTAGAAGTATTCTTCTTGCCAAAACCTATAGAAATAATCCAACAGAATGACTTATTTTTAACTCTTCATGCCAAAATATTAAACTGTTCAAAAAAGTGTAGAATCCAAATGGGAAAACTTTGGGAAATTAATGTTGCTTTTCTATAATTGTACAAACATAAATCTAAAATTGCTAAAAAGAGGAAAGCAGTAACTCTTGGTTTACTTGTTCCCATGGTGTCATTTTCAGCATGGGTGTGGTTGAAATACCTCTTTTATATTGGATTCATTTTTACAGATTTTTACATGGGAGCACTTTGCTTATAGTTAGGATTGCAACCAACAATATTTCACTATAAAGCTGTATGTTTTCTCTGTTTAATTGAGAAAAATTAGTTTTGTCTGAAAATTTCCAGATGTATTATAACTACCATACATTCCTGTGGAGTCTGGAGAAAATCAGTCATACTCTTTCCTTAAGGCTGGGCTTATCAGATTTTCTAATTCTAGTAAAACTAATTTGTTACTCCTAACATAAACTTTATACTGATTCAAATGTCATAAACCTATTTCTGTATTTTATAAGATAATAATCTAATTAAAAATTTATTTTAGTTGCTTTTGCTGCATGGTATGTATTTTGGGTCCAGTCCTGCATCTGTTGAATTATGCTTCTGGAAGTCATGGGCTGGATATGATCCTTATTTTGTCCTTTGGAATTCAGTGCAGGCAGCACTGGGCCATGCTGATGGTCTTTGTGCCTCAGATAGGCACTGATGGCTGTGAGGCATCACCATCAATCATAATTGTAAATTATGATTGCACTGCATTTTGCACTCCTATTGTCCTTAATTTGCAGATGTATAAATGATTGTACAGCAGGGTGATAAACTGAATCTCCAAGTGTTCTTTTCCATATTTTTCACAGAAAGCAGCCCTTGTGTGACACTAATAAATTAGGTGTCTAGTTAGAAAAATAATCTACTATTGTCTTCTATCAGACATCTCTCACTGCCAAATAAAATAATGGTTGTACAAGCATTGCCAGTTTGATTTGTGGTCAGGCTTTGCACCTGTTCACTGCATAAAGCAGCAGTCCTGCACTCACAGCCATGAATGCTGATGTGGGAGAAGTGAGGGCAAGGGTACAGAATGCACAGGCTGATGTTCCATACAAAACCTTCTGGCTGGTCCTGCAACCTCAGCAGCATCTTTGTGTCATTTTGTCTGCTTGTAACTTTCTTAATCTGTTGTAACTTTTTTAATCCATCAAATACACAGAAAAAAACCTAGAAACTTCTGTCTGCCTTGGTCATAAAACGGGTTCAAGAGTTGTGGAACGCAGATCACTAACATTTAACATGATCTGAATAACTGTTAGAAATAGCTGGTCTCTGTAAATCTGGGATGAATAAAAGTTTGTAAATTGTGGAAAGTGAAAGGACCCAATGAAAGATTGCCAGTCTTGACTGGTGTTGAGTGCTGGAGAACTCATGATGTTCCTAGGTATTTTTACAATGATTGTTGCTGCCACTGGTAAAATGGATTCCTCATTTCCAGTGTGGATTGGTACAGTTTCTCACCAATGGACCTTGCTGTGCTACTATCTGATAGAGGGAAGTGCCAGGTACTACCAGATATTTTACCTCCAGATGGGTGCAGGTGGTGACTAAATCATCTCTTAACCTCATTGACAAGAAAAGTAAATTGACTTTGTTACATGTCTTGTGTAAGCACCATGAATAGAAGTATAAACATTTTTTTTCAACTTTCAAGTTTTTGAAACATTTTCAGAAGTAATTGCTTCCTATGTAACCACTATTCATCTCTACTTTTAATTCCATTTTTCATACATCCAAAGGGTGGTAGCAACAGCCTACTTTTATTACTTCTATTTAGCTGATAATCCATGAGGTCCCATGTACCTTTTCCAAGTTCATTGATTTGCTGAATGCAGATTTTCATCCTGTGTGTGACCTACATTTATTTCATTGCATTTGACCATGTTGTAACATAACTTCTGCTTTAATGGTGTTACTCACTTAATTTCATATCAGTTACTCTGATTAGTGATTACTGACCTGTCATTTTTGGGCATCCACAATTATCTTCAGCAAAAAGTTCAAAGTTTTTTTCCACATTTCTCATAAAGATGATAGCATTTAAAGAATAGCAAAGACACTTAGAATTACACTGAAAATACCCACTGAATACTGACTATCTCCGAGTTTCCAGATCTTCCAGCTTTTAATTTCTTTATATGTTTGATAGCTAGTACAAATCTTCCTGTACTTACTGTGAGGTTGGTTAGTTATGAATGCTGTTTGTTGGTGTAAATATCAGATGGGACTCTTCTTAAGACCTGTGCAGTGGCATTCTGAAACACTCATTCCTATTTTATTCCTCTCCCATCTGTTTTTAATGTATTGCCTGTCTTAAAATGACCAAAGATGATAATGCGGGGAATTTTCAATTTTACTTTAATGTAATATACAAAATAGCCATTCTAAATTGCAAATTAATACATTTTATATAAAGTCCAATGTACAGGATCTTAGAATTGTTTAAATAGTATTATAAATGTAATTTTAGAGAAGAGTCAGTCCTGGAGTGATGCAGTCTTATATTAATTACAGTTCATTTTGATATCCCTGCTGTTCATTAAAAAAAAAATCCATCCTAGATTCTAGAAACATCCTTATGAGTTCAGATTTGGTTCCAATCAAAACAAGAATGAACTCCCAGTTTTTTTTTTTTCATTTCAACTTTGTTTTCCCCACACAGATGAATAAAATCCTTTGCTGGGGCCTCCAGTTTGAATGTCATTTGCCATCTGCTTCAGAGCTCATCTTCATCTGATAAAGCATCAAGGTAATCTGTATCAACATATAAGAGAAATCCAGAAAACAAACTGTCTGCCCACGTTGGATCAGAAAAGAGACCATTTTGGTCAGTGTAGAAGATTTCAAGCCATACTTCATCCTCTGGCTGAAGGTAGATCACAGTGGATCCAGAAGCGACATCGTGGTTGCCGGTGTTGGCGTCGAAAGTTTTGATCCGGTACTTGCCATTGTGAACCAGCCCAATAGCAAGGTGCTTGTTTGCTAAGGTGATATCATAAGAAAAATAATAAATCCCTGGGATGGCACAAATGAACTTCCCTGTGGATGGGTTGTAATGCTCCCCCTCGTTGAAGAGGACTTTATTGAATACAATTGGTAGTCTTTCCTCTGGGTAGCTCGTGGTGATGCCAACAGAAAAGGCAGATTTCAGCACTATCTTTCCACACTTGCAGACCCCTGGTGCTCCTGGCTCTCCTCGGTCTCCTTTATCTCCCTTAGGTCCAGGTGGTCCAGCTGGACCTACGTCACCTTTGGCACCAGTCAATCCTCCAGGTCCTTTCTTACCAGACTCACCTTGGTCTCCTTTCTCTCCAGCTGGTCCTAATGGCCCAGTCTTTCCTCTTAAACCTTCAAAAACATTTTAAGTTAGTTAATCATTGCACATATCAACAGTAAATGATTGTGTGGGCTACTGTGTGTGCCCGAACAAACAAGAAAAACATGGTCAGAATTTCAAAATACTCTACAAATACTTTCAAAATTTTCTAGTAAGTTTGCAAAAGGAATGCCACTAATTCCTACTTATCTTCATGTGTCTTGATTACACATTAAAGAATATTATATGTAATCAATCTATTGCTGCCTGAACTACCAGGCACTACTGATGGCAGGGACAGCAGCATGACCACCTATGTAGTGATACTTGTGCACTAAATATTTCCTAAAAATAGAGCATTTTTAGTGCATACCTAAGCACCTGCTAATCTTTTAAGCCTGGCTAATGGCACAGGTGGGACTATTTATTTGAGACCACGCACACTTCATTCTTTCCAATCTTTTTCATAGCATCTTTGTGAAGAAAGTTGTGTATTTACATTTCTTTACACTGATAAATGTGCATATTCTCACCATATTTAAATATGCATCACACTTAAACCCACACAGGCACATACACACACTCATCATATATAAAGAAATAAATATATGTATATATATGTTTTATATATATATATAGACACCTATATATACATATATATAGAGATAGAGATAGAGATAGATGTATGACAGTGATGATGACAGGTCTTGCTTTCTTGTACTACTGTGTTAGTTTACACAAATATTCAATACCTGCACTCCCTTTTTCACCTTTTTCTCCCTTCCTGCCATCTCTTCCATCTCTTCCTGGAAGACCAATGCGTCCATGTGGCCCTGGGGATCCGCTGGCTCCAGGGGGGCCAGCAGGGCCTGGCAGACCTGGGATGCTGCAGATATATCTGGTGTAGTAATTTTCTCCTTTGGTCTGGCTTTGAAGAGGTTGCTCACTTGTGTAGATGGCAAAACTTGTAATGTACAGCAGCACAAACATCCTCAGATCTGGAGAAAAAAAATTAGTCAGACACTCTACTCACATGGAAATGGCTCTGAATATGCAAATAATTCTGACACTGTGATGCATTATACACAAGTAGAGGTCCAGACCTCAACCTGGAATTTATGCATTACCAAAATCCATGTAGGAGGCAAGGAGGAAAGTCTGTCAGGTTGGAGCTTTTTCTGGGCACTGTACAAGTTGCTGTGTGACTTTCAAATAAGTAGCTGTAGACTGACATCGTGTAACTGGTGAATATCAGCTTTTTGGGGCCAAATGTTGACACGTGAAAAAATAATCTGGATTTTTTCAATACAAAGACCTTTGCATAGATTATTTTGCCTTTGGTCCCTATATAAGCTTCACAGAAAAAAGCCCTCTTGCTGAAGGAGTTAGTCTGTGCTAGAGGCATGTGCCTGTAGTGAGGATAAAGCTTACACCTTCATTTCATTTTGAAATTTGCCCTTATGGTGGCAAATGAATCTCCAGCTTAAACAACTGCAGCAGAAACTTGCTGAAGCTGCAGAAAGGATGGCAGGCAGTTAGAGAGCTCCAGCTTTAGTGCCCCTTGGAAACAGCACAAATAAACACTTCATCCTAATCCTCAGGTGGGACTCGGCAGCTGCCCTGCCCTGCAGGGGATGGTGGGTGTGAATGGGCTGCTAACATGGTGAGGTTTTTAAGCCTGGCTTGGGCTGTCATATACAATGAACTGTGTCACAGTATCTTGCAAGAAAATTGGTTCAATCCTTATATATGGTATTTGGGTGTTTTCATAAACGATTGGGTGGAAATTGGATTTCTCTGTCCCACTGTATACTGGGATACTAAAGAAAAGTAAGTGTAGAAACAGTGACATGAGTAATTGCAATACCTGATATACAAATGTGTCTTAACTTCAGTGTTGCATTAGTAGAGAGTCAATCATGGGTCAGGTGAGAGCCTACAAGTCAAGCTGTTTTTTCTAGCTCCTTTGCTGTCTTCTCAGAAAATTTGTGTGGGGTTTTTTGTTGGAGCTGTCCATTCTGTCAGAGCTAATTTACAGCTTTCGAGGAAATCAGAATCCACAGGTTTCTGTGGGGAGAAAAAGAAAAAATGGAATGGGTGATTGAGAAAAATATCTGTAAAATGCAGTCTATCTTTTTTTTACAGTGAATCATAGACTCATAGAACCATTAAGGTTGGAAAAGATCTTTATGATAAGATTATCAAGTCCAGCCATCCACCTAACATCATCACCATGTTCATCACTAAACAATGTAAAATCCACACATTCCTTGAACACTTCCAGAGATGGTGACTCCACCGCTTTCCTGGGCAGCCTATTCCAATGCTACTCAACCCTTTCTGTGAAGACAGATTTCCTGCTACCCAGTCTAACCCTCCAGTGCCACAATTTGACATTATTTCCTTTCACCCTGTCACTTGTTCCCTGGCAGAAGAGACTGACTCCCACCTGGCTTCCGCCTCCTTTCAGGGAGTTGTAGAACATGATGAGGTCTCCCCCAAACCTCCAGGCTAAACACTCCCAGCTCCCTCAGCTGCTCCTCACAGCATCTGTGCTCCAGGCCCTTCATCAGCCCTGCTGCCCTTCCCTGGACAGGCTCCAGCACCTCAGTGTCTTTCTTGAAGTGGGATTCCAAGGCTGAACACAGGCTTCAAGGTGTGTCCTCACCAGTGCTCAGTACAGGGGGAGACACTCACTGTCCTGTCCCACTGGCCACATTCTGATACTGCTGATACAGGCCAGGTGCCATTGGCCTCCTTGGCCACCTGGGCACACACTGGCTCGTATTCAGTCACTGTCACCAGCACCCCCAGGTCCTTTTCCACTGGGCAACTTTCCAGACACTGTGCCCCAGTCTGTGGCACTGCCTGGGGTTGCAGGACCTGGCACTTCACCTTGTTGAACCTCACACAACCATCCTCAGCCCACTGATCCAGCCTGTCCAGATCCCTCTGCAGAACCTTTTAAGCTAGAAATTGTTGTTCTCATTCTCCCCTCTGCGATACTGGTTGGCATTAACTGATTTAAAACCACAAGCCATTACATTTTTTTGCAGTTCATGATATTTCAACTGGTATATGGATGGCATGGTCAGATCTATTCAGCAAAGAAAAGATCAGCATATATGTATATACATGCATGTACACATACGCAGTCTTTATGAAGAATCTTTTATTTTACAGAGTGGAAAATTAGAAAATGTTATGGTTATCAGTGATAATGCAGAAAAATATGAAAATATTATATTTGGAGAGAAACAAACAATGCTCCAAAATTCTCTTTAGTGATATGCATTTTGCTTTTTATTTTAGACATCTTGCATCAAATTGGCAGAAACTAAACTAATAATTTTGCTGTTATTTTATAAAGCCTTACCATACAGTCAGGAATAGCAGGCTCCACAAATGGATTAGCATATGAATGCTGAACATTACAGCAGAGCAATGAATGATAACTCCAAGGCAGTTGTTAGCTACAAGACAAACTTCACAGTGATGTTTGCTCTGATGTACTACTGAGCAAGCTCAAATAAACCTCATGGATTTTCATGGGACTTAAATCAGGGACAAAAAAGCTCTGTGCAGAGAAAAAAAACTTTAAACACTTAGCCAGGAGGGAACAGCTTGGAGGGACTTCATGCTTAAAGCTGCATATGCATTTTACACAAAGCTGATGGATAAGAAGCAGACATGACCTAAGGATCAAGGACTGGAAAAAAATCCTGCCCTTTGCCAGATGAAAGTCTGAATCAGTAGGCTGGATATTCCCACACTGTGCTGCCTGTAAGCCAGGCAAAAACTATCTCAACGATTTCTAGTTTTGCCTGTGTCAAGGATATCTTACAAATCAGAGTAAAAACCTTCACACAGCTGCTCCTGTCACTGGCTGGCCAGTACCTTATTGATGTGTGAAGCTCTCTCCAGCTCCCAGACCTCCCCTGCTGTTCTTCTCATGTGCTGCAGGAAATTAATTGGTCTGGGACATGTATTTCTGAATAGACCATGGGAAAAATGTCATTTGGGGAAGGTGAGGGAAATGGGGTTGTTGAGATAGGGATGTGCCTTAGATGGCTGGGGCATTGTGTTTGGAGAACCAGTTTGGGATGGAGAAGGCATAGAGAACAATATACAGAGATTTCATCTACGTGTTGGGGGTCTTAAGGAGTGACAGGGCTGTGTGGCTGAATGGTGAGAATGCAGTTAGGCAAACAGAGCTGGGCATGGGAGAAAATTATGATAATGGTTCAGGTGATGATGTTTACAGACCTGAATTTATTCTTGGGGGGAACACAGAAAGCTGCTTCCAACAGTGGTAGCCAAAAAATGACATTTGGGAAACCATGTATTAAGCCAGAGAATCAGGAATTCTCTTGCCCTTTGAATTCAGACTCTTGCATTTCTTTGTACATAACAGTAATCATTTTATAAGGAGGGGGGATGCCTGTTATTGCAGTCTCTTGGAAAGAGACTCAAAAGGGAATCTCCTCAGACCAAGGAAAGAAGGACAGTGTTGAACCCATGCCCCCTGTTTCCCACTGAGTGCCCTTAAAAGCATCACTGAAAAGTTAAAGGTGAAAAAGAACATATGAGCATGGCTTTTGAAATTTCAGGTTGACTTAGGAGGCCAAAATCAGAGATTTCAGTTCACAGGGTTTTAAGAAGTTAGAAGGTATAATAGACTTCCCAGATCACTTTCTCAGGAATCACCTATTGTTGTAGTTTTATTGTTGTAGTTAAATATTTGTTCACAGAGAGTTAACTGGGAGGCAGAACGTGAATCATAAATAACACATTGTTCTTGGCTTCTGGTTGTCCTTTTCAAAGATAAAAAACTTTTGTCCATAAACTGGGGTAGGAAACAAAGTCCTTTATATATGCCAAGTGATTTGTCTCCAGAGAAAAACAACATTTGAGGAGTTCAATGTATTTTTCCGAAAACTGAAAGCCAGAATAAGCACATGGTATTCTTCAGAACAATAACAGACATCTTCATCATAGCCACCACCAAAAATAATAATGAAAATGATATAATCTCAGAGTTAGAATAATGTTATTCCACATTTAGGAAATGGCATTTCAGTAAGTTTCAAATCTTCTAGGTAGAGGAAGAATGCACATCAAGGCATTCACTGGAAGATGATGGATGTGCTGATCAGTTCTAGTCATAGAATCATAGGATGGTCTGTGTTGGAAGGGACCTTTAAGATTATCTAGTTCCAGCCTCCCTGCTGTGGGCAGGGACACTTTTCACTAGACAAGTTTTCTCAGAATGGTTTCTGAAACAGATTTTCCAAGTGAGTTCTATAAGTTATCTCATTCATTTAATACTGGAAAAACATTCAAAAAACTTTTCTGGACCTTGTTGCAGTCTGTTAAGGTGGCAGATCCAAGAATCAAAAGCAGGTGGCCAGCAGGTCGATGGAGGTGCTTATGCCTCTCTACTCCACTCTTGTGAGATCCCATCTGGAATGCTGTGCCCAAATCTGGGGTCTTCAGTGAGGAAGGACATGGACATGCTGGAGCAGGTTCAGAGGAGACCACAAGGACAATCAAAGGTCTGGAGCACCTCTCCTCTGAAACCCACTGAGAGAGTCAGTACTTAAAGGTGGTACTTGTGAGAAAGATGGAGACAGACTGTTTAGTAGGGCCTGTTGCAATAGGACAAGGGGATATGGCATTAAACTAAAATGGGATAGATTTAAAATAGACAGAAGTTAAAAATTTTTTATCCTGATGATGGCAAAACACTGGAACAGGTTGTCCAGAGAGGTGGTCAATGCCCCATCCCTGAAAACATTCAAGGCCAGGTTGAACAGGGCTCTAAGCAAAGTGATCTAGTTGAAGATGTGCCTGATGATTGCAGGGGGGTTGGACTAAATGACTTTTAAAGGTCTCTTCCAACACAAACTGTTCTATAATTCTATGATTCCCCTTGAGAACACACTCTGTAAGTTAGATTCCCACTGAAGCCAGGACTCAGCACAGGCTTTTCATCAAGACATTAGGAAATCTCATTTCATTACTGGTATACTCAGACTATGTTACTAACATTTTTTTAAACTTAGAAATTCAGGGATTGTAAGAAATTCTCAGTTTTGAGACTTTCTGGTATATGATCTAATCTTTCTCACTTGTTCAACTATGTAGGGCTAATTCTAAAATTTATTAATTGGCATTGTTTTGAAACAATCCTAGAAGATTTCCCATGAATCTGTTGTAAATAAAAACTGGGTCAAGTGCCAGTAGCCATTATTCACAAGCTACCCTGGCTATGTTCTTACTTTTGTCTTGCCTTGCTAGCTTTGAATTCACTTCCAATACGTACACACAGCTGTTTAGGCAGTAGAAGATGTGTTTTAACTTCCTTGTGCACAAAGACATAGATGAGAAATTGTGATACTTGTGGGCCCTTTCTGTCTGCAGCCCAGGCAATGGATTAGTGGTAAAGAGCAAGATGCTCTATGTGTCCTTTGGCTTTCCAAATGCAAAGGCCCCAGATACCCCACATAGCTACCAGGAATCCTCACTGTGAGATGCACAGACCTTCCCCAACTCTCCCATCCAGGAGCTGTAGGGTAGGAGAAACAAAGTGAATAAGGAGGTAATAGGTCAGGATGAGAAGCAGAGAGACATCTTCAGCAATTTATTTGAAATCTCACTGGCTGTGCCAGTCTTTTCTCTCTCAAAACATGATCCACAAAAGTCAGCTGTGTCCCCATGCCTGAAGGGTTCAAACCTGCCATTCAATCTGCCAGCACCACTTACCTTTCTATAAGGCCTTAGAAACAGGTGCTTATGGTTTGGCATGCCACACTCAGTAGTTTCTTTGCTCTGTATGATTTTTATGCCATTAAAATGCGCGTCTTAATGATGGAATTTTTCTCCCATGGATTTTACAATGATCATCCTACAGTTGGTCACAGCTTTATACACCTCCCAGCTTGTTTTGTGTTATGGGGGCTATGCTGAACTTCCAGAGCTTCACCTGTAACACCACACCTTACTCTAATGAATCAAGACCACAGCTGGCCATTACCACACTGCTTGGGTTACCTACACAATCCAGCAATCTTCACAGGGCTTTGCACTGTTTTGTTTCCTTTGTGTAAGAAGGCGAAAGTGACCCAACAGTTTTTGAGCAGTTTGAACTTCTGACTCCCAGTACCAGAGCAGCTGATGGTGCCCAAAGGAATCAATCAGCAAGTGGGAAGGACCATTAGCTAAATATTTCTGAGAAAAAAATCCTTAAAGGCCTCATTAGCAGTGCTGACATTTAACAGACTCACTCACTTAAGTTTGCAGTCAGTCATGTTTGAACAATCTTCTTCATAACTATGTTGAATGTAGTCAGATTCTTCAACCATGTCTCAAGCCTTAAAAATCAAGTGCTTATAATCAAGGCCAGAAGTTTAGGATGCTTGATTTTCAAAGTATGAGAAGAGTGGGAGCAATTTTATTTCTCAGTGTCTGTCTTTAGACATAGTCTCTCCAGGTATTCCCATTATTTGAAAGGTTGTTTTTCTGAAAAATGCCAGAGAGCCTGGTCAAGGTGTGTATTGGTGAGATAGCTTGACTCAGCTGGTGGGAATTTTAACAAGAATGCTGGCAGGCAAAGCAGTTTCACTGCTAGCTGTACCAGAACACACAAATAAATACAACCGGACAGAATTTGTTTTAACAGAAAGCCAAGAAGTGAGGCCAGTTGCTTACAGTTGGCAAGTGACATGGAGACAATAGCATGTTTTCTTGCAGTGTGGAGAAAAATGGCCAGGATTTAACACTGGGAGACTCAGAATATGAGTGTACCTATACCTCAGGTACAGGATTATTTGAAATGTATTCTCTATTTCCTTAAAATAAAATAAGAAAAAGAGACAGGAGCCATAAATTAGAAGCTGTCTTCAGGGATGACCTAGAATTTGAAGGGTTGGTTATAAATCTGGACTGGAATACAGAATATGGAAGCATGTAGGCATCTAAAGATGTGGATAGATGCCAAGAGCAGTGTGCCCATCTCCTGTGAAAAGTCTTTCAATTCAAGCAGACTTCCTCCTCTTGGCTCCTCTCCAGCCCTTACCAGGAAAATTCCCATCTCCTGTCTTAGATCATTCTGCCTTGCCAACCTTGTGATGATAGAAGAGAAATAAAAAACAGGCTGGGTAAACCATGTTGGATGGTCTGGAAAGAGGAAAAACAGGGCACAAAAATAAAATGTCAAACTGCAAGGCCCATGGGGACAAATAAGAAGAAAAGTCACAGATTCTTGCCACAAGTCATGGGGACAGAGTTCCCCTGCCTCATACCTTGTGCTTGCTTGTGTTCCCACCTGGGCTTTGTGAACAGAAGTCCATAGAGAGCTCCCCTCGTGGCAGCAATCACTTTGCACGGGAGTGGGGGACAGCCAGCAAAGCAAGAACTACTTTGGGAGCTTCACTGGATATATAGCTGAATATGCTGTAGTCCCTGGGCATGGCTTAATTCTCATGGCCTCAAGGTAAATGTTATTTATTAGATCATGGACACCTCTGGAGATGGATTCTCCTTCACCCAGTTGCTCCCTTGGTATAGCACATGGCACCAAAGAACAGTGTTCACCATTTGAGAAGAAAAATGTGAAGAGAAGAAAGCTTCCAGACCCTCAAAAGGACACTCCTCCCCCAGCACATTGTTTCCTTCTGGAAGTTCATCAAATGATATCACCCTGGCACTGTGCCTTTCTGGGAACTGTGTGGAAAAGTAGGCATCCAGCCAGGGACTGCATTCTACACTGAACTAGGCAGAGACCAAAGGAGCAGTTTAAAGGCTTAGACTGCACTAAGCTGGTTGATTTTTCTGAAGCAAGTTGGGGAAGGTGCCCATAAACGTCTCTGTCAGGGGAGCAGTGGAGGCTGTGCCCTGGGGCAGGGAGCAGCCCTGTTCAGCTGAGTGCCAGTCTCTTGTCCCTGTTTTGCTGTAAATGGAAGAGGATATCTGTCCATGGCTTGACATATGTAATTTTTTTTCAAAAACCGTCATAGTTAAGCTTTTAGGTGTACACTTGCAACAAACCAAGCTGAACGCTTTTCCATGAGGTAAACTGGAAATTTTTCCTACCTGGGCTGCACAGATGCTCAGGACAGCAGTGTGAGACCCAGGCTGTGCACACCTCACAGTGCTCAATGTGTTAGCAACCTGAGGACACATCAATGCTGGCAGCTTTCTTGCAGGACTACATCCACAGGGCACTGCAGTGCTCCCTGCAAGGTCTCCATCTTCTGACCCTTGGTGTAAAGTTGGCTTGGTCAAGAGCAGCAACAACAGAGCTTCAAGAGACTGAAGTCAAACATGAGAGAGGTGATGGTGAATCTGAATCTCACAGAGGTGTGAGTGGCTGTGTCTCAGCCCAAATGATAAATGTGTTTAAAGGTTAGGTTTTACTGTAGATTAGTGGTGCTTGAACTTCTGAAAGCCTGAGGCATTTTGAAATGGCATGAGAGCTTTGAAGCCTCCTGTGCTTTCAGAGTGCCACCAACACTGGCTTGTGTCCCCAGCCTCTGGGACTGACAGGCTCTCGTGTCAACCCTGGTGGTCTCCATTTTGCTGCTCTGACTTGTCAGTAAAAACCTGGCTTGAAAATCATCATACTTTCCTGACTCTGGCTGTTCTGAGAAAAGTCCTGTTCTTGTGGAGAGAACCTACCTCAAAGCTATTACTTCAACAGTATTACTTCCATATTTATATTGGAACAGAAAAAGGAGAATTTGGCCTGGTTTAGTCACATGTGCAATTGTTATGGTTAGTGTCAGATTCAGGAGATTGGAGCCAGGAAGATATAAAAATAGAATAAAATTTATGTAATGTCTGCTTTTGGGTAATAACAGGTTTTTAAAGGATGCTTCTTCCTGATTAAATCAAACCTTTTATTTTCAGAGGGGTTGACCTTGTTGTGAGACAGAAGGGCATGCACATTAGAAAGACAGCTCTAAACAGTTTGGAGCTGTGAAATAAAATTCCATTTCAATTCTTTTGATATTTTCTCACTGAAACAAAGGTTTCTGTTTCCATAGCAAAGCAGAAGGGACAATGCATCCTTGCTCCCAGCTGACCTGCCAGGGGTGCTGTCTGTACCCAAGCCTACCCTTGGTATCTCCAGCACCCAGCTGTACCCAGCACACTCAGGACCTGCACTTCTGCTTCATGAGGCTGATGTTCTACAGCTCCATATCTTGTGCAGGTTATTGTGCTGGGCAAGGGCTGGCTGTTCCCTGGGGCTGGGAGAGGTGGAACTCACAGGGAACAGGGTGGCAAGGCAGGATCTCACCAGGCAGAGCCCATCCCCAGCAGGAACAGGGCACCCAAGGCCAGACCAGAAAATCGGCTTGTGGATGGGGGTCAGCTGGGCTGAAATGGGGTCCTGGACCACGGGCTGGGTAATGGGACACCCCAGGACAGGCTGGCAGGGATTTCAGGGATGTCAGTCCCCACAGGGCTCTGGGAGGCTGCAGGTTCTACTTATTCAGAGAGGAAGAAAGCATTGTGTTCAGTCTACACATATGGAATTAACAGTTTTCAGAACAAGGCTTTCAAAGGTTGTTTAATTCCATATGGATCTTTATGCCTCTCCCCACTGAAGCATTCACTGAGCCACGTAGACAACCTGTGTCCTTCAGAATTTTGTCTTGCTTTCATCTGTCTCCTAATGAGAACCATTTCAATGTTGGACTGTTTGGATTTGTAGAGTCTCAGTCCAGCTTGTTTAGAGTTTGTTTAGTACATGAATTGCCATGTACTGAGAAGTGACAAGCTTGCTTATTTGAAAAATTTTTTGGAATGTTCTTATAACACATTGTAAAAATCTAAAATCTGTTTTAAGAGCTCTCATGTTGAAATAACACTGACATTTTTTTTTTCTCTGTGTTTCTGATTTGGACTATCCAGGCAGAAGTTTTAAATTTTCAAGTAAAAAGTTTATGAAGAAAATGGAAGTATTATCTCATTTATTTGTTTTCTAATTTGTACAAACTTTGAAAGTGAAACACTTGTGCTGTTCTATAGAACTCTGGAGGGTCTATCCACCTGTTTGGTAACTACTGTAGATTACTATATATCCTAGTCCCAGTCTGTCCTGACAGTTCTTTTTGTAAAAAGAGTTTAATGAGGAGAGGAGAGGAGAGGAGAGGAGAGGAGAGGAGAGGAGAGGAGAGGAGAGGAGAGGAGAGGAGAGGAGAGGAGAGGAGAGGAGAGGAGAGGAGAGGAGAGGAGAGGAGAGGAGAGGAGAGGAGAGGAGAGGAGAGGAGAGGAGAGGAGAGAGGTTTGTCTTTATTGTTTGACAGAAATTTGTCTGACACACATTCTCTTAGAAGAATGACAGTTTTTCTTGTGATATAATAACTTCAGTTTGATACACATAATTATTGTCAGCCTGCTTCTGTATGTACTGAAATCAAATGCAAATCTCTCTTTTATTAATGGCATTTGATTAAATTCACAGAGAGGAAGAAAGAAAACAGAGCACAGAGTTTTCTTTCAGGAGATCTAATTTCTGTTCCTTGATCAGAAATGTCTATTCCATGGCAATTATTTAATCTTACATGATTCTATTTCTTCACCAGTAAAACAACAATATCAAAAACATCAGGGGTAATATTGCTCTGTTAATGTAAAAGCAGGTAATTCCAAAAGCACTTTGCAGATTTTGCTTTTCTTAAGTAATTGTGAAGTGCCATTTTGTATTTCAAATCAATTCTCTCATGGGAGATTAAAATGGATGAAGTCAGCATAATTCTTTCCGTTTTTTTCATTACAGTGCAGATGAGGTCTAGCATCTGATAACCAGTCATTTCTGACAGAAGGGGTTTTCTCACTTAAGTTCTTGCAACAACAATTGGTCTGGTTTCTTTTGAAATCCATCCTGTCTGGGAAGGGTTTGTTTCCTTGGGTTCCTGCAGGGAAGAGCACAAAAATCTGCAGCTGTCAGTCAACATGCCACTCTTCAGCAGGAAAGTCTGGCCTTTGCCTGGTAAAGAGCAGGCTTTACTTTGCATGTGGTGGGATGTGATTTCAGCACAGTCTCCATGGGCCATAAGTGGGCATTCCCAGATGGTCTGAAGGTCACAGAGTGTTTAGCAACCAGTTAAATCTCATTTTCACTTTAATTTCCCCTGATCTCAGTCTGTCAACAAGTTCCACCTAACCTTGAATCGCAGCATGTTGGAGTCACCTTAGGCTGTCCCCAGCCCCGCTGCTCTGCCCCTCACTGATTGAGCTGCCAGTAGCAATCGCCCAGCTGGAGCCATCTGACCCCCCAGCAGCCCTGGTGTGCACAGCCAGGAGGGCTCCAGGGGTGACCCCAGGCTGAGGGATGCCCTGTGCCAGGGGTACCAGCTGGCACATCCTGCCACAGCCTCACTGAGCTTCCCTTGGGCAAGGAGCAGACAGGACACACAGGTAGCACGGTCACATCCACAGCCTGGGGATGCAGCTGCAGTGCAAATACAACCCCAGGCGCTGCTATGTGCTGGACTATGCCAAAATACATGTATTTGTTACAAAGAGAAGTGATTGTAGAGAATCCTCTTCACAATTCCATAATCAGTGAATAAAATTCTCTGTTATTGTCGTGTCCGGAGTTGTGCTCGAGTTTCTCTCAAGTGTCTCCAGATATAGTTTACAATGATGACAATAAATTCAGTGTTGTTTTGCAGTTGCAATCCCATGGCAGCAGATTGCCATGAGCCTTTTTCCATTTCAAAGAGTGACCTTGATTTAAATTTATTTCTTAAGAATTTCTGGCATGTTTGAGACAAACAGTATGCCAGAATCACTTCTAATGATCTGTCCCCCAGAAATGTCCTTACATAATTGTTAATACAAATAAAATATATATTAAAAAGAGGAGTCATGTAGGGCTTAGAGCATATCAGCTTCAAATTTCCATCAGGGTAAAGGGTTTTGCAATTTCCACTTTAATGGAAACCTACAGAGATTCAGAACATATTGACTTGCAAATAAAGTTGAAATACATAAAACATGGAGAAGCTTTCTCTTGCCTTGGTTAAAATGACCTTTCTTTCTTTCTATTTAAGTTTTATGGCATGGAATCAAGATGTAAAACTGAAAAAAATATTACAATTTAAAATCTTTCAGATCAGTTCAGGCAGTCACTTTTCCCTCAGCTGGGGCATATTTTCATCACAGAAAAACAAGTGTTTGTGTACATGTGTGTATGCACACACATATCCTTACATTTACCAGCCAAAGCAGTCCTATTTTCACTTAGCTTTTCTTCAATACCCTGGAGCATGGTGGATACATTTAATGTAAAATATGTTATTAAAGATTTTTTTCTATTTGACTTTGACTGATAGAATTAATTTTCTTTAATTCAGATCTATTCTCTGGTGGCCTAAATTACAATGCACTTAGATTTGTTTCTAGCTGATAAACAGTAACCTGACATGCAATAAGTATTTTGTTGGTTTTATCTTTGTTTTAGTTATCTTCAATGGGCTCTGCAAAAAGTTCTAGTTTGATATTTTTGATTTTGTTTATTGCTTAAATTACCCTGTCTTGGACAGGTATTTGCAATTGAAAACTCTCTTATGCTCAAAAGTCATGTCTTTCCTGCTTAGAATTCTCCTTTTCCACCTGTGAGGTGCTGTGATTTCTTATGAGTCTTCTATTTTTCCTCTGTCTTTGGAAAAGTTTGGATGTATGTCTGTTCAAATATCTGCATATTTTTACAGACACTGTAAAGTTAAAAAATATAGGTCTCATAAATTTATCAACTCATGGGAAAGAATATCAAAACACTTCATTTGGAGACAATTTTCTTGGCATGGCTGCTCTTTTATGGTTTTTTATCTATTCTGCTTATTTTGTTAATGCAGGAAACTGGGTCTCTGCAGAAGTTCATAAGCCACTGCTGTTCCTTCTCAATAAAATTAATTGGTGTCTCAACTTTTTCTCTTGGGGCAATTAAGAAATCAGCTGTAACAGTAATTTCATTCTGTCTCTGGGTTGGGATGCATGTCACCTCTGAAGGACTCTGGTAAATATGATCAGGAGCCCTTCTGGCCCTGCACCCTGGCTGGGGCAGTGTCCTGCTGCAGGCCCTTGCACCACTCCCAGGGATGTGGGCAGCACAGAGACGCTTGCACGAGGTTATCTGCCTGTTCCCCTCCAGCTGAGGCCTTCCAAACTGAGACACTTCTGACTCCTTGCTTTCTTGTCAGCCTTGTTGGACTCTTCATCCATAAACTTGGAAGGAGCTTAAACTTTGGCTTTTCTCATAACTGGTAAATTTGTAAAATTAATTATTCACAGAATGCATTTGTTTCCCTTAAACCTTTTTGTCCCCATTAAATTGTTTTAACTAATAATTTCATTCAGTTCCTTCTATTTCTTGCTTTAAGAGACAGTGATTAATCTGCTCATTAGTATGTTCTCTTTCTCAGAACAGTAGTAAGATCATGACAGCCACAGCTTTTTCTTTGTTTAGTATTATAAATTTACAATTTAAAATTCTAGCCATTATATGGTCCACCAAATTGTAAGAGCTGTTTTCCTGTGGTGTATTAACATTAGTAAGCAAGATTGTGAATGACACACAAGAGCAGTTTTCATGTTATGTCCTTAGGTCAGCATAAACCCATCATCTCTGACAAAAAGGCTGCAAAAAATGCAGCTGCCTGAATTGTGTCATCTGGCCTCTGCCCACTGTAGCAATTGTCATTCTGCTAGACTTAAAAGCCAAGGAAAGTCGTATATATAATGTTTTTCTAGGTGAAATCTGTGGCTCTTATAGGAAGAAAAAAACCCCTTTTGAGTTCATCAAAGCTGCATAAACTGTGTGCTAGCTACAAACAGCTCAAAGGACAGCCTTTCAAATACTCTACAAAATACTGCTTTCATTGGCACGCTTTTAACAAAACAATCATGATTTCTTAATACAGATGTGTCTCATTATTATTCAAAACCTGGTTTGTTTATTTATCTGTTTTAACCTCAGACTGTCAGATTGTCCAGGCCCTGGTTCTGCTCCTCAGGAGTAGCCAGCTGTACACAGTGTGTGACTGGTGGCTGCATGTCACAGCCACAGGGCTGGCTGGTTACAGGGTGGTGACACTGCCATTGCCTCTCAGGGTGGCTTTCCCTCTCCTCCTCCTCCTTCTCCTGCTGTGCCTGCCAGCACTGAGCTCCCCTCTCTGTGCTGAGCCCCTGGCACTGCTGAGCTCTCCTACCAGGGGCCCAAAAGTCAAAATCTGTCCCGCTCCCAACAGGCATGTGGGGAAAATACCCTTTCCCCCTTTGTTCCCTGTCTATTGGGATGTGGATTCCCCTGTGTTTTTTGCTTTAATTGCTAGACATGAGGCTGAAGGTGATGGGAAAGGACAGACAGCAGCATGGGAAGGAAGCCCAGGAGCAGCCAGGGCCACCTTGGTGCACTTCTGTTCCTCCAGAACTTTTGTTCTTCCATGCCCATATGGGACAGAAAAAGGCACCTGTCCAAAAAGTTGGAATGTTAGCAGGAAGGTGGCAATGAGAAGGCTCCTTTCCTCTGTGGGATGCTGTAGCTGGCTGAGTTAAAAGATGGTTGGGAAAAGTCCTTAAATGGAAATCTCAGACATGGAACTTGCCTTTCCTGCCAGAAATCTGGCTGAAGTAGAGTGTTTGTTATGGAGAATGTTGAAGTTGTGGTGAGCCCAGATGTCACAGTCACTTCTCCCTGTTTGGAGCCTGTCTTCAGCCCTTGGCAGGGATGCAGTAGGCCAGCAGTTACAGAGGAAGAACCTGATGGAAGGCCACGGGATGTAGGACATAGTCCCAAGCCTCATGCACTGTCGCTGCCTCCCCTTCAGCTGTGGCTCCTGAAGATGAGTTCTCTCTTCTAAGCCCTGGAAACTGAGCTGCTCTGCAGATGGTACCACTTGTACAGAAGAAAGCACAGCCAAAACAGCCTCCTCTCCAGAGACCCTTGGCTGTGGAGAGGGGCAGCAATGACTCACCCTTGACTATTAGCAAATACAGTGGGTTTGGCAAAAAAGGGGATCCCATTACCCAAAGGAGTTGTTCTGGTTTGGAGTTTGATCTTGAAGTTGTGGGATCTCTTTTTTCTACAATTTTTTAGACCTTCCATGTTTCTGCCTTGTTGCTGTGTGCTGCAGGCCCAGAAGCACCAAGAGCTGGGAGCTGCTGGGGCAGCCAAGATCTGTGTGCAGTGGGTGGCACAGACACAACACTGGGGCTGCTGTTCCCTGAGTGCACGTGGGCAGCAGCTCAGCTTGCCTTTGGAATCTGAGAGGGAAAAGTCAACGTAGCAAGAGGTTGTGCAAGTGTCCCTGGGGTGAGCAAACAGGGAGTTTGTGCTCTAGCCTGGAGGAGTGTCTGTGTTCCAAGAGTGAGCAGCAGACAGGCTCATCCCAGGAGCAGCAGGACATGGCTGAGGCTCCTCAGCCTCCTCACCTGCAATGGCAGCTGAATCACAGGGGCCAGATGGAGGCTTTGTGCTGCATCCCTCTTGCCCAGGAGCTTGCACCATGTCCCAGACACAGCAGACAGCCCAGGAATGCTGGGGTCTCTGTCTGACTGTGTGCATGCCTGATTACCATCCTGGTCTAGTCTGAATAGCAGGAAAAGGCCAAGGGCACATGAAGTCTGATAAGACCATTTGAAGAGTTACCAATTCTATTCTCTCCATGAAAACAACAGACATTTTTTGAAGGGCATCTGTTCCCTTCATTGCTTGCCTCTTGCTATGGCCTGTCTGGTCTTTATTCTGCTGGATAACACAGCTCCAGTATAACAGGGGATTTCATTGCTCATGGTCTTCCCTCATTCTGATTTACTTTTATCGCAGGCTAAACTTGTAAACCTTTGACTCCTGTTTACAAATAGACAGACTGGATAATATTAGCAAATATAAACAGTCCTCTCCATGAAAATCCTATTTTAAACACAGATTTTGTAAAGACCAATTTTATCTCTACCATCTGTAGCTAGTTAAAATTCCAATTATTTTTTCTTAAAAAGGATTTGGATAGTAAGCATGAGATACATTAAAACTAACATAAACTGTAGCTTTTTATTAGGAGTTTAGAAAAGAATCTAACCGAGACCTGGGTTATCTGCAACCTTGAAATAGTGCTGAAAAAGCAATGGTGCTTTCAGTTCTCATAGGTGATATTTTTCCTCTTCTTTTAAACTCCACCATATATTTTTCTAACGTTTATCCTCAAACTTGCATTTGTTTATCTTCAAATAATTTGTTAGATGAATGCCAGATCCTTGGTTGACATTTTAATTAATCTAGAATCAGTCAGTTTATTTTTATTTGGCCCTGGAAGCTGGAATAAGGAGTTAAATAAACTAAGGATACAGTCAGTCTGTCAGTGCAAAAACCTGTGTACCAATTTAAAATGTAACTATCCCTCTTCAGTTTGTTGCTGCCATTCTGTCTGTCTGCTGGGGCTCCCCTAGTTTGTAGATCTGCCACTTCCATGAGCTGTTTAACCCATCTGGCACTGCATTAAATCACCAGGATTCTTTGCTGTGTAGGGGAAAGTGGGAGCCAGAAGGGTAAGGGAAGGCTTCCCAGTGGTAGATGACTGACCAAGGCACAGTGCAATGTAACCCTGTTAACTCCTGAGCTCCTTGGCCCCAGCAGGATCAGTGGTTGAGCTCTGGGCTTTGCCCAGCTGCAGGCTCACATTCCCCACTGCCCCTCTGCAGGTGTGGCCACCTTGAGCAGGAGATCTCGGGTGGCACCTTCACAAAGCACCTCATCAGGATTCACCTGATGTATTTGTCAAAGAAAGGTCTAGGATTCTGGCATGGCTGATGCATCATCCTTTCCTTTTGACCACTTTGAAACTGGGGCAGGTGAAAACGATTTTTATCCATTGCCTTTGTCTGCTGGGTGAATGGGAGCCAAAGAGCTAAAAGCATCCAGATGGGTGCTTGTGCTGGTCTAATTAAATCAGTTTTGAAACATCTCTTTAGGCTGTGGACAGATGTTCTGTTTGTAGAGAGCTGTGCCAGATGAAGATTACAAGCCACACTGCTGGAGGCTGTTGCCCTCACAGCTCTGCTGGCACAGCCATCCTCAGCTTCCACAGGGTGCAGACATGCACTCAGGGCTGGGGACAGGAGAGGTCACTACCTGCCTGCCCACGCTGGCCTCCTGGGCACAGTCAGCTCTGCTGGGCGCTCCAAAAGCATCTCCTGGCCTCTTTCAGTCAAAATTAGTGCAGTGGGAACAACAGAGCTCTGGTTCATTGTGTCTGTCAGGGAGTGGGGAGCCCTGACTAGCCAGGGGACAGTGTGGGAACACAGGGGACAGGCTGGGGTTGGCACAGCTGGATCTGGAGAATGGATTTGCAGCTTTCCTGTGCTGGGATGGGAGCAGGAACCTGTCCCACTGCTGGTGATGGTGTGTGGTCTCTGGGTGGGGAGCTTTGGAGAATGGCAGGGACTCAAAGTCTTTGGACTGCTCATTTACCAAGGTGCTGGCATTGGCTTGAGCTAGAGCTGTGGGGATGCTGAAGGATTGTCAAGGGCAGTCCAATCCAAACAGGGAAGCTTTTCTCATCAAGCTGTTTTATTTTTACCAAATGTGTTAATGTGTGTCCAGACAAAGCATGAAACAATGTTGACCAAGTCTGGTGAGCTGCTTAGCTTCACTGGGCCAAAACTATCTCAGCAGATAGTACTGGACTTTCTGTGCAACACAAAGGTCAACTGTGAAAAATAAACACATTTTGTGTGTTGCTTTTTGTATCATAAACTCTATCTGCATAAAGAACTATCATATTTCTTCTCATGACTACTCTCAGTTAGAATGTGTTAGGTTTAAAGCAACTTAAATCCCTTACAAAAGGCATCTTCCACTAAAATGTAGGAAAAATGTCACTATTGCTTATGGTGCTGTCTGGCTTTCCTTAACTCTGAGAGGCACTTTTTAATTCAGCATATATGATGCAGTCCTTCCTCACTGCCCTTGCTAGAGAATTATTTCTTTTGATTGTGCTTTTAAAGATCATGGCTATATGCAGAAATCAGTCCCTACCTGTGTTTTTTCAGAAGTTAATCAAAAAGATGGCTGAAAATAACCCCAGATCTAAGTCCCATGCCTGAGGTCCTCTCTGAGAGTTGCTTGTCCTCCCTGAAGGTGTCCAGCCCAGTGGAACAGCCAGCTCCCTTCTCCAAGGCACCTTGGTTGTGTCCTTCTCCTCAGGAAACAAATTAGTAATATTCTGTGTATACTGGTTGCTTCCTCAGTCCCCACAGTTTCCTTCCCACTCTCCAAGCAGTGAAGATTTGCCACTTCCATGAGCTGTTTAAGCCATCTGTTCCCTATTCAGTGTTCCCTATTCCATAGAAACACAGCATATAGGTAAGCTGAGAGCAGTCCTGAGAACATCCATTTACTTATCTCTTTTTTCAGACCACTTCTTACTGCAGCTTTCCAGAGTTTTAGCAGCTCCCAGCCATCCAAGTGAAACAGCAGCAACAGGAGCAGCAAAAGGAAAAGGGACAAAAGCAGCCCTGAGAGGGGCAGGGGCTGTCAGAGCAGGAGCAGGAGCTGTGGCACTGGTGCTGGGTGGCACAGTGGGGCAGAGCCTGGCATTTGATTTTCTGCAACCACTAGATGGCACAAAAAATGCTGCTGTAGCATCAGCTTGTTCCTGGAAAATTACTTAAGTGTCAGGCTCATGCTGTGGTTAAAGGGGATTCTTATGTCCCTTTAATTCAGAGGCACATTTTAATGTTTCTCTTAGATGCCAGAATGTATTGGTTGGAGTCATCCTGTTGAGTGGAAATTAATCTTAACAGCAAAATCCAGCTTCAAATATCGAGCACTGCTGGAGTCAGTGCCATTCACAGGTGGAGAGTAGCACAGCAGAAGATGAGGGGAAGGGAGGCTGCTCTGCTAATTGCATTACAGAGCCAGGCACGAAGAAAAAGCATCAGTTCTTGTCCTAGGGCTGATAACAATTCTCCTTTTAGCTTTGGGCAAATCACATAATCCTCTTCATTTCTCTATTTCCATATGGAGGGCAATTATTTCCTGCCCTGCAGTGATACCAGAGGAGTTAATTAATACTCATAAAGCACAAACAGAGAGAAGAAAAGCACTTACAACTATTGTAAGCTACTTGCAAGGGAGAGATGTCCTGGCCTGTCCATCCTGCACTGTCCTGCCATTGCTGAGACACTGTGATGGTTATAATATGATGATAGAGTATGGAAAAATATGAAACATAATGAAAGAAATACTTTGTTTTTATTGTTGTTGGGTTTGCAGTGTAATTCATGATGGAAATTTCACATTGAGTGAAAACAGCCTCGCTGCTGCTCTCCAAAGCCCTCTGAGACAAAGAAAGAGCCTGATGCTGAGGGATGGTGACTTGCATGACCTGGCCCCCACCCACAGTCCAGCTTGTCTCCAGCTGAGGGCAAGAATCTTTGGTGCAGTTGTTAATTGGTAATTAAAGCTCCCAGTTACTCAAAGAGCTTTGCAGCCACTGTGAAGGCGACCAGCTCTGTGAAAGGAGCTGGTGCTACACTTCTCACTACAAGAGACACATGCAGCTCCTGAAGCAGGTCCAGAGGAAGGAAACAAAGATGATTAAGGGATTGGAGCATCTCTCTTCTGAAGAAAGGCTGAGGGAGCTGGGCCTGTTCAGCCTTGAGAAGACACAACTGGGAGGGGTCCTCATCAATGTCTGTCAGTGTGTGAAGGGAGGGTGGCAGGAGGATGGAGCCAGGCTCTGCTCAGTGCTGCCAAGCAACAGGACAAGATGCAATGGGCAGAAACTGATGCCCAGGAAGTTCCATCTGAATATGAGGAAGAATTTCTGTACTGTGCAAGTGACCAAGTGCCAGAACAGATTGCCCAGAGAGGTTGTGGAATCTCCTTCTCAAAGTAGTCTGGACACAATCCTGAATAATGTGCTCTAGGGAATCCTGATTAAGCAGGGGGGTTGGACTGGGGGACCTCCCTTCCAGCCTTGCCCTTTCTGTGATTCTGTAACATCTCTTGTACATCCTCAGGATCAAGACCTTTGGTGATTTTACCACTGAAATATGCAATCCATGCATAATGCATATGCATAATGACTTCTGATAGCCCAGACCATAAACTAAGACATTTCTGAACACTATTAGGAGCTAAGTGAAAAGCATAAGGATTCCATTATAAATCATTAGCAACTGGGAAAATCTCACCACAGCAGTTGATATGACTGTTGTGTTCATGAGGTAACATATTTCCTTTTCTCTTTATTGAGTGTAGTGGGTATGGATCTAGGAGAGACAAAGGATTTTACAGGGTATACAGGGAACTACTTTTCATGATTTACAAAGAAAGGGTTTAAAGGTTCAGATAAAGACAGTACTGAAAAAAGGGAATTTGGCATGATGTCCCTGCGAAAACAAAGAACAATTATATTCAAGCATACTTCATGCACTGATTTCACTGCCAATGAAAAGAGACTGACCGTGTCTTCCCATAATCACAGAGGGTATTTATGGCATAAATGTAATTTTTGGTTTATCTGAAACTGAGTTTTATCAGCTGTCCTTTAGCAAACTGAGAAATCAGGCTGTGAATGAGAGAGACATGAAAACTGTCAGACAAATAAAAACCCAACAAAACAAATGATTACTGATTGGGCTTGAAGAAAGCTGAGAAAAACTATTTTTATATAAAAAAAAAGAAGACACTGAAGGACTGTAACTGCAGTGCTAAACTGATTTCTAATCACCCACAAGAGTATTGTCTTTGTTTTTCCAGTGATAAATTTAGTTTTTCCGCTTGTCTCAACTGCACATTTTAGTGATGGTCTTGGAGATTTTTCCGTTTCCATTAAAGATTTTAAACAGTAAATAAAATGATCTTGGCAACCTGTGGGAGAGCTGATGCAGCAGATAGAAGATGTTTTAGATAGAAGGGGTTTATCTGTGTTCTCTCTGAAGCCATGCTGTGCCCAGGTGATGCAAGCACCTCACAGCCTCAGGAGTATCCAGGAGTTCTTCACACGGAGCAGCAGATCCAGAGATGTTTCCTCAGCTTGTTTCATGGCTGTGCTCCTGCTGTGGTGCCCCTGTGCCTGGGTCTCCCTGGCTGAGGTTCATTACCCTTTGTGAAGCAGGGCTTGTATGGCAGCCCTGTCCCCTGTAGTGACGAGCCCGTTGTGTTTGTGTGGGCTCAGCAGACCCAGCACATGCTGTACAACCTTGCTGCCAGCCCAAGGCAGGACAGATCTGCAGTGTTCATGCACCAGGTGAGGGCTGAGAAGGCCCTTGGGTCTCCTGTAGGAGCCTGCTGTGGTAGGGGAGGTGTGGCAGGAGGCAGACAAGGAGCAAGAGCAGGCTGGTGCTGCCTCGAGGGCTATTGCATGGTCCCTTTGGGAGTGGACTGAGTCAGGCTGATGCAGGCATTTAATTATGCTGCCACTTAATTATCCCCACAGCTTTTCTGCTGTGGAAAAAGTATCTTGAGCTCCAGCTTTGAATGTTAGCATTATAATCATAATCCTTTGGGACCCATGGCTTGCCCTCCCTCATAGCCAGGTGCTGCTCCCACTCACCAAGTGAGTGCAGTGCTCTCCTTCTGGCCAGAGACTGCTTGAGGCAGTTAGCCATCATGGAAGCCTGCAGAAAGTGTTTTTATTGTCCTAAATAACCCCCTTTTATATAGGAAATATACAGTAACAAACCCAGCAACAGTACTGACTTCTAGCTCTTCGCACCATTTTCTTCCAAATAACCAGCCTTCAGAAACTGGGAGTTTTTTATACACTGAAATCTTAGTATGTTGCTACTCCTCTAAATGGATCAAGATGTATCTCAAACAATAATAAAGCAATAGTAAATTATAGATCATTTTAGTTTAAAAAAATTATCAAGATGGGATTGAAAGTTAGAGAAATTAAATGAAAGGGAAGAAAGACACCATAAAGAAGCACAAGCACTTGACAAACAGCTATTAGACTTGAGAGATGCCCTTATTCTTGCTGCTCAGGGAATGGACTTATTTTTCCCACGAAGAACATTCACAATACCTTATTTAGTAATATTTCAAGAAGCTTTTTTAGCATCTGGCATTGAGTGCAGTTGTTGCAATGCTCTGGCAGCTTGCTACACTGTAAAGCTAACACATTAGCATATTACAGAGATGAAAATAAATTGGAGAAGACTCATGAAATCTTCAGTGCAAGGTGCAGCTCCTGTTTCATCCAGCTCCATGGAGGATTCATGCTGTAATGCTATTCTTCTGCTTTCTACTCCTGTGAGAGCACAGGCAGTTTTTCATTTTTTTTCTTTTAAGGTGAAAGGGTCATCAACTTCAAGTACATTGGACATTTTACAATGCATCACTAAGGGGGGGTAGTGATGGGAATCAAGTGATACATGGGCACTGGTGTGGTTTATAGGCTTATGCAAGCTATAAGGGCAGAATCTGGCTTGGATCAGATGTGCAGTATTTTATGAATCATCTTTAATGGCATGAGTAGAATTGGATAGAGCCTAATAATAGACCTAGAACATTTTTCTATTTGAGTTTGCTACAAAAATTGCTATGCAGCTGATCTTTAAGTGAAACAGTTTTCCTTAACAGTTTTAAAATACCATCCTGGATGGTGTTAACAAGGTCAATGCTGAGATCCAATAATTACTATCAACATTTCTTATAACAGGCTAAAATATCTTTTTCATGAAGGAGATGGATAAAATGAATTTGGTTCATGGCATAATTTTTGGATGTTATAAATTATTTTTCCTTCAAAACTCTACATGAAATGAGAACTCTACATGTTTTCAAATACAATGATGCATTCTGGAGTTAAAAAGACAAGACTCAGAAAGTCTAAGCTGACAGCAAAATACTATGACCAATAAAATGAGAAGTGTGGAATACTTCACAAAGTTCACTACAGACTTTGGAATTGCTTCCCATTCTTATGGCCAAGGTATACAATGAATACAGCAATAATCACAGAAGACCAAAAGAGAGTGCATGGAAGTAGTGAAGCAAGAAAATGCATTTTTAAATAGTCCTCATTGTTATTGAACTCTTAATCAGCATTCAGATAGGTTTTAACACACTGCATATATTGTCCATGTCCATTGGGATGTGATTTAAAATCAGTGGACTCAGCTATGTTCTCATTAGCACTGGTGTAAATCCAGAGAAAATCATTAAACTGTATCATGGTCATTTCCAGTTTTTCAGGCAGTAACCAAATAGAAATTGGTCCATGTTCCTTGATTCTCTTGTATACTCTTTTGTCTAAGAATTACTCATAAGTAAATCAACAAAAATATCATGTCCACTACATCTTCTCCATTTTTTAATAGGACAAAAAACCAACACCACAATGTTTTTCCCTTATGTACGTTCTTAGAAGACCACCTGTCAGTGTGAGAATTACAGAGTACTACCAGCCTCAAGGATCCTAGGAAAAAATAAGCTGGTGGGTCTGGGGAGCAGAGGAAGAATAACTCTGAAATCTGAAGATATCTGCAACCCAAAGGAGTGCCTTGTGGTGTGGGAAGTGGCACAAAAGTGTTTGATCATGGTCAGCTTGAAAGTAAGGAGTGTGAAAGATGTAAAATGAGAAGCAACTCTCATTGGAGGCCTTCAAGGGCCAGAAACTGGGGTAAATGAAGTGGCAGAAGCAGGAACTATTGTTCATAATTACAAAAACCAAATCCTATCCTGGCCAAGCCCCATTTGTCTGCCTCCAAGTTCTGCTGTCCAACTTGCACATTGCTGCATTTTAGTGTGACAATGCATGCAAAGAGAGCAGGCTGGGGATAGCTAAACTCTCCTTCTCCCTACCAGTGAAACACTCAGGAATCTGATGTACAAGTAGTTAATTTATCTTATTTCACAGAAAACACTCAGCCTTCATTGGGCACCTGTGGAGCAGACTCACCATTGCCCTGCTGTGTGAGTGACCATGCAGTGGTGCCCAGGAAGAGTGTGGTGGGTGAGACACACAGGAGGGAAAGCACAGTCCAGATGTGAATCAGACCCTACAGGAACAGCCTGACTGAGCAGCTGCAGGCAGTCATGGACCTTTTTACCATGGATTTAATTTCTGTGGGTCTGCTCCACTGTCAGCAACTGGTAATGGCAAAGCAAAGATGCTGTTAAAGCCCAGACCGGGTAGAAGAGCTTTGCATTCCTAAATGATTGGATCAAAAAGTAGAGCATAAGCCCCATAGGCAACAAGCCTGGCCCAAGGTTTATTTTTACTGTGTGAATTAAAGCCCTGGAATGTCCTGAATTAATTCCAGAAGAGTTAACACTCTCACACCTCTCAGCCTGGCCAGGCACCCAGTGCCGTGGGTACAGGCTGTATCCTCATTTTCCTTATATTTCAGTTACCAAAACAGCCATATATTTCTAGTCTTTTTTAGCTCAGCATTCCTTTGGAGCCTTCTTCAATTATTGTTCCCATACCTTTTACTTCTCCTTCCCCTTCCTTGTTTATTCCTGTTCCTAGGAACTTTCCCTTCTCCTCTGCCACCCAGCTCGTGGCACTGACTGGCCCCCAGCCTGCTGCAAGTGGGTCCATGTCAGCCCAGATGGACAATTTCTCTTTCCAGTCTTCATCTTTCGGTTGTTCACTTGGGGCAGCATTGCCTTGCACTACCTCCAGAGTCATACACGCTGTTTTTGCTGCTCAGAGCAGAGCTAAGCAGCTGACAGACATGAGAGAAGACATTGTACTGACAAAAGGCAGCACTGCTGGCAGCTTCCTGCTTATAAACTCCCTGGAAGAGTTCAGAGAAAATGGGAAATGTTTGTAGAAACAAAACTTATTTACTATAATCTGCTTTTAGCTTATCTTCTAAAAATGTGCTCTTTTACTGAGACTCACTTTAACCAAGATCCCACTGCTGAGCAACCACAGTCACCTCTTCTCATGCAGCTTTTGAAACTTTTGCAAGATGGTAGGACAGACCATGTTGCATTTTATTCTGGGTTTTCTTATGCTCCTTCCTGATGAAAAAACTAAGAAGCCACTACTGGAAAACTCCTTAAGTTTTATGACTTTTCCAAGACCTGCTGTCACAGCACTCATTTTTTTTCCAGTCAACACCACTTTGGCAAGAGAACAGATTAAGACAAATCCTGCTGCCCTGTAGACATACACATTTCTTCTTTATCCCATATGTTCTCTCCAAAATGTTCCAGTTCTTTTTCTAAAATTGATTTTGTATCTCCAGCCTAGTCAGGGACTTTAACAACTTCTATTTGATGAGACAAGATGGTTGAAGAAGGAAAGAAGTATTTGTTCAGGAACCAAGACAAAAACTGAAACAGCTGACTCAAGGGCACAGAGGAGCTTCCTGACAATCAAAAGCTTGAAAATGGGTACTCACTCTGTAGCTATACCATAAAATATTTCCTTTGTTCAGAGAAGCAATAAAGCATCACAACCATGAACTCATCATAACCTCAGTTTAAATTTTAAATGTATATATTTTAAAGGAAAAAAACCACCACACAATCATCTTCTTTAACCCCTCACGAACCATGGGGACAGTTTGCCTCTCATAAGTAAGCAGGAATTGACATTTCTGTAGTTTTTCTGAGCACCCATTACTCAGCTGCATAAACCCATCTCAGCCACCACCACAGATCTGCAGCAAGCAGGCAAATTTATTCATTAGATTTATCCTATGTTTATTAACAGCCCAGCTCAGAAAAAGAGTCAGTGACAAAAACCATCTGGAATAAACATAATGGAAAACAAACAATGTAATATATTCCGTCACTCCAGCCTAATTGCACTGTTTGGTGCAAATGCAAGTGACAATTTACAAGCCAAACTCTTATTAAAGGGAAAAATGAGCTGTGCAGGGAAGCACAAATCAAAGTAACTAATCAACACAGGCAACACATTCAGGGATTTAAGAGTCAAGGTACAGCAGTCTTTTATTCCTCTTTGTTTTCAATTTGGGAAACCTGCTGTGATGTTGCAGTACATTATACATTATATATCTACTTATGCAACACTGGGGAGAAGCTTGCCTCTGTCTGTTGTCAGAGGCACCAGCTACATGCTGTCATTTTTCACCAGCTACAGCCTGTGACTTTGTCTTTAAATTGTTATTTTTCTATCACTTAAGCTGGGAGCAAGCACACTGTCCAAGGCAGCAGTTTTCTTTTAACATATTTTAGCATATAATAAAAAATTGGAATTAAAGATAAGGTTAGAAAAGGGGGTTTGAGTTAGCTAAAAGCAATACCAGTTCGATCTAAAACAAGTTCTTATTGAGTGAATTGGTCCAGCAAGAGAAAAAGGAAATTCCCTTCCATGCAAGAATCTGAACAACATATGGCTGCTGTCCATGACCCGTTTCAGCTCCGAAGCTGGAACTGACTCATTAGATGCATCTGGTGTCCCCAGGGAAGCAAGAGAAAACCCTGGCAGCAATAAAGAAAAGATGGTAAAAGCCATCTGAGGCAGAAATCAGCCAAACATCCTGTCTGCACTGGAGCATCATCTTCAAGAATGGCTTAAGGCACCTGCATGAACACTGAGCCCTCAAAGACATAACACTGCTACAATATGTAACACACTTGGGGAAAGTACTCCCATGACCTGAAAAATACCAGCTCAGAGCAGCAGGGAAAATGTTTGAGACCTCATTACAACAAGGGGCAACCATCTAGCATCACAGTGAAATTAGTATGAGTAAATATGCCTACAGCCCTGACTGCAGAAATGTGGGTCATAACTTCCATAAATGTAGCAAGATATGATTTATAAAATCCTGCGTGGAACAATTCTCTCAGTGATTAGATGCTGAAGAATTTTCTTTTCAGTCTTTATGTGAGAAAAAAAAGTGAGGAAGGGCTTCACTGAAGGCAAAGGATGTCAAAAGACCCATATGCTGCTTTATCTGCCACAAGGAGGAAGACTACCCTCATCACCACCTCGTGCACAGAGGCGCCTCTCTGGACTTTCACATCCTTCCCTTGTCTGCAAGGAGCCAGGATCCTTTCACATTTTGGAAATGCCCTGTACCTCAAAGAGAGATTGTCTTGGAAACAACACTTGTCAATGAGAGGGCATTTCATATTTCTCCCTGAACTGATATTTTTCTGGATCAGGGTCTAGAGCTCTGTTTCAGGGTCCAGTAGGCCCTGAAACACAGCTTGTTCTCAACCATAATGTAGCCTTGTTCTGAATAAGAAGGCTGATAATGTGCAAAGTTCTGTCATAGCTCGTGTCTATGTAAAAATGTCCATATATTAGTTTCTGTACGTGCTGTTTTCAGAAAGAAATGTGTGACATTTGCAGAGGTGGTATCTTAGATCTGTCCACAGTGGGGTGTTTCTTTATTTAAGTGCAAAGTCAGAGAAATACACCCCTGAGAATTCTAAAATTTCAGTACTTCAGAAAAGTAGAAAATTTCATTGCCAGCTAGCTGTACATCCATCTCTCCAGAGCATCATTTCATCATCTTATTAGCATGCAAATCAAGATGACATAGCTGTTGCTGACTAATTTCAAATATGATATTTACAGCATAAATGCACTGTTGGGATCATCTTTGGCAACACTTTCCAAGCATCTCTGCATGCTGTTGACCTGAAACTGTAATTTTTTTCAACCAGGAAGATAATCATCAGAATGACTTTTCTCCTCATGCACTGAGTTTATGTCTGTTCTTAAAAAAGATTGTATTTGACCTGTCAAACCCCACAGGTATTGTGTTCATTTATGTGTCTCATCTTCTAACTTCTATCATTTAAGCAGAAATCCCCAAAAGTTGTAATTGTTTTTTCTCTCATTTCCACTTAAGTGACAGGAATTTAACTAATGTTCAAAAGTGGGTATAAATAAAAGAAGGATGACTCCACATATGTAGATTAAAAAATTCGAGGTGTATGTGGTGTCTGGCAATAATTATAATGATAAAATATTTTAATTATCAGATAATACGAATTCTTACTCTCTTTTTCTATGACCACTGGTGGCCAATCTGACCAGAGAACTCTTCCTGAACATTTTCCCTCCTGAACAAGAAATGGCCATGGATACAGAGCATTTTCTCTAAGGAGAAGAGCACAGCAGCCACAGTATGGTCAACACAATAGTCATATAAGTTTCCAAATCTTCAGCTTTGTAAGAGGGGATTATTCTGCCCACCTGAGATGTTCAGACATTCATTTTGTTGCTCTCTTGTACCCTGAAGGGGTAATCCTCCAGTGTCACATTCACATTTTCTGAAAAATCCCTTCGCCCAGGATTTTTCTCCTGGGAAGCTGAGAAGCTTCCAAGAAAAAGGAAACCAATAATTATCTCATTTGCTTCTCCTCTGTTTTGCTCCTGTGGAATGTGTTTGGAGATTATTTATCCACAGGTGATTGTTCCATTGGTTTCTGGTGAGTTGTTTTCATTCATTGGCCAATCAGTGCCAAACTGTGGCAAGACTCTGGAGAGAGTCACAAGTTTTCATTATTATCTTTTTAGCATTCTGTAAGTATCCTTTCTGTATTCTTTAGTTAGTACAGTTTATTATAGCATTCTTTAATATAAAATAGTATCACAAAATAATAAATTAACCTTCTGAGAACATGGAGTCAGATTCATCATTCCTTCCTGCCATGGGGCACCCCACAAATACAATCCTCCAGGATTCCCTTTTTCCTCTGAGGGAGGCGATTCAGAGGCCATGCTGATGACTGTGCACGAAGGTGGGAGGTTGTTCATGCCCTGAGGCAGTGATCTGGGCATGCTGGCAGTGCCTTGTTGCTGACCATGTGAAACTGAATCTGGTCCTGATTGTCACCAAAAAACCCCCAAACAGTCCCAATGCTTTCTTTTGACTCCCTGCAGTGTCACCTTTGCCCGCATGCCTTCGGTGCTGTCAAGGATCTGAACTACCAATAAGTTCCAAAATCGATTTGTGGTGAGTATTGAAATTTTTCTCAGTGTTTCAAAAGGACTTCACAGGGACAAGGTAGCTGAGATACTGAGTTATCTCAAGGAAATATCTATCAACAGCCCCTCAAGGCAGAAACTACTTGCTCGAGCATCAGCTGATAAACAAAAAACAGAGATGACATTCAAAGAAAAAATTGGTTTACTTATCACTTGTTCTGCTTCAGCATTGTTTTAGAAAAAGCTGGATGCAGATCTTGCATGAATGTAATTGCAGATTTCAGGAAATAACTTGAAAGCCACAGAGGAAACCTTACAAATAAAACAGAATTAATTCTCTCTGGAATATGAATGCTAGCAGATTTCCCTCCCCTTCCCCCTTTATCCTTCATTCTTTTCCCTAGCTATATTTAAGATATCGAATTTATAAGTTACTTCACTGAAGTTCAGAAATTGGCAGTCACTCAAAAAAAAAGTTGCATGAGCAAACATCAATTGACAACAAAGGATGATGGTATTTGTTCCTGCAGATCCACAGCAAAAAGTCCATGTTCCCATTGCAACCCTCCATTGCAGGAGCTCCTCAGAGCAGCTTCCAGCCCTGCTTTCCATCTGCACACTGGAATGTCACTGCACTGCTTCCTGCCCTTCCAAAGGCTTTTCCACTACAGGCACTGTGGGATCTCAGCACATCGTTCCCGATGTCCAGAGAGGCCAGGAGAACCCTTGGGGGTCTCGAAAATCCTGGAATGTTGCCAGAAGTGTTTGGTGGCTTGATTTTGATCCATCCACAGAAATAACAAGAGTTTGAGGACAAGAGAATCACTTTAGAGTGAAGGGTGTAAAAGAGACACATTTAGAGGGTGAAATATAGACTTTAAGGTTTTTGGTACAGGGGGGTTATGGAGACAAGATGGAGGGATCAGGGCGTGTCTCGTCCTTCTTCTTTCTTCTTCTTGTCCTCCATCTCCTGTAGTGATGTTGGCACTTGGAGATTGGTTTATGGTGAAGGTGCACTTGCTAACATGGGTGAAAAGCATTGGGAAATAAAGGTAAATATTATGTACGTAGATATTAGTATAAAAAGACATGACCGCCCCGTGGGTGGTCAGAGAGTGCCTGTGACTGCTTGCAGATCAGACCTCTGTTGAGCAGACAGAAAATTTTGTAGATAAGAAATAATAAACAATCCGAAGATCGAAAAGCTGAAGAGTCCAGACTCATCCTTTGAAATGCGTGCCACCCAAGAACCACCCTACCCGTGTCCGGGCAGAGACAGACAGCCGAACCCGACAAGGCACCACAGTGCTGCTAACTGCTCTCAGCTCTCCACACTGCTCATCTGGGCATATTTTACTACTTATGGTACTTATTTTACTTTGTGGTCAGTTTTGCTGATTATCTGGTACAACACCTAGATTTAGAGCTTTCTAGCGGGTTTGGAGGTTTTATTTTTTATTTTTTACCTCTGAACCTATGGCAAAGCTTCAGGCACACAGCACCATGGAAAGGATTAAAAGCTGTTTTCTCTCATTCTTTACAAAGAACCTGTTTATCTATGGGTGGCCATGGATGGACACATATTTCCAGAATTCAGGAAAACTACCTTCAGTTTACTGCATCTTCACAGACTTTTAGTAAGATCTCAGTTCTACAGTCACTGAGTCATGCCCCAGGTCTATAAGCCTGAGAGGTGGTTGGCAAGATAAATATATATGTGCTGAAGTGTTGTACCATAGCAGTAAGGGATAGAAGGGCATCACAGAGGGAAAAAAGGCTTGAGATAGACACCAGAGAAGTCTAAGTCCATCACACATCAGGTTATAACCTCTTTATATTGCAAGGATTTATTTGGGAGAGCCACTCTCTGAGTTATGCTGCTGTCAAGTAGCAAAATACTGCCTCTGGTTTTTGAAGTATTTGAACATTTCCAATCCTTAAATAATTAGAATTGTCAGAAAGAAAGACAGTCCATCAATCAGAAGCTTTCACAACTCCTTCTCATTTGTATGTAGATTCCTAAACTTGGAAACCTGATATCGTCAAATAATATACTAAAATAGAACACCTCAATAATTTTCTTTTTTCTCTTTTTTTTTTTAACTCTACAGTATTGGATAGAAAAGAGATCTTAAAACTTTCAAGATGGAACTGGAGGAAATGTTCTCTTTTGTCAAGCTACTGGGTTTGTCAGTCTTCTGTTGTTTTGGGTAATGACCTGTCCCAGAAGACGTCTGGCTCTGGAAACCACCAGGAAATGCATAATATTAGGCAGTAATGAAGTGCAAGGCAGTAATTAAAACATCCCTTAGCCTTGGACATCAGATTTCAAGAGTCAAAAGCCTTCCTGCTTTGCTCACATGTGGGTGACTTCACTTGTACCTGCAGAGATGGGGGTTAGCCCCTGAAATCCAGACACGAGGACAGCTGGACTCAGCAGCTGGGCTCAGCTGGGGCATTCTGCCCCCATCAGGCCCCCTCTCCATCCCAAACCTTCTCTACTCCACAGAGCATGAACAGCAGCCATGGTGCTGTGGAGTAAGGAGACACTGATTTGAGGAAAACCTCTATTCTGGAATAGCCTGGCATTAGGACATTCTGCATCCTGAAAAATGGAGAGAGGAAAAGGTTTCAAGAAGAATTGGAGAAAAAGGGGGAAAAAGAGGAAAAGAGTATGTCCTGCATCACCACTGGGACCTTCTAGCACCCCCTCACACAAGGAACCCTTCAACAGTCCCATTCCTTCTCAGAGAGGGAGGCAAAAGCTCCAGAGTTTGGTTGAAATGAGGCATTTCTCTTTTTCCAAGTGAGGCTGGTGCACTAGGTATAAGCACTGATAACATCTCTTATGTCATTACAACTAATAAAGCCTTTGACAATATGTGCAATAATCCATTCTTAAGATCAGCTAAGTAAAGTTTAAACAGTTTGCATGTCCCAGGTTGTGTCAGGTGATTTCTTTAAAAAATAAACTCTTCAGGACTGAAAATCAGGCAGAGAGAGAGAAAAGAACTTTTTAGAACAGTAAATTGAGATCCAATAGCAAACCATTTGGATGAAACCTGTTTGTGTGATTTCTTTTCTTTGAAAGAAAATGAGTTGTTTTCTTATTTCAAATCTCTTCTTTCTATTTGCATTCCAAAATTTATTCCTGATTTAAGATCTTATGTTCTTAGATTCTTATGATCTTAGACTCATCAAATTTCATAGCTCTACTGCCTGAAAATGAAAGTTTAGGGTAAGAAAGATCAAAAGATTTTGTTCAGTTGTTTCCATAGGCACTGCATTATTTCTTCTGGGAAACTGTGCAAGAGGAAGATTTCAGCCTGCTCACAGGATACAGCAGAGTGAAAATGTAATTCACAACCAGAGCAGCTCCTTTGGCTCTTTTTGTTGCTTGTTCTCTTTGAACTCACATCAGATTACAGCATTTCACAGTTTGTTTCAAGCTTGAGAACACAAGCTGAATAATTAGATGAAAATATCTCATAACAAATAATCCTGAAAAATATGTGGTTTATTATTTATTGGTTTGTGAGCTAGGAAGAGACATCAAGCACCCAGACATGGATACTTTTCATTTAGTGCATCAGTTCTGCATAATAAGCTGGAGTGCATTCCTCACCATAAAATATATACAAAGTATTTTAAGATGTTCAAATACAAAGCTAGAACCACCTGCTTCTCACTGACATCTGTTGCTTCAAAGCAAAGGACTATATGAAAGGTTCAGAAAGATTTAGAACTCAAAAGATGCATTTGCTAAGAGAACACATGAATATACATAAATTCAAAAACGATAATATAAACTGCTGTTTTCTCCCTGGAGTGTGGTTGCACCAGCTAGGTATAACTGAGTTTTGTATTGCAAAGAAAACAGCTCCTACCCATCTCTGTGCTGAAAACTAAACTGTTTCTCATTCTCCAAACACTCTTGAAAAGCAACATCTTCTTCCATCATCAGAGAAGTTTGACTCACACCAGCCCCATTCACCTCTGGCTTGCTCCTGCCAGTGCACCTTCAAGATGTGATCCTCATTACCCTGAAAACTTCTTTCTGCAGAGCCTTTCCCTGTGCTTGCCTAGGGAGGTGACTCCCCAGTGTTCCTGGAAGCAGCAAACTGCATCTCCCAGCCCAGCAGGTCTGTTCATTCCCTTGCTGCTTTGGCAGCCAGGTCTGCCTGCCTGGCTGACAGCAGGGAGGGGCTTCCCATGGCCTCCAAAGACTCGTGGGCATCTCCCTGAAGGGGCATTACCCCTCTCCCTGTGCAGATCCTGCACTGCCATGGAAATGAAGGGCAAGAGGAGGGCTGGGAGATGTGGCAGTGGTTTTATTTAGGGCAGCATCTATGTTCCTCTGAGCACCTGATGCAAGAGGTGATTGCAGTGGCATATCTGCAATAAATCCAGTTGGGCTGGAAGGGCTGGAGGGAAGGGTTTGCACTGGGAGAGTTGCAGGGTTTGCACCTTTCAGGCATGTGGGCCTGGAGGAAAGGGCCTATTAAAAGTTATTGGGAACTGGGAAAATGTGTGAGCCAAATAGAATGTGCAAAGTCATAGGGATCAGATGCTTTCTGGATAAGGAATAAAAAGGAACTAGAGAGTCTCTGAACAGGAAGACACTGAGAATTCTGAGTGCATAAAATTTCTGTCTCAGGGTACTACCACCTGTACCTAGTCAGCGAATGTAATATAGCTTCCATTTATTTATCATTATGTCTACATTTTGGCAGCAATCAAAATGGCAGAGAGGACTTCACAGAGAAGAGAAATTTGGCATTTCAACCTCTGCCAGGCCTATTGATGCCAAAAAGTATAGGAACTACATAGAAGACAAGGAAATATTTCATGACTTTAGTTTACATTGTGAAGCTCAGAGAAAAGTGATCCATTCCCTGCCATAAGCTCCAGATAGCCACAGAGAAAGTGACAAATTTAGATATGAGCATGAACATAAAGTATCATTTTATAAAACAATCAAAATATTTTTTCTGTTACTTAATGTTCCTCTTAGTCACATAATCTGTGACTCCTTGAACCTCACTATAAAGCACATAAAATTTCACAAGACCACAAGTTCAACATGAGGGTTACACACCACTTTTGGGTTCACTGACAACACTTTATAAACTACTTTTACGCTCTTTGTTTTCACAGCCTTTTCATTTCCCTGTCAGCTTCTCATTGTCCTTGAAACAAAAGAAATCAGAGAAATCAGAAAGGTCTCTGTGCTGATCACAAACAGAGAACAGCAATGATTCAGAAACAGAATGAAAAAGCGATCAGAAAAGCAAACAGAGCCTGCCTGAGGTGCTACAGATTCTGCTCCTTACAAGCAAAACAAGGTAAGATATTTAATTATTGTGCTGACATGCATGCATTATTCAAAGACACAGCAGGATAGCAACATTACTAGTATTAGGAAATTCATCTAAAATTTATATTATCTCAGTGTTTTTATGAGGCAAGAGAATATGCAAAGTTTGTTTCAGCAAAATAAAGCCCTTTACTTACATGGCTTGCAAAAGTTTGCAGCAGCTGGAGCCTCTGGCTTGCACTTTGTGCAATATTGTCCCTTGCTGAAAGCCTCCTAACTCTGACACTGGAGACAGCACAAAACTCACCAGTGCTTTGGATGGATAAATCCTTTAAAAACGCTCTCAGATGTTTCTTTATCTGCGGCGCGCACTGACAGTAGAATGCAAAAGCAGAAAGCCTGTCTGGTGCTACGAGGAAAGAGTTCCCTCTCTGCTGAATCCAAAGCAGAGGAGTCCTTGATCTCAACAAGTAGAATAAATCTCCTGTATCTGCTGGCTCTGTGCTGGGTGCATACTTGAGCAGTAACATAAGAGCAGGAGCTGTGGCATGTGTGCTCTGCGCCGGGGCACGGGAGCAGGGCTGCTGGCACAGCCACAGCAGGACCGAACCCAGGGCTGCCTTCTGGCTTTTCATTTGTTCACATATCTTAAAAATAAAGCAAAGATGACAGGCTTCTCTATTTCAGCTCGTGGGTCCCAAGTGGCAGCTCTGTCCCCTCTGCTGAGGTTCCTTGTGTTCCAGATGAGGCTGCTGCTGGCTTTCTGTTTCAAACCCTGATTTTCTGAGAATTTCTCTGCATCCCACCCAGGAAATGTAACCCATACTGAAGTTTAGTATTTTGGGAATCATAAATTCAATTAATTACCTGAAAGCAAAATGAGTGGTTTCCAGGTTTTTTTTTTCTCCTTTAAAAGAAAGATATGTTTACTACTTTTTTTCCCTCTATTTCTTCCCTTTTCTCTACTTAAACTCACTAAATTTCATAAAAACAAGCATAGCTTTTGCAACAAGTCCTCAGTAGAGCAACTAGTGAGACAAAGAAGAAAAGTAAAAAGATATTGTAACAGAAAGTAGGTAAATGTAAGATTTCAGGAAAAAAAAATCCCTGTTCCATTTTAAAATTACATTTTCAAGACTAAAGACAATAGTTTAAATATAGTCATGTAATTCTCAGGCACTAAGGACAGGGGTTTTATGGAGAAGATGAAAAAAAGCCATATTAAGAGCAGCAAAGATAAGAAAGGAAATCAAAGTCCTCATTCGTTCCATTGTATTGAGTTTCAAAAGAGGAAAAAAAGAGAAATAAGCTTACAGAATCAAACTTTAAAATATTGTAAATTCAATTTTCATGGCTTTATGAAATGTAAAGATAAAAGAAACAAACAAAAAAGCCCTCAAAACTTTTAACAAGCATTTCTAGCTTTAGGAAGTAATAGTTTTTAATGAAGAATGATCAAATGATCTCTTTTTTTATTCTCTTGTGTGAACAATGGACTTGAAAAAATTCCCTACACGTTTTGTATGTGTGTTATCAATGTTTTTCTTGAACCTGAAGACTTGAGTTCAGCTTTTATTGTTTTGGGTTTTTTTCAGCTTTATTATGACACTAAAACACAAGTATAACTTCAAAGTTGTTTATAAGTAATTAAATTGTCTTTCTGCATTGTAGCTGACTAGTAGCAGTGATATATTTTGTTGAATGAGAGAGACCTCAGTTTCAATTTAGTTTCTATTTATATCCATTTCCTTTGTTGAAAACTGAAACAATAAGTTCACAGTAAATTAATTTGGCTCCTTTCAGCTCTTCCTGTTCTTTTCACTTTTCATTTCTCCACTAACAGTTTCAAAATACAAAGCATTATCAAACCATAGATCTGGAATTTCAAAATATTTGCTGTTTTTTTTTTTTTTTTTTTTTTTAATTTAAATACATGTTTGAAATCTATTGCTGTACTGCTCAGCCATGCTGGGGTGAGCTGTTGTCAGCTGCCACACTGGACCTCTTCCCCCACTGCTAAACCATCAGCAAGGACACGCCTTCTCCCTCTGTCCCATCTCATCTTCGCTATTTTTAGAAAATAGCTGGCATTTTTGACTTTCAGTCCTGTTTTATGATGTTGGAGGCCCTGTGACCTGTTGTGTAGGAGCAAGGCTTGGCACAGAGCCTGCTCACACACGCCCAGGCTGCAGGCAGCAGTCCCACGAGTGGGGCGTATCGGGATCCTCTCCAGCTTTCTGTCCATAACTACAAGAGGCTAAACTTCAAAAACTGCCTGGGACCTGTGACCTGCTGCTCTCTGAAGTGTTTTGAGACAAGCAGAATACATACCTAACTTCTGAGGGCTGAACTGAGTTGAATTCAGCAGGGACATCTAAACCACAGTACTAATTTGAGCGCCATTTAATTACTCCCAGGCATGACTTGGTTTCTGCCCCAGGGATTTGGCTTTTGACTAAGGAAGCAACAAGCCATTGGGCAGTGCACTTGCAGCCCCCAGGAATGGATGATGTCATTTATCCCCAGCCCAATTCAGCCACACCATAACTGTGTAAGCATTGCAAGCCTCTGGGTGCTTCGTTCTACTGTGGCCCTGTGCAGTGTTGCCTCACAACTGGAGGCAGCTGGTCACTATAAATGTCATTGCCTTACTGGATATTATTGTATGTGCATTCACAGATGTTCATGCAGAGTTAAGAAAACAGTTCCCAACATAAGAGTCACAGTTACAACTGCAACTGTGAATGTGAGCATGCAAACATGGCCAGGGCCCCAGGAGCTGTAACACAGATAGAAAAGTACAAGACTTGTAGGGTGAAGTCTGTGTCATGGTCAACCACATCAAAAACATGAGAATATTTTTTCTTTCTTTTTTTCCCCCCCAAGGAAGTGTAGATCCTGATATATAAATAAGTGTCCTATGTTTCTCATTTATCTTTCCACCCAAGAGATGGGTTGGGCTGTGCTGCCTGCAGCCTGGGAGAGCTGATCAGACTTTGAAAATTGTCTCATTTTACTCACTGCTTTAAAAAAATCCCAACTATATTTATATATATATATATATATATATATATATATATATATATATCCCAGTAGGTGTTGTTTCCAATGTCAGTGTACAGGGCTTTTACAAAGCCCACACTTTATTACTTCATGAGAGATGCCACATAGAGAGTCCATAGGAACCACAAGGCTTAATTTTGCTATTTCATGTAAAGGCTGAGCAAGAAGGACTGAAACACTGATGCAGTGGTGATGTAAGATGAAATGGCAGGTCAATGTGAACTAGAGAGCATATTCCCCAATGTGGTAAACCTTCATTACCTTTAGGTAGCTAATCTGGAGATGAACCTGCCATTGCTTGGCTCCATGGAGGCCCAGTTCTACCTAAGGCCACCTATACTCATTCTAGGATGAACCTGGGGCCACAAGAAAAAAAGTGCTTTTGATGGAGGCATCAATCTGCCCTGAATTGGTTCAGTCCACAGCTTGATCAGTCCCTGATGGAGGCAGGCTGTGTCCTGCAGCACTGCTTTGTCCATGTACATTCCAATGGTGCAAGGGGATGCATTTGCAGAGGTGCAGCATTAGAACAGAGTCACAGGGGTAATTTGGGATGGAAGAGATGTTTTGAGTTCATCTCATCCAACAGCTGCTAAAAGCAGGTCCAATCAGCTGGCAGCTATCTCTTCAGTGATCACTCAATTATGCAGAGGTTTCCATTCCATACTGCACACCTGACCCCCATTACCTCCAAGAGCAAGATGTGATTATGATCCAGAGGGATTTTGCATCTTTTATCCCAGGTAATTACAAACTTGTGGTTATTGCCATAGCTGATAACCCAGTTATTTGATTCTACTTATTTGTCGTGGAAGCCAAAACCTTGTACCTCATTTTACAGATGTGGACCTAGGGCACAAGGATGGTATTTGCCAGAGATTACAATCTGTGCAGAGTAAGAAGCTGACTGGTCATCTCTCAGGGCTGCCATCCTATTTGCTGTCAGCTCTCTGTGCATTCCTGCTATTAGTTATTAATAGCCACCTTGCTATTACAGATCATTTTTTGAAGCAAGGGTCAAAGTAACACGGCACTTCTGAGATGCCAGCTGTGTAATGGGTTCCAGTGCTGAGGCTGAAAGGGGGGAAAATGAAAAATGCTAACACTGCTGCTGTACATGTGGTAGGCAGCTGTACTAGGGATCATCAAATGAATGATTCTCCTCAGAAAACAGCCCTTCTGACAGTCTAAAATAGGATCCAAATTAAAAAAATCTGGTTCTGGAAATGAGGAAAGGTCCCCATGGTCTTTATTGCTGTCAGTGAGAATTCATATCATAATGATCAAAAACTGTACGAAGGTGAGTATTGCTGTAACTTGTTTAAATTGAAGGCCTAGAAAAATATACTTAAGACACCTGCAATCAATTTCAATTTTGAAATTCAGTTTGTACATAAGGAGGGCTTGGGAAGAATTGAAAGGCAAGATAGCATTTTCTTGAAAGACAAGAATGTTTATATTTAAATGAGTGGCTCATAAGCATGGCCCTCACATTTTGATCTCACATCTAGATTTTGGTGTGTAATGCTATTTTATACCTGGTGCCACTATGGTTATATATATATATATATATATATATATATATATATCTATATATCTGGCATGTAGCTGGGAAATGGCTGGGAAATGATGTATCACTTCTGTGAAAAAAAATATAGTATGGGCCACAGATGTATGCTAGACTAGTTCTGCTTCCTGGAGGGAGCCAGTTAAGCTCCTTTGCAACCCTTATGTGGATGTTCCATATTGCCAGCCCCCATTCTAGACACTGCTGCATTCCTGCTCAGGCCTGCCAGGCCAGCCAAATTAGCATTGGGATTGTAGCAATTCCTCACTTGAGGCAAGATGCTATAATGTGGTCTCAGCCAGTGTGGTGACCAAGGAAAAATGGGCAAGGCCTCAAGATCTGCAAATTCCTGTTGATGCTTCAAACTTCACATTAAAAAAGGGAAGAATTCTGACTTTTTAGTTTTTAATTTTATTTAATATGTCATTAAAATGTAAAAGGCAAATCTCCTGTGCGTAATACCTTGCCCATATAAGTTCTGTATTGAAATCTGAACAGCCAGTCCTTGAGCTGACATGCACCCATACTGCTGCACTGATTGCAAAGGCAGCATGTTCAGTTTGCAGCAGCAGAAGTTGAAGTTCTGACTCAAAACTGTGTGAAAACAAATGTATTCCCTTTCTGGTCACATTGGTGCCACTGGAAAATGACTGAGGAGCTGACAGCCATTATGGCTTTGTATCCACATCAAAGCTTATCCTTAGGCCTTGAACATACCCCAGGGGGGCTGAACATTTGTTTTTGAATGCTTCACTGAGCTGTATAATTCAAGAACATCAACAACATATAACTTTAAAACCCATCAAAAGAAACTCTCACGCTCAGATATAAATGTCCTGAGCCTGCATTCATGTGATCTTCCATCCGAGGGTCAGAAAGGACTTCTTATTAAATTTCCTTTCCTCTCAGAGGTCAGAAAACATGGATGAATCCTGGAGATATTTTAAGTCAAGGACATTCTTCCATTGTGGAATGTATCTTCAGCCAAAAGCAAAACCTATTTCAAGTACTGCTACTTCATCAGAGGTAGGAAGGCAAAATAAACTCCCCAGGAATTAGAGAGCAGGCTTTCTATCAGTAGCTTGTGTCCCTTTCCCATCAAAAATCTGCTGCTCATGTACCTTGAACATGATTGCAAAACATTATGTTTGATCTTCTGACAGTTTAAGAAAATGGTCCTTTATGCACATATCAAGTCTCCCATAAGTTAAATCTATATCCCTTTCTTCTCTATAACCTTGGAAAAAAACAAGCAGAAATAAAAATTAGGGCCCCAGAATATCATGTACAAGATATATCTGGAAATTTGAAACAACTTTGCTCATTCAAATTCATCACTTTTCATCAGGTCTGGAGTGAGGCTGAGGCTATTTCAGACCAAGCTATCGAAAACATCAAAGTAAAATGTTCTTTTCTTGCAATGAGCTGCAATTAATTTCCTTCCTGCAAGCACAAAGCTTTCAGACATGAGGATATCTCTGACCATCCCTTATGGGTACAGAATGAGGGAAGGGAGAGGAGAAGCCACCTACAGTGTATATCACCATTTGAAGCACAGCCCAGCTCTCAAGTAAAGAGCTGGTAAAAGTGAATTGAATGCCATCTCTTCATTTGGGAAAAGGCTTCATGAGTGAAAAGCAGACTGCACCATTGCAGAATAAATTGTTTATGGTGCTCCCATTGCATGTAGCTTAAAACTCCTAAAGTGCTAAAGGCTTGTCTGGATTGAATTACAAAAAAGATTGATTTCTTTTTTTAGACAAAAACTAGAATTGCTTCAGCTCTTCTCAAGATCAGTGTTGTTCCAGGTGTCTTCAGTTTTCTTCTCAAAGCCATTATTTTCCAGCTTGCTTTACACATTTTGTGTATAGGAGGGATGGGAATGCAGGAGCTGTAGCAGAGCACTAAAGGCTCTGACTCCTGCTCCCACTGCTGCTGCTGCTGCTTTCCTCCTGCTTTTCTATTCTCCTTTTCATTCTTCCCTTTAGCCTACCTGATATTTGCACTTGAAGAGAAGTTCAGTGACATCCTGGTATGTTGTCTAGTGCTGCCACTTAATAGAAATAATGGAGGAGAAGGATTTCCTGACTGCTCCAACCCCAGGAGATCCTGCTTGCAGCTGAAGAGACTGCTGAGGAGGGGGGCACTGGTCATTGCAACAGCATCCCACAGCCTTATCACCATTGCAGTGACCCCACGTGAGGCTATTTTGTATTTCCTTACAACCCACTCAGCTCCTGCAATCCAGCCTGAAAGTCCAAATGTCCAAAAGCAGTGTGCTCTGCCATGGCTGCACTACAGGTGCCCACACCCCTGGCTTGAAGGGACTCATTCTTGTGGGACATCCAGGGGTCAGCCTGTGCCACTGGGTCCCTCTCTGCAGCAGGGGCACTGGCTTGTGAGGAGCACTGCAGTGTCTGCCAGGCAAGGACACCTAATGAAATACTTATTTTTAGAGGTGTAGCTGAACAAATCAGTGCAGCTGTTCCTTTCCCATGCAACCAATTTGTGCTCCTGGTGTTCCCAGCCTGGCCACCACAGGGTGGGGGTCTGTGGGCTGCCAAGGCCCTCCACAAGGACCCTCTCCCATTCCTGCACCAGGTATTTTCTGGTTTGTGGATGCCCAGCTGCTTTGACAATCCTGCTGCTGGCTGGGGCTGCCTTTCCCCCTCACCTTTCACAGGCACACAAGGCTGATGCTGTTAAGGTCTTTTTAAGGCTGCTGCATTGCTATAACTTCAGTGCTGCTGTGCATGGCAGCTGAGTGCCAGCTGCTTGGAGAAGAGCCCTTTTCCATGAACTGCAGCACAAGCTATGAGCAGTAGGAACTGGTGGTCTGAAATGGGTGTCAGCAGAAGCAGGACATGTGCATTGCTTGTAGGAGCAGGGTGTGTGTCTTGTTTGTAGCTGGATGGATCAATAGCTGCGCATGTGCTGAACCACAGAAGATCTGAGGCTGGCCATAACCTCCAGGATCAATAAACGTAGGGAAACCCAATCATTATCTCAGTCTAATCCAAAATGGGTTTGGACTCAGGAGCCTTCCCATCAGGGCCTTCAGCCATGTTGTGAAGATGCAGTTTTTGTCAAGCCCTGAGCACAGTCCCCACTGCCAGGGGCTCTCAGCACAGGATCTCTGGTGCCAGGCTGCCTTCCAGCCATCACTGCCAGGCAGCCAAGGGGAAGTAACTCCCCAAAACCAAGAAGGTGTATGCCAGAGCTGCTGCTGAGGCCTGTCTCTGGCACCCCTACCACAGAGGGCTGCAGCATCTGTTACACCCAAATAATGTTCTGAAGGGCTAAATAGATAAATATTGGAGTTGTTGATGAAAGGAAAGAGTGCCAGATGCTTTTGGCCAGCAGAACAGCAATGTGTCCCATTGCCTCAGGTTGAAAAGGCTTTGGATATTTAGGACTTGCAAAAATTAGAGGGAGGAAGCATTAGTAACAATATCTGACACAGATTTGCCTCATTCATAGACAAATTAACCTTAATCATCCAATTTATAAATCAGCTTTAAGTGAAAGCTCCCCCCTCACCCCCCACTGCTGCATATTTGGTGGATTAAGTTGTTTGGTTTCAGTGATAAATTAGAAACAGCTGCTTCAGCTGACAGCCTGGAATGGAGGCGTGCACAGAACATGGCTGGGCTGCTCTCTCTGGTGGGGGATTCTGTGCCAGGCCATGTCCTGCCCACCTCTGGCCATGGGGCTGAAAGGATCAGGGTGTCCCCTCTGCCCTGGGGCTCACAGCCTGACCCCTGGGCTGGCTCAGGATGGTCCTGGGGAGGTGGGAGCAGTGCTGAGCACCTCCAGCAGTGTTATCTTGGCAGAGCCTTCCTTTTAAGGGTGTCTTGGCAGTTCTTCCATGCAAACAAAATTGTTTCTGCTATGGGATCATCAGGTCCTAATGACAAGGAATCCAAAGCTCATGCCAGAGTCAATGCAGAGGCTGCTCAAGCATTAGCACTGATGGCACTGAGTGTCCCAGCCATCCCTTCTGATGAAGAAAATGGACCTAACTAAGGGAACAGAGAGGTTTTACAACCCTGGCCTATCCTTGCAGAGGTGATACAACTTCCTGATTGCTGAGTCAGGTTGGACATGGCCAAGAGACGCATCTCATCAAAGTACTTCACATGGGTGTTTGGGAGGTATGAAAACAATCCTCCTGGCTACAAGTCCTTATCTGCAGGAGGGGAAATTTAGGGCTAAATCCTGCCAGATACAGCAATCCAAATATGCCCTGGAGCTGCATCCCTGGAGCTGCACCCACAGTAGACCCAGTCTGTGCATGTCCTTATGTAACACACACGAAAGGAGCTGTGAGGACTGATTTGACCTCAATTGTGACCTGACTCTCACTACAGGGATTTAATACATGCCCTGTTGGGCTGCAGAAACAGATGTTTTACACACAACATTCAGACTTTTTTTCCCAGACATTGGCAATCAAAAGTCTCAGACAGAAGCCCTGACTCTCAAGGACAGAGCCGGTCTGCAGAAAGGGAGAATACAAGATAAGCAGTAGGTTCTAACAGCTCCTGTTCCCAAGGTGCCCTTTTATTTTTTCCTGGATATTTTCTCCTGGTGAGTTTAAGGATTATCTGCATTTGATAACAAATTGTGCCTATCTGTCAGAGGCAGGCACTCCAGGCAGGTTCAGAGCAGACTCTCACTGTACAGAACAGGTCCTGCAATTTCAGCACCTCCTGGTAGTGCAGGAGGCACTGTTCAGGTGTGACACAGTGCAAAGGGATGTGTTTCTGTCTGGAAAATTCCATGAACAGGAATTTTGAATCGGGACTGAGGTGTGTAGCCTGTCAGCATGGAGACAGCCATCCTAGGCAGTTCTGCAGAGGAAATTCTCAATTCTCCTTAAAAAGCTGAAGGCAGTCTCCAATGCAGCCTCCAAAACCCTGGAAATACAGAGAAATACAGCCCTTCTCTAGAGAATCAAATAATATTCACTGCACAGCCTTGGAGGTCCATGGGGGCTGTGCAGCACAGCCAGACCACTCTGAGACCCCAGGGGCCAAGCCAGGACAGCGAGTACCCCCTCCCTCTGGGGGGTGCAGGAAGGAGGGGAGAGGGCATAGGATAACCTGGTTCACAGTTAGCCAGGACTACTGGTCCTGCTCATCCTGCCTAAACTGTTCCCATCTGTCTGACTATTGATGTTACTTGATCTTTGCATTCCCATTTTGGACTTTCAGACACGTGGAGAAGTTAATGATGATGAAGTTGAGTCAGTAAGGGGAACATTTTTTCTTTATTTTCCTTTCCCTTTATCCAAGATAGGGAAAGAAATGAAAATTCCCTTCTTCAAGGAGAGGAGCAGGAGCTGTGATCCAGACACCAGGACACACAGCTTTATGCAAGCTGTTTTGCTGGAGTGCAGGCCATCCTATTCCCACTCCCAAAATTGCTGCCTCTCCCTGGAATAGTTTCTTGCTGCCCCACATCAAAGCTGGTGCTCAGAGTTCATCTGCAGATACCTATCACCAGTTTCTAGCAGGAATATGAATGGCACAAACAATAACTCAGGAAAGGACAAAGCAGCCTTGGTCTTTCCACTGAGAAATCAGCTGTCCAGAAGCTGGAGAGTGCCTGCCCTGGTCATTTGAGCAGGCTACAGGATGGCCCATCATCCACTGTAGTTTTGGGAGGAAGGGCTTCCCCCCTCAGGAACCTCCTGTGAGGAAGCAGTAAAGTGGTTTACCCTGGGGAAACACACAGACAGGAAAATGGAAGGTCTGTGAAAAGGAGGCTGCCAGGTTGGTTGTTCACAGGAGAAGACAAGCAAAGCTGTGTGGGACTGTGGGGGTTGCTAATGCAGGGCTATGATCTCAGGTTTAGGGGTCAAAACAGGACAGTCTCTGGGAGGTAACTTTCAGAGCACATCTGTGGAGAGCTGGAAATTACAGAGACTCAAAGAAGCCAATTGCTCTGCAAAATAAAGACCAACATGGTGTCTAGAATGGGGAATGGATGCAAAGAGTAATCTACATGCTTTCTGCATTTCCACTACTCCTAAGTGATAGTGATTAAGGGTTGGAAGTAGCAGACTGGGGTGTGCTGGGGAAGGAGGTTGAATCCCCAGGTGCATTGAGAGGCAGCAGACTGGCGCTGAGCAGGAATATCAGTGCAGGCCTAGCAAGGCTGGCATAACATCAAGTTTTTATAGACTCCTGAAAAGGAAAAGGACTTTTGGTCTTGAGTCGTAACTGCTAGTGAGAATAGCAGATGTATGTTCCAGCACCAAGAGAGTCCCCCTCCAAGAAAAGGGAGAGTTTTCCTGGACAAATCCAGAAGAAAACCAAGTTTCTCTGTTTTTTTCCAAGGGGTAAAAAACCCAGGGGAGGTCTGTCTCTCAGCAGCTCACAAATCACTTTTCCCTGTGCTGCAGTGATGGGGCTCCTATGCTGGCCTGGATCCAGTCACGAGGCCATCATAGCAATGGGAAGAGGTGGGGTGAGCAGGCTGGACACTCATCTCTTCAGCTCTGCCTGTCCAGCTCTCCTTGGGTTTATAGCAAGACACTCCCTGTTTTTATTGCACATTTTTTAAACTACATTTCAGGTCCCACCTCAGCTATTAATGCTCTCCCCACTCTCATTTTTTCCTGAAAGAAAAATATCTTTATTGAAGAATGTAGGGAAAAAAAAATAAGAGAGAGAGAAATAAAACAAAGTGCATGAATTACAATGCATCCAAACCCCCCCATTCCCTTAACCAAACAGTTCCTTTCCTTAAACCTTCTTTATCCCTTCCCTTAACTTCAACCTTGGACTCCTGGCAAGGAGATGTTCCTGTTTCTTGCAGGATGTCTGATTTTGGGTTTGGGGTCTCTCCAAAAGAGAAGGGGAGAATGTGAGTTGAAAATAGGATGGGTGGCCTGATGGTGTCCAAACATAATCAACTATCTCCATTAAATTTTTGAGATCTGGCCCCATTTGGGTCTGAGAGACGTGATACTCACATGGATGAGGAAGACAAATACAGTAGATAGACTGAAGATGAGCCAATATATTTAAGCCAGCACAACATATGGACTATCACATCTCTCAGCCTAGGAATGATTGCTCCCCACAGATTTCTACTAAGTTTGCCCAGAGTAAGTGAAACATCCCAGCCAGTGAGACTTTTCCCTTCTTTCCCTCTGGATTATTTTATAACTGTATATCTCTCACTGCCAGGATGTGTTTTCCCATTATTCATACCCTATTCTTCCCCTTTAAAGGAGGTTGCCATTATCTTTTGTGATAAGAATTAATTTTATACTAAAACAGTTCTGTTCTTCCCAACACCTAAACCTCACAGAAATGTATAAACTCCTTGTCATGTGGCCCTATCCCAGCTTGAAGGAGTAATGAAACTGTAAAGTATCTCTAAAGGCTTGAATCAGGTGCTTTGCTGTTCTGCTTTCATCACTTTGGGCTTTCCCATCTGCATCCAACATCAGGTGAGTCTCAGACAACCAAGACAGTTTCACACTGCTTTTCAAAAAATGAAAGCTGAATCCTAATTTATGAAGAAAACAAACTGTTTATTTCAGCTTTGGGAAATCAGAGTAATCTAGATTCCTTCTTCAGCCCAACAGAGAAATGCAGAGAGGTGATTTGCACCTTTTACTTTAGAGAGACTGGGAGCAGAAATAAATACCCTTTGCAGATAGTTGCAGCCCAATATCTGTAACTAAAATACAATTCTGCCCAGTGGTTATTTCATTTGCAGCCTTTGTTTTCCAGGTAGCACCATGAAGATGAGCCTGAAAAGACTCTAGAATTCTCTGCCAAGGCAATCACATAATCACTTTGCTGTCCTTTTTGCTAACAGAGAATCCACTTCAGCAGTGAAAATGGAGTTTAACTGTCTTCTATATGTGACAAGCAAGGTCTCTGAATCAGAAACACTTTTTTAATGACCATTACTTGTGTAAAAAGTTGAAACCTTAGGATTTTTGCTTCCCTGTGAGGTTATATTTTTCTGTAAATCTAAATTTTAGTTTCATCATTTCAAGGTGATCCTTTGGTAACAGGGATGTTATTTGATCATGCAATGACAGTATATATAATGTTCATACAGCATCTGTTTAAGGACTCTGAAATCAGGCTTACCAGTGCATGGGATGGACCTGTGAACGGGCATGTCACAGAGAATTAAGGATATAAGTTTGCTATGTGAATGGGACAGAACTTCTCCTGCAGGCACTCAAACCCAGCCCTCAGAAATGTGGATTTCCATCTGCCTCCTCACCTTGCCACTGTGACTGAACCATGGATAAGTGCAACAGTGGAGATGATGAAGGGGATGAAATAACAAAATATTACCTTCTTTGTTTGCATCCTTCCCTGTCACTGCTGCTGAGCCAGAAGCAGTCCCTTTGGCTGAGATATTCAGCTTCAGAAACTCTCCTGTCTCCAGGATCAATAAGCAACACAGAGCAGTTTTTACCACCTTTACTCCCACCTACTCATCAGATTGGTGGGGTATGGTGGAGGAAAGACAAGGAATAGGCAAGCACTGAGAGAGTCAATGCACTTCCCAATCCCTACACTGTGTAGTTCTCTCCCAGGAGACACCTGATGGAGGTGTTCCTAGCTCCACCCTTCCAGAGTTCAGCAAAGATGGAAGCCCCAAAAATGGGCTTCCCTTTTGGCACAAACTTAACACAGTGGCTCCAAAGTCAACAGGCTTTTAGTGGGCAGGCATATCAGCTCCTTCACTTCCAGTTTTGATTTTCTGCACTCTTCTCCCTGCCCTCCCTGCTCTGTGTTTCTCTGCTCTTAAATGCAGTGTGATCCATGGGAACACAGCAATAGGGGCATTGACAGCCCTCCATTCTCACCAGGGTAAATCTGCTCCAGAAGCACAGCTGAAGTTGTCCCACGTCAAGGCAAAACAGGGGACAGGCACTACAGGAAGGGATTTTCTGCTTCTTAAACACAGCATGCTACAGAACACAAGAGTTGTGTGATTTCTGAAGCAGGTTCCTGTTATTAAATTTCCATAGCTTGTACAGCTCCAAGGGCTGTGGGTAATGCTGTGCTCACACCCATATTTTCCTAAAACTTCAGCCTGAAAAGCTTCATCATTTCCTTGCAAATGAGTGGGATGGAGGAATTAGCCCCCACTGTGACTATCAGGTTTTGGGCAGCAGGCAATGCTTGCCTCAGCCTTGCCTGGCTAATGGTAACCAGAGACCCAGCAGAAAAAAGGGAGCTTGAAACTGCTAATCCACTTATACTCTCACCTACCCAGCCCAAGGTTGTGATTAATCACTTACACTCAGCATTTCATCTGTATTTAACAGCACACAGTCTCTCACCAGCCTACTCTTAGGCACAAAGCACACTGCTGGTAGCAGGGGAAACACAAAAAGTAAAATGATCTGGAAAAAAACTCAACCAAGCAGAAGAAACACAGCAGCAAAATAACAAATGGATATATTTTCAAGAGTTTAATAAGGTAAATGCAGGAGCTTAACTTTGCAATAGTGCAAGTCTGAAGCAAAACTGTTTATTTGGTATTTATAGATTTTTTTTTTTTTGCAAAATGAGTTTCTATGAAACCATAGCAACTGCAGTTAGAGTGAAGATTTGGAATGATGATGGAATCATTCATGAGCAAAAAAACCCAAATAATCTCTGGTCTGGGTTGGTGGAATGTAAGATTAACGCTAGATAGAGAGGAATAATTTAAAAATGTTTTAGGTAATTTAATCACCCTAAACCCTGTGAAAGGTAGACATTTTAAACTTTTTTTTTTTTGCCAGAATATTACATCTTTGATTTTTTAAACAATCTGTCTGCTAACTTTCTGATATGCAATAAATGTCCAAGTTTATTACTCATCTCTTACAAGAGAAGATACATAAGCAGATTTCACCGAGACACCACAACAGTCTATTTCTAACAGAATTACATGTATCTCAGAAAAAATATGCATTTTTCTGAAAGATCTTTCTATTGCATTCCTTTCTCCAAATGCATTTCAGAGAAGTCAGTTCAGGAAAGTAGAATCAGTTACAACTTACCTTCACAGTTGAGTAGATGACATCTGATTTTTCAGGGAAAGCAACGTACTCTGTTTGGGTAGTGTAAGAGTTGTAGATTCAAGCCAGCAGGTAATTTTTGGTGATTCAAAATCCTTTAAAAGAAATTTAAATGCTGGGATGACAAAAAAAAGGTACTTTGTGAAAACCTGTCTGAGGCTTGATGCTCTTACAGAGTTTTCTAACTGTCTGTCTCAGCTGAACAAGCTCCTGCTCCTTTCCTTGGCCACCTGCCAACTTTTCTAATTTAAAGCAACTGTGAGCTTGCTGTAAAACTCTTGCTGGAAGGAACTTCTTTTATACCGTGGAGCAAGGAGCAAGCCTGTGCTCCAGACTGATGTGGTGTGACAGAGTCCTAACAGGACTGGGGGCACAGCCTCCCTGAGGTAATGTTATATCATCTTTGGACAGCATCACAGGCTAAGCTGTCTCCTTCTTGGTAAAAGCACAGGAAAGAGGAAAAAACCAAGCTGCTTTTGGCATACAGTCCCCTCAGCATGGGATTTGGGAGGAGCAGCATCTGCTTCAAAATGCAGGAAGTGACGGCCTCAAATGCATGAAGTGCTCAGAGCTCCCAAAGGAACCTGGTCCTCACAGTGGCCACAAGTCACCAGTCCTTGGTTTTGAGGCTTTGGGCAGAGGTCCAGGGGCTTCCTCCAGGGCTTTCTCTACAGTGCAATGCAGGGTGCCCCCAGCACAGGGTGGCTGGGACACCAAGATGAGGGTCGTGGCCAAGCAAAATAACAAATGTCTTGATTTTGAAGAGTTTCAAACTTAGTGCTTTGGAAACTTTCAAAATACACTCCTGGCAATGATCCTTCCTTCTGAGACAGTGTCAATAACAGAGGCAGACACTTGAGTAATAGAGACTTGAAAGATAGAGGCATGGTTTTCAAAGGCACCCACTGACTGGGCATGGCTCTGTCCTGCTTTGCTCAAATTAAGACACTGAAGCATGTAAAGTGCTGTTCATAGAAGAGAGTTGCCTACACCCATTTTGACTTTCCTTCTCTTTGCAAGGAATTTATTTCAACCAGTTATGGTTGACACACATGGTGTGCATTTATGAACTTAGGGAAAGGTCCCCTTTTGCACATGTGACTTTTCTCTGCAGAGAAGCTAAAAGCAAGCAAACTAATAAACAAATGATAAAATATTGTGATTTGGAGAATTTCAGACTCTGAATTTCTCCATGGGTACCATGACAAACATTTGTTTAAGCAATGAGGGTCCTGAAAAGCCCACCTTAGGCTGTGCTCCAAATCTTCCAGCACCTTTGGAAACTCATCCCACTGACCTGCTGATGCTGAGGTGGTCTGAGGGTGATGTGGTTGTTAGTAAGTGCTTCAGTTTTGTAAGCCATATTTTCTTGTGAAACTAATGAATGTGAAGATAGAAACATTAGACTGAAATTTTCAAAGGTGCTTTATGCCACTAAAAGAGGAAATGAATCTTCTGTGAAAAATCAAGTCAACATTGGAATGCCACATGTGATATAGCTAAGAAAGATCTTGTTTGTTTGAATGTTCTAATTTCCATGGCACTGAAATATTAAGTATTTTATATTTTGAATAGGCAATTTAAAAAATAGTCCTGTGCATTCAAAAATGTAGATAAAATACTACCCAGTTTTGGGATAAAGGGTTTAAGGAAAACCAATTTTTTTCCTTTCTTCTAATGGATTTTCATTCCAGTGCTAGATGGTAATAACCAGGATATAGAAAACTCTGTTACATAATATGGTGCTGTGAAAACTTCAATATATGATTTTACAAGTCTCATTTTCTCCCCAAAGTATTTCTATCAGATTATTTTTATTTCGCTTTATGGGTATGCTGGTGAACTTAGTTACCAGTGAGCAATAGTGAAAATAGAAATACCATCCTATCATGGTCACTTCAATATTCCTGGTTTGTATCTTAATTTTCACTTAGTGATCCTGCATTAAGCATGTCTTTTTAGGTACTGGCACCTCTGGAAACTTGGCCCTGCATCCTTGTGGGAATCAAACAGAAGTTTTAAAGATTACCCAGAGATTATTGTCCTCATTCCCTCAGTTGATCTCTTTCTGATTCTGTTGAGGGAAGCATGAGATGGTGCTTCCTCTTCCTGATGAGTCTTTCTGGGGAAGCAAGGGATGTTGCCCATCAGATTGGAAAAAAAAAACCCCATGTTTTCTAATGGTCTGTGGAGAATTCTGGTGGGAATTATGAACTTAGGCTTTGCCACTGATTCATACCTAGATCTGGTCTGGGAATTTTCCTCAATGCCACTTCTTTACTTGCCTCATATGAATGTGACTAAGGCTAAGTAGCAATTGGTGAAGTAGTACATAAGATTATTCACACTAATTTTATAGCAGCAATAACTAGAATCAAATATTTATTTTAATATGTTAACATTTTATCCCCACTAAGTCTACCTGAATAGTTTTCTGTGGTGCACAATGCCAAGTTAAAGAACCAGCTGGAAGTTCCACTCTTAGGTTACATCTTCCCTCTTCTTAAGGGGGAAGATGCAGTTAAAGCTTTGTCAGAGGGAGAGGGATGTGAGCTCCAACATAGAAAAAGTCTGAAAAGGGAGAAGTTGAATCCATTTCATTTGCTTACCAGACTTTCCAGACCAGAGGAAGGAGGCAAGGGTAAGAATGAAGGAGAAATTGCAAAGACCTCTGCAGGCCCTGGAGGATTAAATGTTCAACAGAAAACACAGGTTCAATTTTTTTTGGAAGAAAGATTTTATTTTTATAGGGTTGTTCACTGGTGGTTGTGATAGGCTCATTTTTAATCCCTCTAAAGTTACAATTCTCGGCAACTATTTCACATTTTAGCACTTCTCCAGATCAGTGATTTTCTGGCTTTTGGCTTTGTTCAGACACAGCTGAGGTAGGATTGAGCTTCCTGCTGCAGCAGCTGAACCAGGAAGGTAACTTGGCATTCATGTCCTCACAGGTACAATGGAACAGCCAACAAAGGGGTTAGGAAAAAAGAAATCAGTCATCTTGGGGAAATTTCAATGGGAAAGCAAATGCCCCTTGGCTCACCTGTGGGTGCAAGTCTTCATATGGCCCTGTATGTGTGGACATTTGTTGCATAACAGATTGTTGCATCTTGAAGACAAAACACATGAATGTTTATAAGAGTTGCATGAGATTACACGTGCTCTAAGGAATAGAGTTGTCACACCCTTGACAAATTGTGGTCCTTAATCCTCTCATGTGGCAAGCAGCTGATAATTTTTCCTGGTTACATCTTTAAGTCCCTTCTCTGAACAAAATGTTTTAAGATGCAGCAGGCTTTAATAAATATAAAGGATGTTTCCAACACAAATATCTGAACCAACAATCAAACAAAATCCTTCATCTGTGAACCCCTAAGAAGTTGTTTTGTTGGCAAGAAGGAATTATGATGTTGTGGCATTAAAAAGAGAAGTATCCTTTGATGCTGGGATTTGGGATTTTCCTGAGCTATGGCTGAATGCATTCACATCCACTTAGTGCTCAGTTCAGCTGCCAAGATGTGGGTGTAAGGGCTCAGGATTCATCTTGCCCCAGTGCTGAGACAGTGGGCAGGTATAAATGGCACAGTGCACTCCAGGAGGTCACAGAGCTGCTAAAACCCAGAAGCCTAATTGTCCCCCCATACAGAAGATGGGCTTCATCCCGGTAAACAAAAACATGTCATTGTCCAGTGGCCCCAAATGAGAAGAAGAATTGGTTGTTACATAGAAATAAGATGTCAAAGAACATGGAAGTTTTTGTTTAGTTTGATGGGTGAGCATTGGGGGATTTTTCATTGTTGTTGTTTCTTTCAGTTTGGTTTGAGTTTCCTGGCCCTCACAGCTCCATGGAAGAGGAAGGGATGGGAGCACTGCTTTTAAGGGGTTCTCCTTTTGTGATGAGTCCTGGCACATTTTAAAGGGTGCTGCTTTTGAATTGATGAGAAGCTCAGTATGATCTGGCAATGTGCCTTTGCAGCCCAGAAATCAGCATGCCCAGCAGGTCAAGGGAGCTGATTCTGACCCTCTCTCTCTGCTCTTGTGGAACCCCACCTGGAACTCTGCATCCACCTCCAGGGCCCACAACATACAAAGGAGATGGACCTGCTGGAGTGAGTCCAGAGGAGGCTACAAAGCTGATCAGAGGGATGGAGCATCTCTGCTCTGAAGGCAGGCTGAGAGAGCTGAGGTTGTTCAGCCTGTAGAAGAGTCCAGGGAAACCATATAGCACCTTCTAGTACCTAGAGAGGCCTACAAGAGAGCTGGGGAGGGACTTTCTACAAGAAATGTCATGATAAGACAAGAGAGAATGGCTTTAAACTGACAGAGAGGAGGTTTAGATATGATATTAAGGAGAAATCCTTTACTGGAAGGGTGTTGAGGCACTGGCACAGTTTACCAAGAAATTGTGGATGCCCCATCCCTGGAGGAGTCCAAAACCAGCTGGATGTGGTCTGAGCAATCCTGTCCAGTGGGTGGCATCCCTGCCCATGGCAGGGAATTTGAAGTAGTTGACCTTTAAAGTCCCTTGCAAGCCAGACCATTCTATGATTTTCAGTTGGTGCCTCCACCTGGAGATCCAGTGAATGGCTGAAGGATGGGAACAGATCCATGGGAACAGCTCATGTCCAGATGGCTGCAGGTGCTGGGGCTGTGTACCTGAGGGAGGCAGCTAGGCACTAATGGGTTAACTACACATGCATTTTTTACCTCTGTGAGATGCAAAGTGCAATTGCAACAGGGCCTGTAATTTTTCAAAACAGAATAATTTATTCTAAGACTAAATTTGCTAGAAAACACAGTCCAAATCTCATTTACCCAGTGAGATTGCCTACCTAAAGATACCTCTGTTCTGCACCTCCATTCAATCATTAGTCACCAACGTAAAGCTAGCATGCTGGGTTTAAATCTTATCTGCTAGAAACAGCTTGGGACAACTCTGGTAGACTTACTGTTTTGAAATCAAATGTTGTTTGTGGCAAGCAGTACAGCACATTAAATTTCTCACCCTCCAGTGAGTCAGATCACCCCAGTGTTAGGGCTTGGAGTCTTAACAGAGCAGAGCATTACAGCTCCATTTCCTCCATTACACATTTGCAATTAAAATTGTAGTTGGAGTTTCACTTGACATACCTACACCTCCACATGATGAGGGTTTTTCCACCCCACCTCCCCTCCCTTGTGCCTTCAACCACACTTTTCCAGCAGGAGTCTTAAATACCAGAGCCCAGACTTGCAAAGCTGTTTTGACACCTCAGTCCATCACTGAAAGCCAGTGACATTTAAAAGGCTCCTGAAATGAGTGGGGGCTATTGTAAGCTGACAATATCCGCAAAAAGCAATGCTTTGTATAGAACTTCTAATTAATTTTCTGTTCATTAGTCTGTTTTCCCAAAGCAGAGAGAGTGGCTTTTGTATCAAATGCAGATCCAAGTATTTCTTCTCCCAAAGCTGGGCATCTGTGTTTCTCAGAAAGTGCCAGGGTAATATCACTGGGCACAGGTTCCTCCTGAAAGTTACAAGGTCTACCTCCACATTACTTGAGTGGGACATGAGGTGGGCTGAGGTGAAGCTCCTTCACAAGGTTAGAGATGTTTCATTAAATACCCAGGCTTTTATTTCTCCTGAATCCCCACAAACTGTTCACGATGAAAATAGAAATAATACACATCTGTTAGGCATGTCCCTTTCAGAGCAGTATTATTGTCTTTATCTCATATGTGGTGGTACAGATGTACCCTCCAGAGCCACAGCTTCCTCTGCACGAGGTCTCCACTTATCACTCTCCTTTATTTTGGTACATAAAGTGGGAATAAGCTGCCAGTTTATCTTCTGCTCATGTTAGCTAGATGGAATGAAAACATGCTTGGTATTCAATATAGTGCAGCAGTAATGGCTCATATTTATTTCTCTCCTGCCAAGTGCAGTAGAGCAGCAGCTAAAGATAAGCCTGAAAGTAACAGAAACCCATTAAAAATTAGCACACATACTGATTTAGGAGGATTTGGCAACCAAATACTTCCTCTGATCATTCTGACCAGTTTTCCTTTCCGAGGTGCACTGGGTTTGTCCAGGTAAGAAGGCAGGTTCTGCTGGCCCTGGGTTGCCAGCAGCCAGGCACCTCTGCCATTATGGGGGTCTCATCTGTGCTCTGCTGGCACCAGTGGAGTTCCCACAGCCCTGCTGAACCCCCAGCACTACCCACCAAAACATTAAATCTTGGGCTTCAATTCAGTTATTGCAGTGTAGAGCTGTTGGCATTGGAGACCACAAAGAGAGCCCATGGCAGCCCTCCTGTGCTCCTTTTGCTCAGCTGTGTCCATTGCCCAGGAGCTAAGGACACACAGAGGTCATGTTTCTACAAGCCTCCCATTTGAAACCCTTACAAAGAAGGAAGCTGTGACCATACACAAAAAAAGTTAGCAACATCTCTCTGCTTGCACACATCAGTCTTAATTTACTTTAAATGTTGACACAAATCTATTCATCATTGCAAATGCAAACTACTTAGTTTTGTTCTCTTCTATTTCAACAAGATAGATCAGGAAAGGAGTTTTATCCTGTTTTGTACTCTACAGTGCTATGCATAGTGGTCATAAAGAAAACATTACTGCCTTGAACTACTTCTAGTTTCCTTATTTTGTTTGTTCTAAGAGAAACTTATCTGACTCATTATGCTTGGTCTATCTGGAAGCAGTCCGCAGTGTGCTCGCTGAGTGCTTTGACCTTTTCATATTCTGGAGTTGATTGGGTTGGCCATCCATCTTCTTCACTTGTTGAAACCCTCACTTAGCAAAGAAAGGCCAACAGCCAAGTCTGTGTGAAAAATGTGGTGCAAAAGGAATCAATTAAGAACAGGACATATTTCATTGTATTTCCCATAGATATTGATGATTATGTGAGATTTGAAAAGTTGGCTGAGGTGCCCAGGCTTCACAATTGCTGACAAATTATGAGGATATTACAATACTTTGATAAATCTTTTTGGGGAAAATAATAATCTCATGTGATCCCATCACCCCTGTACAAAGCAGTTAATAGTCCTGTTTTGCACAATGATCTAACTTCTACTGTTGGTCTCTACACTTTTAAACTATCTTGCCAATTCCTTTAATTTAACATGGCTAAAACCAAACTCCATATTTTCTTTGTCTCTAGCCTATCATTTTTACTCCTCTAACCCATTATTTTTTTCCCCAGGAACACGAATAGGGGAAAAAAGGTAGAGATAAACTGTTGTCATTATAGTGCAAGGGTTCCATATTGCTAGAGTTTCATACCTCCTTGATGTTTCTCACAGGCAGCTCCTCTAGGCACTGACTCTTCCTTCTTCTCACAGCAGCCAACTGACTCTAGTTCTCCTAAACCAACCAACCCACCCTTTTATAACACTCTTCTTATTGGCTACAGCTGCAGCCTGTTGAAGTCAGGCCTGCTCCTAATCCTTAATAATTGGCTCAGCTGCAAATCTTTAGGGGGTAAGATTACATTCTATACCACCTTCATTTATCCATACTGTATCCCCCTACAATAAACAAGCTGATACAGAGTTAGGAATTTAATCACAGCTGTCAGGCAAGGTTCTCCAGAGTATGCCCACTCTGCTGTGCCATGTACCTGTTCAGATCTACCACGTCTTCGGCTCCAAACTCCTCAACAAATGCAGGAGTCGGTGCTATGTTTATTTTGATGCTAGCATTGCTAGTGCTAGGAATGGGTACCAAAGCACCTGTTGGAATGAAGATATGCCTTTTCCAAACAAGGACACTGAACACAGGGCTAAAGAGAAAATAAAGCTTCCATTCACTCAGTCATCCTTGGATCCACAGCTTCTCCACTGCAGTGTGACACAGGTGGGTAGAGAATGTCCTTTGGGCATAGCCTGATGGTCAGGCACCGTCCTGAACAGTAAGAGGTGTAGACTTGAACTCTCTCATGCTCACCTGCATATAAAACTCCCCTGGAAAAATGCTATTTAAAAAAAAGAACTAAGTCTATGGATGTGAAGGGATGCATCTATTCTACTAACATTTTACAAGGAGAGAATCCTTCAAAAGTAAAGGAAGTGCAGAGAACACCAACCTCTCAAAAATGGTGTTTATGAAAGGCCAAACTCTATTGGCCTCGAGCATATGTGAAAGAACTCACTGCAAAAGCAATTCAAACAACAAAAAAGCGAATTTTTAAGTGTACGTGCAAAACAATTTATGCCGAAATGTTGGCAGACCTGTCCAGACAGAAATGCAGCATTTAGATGAGTCTCAGCACAGTTACCCAGTCTCAAAACTCATGATTAAATTCTAACTCTTAGTCACTACAAAAAAAAAAAATTGGATAAGAAAAGGGTGCATACCTCCAAGAAGGACAGGAATTGTACTGAATTAATGAACTGTGTAACCAGAAAGACAAAAGCATTAAAAAATTGCACATTTACTTTATCTGTTGAGAGTGTTTTGTATGAATGGCAAAACTGAAAAAATCTCCTCCTTGAAGACGGACAGCTTTTCTACATAATTCAGAAAATGTCCTGCCTTCCAACCCCTCCAATGTGTCCCTGGATCCATGAGTCTCCCAGGCAGAAAGGGCAGCTGCGAAGTGCAGCTCAGGGCTCATGCCATGAGACAGACTTTAGAACTATCTTCAGAACCCAGCAAATATCAGCCTTGCACACGAGGCACCATATGGCTCTCCCTGACTGCACATACAGCTGGCTTGGGTTTGAAGAAAGCATTATCTGACACCCTCCTGCAAATGATTCAAGGGTTACTCCAGGATAAAATGGCAATTGCTCAAGAAAACCGAGCACTACATATGGATGTGCATGTATATTCATTTCTGCTGTTCCTCCTCTGGCTGCCTGATAGACGATCCTCCTGGCTGCTAAACTGCTATCAGAGGGTGGCATTTCTTTTTTTAAATGCTCTTTAATTTAATGGAAAGAGGGTTCTTTTAATTTTTAATTGACACTTCCTCCAAAGCTTAGACAAAACTAATGCAGGAAGGTTGAGGGTTCATTAATTACAGATGGCCCCATTGTACAGAATGGCCTCATTGTACAGCAGTGGAGAAGGATGCAGACTGTGCTACCAGCAGATACTTAACTAAAAGGATTCAGCATTAAAAATCATTTATGTTTAGCCTCTTTGGAAAGTCTGGAGAGATCCATGCCATTAAACTTCTGTTCATAAAACTTTATTGTCTGCAGATACCTTTCCAAGTGAGTAGACTGCTGGCTCTCCGCATTTCCTGACTTATACAAGTTCTCTGACACTAATGGTAACAAAATATAGCCAGTAACTTTCTGTAATGAAACTTCTGATTCAGAACAAACAAATCACTGCTGTCACAATTAGCTTGACTACTTAAAGCTGTTGAGGTAGCATAGCAGCAGTGACCAGAATGAGCAATTTATCTTAAAAAGCTGGAACATTTATTTTTGGTTAGCAGAAAAATCTGCCTATCATGCATTCAGAGATGTACCAGAAAGACCAGAAGTCTAAGTTAGCAGCTTCCACAGGCACAGCTGAAGGGTTTAATGCCTATCTTGAATCCTCAGGGTGTTCTGCCATGGTGGAGATTTGCTGCTACCTCTGTGCAACTGAGTGTTGTTACTAACAGGAGATTGGGGATGAGCTCATGGTGGGCCACGCACTTATGGTTTCAAACACACAGGCATTGGGGAACCAGCTATCATTGGGTACAATCCAAAAGACAGACTGACCTTATCTGGCAGATCCCTGATGCCAAGAACAGGGTGTCTGCCCCTCAGCACCCTGTCCTGCTCAGCTGTGTGCTCCTGTTGCTGGTCTCCCACTTGCTGGACACCTCGCTGGTGGAGCCCATTAACCTGGGACTCCCAGCATGAAGTTAGATCTTTCACCTGCCTAATTAACAAGCTGAAAGAGTCACTGGAGGGCTCAAGAGTGCATCAGAGGTGGTGAATGGGCTGTGACAGAGCAGGGATGGAGTGATGGAGTGACTCCCTGCAGCAGGATGCTGTAGGGATGTGCCCACCCATATCAGGCAGCAGGTTAGACTTGAGTGGCTGAATATGTTGCCATGCCCTGGCATCATCACCCTCCTCTCTGCAGGCTGCCTAGCCCAGAGCAAATGATAGTGGCCTGTCTATGCTGGGTTGTACAAGATACTGCAGTTCATGTTTCAGTCCAGTTCAGGTCCAGTTTTCAGGAATGTGGCTGGGGGCAGTGGTACTGCAACCACTTGCTGAGACAGGGAGAGCACAAACTTACCTGGGTAATGGGGTTTGATTTAGGTTTGAAGGATATATTTCATTGAAGTAAAGAAACAGAGACTAGAATCTACCAGGCTCCATTCTAGGTTTTTATTGGAGTGCCTCAAGCAGAAGATACATCAATCTTACAGCCACCTCCCATGGTTCTGTGGCTCAGCATCCCTCTCTGTGGGAGAGATGGAGGCTGCCCAGCCTGGCTGGTGGAGCACTGAACTGGGAGAAAAGTCTTGGAAACTCTGCTCCTTCCTACCCCACTGCTCTCACAGCAAAGCTTGGTGCTTGGGTAAAGCAAAGCATGGTGCAGATGGAGGGAAGGTGCTGAAGCAGCAGTGAGGGGCAGCCCAAAACGGGCTGGTGGAGTGATGTGGTTTCAGCCAGGCCAAGGGTCCAACAGTCCATAGGTGTGGTCAAGTGGTGTTCATGGAAAAAGGAGCAAAGGGGAGCAGAGGAGTGCTAACGCTTTCCTTGCTGCTGCCAGGAACGAGGGCTTCTGCAGCTTTACTGCCCAGGAAGGGACACTGCCAGAGGCTGGGACCTCCCCCCTCTGTCCTCACCCAGCCCCCAGCTCAGCCTTCACCACTTGGAAATGAAGGTACAAATGTAATATGAAGAGCAGAAAGGAATTTGGAAAACCATGGAACGCAGCAGAAGTTGGAGTGGTAACAAGGCCAGAAAGCTGCAAAGGCCATCACAGTCATGCCCTGTTCCCATCTAAGGCTGGGAGCTGTAAACTACCTCACTCCAGCAAAGAGAAGAACATGCATCATTAGATTAAAAACTTGTCTGCGCTTGGATATGGAAGTCAAAAAGGAAAAACCCAGTCTTATATACCCTTATTTTTTTATCCTTGTGCGTCTGTGTTTCCTAACCCATTGCTAATTCAGACCATCTATAGTGAATAAGCAGATCAGTATTCTGGAATGTGTTTTTAATTACAGTCTTGTTTCTTTCAAATGATGAAAAATGAGGATATCATTTCTGTGTCCCAGGTGACCTGTTTTCTAAAGGATTTCTATTTTAAATGTTTCCAAATATCTTTTTTCTCTTGCTCCAGAATGTCCCCATTCTCCACCCCTTATATTTTCTGGACATGATTTTAACTCCAGAGCAATTAATTCTGCTGTGAATATATTATCCCCACAGATATGAGAGAAACCTCCAATTTCCGCAGTGCTGTTTTCCAAAGTTTCTTGAAGTTTCCTAAGTGACTCCAGCCAAACAACCCAGGAGGATTAGTGCTGCAAAGCAAAAGAATTACATCATTAGGAATTGCTAAGAAGTCATGGACTTGATCTCTTTTTGCACTAATGTGTTTTTGTGCCTCTTTGTGGCACATTTAAAAGGGCTCATTAAGGGTTGCTCTGCTAGCACAGAAGGACCTGAGTGGAATCCCATGTAATCTTTGAGACACAATTGCTTTGGCTCCCAAATGGCCCCAATGCAGAGAAAGCAACTGTGGCTTTAATGATCATTCTTTAGTGGCCCTCTCAGCCTCTAAAATCCTGTCCTTCCAGTGAGAATGGAACACCTGAAAACTGGAACCACTTCTATAGGGCATTTTTGCTATTTTTAGCAGATCTTATAAACAGCAACCTCCACCTGGACGGGGTGTTACCCTGTCCATGTCAAGCTGCTGCTGGAGCCAGCAGGGAGAATCCCAGCGGCATCAGCGACAGTGAGCTGGGAGGGAGCAGGGCACCCCACTGTGCCCAGGTGGGCACTTCCCTGGACTTGCTCAGCCATCCAGACCTGGCACTACAGCAAGTGGCACCAGGGCCAGAGGCCATCACACTGAGGGACAGGCTGCTCCCATCCCCAGGTCCTCTCCTGATGCCAGTTCAGTGCAAGGAGAAGCAGTAACTTTAGGATGGGTCGAGACATCAAATGGGTTAGAACAGCACTTGAAATAAAAGAGGTAATTTTTCCCCCTAAGTTCTTGGTTAAAATTACTATTTTTTTCCCCTCCAACACAGCACAAGGAACTCATCATATTCCATAGAATGAATGGAATTCCATAGTCCATCAGTGCACCAAGGAACTCTATACATATTCCATAGAAAGGGAGCAGGGCTTGACCTTTCCACTTGTATGCCACCACATACACAAAGAGCTAATTCTCTTTCTGACCACTTCCCTCTATTTTCTACACAAGCTAAACTACTCTTTCCACCTCTATGCTAGAATTTGTGTGTGCATGGTTTTTTACCCACAAACAAGGCATCTTCTATTTTCAAACATCCTTGTTTGACACCTTTCAGTATGGGGTTAAAAAGTCTAGATAATGGTTTTTCAGCTCATGGGTTGTTTTGAGAGAAAAATTTGGCTAAGCTGCTTCCAAATACTTCATTTGCTTTTCTCTCTCTCTCTCTTTTTTTTTTTTTTTTTTTAAAGCAAAAGCAAAATTAAAAATGGAGGGGAATGGAAGAGCTGCTTTGAGTTGGAGAGAAATATTAATTTTTTGAATACTGATATGAAAAGCAATGAAACAAAAGTGACTGTCATGAAGCGTGGGAGACAACTCGTTCCTCTGCTTCAGCATATCCGAATCTGTCCCTCCCTCCAGGAAAATATCCTGATGTTCAGCTGTGATAATATTCTTGGGTGGATCCTCTGAGTCTTGCTGACATAAGCTCAGCTTTACAGACTAGGTAACAAGATCATTTTATCATTGAGAGGGTGAGGACACCCCAGTGAGGGGGAGGCTCCAGATCCCAGTCTCCCCATGATTCAAAAAAAATCTCTGTATGAGTTCACAAATTTGCATCTGCTGCTTCTAAATTATTTTATTTAAAGGATAAGTTATTTGTTTTCCTCCCTCCTCCTCAAAGAAAAGGCATAGGAAATAGAATAGTCCTCTTAGCTGTACTCCAGAAAATCCATCTCTTGGTTTATTTACTACTTTTAAACTTTTAGGAACAGAGAAAAAAAGGGTGATGTAAAAGCAACATTTGCTATGGTCACAGTTGGATTCCATGGTGAGAAATGATCGAATCGCTGCTCCCAAGTCACTCATTGAGGGCAGTGTCCAAAGGGGAAAGCCCCTCTGGAGCAGATGTGCTGCATCGGGGAAGGGAAGGGGAGGGAAGGGAAGGGAAGGGAAGGGAAGGGAAGGGAAGGGAAGGGAAGGGAAGGGAAGGGAAGGGAAGGGAAGGGAAGGGAAGGGAAGGGAAGGGAAGGGAAGGGAAGGGAAGGGAAGGGAAGGGAAGGGAAGGGAAGGGAAGGTCTGGGCTGCTGCGCTCAGGCAGGGCAGTGCAGGGATGTGAAGATGAGGAGGATGCAGGGATGTGAGCAGGTGATGGCCTCCTTCCTGACATGGAAAATCCTCACAGCTCCACAGCTCCACAGACACATCAGCCCTGTGTGCCTGAGGTTGAGTCTGGTTCCCTCTGCAGCCTCACTCCCCACATCAGCCATCCAACCAACTTTTCCTGGGAATGAATTAAACCCAACCTCATTAGAAAACAAGACAAAGAAAGAAAGAAACGAAACCAGCAGAACACTGGTTGTGCCCGTTGCAGCCCGTGTGCTGCTGCCCCAGACGAGGCGGGTTTAGGGACGCGCTCCGTCCTCAGGCACAGCGCGGGGCCGGGGGGCTCTGCGGTACCTGCGCCCCGCTCACTGCCCGGACACACAGAAACCTTTACCAAGGGTTGGGGGGTAAAGCCCTCCCGCATTCCCATGCAGGGAAATCACAGGGAACATTTTTTCTCTAGGACAAGTCAAAGGACCTTCCATGCCCGGAGGCGGGAGTTGCCCAGCCCCAGAGAGCCCGAGGTTCTCTCGTTTTCTGCCTCTTATTGCCCTCTGGTGGCACTTGTGAAAATGCCATCGTGGTTGTCTGTGTCCCTGGGACCGCCGTCCAGCCCCCATTCCCTCAGTTCTTGGTGTTCTTCTTTCACAGTCTGCCTCCAACGTGTTTCACTGCCAGCTTGAGCAGCCTCAGGCTGGTGATGCTAAAACATAATTGCTTGGTTGCCAAGCTCTGCTAAAAGCTCCTCCTTCATCAGTAGGGATTTTGGTACTGATGTTTCAGTCACCTAACCTGCTCAGGGTGGCCCTCCTGCAAAGGCACTGAATTGGGTCAGGTCAGAATGTGCCCTTCTTGGTTTAACACACCCCTTAGGGGAGTCTTTGAGCAGCATGTCTCAGTGGGCTGCCTTCAGTGTTCACCCCAATATTCAAATCACTTGTTTCTGTCCAAGAAAGGTTTGGAGTTTTTTTTTCTGAAGCCAGGACAATAGTGAATTGTTTTCTCCAGGACATCAGTGAAAATGGATGAAGCTGGTCTGCCCTAAAACAAGCGTTACAGTTTCTCAGAATAACTTCTGTGCATTTGGAAGGACCAGGACCCAGAGTCAACTCCACAAATAAAAAAGGCAAGCATCTTTTATTAGGGGTACAACTTAAAGCTTAGAGATCTTTCATATAAAATAAAAGAATGAACCCTCCTCACCTACAATTCATCAAATTTTGGAAAACACCCACTTTCTTAGTAAACTTGAGTGAATATGGGAAATATCCCTCCAAAAGCAGACTGTCCACACAGGTAGTAGGAGGGTTTGCTGTGGAAGGATGCAGGGTGTCAGGGTGAGGCTGCAGACCCACCGTGTGGGACAGCAATGGCTGGCTGTGAAAGAGGAGACCCAGATCCTCCCCTCCATGGCAAAAGGAGTCTGAGCTCTTCGGTCTCCTGTTCCAAAAAATATCTTGGCTTTCAAATATTTCTCTCACCAGTTGTGCCCCTTAAGCCATGTCTTGGCCAGCTTCACTCTGAATGCAGTGCTGCCTTCACTCCCTCTGTGCATGTCTTGTCCCAGCTGGAGAGGCTGCAGAGCCCCCAGCAAGTGATTTTGGTGAGACTTTGATTCTAGAGGAAACTTCAGTGCTAACTGCACTAAAGATCATGAAAAGCAGTGACCCCAGTAAACCAGTTGGGATGGGGTCTTTTCTGCAGCTGGCAGCCAAACCACCTTGATGCACCAACACTATCTTCCACTTTCATGGCTGAGTAGCAGACCTGGTCTGTAAATAACATGAGATAAGATAACATAAAAATGATGATTTATGTCTGGATTTCCACTCTGAACCATTGAACCCAGCTGTTCCCAAAATCAGAGAAGCTCTTTCACAGAGGTTTAAAAAGAATTGTTGCAGCCTCTGAATGAGAATCCAGACTAACAACAAACTGAGAAAGAAACCAACAAACCCAAAAGAAATGCAGAGCTCTGATCTGAACCCTGCTTTATGCCAGGACAGAAGTGAGACGAACAAAGCCAAACTGGCATTTCAGAGTCTGCTGCTGTTGGCAATATCCTCTCCACTTACAGGCCTTGGGGAGTGCCTCAGGTCAGAGTGAGGAAAGAACATTAATGTGCCCTTCTGGTGGGAAGCCTGCAGCCCCTGGGGCTGTGCAAAGGAGAAAGAAAGGACCAGGGAGCTCACAAATGCCTGCAAGGATCAAGAGGTATCTGCCGGGCTGGGAGAAGGAAGCAAGTCAAAGTTGCAGAGGAAGGAAAAGAGACATCTTAAAAAGGATTTAATGTGCAGAGAAGGCAGCAGAGCTAAACCCAGGCACTGAATCTTCTAATGCAGTAAGAAACAGGAAAGTACATCCATCCACAGTCCTTAACATTGCAAACTAGTCTGGTAAAGTAATTCCTATTATGGAAATGGATATGACAACAGAATGAGCTTTGGCTAAGAAAAAAAGACAAAGAACAGGTCTTAGCAACACTGCTGAGGTGGCTGAATGATGGTTCTGAGCATGCCCTTGGATGCTCAGGCACTGGCCTTGGATGCTGTCTGTATCATGGTGCCTTAAATATGGGTAAAAGGACAAGATCTTTATCTTTTGGGCATCTGCCTGGGAATTTGATTTGGTTTTCTCTGGTGATCCACAGGGCCAGATTTGAAGTGTGGAACTGGGAAATTTCATACAGCATCATCTAGAAGATGCTTTTTTTATAAAATAAGGTAAGAAGAAATCCAGGGTCATTGGTATGTGCTTTTTGTTTTGCTTTGTTGTTTGTTTTGTTTACTCTGTTTATTTTGTGGTTGGGGGGGGGTGTTTGTTTGTTTGTTTGTTTTTCAAAGCCCTTGAATTCAAAGGAATACATTCCTCTCTCATTTTGTTAAAATATCCTTCTTTTTTTTTTCAGAGATCTGAGATGCTTATCTCCTGTGATATTTCCAATAGCAGTGGCATGACACACCTCTGTCCTGCTGCTGAAGGCAGCAACATTTGGCTTGTTGTTTCACTCCAAAAATGGTCTTAAGGTTTCACATTTATTTTTGAATGTTTCACTTTGAGATTTTTGAATGTTTCACTATTTCTTTTTGGGTCTACAATTATCCAGTACCTGTTCAACCACCTTCCAGCACTTGAAAAATCTCCTGAGCAGGATCAAATATACATTTTACTTCAGCAATATCAAGCTCCCAGAACTCTATTACAGTTTCTTCTTACAAAAATTTGAATTATTAACATAATATAGAAAATTCAATAATTAACTTATTTTTGGAAGTGGAATTTCAGGTTGCTATTATAGCTAATTACTGGAAAAAAGCTCAACAATTTGACCTCAGGACACATAATTTAAAAATCTCTAAATGCAGAACAAGAATGTTATCTGCCTTTTGGGGTGAAAGTAGTAAGACAGAAAAAACAACATGGCTGTCAGTTTACTGACCATTTGCAATAACTGAAATGCCATTTTTAAACTAAAAAATGCTAGTGTTGTAAAGCAGCACTTTCTTCACACTATAAATGGGGTGAATTAGGTGCTGCTGAGGTTATTTCCATACAGACCTAGCTCATGGGCAGGACAAGGAGTGGGGACACAAAGGCTTGTGGAGGGAAGCTGGGATTGGGCTGCAGAGGAAGGAGACAGGAAACAGATGCAGAAGAGGCTTGTTTCCACTGGTGTGCAGGATTAAAGCAGCCTTAGGCAGGCTGGGGAGTTGGGTGCTGCTGTGCCCATGACAGTACCCAAACACTTTATGGCCATTAATCTATTTTTCCTCAGGACATCTCCTGTAGGAGGACAGTGCTGCTATCCTCTACTCCATTATTTTACAAATGAGCAACAGAGGGAAGAAGTTCCACCTGCAGGGTCAGTCTGCTCCCCATCACTCCCCCCATGGCCCCTCCACTGCTGGGCTGATGGGGAAGGGCTGGTGTGATGTCCTATCACCCCTGGGAAGAGAACAGGGAAGTGAGGAGGGCTGAGCACAAGACCTGATGGGCATAGCAGTCATCTAACAGCCTGGAGCATCCAGAAAACAATTTGGGATAGCAGGACAACAATTCTCCTTGGGTTGAGCCACCCTGCACTGCTGGGAGATCTGTAGGATCACCAAGTGGGTGACACAATTCTCACAGCTCTCAGCCTGCACTGTGATTATGTTCAGATCTATACCAGTTTCTTTCTTTCTGTGTTTTGGTCTGTTGATGGGGTTTTCTGAAGCTCCACAATAGTATGATATTTGTCTGAGACAATGATGAAAAATGTAGCATTTGTGAGCATGCAACTATTTTAGCATTTAGCTTAAAATAGTGATGGAATTAATTAGCACATAAAAGCTATTCAGTTAAAACCTAGAAAGAAGTACACTCCAAACACATCCTCTATAGATCCTTGAAGGGTTTTTTATTAATGTTGTGAAAGCAGTGTTCCAATACCCTTAATTTTTGCAACTGACAGGCTATTTTATGTTCAAAATAAATAAATCAAAACTAGAGAAGTGTTGTGTAGAGGTGAAAGCTCAGGTTTTACAGCAACAGCCTGAGGTGTGTGGCATGATTGCAGACACCCTGCATCTGCAGAGCTAAACACAGCTCAGAGGTGCTGTTTAGCTCTGCAGATGCAGAAAATTTAGGGATGTTGTTTTTATTTTGAATAATTCTTTTGTTTAGCCTTTGAAGTGAATGCTACTCCAGAAAAAGGCAGGCATTTATCAAAGGAGGTGTCTGATTTTCAGCAGGAGATGTGCAGACCTGTGCTGTACATTTCATTTCTGTATTGAGGGTTTATAGTAGCTGCTTTGGTAGGACATGCCTGAAATATATGATCAAACCACTTGCAGATCCAATTTAAAAGTGTTTTGCAGCATTCTTTTGTCTCTCTCAGTCATCTGGTCATTTGGAAAGCTTTCATTTGCACATTTACAAGTAGTATAATTTTTTTTTCATTTTATGTGATCTCCCCAAACTAGATCTGATTATTGTTACTTACATTTGATTTAAGCTATGATTATAACAAGAGCTCTTCCAAACATGCAAAATTCATGAATTCAGCTATTCCCAACTCCAAATGATAAAATGTTAAATACAATATATGTGAGTCTTCATTTCCTTCTAGCTTTTGAATATTTCAGATGAAATCAGCCCATATTTTCAAGCTTTTCTGTATAGCCAAGAGTGCTAAAGGCTTTCTATCCTCCAGGCTGATTTGTTCTTGGTTTTTCAAGCACAAATGCACACAGTAAAGAATAGGCCACTCAAAAAGTTGCCAAAAATCTTTGTGAACTGTCTGCAGTCTCCAAGTAGTGCAGGAAAATAACACTATAAAAACTGTTACTAAATAACAGCAGATTAGAAGCTGTGTAAAAATATTCACATCCCAAAGCCAAACACACTAAACTCACTGTTTGGGCAGAGAAAATTTTGGCATCATTACCAAAAAGCACCAAAAAAAGAAAGAGAGAAAAAGGAAACTAATTTCCCTATTGGATTCTTTCCTGCTTGTTGGAAAATCATACGAGGATGTGCTTTGCAGGTGTAGCAGCTAAAGCTTTGGTAAATTAAACAAACTGTTGGCTTGAAGGAAATTCATTCTGCAAAAACAGGAACTGCAGTGGTTTCTGTTTCTGTCTCACAAACCCAAAATGGGAGCACAAAAAATATTGTCTCAGAAACCCAAAATGGGAGTACAATGTGTTCTCACATGAAAGCCTGGAAATGCTGCATCCCTCTGAAAGATGTGAGTGCAGTGTAAGGCTGGGGTATGGAACAAGGACAGGGACACACACACACATGAAATACACCAATTTATTTTTTGCTGCCCCAAGCTGGCTTTTAATCCAAACATAATTTATGGGGAGTGAGGATAAGGTTTAAAACTGACAGGCTGTTGAATCCTGAGACATTTCCACCCACTCTGTTTCCACTGCATAAATCAAAGCCTGCCTTTGTTCAGCAGCAGTATTGTAGCAATGTCTATGAGTTCAGGGCAGTGATTGAGTTATCTTTGAGGTATCTGCCCTGAAAAAAAAAAAAGAGTAAAATCCTCTGGAGTGGAAAGTTCATATGCCATGTGCCTGGTTCAACAGGCACCATGCAGAGCTGCAGGCATGGCTGAAGTCTCTGTTATACCAAAACTGGTCCATCTGAAGCTCGAGCTAGGGAAGGATCAGGCAACAAACAGCACACTCATCAGCCTGCTGTAGTGGCTATACCTAATCTGTAGATAAAAAAGTCTATGGTAAAAAAGTGGGAATCTATGCACAGCACAGAATAGCACTAAAGTGAGGTCTCTGCAAAATATGAAGCAAGATTCTTGGCATGCAACTGGCTGATTGGACACCTGGCACATCTCAGGGACCAGTGCAGCAGCATCAAGGTTTTGTGGGGCAGGGAAAGGATCAGCCATGTGGCAATGATGGAGGGGCCCTTTCTCCTTCTTCCTGAACAGGATAGGCTGCCTGGGGAAGATATGAGCATGTTTGAGAGAGAGAAGGGGACAGCAAGTGATAAGGAAGGTCAACATTGCTGGAGGGCCAAGGGCTGGGCTTGGTGCTGCAAGGGGGTCACTGCAGGGAGAGTGACTGAGCCTGTCTGCTCTGAGAGGGACACAGTGGCTCTGCAGGGCCCTCCTGCCACTCTGGAGATGCAGGTTTATCTGGGGATAAACCAGATCTCTGAGGGAGGGCAAGTAATCCAATAACTGTAAGATGAATTACATGATGAACTGCGACAGTTATTATGTTTGTAGTATATGTACTTCCATTATAGCTAAATTAATTGAGGTAGCTGTATGATATGAGCAGGGGTCTCAGGAATTAACCTAATCATTCAGATGTGACCTCTCTCTCTAATGTTCAGAAATTAGCAATACATCATTTGTTCTTCTAAGATCTGTGGTATCTTAATCTCTGTCAGTGCTTACAAAAGCAATTGTAATTGTGCAAAATAAGCAAAAGGAATGGATTACACTATTCAGACCAGAACTGTGGTGGAATCCTTTGACTCTCAACAGATTTTGGTTTAAAGAGCTGAAAGGTTCTTCTCTTTTTCTCTTTCCTCCTTTCTATAACTGCCCAGCTTCTCAGACCTGTCAGCACAACTGCATGTGTGAGCTTGTTTTCAAAATGACATGCATTAGAAAAGCTCTTGGTGTGATTCTTGTGGTGTCCTGCACAGGGCCAGGAGTTGGACCCAAGCCTGATGGGTCCCTTCCTACTCAGCATGTTCTGTGATCCTGTGATTCTAGTGCTGAAAGCCACCCAGTCACATCCTCTTGTTGGGAGGTTTGAGGATGATGAGTCGCCCTGCACTGGCCTTGGCTCAGCCTTGGTGCCATCCCTCGTTTTTGGGAGCCCCAGGCACAGCCCAGCTGCCCTGCATGGTGCAGGGCCTGGCACAGGTCCCTCAGCAGCAGTGAAGCTGGGATCAAGCCTTGTCTCTGGGAGTGCATGTGCCTCCTGCAGGCACAGCCATGTGCCTGGAAGGTGCCTGGGGATCAAATCCATGTTGGTCTGGGCTGGGGACATCATCTGATGATAGCCAGAAGGGTGGACACAGAAGATCAGGAGTTCTAGAATCAAAACAACACACCAAATTGCATTTGCTCTCCAGGAAAACCAGCACAGTCAAAAGCAGAGATTTCCCAAGTAGCCTGCTCACTAGCAGGGCTCCTGGAGCAGCTCTCTGGGGAAGCCAGGCTGGTGCATGAGTGGTGTTCAGCTCTCCCCAGAGAATGTGTGGAGGGAAGAGTCATTGCAGGATGAGCATCAGGTGTCAGGTTATGTGTGTGTGCACAGCTGGAGGTGGGCATCATCCATTCTCCAGCACAGCTCAGTGCGAGACACCTGTCTCTACAAACCTCTCATGGTGGTGTTGGTCTGACACGGTGCCAGTGCTGATGCAAAAAGGAGAGGCTGAAATATTGAGGATCCTGAGGAATGCTCCTGTCCTGTCTAGGAATGGAGATGCACCCCACCTATGTCAGCAAGCCAAGAGAAATCTGCTTTTCTATGCACTGGAATTTTCCTGAGCTAGATATCTCAGTTTGGTTTTATAACCAGGCAGATATCAGTAACCTACATCTCACTAAAGAAAGGATTTATCTTCTCTTTTAAAAGGTTCTCTATATTTTTATCCCAGGGCTGAAGCAGGCAGAATGAAAACACTGAAAACAGCAAGAGAGAGAAAAGGCAATTCTGGAAAAGTGCTACAAGAGCTTTTCCTCAGTGCAAGCCTGCTTTTTTCCCCCACCCTTTTGCTTCTGCACCCGGTTGCCTGACTCTGCCTCTCTTCAGTGTATTTCAGAAATAAAATCTGTCACAATATTTCCTCTCCAAGTGCCACTGTGTGTTAGGTTTCAGCTCCTGACAGGTGTATGAAATACCAGCTCCACCAGATGCATGCAAACATGGAAGCTTTAAAATGGCTCCACAGGCCACAGGCCCACTTCACCAGGCTGTGTCACTGGGGACAGGTGTCCTGTCAAAGGTTTACTTTTAAAAACAGAGACTGATCCTGGTGGTGACATACTTAAAACTGCTGAGCGATTTTTTTTAGGAGCCAGGCAGGGAATGCTGCTTGAAACCTGCATCAACAGGGCAGGGAAAGGGGCTGAAGCTCCTCCTGCAAAAAACTGTGTCAAATTACAGGTATCTTAGCTGAACTTTATTTTCAAATACTTTAATCCCTTTCTTGGAGGCAAAGTCAAATCCTCCCTCCATGGCTTTGATCTCAGCTGCTTTTCTGGAGTGTTGGCTGGGAAACATAAGCAAAGACGGGGGGGATGCTGTCCCTGCAGTGGAGCAATCTGGATTTTCTCCCAGTCATATGCCCTGCAGCCCTGTAATGCATTTCCTGCTTTCTATGTATCCATAAAATCTTTTTGCTCTTGCATGAAAAGTAATGTTAAAAAGGATGGCTACTTTTTGTTTAGCATGAACTCACAGAATTTTGGCTGTTTTGCTGGCAGTGGTAGTATGTCAATCTGCTCATAACACAATTTACCCATCTTGGTCCATTTAATTTTCTGATTTAACCTTTCCTGTGGCTTTGATTGCACCTGAGGATTTTTCTAAGTAAAAAATTATATTTAAAGGCTGAAATGCTCATTGAAAGGTCTATAATTCTACCTAACACATCATTCCTGCCACAGAGGAGCTGTGAGACACATATCATAAATGTTGATGGCCAACATTGGGATGGACCCAGCTCCCATCACAGGGTGGAGACTTTGTCCTTGGTTTCAGCAAACCACATTTATCTGGATGCTCTTCTGCTTTTAGCATGCAGCACACTAGCAAAATACTTCTTTTTTGGGGCCTTTTGTCAGGGCCTTTTCCTGACGCTGCCATTGTCCTTCAGTGAGGGAGGACGCTGTAACACAAGGGCAGCCGGAAGGGCAGGGCAGGACGGGGCTCTCTGTCCACCAGGAGATGGCAGTGCATATACTGAGTTAGGGGCTTTTCCCCTTTATTTCTCTTTTACAGTCTCCCTGAAAGAAAATGGGTCTTTTGAGGACAACAGACCTGTAACACTTTCATTTCTGTTGGTTTTTTTTTTTTTCCTCTTTTTTTTATTGCTTGCATTTGCATCTTTCCCACATCTCCCTCTGCAGCACAATGCCCCCACCCACCACACCTACTGGTCACCTTCCCAGTCTCAGTGGCTCAGCCCCACAGACAGGCACAAAGCAGTGTCACAGACACTGAACACCAGTACTGGAGGAAGAAAAAGAAGAGAGGGTGACCCGTTTCGAAGTTAGCAAGCAGTGTGTGCACAGGCTGCTGTGTACCCAGTGCACAGCCTTGATCTCAGTGGTTTCTGCCCATGCTTTTCTTCAAGAAAAATATGCCCTTGTAGGAAAATTGAATTGATATTTAGCTTCTAGACTTCATCCTTGACATTCTCAGCTGGCCAGAGGATGGCAGGAGACACAGCTCCTTGCCTGTGTCAAGCCTGTGTGCCTTTGGGCCATATAACTCACAGCACTCGAATCTCCTGCTAAGGACTCTGACATTTTCTGCAGCAATATCTTCCATCAGAGGGCTTCCAAAAAGGGTACATTAACATATGAAGTCCCATAGATTTTGGGAGGACAGAATGAGACAATAGCTCAGAAAGGGACAGTTTTCTGCACCTGCCCCGCCAGCAATGCTCATGGAGCAAAGTCCTTGTGTTCTCCCTTCCCTCACCATTTTGGAGCAGACCCTCAGGAGTTTTGTGCTTTCTGCACTTAGTGATGAGAGGCTGTTCAATGAATTGCAAATAGATTCAAGTGCCACGGCTGAAAAGGTGGACTTTTTTTGGAGGTAGTGCCATAAATAAGGAGACTCCAAGTCCCTGTTTCACATAATGCTCCAAGAACTTTCTCCTGAACCTGAAATGCCCCAGTTTTCCACTTCTCCTATCAAAATATTTTTCTAAATAATTACAGAGTGTTAAAAATGGATTGCTGTACCCAGGAGAATTTGCTCTTTGTTTGCCAGGAACAAATAGGCCAAGAGAATGTGCACTCAGCATCACGAGTGGTGTTTGAAGGAAAGAGCAAAGTCAAAAGCCTGGAGACATCACCAGAGATGCTCTTTTTTCAAAGTGAATTTTTATTGCACATTGTCAGGGTTTCAGGAGACACACCTGCACATTGTGTTCCTAGGGGCTGGGGGAAAAGGAGGAATCTCCTCATCCCAGAGCAGTGCACATGCTGCTGTTGACACAAAGGAATTTCTATTAATCTTTCTGGAAGTGACCTCTTCAAAAATATTTTTTTGATTCTTAAGATGCCACTTCCAAACAGGTACTGGGTTTTGATTACAACAGTCATGTTCACAACTGTTTGCACTTCAATGGCATTACTGTGCCTCCTCCGATCATCCCTGAGCCCTGAGCAAACACAAACCTGGAAATGTTCAAAGCATCCTGCTGTCATCAGTATCTCTGCAAATTATTTTTTCACTTTTAGAGAATCCTTTTTGCATTTGGTGTGCCTGAACAATCTGTTTCCTACTGTAATGTGATGCCAGGTGGTAGGAAGATGAAAGATGGACTAAGCACACCTAGTTTCCCCTAGGAAAAAGGAAAAACTGTCCTAAGCCTGCAGCCCCCAGGAGAACTTCAAGACATGCTGATTTCCCTGTGGGTTTGCCAGGTTGAACCTCCTCACCCACACCCATGATAAGGGCTTGCCCAGGAAGTGGTTGGGGGCTCTACAAGAAGTAAGGCCATGCAGTAGTTGTTCAGCAAGACTTAAAAGAAATGTGAAATATTTAAACAATACACAAACAAACAGATCCCTTTGAAATGAATTTTGCTGAATTTATTTGCTTCCCAGCTCAATCACAGTCATATCCCAGGCAGCAAAGAGCACATGCCTGCAAGACAGCCCCCCTAGACTTTACATCAAGGCCACTTTGCACAAACCTCTTATTTCCCCTGCTTCCCAGGCCAAGGCTGTAAGGTCAAATGTATGTACTATTTACACTGAGAAACAAGAGATATTTCAATCATACAATTATAGAATTGTCTAGGTTGGACAAGACCTTTAAGATCACTGAGTCCAGTCAGGTACATGACTGCTGCCTATGGACTCCAAAGTTGCTCATGGTGTGAAAAAAGCCAAGTCAAACCCACCTGTGTATATTACATCCTCAGCAAAAAGCAAGGCAGGTCTCTCCTATCCTCCAGCACTTCACCTTATGTGTGGATTTCTTTTATAAATTATTTCTGGATGCCTTATATTCAGGTTAAGTGGCTTCTGAAATATCTGTGCACACATTAATCTGTATCTAGTATGTGTGTGTACACATACAGGGACTCCAGGGACAAGTGCTTTCCACCATTTCCATCAACCCTCTCCCTTCTAGTCTCTCTAGTTGTCTGTTACTTTCACTTGCTATTCCTTGTCTTAAATTAAACTTCAAGCCTGTCCTCACAGGGATGTCTTTTATTGTGGGTTGTTGGAAAGGGTTTTGCAGAGAAACTGGAGCAGCAGATAGAGCTCTCCAGGCACTACTGAAATAATAATGAAGTAGTTTCACCAAGGTTGGACGAGAGAGCGTTTTCGGCTGCGTCTGAATTCTGCTTGTCCCTGAAAATTGTTTAGGTAATAAGATAGCTGCTTTAAAATTGCTGGGGGTATCCCACAGGATTCTGCTTTGACTCTGATTTCCATTTGCAGCACATGTTCTGCCATTTGGCCAGCACCATCCACCCGTGTGAGCTAATTTAAGGTTGCTAAACAGATGACACAGAACATACATCTTTTATATTTGATCTCTGCACTGGTGAGTTATCTGACTGACGGTTAATCTCAACTTGTAATAGGATTTGCCTACACTTCTTGAGAGTGAGATATTGGTCTTCTTTGAACAGCATCTTGGGGGAAGCTTGCCTGGGAGAAAGGTGGGAGTGTTAATTCGTGCTTCTTTGGCTCCTTGTTTTTGTAGGTTGGATCCAGTGCTGTGTGCCTCAGAGAGGAACAACAGGGTCATCAACCCAAGGAGCTCACCTGTCAGAGGGGACAGCATCTTCCAGCTCTAGGGTCATCCCTGCACACCACTAGAGTCAGGAGCTGGCTGCCTGAAGCTGTTGCAGGGCTGGTTGGGCTCAGCTCCTGTCCAGTTGGTGTGCACAGTGCTGAGCACAGTGCTGAGCTCAGTGTCTGGCCAGCCCTGTGCTTCACTTTCTGTCTTCTTTTGTACACATCAGAGTGTTGACTTGGTGACTGTCTTCATGTTGGGGGGCTTTTCTGTGCCTCTATCCACTTCATCAGTACTCAAACTTTGGCTATTGCTATGTTCTGCTCTCAGGGCAAGTCCCCATTCCCAACACTATGTATCCTCTCTGTGCCCTAGTCTGCCAGCTATGCTGCTGCATTTTCTCCCCTTAGTCCCTTCATGTCTGCCTAGCCTCTCCCAGAGGTACAGCAGAAACAGCCTGGGGACCACACTCTGCAAGGAGCACACTCAGAGCATCCCAGCTTTACCTGTTGTAAGGTGGGAAAAGGTGTCTGCCAGCCCCCAGAAGAAGAAAGGCTTCTGGCACTGGTTGGCAGCACAGCTTAATCCTGGCAGAGTGGGCAGAAGAGGGAGCTGGCAAGAACTGGCTACACCCCTGAGCTCCTCCTAGCATACCCAGGGGGAGAGAAAATTGTACTACAAGACCATGGAGACCATGAAAACTCAATGCTTCTGATTGTGTGACAACTTGTATTGACACTTTAGTTTCTACAGTCACATCATCCTGGACTGACATCTGCAAGTGAAAGACAACAAAAAGAAGCCTGAACATGGATGTCCACAATAAAAAATCTTGGTCACACAGACAAAACCTTCTACATATCCTGCGGCAGCAGCAAATCTCACAGACTGCACTGGATGGTGCCCTGGAATGATGCTGTGTATTCTAGGTGAGGTGGGTTTGAGGTAGATGCTAATTGCAAGTTTAAAAGGTTTGTCCAAATTTTCAACAGTGTAATACCATGCCAGCGTGAAAATCTGTTATTTCTGGTGCAGGTCAGCAAGTAACTTCTGATGTGTTGGGTAAGAGCAAGACAGTTCCAGTAAGAGGCACAGTGAGGTCTGTGTCCCTCCCACCTCTCCTGAAGTGCTCCCCACCTTGGTGAAAAGCCAAGGTGCCAGGGGTTCTTGTTCTGACTCCTTGTCATGGCACCTGCCAGGGGCTGGATGCCTGTTGTATATTAAATAACCTGTACTATGGAAGAAAGGTCATGTGTGCAACCTGGAGAAAAAACAGAACACAAAAAAAAAACCCAAAAAACCACTGAGTCATCTGTGCTAAGTGTTTCAGACCTGAGCTGACCCAGTTTTCTGTGGAATTATGTTCCTACACAGGGCAGGGTCACCCCATGGGGTGAAATGCTGGTTCAAACGATGCCGTTGTGCTACACACAAGAGATTTATCAGCAAGATCCGTGTTACAAAGGCCTTGATTTGTGTGTCATCCAATCCTTTTTGAATGTGCTTTCAAGGCAGTTGATTTCAAAATGATCTCTGTATTGTTTGGGTCTGCTTTGGTGTAGCATGACATTCAGGATTCCTTTACAGGCAACTGTGCAGAGCAGGAAAATCTATGTGAAATGCTTCCTACTGGAGTCACCATCTGGCCAATATTCATCTTGTTTAGTGAAATACCAAGATATCCATAGAACGCAGGTGTTAATGCAGATCATAAGGCACAAGTGACCGCAGTAATAAACCAACATGCAATGAAATGTAATTAATGCACCTGGTGCTTGGGTTTGAAAAGAATTTCAGTGCCTTTTTATTTTCCCTGCACACTGAGTGCATTTTAATAGTTGGAACTTCAATCATCACTTCTCAACCTACCCTTTAATCATATTAATTCTCTTAAAAAGTCAACTATAATGTTTTTTAGTAAATAATATTTCCTAATTCAGTTAGGAGGGGCAAAGTGCAAACACACATGAAACTATATGCTGCTTAGTAACATTTTTGTGGCATAAGAAAACTCTTGTCCTGTTTCTGTCAGTCTGGTTCTGCTGCTGGCAAAGGTTTGTTTTCAGTCATGTAAGCCTTGTTGATCCATTCCAAGTGTTTTTGAACCAGCTGGAACAAGTGAAAAGATCCCAGGCAAAAAAATAAATTATTAAAATTTCTATCACTGGATTTCACAGTATGTTTTTTATCTCACCTTTGTCCTTCATTAGTAATGAATGCATTTTTTTAAGGTTAAAAACTTCCAGGATGACATTTGTTCCAAGCAGACCAAAAAACTCAACTCCACACTGGAAATGTAGATTATATGTCTGTGCTTCTAAGTTCCAGAAAATCACATTATTTTCAAATGTCCTCTCAGAGCACAGATCAGACCCAACCTCATCAGTCAGCTGGCAAATCCCAAGCAGACAGGGTATTTGTGAAGAAAGGGAGAGGTCAAAAAGTCAAAGAGAGGGGTCATGGGCAATTTTTATTTTTGCATGGATATTTCTCAAGGGTGGTCTGAGGGTTGTGAGGAACATAAATCTGTGGGTATACTTGTACACTGACAGAGAGGGATGGTCACACCAAGTGACTTCCCAATCCAGTGCTATTTAGTAGGGACTCAGAGTGTGCTGCCTCCCCAGAGAGATGTCTGCTGCTGACACTAGCACTGCTCAGTCCCTCTCCCCAGACTTGACACAGGTGCAGATCACACTGTGTTCTGCTGCCAATGGTCACTGCTAAACCACAGGGAATGAACTGCTGGCAAGCCAGGATCATGGGCAAGGGTCAGCCACCACTGGCCACTCATGGATGGGTTACTCCACCATCTTTATCGATGTTGGCTACACTCTCATCTTCATCATTGGACCATCCTTGTAAAGCAGACTTTGGTTCCCAGTCAGCAAGGACAGGCTGCTGAGGGTCACTGCCAAGTGACAGAACACCCCGTTGTTGTCACATAGCTGAGGGTACAACCAGGACCTCTGCAGTGCCCCCATCTTCCACAAGACAAAGGAAACTGGGAGCAGGATGGTCCATGTTGCTGCATGCTGCTGAATTTTCTTGTGAGAGAGAAAAAGAAATTAAGGAAGGCCTGCTGACCCCAGCTTCTCTTGCTGCCTCCCTGTAAAGTTGCTTTCTTGGCAAGCCCTGTGAGAAGGGCACAGGCAGCACTGGGCTGGGAGCATGGTGAGTGACAATGAGTGTGAATGGTCACCTGGTGGGGCAGGGCTGCAGAAGGGCTGGTGGGGATGTTCCCTCCTGTCCTCGTCTGTTGCAGCATCCCTGCAATCCCTTCAATAACCTGGGTCATTTTTAGGAAACAAACTACTTAGGGCTGTCCTTGACACTTCCTGACCTTTTTTTACAGCCATCAAAGCTTACTAACTGTTCTCCTCGGGCACCTGACTTTACACTTGGGTTAATAACCTCATAATGGAGTGCCAGCAGCAGACAAGACTCGTGCAACGCCCAAAGCAAACCCTTGCTGACAGAATGGGGCACTGCAGGCAGTGCCAACCAGGCTTTCCTGAACCCCAGCATTCAAAAGGACTAGGACAAAATCACCAATCTGTTTTTTTGCTTCTTGACCTAAGTCAGCTTTTGAGCCCAGGACTGCAGAGGTGAAAGGTTAATGTATTAAGCTGTCTGCTCTTCAATTAATCCCTAAATCCTGGGCAGATTTACAAACTCTTGGAAGATTTTAAATCTCACCTGATTTATGAGATGCCTTTTTTAAGTTCAGATTGCCTTTACAGACGGTCACCATACAGGGCAATAAGGATAATTGCTATACGGATTTATTATCAGGATGGAAATTTTAATTTCCAAAATAATGTACACCTGTCTATCCTGACACTGTGGCAAAGCTGAGCATCTGAAATGTTAAACCCTGATGTCCTTTTTATTTTCTTCATGCCTCGTTGAAGAAACCAGTTGTGCTGAGGACAGGCTATGAGCCTGACAGAGGAACTGAAATCCTTCTGCCATTACAGCAATGCAAATACCTTGTTGGAAATAAAGCTATACACTGTTGCAGCATCAAGAATTTCTCTCAGATAATGCTGTAAAAATATACCTTTTGAAGGAAACTTATTGTCTTTTAAGGAAGACCTTGACATTGGAGAGTTATGAGAACGTGTGCCAGAAGCTAAGGGAGTTGGCAGGTTAGTATATTTGCATACGGACTTTCTGCATCAATTAAAAACCTGGAGCCTTGAATACACAGATGTTTTAAAATTCTAGTGCATTCTCTGGTGCCCTGAGAATCTCCCTGAAGCCAGGGAGAGCATAACTAACTTCCAGGCCCAGTAGTCCAAGAAAGGCCTCAGTGCCATCACCACAAACACTGAAGAAAAGGCCAGGGAAGCTCTTTTGTTCCAAGGTAAGTAATCACAGAATCATAGAATTGTTTAGGTTGGAAAAGATCTTTGATATCAAGTCCAACCCTTATCCCAGCACAGACAAGTCCACCACTAAACCCTGTGAGCCACATTTACAGGTCTTTTAAATACTTCCAGGGATGGTGACTCTATCATTTCCTTAGGCAGGCTATTCCAGTGTTTGACAACCATTCTGGTGTAGAAAATTTTCCTAATGACCAATTTAAACTCTCCCTGGCACAACTGGACTTGGCTACTAATCAATCTGCTCAGCTAAAAGAAAGGACTGGTTGTGGGCTAAAGGCTGACACCCCAGTCAGTAAATGGAATCCAAACACTCCATGTTATCCTGTGACTAAGAGTGCCACTTGCCAATAAAGGACTTAGTCTCCAAGAGGGTTTACTGGTACAAAGCCAGTTAGCTGGCTGTCAGACAATGGGCATGAATCACACCCAGTGCTCATGATTCATGGCTGCTCACTAGGCTGAGCCTCCTCAGGTATTTCCATATCAAACAGAGGTAGGAATTTTCAATGGCTTCCCACTCAGGTGGGATTGAACCAGTGGTGCAGAAGAAAAAAGACTGTGTGCAGCCCTGGCCTCTGGCTCCTCAGAGCAGCTGCACACTGTTGCAGAGGAGACCTGTTCCAAAAGATGTCAGACAAACTTTGCTCATGAAGCCTTTGCAGACATCTATGGGCTCAGTTGTTATTGTTGAATATGCTCTTTGTTTAAAAAGTGCAATGTCTGGGGAGGACTTTCATCCACAATAGTTTGAAGAACAAGGAATAGCTCATTCCTTTCTCTTCTGAGCAGACACAGTCCTCTATACAAAAATATTGTATTATAGGTATTTGGAAGAGAGAGGGTGAGGAGCGGGAAGGAGAAATTGCCAGGATCCCAGCCCCATCAATTGTTGTCAGCTCTGCTCTGGGAATAGAGTGTAGCTGTTAATTGCTGCTGCAGATCCAGCAGATGGTGGGTAAGACATTGTATTTAATGGAGCCCCTCAAAAAAGAGTGGCATCTGTTTGTTTAATTTCTTGGCAACTGAACGGCAGATTTAAAAAACAAACAAACCAAATTGGACATTTAGCTATGAACATCCCCCTAACAGATTATAAATGTTTTAAGATAAATAGGTCAAATTAAGCAAAATATCAATTGACACATTTGAGAAGTAAGCCAAACTTTTAGATATTTTCTCTTTTAAATATTAGATTTTCAACATATGGCAATGAAACTCCTTAAAGAGGCTTTTGAATTAAATGTTGATACTATCCTTTTGACTATGAATTTGTCTAAGTGTTCATAGAACTTATACAAGCATTAATTTAGAAACTAATCTATTCTGCCTCTCTCTGACACACATGCTGGGATTAAAATATGATTTCCAGATCCAGACACTTTTATCATATGCATCTCCTACATTTATAAACAGCAGCAGAAAAACAAGGCAAAAAGAATTCCTCTCTCTAACAGTTGGGACAAGCAACTCTGAGGAGCTATTGCCATGGCTATTGCTGCCACAGCTCCTGTATTAATGCAACCCCTGTATTTCTGGAAATTCACTGCAACAGAAGTTGCCATAGTGGAGTTTGTAATGGATCCATCTGTAGTAGGGAGTATGAAATTGTCTCTAACAATGGTTAAATCTGGATGCTTTGCACAAGAATGAAAATTACATTGATCTTTACTGTCTGTGCAGGGCTGCACCATGTGAAATCCGCCCTAGCCCCGCTCACTGAGCACACAGCCTTCCAAAAGTGTAAGAGTGGATGACTCTCCAAAGATGTCCTCCAGGTACTTTTTCTGGGAAGCTTTCTGCACCATTTGTCAGATTTTAGGCATGTTTTGTATTTCCTCTTTTAGAGCAGAGTTCAGCTAGGATGCTTAAGCTGAGAAACAGCCCACATGGCCTCTCTGTTTCCAGCTGCTGATCCAAAAAATGCTGCTGCTCACTTTTTCCTACCAGCTAACTCCCATCCATGTTCATTGCTGCAGGCTGGGCAGAGGCTCCCATCCGTGCAGAAAGCCATTCCCTGGGACGTTTTTCTGGCTGGCAGCTGCGGCAGGGCCGTGCCACCCAGGCTGTGTGTGCTGGGCCGCGCCAGGCCTGGAGCTGGCAGGGCCGGCAGCAGGAGCCCCAGCCATGGCTGCCAGCACTGCTGTGCTGCTCAAATGTGTCCTCTCTGGCACATTGTGCTGATGGCTGCGCGCTGGCTGAAGCTGTGCTGTGTTTTATTCCAGGGGATGATTTCCTGTCAGGCCCTGGATGTGCACGTGCTGTCCCCTGACAGCAGGCCTGGGCACGGGGGCACAGCTTTGGGCGTCCCTCAGAGGCGCTTTCTCAGGCAAGTGCCAGATGAGTGCTGCTGGAATTCTTCCAGGTGAAAAATTCAGTTTAATCTCTGTGTGTCTGTACTGCCCAAGCAGGACAACCTTGGGCCAGAGGGGGTAACTCACTTCTCACAAAATTTCCCTGGGTGGGGGAGTATCTCACACCCTCTTGCTGACACAAGCTCCCTCCTCAGCCTATCCTCAGCTCTCTTCTCCCAGGTGCTTCTTTGTCCTATTCCACATGGACATGAATGAGAAAATAAAAGGGAAATATCAACACCATAAACCAACTGTCAGTATTTTACCCTGGTGATTGAATTCTTCAGGGAAACATATATCTAAATATAGTCATTGGCTCTAGTCAGCCAATATTTTTACAGCTCTTTATTAAGTTCACTTCAGATATATATCTTTCACTTTTGTTTTTATTTTTATCATTCAGGTCATAGCTTTGTGAATATTCCAGCTTTTAAATTAAAGCTGGAAGATAGGTATACATAATGTATACACCTTGCTAATGTCTGGTCAGTTGTGATGAAGCAAAGCTTCTACCTCAGCTCCCCAGTCTGTGAATAGGACATAAAAACATGCAGATGATAATAACAGACATTTTTTCTCACTCACAGAAATAAAAACAGGAGCTATCCAATCTTACAATTATGATTTCAGCATCAGCAATTTCTGTTGATTTCACATCAACAGAAGCCTAAGACTGTTAACAATACCACAGTGCTCTTATTTCAGATAAGACCTTTTTCTGATTAAAATTTTTACCAGGTGAATGGAAAATTAAATGTCTGTGTGATATGAGAGTCCATAAGGTTTGTTCTTTTTTCACCCTTGGCTTACTCTTAATAGAACTTGTGTTAAGCCACTCTTTAAAAAAATTTGTTAGAACCTGTACTAGGAAGACACTTCCCCATACACTGAGTTGATACTTGATTTCACAAATGAGGTCAGTATCATCTTGATCAAACAGAGCCACTCCTCCGACAAGAAAAGCATCCTGTAGTGAATCAGGACATATGGAGTAGACCCAATTCTATTGGAACTAAAATAAGCATGAAAAGGTCTCAAAAGAGATAATTTAAATGCTTCTCATGGCACTTACCACATATCACATGCCTTGCCTCTAAAAGGTTAGACTGGAAAAATCTACTACAATACCTGTCTTGCAAAAAGGAAAAGAAAAAAACAAACAACTCACTTCTGTAACATTCTTAATTAAAAGATAAGGAAATATTCCTCCTAAATACTCACACCTTGCACTTATCTATGACATTTCTGCTAAGGAGCTGAAAAGAGCAGATGAGCACTGTTATCTCCGGCGGCTCAGCCTGTGCCAGGATGAGGAACTAACCCAGCTGTCTGTGCACAGCTCCTCTCAGCACCCGAGGCACCCAGCGGGGCGTGCCGGGACTGCTCCTGCACACCCAGCTCCTGCAGCAGCATCACCCCTGCCTGCCAGGGCTGCTTGTCCTCCTGGCTGTTCTCATCATTGCAGAGAAATGCTGAATGCTGCCAATCCTCCCATCACCCTTTGTTTTCCATAGCTCTTCTTCATAAGGAATACAGCCATTGGGAGCCAAATTGTAGAGTTAGCTTAGAAAATAGTCGCAGTGAATATTTAAAGAAAGACTTGGGAATGTCTGTCCCTTTCTGTCCATTCTGCAGCACTGCTTTCCAGCATGACTACTTAACCTGTGATATAAGTTCTTGCAGGCAAACACTCATTGGAGTGAGAATGACAAAATCTCCAGTACCAAATATAACCTGTGCATTTCCACAGAGATGGGAACAGGTAGGCAATTTTGCCTGACAAGCTGTCTAAGATCTGCATTTTCCTAGTCAGCCTCCCTTCTATTTTCTACCTCAGCTTCAGTAGACTCATCTGCTATTTTTTCCCTCATGATGCCCTCCACATCATTTGCCTTCCTCATGCTGGCAGCCATCCCTTTATAGAGCTCTCTGCACTCATTCACAAAAGTCAACTGGGTAAAGAGGCCTCATTTCCTATTTTAGGGCACATTCCTTGTTTTAATGCTTTTGGTGAGGCTTGTGCTTTTATCCAGAATGAGAAACCATTGCTTTCTGCTTTTTTAAAATTTTAGTTATTCTTTATTGTCCTATTGTAAGGGAAAACCAGGCCCCAAGACTTTCTATTGTTCTTGATGATGTTTCTAATATGTGGTCATTTATTGCTTTCTGTCAGGTAATTATTTCCTTTTATAGACAAGGTATTTTGATATTTCATTCTTCTCAAGGGAAGAAGACTAAACAAATATTACTATATTTGCTATAAAAGACAGTTGATTTTCTCCAAACTGACTTGAATTACTTTCAGTGCAGGTTAAAATTAATGGTGAATGCTCACTTCTTTTTGTTTTTGTATCACTCTGGGATTATTTTCTCCCATGACTTCTCAGTTTTCTGCTTTTGAAGTTCTCCATACAGGAGAATCATGACATGGTGCAGTGCAGGAGCAAAGAACATCATTATGTTTTTCCCCAAGGCTGGCAAGGCCATGACATGGTGGAGCAGCCTGCTGGGCTCCAGGGCTGACCTCCTGTACTGGCTGCAGCATCACTTGGAGATGTTTCCAGGCAAAAGGGATCTGTTTCCTAAAACATCCAGCCTGACCTGCACCTTGGCAGCTACAACTTTGGGGCCTGTGGCTGCAGTGGGAAGGATGTAGCCAAGAAATGGCAGCCAGAGGAAAGCCTGTGAGTGTCACACATGGTGCTAGAGACTGGCATGTGATTATCAACCAGGGCTGATTTAAAACCTGCTAAAATGTTTTATAAATGTGTCTGTGTTATGAGGAAGAACAGAAGAAACTTAAATAGGGGATCAAAGCATGTGTTTGGTCATATGCAGGAAAATAAAGTAACTTCCAAGGGGAGTAGTGTTTCTGTACACACAAAGTTTTGGACTCATTGAAATCAATATCCTCTAAGCTCTTTGCCATCTCTGAAGTGCAAGTCTTCAAATTAGTTTGACACACCTTGTCAGAGAGCAAAAAGCCCAGTCAGCCAAAGAAACCGCAACCACCTGAGCCCTGTTCAGAGTAGTTTGTCAGCACTTCACACAAGCACTACTGAAATAGGGTTCAGGAGTCTTGAGCTTTGCAATCTTTTCAAAAAACCATTTTTTATTGCACTTGAAATAAAAAGGAGTTGGTTTATGAAAATCAAAGTACTGCACGCCTCAAAAGATAACAGAAGTTTATTACACTATAAAGGCTTTCAGCATATGTGAATGCTTATTTTATCTGAACACATTAGCATAGTTATTTGTCATTCTAAATGATTAAATTTTTCTCTCATCCACCTAATCTGCATTATAAATGAATATACTAAAGAGCAATGTACTTTGTTGATAAAGCACTGACTTGGCAGTTAGCAGACAGGGTTTGTTTCTGGGCCTGATTTTGACCTCTTGAATTGGCTAAGGCTGGTTGTTTTGCCTTGAAATGCTTCAGCATCTCAGACTGACTTGTAATATTGACCTATCTGAAGAAAAGAATCACTACCCAATCAATACCAATATCAAATCAATATCCATCAATGTCCAATCAATATTTTAAACTATTTTACATTGTTTCATTATTTATTGTCATAGGAAACCGTGTTAATAATGCATAATGAAAGGGGGAGAAGCTGTTAGGCTATGGATTTTGATGTGCTTTAGTATTCATGGTGTGATTTTTTTTTTGAATAAGGGCAGAGAATCCCCTTGCAGCAGTGGCAGCTCCTGTGACTTAGGGCACCGTCTCCTCCACCTGGCTATCTCTCCATTTCTCTTCAGCAGCAATTGCTAGAAAGGAATTAACTCATAGTATGTTTGAATAAAAACCAAATAAAATTTAGTTTTGAACTGTCCAAAGTTGATTTCATTGTGGTCTTGAACAAAGACCATGTTCTGCTCCTCAGTCCTCTCCTTCCCACCTTTTAAGCATTGTGTCTCATTGCTGTGGCAATCTGTGGCAGCCTGGAGGTGAGTGTGGATGCCCAAAAATAATGTGATTTTCCTTCTCCCAGAAGGGATGGGATGGCCTCTAGATCTGCCTGTCTCCTCAAGAAGTCCAGAAGCCTTGGTCACAAATCACATGTGAAAGAATAAAGAGAATAAAGTCAATAGCCCCACAGCTCCTTGTGCAGAGGAGCTGGCGCTGGGAGCCCTGCATGCCCTTCCCAAGAGGACAGGTAACATTGCCTGATAATCACATGTGCCCACCAGGGAAAGCCTTAACTTTTCTTATGTTTTACTGTGCCTCAGAAAGTTTACTCTTGCTCTCTTTTGTGTGCTACTTTCACTTGGTAACCATGTGTAACTGGTTTTTGCTACAGCCAAGCCAAACCTGTGCCAGTACATTCAATAGCAGATGAAATCCTTCCTTCCTGATAGGATGGGCTGAAAAAGGACTGTGGCAGTTTGCTTAAGTAGGGTGGGGTTGGTACCAATAAATAGTTGAATTCCCTGGAGGCCAATAGTATAGAAAATGAAAAAAATCTACCTAGATGATTGTGTAAGGATCACCTCTGGTTTAGTCATATTTCCATGAAGCATTGCTCCAGTGGAGTAATGCTCCAGGACTTCTTCAGGCATTGAACATAGATTTGTGTTTTACTGAGATAAAGCGGGATGTCATCTGTGAAAAGAGCAATTTATGTCCTTTGTCATGGATTGTGATGCCTCCAATCTCTGGAGATTTTCTGATAGCTATTGCTAGCGGTTCAGTGGACAGAGCAATCAGAGGAGGTGACAAAGGACACACTTGCCTTCTGCCTCTCTAAGGAAAAAGTCATTCAAATAAAGGAGTCTCCAAGAGTCATTCAAACAAATGAGTGCACACCCTCTGGCTTTCTGTGGGCTTAATGAACCCTATTCACCAGAAGCACAGCCTTGTTGACAAGCCCCTGTCTTTGGAGGCAGAAGGAGAATGCTGAAGGAAAGTCAGTCAGATTTGTTTTCTCTGAAGGAGTGCAAAGACAATTTTCTGCCCTTGCCTAGGACTGTGGGAGCTGCACAATCCTGGGGATGCAGCGACCTACTTCTCTGCTGGCTCAGGCTTTGCTTTTTTTCCTGGGATTTTGCTCTGATTTCAAACAAACATTTGCTTCTCTGCTAAGAAATGGGTTTCACACAGTCCTGAGGCAATCATGATTTTAGGAGAGCCTATTTGCTTCTTCCTCTGCATTATATTTTATATGAGGACAGCAATTTTGTGCATGAAATAACTTCAAGAGCTGGCAAGTTCCAAAAATGTTTAAATTGTTGTGTGCATATGAAGCCATATCACACAACTGTGCTTTGTTTTGCTGGTTTGTTTGGTTGGGTTTTTTAAGTTTATGTTCCCCTCCCTAGGATAAAAGACAGGGAAGCAAAGTGGCTACTCAGCTTCAGGCACCAAGCTGCCCACTGTGCCTTTGATATACAGCCCCCTTGCCCATATGTACAGTCATGTGCTCACATAACTCTTCCTAACTGTGGGAAATGAAAAGGAAAATGTTAAATTTGGTAATATTTATCACAATCATTTTTCAAGAGCAAGAGTGAGACTACTGGTCTGTTGAGAAATGTGGCCTTTTAATAGTCATCTAGGATTACCCATTTATGTGAATAATAAAAATCTCTTAGGCAGATAGAGAAAGTAGGGTAAAACTTTATAATGGAGTATATATTCTCTAGCACAGATAATGACTGAAGGCCTTGGAGTTTGAAGAAATGTCAATTCATCAAGGTTTTGTCTTTTTTTTTTTTTTCAAGCTCTCCATTTTGGAGATTTCATGGAAATAATTGAGTTTTCTACTATTGGACCAAGAGTCTCATATATGCATGAGTTTAAAGAAAGAGATTATTAAATATCTCACCATTTAATATCTAGATAATTTCATCCAATAAAATCCTGTGCAGCAAGTAATTTAAATTGGTACCCTATTTATGGCAGACAAAACTGCTCACTACCATCTGCTTCGTGGTTTTAATAGATGAAGTGTTAACTGCATGTTGCATAAAATTCATTGCGACTAGGTTAATTAAATGGCTGTGCTTCACTTCCTGCACTCTGGTAATAAGATGACAACCTCATCTGAATTTATTAACCCTTGCCACTTTCAGTACTGTTATCACCCATTCAACCACCTTTGGTCAACAAAAACGAAATAAATCACAATAACAGGAGACATAACCATATTGGCTAACAAAATAGATATTGATTAGCATCTTCTAAAGCAAATATGTCAATCTAGTCTGATTTTATTTTTGAGAAGGTCATTGAAATCTGCTGGAGTATCAGTAGAGTGAGTAAATGATGATGCAGTAGGTTATTGGAAAACAGTGCAAATCTAATCTTTGGTGCTAAACAGTCTAAATGACAGCTTCACTATGGGAAGCTGGAGAGGCCTTTAGAGTCTTCAGCTTTCTATTTGAGCAAGCAGACCTTAAATAGCCTGCTGCAGCAGGCCCTTAGAGAGGGCTCAAAGCCAGACTTCTGAGTGTCACTCCAGTCACAGCCATTTCTGTCCCTTCCAAAGAGGGAGCATGAGGTGAAGCTGCTTCATCTACACCCATGCCCTGGCCACCCCAGCACTGGCTCAAGCCTTAGTGACTGCAGATGCAAAGATTCTTCTGAGCTGTGGCCAATAGAATCTGTCTGCAAGTGGGACTGGTGCATGGTGAGGAAGGACCTGGCAGAGGCATCTCCAGGTACCAGTTCCTGGAGCCAGCCTCTTCTCCACCACTTGCACTCTTCAGATATTTAAAAAAGTTAATTTCAGGCAAGTACACAAAAAGCAGTCTTGTTTGCTCTACTGAAATGTACCAGGAGAGATCAAGACCATGCATCAAAGTTGTAGTCATTTTTGCCCTTCAGAACCAGGCACTGAAGGGTTTTTGGAGGACTTCCAGTCATTCCCACTGTAGGTTTCCCTCTCTGCCTCGCTCTCACCTGGCTATCGCTTCTGGAAACAGCTCCTGTGTCATGTCCAGCCCCCTGGTCTAAGCAGGCTCCAGACACTGCCTTTGAGGGTGTTTTTATGTGGCCTAGTGAGGACAGTCATGTGGCTCCCTCCTTCTGTGCACCAAAGTGGTGGAATGAATTCCAGCTCCAGTTCACAAGTTCAGCTGCACCAAACCGGTTCAACCTGTCTTGGGTATTATTGTGCCAGCACTGGGCTTTGCCTTCCAGGGATGTAGATAAGATTTGTTTTTTAAACACAACAGGGAAGTTTTCATTTATGCTGAGGGTTGTAGTTAGAAATAAGTTCATAAGATGAATCATAACTGTTTAGACACCAGAATAAAATATCTTACTCCACTTGTACTCAAGAAGCTGACAAACCTCCCCCATTCTGCCCCTATACCTAGATCCCAAAACTCGTCCCTGTCCCAGCCACGAAGAAAAATAGCAAAATCAAAGCAACTTGCTCCATACAGTCTCACCTGTGCTGGGGATGAGGAGACCATCAGATGAACTGATTTATTTCTCAGATGCTGGAAGTCTCAGCCTGATGTCAGCCGGCACTGAAACCAGATTTACCAAAAAGTCCCTGTCCCTGTCCAGACTAGGGTGCATTCAGTTCCCAGAACAGACTGGAAGTGGAGCTGTGGCAAAGTTCTGGTAGGCAGAGAGCAGGATGGACAGCACACCTGGAATTTAATGAAACTGTTACTGCAGCTATGAGCTGCCTGTGACTAGGAATGGCAATGACATTGGTAACCATTGGATGCTATCTCTGAATATTCAGTCTTCCAAACACTTCCTTTGCCTGATTATTGTAATCAATAAATAAGTTATTAAAAATAGGGAAGGACAGCCTGTTTTTCAATCTTTTCCTTTAAATATTAATTTAGACCACCATTTTTTCCCTTTAGAGACCTGAAGTTCCCTTACAGTATTTATTGTGATAAATGTTGTTTGATTTTGAATTCTGCTTACTCTTAACTTGTACAAGGAGGTAACATTTCAGGCAACTACTATTCATGTGCTTTAAAGAACTCAGTATTAAATTGCTGTAGTTCCCAGAAGCACTTTTCTCTCCCTGCGGAGTCACTGTACACAGCATTTGAAATGTTGGCCAAATGCAATATGTTCTCAAGCAAAGTGGGTAATTTAGATGGTGTCATGCTAACCAAAATTTAACCTTAAATGTTGACGTTCAGTTCTTGGGGAAGGTCCATACAGAAGCTGAAGTTGCTGCAAATCCTATTCCAAAAGCATATGTAGGAAATGTCCTCGATAGGGTTTGTGGGATTCTCCTGTATGAGAGGTGGATGGTGTTCACTGTGGTTGTTTCCTCACACAATTGCAAGGCACAGACAAAAATATCATGTTTGGCTCGTCTATGGGTGCACTTTCTGAGCATGGCAGATTTTGTGCACCTTCCCCAGTTAAATGTTAAATTCTCTTCACATTTTCAAAGTATTGAAATATCTTCCATCCCAGAGGCAACCATTTCAGTGGGGAGCAGCTCACATCTTCATTGGGGTGTGGACAAAGGGCTTCTTTTGGCATTTTTGCACACCACAACAGTTAAATTATAATACCTCCTTCTGTTGTTTTTTTCCTCCTCACACAAGACACAATATTCTAGATGGTCTGTGTTTTTCATCTCCCAACACTGCTGGCAACTTTCAATAGAGCAGGATGAAAGTTTTTAGTGGAAAGAAAGCAGGAAACAAGATGCTCTATCTGAAGCCAGGAGATAGACTTTGAGTGTTCCTGCTCTAGAAACTACAGTTATGGGATTTGAACAAATCCAGGAGCACATGTGTACTCTAGAAAAGTCTTTAATGTATCCATCATGTCCTGGAGATAACAGGGCCTTTACTAAACTTTCCCCTTTGTAGCTTCATGTCCACAGGAGGGCACCCAGGACAGGGAGATGAGATCATAGCCAGGCCCTCTGGTTGGGTAAGTGGAGAGCACCTTCTCCCTTTGCTGTGCTGTATGTTTGCCACAGAATCAACAAATTTAGTGAACCAAGCTGTCTTAATTCTGATAGAAAGGAGTAAACAAAGGATCTTCTATTTCTGGAGCACAAGCAGTGGGTGATCAGTGCATTCATCAAAACATCAGTACACTGGTTCAAGTCCCTGATCTGCACCAGGCATGCAGAAGATATACTTAGATAAAATTCCCATTAAGTGTTCATCTGTCCACAAGCTCTGGGTAAATTG